>NC_064561.1:10071875-11438750 GCF_937001465.1 Orcinus orca | reverse complement strand
TGGAGGCAGAAGCAGGACTGCACAGGGAGCCCACCTGCTGAAGTCCCCCCCGAGGGCAAGCGGGCTGCATCTGCCCACTGGGTCCAGAAAAAAACACTGCTCCTCCTCCCCCTCAGGCCCTGAGGCAAGGTCAAGGGCAGGAGCGGGGTCAACGGTACTGGAGGCCTTGAAGGCTGAAGCTCAGCCTGTACCTGCCCAGTGCCCCACAAAGGGCAGTGCCTGACCTTTGGGGTCTCCAAGCCGCTTCCCACCTGGAAGAAAGCCCATTTCCGAAACAGTCCCCTCGTGATTCAACATGGGACACAAACTGCTAAACTCACAAAAGTCGAGTAGATTCTGCCACATCGGGGCTCATGACTAGGGTAGGGCCCAGCAGCCTCAGGTGCCCGCAGGGAGGAGCCCAGACCCTCCCTGTCACATGACCTCAGGGCCTCTCTTTGGTTTTAGGGGGAGTGGGGAGCACAGAAGTCTTGCCTTTGGAAGGGTAGGAAGTGGTGAGGGTGGCAGAGAGCTGAGCTACCTGAGCTGACCCCATGTCACACACACTCCCACCCTTCCCTGGCCCTCAGCCCCCACTGCTTGCCCCCCCCACAGGTTCTCCAGACCACCCAAGGTACGTACTAACTCTCCCAACTTAGAGACCCGGGTCCTGACTGGGCCCAGGCTCCTACACCGTCACTGCTATCTCAACTCATTACTGTTATCCTCCCCTTGTCACTGTCATCTCCACTTGACCACAGCTTCTCATTCAGGGTGGGGCCACACCTGCTCTCCCTGCCCTTCCTGTCATCTGCTCCCAGGGGTGACCCTCTCAAAATCTTCCCTCAGGCAGGACCTGAAGCCAGCCCAAGCCCACCTCAAGTGTGGGTACCAACATGCCTCCGTTCTGCTGGGGTCAGGTTCTCTGTCACCTTCACAGGGAACTCCTGAGCCTATCAATGGTCCAACAAGTGCCAGAGGCCCTTCAGACCTTAACTCTCACCAGAGAGTCACAAGCATCTTAGTACATTTTAAAGGCTCCAAGATCACCTCTCACCCGTCAGGATGGTTACTATCAAAAAAGGAGAAAATAGGGCTTCCCTGGTGGCGCAGTGGTTGAGAGTCCGCCTGCCGATGCAGGGGACGCAGGTTCGTGCCCCGGTCCGGGAAGATCCCACATGCCGCAGAGCGGCTGGGCCCGTGAGCCATGGCCGCTGAGCCTGCGTGTCCGGAGCCTGTGCTCCACAACAGGAGAGGCCACAACAGTGAGAGGCCCGCGTATCAAAAAAAAAAAAAAAAAGGAGAAAATAACAAGTGTTGGTGAGGATGTCAAGAAACTGAAACCCTTGTGCACTGTTGGTGGGAATGCAAAATGGTGTAGCCGCTATGGAAAACAGTATGGAAGTTCCTCAAGAAGTTAAACATAGGACTTCCCTGGTGGCGCAGTGGTTCAGAATCCACCTGCCAATGCAGGGGACATGGGTTCGAGCCCTGGTCTGGGAAGATCCCACATGCCACGGAGCAACTAAGCCCATGCACCACAACTACTGAGCCCTGGCACCACAACTACTGCAGCCCGTGCACCTAGAGCCCGTGCTCCGCAACAAGAGAAGCCATTGCAATGAGAAGCCCACGCACTGCAACGAACAGTAGCCCCAGCTGGCCGCAACTAGAGAAAGCCTGCACACAGCAACGAAGACCCAAAGCAGCCAAAAATAAATAAGTAAATAAATAAATTTATTTAAAAAAAAAGAAAAAAAGAAGTTAAACATAGAATATGATCCACATGATCCAGCAATCCCACTTCTGGGTGTATATCCAAAGGAACTGCAAGCTGGGACTCAGATAACTGTTCACCTATGTTCACAGCAGCATCATTCACAGCAGCCAAGAGGTGGAAACAACCCAAATGTCCACTGACAGATGGATGGATAAGCAAAAAGTGGTAGATCAAAACGATGGAAAATTATTCAGCCCTAAAATGGAAGAAAATACTGACACATACTACACCATGGACAAACCTTGAGGTCATTATGCTAAGTGAAATAAGCCAGTCACAAAAGGACAAATACTGTACGATTCCACTTTTAAGAGGTCCCTAGAGCCATCAAATTCATAGAGACGGAAAACAGAGTTGTGGTTGCCAGAGGCTGGGGGAGGGGAGCGGGCAGTTAGTTTTTAACGGGGACAGAGGTTCAGTTTGCGAAGATGAACAAGTTCTGGAGATGGATGGTGGTGATGGCTGCACAGCAATGTGAATATATATACTTGATGCCACTGAACTGTGCACTTAACAATGGTTAAGATGGCAAATGTATGTTATGTGAATTTTACAATTAAAGATAAAAAATAACAGGACTTCCCTGGTGGTGCAGCGGTTAAGAATCCGCCTGCCAATGCAGGGGACACGAGTTTGAGCCCTGGTCCAGGAAGATCCCACGTGCCGCTGAGCAACTAAGCTCGTGGGCCACAACTACTGAGACTGCGCTCTAGAGCCCTCAAGCCACAACTACTGAGCCCATGTGCCACAACTACTGAAGCCCACGCGCCTGGAGCCTGTGCTCTGCAACAAGAGAAGACACTGCAATGAGAAGCCCGCGCACCACAACAAGAGTAGCCCCCGCTCCACGCAACTAGAGGAAGCCCGTGTGCAGCAACAAAGACCCAACACAGATATAAATAAATAGGAGTGGTCTCAGCTATATATGGTTTCACTCTTAAAAAAAAAAAGATAAAAAATAACAATAGGGCTTCCCTGGTGGCGCAGTGGTTGAGAGTCCGTCTGCCGATGCAGGGGACACAGGTTCGTGCCCCGGTCCGGGAAGATCCCACATGCCGCAGAGCGGCTGTGCCCGTGAGCCGTGGCCGCTGAGCCTGCGCATCCGGAGCCTGTGTTCCGCAACAGGAGAGGCCACAACAGTGAGAGGCCTGCGTACCGCATAAAAAATAAAAATAAAAAATAACAATAATGAAAAATTTTTTTAGAAAAGGCTCTGAGAGATCCCAGGTAAAGACTGGGGTTGACTGGTCTTAGCACTCCCAAGGCCTCCTGACCACAACCCTGCCCCCAGTCCTGCCTGTCACAGGAGGAAGCCCCCAAGGGAAAATGTTCATGCATAGAGTGAAATCAGCCATGGGGTCGAGCCTTCCACAGGGAGCCCCCAGGAAGGGGCTGCAGCCGTCTACACTCACACAAAGCAGAGGAGTCACAGCTACTCACTCAGGGCTTCCCTGGATGACGAAATTAACCCCAACTTCCGGCTCAGGCACTCCTTAGCCCCAACTTCCTCTGGCTGCTCCACCCTCCCAGCCTCCCTACCAGCCTCCCTCCTTCAGCCGCTCTCTCAGATCTCACGCTGACATTCTAGGCCTTTCCTGGATGGTTTCACTTGCCCTGCTTCCCAAGGGCACCTCCCTCCCCATCGCCGCTGCATTTCTCCCGCCTGGCAGCCATCATCACCATGCCCTCAGCTGGCCTCCCCCATAGGGATGTGGGGACTGCAGGGTGAGACCAAGTCAGTCAGTCTAATCAACAGGACACGAAGGCCACAGGCATACATCCAGATGGGGAGAGAGGTAGGCCAGGGACTCCTCAGGCCTCTCATGCCCGTGTCCTGCCACTCCTGTCCAAAAAGAAGCCGAGGGGCCCAGGAAAGGGCAGGGGCGGACAGGGTGGCCCCTCGTTACTCGGCCTTTGCACACCTTTGCCAGGGCCACACTCAGCCAAGCTGGATGATGGAAGGGCCAGGAACCCCTCCTCACATACCTAGGGAACAGCATTCTCGAATGGAGAGGGAGTTTGGCCCCTCGAGACTGCCCTTGTGTGACTCCCCAGTACTCACAAGCTTGAGCACAACCTGAAGGCAAAGATGGAGCCACCATATCCTGGGCTCTGGGGCTGATTCCTCACACTCTGCCGGCAGCAGCCACAAACCCAGTGGGCTCAGCAGTCATCCCCAGGCCCAGCCGGACACGTCTCCAGAAACCCCGGCACGACCTCCTGTCCCTCCTCAGCTCCATCTGGCCTCTGCTCACTGCCTGCTCCACCAGTAGTGCCCACTGAGGCCGCTCGAGGGATCAAGAAGCGGGATGCATGACAAGGCCCAGCTCCCTCCGACACAGTGCGGTGGACTTCCAGGCAGGAAAGTGGCTAAAAAAGACTGGGGAAATCCATTTAATCTAGTCATTCTTTACTTTACAAAAAAATCCTTGACGATAGAGGCAAAGAAGTGGATATTTTAAATTCTGAAGGGCTTCACTTTCTCAGATCATTTGTAGAGTATGCGCGCGTGCGCGTGCGCGCGCACACACACACACACACACACACACACACACGGGGGCAGGAGTGGTCAGCATCCATATGTTTCGCCCATCTGACCTGCGAGGCCACTACAACTGCAGGTGTTGCTTCAACCCAGGAAGCTGAGGCTTGGGAGGGAGCCAGCAGCCCGGGGCCCCCAGGCTGTCAGCAGGACCTGGCTGGAGCCAGGTTACCTGACCCCAACGTGTAGCATCCTTTGAGGGAGGCACTCCCTTGTTAGGACACCCTCCCTTAGTATCTAAGACAGACACAGGGGCAGCAAGGCAAACAGTGAGGAGCCTGGGTTAGGAACCAGGGTAGGTGCAAGGGCACGTACTCGGGAAAGGTGTCCTGTGCCAAGCCGCAGTCTCCCTTTCTGAACGTCTACCAGGAGAACACCGATGATGGAGCAATGATGTGGAGCATTAACCACAGCCCTTGATCATCGGCGGCTCATTAATTTCTTGAAAGCACAGCAGTCCAAGGCGGGCTGAACTTCTCCAGGACCTCCTGTTATGGAGTGTGCCTGGGAACCCTGGGAAGTGCTAAGCAAGCCTTGGGCCCTCGACCCAATGTTATCTGCACTTGGACGGCGTAGCCCACCTGCTCGCCTGCCCATGAGGCTGACTTGGGGTGACACTGACACCCAAATGCTGTCTCAGGGTGCAGCCCCTACGTCCAGGCCCAGCCTTGGCTCCCCCAGTGTCCAGAACACCCACTGTCCAGAAACTGGTCAATGCCAGCACAATAAAGGAAACCTGCTATCCAACTGCCCCTGAGCAATGAACACAATCCAAGAACCAGAAAAAGAAAGGCTGCTGGCTTCCAAGGCCACCACATCCGTTCTAAACCGCCTTCAAATTGCACTGGTTAGGACACTGGCAAGAAACTCATGACATCCACACCCTGAGACAAAGTTAGCAACCCAGAAAGACACGGGCCCTGAAGCAGCATCACCATGGCTGCACACGCACGTCTTCCACCTCGCCCCACATCAATGACGATGATGCTGATGCTGTTCACCCACCACAGACCTGCAGCAGCTCTCTGATCAGCCACAGTCGCCTTTCCTCCAGCCAAGCGTCACTCCAGAGGTGACCATTAGCGTCTCATCAAGCCCTGCATAACCCGACTCTCACAAACCCAGCTCAGGCATGACAGTAAGCCGAGTGTGCAAAGACACTTCTGCCCTATGGCCAGAATCAGGAAAGGTTAGAAATGTCCACCTCCCCCAACCAGGTTCAGGTGGCAGCCCAAATACTTCTACATCTGTCCCCTTGCCCGACCCCAGTGGACCCCAGCTCAGGCCATCAAAGTCTCCACCCCCAGCCTCCCCACCTCTAGGCCTGACCTCCCTGAGCATCCAACACCACAAACCAGACCATATCCCTCCTGGGCCTCAATTTCAACATAACAATAGTTGCACCGTTCAGCACCTGCAACCTCCAGCTCCACTCGCAAATGCACAGGTACACCAGGAATGCCTCTCACTGCAATTCAGCATCTCTGCACAGCCCTCAGTACCGGACAGCAGACTAGGACTAAAGCCACTAAAAAACAAAGTTTAGCACTGCGATAAAAAAGAATCGAGACCTAAGATTATATGAGGACACCACTATGATGTCCACTTCCTCTGGATGCAAGACAGAGGAAGGCGCTGAGGTGCCAACAACAGCCCATGGAACAGGGAATTGCTAGTGTTCCTCACTGAACTCTACAGCTTTTGTGGTAAAAAGAAAAACTTCTGACATGTGTCGCTTTTAAACAGGAGTTCGGTGACCCCACAAACTTCACAGACATGTGAAGCCCCCTCCCCTCTGGAAGGGTTGTGGCGAGTCACCAACGCACCCCTTTGACCTGGTGACTCAGCCAGGAGCCGCATCTCAGTGTGGCCAGGGAGGGACCCAGCTAGGAGGATATAATTAGCGTCAGATTCCAGTGCAGCCACTTAGTGTGGGAGCAGGAGATCTCCCCCTGAATGGTTTACTTGGACACCAGCTTCTTTATTAAAAAGCAAAGTGATAAAACTGTACATGGTGGCTGTCTGTGTCACTTACTGCACTATAGGTCAGAGGCTGTTTGCAGGGATTGTTCTGGAAAGCATCCCTGTGGTCTCTGGGTGACTGCAGAGTGGCCACGTATCGCTAGAGGTGAGATCTCAGACACCTCCAGGCCACGCGAGTCACAGACCAAGGAGAAAGTCATAAAGGCAGAGAGCAAGGGAGCAAGGCCCTACAAGTGAAGGACCTAGGGGAGGCAAACCCAAAGGCACAGGATGGATTTCCAGCCAGGCACGTTGAGCAGGGCTGTTGCCATGAAGAAGCAGATTTCCCAAAACCAGGGTCTGCTCCGGGACAAGAGACGCACGGAACAGGAGAAACAGTCTTGTTTTTCAAGGACTCCCCAGAGATGTCACAATCCGGGTGTGATGTCAAAACTACTTCAAGGGTGATGAACTCTGGCCTTGCCGATGAGTCAACAGAGGGTGGGTTTCCGAGAGCCACCGGCTGTTTACACACAGTCACCATGGTGAATGGCTGCCGGAAGCCTAGTCAAGGGTCACAGTGGCAGATGCGGGGCTTGGCCCCTCACACAGCCTCATAGGCCATCTGCAGAAATGACCAGCACTCACTCCATACCCCAGGTTGCTCGCCTTCCCTCAGTACCTATGAGACATGCGCCTCTGGGAGGGACTCACCCCACCCAGACCTACTGAGTGCCCACCTTGAAACACACATGCAAACCGAACCCCTACGTCATGCTCCTGACACCAATGGGCCAGCCCAGTCCACTCGGCCACCACCCTTCAGAGAAGGCAAAGCTCAAGGCCACACATACTGCATTCCAGCCAGATGCCCGGTTCTCAGCCCCATCCCAGCTGGGAGACTCCTTCTGGTGACTCGGCCTCCCAGAGTCTTTACCTGTTTCCTCACCTGAGAATTGAGAACCGCTCCCCACCACAGGGCTGACAGCCAGGGGACAAGATGAAGTAACATGTACAGCTCAGGCCAGCGCTGGCATGCAGGGCACAATCCACAGGCACTGGTTATCACCTGCAAGCTTTCTCAGGGGAGAGGGCACGGGACAGTCAAAGCTGGCGACTTCAGGAATTTGCATGGCCACTCATGTCACCAATGTTCTCAGGACCCTGGGATGCTGGCATGTCATGAGGACTTGAGACCACAGTGGGACTCCCTTTCATAGCTGTGGCTCAAACTCCCGCCCAACTGGAGAGGCAGCCTGGGCCGGTGAGGACAGTCAGCATGACCTCAGGCAGGC
Organism: Orcinus orca; assembly: GCF_937001465.1. Classification (NCBI taxonomy): domain Eukaryota; kingdom Metazoa; phylum Chordata; class Mammalia; order Artiodactyla; family Delphinidae; genus Orcinus; species Orcinus orca. The sequence continues at coordinate 11,431,192 of NC_064561.1, read as the reverse complement.
AACGCTGCCCCTCAGAGCCTCAACTGCCCCCAATGAACAGTGGGAACAATAAGCTAGCCTTCCTGCCAAAACTGTCAAGAAGGTGACACATGCCTGGACAAAGGGCTTACAGGGGCCTGGCCAGAGGCCAAGAGGGGCAGCGAATTTAGCTATTCCTGAAGACAGCTCGGGGACTTCCCTGGTGGCGCAGTGGTTAAGAATCGCCTGCCAGTGCAGGGGACATAGGTTTGAGCCCTGGTCCGGGAAGATCCCACATGCCGCGGAGCAACTAAGCCCATGCGCCACAACTACTGAGCCTGCGCTCTAGAGACCGTGCTCCACAACAAGAGAAGCCACCGCAATGAGAAGCCCGTGCACCGCCAACGAAGAGCAGGCTCTGCTCGCCACAACTAGAGAAAGCCTGTGTGGAGCAACGAAGACCCAACGCAGCCAAAAAAATTAAAAAAATAAAGACAGCTCATATGAAAAACAGACAAGAAGCGACCTAGTTAGGGCCGAGTGGGGCAGCCCCCCAGGAAGGAGAGACAAACCCACCTCCTGGGGCCTCACAGTGGGAGGGGAGTAGAGGCTAAATTAAGGCTCCTCCTGCCACCGGTGGCCAGGCTGACACCCACGCAGCTAGCCCCTTAGCAGCAGGCAAGCAGCCCCCAGCGTGGGTCAGAACAGTCACAGAGTATTGTTGCAGACCTCCTCTTCCTAAGCCCATCCCAGGACAGAGCCCTGCAGCTGCCTCCACGTCTTTACCTGGGCCTTGCCCCCTGCCCAAACACCCTCCCCAGCCCCTCATGTCTCAAGGCCTATGCATGTGCCATGCCTGGAACTCACACCCCTTCCCCCCAGGGGACCCCTCGCCCAGCAGACCTCAGCTCTGGCATCTCCTAGGCAGCGCCCTTTCACATCGCCCCATTTTATTTCCTTCCTGACAATGACTGCTGACAAGCTCTTCATGCTGATTTCTGTGCCACCCTGTTCATCATCTGTCTCCTGCCTCTAGAATGCCAGCTCGACTGGGGACTCATTTGGTCACTTATAAATGTCCAGCCCCTGAGCAGTGTCCCTGTACAGAGCAGGCGCTCAATCAGATTTGGGAAAATGTAGGAGCCCAGGCTCTCCTATAGTCTCTGCTCAAACCTCCAGGTGGGAACCAGCCCTGAGTACCGACACCAAGTGCTGAGAACCTGGGAGGGGTCAGGGCTGCACTGAGGGCCGCACGTGTGCCAAAGGAATCCCAACAGCCCTGAGAGGAGGAGCCAGAGCTCAGAGAGGGCAGGGCCCTGAGTCCGGAGAGAAGGATCTGGAGCTGGGAGGGGTCAGGTACTGGGACACTCATAATCCTAAAGAGAAGAAGGAACCAGAGCAGCCACTGGGATCCTCATAGCTCTGAGGAGGAGAACCTGGACCAGGAGGGGTCAGGCACTGACCCAAGGCCTCACGCAGGTAGAGCCGAGATTCAGAGATTCAAACCCAGATAGGCTCCAATTCCCAGGTTGTTTGGGCCCCTCCCTGGGCCCTCAATTTTTCCTGAACAACAATATGCTACTCTTCATCGAAGACCTTTTAATCTGGGGAGGGGAGGATCACTCAGCAACAGAGCCCACCAAATCCGATGATGAAATACTCAGGTGGTCGAGGGAGGTGCCCCAGGGAAGGTCACTTCCGTTCAATCACTGTCAGGGACACTTCTCTGAACAGGCGCATGATGCTGTCTTGGAAAGATGGGTTGTGTTTACGCTTCCCCTCTCTTCTCTCCCGGAAGTAACCCATCACAGTGAAAAGGGAGATCCACGGGAGTGCCTTGGGATGCACTCAAGACTGCGTGAAGCCCAAGTCTGGACGGTGGCAGCTGCACATATGACTACATCTTTACCTTCCACCATGTTCCAGGCTGGTCACTAGGTCTGTACAAAGGCAGCTCAGACTCCAGACCTCTCTGCAGAGGGAAGCTGTCAGGGACTTCTCCGGCTACTCCAACAGCTAGGCTCCCAGGAGCCACAGAGAAAGTTTTGAAGGATGCTCCTCTCCAGGCCCCTGCCACATCTGAGTCTGCAAAAACCTCTTTGCAATTACAGTTGCCCCTTGAACAACACAGGGGTTAGGGGCACCAATCCCTGAGCAGTCAAAAATCCCTTATAAACTTCACAGTCGGCCCTCCATATCCTGAGTGCCGAATCTGCAGATTCAACCAACCGTGGGTCCCCTAGTACTGTAGTATGTGTTTAGTGAAAAAAAATCCACATACAAGTGGACCCGGGCAGTTCAAACCTGTGTTGTTCAAGGGCAACTGTAAAAATTTTGTAAAAGTAAAAACCCTCCCCACAAGTTGCCACTGGCAAACCATATAACCACAGCGCTAGAGAATAGAAAACTCTAGACGCGACTGACAGTCAAACATATGAGGTTTTGTTAATAACCAATACACTTCACTAGTCACACAAACAAGTTCTTCAAGTCGCCTTCCCCATGCCCACCACCCAAGAACACTGGGTGTGCCCAAGCTGCCCTGATTTTACTTCAGTCCACTACATTGCCCACTGGATAAGATTAAATACAAAACTGCCAAGTAACTTAAATGACAAGTCAGCCTCTGAGAAAAATGAAAGTTTGAGTCACCCCCAAAATTTAGCCCAGCTAGCCAAGTTAACACGAGTAGCTTGAGAAGGAGAAGCTCTTCGAGGGAGCCCTTTCCGGCTGATCAACACAGACATACACAGCTGGGCTCTCCGTGGGACGAACTTGAGTCTACAGTTATACCTTCACCCTCACAGGAGGAAGATCCAGCTTAGGGGATGTAACCCACACCCTAAATTAAAAATAGCAGCGTGACAGCATGAGGTGGACGCACAGGCAGGCCTTCCGGACAACTAGATCAAGGGAGGGCAGCATGGCAGGGAAGGCGGGGCTCCGAACTCACAGTGACCAGGTACCAAGCTCACCTTATTTACATGATGCATAAGCTCTCCCCCAGCTGTTTCTAGGAAATCCTGCCTTCCAGGGGAACAAGTCAGAATTGCCCAGGGAAAAAGACTCCCGGCTGGAATTCCACAAGGAAGGGAGGTTCAAGCTGGCCACCGTGCCCCCTCCTCCTCACCTGCATTGGCACCCCAGCCTCACCTTGGGGAATCCCTTTTGACAAGGTGAGAACTCACTCTTCCAGAAAGATGAAATCCCGGTTCTATGAAGGGGAAACTGAGACACCAGGACAGGAAGGAAATTGTCCAAAAAAGTGGGAAGAAGAGCGGGAAGGGTGGGCACTGGGAACAAAACAGGGGAAGAAATTCCCAGCTTAGCTAATGGTGCCGAACAAGTCCAGGGCAGGAAGAAAGCCACATTCCTTCCTAGTTAGTCTCTCTCCTCACCCGCCCGAGGCCCCCCCATCCCCAGTACACACGCGCGCACACACACGCACACGGCAGGGCCTCCCTGAACCTGACGCCAGACCCCTCCCCCTACAGCCACTGACTATGAAGCCCCCACTTTCCAGGAAAGGAGGAAAAGGGTTCCCAAACCACCTCCCCTCAGGACCTGACCACTGGGCACCTGCAACTTCTGTCCCAACACAGGAGGAGGGCGCCATGACACAAACAGAAATGGGAAGAAGCAGTTTCTGACCACGGGCCCCAGATGTGCCCCAAAGTCAGGCCTGAAAGAAGGTAGAAAGAAGCCTCTCCCCATCCCCCCGGACCAGGTGGCAGAACTGAAACGCCTCGAACTTCCCGAGATGGGCCCAAATCGGCCCCTGAGAAGTTTGAGTCAGCAGCCAGGTGCAGTGGCCAGAGCTCCTCCCCAGGTGCCCACAACAGGCTCCCAGCTTGGGAGAGGCACCATGCCAGCAATTCCCTCCCCAAAACACTCCCACTTTCTAAAGGTGTCCAGTGATTCAGGTTCACCTAGGGAGTTGGGGACAAGCTGTCAGGTTCTGCCCAAACTCCCCTTCACAAGAACCAAGAGTGAACCCAACTCCAGAGGCCTCATTGGAAAGCATCAAAGACAGCCCCCAAGTGTAGACACAACCTCCATAAACAAACGGAACAGGACCCCACAGATGCCCCGACAGCGGTGCCCCACTGACCCACCCTGCCAGCGTCCTAGACGTTAAAGCTGCTCCCCAGGAGTGCAGTCAGCCATCCCTACCAGCCACCCTACAAGGAGCCACACTGAGAAGTCCCAAACCCCCACCTCCCGTGCTCGGACGGCGCTGCCTCCACCCCCTCCCCTGGTCAGGTGAAAAAACGAGTTCCTGCCCAGGTGCCGGGTAAGTCGGGAAAGGCCCCGGACGCCTCCAGGTGCCGACACAGACGTCCCCCGGACCAGGCGCGCGAGTTCGGGCCCCTTGGCCGCCCTGGGCCGCCCGCCAGGGTCGTCTCCCCGCGCCGAGGCTCCCCGCGCTCCGAGCCGGACAGGTGCCCACCCCGCGCCCCACCGGCCCAGGAACCCGCGATCAGCACCTCAGACGCCGGACCCCGAGCCCCCAGGCAAGGACGCCACGGAGAGGGACGCGCGAGGCCGACCTGCGCCCCGACGTCCCCGACGGCCGCGCCAAGCCCCGTGTCGCTCACCTGGCTGGCGCGGTAGCTCTCGAAGGCCCTCAGGGCACTGTCGGTGAGCTTCACGTGGAACACGGACACCTTGCTGCCGTCGCTCACTCGCCCGCACGACAGCCCGTAGCTCCGAGCCTCCTTCAGCGCCGCCATCTTGCGACCATCGCTCCCCCGCCCCCCCCTTCCCGGCTCCAGGGCCGGAGGCGCGCCGGCCACGCCCCACCCCGCCGCCCGCTGACGCGCTGCATTATTCATGAGACGCGACTGGCCACGCCCCCTCCGGATCCAGCGAGAACCACAATCGCCGCCGCACCCCCCGCCGACGTGCTGCATTATTCGTGAGACGCGGCTGGCCACGCCACCCTGCGGGCCTAGTGAGGCCCACAGTCACCGCCCCGACTTCCTGCATATTCATAAGGCGCGGATGGCCCCACCTCTCAGAACTCTAGAGGTGTCCGCTTTCGTGCCCGGACTCCGCCCCGACACGCGCCCACCTTCAGGCCCCGCCTCAATGTGTATTATTCATGACCCTGACAACCAGGCCCGTCGAAGCCCCGCCCCACCAGCTGCTGACGTGATGTATTACTTACGCAGTCTCTCCAAGTCTTCCGCCTTTGGCTTCTGTTGAGAGCCCCAACGAGGGCGCGGAGGGGGCCAGGCCGGCGCAAAACACGTGGGGGGGGGGGGGGCGGAACCAGCTGCAGGCTGAGTGGGTGGGCGTGACTATGCAAACCGAGCGCGCGTTGGACGCTGGGTTGGGCTGGTGGGGCTTCCCTAAGGTTGTTGGGGAATTGTGGGGGCTGGTAAACTTTGCTCGCAATAAGACTAGACTTTTTTTTTTTAATATTTATTTATTTATTTTGGCTGCGCTGGGTCTTAGTTGCGGCATACGTGTGGGCTCTAGTTCCCCCACCAGGGATTGAACCCGGGCCCCCTGCATTGGGAGCGCGGAGTCTTACCCACTGGACCACCATGGAAGTCCCAAGAGTAGACTTTTAATAGAATAAAATCCTACATCCCCACGGGCCCTGAGAGATGGTGGTTGTCCAGTTCTCCTATTAAAAAAAAAAATTTCACATATAAAATTAACCCATTTAAAGTGTACAATACTGTGGCATTTAGTACATTCACAGTGCTGTGCAGTCACTACCACCATCTAGTTCCAGAACATTTTCATCACCCCTAAAGGAAACCCTATACCCACTAAGCAGGTTATTCCTCATCCCCCCTCCCCAGCCCCTAGCAACCACTAAGCTACTTTATCTATGAATTTGCTTTTTCTAGACATTTCGTATTAATGGAATCATATAATATGTGACCTTCTGTGACTGGCTTCTTTCACTCAGCATGATGGCTTCAAGGTTAGTCCATGCTGTTACCTGTATCAATGCTTCATCCCTTTTTATGACTGAATAATATTCCATTGTGTGGATAAACCACATTTTGTTTATCCATTCACCCATTGATGGACATGTGGGTTGTTTCCACTTTTTCACTATTACGAATAGTGCTGCTGTGAACATTTATGTACATGGTTTTGTGTGAACAGATGTTTTCCCTTCTCTTGGGTCTATACCTGGGAATGAAATTGCTAAGTCATATGGAAATTCTATGTTTAACCTTCTGAGAAACTGCCAAGCTGTTTTTCACAGGAACTGCGCCATTTTGTCAATTTCTTGTTTTACATGTGGGGAAACTGAAGCTGAAGACCAGCTCTGGCTTGCCCAGGAGAGCTCCTCCTGGGCTCCTGGGTCTTCTGACCTGCAAAAAGTTCCTGAGTTGTTTTCCTTCTCGCTTGAATCTAATTTACGGTGGTCATAGAATGAATATTTTGAGGCAAGACAGGAAGGTGAAGGTGTATGTCTCTACCCAGGTGGTCTCATTAGTTCTGCCCACCAGTGCCAGGCTGGCACTACCATCTCTTTACCCCGATCATGAACTGCTGACCCTAAAGGCAATGCTAGATTCTGTGAAACCTTTTTCCATACCTGTCATTAATATCTCCATTTACAAATGGAGAAACTGAGGCTCAAAAGGGTTAGGCAACATGTGACGATATTCACCCTACCAGTGAATGGGCTGCTTGGAACTTTGAACTTGGATCTTTCTGATCCAGAGCCCTCCTGATTACCCTTCATCCTGCCTCTGGTACCTGGGTCCCTTTCTGTATTTCCTCATTGAACAACCCCAGCACAGGGCCTAGCACAGAGTAGGTGCTCAGGAAATATGTGTTGAATTAATAAATGATCTCATTTAATCCTCACAACACAGCTATCAGCCCATTTCAGGGATGGGGAGAGCGAGGCTCGGAGAATCTGGAAGGTCTTACATACTGCTGCAGAGATTCCAACTCCAGCCTGTCTGAGCTCAGGGCCAAAGCTCTGGGATCCTCCACCCTTCATCTAGGATCAGATCATCCTACCACCAACATGCCAGCACTTGCTCAGACACACTGACCTATTTACCCACTGCTGTGCCCAACTGCGTATCCGGAGGCTGGGCCAGGAAAATATTGGAGCAGGCCAGGGCTGCACTGCCCCTAGAAGGGCCACAGAAAGGCAAGAAGGGTAGCTGTGGAGCAAGCAGTCTGGAGTTAAGAGGATGAGGAGGGGAGAGACAGCCAGACTGCTGAATGGAGTAGAACATGGGAGGAGCCAGCTCTAAGTGCTGACCAGCTTGCTGTGTGACATTGGGAAAGGCATTTCCCCTCTCTGAGTGTAAGTGGATTCATCTGAGAAACAGACAACAGTACTAGTAACAGTCACCCCACGTAGAGTGTTTAAAACACACGAGGCTCTGTGCTCAGTGTCTGGCACCCACAACTGCCTTTCGGGGTGGATACAGTGACTTGGTCCCATCTGCCAGATGAGGAAACTGAGCACTTAGAGAAGTTAAAAGACTTAGGAACACTGCAACAATGGGCTGTAGTGCTTGGTAACAAGTATTGATTTTTCTCCACTTTACACTGAATGCCCCAGTGGCTCCCAACAGGACCCCTGAAATGATAATGGAGGAAATCATCAGGCATTGGCATGCTCTCCAAAAGCCTTTAAGAACTAGGTCACTCAAGAAATTGGAAGCCAGTTGATCACCTTGAGTAGCCTCTCAACATATATTCCACGTAACAAGCCCATTGAAAAAGGTCTAGCTCTGTGATGGGAACAGTGACCCTAGCCTGACCCTCACCCCTTGTAGCCTTGGATGTGTCTCACCCTCTCTGTTCCTCATTTTGCTCATCCATAAAATAGGGATAATAACAGCATTTACCCAAGAGCCTGGCCCTAGACCAAAGGCAAATGGCATCGTCATGGAAATTGTTATTATTATTAATGGGTTTACAAGAGTTTATGTACATAACCTTTCCGTTAGACATTTATGTTCTTTGCAGTTTGTGGGTTTTTAAACTACACTGGGATGAACACCCACTATTCATTAGTTGGCTATCGCTAATATATGTATTAGTTTGCTATTGCTGCCTATTGCTGTGTAACAAAGTATCTCAAACTTAGTGACTTAATATAAGGAACATTTATTATCTCACAGTTTCTGTGAGTCATAAGTCTAGTATGTTTTAACTGGTTCTCTGCTCAGGGTCTCATGAGGCTGTAATCAAGGTATTGGCTTGACTGTGTCCTCATCCAGAGGCTCATCTGGAGAAGGATCTGTGTTCAAACTCCTTCAGGTTGTTGGCAGAACTCATTTTTTGGTGGTTGTAGGACTGAGGTCCCCACTTCCTTGCTGTCAGCTGGGGGCCACTCTCAGGCGCTGGCCACGTGGCCCCCTCCATCTCAGCAATAGAGACCTCCCTCATGTTGAATCCCTCTGACTTCCTCTTCTACAACCAGCAGGGTCAGGCCCACCCAGGTTATCTTAAGGTAAACTGTGCCCAATAACAACACAATCATGGGAGTGAGGTCTACCACATTCCCAGACCTGGGATGACACAGGATGAGAAATCTTAGAAACGCCTTAAAACTTCTGCAACGCACAGCCCTTAGAGACACATCTCTGCACATCTGTCCCAGAACTTCCTGAAACTTGAGATGCTAGGTCAGAGCAAATGGACCTTTGGGATTTTGAAGCAAACAGTTTTGCAGCAAAGGGAACGTGATGATCCATGAGAACACTCAGTTTGGAGCTGGCCCCTTTGCATGGTAGGGTGGCCAGCAAGCAGCCTGCTCCGGTGCTCCCTTAGCTGGGCACCTCAGAGCCAGCAAGTCTACCTTTTGGGGCCTCAGGACTCATTTGTGCAATGGGTAGGGGGGCGCTCACAGCTCTTCTCGGGATGGGGGTAAAGACATCTGTTGTCAGGGATCCCCAAGACCGCCCTCAGGTTTGATAATTCACTAGGAGAACTCAGAAAAGCTGTTACACTCGTGACTACGGTTGATCACAGCGAAAGGATAAGGATCAGCAAAGGAAAAGGGTGCACAAGGCAGAAACCAAGAGAAACCAGGCACAAGCTTCTGGCTGCAGACAGCACTGAATTTTCCCAGCAATGACAGCAATTCCATGTGACAACACACATGGAATACCGCCATCCAGGGAAGCTCACCCGAGCCTTGTCCAGGGTTTTTGTTGGGGAGGAGGGGTCAGTCATGAAGATATGGCTGACCACCCACGCGATGAAATTCAGTCTCCAGCCCGTCCAGAGGTTGAACTGATATCATGTGGCCAAAAGCCCCCACCCTAAATCATATTGTTAGCATGGACTATCTGGTGTGGCCCACAACCTCAGGTAAACACTTATACCAGTCAGGACATTCCAAGAGTCTAGAGGTGACCTCCCAGGTGCCAGTCAAGGACCAGTCCTTTAAATGTGCATAGTTTGGACAACCCAGGCCTGATGAGTTATTTCTTTACCACTCTAAAGCAGGTGGGGCTCCAGGTGCCCTCATGGCTCCAGCAGAAGTACCACAGAAGGCTTTAATAGTTCACTGTGTGTCACGTGACCACCCAGGAGCCAATCACTGTGGCCAGAGGGCTAGAATGCTCTGATTGGTCAGGCCTGGGTTGCAGATCCACCCCTGAAGGCTGGTGGGGAACCAGCTCCATCTGCATGATGAGGAGTAAAGGTGAGTTCCACCAGGAGGAGAAATAGAGCACAAGCATTCAGAGACACTGATGATTCCACACTGGGTGACCCCAGCCAACACTCCCCACCAGGAAGTTGTCCTTTAAGGATGACATGAGATGGAAGTATGCAAAGGTCATCCCACTGAAGTGCTCGGGAGACATGAGCTCTCACACGCAAAGCTCATTCTACCATGTTCACTTCCAACTCACAGCCCACTGAGAGTCGCGCCCCTCGAGGGCAAGTTCAGGCTGAGTCATCGCCAAAGACAGGGTACACAGAAGGCACTGGTATATGTTTTGATGTGAAAGAAAAATCCATCCTAGTTGTCCTCTGAACATACCACACACCAGCCAGCCAGCACACGTTTGCACATGCTATGCCTGAACCAGGAGCAAGCACCGTTTGCCACCCACCAAAGGCCTCCTTGTGCCTTTAGGGCAACTTCGATGCCCCTCGTCCTGGATGCCCTGGCTCCCCACCCCAACCCTGTTCAGACTACTGAGGATGGAATGACCAAGGGGGTGAACACATTAAAGTCACACATCTGGCCATGGCATTCAAGGCCTTTCTCATCTCCTGGCCTTAACTTGCAGTAAGATGCAGAACCAGCTGGTGGGTGGAGCATGTGCTCTGGAGGCAGGCCGACCTGGGCCAAATCCTGCCTGTTGCTTCCAGGTAGTGGGACCCTGGGCAGGAGATGTCTCCTCTCTGGGCCTCAGTCTGCTCAGCTAATAATGGGACACAACCAAAGCAACCATGGAGAAAAGGGGCAAAGGTGGAGGGCACACCCAGCCTGACTCCATCATTACTAAAAAGCTACAGTCTTCAGGACAGTGTGGAACCTGCCAAGGGGACACAGAGACCCTCACCATAGAGCAGAGTCCAGAAAAGACACACATGTGTGGTCAGTTGCTTTTGACAAAGCTGCCACAGTAACTCACTAGGGAAAAGTAAGTCTTCCCCACAGATGTTTCTGCAACAACTGGATGGCTACATGGAAAAAAATGGGGACTTCCCCGGTGCTCCAGTGGCTACGGCTCTGCGCTCCCAATGCAGGGGGCCCAGGTTCGATCCCTGGTCACGGAACTAGATCCCACATGCCGCAACTAAGAGTTTGTGTGCTGCAACTAAAGGTCCCACATGCGGCAACGAAGATCTCATGTGCTGCAATTAAGACCCAGCACAGCCAAATTAATTAATTAATATTTTAAAAGAAGAAAAAAATGAACCTCAACCCCAACCTCACACCACATACAAAAATTAACTCAAAGTGGCTCATAGATCTCAATGCAAAAGCTAAAGCCATAGGACTTTTAAAAGAAAACCTAGAAAATCTCTACAAGCTGGGCTCAGCAAATATTGACAAAAAGCACATGGAATGGAAGAAAAAAAACTGACAAATTGGACTGCATCAAATTTTTTTTTTTTTTTTTTTTTTTTTTTTGCGGTATGCTGGCCTCTCATCGCTGTGGCCTCTCCCGCTGCGGAGCACAGGCTCCGGACGCGCAGGCCCAGCGGCCATGGCTCACGAGCCCAGCCGCTCCGCGACATGTGGGATCCTCCCGGACCGGGGCACGAACCCGTATCCCCTGCATCGGCAGGCGGACTCTCAACCGCTGCGCCACCAGGGAAGCCCTGCATCAAATTTTAAATGTCTGCTCTTTGAAAGACATCATTAAGAAAATGAAAAGTGAGCCACAGAGTGGGAACTACATTCACAATATACCTATACGACAAAGGACTTGTCCCCAGAATACATGAAAAATGGGCACAGAACAAGGCTGCTGTGGGTAAACAGTGGACTAACCCCATTGCCAGCACACAATCAGTGCTCAGGAATGTCAGCAGTGGTGACTCTCACACCCGGGCCAGGAAGTCACCCCAGCCGGCCCACAGTCCCCCTGGCCAACCTTCAGGCCAGCTTCCCAGCCTGAAGTCAAGGAGACTGAGGAAAGAGGGGGTATCCTGCCTGAGATGCAGGTCTCCCGAACCTGGCCAACCCATGGTCCCCGCCCCAGCACCTTCCATGGAGCCCCCTTCCTGTCTGAGGACAAGGTAGAAACCTAAGGGGGCTGAATGGTGGAGAGGAGAAGCAGGTCCAAGCCACCCCAATTTATGCCCTGAGAGTAATCCAGGTGGCCCAGCAACGGCCTGGAGCAGGCAGGGCAAAGATCTAGTTTCCAGGCCTGATGGCCACCTTCTGCTGGGTGGCTGTGGCCAGTTGCTTCTACTCCTGGACTGTAAGGGATGGGGGCAGGCCGAACACTTGTGTGGTCTATCTCAGAGACAGCAGCAGTGAGAGGAACTCAGGTTAATAAAGGCCCAAACACTGGCTCTGGCTGTCCTGGTTGTGACAGTGGGCAAATTTTGGAAAGAAGCTCCAACAGCCCTGGGTTGTAGGGAAAAGGAGATGGGATGGAGCTCCCAACCCCTCCCCATAGCCCCCAAGGCCCTGCAGGGTCCAGCTCTGCTGACCACCCACCTTTATCAACTTTGAACAGACGAGGTTCCATGCTGCTCCAAGGCCTTTGCACTGGCTATGTTGCTGCCCAGACATGGGGCTGTCCTCTTGCTGCACAGCCAGACCCCTGTGGTCACTGAGGGCTCAGCAGAGTCCCAAGTTAGGTCCCATCAAGGTCCCCAATTTCAGAAGAGCCAACAGAGTCAAGAGAGGTGGGGTAAGGAGCATAGCTAGCTGTGAACCCCCACAGAGTCTGACCAGGGACCCTGAGCATAACGCCCCGCTATTCCAGGTCTCAGTGTCCCCATTGGTAAAGATGGTCTGCTGTGATCTGAGAGCAGACAACCCCCACTCTAGTCCTGGCTTGGCCATATCCACGGTCCTGTGTGACCCTGGACAAGGCACAGGCTGTCTCTGGCTCAGCCCCAAGTGATGGTGGAAGAAGGCTCCAGAGCCAGCAGGGTGCGGGGTGGGAGGCTTTATTTCACTGTGTGTTGGGGGGTGGGGGGTGGGGTACCTGGACAGAGGGCAGCAGGCGGGGCAGGAGGAGTTGGCGCTTGGACAGGGAATGGGTGGGGGAAGGGCTGCCCCCAGGCCTGTTGGGAAGGAGAAACTGAGGCTGGACCCTGTTGGGACCTAACCCAGGGGGTGGGGTCAGGGGTGGGAATTGGGTCTGGAGGAATGAGGGCCCCCTTGCTCCGGGCTGGACGTGGGGCCCGGGCCCTGCCTCACTTTCCTCCTATAGGGCTCAGTCCCTCCTGCTCGCTGGGCCACACGACCCCCAAACCTCACTGCCCCCGCCCCAGAGGAGGGGGCTAGGCCAGTTAGGGCAGTGGACAGGGAGCCTGGGGGAGTTAGGGAGCGCAGGGTGGGGTCCACGGTGAGTGGAGGGGATGGCGGCCACCTGGGTGGTCAGTTCCTGGCAGCGATGACCACAGAGAGTGCCACGCCCCCCAGGGCGACAGCAGTTGCCCCAAACAGCCACTTCCATGGGATGGACTGTGGATAAAGGAGAGGGAAGAGGAGGCTAGACAGCGGTCAAGACGGATGTCTTGCACTTCAGCTAGCAACAGGCCCCAAAAAGGCCTCCCAGGAAACCACTGCCTGACAATGCCTTGCCTGCCTCTTGGAAAACTCCTACTCATGCATCAAAACTCAAGCCAAATGTCCCCTCCTCTGGTACACCTCCCCTTCCCCTCTGGATGAGCCCCACCCTGAGCCCTCCAGATTGTGTTTTATCTTCTGCTTTAGTCCTAGTCACACAGCACTGGGCTTCTCTGTGTCCCCAGCATGGTCCACAACACCCCAGTTCATGAAGACATCGATGTTTGCAAAATGAAGAAACTCCCTCTGCATGGCGTACCCTGCCCATAGCCCCTGCCCCTACTCTAGGAGCCTCCCTGTGCCCGCCGGCCCCAGCTCACCCAGGCACCCTTGCCAGGACACTTGGCAGGCAGCCGGCTGGGGTTGCCCAGCATCTTCCGGTACAGGGCGGTCTCAGTGCTCCGCTGGGCCGCGTGCTTCTTCACCAGCTTTGAGAGCTCTGCATGGATCGTCTGTGAGAGGGGGGTGTCTGTGAGGGCAGGTGGCAGCAGAAGCCAACGATCACTGCTAGCAGTCTGCCTTTCTGGGGCCCTGGGGCCCTTCGGGGCTGGAACCACTGGGACATGGGAATTCTGTCAGCTATTCTCTGGGCATCGGCGAAGTGAAGGCTGCTATCTCCATCCTCCTAGGAAGCCAGAAGATGGAGTGGAGCAAGGGTGGCCAGGAGAGAGGAAGGTTCTGGGAAGAAAGCTGAAGACACTGGCATTGGCCAGGCTGGCTAGTGCCCTTGGCCTCTGGGACCCCTGTTGGGGGTGAGTCCAGACTGCCTATGCAAGGGTCAATAAGGGCCTCAGCAGGTGGGCTGGGGCCCTTCAGCTACCTACCCCCTGCCACTTCCCAGGTAGAAACACCATAGGGAGAACCATAGCAAGAAGGCTAAGGGGCAGGCCACAGGAAGAACTTCCCAGACAGGCCGGCACAGCAAATCTCAGGGTGCCCCCATTCTGCTCACCTTGTTGGAAGGTTCCAGCTTCAGGGCTGCTCTCAAGATGGGGATGGCCTCACTGTACTCGCCTTGCTGGGCCAACACCTGTGGGAGGAAGTGGGGCGTATATCATTCTGGACCCACGGTGGGCCACATTCTCCTTCAAGAGACCCAGCCCTGCCAGGCTCCTGGCCACCTGACTAGTCCCAAATGTATCTCTAGCAAGTGCCCCGGGGGTCCAGTCACCCGTACACTGCTCCCCTGAGCCCTTAGACTACATGAGCAGACCACCAGGCTTGGTGTCACTCCCCTAACCTGCTCCTTCTCCTGGGTGTCTGGCTCATCCTGTGCAGGAGACCCAGGTGCTGGTCTCTCCTCCTCCTTCACCACCTCGGCTGGCTCGAGAAGCCAAATGGATGCTGCCAAAGCTCTGGCCACATCGAATGATTCAGAGCCAGGCATGTGACTCAAGCCAGCCAGTGAGATCCAGCCTGAACTCTGCTGGTACCACTGAGAGGCCAGTTGCTAAGTGGAAGGGATGGAAGCCTGGAGCTTTTGGCAGAGCAGGAGGGAGCATCTTGGTCACCCTGAGAGAGGAGCCTGCCTGAGAGAGAAACGCGGCAGACAGACACAGCATCTGCACAGCATTTCTAAACACCTGGATCCAGCTGTGCCTGAAGCCATTACCCCTGACTTGGCAGTTCCACAAGTCGTTAATTCCTTTGGCTGAATCTATTTGAGTAGTTTTCCGTCACCTTCAACCAGCAGACCCAAACATGTATAAGGCTACATGAGCAGACAGTCTCACTCCCCACAAGAAGATTCTAAACCCTTGAAAAACAGGGACAACATCTTTTCTCTACTCTCCGTTTCTATGCAGAACTCTACACACAAAAAGCACTTAAAAAATGCTGGCTGGCCTGCTCAGGCCTCTCATTAACACACTAGGTGACCCTGCGTTTGCTTGCACCTCAGTTTCCTTGGTTTACTGCTAAAAAATGCTGAAAGCACCCCCTATCCCAACAGGGTGAAGATGAACAGAGATGGGGACAAAAGCAATTAAAGTCAAATCCATTCAAGCCAAATTCACTCCTACATTCCACCAGCACTTACTCAGCACCTACTGTATGCCTGGCTCTGTTTGAAGAGCTAGAGATTTAGCAGTGAATGAGACATACAAAATCCCCACCTTCTGGTAAGGGAGATGGACAAGAGGCATGACACCTGGCCATGCTGACAGTGACACAGGAAACATGAAGGCAGGGCAGAGGGTCAGGGTGGGTGTTGTAGGGAGGACTTCCTGAGGAGGTGACATCAGAGCAAAGACTTGAAGGAGGTGAGAGAAGGACCCATAGGTGTATTTGGGGTATGAATATCTCAAGCAGAGAACATAGCCTGTGCAAAGGCACGGGGGTAGGAGCAGACCTGGCCCAGGCAACAAGTAGTGGAGAAGCTGAGCAGCATGCAAAAAGGCAAGAGTACACTGGAAGATGATGGCAGGAGGAAGACCAGATAGCTCAGAGCCTTAAAGGCTGAAATAAGAACCCGGCTTTTACTCTGAGGAAGATGGGAGTCACAAAGGATTATATGCAAAGAACAGTTATCAATGGGCCAAAGGGCAGTGTTGGGGAGTAGAGGGAACCTAAGACCCAGGGTTCAAATCTGACCTCAGTCAGGGGACTTCCCTAGTGGTCCAGTGGTTAAGACTCCACGCTTCCAATGCAGGGGGAACGGGTTTGATCCCTGGTTGGGGAACTAAGATCTCACATGCCATGTAGTGCAGCCCACAAAAAAAAAAAAAAAAAAAAAAAATCTGGCCTCAGTCAATGAATTGCTGTGACCCAGGCCACACCCCTGCACCTGTCTGAGCCTCAGTTTCCCCATTTATACCCCAGAGAGCTTGGCTGACTGATACCTGTGCCTATCTCAAATCTAGGGTTTGGGACCAGCGCCACTGCTCTGAGGTCAGGGAGCCAGCCTGCCCGCCTGCTGCCTGTGAGCTGCAGCTCACCTTGCCCTTGCGGAAGAGCGCCTTGATGTTGTCGGGCTGGTGCTCGAGCACAAGGCTGCAGGAGCGCAGCGCTGCACGGTAGTGGTCCAGCTTCAGCTGTGAGGCTGCCAGGTTGTTCAGACACTTCACCTTCAGCTGCAGGAGCTCCTCCTCCTCCTCGAATGTCATGTCCACTGTTGGGGGACAGCACTCAACTACAGCCACTGTTACCACACCGCCAGCCACCCACAACCATCTGCAGAGGGATTATGTGACCCAGGCCTAGGCCCACCCCACTGCAGCTGGTACTGGAGGAGACTGGGGGGGAAGGGTCTCTGAGCGTCCCAGTCACAGGAAATGGGGGGTTTTCAAGATGCCAGTGCTGGGGCCTCTACCACCTACTCCCTGGGGGACCTCAGGCCTCTCTGGCCTCAGTTTCCCCATCTCTAACATGGGCCAAGACCAGTGCCGTCCTCAGGGCACTCCCAAGGAGTCGACAAAAATGGAGCCTAAGTGAACGAGGGCCTGATCATGGATTGACAATATCTGCAGTCACCCACGTTCCAACATCTACCTGCACTCCATAACAGTCCACGGACCTGGGATATAAGTCTAGAAATATCTAAAGACTAGGCATAAACATCTATCCATATTCTAGAATTTTCTAGAACATTTTGAATCTGGGGCCCTCTGTGGCTTGAAGTTTCTAGCACTAGTGGGGATGGCTTTGCAGAGGAGGTGCTGGGATTCGACCTGGCGGTCACCTTTGGCACTAGAAGTGATGGCCTTGATGGCGAGGTCGTAGGAGTTGGCGGCCAGCACGAAGTCGGCCCGCTGGTAGTGAGCATTGCCACACTCCCGCTTCCGGTTGGCCAGGGCCACGCGTTCCTGCCCCGTGAGCATCTCCAGGTCAGGCCCATCCACAGCAGTCTTCAGGGTCACCTCCAGGCACAGGGCCGCGTGTGGGGGGATGTATGGGCTCCTGCTGGAGGATGGGGTGGGGACAGCACTCAGACCCAGCGGCCACCATGACTGAACCCCAGACACACTAGGTTCAGTGGGAACAGGCAGGAAAGGGCCGTCACCCCCTCCTCAGTAAAACACAAGGGAAGTTAACTCTTGCTACTCTTGAGCTCCGTGACTTGGTGCGGGTGTTCCCCTCCCGGAGCCCGTTTCCTTTTCTATAAAATGTGCACCTAGATAGGGTGAGATGGGGGAGCAACCGGTCCCACCCACTTCCTCACCCTCACAGGGACCCCTGCAGGCAGCAGGTACTCACCTGCCCTGCGGGCCGTAGCAGTACTTGGAATCAGCAGTGACCATAGCCGTCTCTCCCACGTCCATGAGCGGGACACTGAGATCCAGGGCCTGGGGTCAGGGAGGGGAGTGGCATGAGTTGAGTGGGTCCAGGTGCAGTACAGCAGTGCCCACCCACCCGGCCGCCACCACCACCACCACCTCCCCTGCATCTCACCCCAGCCCCTCCCCACCCAGAACTGCCCAGGCCCTGCACCGTTCCCACCTGGATGACATCACAGTCACCCAGAGTGAACACCAGCTCCGGCTCCTCCTGTACCCGTGTGCCATTCTCCAGCGAAGTCTGCAGCTGCACGGTGACCACCTGGCCCTTGGCCGGGCGGCTTGAGCCTGGTGGGCCTGGAACCAGCATCTTCTTCCTCAACAGCCCATTCCCTGCCATGGAGCAGGGACAAGCAGCCTGTCACTGAGCAGCTCAGATGGGCAGCTGCCCCCTGGGCACTCCCCCCTCCCCAGCCCTGCCTATCCTGGGGGTGGCACAGCACCAGGGCACAAGCTGAGTTTTCAGTGGCCACTCCGCCACTACTGGGCAGGTGACCCCATGCCTCTGGGCCTCAGTGTCCCCGGCTTGGACACTGGGCATGAAAGGATTGATTTGGGGACTGACGATACTGGCTCCAAGGATGGGCTCAGTGAACGCTGGCTGGTCTGTTATCTTAAGAAAACCAAGGTAGTTCCCCGGTGGCCTAATGGTTAGCATTCCGGGTCCGGGCTTTCACTACTGTGGCCCGGGTTCAATCCGTGGTCAGGTAACTGAGATCCCGCAAGCCAGGCGGCGTGGCCAAAAGAAGAGAAAAAAAAAAAAGAAAGTCAAGGCTCAGTGAGGGCAAAGGGCTGAGAAAAGCCATCCTGCCTACCACAATCAGGGCAGCAGGGATACCCAGTAATGAGACTCTGGAGCTGCCCTCTCCTCCCTCCTCCGGTTCCAATCTCAGCCCTGTGACGTGTGGACCTCGATTTACCCAGCCATGAAATGGGGTGATCAGGGGGTATCCTGGTGACACCTAGTGAGTAGTTTGCTTGGTTAGCAGAGCACCTGTGATGCCAGGACTGTGTCCCGACCAAAGCACCACATCACTGAAGGACCTATAAGCAAAAGTAGCCCCCAACGCCCCCCTCCAGCGGCCGAAGAGACCACTATGTTCCCCTCCATACCCCAAACGATCTTAGGAATGGCCAAATGGCCACAGCCAACACCTACTGAGTACCAGGCATGGGGCCCCGTGCTCTCATGAATCCACTCAAGGAGCCCCCGCAATGATGACACCCACGGTCATGCCATGACAACTGCTGGGGCAATAGAGGGCTTACACCTATGGGGCACGTCAGACTGACATCATCTGCAGTCACCCATGTTCCAACAAGTACCTGTATTCCATAATATTCCACTGGTCTGGAAAATACTACCATGAGTCTGAGTAGACCCCAGTCTAAAGGTAAGGGGCAGAGAGATCTATTAATACTATGGAATATTCTAGAGTGTTCCAAATTTCTGCAGTGCTCCCCAACTTATACATGCCCCTGCATCCAGTTTGAGAACCAATGATCTAGTGGATGCCAAGAGACCCCTGTGTCTTGAGGTTTCTGGGCACTAATAGTGGATATGCTGGTAGGACCTCAACCAGGCACTGCCTCTCACCCAGGTAAACCCGGGGATGTAGAATCACAGCCCCTCTCAAGGCCTCAGTTTCCTTGTCTAGAAGCCTGAATTCTGACTTCAGAAAGCAGCTGGCTCGAATATAAACAAACAGAGCCATCCTCATGCTCAGGCAGGGAGCAGGGCTGCTCTTAATATCATTAGAGAAGAGCTTCCCAAACTTTAATACAGCCAAGGAGGCTGTGCAACCTTGGACAAGTGCCTTCACCTCTCTGAGCCTGTTTCCCTATCTGTAAAACGGGGATATGGTAGGACTTACATCGTGGGGTTGCTGTGAGGATAAAATAAGATGATGCACAGGCCTGGCACAGAACCAATGCTCAGTAAATATCACCTGGTGTTATTTTTAGGCGCAGTAAGGTTTATATCTGTAGTGGAGGTGAAATCAGTACCAATTCGATTTTATCAGTACCAGTATTATTTGATACTACTGTATCATTAGCACTAATGATGGTAGTAATAACGTTTTACTATTATTTGTGTGGTCATTAGCATTATTTAGTGTATTAGATATCAGAACTAGTATCGCTGTGTTTATCTTCTAGAGTTGTTGTGATGGGGTACATGGGGGTGGCACATGTGTGGGTTCTCCTACTTTCTTGCAGGACTTTTCTGAACAATTAGCACACTAATGAATACTATCAACCAGACACAGGGATGAACAAAATGGAATGTTCCACAGATCTATTTGACCTCAGGACACATTGTTCTGGGGACAGGCACTTGCCAGACAAATGCCAAGAAAAGTGGGGATTGGGAGCTGCCAGTGCCTGCTGTGCTGGCTGTGCGGCTCTGGGCAAGTGATTCAGCCTCTCTGAGCCCTGTTAACAGCTCTGCGAAAGCAAGTCATGGGGTGGGGAGGCAAGAAAAGGGCATAAACGTGAAGTGTCTCGAGCAACTGCCTGTGGCTGGCGATCAACGTGGTTACCACATGTTTTACTTCCAACCTCCTTCACAACAGAGATGGGGAAATGAGGCTCAGGGGGAGAGGGCCTAGGTCAAGGTCACTCCTGAACCTGAGCTGTCCAGGCCCTGTCGGTCAACCCGAGCCACCCCTGCTCCTTACCCAGGATGTCCAGCCACTCGTCCAGGGCTGGGGCGGGCTCAGGCTCTGGCTCCATGGCAGCCAGGAACTCTCGGGCCAGGGCCCCGGGCTGCTCGGCCTCCTCCTGTGAGGGCTGCCCTACATCCTCAAGTGGCGGCAGCTCACTCAGATCCTCCTCCTCCTCCTCCTCCTCCTCCTCGCCCTCTGCGTCTTCCACCCCGTCCAGCACTTCGAAGTCCTCAAGTGGTGGGACCCCAGCAGGTGGCGGGGCAGTGGGCTCAGGGTCCGCAGCAGAGGGCTCAGCACAGGATGCCATGCTGCTGCGGGGATGGGAATTGGCCCTGGTGGGGAGAATGGATGGGGGTAAGAATCCCACCAAGCCCCTCAAATCTCCTCTGCCTCCATTCTCCACACCGCCGATCACTTGCTGTGTGACTCAGGGGCTCCAGGCCTTAGTTTCCTCATCTACAGGGTGGGTAGAGTAACAACCCTGGTTTGTCCAAAGGACTTAACAACCCACTCATCAAGCCCTGGCATCAGGTTCAAACAGTGTTAGCTATTATTAACTATTATTTAATCTTTATATACCCCGGGGAAGTAGGGAACATTCCCCCTGCAGAAAAGGAAATTGAGGCCCAGAGTGGCAAAGCCATTTGCCCAAGGTCACAGAGCAAGCCAACCACAGGAGGCAGGATTTGAACCTAGGGCTTTATCTGCTTAAATGTCCAGAGCTGGTGCTGGGATTTTTTTCAGGGGGAAAACCCCTGAGATCTTGGGGAGACTATTTTTTAGAGCCCAAGGGAAAAATAACTGAATCTTTACCAGAGCTCCCCACCTCCAGCTGTCCCTTCTCCTAAGGGGAGCCACCCAGAAACCCCAAGGCTTTCCTTCCATACACTGAACCTAATACCACCGCCCCCAACACCAGGGACCTTGACCCAAGCCATTCCTTGGGAGCCTTTTCTCCTCTCCTCAGGCCTTCTTACCACCTTCTCAAAGTAGTCTCCTTTGAGGAGGAGTGGTCGAGACCCCCACGGCTTCTTCCTTGGACCATCAAGAACTGTCCGCCTCCCCCAGGCCCCAAGCTCTGGCGGTGGTAGAGCCGTCATTCTAACCCACAGCATCCCCTCCCTAACCCTCACCTGCCTGCTCCTTCCGGGCTCGGGTCCCATTTTCTGAGACCCTCCCAGCCCCCACCCTCACAATCTCCTGCGCTCGCATAAATAGCCCTCCCCCCACCCCAAGCACCGACCCCAGCCCGGGCCAGCTTCCCCCACAGCTGGCCCGTCGCCCCTCAACACCTTGATATCCCCAGACGCCCCCCCTCCCCATCCCATAACACCCTACGCTCTCCAGACGCCCCCTGCACCGGCCTGGCCTACCGTCAACCTCCCACCCAAGTTCCCAACGCCCCACGCCTGTTTGACGCCACCAGTCTGGGGCTCCCGACCCCCCGCAACCCTCGGGCGCCCCCGGCCCTGCACGTCTCCGCCGGCAGCGCCCCCAGCCGCTGCCCTTGACCTTCCGTGGCCCCCACCCCCAGCTGCCCTCACCAGGCCGCGCCCTCTCCGGCACTCAGAACCCCCGCGCCCCCCGGCTCGCCTCCCCCGCGGCCCTTCACTCCGCCTAGCAGCCGCAGCCCCCGCCGCGCCGGCCCCCGGACTAGCCCAGGTCCGGGCAGCGCTCCGGGCCAGCGCTACCCCGCCGGCGCCCCGGGACACGTGCCTCCGGCTCCGGGACCCCAGCCTGGGGTCCTGCGCCCCCCTCCCCGCCCCCAGCCGCGGCCGCCGCGCCTCGGGAACCAGGCTCTGGCACCCAGCACCGCCCTCACCGCGCCCATTGGACGCCGCCGCGGTGACTGCAGCGTCCATTGGTGCGCGAGCACATCCTTCTCAGGCACAGGCACCGCCCCCTTCCTGCTTGCATCCGTGGGGCGTTCTTAAAGGGGCAGAGGCCGTCGCGCCAACCCCGGACGGAGGCGCGGACGGAGGCGAGGGCGGAGGCGGAGGCGGGGGCGGGGGGCTGAAGATCCGAGTCAGTTCTCGGGTCAGTGCCGCGCATCTTGGCAAGACATACAACCCCTGTTTGAGCTTCATTCTGCTCATCTGTGAAATGGGGATAAACACCTCTATGCGCGCACTCTCACCTTGCGGGCTGTTGGGAGGACAACACTAAACGGTATTTCCTTAAGGAGCTCAGGCTTGCAGGTCAGGGCAGCCAGACTGCTGGATAACCCACTCTGAACCGCTAGTTACTTCTGTAGACCCGAGGCCCCGAGGGGGAGCGACGTGCCCAAGAGCACACAAAACCTCCGCCCCGCTACACCGCCCCTGCACCTGGTCTGTCTAATCCCGGGAGGGTGGCCTGGTGCATACTGGAGGAACTCAATAATGGCTAGGTTAACTGCTGAGAGAGCAGGGCCACTGGGAGGAGTCCCTCCTCCCTGCACCTTCTGCTAGAGCATGATAAGGTGCCCACGGCCCCAGGAGAAGGTGTCAGCATTGATTAGAAGGGTTTTTATGGCTCATGTTTTGAAAGAGGGGGCACTTACTCCTTTTCACTCTATTTTATTTTCTTCCCAGCAGTTACCCCCTTCCAGAATGATCTTGTTCATTCTTTTGCTTCCCCCCTTCCCCCCATCTTGCTCCAGCCTGGAAAGAATTTTGTCTGTTTTGTCCTCACCACCTCCTTGAATGATGCTTAAGGCCCTATGGGAGTTCAATAGATGAATGAATAATTGAATGAATTAATGAATAAATGAGCAGGACACTGGCTTTTGGAGGTAGCTAACACTGGAGAAGGTAACTGGCTTTTGGCGGTAACTTGTCAGATAGGTGCTCTGAGGTCACCTCCTACTGGAAGCCATCCCTGACCTCCCCATGGCAAGGCCAGGTGTCCTGATTGGCTGCAGTCTTGGTAAAATGAACCTCCACTTCATAACTGATTCACTTGTGTCTGTGCCGTCGGTTGACTTTTGCCTCACCCGGTAGACTGGAAGACCCCCAAAATCTGAGAAGGGTACATTGTTTCTTATTGTTTTAGTCCTGAGGCCTACATACTGCATGGCACAAAACAGGGGGAGGTATTCAGGAAAATCATTGTGGAAAGAAGGAAGGAAGGAAGGCGGGGAGGAAGGAAGGCTGCCCAGTCAGAAGAGGTGGGGGGCGGGGGAGGACTTCCCTGGTGGCGCAGTGGTTAAGAATCTGCCTGCCAATGCAGGGAACACAGGTTCGATCCCTGGTCCGGGAAGATCACACCTGCTGCGGAGCAACTAAGCCTGTGTGCCACAAATACTGAGCCTACGCTCTAGAGCCCGTGAGCCACAACTACTGACCCCACGTGCTGCAACTACTGAAACCTGTGCACCTAGAGCCCATGTTCCGCAACAAGAGAAGCCACAGCAATAAGAAGCCAATGCACCGCAACGAAGAGTAGCCCCCGCTCACTGCAACTAGAGAAAGCCCGCGCACAGCAATGAAGACCCAACACAGCCAAAAATCAATCAATCAATCAATCAAATTAAAAAAAAAAAAAGAATCCGACTGCCAATGCAGGGAACATGGGTTCGAGCCCTGGTCTGGGAAGATCCCACATTCCACGGAGCAACTAAGCCCTGCACCACAACTACTGAGCCTGCGCTCTACAGCCCGTGAGCCACAACTACTGAGCCCATGTGCCACAACTACTGAAGCCCGCATGCCTAGAGCCCGTGGTCAGCAACAAGAGAAACCACCGCAATCAGAAGCCCGCGCCCTGCAACGAAGAGTAGCCCTGGCTCGCCGCAACTAGAGAAAGCCCGCGCACAGCAGCAAAGACCCAAGACAGCCAAGAAAATAAATAAATAAAATTTAAACAAAATAGAAAAGGAAAACATTTTGGACCAGCCAAGTCCCTTTTGGCTTCAGTGTGCAGCCCCCACCCCTTCCAGGACCCTCGTAATTGTTCCCTGGCTTCCAACAGAGCCCAAGAGACCCGTTGAAAAGCTTGGTTTCTCCAGTCTGGGCCTCTTCTGCTACAGCTTGGCAAAGCCATGCAGACAGAGCCACAGTTCTACTTTTCCCAGCAGCCGCCACCCAGGCTCTTCTCAGCACTGGCTGCTGTCTGGGTCATGGAGCTCCACAATTCTTAAAAGATCAAATCCACACTATGTGCTTTCCCACCATCCTGTCTTTGCTCCTGTGATCCCCTCAGTCCTGAATGATTGTCAGCACCTGCAAAACTCCTAATCCTACCTCAAAACTCCATCCAGATGTACCTGCTTCCTGGCCTTCAGAAGTCCTCAAACCCCACTCTGTAGGTTCCTCCAGCCTTGAGTCTCTCCTCCCTCTAACCCAACATTGTTCCCTTCAGGGCTGGGATTGTCTGTGTCAGACTCTCCTTCATCCTCCAAGGCTAGGCAGGGACTGAGTATTTTCTGGATTCTCAGAATATGGCCCAAACCCAGAAGGGGTGACT
Source organism: Orcinus orca (assembly GCF_937001465.1). Classification (NCBI taxonomy): domain Eukaryota; kingdom Metazoa; phylum Chordata; class Mammalia; order Artiodactyla; family Delphinidae; genus Orcinus; species Orcinus orca. Next base: position 11,406,623 of record NC_064561.1, on the reverse strand, counting down.
AGAGGGTTTACTGAACAATTTTTAAAACTGTTGGTTGAACTATAAGAATGTATAAGATTCCTGATCATCGTTTACTTTTCAATGAATGAAGGCAGGAGAGTGTGAGAGTAATAATAGAGTTTACCCTCAGTTTACCAAGGGCTTACAATGGGCCAAACTCTGTTGTAAGGCAGCGGTCCCGAACCTTTTTGGCACCAGGGACTGGTTTCGTGGAAGACAATTTTTCCACGGATGGGGGTGGGGTGGGGCAATGGTTCAGGCCGTAATGCCAGCAATGGTTCAGGTGCTAATGTGACTGATGGGGAGTGATGGCGAGTGGCAGATGAAGCTTTGCTTGGTCACCCGTCGCCAACCTCCGGCTGTTCAGCCTGTTTCCTAATAGGCCGAGGAAAAGTACTGGTCCACAGCCCGGGGTTGGGGACCCCTCTTGTAAGGAATTAACCTGCATGATTTCTTAAGGTTAAGCCACTTGTTCAAGGCTACCCAGCTAGGATGTGACAGCTGGAATTAGAACTCAGATATGCCAATTCCAGGGCTCTCAAAGAGTCTTCCATGTGCCCAAAGGTATGTGTGTATCTCTCAAGCTCTTAGCAACCTTAAGAGGCAGATGCTAGGTTCACCCAGACTCACAGTTAACAAACTGAGACACAGAAAAATCAGACACATAATATATAACATACATTTCATAAGACCCCAGAAACTAATGATAATTGCTAACACTTATCAAGCAATTACTATTTGCCCCATTTTGTTCATGCATTTAACTTGGGTTATCTCACTTAACGCATCCTCATCTCAGTATGAACTCATGGTTTTCAGTAGAGACACAAGGGAACAGATATAGAACTAAAAATAGATGTGTATATGCATGCGTTAGTAGACATACATGTATTTCCTAGCTCTGACTGCTGAGAGGGTCTCTAAGCAATAATACCTGGGTAGCAGTGAGCACACCGAGCACCCAGATCTTGGTTTCTAAATACCATTCTCCAAGAAGCAGAACCAGGCTCCTTGGAGAAATGGCTGATTCCAGGGATATTCCAAAGCAAGCACAGAACATCTTGTGATGCCAAAAGTAAGGACGTACTCACAGAAACATGGAGACATATTAAAAAGACATAGGAGCTAAATTAAAGGGGCAGTAAAATAAATAATATAGAAATTAATTATAAGGCACAGAATAAAATAAATACTCATGACTCCATAGTGATATAAATACTTGAATACATAATTGAGAAGAATGGACAGCTCTTGTTTACAACAGAATTCCAATTAATAATTAAATTAAAAATCACCATTATGCAAACACATAGTAAGTAATCATTATTGCTGCCAAGAGCCATGAATGGATGCTAAAACTAAAGGGTGAAAAATATGTAAACAACAACAAAAAAAACCCAAGACCAAAACACCAATGGTATTTACATGGTCTCTTAAGTATCCCCCCATAGGATACTTATTAATTGCAAAGGAAAATAGTAACTTGACAGTTGAGAAGCTGGTAGACACTGCCTTAAGCAAGTAATCAAAGTTAACGTCACCAACAATGAGACATATCAACATCCCAGTGTCTCCTGATATGATGCATTGAGAAGGAAACATCACTTTTGTGGGATTCTTTCCCAAGCTGCTCAACTTCAGTCTAATCATGAGGCAATATTGAACAAACCCATAATGTTAGGTGTTCTACAAAACCAGTACTCTTCAAAAGTATTAAGATCATGAAAGATTAAGGAAGACAGGAATTGTCACAGAGTGGAAGAGACCAAGGAGACATGACTAAATGCAATGCAGGATCCTGGCCCAGAAAAAGGTTACCAAAAACGCAGCAGGGTGTTTGAACCCGAGTGAGTCTGATTCCCAGCCTGGAAAGCAGAACATTTGGGTCTGGATCCACCACAGCCCACTCGAGGATTACATGACCCTGTGGGACTGCTTGCCGCTCTCGGACCTCAGTCTTACTATCTATAAAATTGGTTGTTTCATCCTCCCTCCCCATTCCCCTCCCCCCTTCCGGGCTGCCTTGGAGCTCAGGCTTTGGAAACTACGCAGGCGCGAGAGAGACTGCTTGATTGGCTATTTGTTGTGATGCACCCGCAAATAGAAGCTGCATCTAAGCTCCACCCGTTCCTGCCGCGCCTCCACGCACGCAAGTCAGCCCAGGGCACGTCGCCGCCACGCGCGCTCGCACGCATGGTGCGTGGTGACGTCGCGGCGGCGCGGGCGCCATCCCGGAAGCGCGAGCAAGGCCGCCAGATGTGCAGGTGCTGCTGCCACCGACGCCGGGGCCGAGTTCGGGGTGGGGCTGGGGACGCAGGGGCCTCTGGGGAGCCGGGCCGGGTCGAGCGCGGTCCTCGGGTTGTAGCGGGGTGGGGCGCGCCGCTGGCAACATCTGGGCACCCCTCGTGCGCACAGGTCTCAGTTTCCCCGTCTGCGCGGTGGACGCGCGGGCGGCGCCGTGGGCCGAGTCTGGATCCGAGGCGCGGGAGTTGGGGCCGCCTGTGTTCAGGCTATGCCGTGTCTCCCGGAATCGGGCGTTGACCTGCTTGGGCCTCAGTTTCCCGCTTCACAGGGGCGGGGCATGAGGGGATTTGTGAACCCCGCCCCGCCTCGCGGGTTTTGCTGAGCTTGGGCAGCCAAATTAAATTCTGTTAAATGACTTGGGTGGAGTTGCGGCGCCTCTCCGTATTGGTGTGTGACCTGAGCCCACCCCTGGGAGCCTTTGGTGCCCTCGGAGATGCCCTTGTAGGGGAGACTGGGGATTAAATGAAGTGCTCTATAAGTGTTTGTTCTGTATTCTTGGAAGCACTAGGGAGGCCCTCATTAGAATACTGATTCCCGGGCCCTGTCCTAGGATTTCTTCACACTCTACTTGGAGAAACTGACTGCTCCGAGCCCAGCACCTCTTAGCACTATTGGTTTTAGTCCCCACAGACAGCATTGTGAGATTCAGATTCTTTGTTATACCCATTTTCTGGGTGAGAAAATGGATCTAGGAAGTGAGGTGACTCTCCCAAGGTCACACAGTCTCCCTCTCTGCGTGTGTCCCCCGTAAATATATTTGGAGCAGGGATCAGAGCCCATGCTGGGTCATTTCCACTCTGTATGTGTATGTTAGGGAAGGCTTCCTGTGAGAGGCAGCTGGTGGGGGAGTGTGCCTTGAATCCCTCAGCCCTCACATCTGGGAGCCAGAGACAGGAAAGAGCCCATCTTTGTAGCAGAACCATTTCCCACAGGTCCAAATCCTGCACCTGCCAGGCTCTAGCTGTGGGCTTCCCGCCACATTCTGTCCTGTGAGAGCCCAAGTGTCCTCTTTATACATGATCGTCTTTGGAAATGTGGAGGGTGTGGGTGTCCATGCCTGGCACATAGAAGGAGCTCAAACATGGTGATTGGGGAGGTGGTGGATTTCGTCAGGTGTGGCAGTTTATCTCCAGAAGGCACGTAATGGCTGCAAACTGATAGCCAGATTCTGGGCATAAATAGATACGTACTCTTGGCCTCTATGGTGTTGGGGTAAGAAAAATATTAGTTGCTAACATTTGTAAATGAGGCGATTTCACAGGAAAAAGAAATCCATATTTCAGGTTTATTTCTGGAAACAATCAGAAGTCTGGCAGGAATCAGGTGCTGCAAGAAGCAGCTGTCCTGTCACAGGTACCTACTGAACGTCAGAGTCACATATTTGTGGATCCTGTGGTCTGTGGGTGTTTGAGTTGTGACCCATGTTCACTGGCTGTGTGACAACGGCCTAGTTCCTCAGTCTCTGAGCCTCAATTTTTTCATGTATAAATAAGGATGGTAACAATTGCCAGGGTTTGAAATCGGTGTCTTGTTTAGTATACAGTAGGTGCTCAATAAAGAGGAGGGTAGTTAAGTGGGCTCTGAAAGCCCTTCCTGATCCTGTGTGTGAATCTTAACCAATTGCAAGTGGGCCTTTCAGTCGGCGATTAAACGTGCAGACCACAGAGCCAAGCTATGTCAGGATTCTGGGTTTTTCCTGAACCTCCTTAGGAGGGTCAGTGCTGAAGCTGTGGTCCCTCCTGCCCTAGCATGGTCCAGGAAGTCCCCACCTGCTGGGATAGCATCTGTGTGCCAGGGAAGCTGGGAGCCAAGAGCCACAGAGCCATCTGGGTTGCTGGGGCCCACAGCCTGGCTGCCAGTGCCTGAAATTCTTGGCTTTAACTTGCTGATATAAGTCTAGCTTCAGAGCTGAGTTTGAAAGGTTCTGTTTGCCTTCATAAAACTAAATTCAGGCAATCCCTTGCTGTGAACAAGGTTCTGGGCTGGGCTCTGGAGACAGAGCAGCGAGCAAGAAAGAACACACGCCTCTGTTCTATTGGAGCTAATATTGCTGTGGGGGTGACAGGCAAAGGGGTTAACTGATAACTAAGATAATTTCAGGAAGCGATGAGACAGTGGAGCAATTAAAAAAAGGTGAAGTGATGAGTGACCAGAATAGGGGTAGTCATCAAAGACCTCTTGGGAGAAAAGGCATTGGAGGGGGTGATGATTTGAGGGGGCAGCCAGGAGGAGGGGGCAGGTCTATGCAGGAGGAAGGTGCCTGTAGCTTTGGGCACGTGGAGAGGGGCAGGTGTGGAGGTGGGCGGGGTGATGGGATTGTGATGTGCTTGGGTGCAAGTTATAAATAGGAACTCCTGTGGTTCTCGAAACACCCCCGAGTTCCTGGCATGACAAAGCTGAGGCTCAGGTGGCATGACCCACTTACGGACAGGTGGCCTGTGGGGTTCCCAGCCCCCCATCCCACCTCCCCCCACTTCCTGATGCAGACTGAAAACACTTTCTTCCCGCCTGTTTCAGGCAGCGGAGGAGGAGGAAGAGATGGACCCCCCGGACTCGGCCTCGAGGGTCTTCTGTAGCCGCATCCTGAGCATGGTGAATGCGGACGATGTCAACGCCATCATCCTGGCCCAGAAGAACATGTGAGTGGAAGCCAAGGGCCCTGGGCCCCCGGTATGGGAAGGAATCCACTTGCTGGCCAGCATTCTTGCCCTGCCCGCCTCTACCCCGGGCCCACACTGGTGATAAAATGAAGGAAATGAGCAAATCTGCTGGCTGGCTCCAAAGTAAATTCCTTCCTGGTCTGGAGGCGAGGCCTTGGCACAGGAAGCAGGGCTCTGGGACAGTTTCGCAGCTGCGGACAGTTTGGCAGGGACCACAGCAGCTCCTTTCCCGAGGCCTGGGGTGGGGAGACTTGAGGGGGATAAGGAAGGAACTGCTGGGGGATTTAAGGGAGCCAGTCGGCTCACTTCCTGTTGGGAACCTGTTCTCTCAGAGCCTAGGCTGTCTCTGTGGAGCACCCAGGGTCACTTGGAAGGGCTGTGAATGGCCTTTGCCCTCTTTGGGGCTTGGCACTGTGTCCACCATAGCCTCACCCTAATTCCGGCCTGCTGTGTGGGAAAGAAGGGCTGACACAACCTTCCGGGGGAAACATGGTCTCCTGGGGCTTTATTTTTGTGTCTTTAAGCCAGAGGCTCTTCCTTCCATTTACAACCCAGCACAGACCTGATACCTTACCTTTCTTGCCCTGTGACAGTGGTGCTGGATATGTCTGGGTCTCAGCATACCCATCTCCCTCCTAGGTCTTTAGTTCAGATTCAGACCTGACCCTGGGGAACTCCCAGGCCGAGGGGAGACAAAATCAGACTTGAACCTTCCTGGTCTCGGGGTGTCAGGGCTGGGCAAGAGAAAGAAGCTGGGGCTAGGGGAGTCAGAGTGTCAAAGAGTCTACTTGAGGGAGAGGGTTAAGGCTACATGAGAAGGGTACACTTGAGTAGGATTTTTGAGTAGGGTTTTGAAAGTTGAATAGGAGTTTGCTAGCTGGCTCAAACACCAGGTAGAGCTCCACAAGACAAGGGAATGGTCTACGCAAAGGTCATGGAGCAGGAAAGGGCCTAGCAGGATCAGTTGGCAGGGACCTGGAGGCTGAGCAGAGGAGTCGGTGCCCTTTTTCCGCCACCAGGCTGGACCGCTTTGAGAAGACAAACGAGATGCTGCTCAACTTCAACAACCTGTCAAGTGCCCGCCTGCAGCAGATGAGCGAGCGCTTTCTGCACCACACAAGGACCCTGGTGGAGATGAAACGGGACCTGGACAGCATCTTCCGCAGGATCAGGTGAGTGCTTGGCTCTCCAGTCTCTGCCTCCTGCTCTGAGCCTCTGAGCCTGAAAAGAGGGTTCCTCCTCTTTTCAATAAGGGCCGTCCTCTCCACATAGCAGGGCGGTGGGGAGATTCAGCTTGTTTTAGGAGGCTTCATTGCACACTTAGTATTAGAGAAGATCTGAAAATCTTGGAGTTTCTGAATTTAGATTTTATTCCTTTTTTGAAAACGCAACATAGTGCCAGACCCATAATGCAAAAGGCAGGCAGGAGCAGACAGTGAAAGGCTAGCCTTATGTCCCCCTTGGCCTCCACCCAGGACTTCTCTCAAGAGGAAAATGAGATTGCCAGGTTTTGCGGGTCCTTCTCAAGCTGGTTTCCATGAGGACAGAGAAAGACGATGTCCAAGTCCCCAGCCACATAGAATGCTTGACACGGCCCCCGGAGCGCCTATCACCACTACTGCCGTTAACAACTGCTGCTGGGGCGCCGAGGCCTGGAACAAGCTGGCACTACAGCTGTATTTCTGGCTGACTGTGCCGCTTCTTCTTTTCCGGGGGCAGCCGCATCTGCTGGCAGAGCAGGTGCCACAGATTGAGGGCAACATGTTTCCTTGGAGCATGCTCTGTGCAGAAATCACAAGACAGGCCGGATAAATCCTTTATCAAAGCGTATCTTTTCTGGGGCATCTCACCAGGCTGGTTGCCCACGTGTGGTGTTGCAGGGGTGGGAGTAGAGTAGGAACCACAAGGGTTGACACCTTTTGTGTGTATCTGTGTCACTCAGGAAGGAGATAAGTGTGTCCACCCAGGCAGGGATGCAGCAGCAGTGGTACTTTGGGGGGGACAGTGCTCGCTGGCCATAGTCAAGGGTGAGAGACCGCTCTGAAGAGCCTTTTGTAATTCTTTGTAAACAGAACTGCGTTACTTCAGGTAAAAAGGAAAAACCAGGTTAAAAAGGGAAGCAGGTGCTTCTCTGTGAAGCTCAGTTTAGTGAGTGCCAGTGTTCGGTGTTTGGGGTGTGGATAGTCAACACTCCTGGCCCCCACAGACATCCTCACCCCGGGGATGGAGAGACAGGCTAGGACAAGTCACCCAGAGGAGTGCCTGTTGAGGCAAGGGGAAGGGAAGCTTCCTGGAAGGTTGTCCCGGTAGAAGAGGTTTAGACATGAGGCATTGCAGGTAGAGGGCCCAGCCGGCACGCAGAGCCAGCACCAAGGACACGCAGAAGTTGGGTGACAGCTGGGTAGCTGCCATCCGTCCTGGGGGTGGGAGGTCCGCTGGCTGAGCGCCCAGTCCTACCTCCAGCCCTGGAGCAGAGTATGACAAGCAGTGACGGGGAGGTTCCTGGCCTGCACCGGGCCCAGCCTGCACACTCTGCAGGTTCAGCCCTGTGTGCCTTCCCTTCCCCTGCAGGACACTGAAAGGGAAGCTGGCCAGGCAGCACCCGGAGGCCTTCAGCCGTAAGTGTCACCCAGAGCTCCTACATCCCGCTTCTGGGCTCTGTGCCCTTGGATGCCAGGGCCCTCAGCCCAGGGCTGGCTTCTGGAAGGTCACCTCAAGGGCTGACACCAAGCCCAGGCCCTAGTGGGCAGTGGGTCCAGTAAGACCTGGGGCAGGGGCGGGAGTGCTGGCCTGATCTTCTTGGCAACCGGCGGAGCAGGTGTTGGGACTAGAGCCTCCTCCCTTGGGGGAGGTGACACGAGGGAATGTGGACAAGAATGATGACAGTCCTTAGCCCAGTGAATGTCACGTACCCCTACGAGCCAGGCTGTTACCCACAAACACCTATGAGGTGGGGACTGTGCCCAGAGGGGCAGTAACTTGTCAGAGGAAGCACAGCGTCCTCCATGCTGAGCTTCAGTTTACCCAGTCTGCAGAATGGGCCAACAGCTCCCCACTCCAGGGCCGCTGACAACCACAGGCATAAAGGCAATGCCATCATTCCCAGTTTATAGAGCAGGGAGCTGAGACACGGGCAGGTGAGGGGCCTGGCCCAGGTGACACAGTCAAGAGGGCAGAGCCAGGCTCAGACTTGCCCCCAGGGCCCGCGTAGGCCTAACCCCAGAGAACCTGCGTCTTTACCTTACCTCACCTTAAAGAGAGGCCTCTCACCTGCTTGGACCTCGGTTTCCTCATCTGTAAAATGAACTGAGTTATGTCCCATGGGGTGGGGGTAGCTGTCAGGGGTCCTGGGCCCAGTTAATCCCTCATCACAGTGCCTGGCATGGTGACTAAGCCAACTGCTGGGCCTCCTTCCCCCAGACATCCCGGAGGCGTCCCTCCTGGAAGACGAGGATGAAGACCCCATCCCGCCCAGCACCACAACAACCATTGCCACCTCGGAACAGAGCACAGGCTCATGTGACACCAGCCCCGACACAGTCTCGCCCTCCCTCAGCCCCGGCTTCGAGGACCTGTCCCACGTCCGGCCCGGCTCCCCTGCCATCAATGGCCACAGCCATACAGATGACGAGGAGACGCCGGGCGAGTAGCCCTACTCCCAGGAGCTCGGATGGGTCTCAGGGCAGCAGCGGTGCCACTGCCCAGATGTCTGAGGTGGCAGTGGGTAACCCTGCCTTGAGACAGTCAGCTTTGCCACCCTACTCTGTCATTTGGGGCTCACTGGGGGACAAGGCTCCCTCCCTGGGGTATGGAATTCCTGGGGATCTATCATTCCTCCTCCTCCCTCACTGAGAACATCTCTCTTCTGTAGACCCCTCTGCCAGGCCAGGGGATGACCAGTCCAGCTGGAGTCGGGTTGGGTGCAGAGCCAGGCCTGAGGTCTGCTCTGAGCAACACCTAAAGGTTCCCAGAGACCAGAGCCAGATGTCCTCTGCCCCAGCACCCTGGTCAGGACCTCCTCAAGGTGGCCAAGCACTGTCATGTCTGAGTTCACCCCAGCCCACCCCTGTGCCTACTAATTCTGGTCTCCTTGCCCCTTCCTTCAATGACAGTATTGAATACTTTCTCCAATCATTATCTCAAAGAAGTTTCTGAGACAGTTGTAGAAGCCTCAAGGCAGAGATTAGCCATCCCCTCAGCACCAAGCCTGGTTAGGCCCTGTTTCTCGGACCAGCGGTGTGGACCCTGAGGGCCCAGCAGGCTTCTCCTGGGGCCTCCATGGAGCAAGCCGAGCCACCTTGGAGAACAGAGTTAAGCAGAATATTTTTGTACCCGATGTTTACAGATGCTGTTGGGAAGTTATCAATAAAAAGACTCTGTTACTAAAAAGGGAAGGGTGCACCTAGCAGTGGCTTCCTTCCATCCTTGGGCCCAGCAGTCCAGAATGGGGGCAAGTGCTGGATGTGGGACAGGATGGTTATGGACAGCCAGGCACCATTGAGCTGGAAAGAAGTGGGCTGCTCTGCTTTGAGTGGGAGTCTCCAGTGGTGGCAACCATAATAACCCCACTTCCTGTCACCAACCAGGCCTTCAAATGTGCTATTCCCAGTGCCCACAACATTATTCCTTTACCTCCTTGAGTAACTCCTCCTCCAAATCTCAGCCCTAAGGTGGGCTCCTCAAGGAGCTGGGGGTCTCATTCCCCATCAGACACTCTCACAGAGTCCCCTCATCTTTGGAGCACTTAGAAATTGTGTTATTAAAGGCCTCTTCCCAGACTTCAGAGTGTCTGCTTTTGCCTGGTCCATAGGGGGCGCCGGGAAGTGTTCAAGGAAATAAGGTACGCTGCCAAACCCACAGGTAACTTCTCAGTTCTCACCGCTTTCCGGCGCCCAGCACTTTTTAGCCATCCTTGAGTCTCCTCCGTCTTATATCCTAAACAGACCCTGGGTCCCACCCCATTTCCTTGGGTGAATGCACCAGCCCCACCTGCTCTCCGTGCTCCTGTACGGACCCGCCCTTTAATCCATCTGTGCACAGCGGCCGGCCTCCAGTGGCTCCAACACGTTCGGCCTTTACGCCGCCTCCTGCCTCGACCCTTGCGTCTTGGACCTGCAGACCCTCTGCTTAATGCCTCCACTTTAGCACAAAACAGTTTCCCCTACTCTGTTGAAATATTTCCGGAGCACCCGCTACGTGCGGGCAGTCTTCAGGCGGCCTGGAAACAGCGAGCAGAAACACCAGGAAAGGTGCGGCATTTCCTACGTGACCCGACGGGCGGAGCTCGCACCCCGAGGCAGGTGGGCATCGGCCGCTCACAGGCACCGCGGCTTCGTGCGCCCGCACCCAGCATAGGGGCGGGGCGGGGCCGAGGGCGGGGCGCGGCGCGGCGCGGATTGTGACGCAGACGCGCAGCGTGCTCGGTGCGCAGGCGCCCTCGGCGGCGAATCGGCGGTTTCCGGTTCAACCGCTCTCTTTCTCGTCAACGAGACGACGGAGCAGGTCGGTGATGGCTTGGGTAGGGTTGCGCGGTAGCCTGCGGGGACCCAGGCAGCGGAGGGGGCGGCCTGGAATCCGTCTAGGCGAGCTAGGCCCTGTGGGACGGCTTAGCAAGGCGCACTGGGCCGGGTTCCGAGCCCGAACTGGGCCACGGGAGGGAAGCCGGCCTTTGGAAGAGGAGCCTGCCCGCTCCGCCGGCCCCAGCTATCTGACGAGGCTTTGGGGCGAGGATGTGTCCTTCGGGGCATATCCGATTTAATGGGGAGGAGTATTACCTGTAACTTTGTCTCGTGGCAGACACTCTGCCAGTCCATTTAAAAATATTAAGCCTTTGAGCTGGGTCTCTGTCTCCTTTTCTAAATCTGTAAGTAGAGTCTGGTAGTAGCAGCCGTTTTCTAGACTTGGAAAGTGAAAAAACGGAAATACCTGTGTAAACAAGTATCAGGCACGTGGTTGGCAGTTGTTACTTATGGATTGGATCAAAGGCAGGAAATGTGGTCTGAGGATTAGGGCGTAACCCAGAAGGAAGCCAAAGTTTTGGGTGTCTGAGCTTGGAATTAGGAGAAGGGACTGTAGGGAGGAAAGCTTGTGTGTTGGGAGGATGCTACTAAGATGGGATTCCCACCCCGGCTGCAGGCAGACTGGGGGCTGGCGGAGGAGAGGAAGGATGGGACCTCCAGACCGTTCTTGGCAATGTGGTGCCGTAGACCTGAACTTTTCGTTCCATCTTTAAAGACGAAGCTGCCGGCTTGGAGGGTGGAAGGAAACAGGCACTGGGGCGGGCCTGCATTTGAAGTCGATGCCGGCACAGGGCTGTCAGGAACTAAGGCTGGCCAGCCTGTGAGCTCGGGCTGCTCAGACCTTCAGTGCTCACTACTCCATCCGGCCATTCTCCCCCCTGTCTCCCCAGCAGACGCAGAGATGCAGATCTTTGTGAAGACCTTGACGGGCAAGACCATCACTCTAGAGGTCGAGCCCAGTGACACCATTGAGAATGTCAAAGCTAAAATCCAAGACAAGGAGGGTGAGTGGGGTTGGGGCTGGGTGCTCCGCAAAATGGGGGCCCTTCAGCCCTGGGGATCTGCTGTCCCTTGTGGAATGGGTGCTTGGACAGATCTCAGCCATGCCAGTGCTTCCCCTGTGTGATCTTGGGAAGGCAGCTTGTCCTCTCTACCTCATTTTCCCTTTTGACAGTTTGGGGGTGATCCTGGCACAGCCCTGTGGAGGGAGGGGAGATCTGCTGGTAGTATTCTTGCCAGAGCTTTAGTAACTGAAGTGCTCTCTTCTTAGGCATTCCACCTGACCAGCAGCGTCTGATTTTCGCGGGCAAACAGCTGGAGGATGGCCGCACTCTGTCAGACTATAATATCCAGAAAGGTACGAGGGTGGGGTGGCTAGACAGGACCTCAGTGGGGCCTAGGACCCAGGATGGGTAGCTGACAGCCTCTTCAGCACCGGGAGGGGGCTGTAGAGGAGGATTGTTCTTAAGGTGAGGATCAGATAGGGCTAGGGAGTATTGCTTTGTAAGGTACTGTTTCCATCGCTGGAAAGCATCTCAAGATCTCCACCAGGATTTCCAAATGGCGATGGTTTCTCATGTTCTTATTCACTTTTTTTCTTTAATTCTTGTGTTTGTGTTTCTCAATGTGATTACTGTAAAGAAAATCGGCACCACTTTTTGCAGCAAAAGATTTAAATATCTTACCTAGGAAAATAAAAGGTCCTTGCACCACTTAGAATTGCCTTGCCCTTGGGGAAACCCAGATGGACACCACTGTTGATGTATATATATATTAGTCTCAGACTCCCCGAGGACTGGTGGGAAATGACAAGGTGGAGGTTCTGTGGGCTGGGCTGGGCTGGTGTGTCCATCTACACATAGAACACGCAACGGATTCTGATGTGTCCCTGTCAACACGTGAGAAGATCTGGTCTGCAGGGCACTGGAGGCTGCCCTGCACCTGTGGGACTGACGTGGTGAGCCTAGGCTCAGTCACTGTCTCTCTCTGCCCTTCGTTTCCTATAGAGTCCACCCTGCACCTGGTGCTTCGTCTGCGAGGTGGCATCATCGAGCCTTCCCTTCGCCAGCTCGCTCAGAAATACAACTGCGACAAGATGATCTGCCGCAAGTATGTACTCCTCAGGTTGGGGGTGTGGGCTGGCCCTGCTGGGGGTCGGGATGTGCCCTCACCACTCGCTCATGTCCTTGCACAGGTGTTACGCTCGCCTGCACCCCCGTGCTGTCAACTGCCGCAAGAAGAAGTGCGGCCACACCAACAACCTGCGCCCCAAGAAGAAGGTCAAATAAGGCCCCTCCACCGGCTTCTTCTTTGCCCACAGGGTGGCCTCCTGCCTAAGCCCCATGACCCTGGGGCCTCAGTAAAGTTTCCCTTTCGTTGACTGGAGCAGTAACTGGTTGTCCATGTGGTTGGTCTGTCCAGTGGGGAGGTCGCTGAGGTGCGGGCATCTCCCTTAGGGACTTCCTGTCACTCAGTTCTTCATAGCTCTTGGGGGTCCTTTGTCCTGGGTTCCAGTTGTCTTACCTGTAAAGTTGACCATGGTCTCGGCCCTTCATGTCTAAAGTTGTCATAACCACAGCACAGGCAAGTCTCACTCCTGGCCCTCTGCCACATAGCCTAGTGAGCCCAACCATCTGGATTTTGTCATCTGTAATATGGGAATAAAAACCTCAGCCTAGGGACTGGTGGGACCTGGTCAGGCACATTAACAATCCTCACATATGGGGCCTGGAGGTGTTTGGGTGTAGGTGGATGGCGGGGTAGGAAGGAACACCCCACCTAGCGTAAAATACCTGTTCTCAATTTTGACTGACCTTTAGGAGCTCCTAAGTCCCACCCAAGACTGATGTCTGTCAGGTGAGGGCTTGTAGTGCCCTGACAACGCCATGCTTTTATTTGTCTTGGGGTGATTGGGGCTTCCTGTAGGTGACAACCCAGGCCTAGACAGTGATGCTTGAGAACAGCTGAGACCTGGAGTACCAGCTAAAGGCTCTCACTTCAGGCCTCAGTTGAGTTTCATTTTTGTCAGTTGCCCCCTCCTCCCTAAGGCCAGGCCACCACCATCTTTCTGGTCTACCCTGTGTCCACTCCTGGAGGAGGAGGCTTCCTGAAGCTCAAACTAGGCAGTGTATGTCCAGCTCCCAGGTCTTCTCTGTACTTAATAGGAACCCTCCCACCCCCCACCCCTGACCTCAGCCCTGCACTGACTCCCACCTTAGGGCCTTTTGCACAGGCCCCCCTCTTCAAAGCAGTTCACACAGAACCTGTGGGTGCCAGTGACTTGGAATTCTCCAGTGTCAGAACCTGCGTTCAAATCCCACTCTTGTCACAACCTTGTGGCATTAGATGATGGCTATCACTTCTTGGATTCAATTTTCTTTATATTAGTGGGGATGGGATGTGAGGAAGTGAAGTCGGGTTTTGTTTTTGTTTTTTTTTTCTCCACGCGGGCCTCTCAGTGTTGTGGCCTCTCCTGTTGCGGAGCACAGGCTCCGGACGCGCAGGCTCGGCGGCCATGGCTCACGGGCCCAGCCGCTCTGCGGCATGTGGGATCTTCCCGGACCGGGGCAAGAACCCGTGTTCCCTGCATCGGCAGGCGGACTCTCAACCACTGCGCCACCAGGGAAGCCCTGAAGTCGGGTTTTGACATAGCTGCATAGAAACAAGCCGAAGGACAGCCTTGCTGTATACAGAACCGTACATTTAAGGTCGAAAACGTTAAGGCAGGCGCCAGTCGGGAACAAGCACAGGGGTGGAGGTGGGTGGAGGGTGTCAGGCCTGAGAAGCCCCCAGTCTTCGCTCCCCATTCTTCCCCCGGGGTCTCCAGGTTAGCTGGTCGCCACAAGCTGGCTCCAGAGGCCTCCGGGCCTGCAGGAGGCGCCAGGCGCAGCGGAGCAACCTGCTCCCGGGTGGGACCAGAGCTGCGCAGTCATGATCATCACTGAGGCCGCGGCAGAGTCCGCTGTCCCCGCGGTGCCCGGTGATGCAGGAGCCACTGGAGCCCCGGAGCGCGAGCAGCTGGTGTGGCCCTGGGTGAGCTCGAGCCCGAGCGGGAACAGGCGCGGGGCGGGCGGTGCAGGCGCGGGGGCGCCGGCTTCATACCCTAGCCGTGCCCCTCGCCCCGTAGAAAGATGCCGCGATACGGGCGCTGGTGCAGCGCATCCACCAGTTGCAGGCTGAGCGCGCGCAGGCCTTCCGCCGGCTGGAGGAGTAAGTGAGGGCATAGGGGAGGGGAGGGGTCAGCCCACAGCCCGCTCCGGGGATGAGCGTGCCTCGGGGGAGGAACTGGGTCCCCACGGGGCCGCGGTGTCAGAGGTGGGGCGGGATTTGCGGGGAGACCAGATCGCTCCCTTCCGCGTGCGCGGGAGTGGGCCCGTTTCGGGTTACCCTGCGGGAGTCAGAACGTCCTCCACACTCTGGGGTTTAGGGGACACTTGGAGGGCTTTCAGGTGGTCGATGCGGGTGCAGGGCCTGAGAGCCGGGGCCGTAGCCTCAGGATCCCCGCCTGCCGCAGAGGCCACCGACAGTACCTGAGCAGCGGCCCGCCCTACGACTTTCCGCGCTACCGGAGCACAGTACACGAGGTGACCCAGGCCTTCGCCGCCGCCTCGCGGGAGGTGCTGGCGGTGGAGGCCGAGCTAGCCGGACCCCGAGCGCAGCCGCTGCTCGCGAGCCACGTGCGCAGGCTGCAGCAGCTGGAGGAGACGCGCCTGGCCACGGTTAGGTCCCGCCCCCTCCATGTATCCCCCCTACTCCTCGGCTTGTCTCTCGGGCCATGGCCCACTGTGCACCCCTTGGGGGAGGGACCAGATTCCGTTCCCTCGAACCCCGCCCCTGGCGCCCCAGCACCCCCTCTTCCTGCCCCACCTCAGTCATCCACTAAGTTCACTGGAGAGTCTCAGGGTTAGCCCCCTAGTCCGCCCCCACTTTTCATCCAGATCTTTAGTCCCAGGACACGCCCACTCTATCCCAGACCCCGACCCTACAATGCTCCTACCCACCCCCCCCCGGCTTGTCCCAATGCCCCAGGACAGGTACTCAACTCCCTGCTGATTGGGGGCCTTCGATTTCCAGGCCAGGTCCCCTTCCGGGTACACCCTCGATCCCAGCCTAGGTTCTGTTCCTCCCGCTAGGGATCCAAGGCCCAGCCTACTCTGCCTCTACAGCCAATCCTGACCAAGATACACTACCATTCCCAGGCCAACTCCACGTGAAGCCACGCCCACATCACACTCTACCCTGGGATTCCCAGGCCACGCTGCTTTAGAGACCCAATCCCAGTCTAGGGATTGTAACTCCCTGGCTGGTCCCTGAGACTCCGCCTACTTCACAACCCTCACAACCCAACCACCCCACCCCACCCCCGCCCCCGCCCACCTATCCCTGCCTGAGATTTCACCACTGTTCCCCTTCCCTGCCTACATGAGGTCATGCCCATGTTGCGCTCTGCACTGATTCTAGGGCCCGCCCACTCGGCCCCTCTCCTCAGGAGCCCCCCTAAACGTAATCCTAGATTCCTTCTGCGCGAAGTACCGCCCCTTGAGACTCGCGCCTGCTGTGTCCCCACCCTTGCGCTGCCTTTCCCGGTGCTTCAGTGTCTCTTCCTCCCTACTATGTGGGAGGGCAGGGGGTGGCCTCTGCCAGTTGTGACATCCTCCTTGCTGCCTATTCCCCAACCAGGTGGCCCTGCTGCAGCTGATGGGGACGCCAGAGCTGACTGGGCAGGACAACCTGCAGATGCACCAGCTGAAGATGAAGTGAGCACCGCCTCCCAGTGGGCTGACCATGCTAGATTTGCACATGCACCCTTGGGCACCCACCCCCAGCCAGGTGCGCCCCAGGGCTGGCAAGGGCAGATCTGCACACGACCCTTAGGGTGTGCACGCCAGAGTACTCACTTGGTGACTCCTAGATGTACTACACACATTCCCTCAGCACACAGGCTATGCAGTTTCACACCAGACTCGCTGTGCATTCCCAGGACACAGCTGCGCACCTCATACACACCAATCCTGCTCACATGGCTCAACTCCGAGCTTGGACATGGTCGCCCAGGCCCCACCAGGCACACGCCTGCACGTTCCTTCCTTTGGCCCCCCAAGCGCACACGTGTGCACACCCACTAGACATGTGCCACAGTCACCTTGCACACCTTCCTGATGGCACACACCCACCCAAGATGGCCTTTTCTCTTGCCACTCGGGACCCGTGGGACCACCCATCCTCCCAGGCACCTAAATGGTCCTTCTGGCTGCTAGCGCTGCCTGGAGGTTTGGCGGCAGGCAAGAGGGCCCGGGGCTGGCTACAGCCCCTTCGGAGCTGCGCAGCGGCGGCTAATTCGCCCCATCTGGGTTTTATTTATAGTTCCCGTCCACTCTTGTAGGGTAATTAAAACCATGGAAGCGATCAGTGAGGTTCTCCAGGATCTCAGGTTTGATGCAGAATCTGCCGAGTGATGGTGGCTCCCCAGGGACAAGCCAGAGGAGATGGGAAATGGGGTGTACAGCGCTCTGCCCTGACTGCCAGCTGGCTGGGGTCATGCCCCACCGGACCACTGACCCTCTTCAAGTTCGCCTCACCTCTCATAATAAAGAACCTAAAGAACCTTTCGTCTGCAGCTGCTCCACTGTCTCTCTGTGCTGCGGTGGGATCCCACAAAGCCAGGGATGGCAGGTGCAAGATTCCCCCACTCCATGAGTGTAAAAACTCTGGTGTTTTGAATCACACTCTCCAAGGAGTTTGGAACCAGATATTTCAGATCATGGAGAGAGTCAGAAATTCTGGGAGGTCAAGATTCCCATCCCAAAGGGTCATCAGGATTCCTCGTCAGCCCCCACCCTAGGCCACTCTAGCCCCAAACTCACCTTCACAGTCAGGGCACCTAAATAGTTTGTTTATTTAAAAAGACTCTTTGGAGTGGTCCTGGGTAGGGAGGAGTAATGACCCTTTTTCACCCCCAGCCCTGGCAGGCGTTCTGGGAAGCTCAGCCCCCCTCACACACATTCCCCGCACTGGGGTGCACCTCACGTGGAGGCCAGAGCTGTTGTGGCCCTCGGAGCTCAGAGTGCTCACCCCAGCTGCTGCCAAGAGGGCTGGGGCACCCTGAGGTGAGGGTACAGAGGTGGCCCCCAGTCTGGGGGTGGCCCCTGGGTCTCCATGCAGCAGGGAGGGCAGCCCCAGCCTCTAGAGCTTATCTGGCAGGACCTGCAGGCAGAGGGGAAGCCAGGCTTAGCAAGGAGCCTGGGAGGGGCCAGGAGCACAGAGCAAATGAGGAGGCCCCATTTCAGGTCCTGGTCCCACCACTTTCAGCTGGGTGACCTTGGGTAGGCTATTGCCCCTCTCTAGGCACCGGTTTTCCCCTCTGAAAAGTAATATCTATTCCATGGGGTGTCCTGCAGGTAATGTACTTGGCACGGGGCCGGTATGCAGTAGGCGCTCATATAATGCTACCGGGTGGTTATGTGCATTCATCCCTGAGGATGACATTCCCCTCTGGACATTTTAAAGGGGTCTGGATGCTCTTACTAGACTAAGGGCTACAGGAGCAGGCACACAGTAGGTGTTAACGTAAATGCTGATAAGAGAGATGGAGGAAGGGATTGCACCTCAGTAACTAGGGCTGAGGGTGTAGGTCCCGTGGCCTACGGCCACCAGGAGGGGCCCTTGTCTCCCTGCCTGCCCACCCACCTGGGCCTCCCTTACCTCTCGCCGCGCCCCGTCTGCCCGAGGACAGGATCCCCTCGTCCTGTGCTTGGAAGGAAGGAGGCAGTGTCTGAGGGCTGAGGACCTACGTCCCCAGCCCGTTTACCCCCCTGGCCCCACCCCTCCACCTCTCGCCCGGGCGTCCCTCCTTCCTACCTGGTTGCGGGTCTTATGTGACTTCTGCATCCAGGCTCGCCACTGGTCATAGAGGCGGAAGCTGAGGTTCGAGCAGTACGCGTGCTTCTTGAGCCAGCCCAGAAACTGCTTGAGCTCGCGCCGCACCGGCCCCGAGCTCGGCTCGCCGCCCCGCGGCTCGCACGCCCCGCCGCCCGGGCCCGGGCGCTCTAATGGGGGCGGAGAGGCAGCGTCAGGGCGCGCCCGGCAGAGGGCGCGCGCGGGCAGGAGAGGGATGTTCCCTTAGGGCACCTCCCACCCTGTTTCTACGGGACCCGATCCTCCCCACGGCCCAGCCCTGCACTGCAGCCCAGCTGCGCCCCCAAGGAGATAGGGGGCAGGGGAAGGAAGGGGCTCCTCCTCCACATCCCCTCTAGGAACCCGATTCCCGTGGCCTGAGCCAGGTGTGAGTGGAAGGGGGCGGGGGGAGGAGAGAGAGGCCAGGGCCAAAGGGATGAGAAGCAGACAGAGCAGGGGGCAGAGGAAGGAAGAGCGAGACGCTGATGAGAAAGAGCTGGAGAGAGAGAGACAGAGACTGAGCGATGGAGGCAAGGAGAGACAGATAGAGGGAGAGAGAAAGCAATGAGAGACAGCCAAGGAGATGCAGAGGCTCGAGAGATGGAGAGCCAGAGCAGGGAGGGACAGAGACACTGGGGGTGTAGGGACGCAGAAACCAAGAAAGGCAGAAAGATAGAAACAGGGAAAGAGAGTGAGTGACAGAGAGATGAAGGGAGACAGAGAATTCGAGGTGGCTCTGAGGGGGAGGGGCAAGCCCCCAGGACAGGCCTGAGAGTACAGCCTGTTGGATGGGGAGTGGGCCAGGAGGGCCAGGTGGGAGGCCGGCCTGTCGGTCCAGTCGCTGGCTGCAGCCAGCCCTGAGCAGGCTGGCGGATAAGGACATCGGCCTCACGTCATAAATAACGCTGGGGACCCGCTGACAGGCCCTGGCACAGCCCCGGCCCCCACCGCCCCTGCCGGCTTCCCCTGGCCTCCCCAGCCTCCCCAGCGGACACAGCCGCCTGCTGGCTCACGTGCAAGAATCACAGGTGCTGGGCACGAGCAGGGGCCAAGGCTCAGGCCCCTCCCAGCTGTGCTAGTTCCCGCCCACCGCCGAACCTGGAGGGGCCCGGGATGGGGTCTGGGGAACTGGCTGGAGCCCTGCTCTGCCACTCCCTGACTCTGGGATCCTCTCTGGGCCTTGGTTTCCCCATCACCCCAGAAGCATGAGCCAGACTTCAAGGGAACTGAGTTCAGATCCCTGTGTGACCTTGGGCCCTTGGTGTCCTCATCTCAGAAAAGGGGCTCTCCCTTAGGTGAAACCACTGGGGGAGCAGGGGATGGGAGTCTCAGTAACTATCACTTGCAAACGCTTGGGTGGCACCCACCGTGAGAGCACTTTCCATGGGTTATCTCTCATCTAACCCTCACAGTAGCCTGAGGCAGGCATGATTATCATCCCCACTTTCCAGATAGGGAAGCTGAGGCCAGACGTACCAAATAAGATTCTATACCATTTCACAAAGGAGAGAAGGGAGGTCCATGGGCTTAGATACGCCCCCCTCCACGGCCTGACCGCAAAGGAAATCAGACCCAGCCCCTGATCATCCCATCCCGCTACCTTTAACAGAAGGGGAAATCAAAGCCGGTCATAGGGAGAGTTGGCAGCCCATCGTCTTAGAAGCAGGGGTCTCAAACTTACTTGCCCTTAGGGGCTGGGGAAGGGGTACATGTGGGTGAAACAGGCCAGGTGGGGATGGCGCAACTGAAAGAGTAAGGGCCCTGACTTAAGGGGCAGCCTCTGCTGATGGGGGCTGTGGAGTAACTCTGGCTGTGTCCTATTACATTTTCTAGACAATTTTTCTAGGGAATCTAGGATATTTGTGTTCAAACTTATTGTTTTTAAAAGTCTGCCAGTAGGTCAAACTTTTTTTTTTCCAAATGACAGGCCAAGAAAATAGATCCAAGGGCCACAATTGGCCCCCGGGGCCAAGAGTTTGAGACCTCTGCTCTCTTGAAGGAAACGAGGAAACAGAGGCCCAGACTGGTTTGGGGCTAGTCCCAGGACCACCCAGCCCTGTTGGGGTGCTCACCACTTCGGGGGGTGGAGGCAGCCGTGGGGTGGCTCCATTCGCTCCAGATCCCTGCCTTCTTGGAGCCATAGATGCCAAAGGGGTTGCAGCGCACTTGCACGAAGTAGACGGTGCCTGGTTTAAGGCCCGCCAGGCGGCAGGAGGTCTGGTTGCTCACGTCGTCCACCACCTGGGCAGAAAGGGCAGGGTCAGAGGTCGTCCACCACCTGGGCGGCAAGGGCAGGGTCAGAGGCAGGGGCAGCTTGGGGTGGGGAGGGGCGAGAGGAGGAGGGAGGAGCGGAACTGGGGGGTGGGTGCGGGCACCTTCCAATCCACGCTGTCCTCCACTCGGTAGCGGATCTGGTACTTGGCTTGGAAGAGGAAGTCCTTGAGGGCAGGCGGTGAAACCCAGCGCACGCTCAGCTGGTCCTCCAGGCCCCCTACGCGGCTCACGTGCACTTCTGGCGGGGGGTCGGTGGTCACTATGGGGGCGGGGCGGGGCTTAGGCACCGGGCTCTCTTTGGACCTGGCTGGTCCCTGTCTGGGTCCAAATACCAGGGAACGTGGCTTAGATGGCACCTGCCTCCGTTCTCCCCTCTCCCCCCTTCAGGACGGGTGGATTACATTAGATAATATTCAGGCAACACTCAGCACCTAGAAGCACTCAATTAATGTTAGCTGTTATCACCATTATTATCTGTGACAGGAGAAACATAATCCTATCTTCAAGGAACTATGTAAAAAGCAGACACTGCCTGCGTGATGATATTATTATTATTATGCCCAGGAGACCAGGGAGCCCTCGGGCTGCCAGACTCCTGGGAAGCTCCCCCGACCCCCCCACTGCCCACCTCCTGCTCTTTCCAACTTCACAAAGGTCCTCAACGTGACGGCTTTGCTCGGTGCAAAGGGACAACTGAGGCTTAGAACATGCCCACTGCAGCTTCAGGACTTAAGGAAGCAAAGTGGGAAGCAGGAGGACGGAGTCACTGCAACACTTCTGAGGAAACTTCTGGGAGCCCTTTGGGCAGCAGGGAGGGCTGACCTCTTCCCCTGAGGCCTTGGTGAGGGGCCGAAAGGGTTAAGGCACAGGCCTGCTTGGGGCTGAGAAACACCCTAATTAGATTAGGCCCAATTCTGCTCGCAGATCATCCATTTCCTGCCTCCCGCCTGCACGCCCCCCCAGCTACAGGCTGCTGCTTCCTGGGGCGCCTCCAGACCTGGGCGCCCCCCCTCCCAGCTCCCCGGGGGGCCCCCCTCAGCACACCTGGGCTGTCGAGGGGGAGGCAGCCAGGCCAGGTGTTCTCCACAGAGTAGGGGTATCCTGGCTGCTTCAGGGGGCTGGGGACGGACGGGTGGATGCCTAGCTTCTCCCCAACCCAAACAGCAGCGCAGACCTCAGCTGAGCTGCAGTGTGGCTGGGCTGGTGGGGGCCGAGGGGGAGGGGGTGGATCCCAGGTGGGCCAGGCTGGCCTTGCGGGGGGGTAGGGCTCACCCACATCCAGGATGTCCAGTGTCAGCACATCAGAGCGGGCCGAGCCCAGCCGGTTGGTGGCCTCCACCCAGATCTCATAGGGTGTGAAGAGAGCCAGGTCCTTGGGGATGTGGCAAGAGTGAGGTCCCACCGTGTGGTATTCCTCACATGTGTTGTCCTGCCCATACCACCTGCAGGGGCAGGAGGGGAGGAGGACATGTGAGGGTCCCTTTGGGCCCCCAAACCTCCCCCCAGCAGCCCCGGAGTGCAGAGAGGACACCAGAGCTCCGAGAGGAAAGGCTTGGCCAAGGCCACACAGCCAGGTTGGAACACATGTCACCCGAGGGCCACCACCAACCTCAGCTTGTACTTGAGGGAGTAGTTGGTGTGGAGGAAGGTTTCCCCGTGGGCCCCCGGCGTCCAGCGGCATGTCAGGTCCTTCATGTTCTTGGACCAGCAGCTGATGTTGAAGGGTTTCTCTGGGGGAACTGGGGAAGGGGGGTGTAGGGGCTGAGGGTCTG
The DNA here is from genome assembly GCF_937001465.1 of Orcinus orca. Classification (NCBI taxonomy): domain Eukaryota; kingdom Metazoa; phylum Chordata; class Mammalia; order Artiodactyla; family Delphinidae; genus Orcinus; species Orcinus orca. The sequence continues at coordinate 11,384,201 of NC_064561.1, read as the reverse complement.
GATGCGCCGTGGACAGGTGGAAGGGGGAGTTGCTGGCTGCCAGCTGGGGCCCCCACCTTGGAGCGGAAGGAGGATGGACAGAGCAGATGTTGGCAGGACCACCTGCATGGCTCTCTTGAGGATGGTCTTGTGGGGGGGTGGTCTCCAGGTTCTCATTCCCACCCTAGTGGCCTGTACCTCTCAACTTATGCCAGTATACCCATTGTTCAGCCCCAGACCAGAGGACCCATGATTCATGCCCCTCTCCAGAGGGAGATGTTGCCCCCAAGAGCTACCCCTAGGTGTCCTGGGGGCCCACTTACGGCCAACATAGAGGCAGGAGCCGGCAAGGATGCTGCCGTCACGGGCATGGCACACGAGGTTGTCCCCCGACTGTTGCCTGGATCCGTTGAGGTTGGCCAGGGCAAGGGCTAGAGTGGAGGCGTTGAGCATTCGGGACAGCTCAGGGGGCAGGCGGTGCCCGTTGAGGGTCCAGTAGAGGCCCTCGGCGGTGGCCCCTGGTGGGTCCCCGTGCACTGAGCACGTGGCCTGCAGGGAGGAGCCGATGAGGAGCGTGGGGTCCTGGGGACTGATCACAGCCGTGTCTGGGGTCAGAGAGGAGCACCTGTCAGGCCTGGGATGGAGCTGCCCTGAGCATCCCCCACCATCCTAGGTCCTCCAAGACTCACGGTAGTCCTGCAAAGGAGCTTTATATGATTGTCCCCATTTTACAGAGAAGGAAACTGAGGCTCTATTAGGTCAAGTGACAAACCCAAGGTTGGTGGTAAAGCCAAGATTCAGCCTCAGAACTGTCTGATTCCACAACTCAGGTCCTCCCAAAGCACTTCCTCACTGACTTGCTCAGGGCTTTCTGAGTGGTTACAAACCTCACTCAGATCCAAGTACCTCTTGCTTTGCACGTACTTCTGACAACCACCACACTCTGCTTTTTTTTTTTTTTCATTTTATTTTTGACAATTAGAAGTAACAGATTGTGTGTTCTTTCTCTTCTACCCCCAGAACCTCACACATGTGTCTCTGTGGGGAGGAAGGCACTTCTAAAAAGGGGTGCCCTGACCCCTACTAGAATCCTGCTCATTTTATGGATGAAAAAAAAAACAAGGCTCTGAAAAGATCGAGTCCTTTGCCTAAGGTCACCAAATAGAAGAAGGGCACACTATTTAAACCTATATTTGTCAGTCTCTGCGCTGCCGCTGGAATTGAAAGTGACCGTGGCAAGCTCTAGGCTCCCCACCCCCATCCAAAGGGACTTGCCATCATCATGCTTTCCCTCGATTCAGTTTTCCTAATCTGCAAAATGGGAACAAGAAAACTCACGGTCCTCAGGGCCATTGGGAAGATCAGATGGGAAGTGACTTCCTAAACTGGGTTGTGTGTGAATTGGGTGTTGGGCACAGGGGCCTCTGGGATGCTGTGGTTGATGCCTTTCCTCCTGCCTTCCACTGGAGAAGCCTTCTAGTCCAAAGATTAGAACTTAAGAGAGAGCTGTTTTTATCCAAGGGGAAACCAAGGCACAGAAGAGGGGGAGGGAATGCACAATTCAAGCCCCTGTTGCCCCTCTGAGTCTCAGTCTCCCCACCTGGGAAGTAGGCATCATGGTATCAGCCACATGAGATTGTTCGAGAAGAGTGAAAATATTGTCTTAAGGACAACCTTGTGGGATCTTTAAGCCAGGCTGAGCTGGGTTCGAATGCCCCCAGGTCACTCTGGAGGTTAACCCAGTTCTTTTACTTCTCTGAGACTTTGGGAAGGGGCCTCTCCCTCCACCCAGAGTAGTAGTGAGGACTCATTCACTCATTCGTTCATTCATTCATTCAAGGAGCACCTACAGTGTGCCAGGACCTGAGGGCACAATGGTGACCAAGATACCCAAAATTCACGCCCTTTTGGGCCTTGAATCCAAGGGAGCAGTAGGAAAAAGAACAAATAAATGTCTAGGAGAACAAGTAAGGGAGAAAATAAAGCACGAATCTGGTGGCAGCTAAATGGCCCAAGAGGCCTGTCTGGGGAGGTGGCATTTGAGCTGAGATGTGAATAAGGTGAAAGAAGTAGCCATGAAAATATACAAAAGAGAGTGTCTAGGCAGTGGGAGCGGCAAGTGCAAAGATACTGGGGGGGCAGGGGTGGTAGGAAATGAGGTCTGGGAGGTTAGCAGGGGGCCAGACCTGCAGGGAGGAGTTATTCCAGGGTTCTGAGCAAGGGAGGGATTTATATTTTAAAAGGATCACCGGGCAGCTGTAAGAAGGGACTGCAGGGGGGCAGAGAGGCAGGGGCAGCCCAGCTTCCCTGGCAGCCAAGGACAGGGTGATCCTGGTTTCCCTGGGAGGCCCCTAAATGCCAGCGGCTGCCCTGTGCTGGCTCTCACTGCCCCAAATGGGCGAGATGGGGTGGACACAGTTCCCGGGGCCAGCCCTGACGATTTTCCGGGGCAAACTTGGCTTGAGGGCCATGTCTTGCTGGAGCCTGGGATCGCAGTTGCGTTTGGGGCTTGGCCCAGGGCTCGCCGGAGGTCTCAGCGTCCGTGCGAAGGAGCTGGCTGTGCCGGCCAGAGCCGAGGAGGCGGGGGCGGCTGGGGGGCGGGGGGCCAGGGGGCCGCCCCGGAGGTCCCAGGCAGCCAGCCGCCCGCTAATTCGGAATTCCTTCAGCATGAACTCGGGCGTGCCAGCGTCTCTGCCCCGGCCCACCCACCGCTTCCTGCCTGGGCCCCCCCCAGCAGGGTGGGAGGCACGGCCAGGCCTGCCCGGACCCCAGGCCCATTCTCAAACCGCCAGGGGTGGGTCACGGCCCTCCTGTCCCCCACTCACCCCCACGGCCAGGCCAGGAAGGGGGCTCTCAGGGGGGTCCTGGCTGGCTGTGGCACTGCCCCTCTGCCACACCAGCCTGGCCTGGGCTGGTGTGGCCTGCCTGCCAGCAGCTGCAGCTGCCCTCCCAGGGCTGGGCGGGGGACAGGGCAAGAGGGCAAGGCCAGGCGGGCCTGGACAGGCCAGTCCCGCACCCCAAGCTCCAGCAGGAAAGGTCACAGGGAGACCTTCTCCTCCTGGGATGTGGGTGCCCATCTCGGCTGGGGCACCTGGGCAATTGGCTTCCCCTCCCCTGTTCTCAGTTTCCTCCTCCCTAAAATGGGAGGAAAATACGTTCTACCTGCTGGGGAGATGAATGAGATGAGCTCACCATGTCCAGAGGGCCCAGCACACTGCAGTGCCTAGCAACTGTTGGAATTAGGGCCCCTCCCAGCTCTGGGGTCCCTGGCTGGCTGGTGCACTCCCTCCAGGCCTCCCCAAACAATGGGCCAAGGCATTTGGGACCAGGATGCACACATTCCAGCCCAGGCAAAGCAGCTGGGGACAGCCCACTGAGGTTGGGAGGGCCCTTGGCCTGGTTTGGGGGGCTTCCTAGAAGGCTCTCTTAAGCAGATCCCTGGGCTAGGCTTTTGGACAGCCCCCCTCCCCTGCTCCCTGCCTCCCCGCCTTTCCCGCAGAGCTGGGGCCTTTAAAAGTTTTTTCTCTTCCCCTTCCCAATCTGGAGCCACCGCTGTTATTAAAAAGGAACACCATGTGTTTTAAAAGGGAAAAGTGTGAGATTCTCTGCAAGCAAGGCAGGAGGGTGGCCTCCACCCGGGGTCCCCACGGGGGTCCCCATCTCCTGTCCCGCTGGTACCTGCAGACGCTTTACGACCCACCCGCCTGCTGGTCAGGTGCTAAGACACACCACACCGTAAGTAGAAACATATTGCCGAGGTGTGAGAATCTTTAATTTCTTCCCCCTTAAAGGAAAAAAACACACGCACAACAATCCTTCCACCACCACCACCTTTGCCTGCTGCTCTGCTTGCTGGGAAACGAAGCCTGCCACTAAAGGTGGCATCACAGGTGCTGCCCACTGCCTGGCAGAGCTATCAGGAAGCCCAGAAGGGCCTGGGACAGCCCCTCACCTGCCCAGGAGCCTTGGGCATGTTAGGCTTTCAGCAAGTACCTCCAGGACACCGGACCCTGCTCTTTCTGAAAGAGCACCGCAGGGAGCCTGCAAACCGCTCTGCGCAGCATAGGCCCACCTGGGGTGCAGTGTTTGCCGACCCGGGTCGACTTGTGTGCCTGGATGGGGTGCGTGGAGTGACTGCGAACATCCAGGGCAGGTTGTGCCTGCGTGCGTGCCCTGTGTTGCCTCTCCCTCGGAAAGAGTGTGACCATGAATGTGTGTGTGTCAGGGATGGAATGTGTGTGTGTGCGCCCCGATGGTGTGCGAATGTGCATCTGGGATGCAGTGTGTGCACATCTGAGGGCGAGGGTGACGGGCCACAAGCCAGTGTGAGTCTTTGTGTGTCTCTGGGTGTGTCCCAGAGTGGGTCTGGATGTGGAGACCGTGTCCTGGCGGGGGTGTGCATTGGGTGGGGGACCGGAGAGTACCAGAGGCCAGGCGCTCCCAGCAGGGCGGGGGTCTCGGCCTGCGGGGGCTGTGGGCTCCCGGTGGCTGCTCCCCCCCCACAACGGCTGGGCCTGCGGTGCCCGGACTCGCTGGGTCCCGCTCCCTCTCACTTTCACCCACTCTCTCACAAAGATTTCTCTCGCTAGTCTCCTAGCCCGGCGCAGCGTGGCCGGGAACAGTTCTGAGCGCCGCCAGTGGAGAGGACTCCATGGACCCCCGCGCGCGGGGTCCCGCAGGGGGAGGGCGGCGGCGCCGGCCCGCGGAGAGGCGCGTCCCCGGGGACCCCGGGCCGCGCGCCAGGCGGCCAGAGCGGCCCCCTCCCGCCCCGCCTTCCTCACGGGGCTCATCCCTCCACCCGGGGGGGCCCCGCTCAGGGCCGGCACCCAGCGCGCCTACCGCGTGCGCCGCCGCCCAAGAGCGGTGACCCGCGGTCCCCGCGTCTCCGAGTCAGCAGACGCTATCGCGTGCGCCCACCGCGTCCTGGAGTGCAGAGGGTCCCAGGCCGCGCGGCCCCTCGACCCCCCTGGGCCGACTCGGGCGTCCTCCAGAGGAGAGCCCAGGTAAAAAGGCCTCGGCAGCGGAAGCCGGACCCTCGGGCCAGGGGACTTCGGCGCCGTGCGCCCCACAGGTGAGGATGCCCCGAGGGCCGCGCCGGGGGCGCCTTCCTTTGTTCCCGGGCCGTCCAGGTGGCGCCCGCGCCCCCTCCCCCCGCGGCTGCCCCCGGGGCGCACGCTCTCGGCCCAGGCGGGAAGAGGGGAGCACGGCGCCGGCTACTCACCGGCTCCTGATCCCGCTTGCGGCGTCCCGAGGACGCAGAGCAGCAGTAGGGGCAGTAGCGGCGGCGGCCGCCGCGCGGATTGGGCGGCGGGGCCCGGGCGGCCGGCGGGCATGGGGCCGGCGCTGCCGGGGGCGCGCGGCGGGCGGCGGCTGCAGCGGCGGCGGCGAGGGACTCGGGGCGCAGGCGGGGCGCGGGCCAAGTAGCCCGCACGTCGCTGAGCGCGGGCGCGGAGGCCAGAGCAAGTCTGAGCAACCGAATTGACAAGGCGCTAATGCGCCGCTGGCCCCGCCCGGCCCCGCCCCCGGCCCGGCCCCCGGGGGGGGGCGAGCGGCGGGCCCCGCACCGGCCTCCCCGCCGCCCGCCAGCCCGCGGGCACCGCGGGCCCCACCCGTCCGGCCTCCGCCCCGCCGCGCACCGCACGCGCCCTTTCCCGCGGCCCCAAACCCCCCACTCCACCCTTGCCGACCTGGGACCTCCCTTTCCAACCCCGCGAGCTCCAGGCTCCCTACCCCGAATCTGGGACCTGGAGCCCCCAGTCGGGTTTCCATACCCTCGCCCACTTCACTGCACCCTGCTCTCAGCCATGTTCCCCTTCGGCGTCCCCTGAGGCCCCCAGCCCTCGCCCGCTCCTCCCCCCCATCCTCTGTCTCGGCCCCCACCCGAACTCTGGCCCCGCCCCCCACTGAGCGGTCCCTGAGCCCCGCCTGCTCCCATCTCCAGCCCCCCTTCCTCCCCAGGGGCCTAAAAGTCGCCCTCCCTCCCGCCCCACGCCATCGGCGCGCGGGTCCCACCGGTTTTGGCCCAGCGCTCCCCCTCCCACTTCATCCCGCCTCTTCTGGTCCTCCAGCGCGCGAAGCCTCGGCCCCAGGCTTTGCTGGAGGGAAGACGGAGAAAAAGCCGCAAGGCACAGCGTCCCTGGACCTTACCCTGGCTCAGCTGTCCCCCTCGAGCGGGATCGAGCTGAGGTTCTTTGGGGGCACCCGGGGGCCTCAGTAGGCAGTTCCCGCGTGGGGAGGCTGGGAGAAATGGGCCCCCGTGGGAAAGGGGACGGGGGCTTGCGCGGGTCCCGTATGCGGGGCAGGACAGATTCCCAGGAGGAGAGCGGTAAGGAGGCGCCCCCCGACTCGCTGACACCCCCCCCCTACCGAAAAATCCGCTCAGCGGCCCGCGGGTGGGGTGCGCCACGCAGTGACTAATCGCTCGGGCGGCCGCCGCCCGCCGACTCCAGGTAACGCCGGCTGCCCCGAGCGACGCATAGTTTGTCTTCCTTTTTTTTGCGTAGGGATCCTTCTCCGTGTTATTATTTTTGGCCACTGCTTGGGTTTCGGGACCCCTCCAGGCCCGGGCGCCTCACCCCCCTCCTCTTAGTCCCCACCCGATTCGGGCGCCCACGATAAAAGGGCTCCTGACCTCCAAGGCCCCGGTGGAGGGGGAGCCTGAAATGAGAGTTCCGGGGCCGCCTTCAGCCGGGCTGTTAGAGTCGCAGCCCTGCCCCCAGCCGCGTGCCCTCAGAGGGGAAGGGCTCTAACTCCCCTTTCCAGGGGTTCCCTTAGAGATCTGGACCCTCCGTCTTGGTCCCTAACGAGCCAAGCGGGTAAAAGCGTCTGAGGAGGGCTCAGGAGTTCCCATCTCGTTTGCTCACGGCTGCCCTCCACCCCTGCTACCTGGGTCCCCAACTCAGACCTCAGACTGTCAGAAAAGAGGATTAAAGGATGGAGTCCGGGGTGCGCCCCTCTAGTCCCCCATTCTGGACGCTGGATGGGTTTGTGAAGGAGAGAGTAAAGCCCTGGCATACTGCACTGTCGTTTACTGGGGCACACCAGGCCTCTCTGCCTCAGTTTCCTCCTCAGCACAGTGGGTGACTCCTAGCCAGCCTAAGGGTTTCTGTGGGAAGTTGCAACGTAGCAGAAGGCTCCACGGTCTAAACACTTAGCATAGTGTCTGGCACCGGGGGCACATTCTTTTGGAGCCTCAGTTTGTCACCTCTGAAAAATGGGGCCATAGTCCCACCTGCCAGGTGGTCCAGAGAGTTAAGTGGAGGTGGCAGTTCTTGGCTGGAATTGTGTTTTCAGGATATATACCACCCCCTCCCCCACAACCTCTGTCGTGCAACGTTTGACTCCCTCCTGGAGGACTTCAGGCTTCTGGAGCAAAATCTTGATTATTTTCCTCCCCAGTCTCTGCTCCTCCCCAGTCATTCCCCAGTCTCGGAAAAAGGCTCCCCCATCCACCCAGATGCTTGGGCCAGAGACCTGGAGGTGCGCGTGACAACTCTCTCCTTCGCTCATCCCCTACGTCCAATCCATCAGCAAATCCTGTTGGCTGATTCCAAAACACATCCCCATTCTGAGATTCGGACCCCTTTCCTCCACCCCATCCGGCTCCAGGCCCCACCATCTCCGTCTGGGATGCCGCCCAGCCTCCTCCTAGGCTTCCTGGGTAAATCCTCTTGCCCTCGTCTGTACAGCAGGCAGAAGGAGCTTTTTCTTTCTTTCTTTCTTTCTTTTTGCGGTACGCGGGCCTCTCACTGTTGTGGTCTCTCCCGTTGCGGAGCACAGGCTCCGGACGCGCAGGCTCAGCGGCCATGGCTCACGGGCCCAGCGGCTCCGCGGCATGTGGGATCTTCCTGGATTGGGGCACGAACCCCACGTGCCAGTCCCCTGCATCGGCAGGCGGACTCTCAACCACTGCGCCACCAGGGAAGCCCCAGAAGGAGCTTTTAAAAGAAGCAAAGCAGGTCTTTTTTGCCCTGCCACCCTCTCCCCCCTCCTTTTCTCCTCTCTTCTCATCCTCTCTCTTCCTCTCCCTCACTCCACTCCAGCTGCTGCACCCGTTTCTCCCAAACACATAGGCTTGTTTATTATCAGGGGGTCTTTGTACATTTGCTTTTCCCCCTGCAGGAATGCAGTTCCCCCAGATCTTCCCCCAGTTAGCACCTTCTCTTCCGTCAGGTCACAGGTCAAGTATTCTCAGAGGGGTCCCCCAACCTTCCCAGGCACCCTCCATCCCCTTCTCCTTTTTAAATTATCTTTGTAACACAGTTCTTCGAACATCATCTTTCTCTTGAGATATTTTCTTCAGACTGTGAGCACCCTGAGAGCCATTAGGACCTCATGCTGGGCCCAGTGAGGGCCACAGGAGAAGAGCTCAGTGAACATTTGCAAAATGAAAGGATGGAGAATTCTCAGTGCCTCAGAGTAGCAAGAAAGTTCAGTCCCAGTGAATCATGCTGTCTGGGGTCCCAGCCAGGCCCTGGACTTGCTGTGTGACCCAACCTGGTAGCCACCCCTCTCTGATCCTTACCTGTAGAAGGGTATGGGTTGTTCACCCAGCCCCTCCTTGGAGCATACCCTCTGCCCTCTGGGTGACCTTTACCTCAAACCTTTGACTTTAAGGAAAGTGATTTGGCCTCTAGGTGCACCCTTCCCTGCCCTTGGTTCTCCAGGTGGCTTAACCCCTTCCTCATCAGTCCCACCACCTCTTTGTGCAGGAAGGGGAATGAGCGTTGATGGAACTTCTGACAAATATTGACCCAAGTCCTTGAAGGTGGCTGGGAATGTACTGAGGTGGCAGATGGAGGGAGGGCCCCACATGAGGGAGGGGCTCCTCAGTCTTTGCACCTAAGGATTACCTTGGGGGAGAGCCTCCAGCCCAGCTCCCTGCATAATTCCAGGGCACTGAGGGGGCCCCAGGGAGAGGCAGTGGTAACAGCCCCTTCAGGGTCCCATTGGGAGTGAGGAGGGCACAGAGCTGCCTCTCCCATGTTGAGACCCCTCAGTATGGGATTAGCTGCCTTGTGTTCCAGGCCAGTGTGCCCAGGAAGCAGGGACAGTGAGGGGCTCGCCTGGACGTGGGCTTGGGACAGCAGAACCTAGGTTCAGGACATGTGTGCAAGAGAAGGCGGGGCTTTATCATTTCCACCCTGGAGGTTCAGCCTGGGGAGCTGCGTTGCCTGGGTCCCAAGCTTTGTGCAGTCTATACTTAAAAAAGCCAGCCCCCATAGGCATTGGAGGTGAGATCTAAGGAGTGAAGAGCTGCCTGTGTCTAGGTCAGGGCCAGTGTTTACCGGGCCTCGGAGGCCTGGGTTCCCTGCCTCTCTGCACCCTGGAGAACCTCGGACGTCTGGGTTCCAGGAGGCGCCAGCTATGTTGGGGGTGACAGTTGTGCCCCTTCCCCTCCCCCCACCCACTGTCTGCAAGCCGCCGGCGCCAGGGAGCCGTGCCCGCTCCCCAGGCTGTACCCGGCTTGGGGGTGGGGGTCAGCAGGGTCGTGGCGAGGGCAGCAAGGGATAAAGGGCGCTTGTCCGATGCCCGCCCTGACCTCGGCCGCCGCTTCCCGGACTCCCGGCCCGCCTCTGATTCACGCCCAGGCCGGCCGCAGCGCCCTCCCCCCGCCCCCCCCCACCGCCTGCCGCCCCGGGGGGTAGGAAGTGGGGGGGGGCGAGGGGCGGCGCCGAGTCAACTTTCCCTCTTAAGCCCCGAAGGAATGTCGGCGGATTTCCTGAAACCCGACCCCGGCCGCCCGCCGGCCCGCCTGCCCCTCACCTGGACCTGCTCCCTCGGGAACGGCAGGAGGGGCGCGGGGGCTCACCTGGGGGGCCGGGGTCAAGTCCTCCTTCCGCTCCCGCCCCAGGCGGCCTCTTGCAGCGGAAAAGGGGGTGAGTGGGAGGCAATCAAACCCTCTCACTCCTCTCCAGCGACCTAGGCCAGCGTCCCAACTCCTCCAGCCTCAGTTTCCCCTTCCGCTTTTAAAAAGGCGCGGGTCTCCTTCCTTCCTGTTGTGGTTTAAGAGACGCCTCTTAAGCCCGATTCCGCTGACATCCCACCTCCTAGTCTTGGCAGGGGTCTGCCCACCTCCCTTGGCTTCCCTCGCTTGTCACCCGGGCCGACCCCCTTTGCCACCCTGATCCTCAATTTCCTCAGCTGTAACTTGGACAACGCTGCCAGTTCTTCCTTATAGGTTGTTACAAGAAAATACTTGGGAAGTGTTTTGTTTGGAATGAATGAAGAACAGTAATTGTGGACGGCTTCAGCGCGCTGGGCTCTGGAATTGACATGTGTGGGCTTGAAACCTGGCTCTGCGGAGGGGTCCTGGGGACTAGGTTTCCCAACCTGTGAAACGGGGAACCGTCATAACCAATGGCTGTTTCCCAAGGCGCAGGCCTGGCGCGCGGTGGGTTAGATGCGGGGTTCCCTGGCTCTCGCGCAAACCGCAGGCTGGAGGCCCTAGCCGCAGGGTCGCGGCAGCCTAGCCCGGGAGGGGCGGGACGGGGGAGGGCCGCGCGGGGATCCAGATGTTCAGGGTCCGCCAGGCACAGCCGCGCCTGATTAAGCCATGTGGGGGCTGGCCGAGGCGCGGAGATGAAAGGGCGGCGGCCGGCCGGAGGAGGGGGCTTGCCAGCCATCACCCCCCCCCCCAGTCCCCTCCTCCTCGGCCGGAACCTACGGCGCCCTCTGACACGCCGACCCCGAGTGGCTGCCGCCCTGTGTGCTGAGGCAGAGGGTGGATGGAAGATGCGCAGGCGGCAGACACCTGCGCCGGGCACGCCAGAGAGAGGGAGGGTGTCATTTCTGCAAGGTCTCAGGCTTAGAGGGGAGCCCTCACTCCCATGCCTGCCGGAGAGAAAGCTAGGGGGACCTCCTAACCCAAGATTCATGGGGCTACGCTCTTGTCACCTTGGAGTGCGATGGAAGTCAGAACTATTCCTGCTTGTCCCAAGTTTTCCCATGAGAATTAGAAATTTTAGCAGCACCCCATCGCCCCTATCAACATCTCTGTGCCGCCTCCCTCTCAGCCCCAGGCCGAGGGGCCCCTAGTCTGGGAGAGCAGGGACCAGATCCCCCAGGTTTGTAGATCAGGGCTGGGTCAGAGGGAGGAGAGGCTGGGGGAGCCCTGGAGGGTCTGGGAGGGCTTCCTAAAGGAGGCAAACTGCACACGTTACCGGATCTCTGACTTGGGTACCAAAGTAGATGATGACACAGACCTTCAGAAGGCCTTCTCTGACACAGCTCTGCGACACTCACGACCCTCCATCTCCACTCTCTGGCTGGGTTCCAGCCACGACCACCGCCCTCCTACTTCCTTTTCCAACAAGCTCATCCCCTCCTCAGGGCCCTCGCTGTTCCTTCGGCCTCCTCGCGTGGCCAGCTCCAACGTTGCCTATCCGGGAGGCCTTCCTTGATTCCCTGGAGAATAGATCTCTTCCCCCATCCTACCACCCTATTTGTTTCCTTTTGGCCCCTAGTGATGGCTGAGATCCCTCGTGCGTGGATACTAGGGAGGTGTCATGGCACCCCCGAGATGGGACAGACGGCAGGGGCCACGATCCACCTGCCTCGCCCTGCCCGCACCCTGACGGTGCCGCAGCGCCGCTCCCCCGCCAGTTCTCCGCATCCCCCACCCCCCCTTCCCAGGCTGCCTCGCTCGGGTGACGTCAGCTAACCGGTCTCCGCCGCCGCCGCCGCCGCATCCTCCGCGCCTGCCAGGAGCCGGCGTCCCCCGCGCTCCTTGCGCCCGGCCTGGCCATGGCTTCGGTCGCCCTGATGCCGCTCCTGTTGCTGCTGCTGCAGCCTCCGCCCGCCACCCCCGCGCCGCCTGCCCGCGACCCCTTCGCCCTGCAGCTCGGGGACACGCAGAGCTGCCAGCTGCGGTGCCGAGACCGCTACCCTAATCCGCAGCCCGCTCAGGTGAAGCGCATGCGGCGCCAGCGGGAGGACCAGAGATCTCTCCAATGGGGGATGGGTTGAGGATGCGATTCCCCCCATTCGGAGCGGGAGACAAGGGTTCCTCGGAGGGGGAAGGGGTCAGGGAAGGGGGCTCTCCAATGTGGGTGGGTCCCTCTGGTGGGGGAAGGGCTGGCGTTCCTTCGATGGTGGTGAGCGCAGGGGTCGGGGGTCCCTCCGATGAGGATGGGGATGTTCCTCCCGCAGGGGAGGGGCCGTGGGGTCCCTCTGATGGGGGAGGGTTTAGGGATGCGGGTCCTTCCGATGAATTCGGTGTTGCTGGAGTCTCTCCAAGCCTGAGGCAGGGAGGAGACTGGGGCTCCCGATGCTACCTAGAGGGTTCTGGCTCCACACTGCTGCGCAAGGACCCTTGGGGCGTCCAACCCCCACTTTCCTCAGGCCTGACAGTCCCCTTCTCCTCCCCCTCTACCCTAGCAGCTTCCACATCCTCCTCCTCCCCCCCTCAGAGCTACCAGCCCCCACTCCTATCCTCATGCCCCCCCAGTCGGATCCCAATTTTCCCAGGCCTGAAGGGTGACAAAACCTCCTCTGAGCCCCTCCTCCTTCTTCAGGCCTGAGAAGCCCTCCTCCCTGGATCCTTGGGGGGGACCATTTCCCTCGATCTTCCCCAGTTTTCCAGCCATTACCCAAACCCAGCAACCTCCGTTGTTTATTCTTTCTCAAGCCCCCTCTCCCTCTCTCCTCATCAGAGCTAAGAGCCCCTGCTAATATGCTTAGCCTCCTCCCCAACTTCATCCCTTAGAAGGTTTGGGGGGGATCAAATCTTCTACCTCCTCACGTGAGGCTTCCAGCGCTGCCCTCCTCCTGCCCCTCCCCTGGCCTGAACCCCACATCTTCGCTTCCAGGAGGAGTTGGAGGAGGACCCCACTGAGTCCCGGAAAGCGAATGCGCATAATAGGGCCGTCCTGATCAGTGCTTGCGAGCGAGGCTGCCGCCTCTTCTCCATCTGCCGATTCGTGGCCAGGAGTTCCAAGCCCAATGCCACACAGGCTGAGTGTGAAGCCGGTAAGGGCTGGATGGGTGGGCCAGGGTGGGGAGAGGTGGCCTGGGAAGGGCTGTGCCCCCAGTCACCCTCTCCTGCCTCTTGCAGCCTGTGTGGAGGCCTACGTGAAGGAGACAGAGCAGCAGGCCTGCAGCGAGGGCTGCTGGAGCCAGAATCCAGAGCCGGAGCCCGAGGCCGAGCCCGAGCTGGAGCAGAAGGTGGGCGCCCTCCCACCTGTGGCCCCAGGCCCATCCCCCCTCTCCTCTACCCCCCCAAATCTGCACTCATATCCAGCGTCTCTGAAGCTCTCCATTCCATTCGGGGCCTACTGGGTGTCCTTGATTAAGCCATTTCACATCCCAAGACTCAATTATCATCTCTGTGACTTCTCCCCCTCCCCTCCCCTGCTGCCGCCCAAACAGCCACCGTTTACATTACTTAGCAAGCGTTTGTCCTGGTCCAGGCCTGACCTCAGCCTGTCCTCAATTCCTTGGGCCACCCGGAGGCACCTGAGACAGTGTCATCCTCATTTCATGCCCACAGAGCAACTGGCCAAGGTCACACAGGGCTGTGCAGAGGTGGGATTTAAAGCCAGTGCCACTAGGGCTTGTGACCACCCCTCACCTCCCTCATCTTCAGTGCCACAAGAGCTGACTACTGACCACCTACATGCCAGCTACTGGTCTAATCACGTTCCTCGTGATGAACAAGTGGCCACTCTCATTTGGGGTGGCTCAGAACGGAGGTGCAGGGAGCAGCCTCCTAGGCACACAGGTAGTACCCCTCCCCCCACTCCAGGGAGAAATAATAACTGCTCACCTATCATAGTCTGAGAGAGTCTAGAAAACGCTGCATCAGGGGAAGCTGAGGCACAGGAAATCCTTCATCACAGCCAGAAACGCATGGGCTGGGATTCCCCAGAAAGCCCTTTCCCTCTTCACTCATTTTCCTCCACCCCTTCCAGGCTTTCACTGTTCATAAAAGCACAGTGCACTATCATTTCTTCCTATTCTGAGTTCTCTCCTGATGCTGTCAAAATAAGAACAATGATGGTGATATTTTTAATAATAGTAGCTACTACATATTAGGCACTTGTACCATTGTCTAGTTGAAATCTCATAGCAACCCCACGAGGGAAGAGAATCATCCCCATTTCAGGGCTCGGAGAGGGCAATCCACTTTCCCAAGGGCACACAGTCAGCCAAATACAGTGCTGAGGTCTGTGTTCATTGTATGAAGCCCTGTTGCCTCAAACCACTTAGTGAATTTTGATCACAATCAATTCTCCCAGCTCCCCTCCCACTGGTTAATGCCCTACATTGGTGACATTTCTGTGCCTTGGGCCTCCCCCTGGCAGAGAAAAGTCCTGGAAGCTCCAAGTGGGGCCCTCTCGCTCCTGGACTTGTTTTCCACCCTCTGCAATGACCTTGTCAACTCGGCGCAGGGCTTCGTCTCCTCCACCTGGACATACTACCTGCAGACTGACAATGGGAAGGTGGTGGTGTTCCAGGTGAGGGCTCTGGCAGGGGCCGCACTAGAGTAGTGGTTGGGTGGTCAGGCTAAGAAGGTGGGATGAGTTGGTTCTTGGCTCATGGGATGCAAAGTCCACAGGAGACAAGCTTCAGGCACAGCTGGATCCAGGGGTTCAGTGTCTCACTCCACTGCTGGACTCTGCTGTCCTTTTTGGTGGCTTTATTCTCAGGCAAGCACATCCCTCCTCACAGCAGGGTGGATGCCTGAGGCTCTAGATGACAACCTCTCTGAGGTTTTAACTAAGCTGATTGGCCCTGGTTCAGTCATGTGATAACCTCTCAGCCAATCCCCGTGATTCTACTGGCATGCCTTGGATCACATCCCTACTTTAGGAGCAAGACAAATCAGGGCCCCCCATTAGCAGGGAACAGCATCCCTGGTATCACAGCTCACAGCTCCATAGAGGGTGTCCTCTCTGTCCCCAGGGGAACTAGGTGCCAGGTGGGCTTGGGACAATGTAACCTACAGGGGGCACAGAGAAGTGCCTCCTAGGGCCAAGATGGTGCCTTTCTAAAGGGCTTCTCTGTGCTGTATTGTTCCTGGCCCAGACCCAGCCTGTGGTAGAGAGCCTGGGGCACGAGGGGGCCCGTCTGCAGCGAGTGGAGGTGACCTGGCGGGGATCCCACCCTGAGGCCTTGGAGGTGCATGTCGGTAAGGTCCAAGCCTAGACCCGTGTTCCTTCCACAGGTGGCTCCACTGTCACGAGGGGTTCTCCTGACAAATGAACCCTTGAGGATTGGGATTTCCATCTCTCAACTCCTGGGGTTCCTTGGTCCATCTCCCTGGATTCCATGGTTCATCTCCCAGGGGTCCGTGGTCCATCTTTCAGGGTTCTGATTTATTCCAGGACCCCATGCCCCATTGCCCCAGGTCCTGGCCTCCTTTCTGTTCTCCATGGCTGCTGTCGCCTCTTGGCGAAGGCCTGGAGGCTGCTGAGAGGTGACCTATTCTCTCAGACCCTGTAGGCCCCTTGGACAAGGTAAGGAAGGCCAAGATTCGAGTCAAGACCAGCAGCAAGGCCAAGGTGGAGTCCGATGAGCTGCAGGACAACGACTTCCTCAGTTGCATGTCCCGGTGGGTTGCAGAACCTTGGGGATGGTGGAGGGGGGTGGGGCCAGAGGGGAGTGACTATCTGGCCCAACTAGGGCCACTGAGCGTGCCTGCCGGGTGGGGCAGGCGCTCCGGGCTTCCTCGCTGGATCCTGGCCTGCTGCCTCTTTCTTTCCGTGCTGGTGATGCTGTGGCTGAGCTGTTCCACCCTGGTGACCGCACCCAGCCAGCACCTCAAGTTCCAGGTGGGTGGGGCCCCCAGGCAGGGGTGGGAGGAGAACTGCTCCCTCGTCTGGATAGGGCTGCCCCCTCTCCCATGGAGGCAGGGACCCCTGACTTGCTGCGTGACATTAGGCAAGTTTCTTCACTCCCTTATGAAATGGGGGAAACAACTCCCACCCTTAGTAGGGGCAACCTCAGGTCAGGGGTGGGAAGGAGCCTTGCCAGGTTGGGGACTCATAGCCCTCGCTCCCTCTTCCTCCCCCTGCAGCCCCTGTCTCTGGAGCAGCACAAGGGCTTTATGGTAGAGCCAGACTGGCCCCTGTACCCTCCCCCGTCGCACGCCTTTGCAGACAATCCCCCACCCTACAAGCTGAAGCTGGACCTGACCAAGCTGTAGGCCTCCATTGCCAAGTTCAGGAGCTCCTTGGGTCTCACTTTCCCGTTGCCTAGGAGTCCGGGTCAGGGTGGGACGGTCCTTGGGCTCCTCCTCTCCCCAAATTCTTCTTCTCTTCCCAGTCCCCCCCCTCCCCCTCCCCCTCCCCCCCCATCCTGGGGTTGCCCTGCCCCTCCTGGGGGGCGGGATCTGACCTTGGTTCCTCCACACCCCGCTTCCCCAGAGCGTGTTACTTTTGTCTTCTATCGTGTAGCTTCTTGAGTATTTCAACCCCAGTTCTGTGCTGCCTACGTCCTTCCTCCTTTCTCCCCTCTGGGGGGCTGAGGCCACAGGGGAGCCGCTTCGTTCCAGGGCTTCCCCCTTTCTCCCCACCCCACCACCGGAGATGTAGCCTCGTGAGAGGAGGCCCCCCACCCCCAAGAGGGGAGGTGGTGGGTAGCTCCAGGCTGGGAGTTGCAGCATGGTGGTCGGGAGGAATAAACCATGATATAAAACCCATCTTGGACTGAGCCTGCTTCTGTTGGTCTTTCCACCTGTCTCTTGGGGACTGGCCTGAACGTGGCCATGACCCCTGCCCACCAGGCCCTTTCTGAGATGCGGGAGGTGAACTTCGGGAACTCCCCGTGGCTTGAGTGGTGAGAACCAGCTGACACCTGGAAGGACAGCCCCTCTGCTACCCAGTGCACATCACATTCCTAACTAGGGGTGACTCTGGATAAGCGGCTTGGGCCACCTGCCTGGCCCAGGTGGGTCAGTGCCCCTTCCTGGGCCTCCACGTGGCTCCTGTGAAATGGACAGGTCACATCTTGAAGAGGACATTTGTTAACTTTGTCACCACCTGGCTTCCATCTGCCTTTCTTTTTGGGATGGAGCTCTGCCCCGTTGGGGGCAGTCTCAGGGTCCTGTTCACAGGTTCTCGCCCCTTCCTTACCCAAGAGGTCCAGACTTGGCGTTCTTTCCTGCACTTTGCATTCAAGAAGAGTCTTGTAGGACAGGAACAGCCCACCCTGATGAGGCCACAGCCATGGCACTCCATCCTTCCTGTCCATTCTGCAGACTCCCCAAGATCCTCCCAGTAAATCTTTTGGTTAAGTAGGCTAGAGTTGTTTCTGTTGCTGGCAACCAGAGATTCTTGGCTGGTGGGGGCCGCATCTCCTGGGAAGAGTTTGGGATGAGGGACATGGTGGTCAATGTGGCACAGATTTCCAAGGTCTGGTGGAGGCCTGTGGGTGATGGGTGACTGGTTGGGGGAAGGTGAGTTAGAGAGAGCTGAGTGGGGCTGATGATCTGCCCCACCACCCTTCACCCCGCCCGGTGTCCTGGGAGGTTGATTCACTTGGGCCCTCAGCCTCTGCTAGAGTCAGCTGGGGGGCCACCAGCAGGAGGTGGAAGGAAGGAGGAGTGAGAAGTTGGGGGTTTCTCTCCCTGTTTCTCTCCCTGCATCCTCCAACCCAATGCCACAACTCCACCAAATGAGCCTTCAGCCTGGACGTGTTAACAGCTCCCCACTGTTGCCCATCCTGTGTGCTGCACCACCCCATGTCCGTTACCCAACCCTTCTGCGCCTTTGTAAATATCCCCTTTATTACTGCTCTCCTGAATCTTCCATTCTGACTGGCTCCTGCTTGCTGCCAGGACCCTGCCTGATATCATGAGCATCAGGATTCAACATAAAGACAATTTAGGCCCTTGAGTACATTTCTGGGCCCAGTGTAGGGTTTCAGAGCAGCCCCGGGAATGTCACCAGGAAATAAGACCTGGGCAGAGGTGAGAAGTGATGGCAGGCCAGCGCTGCCCAGCAGAACATTGTGGGATGACGGAAATGTTCTGTCTGCGCCACCCGCAGCCACATGGTGTTGCACAGCCCTGGCTAGTGCGACTCAAGGACTGTTTCCTGGTTCTTTAGTTTGAGTTGATGTACATTTAAGGTTTTTCCTCTATTTTTTCGTGGTGGTAAAAGATATGCATCACATAAAATTTGCCATTTTAGCCAGTTTTTAAGAGTACAATTCAGGGGCATTAGGTACATCTGCAATGTTGTGCAATGATCACCATTATCTATTTAAATGATTACCCTAATTCTGGGGTCTAGTGCTGCCATGAGGAGCCCAAATATCCACATGAACCAACAAGGACCCCCATGACTTGGCCCAATTAGCATCTCCAACCGCTTCTACAGAGGCTTTGTCCCTTGCTGACATGGGTTCTTTCTGGATCCCTCGAACCTACCTTGTTCCTTCCAGCCCCAGGGCCTTTACACTTGCATCTCCCTCTGCCAGCAACACCCTCGAAGCCCTGTTCTACCAAAGTTCTCAACAAAAAGGGCTCCTCCTCAACCAAAGACATCCCCACCACCCCAGACTCGGCCAGCATCCCCTGTTATACCCATGTTCAGCTCCCTGTTCGTCTTCCCTGTGCTTACCACATTTACAGTCGATTAATAATTATTTGCTTCAATGTCAGCCTCGTTTAACATAATTTTATGAGCTCCAGGAAGGCAGCTCCCTAGGGTCTTACATGTGAACTGGCATGGAGCAGGTGACCAGTAATTATTTTTGCTTGGGTGTCTCCCTGTTTCCCTCTCAGACCCCAGAAGCAGCCTCACCTAGTCACATCCATTCTCTACACAAGTCTGACCTTGTCCCTCTCCTACAAGCTCCCTGTTGCCCTCGGACACCACCTAATTTCCTCTGCTTACCTTTTCTTTTTTTTTTTTTTAACTTGTGGCATGCGAACTCTTAGTTGCGGCATGCACGTGAGAGTCTTACCTACTGGACCACCAGGGAAGTACCTCCTCTGCTTATCTTTTAAGGGCTTTTAATCCTCACCAAGCTGGCAGCCACCACCGCTTATGTTCCTCCAAACTTTTAGTCTGAAGACATAAGGGACATCAATGTTCCAGCCTCCAGACCTTTGCTATAGTTGCTCCCTCTGCTCAGAACACCATCATAGACTTGGTAGGAATCTACCTGTCACCTTGTCACCCTCATCTTGCTCTCTAACAGAACTCTGGTTTGGTTTGATCAAAGCTATGTGGCTCAGGGGAAGTTGAGCAGCATGACCCAAGCTTCCTCTGGTATTGGTGGGATTTATTGGGAGAGAGACATGCCCTGTTAAGTGGGATTGTTGAGCTGGGAGAATGTCAGTCCGAAGCTAGAGGGATGGAAAGAGACAGTATCTTCATGCCTTTGCTGGAAGTCCTGGATCAGGCTGTGCCTGAAGCCATCTTGTCCTTGATTTTTTGGCTTAAGCCAGTTTGTGTTGGGTTCCTTGGAACTGAAAAGTTGTGACTGATCCCGGTCTCTTTGTCCTCCCTCCCCTCTCTCAAGACTGAGCTGCAAGGGCAGAGAGCTTTGTTTGTATGCTGCTGTGTGTCTAGTGCATTAAATCTTTTTTTTTTTTTTTTTTGGCCTTGCTTCATGGCTTACAGGATCTTGGGTCCCGGACCAGGGATTGACCAGGGTCCCTGGCAGTGAGAGCATGAAGTCCTAACCACAGGATCACTGGGGAATTCCCTAGTGCATTAATTATTTTTTTTAAATTTATTAATTAATTTATTTTTGGCTGCATTGGGTCTTCATTGCTGCGCACGGGCTTTCTCTAGTTGTGGCGAGCAGGGGCTACTCTTGGTTGAGGTGCGTGGGCTTCTCATTGCAGTGGCTCTAGGCACGTGGGCTTCGGTAGCGTGGCACCCAATCTCAGTAGTTGTGGCTCGTGGGCTCCAGAGTGCAGGCTCAGCAGTTGTGGCGCACGGGCATAGCTGCTCTGCGGCATGTGGGATATTCCCGGACCAGGGCTCGAACCTGCGTCCCCTGCATTGGTAGGCAGATTCTTAACCACTGCGCCACTAGGGAAGTCCCTAGTGCATTAGTTCTTGAAACCCCGGTGAACAGCCCAGGGTTGGGCCCAGATCGGATCCCTCATAGTTGTGGAATGCGTAACGCCATTTGGTGCGGGTAGAAACTGTGAGCCCTGTAGATGTGTGGAGGTGAGAGAGAATTCCCTTCCAAGCTGGTGGTGACTGATGGCTGCCTGAAAGAGGTGGCAGCTGAACTGGGCTTTGAAGGATGGGTAGAATCCAGGGAGAAGGGAGGGTGTCCCAGGTGCATGGGTATGCGTGTTGAAGGTGTGTGTGTACATTCAGAGAAAAGTAATACCTACTCACATAACCTGCCGTTCTGAGGGCTTCACTGGAGAAGGGGCCTCAAGTGCCAAGTGAAGACTCTTCTGGAGTCTTAGGAGAGAGGGAGCCCTTCACCTCCATCAGAGGCTCCTCCCAGGGGCAGGTGTCCACAGAGCTTACCCACAGATAAGTCCTGACTTGCTGCAGCTCTCTGAGCCTCAGTTTCCTCGTCTGTCCCCAGCCCTCCCCCCAGCTCCACAAGGCATCTGGGATGCCACCCTCTCTGCCGCTCCCTCCGCCTTCCTCTTGTACCCCAGTGCAGGCCTGGTGGAAGGTGGGTGGGTGGCTGGTGTCATGGCAACAAGCAGGAGCGCCCATGTGTCTGGGTAGTGAGGGTTGCCATGGCAACCTGCGGTCCTGGTTCCCTGGCGACAGGCCTGAGTTCTGGGCCTAGGGGTGGGAAGGGAGGGAGGGAGGCGTCCCTGGAGACACTCTGCAAGATCTTGGAGGGAAGAATGGGGACTCATGTCTTTCTCTTCTGTGAGGGGGGCAGGTGCAGGCCAGATCCCAGCTGAGGATTGCTTAAGTCAGATCCCAGCTGAGGATTGCTTAAGTCCCTGCTTGGGGCCAAGTGTGAGCCCAACAGGGAAACTGAAGTCTCCAGGGGTCCTGTGTCACGTGATGCTGCCCACCACCCCCTTCACACCCAGTCCCAGCAGGTTCCTGTGGCTCCAACAGTCCCCACACAGTCTGTTCCCTCTGGCTGGAAGACTCTGATCTCTTCCTAGCCAACTTTTCAGCCCGAATGTCTCTCCTTGAACTCGTGACTCAGCCCAGCCCCCCTAACTCACTACGCTCCAGCTCAAGCCTCTATCATGTTGACAATTAAGTTATGGCTTCTTTGCTTGTGTGATGATTGGTTTAATAAATGATGCGACACTGTAGCAGTCTCGGTCACAGCTGTGTCCCACACATTGAGGAGGCTGCTCTCAACACATCTTTGTCAACACGCTCCCTCCTAGCTCCAAGCCTTGCCCATGTCAACCCAGCCAATGTGGTCTCACCTCTGTTCCTCAGGCTCTTTCAGGCACCCGGCTTGATCCATACACATTACCTCCACCTGGAATATTCTGGAACATTCTGGGCCCTTCCATAATGTTCTGGAATGTCCCAGAACACCCTAGAACATTCTGTCTCCTGCTTTATTAAAGCTGGGACATCACCTCCTCAAAGAGGCTCTCCCCAACCTCCTGGTTAAAGCAGTCCTTCCCCGCTCGGTCACTCTCAGCCCATTGCCTTCATGGCAATGATCACATCTGGAAAGATCTTGGCCATTGATTGGTTTGTATGTCTCAGGTTTGTCCTTCCCATTAGAATATACATTCCAGAATATTCTGGAACATGAAGGACGGGGATCGGGTCTCGTGTGCTTACAGTTGAATCCCTAGGTGCATAATAAGTGCTTGTTGATTGAATGGAGAGAGGGGGTGATGAGACCAGGAGGTGGTGATGAGCTCCAGGGTAGGCAGCTCTCACACTATCCTGCTGGAACCTTGGGTGAGTTACTTACCTCTCTGAGCCCCAGGTTTTTTCTTTTCAATCCAATGTAACTTACAAACAGCAAGGTGCACCCATTTTTACTGTGCAGCCCAATGAATGGTAACACTCCTGTGACCCAAATACAGAGTACCCACCAGCCCCCAGGGGCTTCCTTGTGCCCGCTTCCAGTCACTTCCCAGAGGCAGCCCCACATCGGACCTCTGTCCCCTTGGCTCCATCCGACCTGCTTTTTTTAAAAAATTAATTAATTAATTCATTTATTTTTGGCTGCATTGGGTCTTCCTTGCTGCGCACGGGCTTTCTCTAGTTGCGGCGAGCCGGGGCTAGTCTTCGTTGTGGTACACTGACTTCCCATTGCGGTGGCTTTTCTTGTTGCGGAGCACGGGCTCTAGATGCACGGGCTTCAGGAGTTGTGGCACGCGGGCTCCAGAGCGCAGGCTCAGTAGTTGTGGCACACAGGCTTAGCTGCTCCGCGGCATGTAGGATCTTCCCGGACCAGGGCTCGAACCCATGTCTCCTGCACTGGCAGGCGGATTCCCAACCACTGTGCACCAGGGAAGCCCCGACCTGTTTTTTTGTTTTGTTTTGTTTTTGTTTTTTTTGCCATACCATGCAGCTTGCAGGATCTCAGTTCCCCTACCAAGGATTGAACCTGGGCCACGGCAGTGAACGCACCGGAATCTTAACTACTAGGCCACCAGGGAACTCCCTATTTTTGTTTAATAAATCAGCTTTAATGAGGCAAACTTTACATTTAATAATACAACCATGTTAAGTGCTCAATGAATTTTGACAAATGTAATCCCCCCTGTTGCCCCATAATCAAGATATAGGACATTTCCATCACCCCAAGGCCCCGTGTCCCTTTGTGGTCACTGATTTGCCTCCCTGATGATCCCCACCAGGTGGCCCCCTGGCCCAACCTCTGTCACCACAGTTTAGTGTGGCCTGTCTGTGAATTTCAAGTAAATGGAATCACAACACGTGTCCTTTTTGTTTCTTTTGCTTAGTGTTGGTGAGATCCCTTGTGGGATACATGTAGTAGTGGGTCATTCTTTTTCCTTGTTGCGTAGTATTCCACCACTGACCATGTCGTTGTCTGTTTATCCATCAACCTGTTGATGAACCTTTGGGCTGTTTCCAGTTTGGGGCTGCTATGACCATTTATGTTTACATATTTTGGTGAATCCCTGTCCTCCTTTCTGTTGGAGGGATACCTGTAGTGGGTTGAGTGGTGCCCCAAATCCCCCCCAATTCATGTCTACCTGGAACCTCAGAATGTGACCTTGTTTGGAAATAGGGTCTTTGCAGATGGAATTTAGCTAAGAATCCAGATCAAACTGGATTAAGGTGGGCCCCAAATCCAGTGAGAGTGTCTTGGTTAGGGACAGAAATGAATATGCAGAGAGACACAAGAAGAAGGCCATGTGAAGATAGAGGCAGAGATTGGAGTGGTATAGCTGCAAGTCAAGGGATGACAAAAATGGCAGACAATACCAGAAGCTGGGAGAGAGGCGTGATTCTCCCTCGGAGCCCTCAGAAGGAACCAACCCTGCCAACCTCTTGATTTTGGACTTCTGGCCTCTTGAACTGTGAGAGAATAAATTTCTGTTTTAAACCATCCGTTTGTGGTCATTTGTTGTGGCAGCCCCAGGACACTCGTAAAATGCCCAAGGCTGGAATTGCTAGGCCACAGAGTGTACAAATACTCCCTTTTAGCAAATATTGCCAAACGGCTGTCCCAAGTGGTTGTACCAGTTGACATTCCCACCAGATGAGCGTAAGAGCCATCACTTTTCCATCTCTAAAATGGGGACACTAATAACCGTTCAGAGGTGTGGTGAGAATACACGAGAATGCACAGTTCTGGGCATTGAAAACACTCTGTAAATGGTAACTTAAATAAAAAATTGCAGAGAAGGTGCAAACTCGGCTCCATCTGTCTTCAATGTTGGGTTTTTCTGCTCTTCCCTAGAAGAAGTCACACACAGGGAGCTCGGGCTGGGGACCCTCTCCCCCTGTAGGAGAAGCCAGTGGGGGCTGGGTTCTGGGGTGATAGTGCGGACACTGGGAGGCCCAAGAGAGCTGCAAGGCTGGAAGCAACGAAGGAAAGCCAGAGCAGAGCCAGCACAAGAAAATATTATTCATTCACCAACAGATTTGCTGCCAGTCAGTGCTGGATTCAAGAGGCTGGAAACCTGGCAAGGCCCCAATCTGGACACAGGCTAGGCAGCCAGACTAGGCAGAGGGGAAATGGGATCTCTGCTGAGCACCCAGGAAGGCTTCCTGGAGGAAGAGACCTGTGGTGGGTTTGAAGAACATGGGAGGGTGCACGAGACTACACTGACCAGCCCTTCTGCCATGCCAGAAGTCTGAAATCAAAGTGTCGGCAGCTGTGCTCCCTCTGGAGGCTCTAGAGGAGGATCCTTCCCTGCCTCGTCCAACTTCTGGTGGCTCCAGGCATTCCTTGGTTTGTGGCCACATCCCTCCAATCTCTGCCTCTATCTTCACATGGCCTTCCCTCTGTTTGGATTTACCTCTTCTTCTAGGGACACAAGTCATTGGATTTAGCTCCCTCACCCAATCCAGGATAATCTCATCTCGAGATCCTTACCTTAATTATATCTGCAAAGACCCTTAACCCAAAAAAGGTCATATTTCGAGGTTCCAGGTGGACATGTTTTTGGGGGGACACCATTCAACCCAGTACAGTGAGGGTGTTTGTTCAATTTCTTTTCAGCGAGACTGTTCTCCTGGGGGTAGGGCTGTCTCAGCCTTGTCTGGAGCAGGTACTCCGTGCCCATCACAGGGTCTGGGGCATAGGAAGCTGTCAATAAGTGCTCATTGAATGCCTGAAGAAAAGGAGGAGAGGGAGTCAGCATGGGGTGCTGGAGAGGGCATAGCCTCGGAGTCGGAGATTGGGGGCTCCATTTCCTGCTCCTGAGCCTTGGCAGGACGCTTCCACTCTCTGAGTCTCACTTTCCCCACTTTGCAAGGTTGTTGTGAGGATGAGGGTCAAAGTCTGGAGGTCACCGAGTACCCAGTATGATCTTAGGAGGTATAGCTATGGTGGTGGCCCGGGAGGGTGACCCAGGCAGGAAACGTTCTAGACGGCAGGTAAAGTTAGAGAAGGTGGACCCGGTGCAGATCTGACTTCAAGGGGGCGCTGCAGTGAGGCCGGCTGGGGTGACAGCGAGAGAGCAAGAAAAAGGGCAACTATGTTTATTTGTCACTGAGCCCCGCTCACAATCCTGGAAGGAAGTGGTCTCTATGCCCCTCCCCTTTTTTTTCCCCACTGAAGTGAGATTCACATAATGCAAAATTAACCTTTTTTTTGCCTTGCTGCGCAGCTTGAGGGATATCAGTTCCCCGACCAGGGATTGAACCCAGGCCCTTGGCAGTGAAGCACCAGATCCTAACCACTAGGCCACCAGGGAACTCCCTAAAATTAACTATTTTAAAGTGAACAATTCAGTGACATTTAGTACATTCACGATATTGTGCAACCATCACCTCTGTTTAGGTCAGAACATTTCCATTTTTCCCGAAAAGAAGCCCTGTTCCCATTAGCAGCCACTCCCCACCCCCCTCCCCCAGCCCCTGGCAACCACCAGTCTGCTTTCTGTCTCTAAGGATTGGCCTGTTCTGGACATTTCATATAAATGGAATCACACAAAAGGTGACCTTTTGTGTCTGGCTTCTTTCACTCGGCATATTTTCTAGGTTCTTCCACGTTATAGCATGTGTCAGAGCTTCATTCCTTCTCATGACTGAGTAATAGTCCATTGTATGAATGGACCACATTTTGCTTATCCATTCGTCACTTGATGGACACTTGGGCTGTTTCCTCCTTTTGGCGGTCGTGACTAATGCTGCTGTGAACATGTGTGCATGTGTATTTGTTTAAACACCCGATTTCACGTCCCTTGGGTGTACGCCAATTTTAAAGATGAGAAAACTGAGGCTGAGAGGGGATGAGTCAGCTGTGAAGAGTGTAGATTTGAAACGAGGTGAGATTTGGATCTGGCTTGAGGCTGGGCTCTGCCGGACACTCACGTGACTTTGGTCCTGGGGAGCTACCAGGACCCCTGGCTCATAGGAAGAAGCTTCTGGGAGGACATGTCACAACACTTGGCCCATAGTGGCTACTATGTTATTAACAACGGAGGAAGCTGGGATTCCTCCCCTCGCCCAGAGCCCACTTCCACTGGGGATCAGTTACTGGGGCCTCCTTTGCCCACCCTGCATGAGGTTCCCTGGGGTTGGCTCACCTCTAAGCAGCGGTCCTGGCCCTGCCTGGCTGTGGACTGGCGTCTGCCCCCAGTGCTCCAACTGAGGTGGGGCTCCCCAGAGCTGTCTCTGTCTCAGCCTCCCAGACGGCCCACTCCTTAAGGCGCAGAGCCCAAAGCCATTGCTGTGTAACTGCAGGAGCCCCTCCCCATCTCTGCACTTGACCTTCTCTGCTGTTCAGGTTCCGGCCATTGAGCATCTGTGGAGGCAGCAGTGGGAGGAAGAAATGCAGAATTGGTGACTGTTTGCTTGGGGCGAGTTAGCAGCCCATGGTGCTTACACTGTGGGCATCTGAGTGTCAGGCTCACAGCCTTTTTGGAGAAAGGGGGACTAATTCTTCTCCTTCTTTTTTTTTTAAAATTTATTTTATTTTTGGCTGCGTTGGGTCTTCGTTGCTGTGCACAGTCTTTCTTTAGTTGCGGCAAGCAGGGGCTACTCTTTGTTGCAGTGCGTGGGCTTCTCATGGTGGTGGCTTCTCATTGCGGAACACAGGCTCTAGGCATATGGGCTTCAGTAGTTGTGGCGTGTGGGCTCAGTAGTTGTGGTTTGCGGGCTCTAGAGTGCAGGCTTAGTAGTTGTGGCCCATGGGCCTAGCTGCTCCGCGGCATGTGGGATCTTCCTGGACGTGGGCTTGAACCCGTGTCCCCTGCATTGGCAGGTGGATTCTTAACCACTGCTCCACCAGGGAAGCCCAGGACTAATTCTTACCAAGGGAAGGATTGAGTCCATTCGCATTTCACATATATGGAAATTGAGAACCCAGAGAACCTAAGAGTTCTTGTTCAGCCAATAGTCACATTGATTTGTTCATGCATCGTGTATTTACTTAACATTCTGGGTGCTGCCCAGGGCTCTGTGGAGTGGCCAGGAAGAAAACAGAGTCCCCATCCCTTGAGAAGATGACAGAGGATAAGGAAGAAAAGAAAATGCAGGGAATTCCCGGGTGGTTCAGTGGTTAGGACTCTGCGCTTTCACTGCTGAGGGCCCGGGTTCAATCCCTGATTGGGGAACTAAGATCCTGCAAGCGACGCATGCCATGAGGCCAAAAAACGAGAAAAGAAAAGAAAAGGAAATGCAAGACAGTTCCTCAAAAAATTCCTTATAGAGCTAACCTGTGATCCAGCAATTCCACTCCTAGGTATGTGCCCCCCCAAAAGTGAACACAGGGACTCTGACAGATGCTTGTATACGCATGTTCACAGCAACACTAGTCACAATCGCCAAGAGAGGAACAACCCAAATGTCCATCAGTGGATGAATGAATAAACAAAACGTGGTCCATCCATACCGTGGAATTTTTTTTTTTTTTGGCCATGCCGCACAGCATGTGGGATCTTAGTTCCTTGATCAGGGATCAAACCCACACCCCCTGTAGTGGAATTGCAGTGTCTTAACCACTGGACTGCCAGGGAAATCCCCATACTATGGCATATTACCCAGTCATAAAAAGAAATGAAGCGCTGACACATGCTACGATGTGGATGAACCTCAAAAGCATTATGCTGAATAAAATAAAACAAGCCAGACCCAGGAGGACACATGTCACTCCATTTATATGAAATGTTCAGAATAGGTAAATCCATAGGGACAGGAAACAGATTAGTGATCGCCAGGGGCTGAGGGAGTGGGAGCAGAGAGTGACAGCTAACGGGGATGGGGTTTCCTTTTGGGGTGATGGAAATGTTTTGGAACTAGATAGAGGTGCTGATTGCATGACATTGTGAATGCACTGAAGGCCATTGAATTGTACGCTTTGCAATGGTGAATTTTACGGCATGGGAATTATATCTCCATTTTAAAACAAGGAAACCTAAAATGCAGAGTTTGTTAGATCGAAAAATCAAGCGGGGCTGAGGGTCGAAGAGTGAGTGTGGGAGAGGGGAAATGCCCACCGCTGGCATGGAGTTAGGAGCTACTACCTGAGTGGCCCTGAGCACTGTACACTGTTTATTTTATCCGGGCTTCTGCTCTGTCCCACAAGGACATTTTGAAGATGGGAAAACTGATGTGTAGAGCTGGAGCAACCCACTCAAGGCCTCGAGGCTCATAAGAAGTTGATGCACAACTAAGGGTAATAGCAAAGATTGTGAGAATTTATTTGATGGCGACCTCTCTAGTTTATAGAGAAGCAGAAGGAGGTGCCCGAGTGTCAGCAGCTTGCTCTGAGGCCACTCAATGGTGAAGGGCAGACAGGGTGGATGAGGCCCCAGGGTGAGGATGTAGGAAAGCAAGGCATCTCCTATCCCCCAGGCCTCAATTTCCTCCTCTGTAACACCTGGAGGTTATAAGGAGGCCTCCCAGCTCCAACCTGGGGCCGTGAGTCCCACAGCTGGTCTGGAGCGGGGAGCAGGTGGTGAGGCCTTTGCCTCTGGGAGAGCTGTGCCAGCTGTGGGCCAGATGGTGGCCAGGCCTGCAGACGCTGTCTGCCATGTCCCTGCCTGTGCGCTCTGCCAGACCGTGGGTCATCATTATTGGATGACTGTGTGCAGTAACCTTCCTGGGTCCTCTCTGTCCCCACCTGCCCGTGATGCATTCCAGGTATTGCAGCCCATTGGGCTCAGGCCAAGAACCCTGGGGGGGGATCCCTGGCCTCGCTCTGCCTGCCCCCCGACATCCCATCTGCTGTACCACCTGTTGGCTCCACCTGCAAAGTACATCCTGGCAAGGATCGCCTCCCATTCCTCCCTGGCCACCACCATGGGATGAGCACCATCTTTTGGCCAGGATGTCTCTAAGTAATGTCTCTAAGTAATGTCTCTAAGTCAAGTAATGTCTCTAAGTCAAGATATTGCCTCCAACTGTCAGTGTTGGTTATACTCCCTCTGCTCACTAGCCCCCCCCCCCCATTTCACACAGGGAAAATGCCTCCTCAGTGGTCCACAAGGCCCTCCATGACCTAGACCACCCCTCGTGGCTGCCCACCTCATCTTCTCCTTCCCTCTCCCTCTCCCTCACTTTCCCCCACCAGGCAACACTGCAGGCATGCTACCTCAGGGCCTTTGCACTGGCTGTCCTGTGCTATGTGATCTTGAAGTAACTAGTGTGTCCACAGACCATGCGTCTGCAGTGTGCTACCTGTAAGCACGCAGCCAGGGGCCCAGTGAACCTCTTCTTGCTTATCTTTGACTATGTGTCTGACATGTGGGTCAAATCTGTGTGTTTATGAAGTGTGGGTGCATATGGATGCCATTGCCTACAGCTGTATGTGTCGGGCGTGCGAGCTGAAGGTCTCTGCTGAGCGGGGTTTGATGCCTGCATGTGGTTCATCCGGAACAAAGGCTCAAGTGGCAGGCAGACCACAGGCAGGTGAGGGGATGTGTGCAGAGCTAGCCAGAATGTGAGCTGCTCATGCTCTCACACATTCAATATTTATCGAGCGCTTATTGTGTGCTGGAGGAGTTAGCAGGGCCCTTCAGCACCTGGTATCTATCAACTTCCAGTGTCCTGAGCATTTTACACAAATGATTGAGTACCTACTGTGTACCCGACCCTCTGCTGGAGATGGATCAGTTGTGTCTGGTTCTACCTGAAGGAGCCCACCCAGGGAGGCCCCTTGCTTCCTCCTCTGGGCCCTCCAGCCCCATGTCCACCCCCTTTCCCCAGCGCTGACTGCAGGAAGGCTCTGAGCCCCATTTGGACCCTTGGACCCTGTCTGAGGCTGCACAGGGGAGGGTTTTCCAACTCAGAGGGTGAAAGAATAAATGGGTTCAAGACTGGAGAGAAAATCCTGGAAGCTTGGACCCTTCCAGGGTGAAGATTCTAGGCGTTCAGTGGGTTGGGGGTGGGGTGGGGGGTGGCCTCAAAGGCTCTGGAAACTTTACCTTCTTGGCTCTGGGCTCCATGGGGTCCAGAAGGGAGGAGAGGAAAGGGAGGCAAGAAGGAAGAACAAAGGGAAACAGATGCAGGACTTCGTGCCCTGGCTGAAGACAGGGGTGTTTGCGGCACTGGAGCTGGGATGTCCAAGGGGGTTGGGTCTGGTGGAATGGACTTTGGGGGTGTAAGTGTGGGTTTGAAGGGTCTGTGGGCAAGGATTTGGGGGAGTGGAGTTGGGATTTGAGCGGAGGATGGGGGAGATAACTTGAGGGCAGGGGTTTGGGGGTATGGGAACCACAACTGAGGGTGAAGCAGGAGGTTTGGGGATCTGAGGGCAGATGTTGGAATCTGAAGGTGGAGGTTCTTGGATGGGAGAGAGGAGGCTCTGGGAAGATGGGGGAGGGCTGGGACCCAAAGATGGGTTGGAAGTCTGAGGCCTGGGCACCAGGTGAGTTCCTGAGTCTGAGGGAGGTCTTGGCGAGGGAGTGACCCTGGAAGGAGAGAGGGGGGTTTCTCAGATTTCTTCGACCAGTTTCTCCATGTCCTTCCTCTCATCTCGGCTCGGCTCCGCCGCTCCCCTTTCCCACAGCCAACCCCGCTCCTGAAGTGCAGCACTAAACGGTCGGGCTGCCCCTACTCCTAGCTGCGTCTCACCCTCGCCTCATTCCTCGCCCCCCCAGGCCACGCCCCCACACGCACAGGTTTCCTTTGCCCAGTCTCTCCCAGACAGGTCCCTCCCCTTACTCGGGCCACGTCCCTCCGTAGACTATGCCCCCCCGCCCCTTGTCCCTGTCCCACCAGTCTCCTGTCCCTCCTCAGACCCACGACCGTGCCTCGTCCCAGACTCCGCCCCTCTCCCCAGGCCCCACCCCCCCTCCTCCCACTGAACCAGCACTTGCCTTTGCCTCCCCCGCGCATCCGCAGACCCCGCTCCCTCGCGGCCCAGGACCCGCTTCCTCCTCAGACCCGGCCCCGCCCCTCGCCTAGGGCCCCGCCCCTCCGCAGAGCAGGCCCCGCCCCACCCCCCGAGACTTAGTCTCCCGGGCCGGCGCGCGCGGTTCCCGTCACTAGCACGCGCGGTGGCGGCGGCGGGAAGATGGCGGCGTCCGGTGGCAGTGGTGGCGCTGGTGGCGGCGGCTTCCGCGCGGGCCCGGGCCCCGAGCGCCCTAACAGGTGAGAACCAGCCCACAGGGTGGGCCTGCACCTGCCCCGGGGCTGGAGTGACCTAAGGGGAGTCCTGGAGGAGTGGCCTGGGCAGGCTCGAGGATTTTTACGGGGGCTGCGGACTTTAGGTGGCTATGGAGTACTGAGGGGACTGAGGGCTGTTCACGGGTCATCCGAAGGCGGATTGGGGGCCCCAGGGCCTCCAGGCGTCTGCATGCGGCCCTAGGGGCCTGAGAGGGCTTTGAGGGGTGTGGAGATCTGAAAGGAAACGCAGGGGCTCCTGACTGTGATGTGGCCATGGGGGAACTGGGGATGCCAAGGGGTCTGGGAGGCAGGGAGGTCCTGAGCAGGGGCTATAGGAAGTCTTGAGGTTGTTGAGGCTGTCTGGGCGACTCTGAGGAGGGGCTGAGGGGAATTTGGAGGGCTGAGGCCCACGGCTTCTTGGAGGGTGCTGAAGGACGCTGAGGTTCCTAAAGGTGGTCCTGAGGACATGCTGAGGGGACCTGGGAGGGGTGAGGACTGTAGAAGGTTGGGAGTAGGAGGCTCAAGTGAACCCAAGGGCCTGAAAGAGGCCTGAGGGACCAGGGAGAACCTGAGAGAGGGAGCTGAGGGGTCCTGGGGGTCCCAGTGAGTCCTGATTGGCAGGGAGAGGTCTTGGGGTCCCAGGGGTCCTGGGGGGCTAGAATGGGTCTTGGGAAGCCTGAAGATGGTGAGAGAGCGCTGAAGGTTTAAAAAATACACGAGAAGGGTCCGACCTTGTGGCTCCTCCCTCCAAGCCCCATGGGTTGTAAATGCCATTCACCCCCAGGGAAAAGAACTTGAAGCATGGTCTTGCCCTCAGATCATGGTGGAAGAATTCACCCCTTTTGGTCTGAGAGAGGCCCCCTTTCCCTTTGGACAAGTCCTGAGACTGGTTGTTTGAACCGCAGAATTGGCATAGCAATTGAAGGTATTTTTATGCATTGTTCTGGGTTCTCAGAGGGAAAGGGGGGAATCTTAGGATGTAAGACCTCCCTCCCTCTTCCCATTGCACAAGGCCAGAGTAATCTAGACCTTCTCATCCCAGTCCCCCAGGACAGTCTGCTACCCTCAGTGACCAAGGAGCTATGGGAGCAAATAATTTCCGTCAGTGTGATAAATGATGAAATGGTTAATACTCGTGTGCCTCAGAAAGGCCTGAGGGTCCGGGTGCATGAGTTGGGCTTTGGAGGCCTGTAGTGGGGAGCAAAGAGAGATCAGGGGATTTGGGAAGACGTGCAGGGGGTAGAGTGGACAGGATTTGGTGACCGGTAGGAGGTGGCATGTAAGGGACAGTGAATCCTAGTCCCTGCTTTGAGCCCTGGCTAGGGATAACCTGGGGCAAGAATGAGGTATAATTCGTTACATGCTATACAATTCACTCATTTTAGCTGAACAGTTCACTGAGTTTTTTGGAGTTTTTTGTTTTTTTGGCTGCACCGGGTCTTAGTTGCGGCACACAGGATCTTCGTTGCCGCATGAGGGATCTTTTAGTTGCAGCATGTGGGGTTTTGCGGCATGCAGGATCTAGTTCCCTGACCAGGGATTGCCCCCTGCATTGGGAGCATGGAGTCTTAACCACTGGACCACCAGGGAGGTCTCCTCACTGAGTTTTAATAAATTTATAGAGTTATGTACCCATTAACACAATCCAGGTTTTCAGAATGCATCCATTACCACAATGAATTCCTTCAAGCCCGTTGCAGTCAACCCTTCTCCCACCCCTGGCCTCAGGCACACTCTGATCTGCTTTCGCTCTCTGTAGTTTCGTCTTTTTAGAAATTTTACATGAATGGAATCATATAATATGTGGCTTCTTGTGTCTGGCTTCTGTCCCTTAACAGAATATTTTTGAAGTTTCATCTGTGTTGTCACAAGTATCAGAAGTTCGTTCTTTTTTCACTGCTGCCTACTATTCCATTAAATGGATGGACACAATTTGTTTATCCATTTACTGGTTGATGGACATTTGGGTTGTTTCCATTTTGACAATTGCAGATAAAGTTGCTGTGAACATCTGGGTATGCATCTTTGTGTGGACATATACTTTCATCCTTGGGTAAATACCTAGGAGTGGAATGACTGGGTCGTATGGTAGGTGTAGGTTTAAGTTTTTTTTCTTTTTTTCAGGGTAAAATGGATCTTTTATTTATTTGTACTTAAACTTATAAACCAGCCAGTCAGACCGGGACTATTATTATCATGATGTGGCAAAATACAAAACACCTTTCTACAAATACTAGAGTGATGAACAACTTAGGGGTTGCAATAAAACAGAGCAAAAGAGGCAGAGGAAATCAATGAAGCACATTGTAGCATAACCCCTCACATTAGCAATTGAGGTTCTTAACAAGTAGGGCCTCCCCATCCCAGAAAATATAAAAAATTGTTCATTGAATCTTTGTACTTTTGCTTCCTATTTTTTTTAAATAAATTTATTTACTTATTTATTTATTTTTGGCTGTGGTGGATCTTTGTTGCTGTGCGCGGGCTTTCTCTAGTTCCAGTGAGCGGCGTCTACTCTTCATTCGGTGCACCGGCTTCTCATTGCGGTGGCTTCTCTTTTTGAGGAGCACAGGCTCTAGGCATGTGGGCTTCAGTAGTTGTGGCACACGGGCTCTAGAGCGCAGGCTCAGTAGTTGTGGCGCACAGGCTTAGTTGCTCCGCGGCATGTGGAATCTTCCCTGATCAGGGCTCGAACCCGTTTCCCCTGCATTGGCAGGCAGATTCTTAACCACTGTGCCACCAGGGAAGCCCCTTGCTTCCTATTTTTTGAGGTTAGATTGAAAAATATGGAACACTTCGCGAACTTGAGTGTCATCCCTGTGCCGGGGCCACGATA
This sequence comes from Orcinus orca, assembly GCF_937001465.1. Classification (NCBI taxonomy): domain Eukaryota; kingdom Metazoa; phylum Chordata; class Mammalia; order Artiodactyla; family Delphinidae; genus Orcinus; species Orcinus orca. The sequence continues at coordinate 11,350,268 of NC_064561.1, read as the reverse complement.
AGTTCCAATTTTAGTATATGTGCTACCGAAGCAAGCACCATAGTTTTTTAAAAAAAATATTTATTTATTTATTTTGGCTGCACTGCGTCTTCGTTGTGGCACGCGGGATCTTCGCTGCAGCGTACGGACTTCTTACTCGTGTATGCAGACTCTTAGTTGTGGCATGCATGTGGGATCTAGTTCCCCGACCCGGGATCTAACCCGGGCCCCTTGCATTGGGAGTGCAGTCTTACCCCCTGGACCATCAAGGAAGTCCCTCTGCACTGTAGGTTTTTCAAGAAACTGCTGAGTTGTTTGGAGTGACTGAACCATAACTGCATTTGTATCAGCAATGTGCAACAGTTCCAGCTGCTCCCCATCCTTGCCAACACTTCACGTGGCCAGTCTTTAATTTTAGCCATTCTAAGTGTATGTTGGTATCTTATTTTGGTTGCATTTTACATATCCCTAATAACTAACGATGTTGGACATCTTTTCATGGTCTCACTGGCTATTCAGATCTTTGGTAAAGTGTCTTTTCAAATCTTTTGTCCATTTTTTACTTGGTTTGTCTTTTTTAAAAAAATTAATTCATTTATTTTTGACTGCGTTGAGTCTTCGTTGCTGCACGCAGGCTTTCTCTAGTTGGCGGTGAGCGGGGGCTACTCTTTGTTGCTGTGTGCAGGCTTCTCATTGTGGTGGCTTCTCTTGTTGCGGAGCACTGGCTGTAGGCACGTGGGCTTCAGTAGCTGTGACACACGGGCTCAGTAATTGTGGCTCGCAGGCTCTAGAGCGCAGGCTCAGTAGTTGTGGCGTACAGGCTTAGTTGCTCTGCGGCATGTGGATCTTCCCAGACCAGGGCTCGAACCCGTGTCCCTTGCATTGGCAGGCGGATTCTTAACCACTGCACCACCAGGCAAGTCCCTACTCATCTACTTTCTGTCTCTATAAATTTACCTTTTTTTTTTTTTTGGCCTCACCACGCGACTATGCAAGGTATTAGTTCCCCGACCAGGGATGGAACCCATGCCCCTGCAGTGGAAGCACAGAGTCTTAACCACCGGACCGCCAGGGAATTCCGTAAATTTACCTGTTTTATAAATAGAATCGTACCATATGTGACCTTCAGTGTCTGGCTTCTTTCACTCCATATTAATGTTTGCGAGGTTCATCCACAATGTAATGTGTGTCAGTACTTCATTCTTTTTATGGCTGCATAACATTCCATTGTGTGGACATAGCACGTTTTGTTTATTCGTTCACCAGCTGAAGGACATTTAGGTTGGTTCTACCTTTTGGCTGTTTTGGGTAATGCTGCGATAAACATGCATGTACAAGTTTTTGTCTGAACACCTGGGTTCAGTTCTTAGGGGTATAAACCAGGAGCAGAATTGCTGGGTCCTATGGCTGTTGTGTGAACATGTTGAACATGCAGTCACCACCCAACACTACTTGGTGTGTTTATTAGTGGAAGTACCTTGAAGGTAGAGAGCATGTCTGTCTCGTGTAGTCTTGGTCTTGTATGCCTGGAGCACGGGCAGCCCAGAGGAAAGAAGTGTTCAAGAAATATGGCTGGGGGACTTCCCTGGTGGTCGGTCCAGTGGGTAAGACTCTGCGGTACCAACGCAGGGGCCCGGTTTTGATCCTTGGTTGGGGAACTAGATCCTGCATGCACGCCACAACTAAGAGTCCGCATGCTGCAGCTAAGAAATCCGCATGCCACAACTAAGAAGTCTACAAGCCGCAACTAAGACTTGGAGCAGCCAAAAAAAAAAAAAAAAGGAAATATGGCTGGGAGGGAGGGATGGATGAATGGAGTGTGGAAAAGCTCTCTAGGGCCTGTAGTCTGGCTGGTAGGACGTCCCTTCTAGGTGGTCAGGTCTGTCCCTTGCCTTCTCGGGGAGACTTGTGGGCCTGCCAGGGATGGGGGGAGGCTGGCCCTGTCTGTGAGTCTGGTTTTCCAGCCTTCCAGGTGGTGCCTGCATCTGCCTTTTTGTCCCATGAAGGGTTTTGTCATTTGGCCAGGGGTGGGGGCGGTTCCTGTCTTCCCCTTGGCCCTTCCAACGGTCCCACAACTCGAAAAACTGTCCTTAGGAGGGACTGCGTTCCCCCAGCCGCCCCCAGCATTACATAACTTGTTTGTTCCAACTTCACTTTTCTGCAACCAAGGGGGAAAAAAGAAAGAGAAAAGCTTATTCTCCTTCCTTCCTATCTCGAGGGATCAACAAAAAACCCGTTGCCTAGTAGAGATGGTCGTTAATGACCAAGCCGAACCTCTGGGATGGACAGAGCATGGCTGCCTTGGCTGGGCGCTTGCTGAGGGGAGGTGGGGTCCTAACTGCAGGCTCACTCACACAAAAGAAACTTGTTCTGCAGCAGCCCCCCTCTCAGCTCCACCTCAGGCCCTTGAGGGGGTCCAGGCTTCTGGAGAGAGAGGAGGTTTACAGTGTGTTGTGAGGGGGTGGAGGAACTCTCCCAGGAGTCACACCTCCCCAGCTAAAATTCCATCGCTGTGAGGTACCTGGCCTGCCTAGTTCTGGAGGAACCTTCTCGCCACGAAGTTTCTTCAGACATTGGGCCTTTGGCATCCTCTCTTCACTGCCCATCTTTCCTAAAGGTGTCTGGATGGGGCCCAGTCTCATTGATCCACACTGCTTCTTGTGGGGCGAGGCAGGAGTATCTGGGTGAGGGCCACGCCGGTCACAGGTGTTTCTCTGAGAAGTCGTGACTGGGACACAGTGTGAGTGGGTTTGGCACAATTCAGCTGAGGCGTCTGCTCCTGGCTTGGTGGCCTTTGCTTGTTTAAACTTTCTTAACAAGCCCTCTCTGGCTGCACCCTAGATTGTCTCCACTAATCCCTGAGGCTCTGGAAGAGTCCAGCCCCCCAACCCCTGTGTGAAAGACTGGGCAATGATTTGGCCTTCTGAGACGATTCTTGTTCCTTTGGCCTCATCCTCTCTTCAGCTGAGAGGGAGAGACAGGAATTTGACCCTTCAGAGACAGGAACTCAACTCCTCCTAGGAATTCTGGGAGATCTGGTGACCTCAGGCACCTCATCAGACCCACATGCTTGTTGCATGCCTTGGGCACATCTGCAACCCTCTGTGTGTTAGTCTTCATCCGGGAAGTGGGACCCCGGACCCACTGGGCAGGGTAGCTGGGAAGAAGCAAACTAGGGTGAAGGTATGCTCAGAGGGCGCCCAGCATGTTGCACATGTGTGTGTGTGTGTGTGGAAGTGGCAATGTTGACCTGCGGCCCTGAAGCTGTTAGCATTCTGTCCGCTGTGCCTGCATGGACCAAGAAGGGATCATGGGGTGTTTGGCAGGTCTTGCTAACGAGCCAGTGTGGCAGGTTGGGAGAAGTTGGTATCTTAGTCTGTTTGGGCTGCCATAACAGAATACCATAGACTGAGTGGCTTATAAACGGCAGAAATTTAGTTCTTGAAGTTCTGGAGGTTGAGAAGTCCAAAGTCAAGGTGCCAACAGATTTGGTGTCTGGAGAGGCCACTTCCTGGTTCATAGACACGGCCTCCTTGCTGAGTCCTCAAATAGTGGTTGGGTCTAGGGAGCTCTCTGGGGTCTCTTTTATAAGGGCACTAATTCCATTCATGAGGGCCCCATCCTCATGACCTAATCACCTCCCGAAGGCCCTGCCCTCTAATACCATCACATTAGGGAATAGGTCTCAATGTTTGAATTTTGGGGGGATACAAGCATTCATTCTGTGGTTGTTGGCTTGAGCAGTTTGGAGGATGGTAGTATCATTACTTGGTGGCTATGAGAGGGACAGTGGCAGGGCCAGTGGGAGAATGGAACATGTCAAGTCTGAGCTGCTTCTGCAGCATTGAGAGGACAGATGCTGCCATGTGAACCTGGCACCTAGGAACAGAGTGTAGAGCATGAGCTGGTGGGTCTTGGCAGAGTATTGGGGTGGGACAGTTGAGTCTGGGGTAAGCTGGAGAGAGTGCTGGGCAGAGGTGCTCTGGGGGGCTGGGTCACGCAGCCCAGCTCCTTCTCTGGGAGTGAGGCGCCCCATTTCTCACCTTCTCACTGATAGGGTCCCTTGAGCTCAGGATGTGAAATTGCTCTGAAAACTGCACACTTCGCCCTGAATTGTGCAGCCTGATTGTCTCATAGCTGAACCACTTCCATCTGGTAGCTGTGACCCCTCAGGGATGGCCTTCTTGTCGGGGTAGAAAGGCGTTATTAGCCTCTGCTATCATTGCACCATCTCTAGGGAGTAGACGTAGTGTGTCATCCCACTTTCCTTAACTGGTTATTTTTTATTGCCGATCCTCACGCGAGAGCTCAGAGGGGCCAGGTTGGAGGTTTGCGCCTGCCTCCCCCCCAGACACTTTAAAAGTGGGGCTTCTCTGCACTCCTGCCCTTTGGTCTTGGGGCATGTTTCAGACTTAGGGTTGAAGGCCCTGGAGAAGGGGGAGGAGGGAGGGTGACTTCTCGGCATCCCCAGCTCCTTCCTCTTGTGGATGGGACTCATTTGACACCCTTCTCTTCCCCTGGCGATTGTCGATGGTCACATGCCTCCTGTGTGCCTGCCGCTGTGCTTGGTGTTGGGCATATAGGCCCCCGGACACCCAGACAGAGGGGCTGTGCCTGTGTGGGACACTTATATGCCAGCATGTGAAGCAGTTGGGCTGTCATTTCCCCACGGTTGCCATAAAATGTCCCGAGGCTGAGTCGGAGGTTCCTGCCTTCTCCGGAAGGTTCTGAGAGTCTCCTTACAAATGAGGTTGAGCAGAGCCTAAAGGTTAGTGCCATCAGCTTGGGGGAAGGGAGTCTCGGGAGGTGGCCTGTTTTCTGGGTACAGGCAAGTGGCGTGTGCAGGTTCTGGAGGGGGAGGAGCCTGGCTTTTTAGGGGTCCGGAGGGCAGAGAGGAGCTAGAGAGGGTGAGAGGGAGGAGTGGGGAGACTGGGGGCTGGTGCAGGGTTTGGGTGAGGGGGCACCTGGGTCAAATTCGTGTTTTGGAAGGATCCCTCTGGCAGGAGATGAGGGGGCCTGGGCTGAGGGGGGCGCGTGGAGATGGTGAGGTGGGCATGGGTTTGGGGAAGATACAAGGTTGAACTTGTGTGACATGCTGACCCATGGTGGCAGCCAGATTGGGAGTCACCAGCTCTCAGGTTTCTGCCGTGGACCAAAGAGTGAGTGCTGGTGGAGGACGTGTCAGGCAGGAGGATGAGGCCCCACTTGGCTTGAGAGGCTCTGCTGCCCGAGATCATCCAGTGGGGACAGGGAGCAGACATGGACACCTGGCCTGGAGGGCTTAAAGTCCTCCCTCTGTTTTGGAAAGTCCTCGTGCCTGTCCTTGCTCGAGGGTCCCTGGTCTTCTAACAACCAGGACCTGGTCCTTGCCAGTTCAATTCCTGCCTCTCCTCTCTGACCTCCTTGAGAGCACTCACCACGTGCACACTTATTTGCTCTCTTTTCCTTTAATCTGTTGGCACATTGTGTTGCTTCCACCTTTGAGCCACATCCCCATCCGGCCCCTTCTTCCACTTCCACCTCATCCTGGCTCTGAGCTGCCATCGATTCTTGCCCTCCTGGCTGCTGTCCCCCCACCTCCAGTTGGCGGGACCCTCCCAAGGCAGGTATCAGACCAGGCCGTCCCTTGCCTGACACCTGCCGGGGGCTTCCTTGCTCTCAGAACAGTCTCAGAACAAAATTCACTTCTCCACATGATCCCCTTGGCCCCCACGGCGAGGCCCTGCCCGCCTACGGGCCCCCATGCTTCCACAGCCCACATCTCCAACAGCAGGCTGGTGCCCCTCCTGGGCCCCGTGGGCTCACCCTCCCTCGGCTGGGGTGACCTGTCCCAGAGCTTTGCACAACTCCTGTGTTGCCTCCTTGGGGCCTGGCCACTCTGTCCACCATGACTCCCCCCGTCTGCCCCTCTTCGTCCTCTGCCCCAGGCTCATGGTCCATTCTGTGTTCTTAAGGATCTGTGTCCCCTAGAATGTGTGCTCCCCGCAGGCAGGGCTTCACTGTGGAGGCTCTGATACAGTCTAGCGGATATTCTACATACAGTCTACGATGGATTTGCAGGGGGAGCTGGCCTGACTGGGAGGCTTCTGGAACGGCCCTCCATGGCCAGCCGAGCAAGGGTCACTATTCTTCTTCTGATTTTTGTTAATGGCAGGGTCCGGGTAGAGAAACAGAGACTCACAGGTGTGTTGTCAGTGAATCAGCCCCGTTAGAGAGAAGCCAGTGTGAGCAGCACCCTTTTGCACGAGCTCCATTTAGTTCACGGACAGGATCTTAGCGCCGTGTTGAAGACGGGGAAAGGGCCAGCCGCACTCCCTGTCCAGCTGCCTGCCGGGGGAAGTGGGGGCTGGGGCCCGCTGGGTCCCCACCGGGCCGACCCGCCCTCCTCCTGTGGTAGCCGCTCCGCAGCTGTGCAGACGGGCTCTTAACACTTGTTAACCCCGAGTCTCCAGTCCCTTCCTCCTCCCCGCCCCTTTCCCGTTTCCCTTCAGAGAGGGCTGCTCAGGATTCACAGAACTCATCCCCCATGGCTATGAGAGCGTTTCCCTAACATTCCTTGGCGGAGTGGGTTTTGGGGCGCATCCAGCGTGATTTCAGACCCCTCGCCGAGCAGCCCCGCTGCTGAGCTCTTCCCGCAGACCACCTCGCCGCATACTGAAAATATTGTGATTCGGGAGGAAGTAACCGGCACCTTTGGGGAATCGCAGACCTTTCCTATGAGGGAAGCAGCTTCCGGAATTGAACATGCTCAGCCTGGAGGAAATCTTGAGGGGTGGACCTTTGGGCTTTTAAAGGCCTCAAGAGGGGGTCACCCGAGGATCAAGGATCGAGGCCGAAGACGTTTTCTGACGCCACAACTGCAAAATTCCACAGGGGTCAAAGACAGGATCCTAGCAGGAGCGGGCTGGGCTGGGCTGGGCTGGGCTGGGCTGGGCTGGGCTGGATATCCGGACAGCTCGCCTCTCAAAGGGATGTTAGAATTTGAAGCAGTCTGCCGGAGGAAGCAGCAGCAGGGAGACGTGATCACCCGGAATCTTCCATGACTGTAGCTGAGAGTGGGACATTCTCCTGAGGGAGGGTTTGGGGGTGGTGGTGGTGCCAAAATGCCCGTGAAGCAACAGTCATGTAGGGGAGCCCTGCTGCAGACCCCCGAGGCAGCCTCAACTTGGAAAACTTCCAGGACTATAGTTAAAGTCATAACTGTGTGCTGGCTTGGTGAAGTCTGTTCGATCCTAGGAGGGCTTCTCTTGCTCTCTCTCTTTTCTCCCCACCTCAGTTGTGCAAGGGGTAATGGCAGCCCGTGGGCTGTAAGGCAGGGAGGCTGGGAACACACAAATGTTTATGCTCCACGTGAGTCACTTGCAGAAACTCTGGGTGGTGTTTTCCTTGCCAAGGCTGATGGCATTGGGCTGCCCTGCGGCTCCAGCCTTAGGCGTGCTTCCAGCATTTTAGCATTTAGAGTTGCTGAACTTTCACAGTAGGGGGCATGGGTAGCTTGCTGACCTTTCACAGGGAGATGGCTGGGCTGTCTCTTTACGGGCGGGCGGGGCTCGGGCTGGGTCTGGTCACCACCCACTCACCTGCAGATCAGCCAGTGAGGCTTCCTTGTCCCCATTCCCAGGGTGGGAAGCCAGTGTGCATTGCAGGGAGAGGTGGTAGCTGGAGAAGTATTAACTCCACAGTGGTTTTTCCAGAGGCTTGTCCGGAATTCGAGCCCCAGATCAGAGGCTTCTGACATTGAAGGCCCCTTTTGGTTACGAGAGCCAGAAACTCAACTCAACTCACTGCCTTCAGTTAAAAAATAAAAAGTTTATCGTTCACATAAAAAACAAGTTCAGGGAGAATTCCAGTTTTTATATTCATTAAATTCAGAGCTCAGATGATTCCTCTGGAACCTGTGACTCCCGTCTCTTAGCTCTTGGCTGGGCAAGGCAACCTCACCTTGCTCTCCGTCATTCCAGCAACCCTAGGGGGAAGGCAAGTTTCCATCCTGGTGGCTCCAGCAAAAGTCCCAGGGAAGGTTTTGGTTGGGTCACATGGGTCACACTGCCTATCCTGGGCTCAGTCAGCATGGCTGCGGGCCTGGGAGGCTCTGGTTGGCCAGGCTGGGTTATGAATTCTCCCTTTTCAGCCCAGGGGTGCGTCTCCTGATCCTTACCACTGGGGCTGAGAGTGAAGGAGGTTCCCTGAGGAAAACAGGGGGCCCTTAACAGAAGAAGGAAGGGATGTTGGCACCCCCTAAAATGAAGATGTTCGTGAGAGGACCCTCTTGATGCCTGAGTTTGTGCTGCTGTTGGAAGGTCCTTGCTGCGCCATACCCATACTGTGTCTGCCTGCAAATGGCCTGGCACCACTGGGCATGAGCACATGCCATTTGGTGGAACTGTCCCTTTCAGAGCCTCAATACCTGCCCTGCCAGGGGAGGCAGCTGGGCTGGGTCCTGAAATGCTGGCATTTGCAGTGCTGGATTCTCACAGGGTTTCCGAGTGGTGTTCTGGGGCCATGCAGTCATATGCCTACTTGCCTAATTTGTAGAGTGAAGGGGTTTTGCTCATTCAAGTGGCGCCATCTCCAAGCCCAGTGCAGCAGGGATAATGTGGGAGGATGGGCTCTTACTGGGATCAGCCTCTTGTCAGTGGGTGGGAACAAAACAGGCGAAGCTTCAGCCTGAGACCTGCTTATTAGTAGCCCTTGCTGCCCCTGGCATTGGGGCCCTGGCTGGGCTTTGAGGGGTCACGGAGGCTGTGGGGAACCCTGGCTGGTCCATGAAGGCAAGGGAGGTCATGGGGGAGACCTTCTAGTTCGAGAAAGCTTGGAAGGGAAAGTGATAGAGGAGCGTGGAAGAGCTAGTGGGCTTGAGAGTGCAGCATAGGGAGGAGGGGTGGAGGTGGGTGGCAGAAAGATTTGGCCCTTCAACACGGGGAATAGCATGAGTACAGTGTGGAGGCCAGACATCCCGGAGAGGAGCCTGCCGAGGGCTTCCTGGTTGAGCCCAGTCAAAGGATAACATACCTAGTCCCAGGACTTGGACCAGGAGGTTCCATGGAGGGGGTAACAGAGCAGATATATGCAGCAGATACCTGCAACAAGCAGAGATAGGAGTCAGGCGCCAGCCACTGCTGCCACCTAGCAGCCAGCCACCTGCCACCTCACCCATCCTATCCATCCATCCATCCTTCCATCCGTCTATCCATCTACCCATCCTTCCGTCCAACCATCCATCCATCTGTCCCATCTGTCTATTCATCTGTTCATCTACCCTATCACCCATTGTCCATCCATCCATCATCCATCTACCCATCTATCCATCCACTCATCCACCCACCCACTCAGCCATCCAGCCATTTAATCAACAAGTGTGACTGAGCTCTGAGCACGTGCTGGGCATGGTGCCAGGTGCCGGAACACAGCAGGAGACAGAACCCACCCTTCCCTGCTTGGTGAGTCTCCTGTTGCAGCTTCGAGGAGACAGGTTGGAAACAGATGGATGGTTTACCAGATGGAGCGATGGGCAGGCAAGACAACTAGAGCTGGGTTGGGGTCAGAGAGGTGTGAGGCCTGGGTGGGGCTTTCCCACTGTGACCTGGCAGAATGGGGTTACCTCCCTCATAACAGCTGGAGGGTTAGTGGGATAGTCCACACCCTTGCCCTGGCTGCCACTGAGGAGCCACATCCTGCCCTACTTACTGTCCAGCTCCACGTCCACCTCCTGGCTTGGCCTTCCTGGTGAGTGGTCTCAGCTCTCCCAGCCTCAGTCTGCCCGTCTGCATCATGGAGGTGATCAGGGGGCCCATCCACCTGGGGCTACAGAGAGACCGACACTGGCCAGGCCTCTTACGTGCTGTGTGGCCTTGGGTGGGTGCCTGAACCTCTCTGTGCCTCAATGTCCCTATCTGTAAGATGGTGACGATAGTGGTATACCCCTCTCCAGGCTGCCCACTGAGAGACGAGCTGGGAACCAGGTTGGCACTGCCCCGGGCCCACAGTCTTGCATGGAGTGGGTGCTCGCTTGCCAGGATGGGGAGGGGTGGGGGTATGTGGAGGCAGAGAGCTTGCTGATGAGGGAAGGAGGGTCTGGGTGTCCGCCTTCCATCTTCCTAGCCTTGAGAAGTTGCTGGAGTTGGGCAGGTCTGGGACTGGGGAAGTGCTGCCTACAGGGTCCTCTCGTCCATCAGCAGTGGCCAGATCCCTACGTCCTGGGCTCCCTGGGGCACCAGTCAGAGGCTGGGGTGAGGGCAGAGAGCCTGGGCAAGACGTCACAGCTGGGCTTCAGGGGCACTGGGCTCACCGTGGCCCCTGAGGAGCAAGACTGTGGGAGAGCCACAGGGGGCTTAGGCAGGAGAGTGATGGAGTTTGATGTCATTGTTGCCTTCTGCTTGTGGGAGGGTGGGCCATACCTGTAGAGTTCTTGGCTGTGACCCAGTGAGTATTGTGGGAGTGGGGGAATCCACGCGGTTTGTCCCTGTCTCAGAAGGGCGGGATGACGGAGCTGACCGGGTGGTTCCACTTGCCTTGAGTGGAACCAGCACTGAGTGAGGCTGTCTGGCGCCAGGCTCAGGATCCCAGCCAGGCTTTGGGGACGGCTGGTGGGGTCTCATTGTGAGGCTGGTGACTTGTGGGGCCAGGCACACCCCTGCCTCTACTCCCAGTCCCTAGGAATTTGCTCCTGTCACCTCTCTGGGTCCTTGGGAGGAGTCATGATGGTTCTTTTGAGGTGGACGTGGGTTCTAGAACCTGTCTGCCTTCCCTACCACCCTCTGGACGCTCAACCTCCCTGGCTGTCGTGTGGGGGTTCTCAGGAGCCACCAGTCCCGGGTGCCGGCAGGTTGCATGGTTCCCTCCTGCCGGTACTCCCCAGCACCCAGCACCGCCTCTCTTCCATCACCCTGTCACTGCACTGCAGGCACAGACAGGCAGGAGCCAAGGACATACGTGTGGGAGGTGGCCCTGCCTGGTGATGCTCTGAAGATGAGGTGGGCAACCGTGGCCTGGCGCCCCTTTGCAGGGCTCAGGGAGAGCATCTCTGTGGGCGACGTGCTCCCAGGGTGGGCTCGCAGTGGGCCCTAGACGTGTCCATGGCCCAGCTCTTGGATGAGGCAGAGCAGGTGGGAAGGAGTGGATGAAGCTCTGTCCCTGCCTGGCGGCCTGGCTTGGGGTGCGCAGATCCACCTTGGCACTGGGCATCCTGATTTAAATTATCGCAGAAGATGTAGGAAGTAACCAGTATGATGACCAGGAGGGAGAAATAAACAATTCAGCTGATGCTGTGGAAAGAGCCCAGGCTCAGGGGCACATGGGATCTGGAGCCCTGGCCAGATGTTCTTCTTTCTCTCTCTCTCTCTGGGTCTCTGTGCCCCCCAGTCTCTCTCAGTGGTTTGGCCTCCAGGCCTGCTGGGACACTGCTCTGAGGACCTTCATCTGCTCCTGGGTTCCACACTTGTCCACATTGGAGCCCTGCTCTTTCATCTGCTCCCCAGCGTGCCCGGGGATCAAGCCCTGCGAGAGGACTGCAGGCATCTCAGAAGGAGCTGCCCCTTATCGTGGGGCTGCGGCTGTCTGGGGGTGAGGAGGGCGGAGCCGGCCTGGGGTGAGCAGCCCCAGGGGAGAGCGTGCTGACGTGAGCATGGGGGCTGCTGGCCAGCCGGAGCATTTAAGGGCTACTGCCAGGTGCCAAAACATGGTGACTCCATCCTTTGGGCTGGGAGCATAGTACCCAGAGCTGTGAAATACTGTGGTAACCACAGCAACAGTGGCTTGGGGTGTCTGCCTTTGTGGGACATGTGGGACCTTGGTTCAGACGCACCTTTGATCCATGGAGCTGCGTGCCTGGAAGGCAGAGCAGTGGCCTTGGCAGAGTCAGCAGGCTGTAGTAGAGCGGGAAGCAGGAGCCAGTACTGGAGCTGCCTGCAGCCATGGAGGGGGGGGCCATACTGGGCCTCAGTTTCTCCATCTTTTTAAAAAAATAAATCTATTTATTTATTTTTGGCTGCCTTGGGTCATCGTTGCTGCGCAGCCTTTCTCTAGTTGGGGTGAGCAGGGGCTACTCTTCATTGTGGCGTGCAGGCTTCTCATTATGGTGGCTTCTCTTGTTGCAGAGCACGGGCTCTAGGCGTGCGGGCTTCAGTAGCTGTGGCACGTGGGCTCAGTAGTTGTGGCTCGCGGGCTCTAGAGCGCAGGCTCAGTAGTTCTGGTGCACAGGCTTAGTTGCTCTGCGGCATGTGGGATCTTCCCGGACCAGGGAATCGAACCCATGTCCCCTGCATTGGCAGGCGGATTCTTAACCACTGCACCACCAGGGAAGTCCAGTTTCTCCATCTTGAAAGGGACACTTGCTGCACTGACCTCTTGGGCTGGCCAGGGATTCATGAAGTTCTTCGTGAAGGGCTGTGCCCAGCATGTGCTCTGTCAGTGAGCCTGCTTTGTGAAGGGTCTGAGGCGGGCAGGAAGGGGAAGCCAGAGAAGCTTCCAGTGTGGCTGGATAGGAGGTCACCAGTGGGCTGCCGGCGCTTCTCCATCTGCAGCTAGAGAGCCCCATCCCCATCCCCCAACCTCTGTCTCCCCCCCCACCCCGTCTCTGTCCCCCTCTCTCTGGGTCTCTGTCCCCCTTCTCTGGGTCTCTTTCTCTCTCTCTGGGTCTCTCTCCCCCTCTCTGGGTCTCTATCTCCCTTTGTCACCCCAAGTGCAGTGTCTTCCCTGCTGATGCACCCAGGACCCTAAGGTGGAATGGCCTGGAGCTCCCTGGTACTGCATCAGCTGGGGTGTGAGCCAACCAGCTGCACTGCGCTGCTGTGCTCCATCGAGCCACATGGACAATAAAACCAAAATTGGCTTTGAAAGTGGAAGTGCTCTCTGTTTTGAGGGGAAGTGAGGGAATTTGCATGTAAGAACAGTATGTTAAAGGGGCAATACCGTCAGACTCTGTTCTGGCCTGAGCTTTGGGCTCCATGTGGGGGTGGGAAAGGAGTTTACAAAACCCCAAAGAAATGTTTCCATGAAATTCTTTCTTGGTCTTGCCTTTTCCCATTTTTTTTTTCTTTTTTTGGACATTCCAGTGAAAAAAACTTTCCGGGGCTTCATATGTCTCCTGTGGGCTTGGGAAACCGACCGTGGAGACCAGGGCCAGCAGCCGGGCGAGGGCAGGAGGAGGGGAGCGCCCTCCCCGCCAAGTGCTGCTCCCAAGGCAGCCCCTACCGCCGTCGCGGGGCTCTGTCACTTTTGGTGTGGCTCTGCACCTCCTGTGGCTGTCCCTCACTAGGCCATCCTGCCTTGGGTCCCCCCGAAGCAGGCCCTGAGGCAAGGATATTTGGGGGGTGGTATATTTGGGGGGTGACCCCATGAAGAATGGGGGGCAGGAAGGAGCCCACACAGGGGGCGCCAGCAAGGATCCAGCGACAGCATGGGCAATGGGCTCAGAAGGCTGGGGACGCCTGGAGGTTGTGGGGATCCTGCCACAGGTGGGCATTTACCCCACCTAGTCCCACTGGCTGTCAGCTCCCGTGCAGGGACATCCAGAGGGAGGCAGCAGCTGTTTCCCTTGTTCAGCACGGGACTGCACATGGCTGGGGGTGCCTGATGACAGTGGTAGAGAGACACAGCACGGGGGTTGGGGTCAGGACAGTGGGGGGCACATGGTCAGAGGCCAGGTCCAGGCTGAGGGTGCAGCTGGGGAGGCAGTGAGTGGCCTCCAGAGACGCCCTGACCCGGCTGCTGACGCATTGGCTCCGATGACTCAGCGCGGGTGACCGTGGCTTGGGTGGCCGTCTGGAGACTTGGACTAGCTCAAGGGCTGCCGCTGCCGCCTTCCTGGGGGCCCGGGGCCCCGCCTCGCCAGCCGCCCCCTGTCTGGGCCGGCCTGAGTAATGGGTCCTTCCCTTAGTCATCGGTCCCAGGCCCTGGCCCTCCCTCTTCCTCCTGCCCACCTCCGCCCAGCCAAGCCTGCTTCTCTGTCCAGGCTGGGGACTCTGGCCCCTGCCGGCTTCCTCCCTCCTTCCCTGAGTTCCCCAGAGGCTGTGAGGTGTGTGTGGGGTAGCGGTGGGGGCTTCAGAGACAGTTGTCCCACCGGTGAGATGGGAGGAGGAAACCAGCCTTGTGAGGTACCATGAGCCTTGCTGGGGGCACGAGGAGGAGCGCCTGGGACAGGATGAGGCGTGCAGAAAGGGGCTGTTTCCTACCCCCTTGGTGCAACTTGGGCTCCACACCCTGTAAGCAGAAGTGCTATGGGCTTTGTAGGGCTTCCTGGGCCGGGGTGTCCTAACTCCAGCAGAGGAGCGTTTTAACGCTCAGAGTATGCACGGCCTCCGTGCTCTGCTGGAGGGCAGCCCTTTGTACCTCCTTAAAGGGTGTTTAGCTTGTTTCCCATCTTCAGCCCCCAGAAATGGTATTTGGTAAATATCCTCACACATCTCTCAACTTGCACATGCGAGTATATCTCAGATAAATCCCAAAAGTAGACCTGCTAGGTCAAGGATGTGAACCTTTAGAATTTTTCTAGGTCTACCAAACTGCCTGCCTGGGAGTTGTCCTTCTTCGCACTCCTGCTGGGAATGGACAAGAGCATCTGCTGCCAGATGGCCCACCCCATAACTCTGCCCACCTGAGGGGTGAAGCCAGTCCTTTGGCAAGCACACTTCCCTTATCGTGAGTGAGGCTGAGTCTTAGGTCTCTCCAGCCAGCTGTGCTTCCTTTCCTAGGAACCGTCAACCCACATCCTTCTGTGACATTGCTGGCTTTGTATTGATTTCTTGGTGCTCTTTATATATGGAGGACCACTGTAAATATATGTCCAGGGACCAAGCAGCCCCAGGATGAAGTTGCCTCTGGTGGGAGCTCTTTCTTCTGGTGAAAACATGCATAGGCACGCCAGTCCCCAGAGCTCAGAAGAAGCACAGGAAATCCTCCCAGCTCGCCTCACACTTTCAGAGGAACTTCTAAGAAAAAACTGAGGCCAGCTAAAAGCAAAATGTCAAATGCTGGGTTGGGGGAATATACCAAATCTGTGAGGTGAGGTGTCCACAGAGAGGCCAGCCAGGCTCACTTGACACCTGCCGTGGGCTGGTGCTCTGTGGGTGGTTCCAAGCTTCAAGTTCCCAAGCACTTGGCCCCATTCAAAGGCATGCGAGTGGCTTGTATGGTTGGTGGCAGGATGCAGCCCCCCACTTTGCCAGCCCAAAGTGAAGCTGGGGGAAGTAGGGGGTCTGTGGTCCCTCATTTCCCAGGAGGTGATGGGGGCCGGGGAGCCTCATGGCAGCCCTGTGACATCTGCTCCTCCCTGCCCCTTCCCACCTTTTAAAAAAATTTTGGCCGCGCTGAGCAGCATGCGGGATCTTATTTCCCAACCAGGGATCGAACCCGTGCCCCCTGCAGTGGAAGTGTGGAGTCTTAACCACTGGACCACCAGGGCAGTTCTGCCTGCCCCATTTGAGAGCTGAGAAAATGAAGACCCAGAGGACTGGGGAACGTGCCTTAGTCACACAGCTGGCAGATAGCAGGGCAGCCTCGGAATCCTGCCCTCTGCTCCTCACACCAGGTGCCAGAGCCTGGAGCAGCAAGGGCCGTGGTGCAGCCCGGGCAGTCTTTCCGGAGTGGGTCTGGCCAAGATTCACCTCCCAGGCTTTGGGTCCCGGCCCAACCCTCCAGACACTCTGCTCAGGGCCAGGCTCCAGGCTTGGATGACTCTAGGGGATCCTGGTGATGAAAGTGGCACACAGGTGCTGTCTGCGTGTCACCTCCTCACACCCCGCAGCCCCTGCTGTGCTGAGTGACATCTGCAGAGAACAGCACTGCCATCCCCGGGGCTACCCAGACTGGCCAAGTCTACGTCTGTGTCTGCATCTTAACACGGCCCCTGGTTTGAGACACACCTCTTCTCTGCACCCTGTTCCTGGGAGGGAGGTTCCAAGGGGTCACAGCAGCCATCCCTGATCCCAGGCCACTGTGCTGCACAGGGAAGGTGGAGCACCTGGCCCCAGGCAGGAGGGGGCCCGTCTTGGGAGGGGAGGTGGCTCTGCACAGGGGCGGCCGTTTGTGGAAGTCGGGCCTTAGGGCCAACACCCAGGATGCAGCCAAGCCCTCTGCTCCCAGGGAGAGGCTGGGCGTCACTGTCTAACCTCAGGGGTGGCAGAGCTGGGAGGAGAAGCCGGGGACACCCCCACTTTTTCTGGCCTCTGCACCTCTCTGCTCCCAGCTCCTGTCTCCTCCCCCCGGGACATTCACAGCTTCGATGTGAAGCCAGTTGTGGATGATGTGACCACTTCGGGTCCCCATTTCCCGATTGTGCACCCGACGAGGGCAGGTCTGCTCTGTCTCATTCATGCTGTGTCCTCCCACCCATGAGAAACAGACAAGGGGCTGACAAAAAAGCCCATGAGGAGAGGGGGGGAGGGGGGGATGGATCTGAGCACCTCAAGGGTCCTTGGAGGCTCATGTGGGATGTGGCTTTGGCTCGGCGCTCCAGAGGCCCGTCACAGGGTGTCGCCGAGAGGACACAGCAAGACCCTGTCCCTGGAGATGTCCTGGCAGGGCCTGTATGGCTGAGGGCAGCCCTGGCCAGTGGGTGGGTACAGTTGGAGGCCTTCTGAATCCTGAGGGTCCAATGACATTCTCTTCGTGATCTTCAGAACATGGGTCAGGTGGGGTTCTTGGGAAACCAAAAGAGCAGAGACTCGGATCCGAGCAGTGACCCAGTCAGGAAGGATGGGCTGGATGCCGCAGCACTGGCTGCTTCCTGCCTGGGAGAGGAGGGGGGCGTGTGAGGTGGGCGTCCCCTCCACCTCGTGGGGAGAGGCGACTCAGCCAAGCTAGAGACTCAGGGTCCTCCTGGGTCCCTTTCCTTCCCTCCCTCCACGGTCTGCACACCCAGCCTCCAGGACAAACCCAGGATCTGGCTACCGACACCACTGGCGTCCCAGTATCACCAGCTCAGATGACCACAGCGCTGGGCTCTGAGTCACATGTGTTCCTGCCTCCCAGAGACAGGATGGTTTTCCGCTAAGCGCAGGTGGTGTCCCCCTGCCACGTCCCCTGTCCCCCCGCCACGTCCCCACACCTTCGGAACCCTGAGTACCTCGCAGGCCTGCAGGCAGTGTCCAGGGCCCTGCAGCCCCTCTACCCATTGGATGGTTTACCCCTTTTCCCTAGGCTCTGCAGAAGGCCGCTGATGGGGGCGGCCTGTGCGAGCCGGGGACCTCCCGTCAGCAGCGACTGTGTGTCTTGTGCCCGGCGTCAGCTCTTTTACCCCTTGGTTGTGTTTTGGGAGCTGGTGGGCAGTAGGAGTCAAGGAGCCTTCTTTCTCTTCCTGCTTTCTTGGAAAGACCAGTGCCCACATTCCTGGCCCTCATTTGTGGGCAGAGGCAGGCGTCAGTCCCAGGAATGGGAAAGCAAGTGCCAGAGAGCCGGAGGCCATGGGGAGAGAGCAGAGGGCTGGGGAGGATGGCCTTTGCCTGGGGTGGGGTGTGGGGGCTGAGAGAGTCCTGGGAAGGCTCTTGACCCCATGGAGGCTGATGGGCATTGCCCGCTTCTGTTGTGTTTGGAGGAGGAAGTGATGTATTAGGGCCTCCTAAACTACTCATTTATCTCTGCATTTCTACCAAAGTTTTCCGAGATGAAACAGCAAAGGGGACAGGGGCTGGGGGGTGGTAGGGGATGAGGGGAAGCGAGTGGGAGTGATAGGGGCTGGGCCACAGAGGACCTTGTATGCTGTGAGGCCCTGGAGGTCATGGCAGGGTTTTGCCCAGGACCTGAGGAGGCTCAGATGTCCTTGAGTTTTGTATTGTTTTTGAGGTGGAAGTCATATAACCTAAAATTCACCATTTTAAAGTATATAATTCAGTGACATTTAGTGCTTTTACAGTGTCGTGCAACTATCGTCTCTGTTTAGTTCCAGAACGTTTTCATCACCCCAAAGGGAATCCTGTACCCTCAGGCGGGCACTCCACACCCCCCCTCCCCCAGCCACTAATCTACTTTCTGTCTCTGTGGATTTCTGGACGTTTCATATAAATGGAATCATGTAACACGTGGCCTTTCGTGTCTGGCGGCTTTCACTCAGCCTGATGTCTTCCAGTTTCTTCCATGTTGTAGCATGAATCAGTTTCATTCTTTTTTTTATGACTGAGTAATATTCCGTTGTATTCATATACCACGTTTTGTTTATGCATTCATCCACTGATGGGCATTTGGGTTAGTTCCACCCCTCTCCTTTTCAAAACTTTATTTTTATTCCAAGACAACCTTTGCCTTGTGCATCCTCATTTTGAGGTGCAGGAATCTGTTTTACTTGTCGCATCCCCAGCTAACTGCCCCCATAGGTAAATCCATCTTAGGGCAGTTATTCTTGGTTTTATGGCTTCCTTACGTTGGTGACAGGAAGATCCCATGCAACCTCCTGTTTCCTGGGCCCGGGTTCAGTCCTCCTGCGTCCTCTTATAGCTCTGGGGCTGCGGACAGCCTGTTCAGCGTGTCCCTGAAAGGTAGGACTGACAGGCGTTTCCCCTCGACTGGGCATCCACCGAGTGCAGCCAGGGCCGAATTCTTCCGTAAACGGCCAGGGTGACTTGATGGTTGTGTGGCCGCCCTCCCCTGGGGTACAGGGCACAAGAGGCATGCTGGCTGGTGTCAGAGTGGCTGGACCTTGAAGGTCAGCACCCGCTGGAGGTGGCTCTCCCTCTCCCACGGTGAGAAGCTGGCCCGTGGCACCCCCAACCCCAGGGCTTAGTGCCACCCGGGAGGCTGCAGGTTTCAAGTTCCTCCTTCAGACCTGTGCTGGAGCTCTGCGCTGGCAACTAATCCCACCCCGCCTCCTGCAGGGGAGAGAAGAGGGGCTTACTCGTGGGGATGGCTCACTGGGGCACAGGGGACAGTGAGGTGACATGGAGAGTCCTGTTCCTTAAAATGAGCACTCAGTAGGCACAGGACATTTTATTTGCTATTATTTATTTATTTATTTTTGGCTGCGTTGGGTCTTTGTGGCTGTGCGCGGGCTTTCTCTAGTTGTGGCGAGCAGGGGCTACTCTTTGTTGCGGTGCGTGGGCTTCTCATTGCAGTGGCTTCTCTTGTTGTGGAGCACGGGCTCTAGGCGCGCGGGCTTCAGTATTGTGGCTCGTGGGCTCTAGAGCGCGGGCTCAGCAGTTGTGGCACGTGGGCTTAGTTGCTCCTTGGCATGTCGGATCGTCCCGGACCAGGACTCAAACCTGCATCGGCAGGCAGATTCTTAACCACTGCACCACCAGGGAAGCCCCAGCACAGGTCATTTTAGAATGAAAGCTAATGAAATAAATTTTTAAAGAGGAGAAGGTTGGAAGCAACCCAAAGGTTCATAGATGGGTGAACAGATAAAGGAATTATGGTGTGTCCACACAGGGGAATATTACTCAGCTAGAAAAAGGAATGAAGCGTTGACACACGCTACAACATGGATGAACCTTGAAGGCATCAGGCTGAGTGAAAGAAGCCAGATACAAAAGACCGCATGTTGCATGATTCCATTTATATGAAACGTCAAAACAGGCAAATCCATAGTTACAGGAGACAGATTAGTGGTTGCCAGGGGCTGGGGGAGGGGGATTGTGGGGGTGACTGGTAATGGGTGTGGGTCTTCTTTCACAGTGCTGAAATGTTCTGGAACTAGATAGAGGTGATGGTTGCATAACATTGTGAGTGGATTTTATGCCACTGAATTGTACACTTTAAAATGATGAATGTTATGTGAATCTCATCTCAAATACAAAAAAAAGGGATGCGGGAGGCTCTGCAGGTCCTGCATCAAACCCCGCCCATTTCATAGGCGGCAAATGGAGGCTGGAGAGGCGCATCCACTGCCACGGCCAGTCAGTGGGCAGGTGGCAGACACCATTGGGACCCAGGCCTGGTTTCCACTTCTCTGGGGCTGGTTCTGGCAATTTTGCCTCCACCCGGGGCAGCTTCAGAGCCCTGCCAAGCCTGCCCAGGGACCAGACGGCCCTGAGGCCGGTGAGCCACCTGCCCACCTCTGCTCTCCCCCAGCATGGCCGACAAGAACGGGGCCCTCAAGTGTACCTTCTCAGCCCCGGGCCACAGCACCAGCCTCCTGCAGGGCCTCGCCGCCCTCCGCGCCCAGGGCCAGCTCCTGGATGTCGTGCTCACCATCAACCAAGAGACCTTTCACGCGCACAAGGTGGTCCTGGCCGCCTGCAGCGACTACTTCAGGTGAGCGTGGGCCCCCAGGGGCAGGGTGGAGGGTGCTGCCCTTCTAAGAGGGAAGATCTCAGGGCTGGGCATCTAGCCGGGGATGGCTCTGAGGGAAAATGGCTGGGGTTAGCCCATCTTTGGGTTTAGAGAGAAGTCCAGTAAGCCTGCAGGTTTTTCCAGGTTTGCTACTTATTCAAACTTGTGGGGGACACTGAGCAGACAAGCAGAGCATGCCTGGGGCACAGAGGTGGGTGCCCGATGAGCAGCTTCTGCCCTGCGAAGGTGGCAGGGCTCCGTCAGGTTTTCCTTCTAAGGCTTTATGTGATGCCTGCATGTGCCAGGCGCTGTTCTAGGCCTTGGGGATTTAGCAGGGATAAGACAGGCACGAGCTCTGCCCTCATGGCACCTGTGCTCAGGCTGACGGACGGGAGGGACACCTGCTCGGCTGCCCTTGCGTGCGCCAGGTTCTGTCCAAGGCCCCACGTGATGAGTGAGGCCTTGCTGGGTGTACAGGTCTCTCTACCCTAAAGGCCCTTTCCTGAAAGCTCCTTCCCTGTGCCTGGCTGGGCAGCGGAGCGAGGGCCCCACGGAGCAGGGCTGGGGGCCATTCTCATCAGCTGGGGGCTGTCACAGGCTGGGGACAGTCTCCCTCATTCCCTTAGTGACCAGCTGGCAAGCTTCCTCCTGACACCAGAGAGAGCTGGGGTGCCGCCCTGGGGGTGGTTCTTCAACCCCACATTGCCAGGGGTGGCCGAAGCGTTCCCACCTGCCATCCCAGGTGCCCGTCTTGGGCTGCATGTTCCTCGCAGCTGGGGTGCCTTGCCTGGTGCGCCCCCTGGCTGCCCGCCCCACGGGCTCAGAGGGGCCATTCTGGGGAGTTGGAGCAGCCAAGCCATCTGGGGCGCCGCTTCTATTTTTATTCTGGATTTGGGGACGGCCGGGCTGGCCCAGCCAGAAATGCCCTTTAAAGGCTCCTCTGCGCTGGCACTGCAGTTGGAGAGGCCTTAAAAGGCAATGCTCCCTCCCGTCACCGTCACCGTGATTGCTTCTGCCTTCGATGGGCTGACGGGACTCGCGGGGACAAGAAGGGGCAGGGTCCAGGGGGCTGGTAGAGCACTGCGGTGGAGGGTTGGGGGGTTGTTAGTCAGTGGCCGCACGGCAGCACCAAGCTCAGCTGTCCCTCCTCTGGGGCCTGAGCTGGGCCCACTGGGTGTGCGACTAGGGGACGGACATCTGTCGGGCAATGTCGGGAAGTTCTCTCCCCTCAGACGGCTGTCACAGGCGTGTGCTGATGGTAGTTATAATTATGATGAAATGCCAGCTTGCCCCAAGCTGGAGCACACGCCATCTTCTAGAACCTGCCATGAACCCTGAGCAGGCACTGGGGTTCTCACCCCTCTTCCTGGTGGGGGGCCCTCAAAGGCCATGGGGAGCTGTGGCCCAGGGCCTACGTCTCTCAGCAGCGCTCACATTAGCACTGCTTCTCAGAGCAGGATAGCACGGCTGACAGAGCTGGGGTTACTTGCTGCTGGGGGGCGGGTCTCACGATGGGCTGGTGTTCCTTTGGGCCATTCTCAGGGGGCTTTCCTGACCACGTAAGCCTCTGGAGATGGCAGGGACCCTAGCACCACCCCCTGATGGGCACTCTGACTGGGCACCCTCACCCCTCCCCAACCCATGTGACAGTGACCCAGGCTGGGGAACGTGGAGCCAGCTGCCCACGTGAGGGGCTGGGCTCTGTGAACCACAGTGCCTAGTGCCCTTGGGGGTCCCTGCCTTGTCTCCTGAACTTGCCGCCGGTGTGGTCGTCCAGGGCTGGGTGTTAATGTGGGGCTGGAGACCTGTCCCCAGAGCCAAAGCCAAAGCCAAGGTTTGGTCGTCTCTTGCACAGCCGCACCAGCCCCGCAGCGAGCAGCCCCTGGTCCCCGCCCTTTGAGGCAGCTGGGCCCCAGCACCGCACACTTCTGGGTGAGGCCAGGCAGGGCTCCACGTAGGGGGGCAGAGTGGGGAGTTGCTGCTTGTAGGAAGATGCATGGCTAGGGGTGGATTAAAAGTCTTTTCCTTTTTGCCTGTCTTTAATGAGCATCCAGCCTGCTTTCCCCTGGCCGGCCGTGCCCTGCTCACAGTGTCCTGGGGCCAGGCCATGCTCGGGCAACCACAGTGCCCCTTGGCTGCCCCGAGCCCACATGCTATGTTTCTGACCTTCAGGGCCATGTTCACGGGCGGCATGAGGGAGACGAGCCAGGACGTTATTGAGCTGAAGGGCGTGTCGGCCCGCGGCCTGCAGCACATCATCGACTTTGCCTACAGTGCCGAGGTGACACTGGACCTGGACTGTGTGCAGGACGTGCTGGGTGCAGCCGTGTTCCTGCAGATGCTGCCCGTGGTGGAGCTGTGTGAGGAGTTCCTCAAGGCCGCCATGAGCGTGGAGACCTGCCTCAACATTGGCCACATGGCCACCACCTTCAGCCTGGCCTCGCTCAAGGAATCGGTGGACACCTTCACCTTCCGGCACTTCCTGCAGATTGCCGAGGAGGAGGACTTCCTGCACCTGCCGCTGGAGCGCCTCGTCTTCTTCCTGAAGAGCAACCGGCTGCAGAGCTGCGCCGAGATTGACCTGTTCCGCGTGGCCGTCCGCTGGCTGCAGCACGACCCCGCCCGGCGGCTGCGCGCCAGCCACGTGCTCTGCCACATCCGCTTCCCGCTCATGCGGTCCTCAGACCTGGTGGACAGCGTGCAGACGCTAGACATCATGGTGGAGGAT
The DNA here is from genome assembly GCF_937001465.1 of Orcinus orca. Taxonomy (NCBI): domain Eukaryota; kingdom Metazoa; phylum Chordata; class Mammalia; order Artiodactyla; family Delphinidae; genus Orcinus; species Orcinus orca. The sequence goes on along the minus strand of NC_064561.1, from coordinate 11,327,362 downwards.
GTGCTGTGCCGCCAGTACCTGCTGGAGGCCTTCAACTACCAGGTGCTCCCCTTCCGGCAGCATGAGATGCAGTCGCCGCGCACAGCCGTGCGCTCGGATGTGCCCTCGCTGGTTGCCTTTGGTGGCACGCCCTACACCGACAGCGACCGCTCGGTCAGCAGCAAGGTGTACCAGCTGCCCGAGCCGGGGTCCCGTCACTTCCGTGAGCTGACGGAGATGGAGGTGGGCTGCAGCCACACGTGCGTAGCCGTGCTGGACAACTTCGTGTACGTGGCCGGGGGTCAGCACCTGCAGTACCGCAGTGGCGAGGGTGCCGTGGACTCCTGCTACCGCTACGACCCCCACCTGAACCGCTGGCTGCGCCTGCAGGCCATGCAGGAGAGCCGAATCCAGTTCCAGTTGAACGTGCTGTGCGGCATGGTATACGCCACAGGTGGCCGCAACCGGGCCGGCAGCCTGGCCTCAGTTGAGAGGTACTGTCCGCGGCGCAATGAGTGGGGCTACGCCTGTTCACTGAAGCGCCGCACGTGGGGCCACGCGGGTGCCTCGTCTGGGGGCCGCCTCTACATCTCGGGCGGCTACGGCATTTCGGTGGAGGACAAGAAGGCCCTGCACTGCTACGACCCCGAGGCCGACCAGTGGGAGTTCAAGGCTCCCATGAGCGAGCCCCGAGTGCTCCACGCCATGGTGGGCGCTGGCGGCCGCATCTACGCCCTCGGTGGCCGCATGGACCACGTTGACCGCTGCTTCGACGTGCTGGCTGTGGAGTACTACGTGCCCGAGACGGACCAGTGGACCAGTGTGAGCCCCATGCGGGCCGGACAGTCAGAGGCCGGCTGCTGCCTGCTGGACAGGAAGATCTACATCGTTGGGGGCTACAACTGGCGTCTCAACAACGTGACAGGCATTGTGCAGGTGTACAACACCGAGACGGATGAGTGGGAGCGCGACCTGCACTTCCCGGAGTCCTTTGCCGGCATCGCCTGTGCCCCCGTCCTGCTGCCCCGGGCCAGGACCAGGAGGTAGCTCCCCAGACCCCGGTTCCCGGCCTGGCCGCCTGCTGTTTCTGCGAGGGGCTTGGCGGGTGCGTGTCTGGGCGGGGAACTTCAAATCCCCACCCCCGCGGGCTGGTCTCGCATAAGGCACCCTCCTCACCCCCCCCTTCCTTCCTGAAGCAGATTCTGGCTCTGTGCCCAGTGGGGGAGGCTGCCAGCAACAAGGCTGATGTGGCAGCAAACTCACACCCAAGGCGGTTTCCTCGCCCACCTTCAGTTCTCACTGGCTGCCTGGCGGGCGGGAATCGGGGTCTCCTTTGGGGCGTCGTGGTGTGGCTTTGCCCCACTTCTCTCCCCTCCCCCTGCCTGGAGGTCTGAGAAATGCAGATACGAACTCGTTCCCGGTTGATCCCCAAATTCCCCCCAACCCCCATGAGTTGCATGCGTCCTTTTTAAAATAAACATACCCCAAGTCTCTAACATATGGACCTCCAGGAGCAGGAGAAGCGGCTGGCAAGTACCTGGCTCGGGTTGGCCAGAAGGGCACGTTTCCGCCTCCCCAAGAAGCCTGAGCTGCTGGGCAGGAGGGAGCCGGCACTCATTTCTATTCCTGGCCTGGGTCTTAGCACCTTCAGGGTGTTCTGTCATCCGCTTTCAGGAGGAAAAACAACACAGCCAGCTCCCAGAGACCGTCCTTACGGGCATCAGGCCTTCCCGTTTGGCCCTGGGTGATGTGTGGGGCCTTAATAAGAACGGGCTGACTCTCCTCATCCCTGTCCCGGTCCCATGAATGAAAGGGGACGCCTGCTTCAGAATCTCACAGTGCATCTGCATTCCACAGGCCTGTCCCGTGCTTTTTATTTCTCCCCCTCTTTCCAGCCCTCTGCTCCCCCCAACCCTGTGTTCAGGTTGACATGCCGCAGGCCTGTGCCCACCCTGCGTGGGAAGTCAGGCGGGCTGTGAGGCCTCTGCCTTCAAGGGCTTTGCGGCATCTCCAGCCACATTTGCTTTGGTGTCTAAACCTCAAAACCATTTTTTGTTGTTGTTGTTCTCTTCCGCTTTTTTTTAAGAGGCCAGCACCACTGTCTTATAAATGGGATTTGTACCCTCGGGGCAACTTAAAGTGTCTCTTCTGCTGCTAATGGACGATTGATGTCGTGTCTCTGTGACCCGCTCGCCATGTAAATAATTAACCTCATACCTTAGCAGACGTTGTCTCCTAATACTTTCCTTTTATTTAATAAAAATGTTATGGTAAAAAGATGGAGTGGGCCCAGTGCTGAGCTTGTGGGCTTGATGGGTCGCAGATTCCTCGTGTCCTTGCATGTTTGGGGGCTCCTCTCCCCCCTCGCCCTTTTCCAGCATTGCAGAGGAGCCGGAAGTGGGGCCGGCCTTTGGCTCAGAGGCCTGGGGGCAACAGGAAAGGAGGCTAGGACGTCCTTCCACCCGGCGCCTGGAAGACAGAGGGCAACCAGCCGGGGCAAGGCAGCCTTCCAGAGACTCTTTCCAGGTGGTTCCTTGCGCCTGGTGACCCGGCCCCCTGCCATCAGCCAGCCCCACAGCCCCTGGCAGGTTCTGTCTCCATCTGCTCAGTCCTGGGACTCCAGGTTGGGAAGCTGGGGAGCCCCCCTCCGCAGAGGCTGTGATAGGGGAGGAGCAGGGCAGGTCCTAAAGGAAGCATGAAGTCACTGTGCTTCCCTATGGGGCTTCCGGGATCATCCTCAAAATGTACCCACAGGCCTGGTGCTCCTGTGCAGTGGCTGTCGGGGCCCGGGGTGAGGCTGGGTGTGTGTATGGGGGTGCAGGGTGGAAATAAGAACTTGGTTGGGAACCAGTAAGGAGCCCACACTGCCAGGGGCATAGAAGTGAAAAAACAGCAGCCCTCAGGGACTTACTGGAACATTCTAGCCCCTTCTCATCACCCCCAACCTGAGCTCCCCCAAAGAGAACCCTTCCCTGCTGGAGGCACGGCCCCTTCGGGGTGGGGGGGAAGGGAGAAGCCTTTGCCAGCTGCAAGTCCCCCCAGATCAGCTCACACCTCAGAACATCTTGTCCCCAACGAGCTGGCAGGGGCGCCGGCGCGGAGTTGGGGGCGGGGAGGTGCTGCCATATCTAACTGGGTCGATTGTGCATAACTGTCTGGGCTGGTTCATGGAATGTTCTCAGGGGCCCCCTGCCCCTCCCTCTCCACACCCACACCCCCCCGGAAGAAAGGAAAATTATTTTTCGTATTGTAAACTTTAAACACGAAAAAGCTGTTTTTAATTTAGCAGAAACTGGCTTGCATCTTCACTTTGTGCACATTTGTGTCCTTCAGAGGGAGGCGGAACATGCGTGCACACAGGCACGCAGACGCTTACACGCACACCTGCACTCATGCATCTGACACCCACATCCACGTGGTCACACTCACAGGTAGCCTTGTTCATAGGCCGTGTAACGTGCTCACATGCTCACTCACGCACAATTAAACACACAGCTCACGTGTACGTGCTCCTGGACTAGCCTGGCCCTCCTCTGCACAGCACCCTGAAGGGGTCTGGAGCTCATCACCTCATCACCTCCTTCACCTTTGGCCCAGGGCAGCTTGGGCACGTAGGGACTGAGCTTGTGGAGAGCCCGTCTGCTTCCAGATATCCTGCTTTCCCACCGTGGCCCTGGATGTGGCCGGCAGGAGCCTCCCTCTGCACCTGGGCTTGGGCTGTGGGAAAACGCCATCTCCTGGGACGGTGGGATGGAGGCCTGCGAGAGGGAGGCCAAGTGTGACTTCTGGGGCCTCACAGTGAGCGAGGGCCAAGGGGGCCTCGGGGGAGCCGTGTGAGGTGGGAATCTGCCCCAGACCTGACCAGCTTGGAAACCCGCCCCTGGCTTCATCTCTGAGAACGCAGCTCCAGCCCCTCTGTTCTCACGGGCCCTGGAGCTTTTGCTTCTCATGGTGGAGCCTCGGCACATCAGTTTTATTAGGGGCACCTGGCCATGTGTCCCAGGAGGCACAGCCTGAATGTTTGTTGCACAAATGACAGCTTTTGGGGTGGGGTGGTGGGAGCAGAGTCTCATCCACTCCAGGATCCGTGGGCACCATTGGCCTGCAGACCCCCAGGGCAAGAGGGCCACGAAGCCGTGCTCCTGCCCACAACAAAGGGCCCAGCTTAATTCTTGTGGCTGACCCCGCTTGTTGCCATCCCAGCGATCATTTCACCCTCCTCACCAACAGAGCCATGGTTTGGTGCCCAGCCTCGGGGGTTAATTTAGGATTTGGCTGAGCCATTCTTGGCAACGTCTTTTGTGGGGGTTTTTCTCGATCTGGGCACATTTCCCAGTTCTGGCCAGCAAGTTTTAAGGGGAGGTCTGGGGTAGGGGTTTCTGGACACAGGAAAGGTTTTATTGCCCCCTTCCCTCCCTTACTGTTTCCTACGAGGACATGATGCCAGGAGCTTCTGTAGCCATCTTGTGGCCATGAGGAGCAAGTTAAGACGGGCACAGTGATGCTGCCTCCCAGAGCCCTGAAACCATGGGGGCACCAGTCCCACCCTGGAACCTCTTACCTCCAGACTCCTTTTTATGAAAAATCACAGTGTCTGTGCCACTTAAGATACTAGTGGTCAGATATTCTGCTAATTGTAACCCAAACAGTTCCAAAATTATAATATAAATGTAACAGATGCTGGGGTTTCCCCATCTTATGTAAGTCAAGGTTTTAATTTGCAAGCAGCGGAAACACCAGCCAAATTAAATAGCAAAAATGTGCATTGGAAGTCTGTTCAGTTCCTCACAAAAGTGGCAGGAAGGCTGGAAAACCAGACTCAGAAAGTGGTAGAAATCAAGGAGGCGAGGGTGATTAGCTGACATCATGCCAGGGAACTGGTTGGTGAGGTCACTTCTGCCACCACCACAGAATCCAGATGCCTCAACTGGCACTGCCATTGGTACTCCGCCATAGCTGCCCCTGGAAACCACATGCTCCTGCCCCAATGCTGTGTCTTTGCATCACTTGGAAACATCCTGTTGGCCCAGCATGCCCTGCTCCAATGCCCTAGGGAGTGGGGAAAGTTAGTACCTCAGTGTATTAGTCAGCTGCTGCTGCTGTGTAACAAGCAACCCCAAGTCTCAATGGCATGCAAAAATATTTTTCACATGTCTGTGACTCAGCTGGGGTGGGGTATTTGTTCTAGGCTTCCCTTGGCTGAGCAGCTCTGCTTCCAGGTGCAAGACTGTGGAGTAACCAGGAAGTTCAGCTCCACCTACCTTGCATCTTCCTGGGACCAGCAGCTAGTCAACCTATGTTCTCCTCTTACAATGGTGCCAGAGGACTAGTGGGATCACATGAGGCTTCCTAAGGTCCAGATTCGGAACTCTTGTGCTGCTGCTTCTACCCATATTCCTTTGGCCAAAGCAAATGATGTGCTCAAAATCAGGGCTGGGTAAATATCCCCTACCTTATGCAGGAAGAATGCACAGCGGTGTGGCAAAGCGTGGGCCACAGAAACGAAGGGGAACTGAGGCCCATAATTTGACTGATCACACCATTGGCTTTGGAGCCTCTGTTGTCATTGGGGAGGCTGAATTCCCATTATGGGGATTCCCCAGCCTCCAGATGCTGGGCCACCAAAAAGAAAAGCCAGCTGTATCTCTTCTGCAGCCACTGACCCCTAGAGGTTGGGGAATCCTTCTCTTTTATTGTGGAGTAGATTGGGGCTGTAAGTGTCCTGGGCTTTTGGACAGCGGGTAGCGGGGGGCTCTGTGAGGCAGTTTAGCTGGAGCTCAGCCAAGTCTCAGGGCATTCTGGTGTCACTGGAAGGCCTGCCCCAGATGTCCCTTCAGCGTGGTGGTTGTTGTGGTGGGGACTGGACGGCTGGCTCTGCCCCACCATACCCTAGATCCATCCCCCTGGGTCCCTGCCCCCTCAACTCCAGCCTCCTTGGCAGTCCGGCAGTCCGCCCCGTCCTACCTTCCACCCCACACTCAGCCTGCGGTGGGGGGCTGAGGGGCCTGGGTCCTCATCTAACCTCTTATTCGGTCGTAAGGAGTGAGCTCCATGTCTGGTGTTTCTGGCTCCCATCGGGTTCCTCCCTTTCGCTTCATAATCAAACCTGGTTCTTGCTTTGCCTTTCAAAACTCTGTCTGATGAGGGCCTGGTTTGGAAGTCAAAGACGGGCCCTGGATGGTTTTCCTCTTTGCCTTCCAGCTCCCAATGGCCCGAGTTCACCTTCATGCAATGTGGGTACCCTGGATTGACTAAGATTCCATATAAGGCAGTGCAGAAAAGCAAGCCATGAAAACTAACATCTCGATGTAGGGTTTTGCTTCCCTAACAGTTATTGAGTGCTTGCGAGGAAGCAGGCGCTGAGCTAAGTGCTTTACATGCATTATCTATTTAATCTTCCCAAGAGCTTGCTCTGCGGAGTGCCATTATCTGCATTTCACACGGGAGGACAGTGAAGCTCAGAGACATGAAATCACTTGCCTGTTGTCACACAGCTGGAGAATTGGCGAGGGCTGGGCCACGCAGAAACGCACAGGAATTTAGGTTTTAATTTAGCTTGTATTTAGAAGCTTTACGTTGAGGGGTGCTGTGGCCTGGATGCAGGGGAAAGGGCATTCTAGGCAGGGAGACAGCCTGTGCAAAGGCCCACGCAGGATCAACAAGGCTGGATGGAGGACATGAAAAAGGGAAGGGTGGGAGAGGATGCTAGGGAAGCTGGCAGAGAAAAAAAGGGAGCCAGCCAAAGTTATGGAGCACAGGAGAGAAAACTATATCATGGAGGCAGCAAGAAGTAGCTTATAGGACTTGCCTCTTAGCTCACACTTGGATTTGCTCTGTAACTCAAGGGAAGCTATTTAAGAATGGGATACTCCTGGGACTTCCCTGGTGGTCCAGTGGTTAAGAATCCACCTTCCGGGATGTCCCTGGTGGCTCAGTGGTTGACTCCATGCTCCCAATGCTGGGGGCTGGGGTTCAGTCCCTGGTCAGGGAACTAGATCCCACGTGCATGCCGCAACTAAGAGTTCGCATGCCACAACTAAGGAGCCTGTGAGCCACAACTAAGGAGCCCACCTGCCACAGCTAAGACGCAGCACAACCAAATAAATAAATAAATATTAAAAAAGAAAAAATGAAGAGTCTGCCTTCTAATGCAGGGGACGTGGGTTCGATCCCTGGTCAAGGAACTAAGATTCCCACATGCCGCGGGCAACTAAGCCTGTGTGCTGCAACTACTGAGCCCACACTGCACCACAACTAGACAGTCTGTGTGCTGCAACTAGAGAAGCTCACGTGCCACAACAAAGAGCCTGCGCTCCGCAATGAAGACCCAGTGCAGCCAAAAAAAAAAAAAAAAAAGAGAGAGAGACAGAGAAAATGGGATATCCCTTATCCCTTTGGGTCAGGGTTGGCTGGAGAAGGACCCAGGGCTGTGTGAGTCCAAAGGGAGGAACAGCTCTGCTTTGGGGTCAGGAATGGCTTTCTGGAGGAGGGGTCATTTGAGGTGGGTTTTGAGGGATAGATAGGAGTTTCCCAGGCATATTCATTTAACAAACCCTTCCTAATTCCCCATTTCTGACTAGTCTTGTGTTAGCTCTGGGGAGCCAGGGAAACAGAATGAACACAGATGAGTATAAAATGAGGCCTAAAGTGCTCAGAGCCATCAACAGAGAACAAGCCTTAGGAGTAGGGAATTGGGTGTGTCTGTGTTCTTTCTGCATCACACAGGAACTTCAAGCCCCCGGAGTGTCTGAGAAGGGTGAACATACTTTCAGCTTCTGATCTCTGCTCAGTCTATAGGGGAGCAGACAGTACTCCAGACACAGCTGCCTTCAGAGGGTGGGATGTTCCTGGATCATGGGACAAACATTCAAGGGTACACTTTAGATAGCGCCCTCAGGGTGGGTCTGCCAGAGGAGAGGTCTGAAAGATGAGAAGGTGCCAGCCATGAAAGGATCTGCGGGGAGAGCAGTGCAGGCAGAGGAAACAGCACATGCAAAGACCTGGAGGTGGAGTAGCAAGGAAGCCAGGGTGGCTGGAGTGAGGGGCCAGGGTGTGTGAGGACCCTTCGGGCCACTGGATTTTTTTCTGAGTGTCATAGGGAGCATGAGATCCGCCCCCCTTTACGAAGACCATGAGCTGCTCCAGAAGTCCTGCCCGGGCCACACTGGGTGGTGGAAGGTGCCTTTGATGAAGGGAGAAAGTGATAGAGTCAGGGCTGGGTTCTGCTTGGGTCACCAGACGCCCTGGCCTCACCCTTCACAGGGCTGGGGGTCAGTGGAGTGGGAGGAGGGCTTTGGTCACTGTCTGGCCATTGTGCAATGAGCAGGCTTGTGGCTTCCTCTGACTCATCACCAGGGTTTAGGATGGATCGAGTTGCTGCTGGGGTGCGGGGTAAACGGGGGTGAGTAGGGCGAGCACTGGCCCCTCACCTCTGCCCTGTGGGCATAGCCTCTTGCTGTGGCCCCTGCTCCCCCTGAAATCTTTTCTCCTCCATCTTTCTGTGCAGAAACCGGCTTAGTGCAGCCTTATGTAAGTGATCTGGGTAACCAGCATTTTTTGAGCACTTATTATGAGCCAGCACTTGACATATATTAACCTCATTTAAACTTGACAAAACCTGGTGTAGAGAAGGAAGCCGACCTCTGCTGTCAGGCCCGAGTTCCAGTCCTGGCTCTGGCGCTTAACTTATGGGCAGCTGCCGTCCCTGCTCTCTGTCACTATTTCCTCTCCAATCTCAGGATGGTGGCAGGGACTAAAAGTCACATAAATAGAATGTCCAGTCCCTTACCTGACTCCCAGAAGCTTCAGTCTCTGTGCCAGGGAGAGAAGATGGACTTCAAATCGACTTCAGCAAAAAAGAGCATGAATTATTGGCTCACATAACTGAAAAGGCAGCCATAGCTTCAGGTATGGCTGGATGCAGGAATTCTGAGAGTGTCTTTGCCTACATTGGGTTCTGTTTTCCTTTGTGTGGGTTTACTCTCAGGCCACCTTTCTCTTTTTTTTTTTTTTTTTTTTGGTCCACGCGTACTGTGCGACTTCTAGGACAGTTCCCTAACCAGGGATTGAACCCAGGCCACGGCAGTGAAAGCACAGAATCCTAACCACTAGACCACCAGGGAATTCCCCAGGCCACCTCTCTTCAAGTGGTGACCTCTGGCTCTGCAAACCTGTGTTATCCTTCAAATCAGCCACCCAAGCAAAGAGGGTGCTTCTCTTTCCCATGCTTCAAACAAAAATTCCAGACTTGTATCTCATTGGGCAAACTGGGTCACATGCCTGCCCTGACCCAATCGTGCTGGTCACAGCAATGGCTCTGCTGATTGGCCAAGGCTTCCAATTTGAAGGGGAGACTGTGGGGAGAGCGAGTGGTGAGACCAGCTCTACCACAAACCAGGGACTGAAAGTTGGAAAGGGTTCCCTGAAGGGTAGTTGGTTGTTGACACCCCAGATAGGTGGCAGATACTTGCTAGGCAAAAAGGCTAGAAGTCCAATAAAGTGCTCAAAACCATATGAACAAGAAGGATAAAATAGAGCAGTGGCAGTGCCCAGGACACTCCAAATTAAAATCTATGTATGTGTGTGTATTTAATGTGGACTTTTCATTAAACTGTTGTAAAATGTAAATAAAAGCATGTTTGGAAAATGTTGGTTTCCCCCTATGATCTCCATCAGTGTCCCCTCCAGCCATCCCTCGCCCTGGTAAAAAAGTGTGCTTGTTGTGCAATTAGAGATGCCCCCAATTCCCCTGGCTGCCCCTCCTGGCTTCTGCCCCACCCATGCTCCGAAATCCCTGGAGCCTCTTGAATACAAACTTCGACATTGGTGGTTGGGGTCCCTCTGTCTGGGGAGAGACAACTAGGTGTCAGAATCCCTCTTGCCTCTCTAGGTCACCTGCCCCCCGCCCCTCATCATCGGGGAGACTCTGCTGTCCCTTTCACTGATGGGTCTGGGTGGGATTTCTGGACCTGTCCTTTAGCACCCCATGGCAAAGCTGGCTTCCTTGAGCAAAACTGGACTGGAGAAATTCACAGAGAGGAGGCTGAAGCTATGTAGCTCCAGTGCTCCGAGCTTAAGGATCCAGAAAATAGGAACTGGATAGGGGATAGGAACAGGGAAAGAAAGGTGTTAAGGACGACATTGGGATTTTGGGCTGGGGACTGATCGCACCCCCAAAACCATGTTGGCCATAGGAGCCTCCCTTCCTAACATCACTCTCCTCTTGGCCCATCACTGGTTTTATTTTCCACATCACATTTCTCTCCATCTGAAAAGTTCTCGGGTCATTTGTTGGTGGGTTATGTTCCATCCCCCCGCCCCGACTGTGCATCCCATGAGGGCAGGGACCACGTCTGCTTGCTCACGCCGTTCCCCCAGTACGCTTGGCACACATAGGCGCTCCATGCATGGATGAGCAACGCCCTGAACTGGTCTCTGAGCTGAACTGGTCCGAGCCCAGGCTCAGCCTCGAGTGCTACCTGTCCTTGGGATGGGTGCTGGCTCCATCTTGGTGACCTGGAAGGGTTTGCGTCCAGGAGTCTCTCTCTTGGGAGCTCCAGCGGCCCAGCCTGTCCCTTGCCCAACAGCCAGACGGCCGCTGTCCAGCGGGCCAGGAGGCGACTCACTGCGACTGCGCCGAAAACTCCACCCTCCCTCTCCCGCCTCCCCTTCTGGCCTCTAAGCGCGCCGCTGAGGCGCGCGCATGCGCTATCGCCCCCGCGCCGCGCGCCGCTCCTGTGCGCATGTGCCGCTCTCACTACAGCCGGCGCGCCTGCGCACTGCCCGCCGCCCGCGGGTCCGGCCGGCGCTTGCGTGGTGGCACCGGCGAGTGGGGGGGGGCGAGGAGGTGGAGGAGGAGGAGGAGGAGGAGGAGGCGGCGAGAAGATGGCGACTTCGAACAATCCGCGGAAATTCAGCGAGAAGATCGCCCTGCACAACCAGAAGCAAGCGGAGGAGACGGCGGCTTTCGAGGAGGTCATGAAGGACCTGAGCCTGACGCGGGCCGCGCGGGTAAGGGGGCTGCCCGCGCCGACCCCTCTGGGCCGGAGAGGGAGGCAGGGGGCGCGTGTCTGGCGCGTGCACGGGGTGGGGGGCGCGCGGCGGGGGCGGGGCGCGCGCGGCGGGGGCGGGACTTGGCTCGGCCCGTGGGGACAGGTGTCCCCACGCCCCGGGCGTCGTGGGCGGGACAGGTGCCCCCACATCATCGATACCTGAAGGGGTGAAGGTGTCCCTGCATCATTGCTACCTGAAGTGGGGGACAGGTGTCTTTACATCATTGTTACCTGTAGGGGCAGGGGTCTCTACATCATTACTACATGGAGGGAACAGGTGCCATTACATCATTGGTACCTGAGGGGGGGGAAAGGTGTCCCCACACTGCTACCTGAGGGGGATAGGTGCCTTTATATCACTGCTACCTAGGGCAGTGATACTGAGGTGTGTGAACTGGGTGCTGCTTGCAAGCATTACTGTTAACTGGGGAGGGGGGATAGGTGCTCCTATATCATTGGCACCTGAGGGGTACAGCTGCCCCCACACCATTGCTACCTGAAGGGACAGGTGTCTCTCCATCACTGTCACCTGTGCACTCACTGCCTGAGTGTTGGGGGAAGGACAGGTACCCCCACTTGCAGAGCTGAGATGGGATAGGTATCTCCCTTTTGGTTACTTGAGGGAAAGGTCTGGCCTCCGCTGTGGGCACCTGGGCGGGATCAGGAAGGCAGATTGGGCTGTCTTGGAGCTTGGAGTGCAGACAGCTGCCCCTTCCCCATGCAGCCCATATGGTGGGGACCAGGTGATGTTCCTCCCACTAGGACAAGGTACAGCTGGCCACAGATGGCCCCTGGCCCCTCAGGACCAGGATGGAGGGACAGTTCTTCAGATGGCTGGGTGCTTTTGGTGTGCAGGAGCAGGCCCGGTTACCTGCTAACCTCATCTGGGAAGCCGCTGTAGGCCTGGAGCAGGGGCTTGGTTGTGGCTGGGGTTGGGGGCCCTGGCCCTTCTTCTGGGCCCCAGCTCTCTGGCGACCACCGTGAGGTGCCAAGCTCCTTGGGTCTCGGTATCCTCCCTTGTGGAGTGTGTCTAGCAAGCCCTTCCTCGTGGGTCAGGGAGGGGAGCATGCTTTGCACAGGTGGCAGTAAATCTCTGCTTCGATCCTGCAGAGCGATGGGACCCCTCTGCTGTACCCTGGGGCCTTAGGGAGGGGTTGAGTGGGAGCTGCAGACACCCAGCCCGCTGGTTTCTGGATTTGACGTCCGATCTGACTGGCCTAGGCAGACCTACCTCCATGCTGTGAGCCTCAGTTTCTGATTCCTCAGGTGGGCTTTTGGGGTGACGTTACTTTTTAATTAGTTGCTTGTTTCTCTTTGAGATCATGACCTTAAGACTAGAATGTGTGTCTTCATTTCCGTGCGTTTGTTCAGCTATATCAGTCGGGTGCTCACTGTCGGCCAGGTGCTGCTTGTCCCTGCTCCAGCCGCTTGCGGCCTCGCTCAGGATGTGGTTGGTGAATGAATGAATGAATGAAAGCGCGCAGCTTGAGCGTTGCCCATACGTCAGGGCTTCTGAGTGCAGGAGTGTCCACTTCATCTTGTCTCCAGCATGTAGTGTGTGCTAGCATGCAGTAGGTGTCAAATGTACGTGGTGTGACAAGAAGAAGGGGTCACACTGGTTCTTGACAGTTCTTCATGATCCAAGGCCTGGTTTCTGCTTTAGGGTTGGAAATGAATTATTGGTGTCTTTTTGTTTGTTTGTTTTTGAATTGTTGTTGAAAAGATATCTTTAAAATAACAACTTTATTGAGATAGTACCATATAATTCACTTGTTTAAAGTGTACAATTCAGTGGTTTTTAGTACATTTACAGAGTTGTGCAACCATCACCACTGTCTAATTCCAGAATGTTTTCATCATTCCTCAGAGAAACTCCACACCCATTAGCAATCACTTCTCATCTGCCCCTCCCCCCAGCCCCTGGCAGCCACCAAGTTTTCTGTCTTTATGGGTTTACCTGTTCCGGACGTGTCATATAAATGGACTCATACAAGATGTGGCCTTTTGCGTCTGGCTTCTCTCGCTCAGCCTAATGTTTTCAAGGTTCATCTACATTGTAGCGTGTATCAGGAAGCTTCTTTCCTTTTTATGGCTGAGTAGTATTCCTTTGTATGGCTGGACCACATTTGTTTATCCATTCATTGGTTGATGGATGTAGAAAAGATTTTTAAGATTCGCAGACAGCAGTTCTCTCGGCCCCTGGTAACCGTTTCCCATCTCTTTCCTCCCTCGCCCTGTTGCCTTCCTTTACTTCGGGAGTTGGGGAGGTAGGGTGGGCTTGGGCCCTGGGCGGAGGTGCACTTATACTAGATTTTTACAGACAGAGCAGTGTTCTCTATTGGGGGTGATTCTGTCCTCAGGGGACATTTGGCAATGACATTTTTGGTTGTCTCGACTAGGGGAAGGGCTGCTACTGGCATCTAGTGAGTAGAGAGTAGGGATGCACCCCACGATGCATAGACGGCTCCCACCATAGACAGTGATCCGGCCCCAGGTGTCAGCAGTGTCAAGGCCGAGATACCTTCAGTTTGAAGGAAACGCTGTGTGGGCAGGGGTGCGAGCTTTGCACCCGGGCAGATAGTTCAAAACTCCGCACCCACCAATACGGCTGTGCCACTGTGGGCAGGCTGGTGGCTTTGCCTGCACCTGAGACCAGGATGGGCAAGCTCTTTCCCAGCCTTTTCCGGCTATTGCACATGGCACGTGGTACATCAGCAGTGTCTGGTGCAGGTGAGCGAACCCGCCTGATGCAGGGTCTCCTCCTGCTCACCCTCCCATGGCTGCAGCCTTCTGCGCTGCCTCCGCCTGCGGTAGACACAAGCGTTTCACCTGAGAACAGGTGGGACGTGGCCCAGTTGGTACCTGCTCTTCTCAGGGGAATTCCACAGGTCAGCATGCCCACTCCCGGAGCGAGCGGGGACGCTCGTGTCGATGTGTGTCTGTGCACGGCCCTCGGTCGTGATGGGTGCACCTGCAGTGCCTTCCCTTGTGAAAGGCCGGTCAGCAGGTCTTGAGCCTGATGAGTAGATCCATGCTGCCACTTCACCCAGGGGCAGGTACCCCAAGGGCTAGTTCGGGTGGCGGATGGGGTGCGATGTCCACTTTTGGGTCGCAGGGTAGAGAGGTGAGTGCACGAATGCTCCTTTCTCGTCCTCAGACTTGGGCAGCCTGATGTGCAGAGAGGGCTGTGGTGCTCTGCTGTGTGACTTCGGGCAGGTTTCTTAACCTCTCTGGGTCTCAGAATCCTGATCTGTGAGCAAGGGTAGCTTGCTTATTCCACAAAATGACATTTTTATTTGCCCAGCACGTCCCAGGGACTGTATTAGGTACTGGGGAGCCAGCAGCATATGAGGCATGTGAGGGCCATGCTCTTGGGGAGCCGGCATGGTTTTAGTGGAGACAGGAGAGAATTGCTACAGATAAATGAGGCCGATGCTCTCAGAAGAAGCAAAGCAATGTGCTAGGACTGGCTAGGGCGGGAGGCTGGCACCTGGACAGTGAGACAGAGGCCCCCGCGCCCCCCACCCCCACCCCATGCTGGGGAAGGGTGTCCCTTGTGAGGGAGGCAGGTGCAGAGGCCCCGAGGTGGGAAGGGCTTGGCGAGGTTGAAGCTGGCATATTGAGAGAGAGAGAGGAGAGATGCGGCTGGCCCCTGAGGGAGGGGCCCTGGGAGGGTTTGTGATGGTCAGTGGCCTGATCCTTTGCTTGTTTTTGTAATAGCTTTATTGAGATATCATTCCCAATACATTCAAACCACTCATTTAAAGTGTACTGGGACTTGCCTGGTGGCACAGTGGTTAAGAATCCGCCTGCCAATGTAGGGGACAGCCCTGGCCCCAGGAAGATCCCACGTGCCGCGGAGCAACTAAGCCCGTGCGCCACAACTACTGAGCACGCACTCTAGAGCCCGCGAGCCACAACTACTGAGCCCACGCGCCACAACTACTGAGCCCACACACCGCAACTAGTGAAGCCCGTGTGCCTAGAGCCCGTGCTCCGCACCAAGAGAAGCCAGCGCACCTCAATGAAGAGTAGCCTCCACTCACCCCAACTAGAGAGAAAGCCTGCATGCAGCAACGAAGACCCAACGCAGCCAAAAAAAAGAAGAGAAAAGTGTACCATCTAGGGACTTCCCTGGTGGTCCAGTGGTTAAGACTCCGAGTTTCCACTGCAGGGGGCACAGGTTCAATCCCTGGTCGGGGAACTAAGATCCCTCAAGCCGCGCGGCATGGCCAAAAAAATAAATAAAGTGTACCATCCAGTGGTTTTTAGCATATTCACAGAGTTGTGCAACCATCACCAATTTTAGAACATTTCCATCACCCCAGAAGGAAACCCCGTCCCCTTAGCAGTCACTCCCCATTCCCCCTCCCACACTCCTGGCAACCACTCATCTACTTTCTGTCTCTGTGGATTTGCCTGTTCTGGACATTTCATATAAATGGAATCATATAACACGTAGCTTTTTATGTCTGACTTTTTTTGCTCAGCGTGATGTTTCCGAGGTTCATGCATATTGTAGGGTGTATCTGTCCTTCCTTTCTTTATTAAGAATTGTGGTAAAATATACAAAACATACAGTTTACCATCTTTTTTTGTTAACATTTATGTATTTATGTTATTTATTTTGGCTGTGCCGGGTCTTAGATGAGGCGCTCAGGATCTTCGTTGCGACTTGTGGGATCTTTAGTTGCAGCGTGCGGACTTCTTAGTTGCGGCATGCGGGATCTAGTTCCCTGACCAGGGATCAAACCCAGGCCCCCTGCATTGGGAGCTCAGAGTCTTACCCACTGGACCACCAGGGAAGTCCCTAATTTACCATCTTAACCATTGATAAGTGTACAGATCAGTGGTATTAAGTACGTTTACAGTGTCGTGTAGCCACCACTGTCCATTACTTCATTACTCTTTAAGGCTGAATAATACTCCGTGGTGTGGATACACTGCATTTCGCGTATCCATTTGTTCATCCGTGGACACTCGGGATGTTTCCACCTTTTTGGCTACTGTGACTAGTGCTGCTGCGGATGTTTGTGTCCCAGTGCTTGTGTGGACGCGGGTCTTCCTTTCCCCTGGGTGTATACGCCGAGGAGTGGAGCTGCTGGTCACTCTCAAATGGTAACTCTCCATTTAATCAGTCAAGGATGCTTCGTGTCTTACAAAGATGGCTGTGAGCTGAGTGGGCAAGGGGGTGAGAAGGGAAGCAGGCAGATGGTGCGAGGCCGCTGTAGCATCCCGGTTGGGGAATGGAGAAGGTGGCTTGAGCAGGGAGGTGGCCGTGGCAGTGGCCGGAGCGGTGGATTTTGCCAGCAGAGATGACTGGACGTGTGGGTGGACCGGATGTGGGAGGTGAGGGGAAGAGATGGGGGCGCGTCGCCCACTTGCCAGGGGCTCAGGGCACAGGAGGCTCTGCCTGTAACTGATCACTGAGCATCCCAGGGAGCAGCACCTGGGCCAGAAAAAGCCCGCGTGCAAAGCAGTCCACGGTGGCCCAGCCAGGGCTGCCAGCTCGGGCTGCGCTGAAGGAGGGTGTTCTCCCGGCCCTACCCTGTGACGGGGGTGGCTCTGCACAGGCTGTTGGAAAACGGGCCTCTGGTCCGCAGGCACCGTGCAGCGGGGGCTCGGGTTAGCTGAGCGTGGAGGCCGCCCCCAGTCCTGGCCTCCATCCTGGGCTTTGGCACCATTTGCCTCTGTGCCGGCTGCTTCAAGTGTCTGGTGCCATCTGCAGCCTTAACACACACACACGCACGCAGGACTCGCCGAGCTGCTCTGTTGAGAGGATGGGGTACACTGCACCCCATCTCCAGAAAGCCCCAGCAGTCTCAGTGCCCTCCAGCTTGTGATCTGCCACACCCGATAATAGGTTGAATGGGGGCCCCTAAGAAGATACGCCCACATCCTGACTCCCAGAACCTGCGACTCTGACCTTATTTGGAAAAAAAGGTCTCTGCAGCTGTGAGTAGGGTAAGGATCTCAAGATGGGGTTGTCCTGGATTTAGGGTGGTCAGATGACTGGCGTCCTCACGAAAAGAGAAGACCCGGACTCACATATGAGAGGCCATGTATGACGGAGGCAGAGATTGGAGTGTTGCAGCCACGAGCCAGGGATGCGTGGAGCCCCCAGAAGCTGGAAGAGGCAAGGGAGGATCCTCCCCTAGGGCCTCCAGAGGGAATGTGGCCCTGCCGACACCTCGATTTTGGATGTCTGGCCTCCCGAGCTGTGCAGAAATGAATTCGTGTTGTTTTATGCACCCCCCCGCCTTTGGCGGTCATTTGGCGGACACTCTCCTGGGCTGAGACAGAGCCCGTGGAGTCCAGGTACCGTGCGGAACCCGCTTCGGGGCGGTGGGCCTGAGGATTGTCTGCAGATGTGCACACGTGTCCTTCTCTGGCAGGTCATGTTCCCCTCGAGGCCTTGAGTGGATCCGTCACACACCCATTGTCAGGAACTGGGGACTCTCGCTCTGTACTGGGCCTGGTGGTGATGGTGAACAAGCCTGAGAAACAGCAGCTAGAGCAAAGGCCCTGGGGCAGGAGGGGGCATCTTGTCAGGAGCTGACCAAGAGTATGGTCACAGTGTGGTCAGGGGTAAAGTCTGTCCTTTGCACTCTCGGGTCCTGCCCCCTGCCGGGCGCCGTGTGGCTTTCACTCAACCCCATTCTTGTGGCTCAGCCCCTCCTACCGGAGAGGAGGGTCGGCTTTGCCATTGTGCCGATGGGGAAGCTGAGGCCCAGTGCCGCATCCCGGCCGGGAAGAGGCAGAACTGACGTGTAGCTCTGGGATGAGCACACGCGCTGTGTCCGAAACGAGGAAGTAAGAACACAAACTAGAACCTTCAGTAGCTCGCCAGAGCCTGCTTGGCCCCATGTGGGCCCTGGTTTTTCCGAAACGTGACTCAGTTTCTCCAACCACGCCCCTGTTTCTCCCACGACTTGGACCCTGGACTCCATATTTCCTGTCACTAATTGTCCTCGTCTTGGAGGCGGCAGCCTTGGGACACCATCACACACACCTTTGTGCGGTGCCCGTGGCGCTTTTCCCATAAAAGCCATGGTCTAGATCAGGCTGGGTGCCGAAGTCTCTGTGGCTGGCACGGGACACGCTTCTGGGTTAATTGGTCCAGTTGTCCTTTGGAAGGAGGCTTTCTTGGAGAGCCCTGGTTCTGTTCCCACAGCGGACTGCTGAGTGGCCCTGCCAGCCCGGGGTCCTGTGTAGAGAACCCTCCTAAAGCTCATGGCCAGCCCGGGAACCATGCAGAGTGACCTTTCTTTGAAAAAAAAGCCTTAAAAAATTGACGTGAAATTCACATAAAATGAACCATTTTAATACACATTTCGGTGGCATTTAGCACATTCACAGTGTTGTACAGCCATCACCTCTGTCTAGTTCCAGAACATTTCCATCACCCCAGAAGGAGATCCAGTCCCCATTAGCAGTCACTCCCTATCCTCCCCTCCCCCATCTCCTGGCAACCACTAATCTACTTTCTGTCTCTGGATTGGCGTGTCTGGACATTTCATGTAAATGGGTCCATACGACATGTGGCCTTTTGTGTTTGGCTTCTTTCACTCAGCATGATGTGTTTGAGGTTCATCCACTTCGTAGCACGTGTCAGAGTGTCATTCCTTTTTGTGGCCAAATAACATTCCGTTGTGTGGATGGACCACATTTAGTTTATCTGTTACCTGTTGATGGGTATATGGCCTGTTTCCACTTTCTCACTGTCATGAATGGTGCTGCTGTGAACATGTGTGTGCAAGTATTTGCACAAGCCCCTGTTTTCACCTTGTGGGCACATGCCCGGGAGTGGAATTGCCGGGCATATTGATTCACCAGGTGGTGGCCGGTGCGCAGGGTGTGCGGTGCTGGGGCCCACCTGCTCCGGGGAATCCAGGAGGGCTTGCTGGACCTGCAGTAGGTGTGGAACCAGGGGGGTCTGTGGCTGGGTGAGGGGAGGGTGTCACTGGCTGAGGGACAGGCATGGAAGCTGAGGGCTTAGTTCCGAGGCCGCCTTCTCATTTCCTTGACTGTGACCCACTGTTAGAAATTTGTGTTTCGTGTCATAACAGCAGCCACCAGCAAACATACAATTGAAACAGTTTTCTCCAAGGAGTCCAGCCCTCCCTGTGTGTGTGCAAAGTTGATATAATTGGTTCCCTTCTGTTTATTATAAAATGCCAGGGACCCACTGAATTGGTTTCATAACCCAGTAATCCAGGGCTCAGCCAGCTACACCTGTTTTTTTGTAAATAAAGTTTTATTAGAACACAGCCACGCCCATTCATTCATGCCTTGTCTGTGGCAGTTGAGTCATTGCCACAGAGACCTGATGGCTTAAAGAGGTGGAGATATCTACCATCTGGCTCTTTACAGGAGTTTGCTGGCCCTGGGCCAATGGCTGTCACCCACAGTTTGAGCCCCACTGACCGAGAGCAGCAAGGAAGGTTGGGAGGTTGGTGGGCAGTGGTTCTGTCACTCTTGGGGGTCTCTGAACCACCTTGGAACTAAAGGATGCAGACTCTGGGCTCCCCCAAGATCCTGCTTCTGGAGGTCTGGGTGGGGACCTGAGTTCTGAGTGGGGATCTGAGGACCCTGCCATGTGGGCCTTGCTGAGAGGCCCGGACACCGGGGTCACCAGGGCTGTGCCAGGTGGAGGGATAGGGTTGGCCTCCGTCAGAGGGGTAAGTGGGCTGTCTGGCCCTTGGTTGGTGTCCTGGTGGTAATTGTCGGTCTGTACCACCAGGGAGGGTTCTGCTGTCACTGTCCCCAAGGCTGGCTCGGGGGCAGAGTGCCAGGTGACTCTTGTCCATGCAGTGGGCCTTCTGGTCCTGCTCGGGGTCACTTAGGTTACTGTGGGTCAGAATTGGGCCATTGCGGGCGTCCCGAAGGCTGAGTGCTGGGCCTCCTCTGCCGCTCTCGGCGCCGGGAGCTTCTGGTTTCAGCTCAGTGGTACAGGCTGCTTTCCGTGCTGTTCCGTGAGACAGGGTACTGGCGCCTCAGGGGCTGGGATTCAGAGTCCTTGGTGCTGGGGATTTCTTTTTAAACTGGGACCCTCTGGAAAATGCCATGTGGATGTCAGGGGTGGGGCCTGGCCTGGGGAGAGACCGGCCCGAGTGCAGTGATGGGGAAGCGTCAAAAATGGGTGCTCCAGGGTGCTCACCCCGGCCGGTTCTGCCTCTGCGGGCATTTGGCAACATCTGGGGACATCTTGGGTTGTCATGACTTGGGGCGGTGGGTGTTCCTGGCATCTGGTGAACGGAGACGAGGGGTGCTGCTCCACACCCTGCAGTGTGCACGAGGCCCCTGATGCCGGTGGGTGCCGAGGCTGAGAAGCCCTGCTCCTGTGCTCCCCCGCGTGCCAGGATTGTGCAGGCGAGAAGGGGTCGGTAGAGGCCCCCGGTTCCTTGAGGTGCAGACCTTGAGCCTGGCGACATATCAACACCCCAGGCAGCTGACGGCATCCTCCCGGGTTTACTGAGGGGGAAACCACGGCTCAGAGAGCAAATGTCACAGAACATTCGAGGTGGGAGAGCTGGGATTTGACCCCTTTGGACAGACCCAGGTCACCACATGTTTTCCCCTGTCTCATGCGGCTCTGGGAGTTGGCCAGCCGGTCGGGGTGGGGCAGAGCCTTCCAGGCTGCTGGAACCCTGTGCGTGGAGGGAAGGGCTTGAGGAGCAGAGACTGCACGGGCAGAGGACTGGGGAGGGAGGCGGGGCGGGTGATGGAGGGCCCTAGGCCAGGCCCTGTTTGTGGGCCATGGGGTGTCATGGAAGGTTCCAGCAGGACGGTGACGTGAGTGACACGAAGGTGCGGGAGTGGCAGGGGCCATGCTTGCTAGAGCCCAGGTGCCTACACCCAGCAAGTGGTGGCGGTCACCCCGAGAAAGAGCCTGTTGCTTCCCCTGGTGCACAGATGAGAGACCAAGGTGTGACAGGTCAGGTGGTTTGCTGTGTGTGGAGGTGCTGGGATCGACCCTGTGTCTGAATCTGGGGCCCACATTTTTCTTAATGCAGCCATAAGGGGCCCTGTTGGAGGCTGAGCTTCGATTCATATACATCTGTTGATGACCATGGCGGTCATCCCTGGTGTTTTGCAAATCAGGCGTTCATTGTATTCCTCCCTGTGCCTGCCCCACCTGTGTGTCTGTCTCTGAACCCCCTGCAGCAGGGAGGGGACTGTAGCACCTTGGGCTCTGCCACGATGAGGACACAGGGAAGGCCGATTTGGGACATTTCAGAGGTAATAATGACAGGGTTTACTCAGAGGTGAGCAGGAAGGAGAGCGAGGTGGGGGAACCAGTGAGAAAGGGGTGGGGATGGGAGAGTCTCACCTCATCTTGGAGCTTGTAGGATGGATTAGTCCCCCATTTCTGGCTGGGGCATCTCCGACCCCCTCTCCTCACCTCCCTCCCTCCACCATGTCCAGCCCTACCCCAGAGCAGAGGTGGGTGTGCCCTGCCCTGGCCGGGGGTGGCTCTGGTGCCGCTGGCTGGCTGGGGGTCCAGGTGCGCAAACAAGGAAGCCACTGCTTGCCTTTCGGGCCAAGGATTCAGAGAGAGTCAATATTTATTATTTGCCAGATGGAAATGAGGCGCGGCCGGGGCTTCCTCCTCAGGGTTCTCAGATGGGCGTGGAGGGGAGAAAGTGCTTGGGGTGAGGGGGTCCTGTAGCACCTGGTACCCAGCTGGGGACCCTGCTGCTGGGCTTCTCCCTGCTTCCTCCTGAGTGAGTTTAGACCTGGGAGTCCCCTCTGGGCTCTTCTCCCTCTCGGTGAAGCGGGGGTCACAGTGGTGTCTGCCTCACAGGCTTGTGGTGAGACCTAGACGGGTTAACCCAGGTAGCGTGTCCGGAATGGGGCTCGCACGTAGATGCGTGCTTGCCGCTGCTAGGATTCTGGAGGCGTGCGCACAGTGAACGCACGGTGGTACTCAGCGGCACTGGGCGGGCAAACGGCAGGCATTCAGCAGACACTCAGCTCCTGCTCAGCAGGTACCCAGTATACCCAGCAGGTACTCAGCAGACACAGAGTGAACCATCGGTGGGTGCCCAGCAGGCATTCAGCAGGCACACAGGGTGTACCCAGCAGGTGCCCGCAGGCGCTTGGCAGCAGGCATGGAGTGGGCACAGCAGACAGTCAGCAGGCACGGAGTGGGTTTTCAACAGGCACTAAGCAGATACTGGACTGTGACCCCACCAAGGGCAGGCCTATCTCTAGTTCATTTTAGAATCTTCTGGGTGCCAGTGTCCTCTAAAAGGGCCAGTCTCCCACCACACAGTCAGGCTTCTCCCCTTAAGTAGTGGGAATGTGGCGTGGGGTCCCGTTTTCCATCTGGGAACGTGTACCGGGTGCCGAGCGGCTACAGAGCCAGGTGGGTAGTAGGATCTTCCCAGAGCTACAGTTTTCTGAACAGTTTTAGGGAGAAACTTGGAGTTTGTATTGACTATGCAGGGGTCTGGAGTGGACTGGCAGACCCCTGTGGGCTCTGGAGAGCGGGCCTGGGGCAGCGTGGTGCCTGTTCGGCCCTGCAGGTACCCAGGGCTGGGGAACGTAGGAAGCACCGGACCACGCAGTGAGGTCTCCCTGCAGTGGGCAGGGTTTGGACTGGAAAGTCTAGTCCTTCAGTCAGTATTTATTGAGCACCTACTTTGTGCTGGGCCCTGGGGATACCTTGCAGAACAAGTGGGGAAACCATGCCAGCAGCCAGCTGGTCCCTGGCCCCAAAGTCATGGCTCTGAGAGAGTGAAATGGGATGGGAGTAGGGGGGCCCTTTGGTGGAGGTGGCGTTTGGGCTGAGCCCTGAGGCACAAGGGTGAGCCATGGGATTGGGAGATGTGAGGCCTGTTGTTGGGGAGAGCCCGGCCGAACTCCGTGGGTGATGTGTCATGGGCCCCCGTGAGGGGTCAGAGTCCGATTCTGGGGTGGTGGGGTGCTCCAGAAAGGTTATGAGCAGGGCAGTGATGTGTGATGTAGGTTTAGCAAAGATCCCTCCAGCCACCATATGGGCACAGGCCTGGGGAGAGTGAGGGCAGGGGATGCAGGGGACTGGGGTGGACTAGTCCCCTGGGAGGGAACCAGGGCAGGCATCCCCAAGGGGTGGTGGGTGCTGAGGGAATGAACGCTGACTCCTTACAGACCAGGACTTGCTGACTTGGCAGAAGTTCTTTCACCCAAGAATCGGGAATCTGATTCCCCAGGGTGGGGATGGGGGAGGTTTATATTAAATAGCTTTCACTTTATGCTCTGGTGGCCCCCATAATGAGGAAAGGCATTTCTGCAGCAGAGAAGAGACCTTGAGTCCTAATTTCCTATGTGAACTTCCTTCTCTGTCAGGTGGTCCCATCCTGACACCCCACTGGTCACGGGGGTTTCACCCCACAGCCGGGGCACGGCATTCTATCCAGAGGGGTCAGTCTCTGCTGTGAAGGACAGATCTTTTCCCTTGTTGGCTGTTGAGCATTTGAGCCTCTGTTCCTGGATCCAGCCTGGGAGCTCGGTGGTCCCTCCTGAGTTGCCCTGCTCCCGCAAGGACGCTCATGATGGGAGAAGCCCTGTGAGAGCTTTTGAGGTGTGCCCTTCCCTGCCAGCTGGGGTTGCAGGGACATACCCTGCCACCC
Source organism: Orcinus orca (assembly GCF_937001465.1). Classification (NCBI taxonomy): domain Eukaryota; kingdom Metazoa; phylum Chordata; class Mammalia; order Artiodactyla; family Delphinidae; genus Orcinus; species Orcinus orca. The sequence goes on along the minus strand of NC_064561.1, from coordinate 11,303,715 downwards.
TTTTTTTTTTTCAGTAATAAAAGAAATTGTTTATGTCTCAAAACTTTGATGAGGATTGAAAACAGAAAACCCAAAGCACTTCCCTTTTCCTCCGTGCATCTGACAACAGCTCACCTGGGCGCGGAGGGTGGGTGGGTGCATGCCAGCTGGTCATTCGCCTGGAAATCTCAGGGAGGAAGTGTCAGCCCAGCCAGGCAGAGTGCCCAGGGCTGGCTCTGCAGGGCTGGCCAGTCCTCGGGCTGGGGACACCGGGGTGGGGGTGGGGGGTGGAGCATGCCCCACAAAGACCGAGATCTGTCCACCCTGCCGGAACGTCCAGGGGGCTGCTGTGTCCATGCCCTGCCGGCTAAAGAGCCTCTCTCACATTGAGATCAAGTTCAGTGATCAAGTTCAGAAGAGACAAACTCCTGCGGCCCTCCTCCGTGGGTCCTTTTGTACCCGTGAGCATTGTGCTGTCTTGATCCCTGCTGTCCTCCCAAGCAGGAGGGCTTTGATAGCTGTAATTAGGATGGGAGCGGCTCATTAAACCATCACAGAATCAATGCACAGCCTCAGGAGTGATTTATGGGCCCAGCAGCCAAGGTGCCAAGGAGATGCTAATTTCATCCCTGCTGGCTCAACAGATGCAGAGGGAGGAGCCCTGAGGGTCAGTAGCAGGGGCCTTCTGGGGGTCACTTGTGCCCAAGAGCCCTCCCCATGGCGACGCCCCCACCCTGCAAGTCTAAGTGGCTATTATTGGGGCTCAAAGCCCTGCCTCTGCCGGCTTCCTCCAAATGACTCCTCCTCTTGTGCCTCAGTTTTTCCATGTGTAGAGTTGTACAGATTAGATGACGTGCCCACCCTAAGCGCTTAGCCTCGTGCCGGGGGGCATCAGGGTGCCCCATGGGGCAGGGTCTTACACTTTGCACCCATGTGCCCTGGCTTGACATGTGACAGGTGCCAAGAAACAGTTTAGGAATTGTCTGTTCAGTTTTATTGGGGGGGAGGGATATTCATTTCTTTTCACTTTTTCTTTTGAGAGAGTTTTAGATTTAGTGAAAAGTTGCAAAGACAGTACAGTTTCCATAGCCCCTCACCATGAACGGCGTCACAGGACCAGGACAGCAGCATTGTCACAGGTCTATCAGCTAGACTCCAGTCTGCGTTTGGATTTCCCCAGATGTCCCTCAGTGACCTTTTTTGGGCCTAGGTTCTGTCCAGGCTCCCACGTTGCATTTAGTCGTTGGGTCACCTCAGTCTTCTCCAATCCACGATGCTCAGGGTTTCCTCAATGTCCATGACCTTCACCTCTTGAAGAGAACTGCTCAGTCTTTTTGTGGAATGTCATTCAGGGCGGTTTGTCTGTTTTCTTGCCATTGGGTTACGGTGGTGTGTTTTGGGCAGGAATTCCATGGGAGTGAAATGCTAATTTTCTTTTTGTATTTTTCCTTTTTAAAAATTGTGGGAGGGAATTTCCTGGTGGTCCAGTGGTTAGGCCTCAGCACTTTCACTGCCCGGGCCCGGGTTTGATCCTTGGTCAGGGAACTAGGATCCCGCAAGTCGCGTGACGTGGCCAAATAAGTAAATAAATAAAGTGGGAAAATATACGTAATGGTTCACCATCTTAACCATTTTTAAGTTCGGGGGCATTAAGTACATTCACATTGTGGTGCTACCGTCCCCACCATCCATCTCTGGAACTCTTTTCATCTTGCAAAACCGAAACTCTGTTCCCATATTAAACACCTTCTGTCTCTATGAATTTGACTGCTCTAGGGACCTCGTGTAAATGGACTGACTCATAATATCTGTCCTTTTGTGACTGGCTTATTTCACTTAGCATAATGTCCTCAAGGTTTGTCTGTGGTGTAGCATCTGTCAGAATGTCCTTCCTTTTTAAGCTTGAATAGTATTTCATTGTATGGATGGACCACATTTGTTTACCCATTTATTGGACACTTGGGTTGCTTCCACCTTTTGGCCGTTGTGAATAATGCTGCTCTGAACATGGCTGTACAAATATCTGTTCGAATCCCTGCTGCCATTTTTTGGGGGTGTGTATACCCAAAAGTGGGATTGCTGAATCATGTGGCCATCCTGTGTTTAATTTTTTGAGGAACCTCCACACTGTTTTCCACAGCGGCTGCACATTCCCGCCAACAGTGCACAAAGGTTCCAATTTTTTCACATCCTCACCAGTACTTTTTATTTCATGGCTTTTTGATTATAGCCATCCTTGTGGATGTGAGGTGGTATCTCATTGTGGTTTTGATTTGCATTTCCCTAATGATTAGTGATGTTGAACATCTTTTCATGCACATGTTGGCCATTTGTATATTTTCTTTGGAGAGATATCTATTTGGGTCCTTTGCCCATTTTATTTTTTTTAAAATGTAAGTTTCACGCATACAGCATTGTAGTTCAGCATCTGTGTACACTGCAGAGTGATCACCAACACAAGTCTAGTTACCACGCATCACCATACAGTTGACCCCTTCACCCATTTTGTCCACCCCCAACCCCTTTTCCCTCTGGTAACCACTAATCAATTCTCTGTATCGATGAGTTTTTATTTTATTTTGTTTGTTCTTCTTTTTTTTTTTTTTTTAGATTCCACATATGAGTGAAATCATATGGTATTTGTTTTTTTCCATCTGACTTATTTGACATAGCATAACACTCTCATATCCATTTATGTTGTCTCAAATGGCAGGACTTCGTTCTTTTTTTATGGCTGAGTTGTACTGTGTGTGTGTGTGTGTGTGTGTGTGTGTGTGTGTGTATATGTATAAATACATATGTATAAAACATTTTCTTTATCCACTCATCCATCAATGGGCACTTAGTTTGTTCCCATATCTTGGCTGTTGTAAATAGTGTGGAAATGAACATAAGGGTGCGTATATCTTTTCTAATTAGTATTTTTGTGTTACTTTGCCCATTTTTTTTTTTTTCTTGTGGTACGCGGGCCTCTCACTGTTGTGGCCTCTCCCTTTGCGGAGCACAGGCTCCGGACGCGCAGGCTCAGCGGCCATGGCTCACGGGCCCAGCCACTCCGCGGCATGTGGGATCTTCCCGGACCGGGGCACGAACCCGTGTCCCCTGCATCGGCAGGTGGACTCTCAACCACTGTGCCACCAGGGAAGCCCACTTTGCCCATTTTTGAATTGAGTTGTTTTTTGCTGTTGAGGTTTAGGAGTTCCATATATATTCTGGATGTTAATCCCTTATCAGATACATGATTTGCAAATATTTTCTCACGTTCCATGGGAATGGGGCCTTTTCACTCTGTTGATGGTGTCCTTTGATACACAAATGTTTTCAATTTTGACAAAGCCCAATTTATATATATTTTTCTTTTGTTGACTGTCTTTTTGGTGTCACAGCCAAGAAGTCATTGCCAAATCTAGTGTTTTGAAGTTTTTCCTCTGTTTTCTTCTGAGCTTCTATAATTTTAGTTACATAAAGTTTTATAGTTTTAGCTTTAGGTCTGGATCCGTGTTGAGTTAATTTCTATATATGGTATAAGGTATTGGTTTAGCCTCAGTCTTTTGCATGTGGAGATCCAGTTTTCCCAGCACCATTTGTTGAAAAGAGTGTCCTTTCCTTTTTGAATGGTCTTGGCACCCTTGTCAAAAATCATTTGACCATATATGTGAGGGTTTATTTCTGGGCTCTGTATTCTATTCCGTTGGTGTTATATGTCTTTATGTCAGTACCACACTGTCTTGTTTGCTGTGGTTTTGTGGTAAGTTTAGAGATCGGGAAGCATGAGTCCTCCAACTTTGTTCTTCTTTTTAAAGATGGTCTTGGCTCTTTGGGGTCCCTTGAGATTCCATATGAACTTTACAGTGGATTTTTCTATTTCTGCCAAAAATGTTGTTGGAATTTTTTTTTTTTTTTTTTTTTTTTTTGGCCACGCTGTGTGGCATGCAGGATCTTACCCCAACCAGGGATCGAAACCTGTGCCCCCTGCAGTGGGAGCGCAGAGTCTTAACCACCAGACTGCCATGGAAGCCCCTGTTGTTGGGATTTTGATAGGGATTGCATTGTCTCTGTAGGTTGCTTCGGGTATTGTTGCCATCCTAACAGTATGAAGTTCTGCTCCTCTCCTGCCAGCTGTGTGACCCTGGGAAAACACATAACTGGCCCCTGTCAGTTTTCCCATCACCGCTCCTAAGATGTTCTGTAGAGCGGGTTAACCATCTCAGTGTGTGAACAACCCTTAGGACTGTACCTGCACACAGTTGGTGCCCTGTGGAGGGAATCACATCTGCTGACTGCCCTGAGGAGCTACTGACTTAGAGGGGAGAAGAGGTTACTGGAGGGTGGGGCCAAGCTGGGAGGGCTGCCTGGAGGCAGAGAGCTCTGTGGTGGGACAGGAGGTGGGTAGGGAGCGACAGAGGAGAAGGAACAGCATATCCTGAGGCACAGAGACCTGGCAGGGGTTTGTCTGGGGCACGACTGTGGGGCGAGGGGAATCTGGGGGCTCAGGAGCTGTGGAGGAGAGGTGACCGTCAGGCCGGCCACGGCAGGGAGGCCCGAGGGAAGAACGGGGCCACCCCCGGGTTTCTGGCTGCCGCGTGGGGAAGATCATGGTGTCATCTGCCAGGGCCACGAGGAGCGGGGGTGTGGCGTGGAGGACTTGGGCGGACAAGAGCCTCGTGAGGGGCTGCTGAGATGGAGGAGGCTCCTGTGAGCATGATGGAGAGCGTTCCAAGCACAGGGCCAGGTGGCACACTGGAGTTGCTGGCTGACTTGGCATCTGGGGCTGCCCTAGAAGGGGTGACACGTGAGAAGCAGAGGGCTGAGTCCTTAAGAGAGCCGTGTTGGAGGGAGCTGGGAGGGGACCACAGGGCGGAGGCTGGGAGAGGAGCGAAGTAATGGGGAGAGAGGGGGGTTTTCCTCGCAAGGGTAGCCACAGGCACCAGGCTGGAGAGGCACCCCCGGTCGACAAAGGCCTGACCAGCAGTGCCTGCTCTGAGCCTTCATGGTGCTTGGAGGTGCAGGGCTACAGCTGCGTCTGGAGCAGAGGGTGCCTGATGGGGCATGGGGGGAGCCATGTTGGGCCCTGTGGTGCCCCGAGTGAGGTTCGCCTGGGGGGGGCGGGCGAGGGTGCACCTGGCAGAGGGCACAGCAGCTGCAGAGGCTTGGCGTGGCGGGGTGGGGGTTGCCCGTGAGAAGGTGGGGACCAAGGGCACAGGATCCTGAGAGCGCCTGTCCTGGCCTCACGCTCCTGCGGGAACGTGGGACTTCATCCTGAGGGTGGTGGCAGGAAGCCTGCAGTGAGGGGCACAGCCGCTGGAGCAGGGGAGCAGACCCCGCCTTGGGGTCTGGATGGGAAGGAAGGAGACATTGGGAGGAAGGCTGGCCAGCACCTGCATGGGCACGAGAGAGGGACAGATAGAGCCTGGGGACCAGCCAGGGGTCATGGATGATAATTGGGGTGAGCCGGTGTGCTTGTCAGCACCCTCCTGGGACCTGCTGGAAAGCTGGAAGTGCACCCAGGGGTGCCGCCTGGGAGCGCTTGGTCCCCGGGACAGGTGAGTCTCCAGGTCCCGTCTGCCCTGGGTGCTTTTCCTTGTGTCTGCGCAGCCACTCATCTGTCCAGGTGTCGTATTGGGCCCCGTCCTGGAAGGTGGCTGAGTTCAGGGGCCTAATCTCCACCTGCCCTGTGCCCTGCCTGCCGTGGATGGGCTGTCTGCTCCCCCATCGCCAGCGCGACACTGGCTCCTCTGTCCACCTCCTCCGAGCATGGGAACTCTGTGCGAGGGAAGGCAGCCTAGGTCACTGGCTTTAATTCTTCTCGTAGCTTCTCATCACACTCAGAGTGAGATCCTGTGAGGCTCTGTGCCCTCCTCCCCCTAGCTCCTTGCTCACTCATGGGTGGCCTGGCCTGCCCCCATGTCCCCCTCCGCCTGTCATGCTCACTCTGACCCCAGGGCCTTTGCACTCACTGGGCCACCTGCCTGGAGTGCTCTTCCCAGGTCTAGTGTCACCTCCTTTGCCACCTGCTCCCCCACCCCCAACCCCCTTTCCTGCTTGTTTTCTGCACAGCCCCTCTCACTCAGAAATCCTCAGCCTCCACCCAGCCCGGAACCTGGAGCGCCCCAGGACCTCTTTATGCTGGTGGGTAAGCACATGAGCCACAGAGCTCGTCCCCTGCTGGCCCTGCTGGCTTCCCTGCCAGCCTCCTTTCCAGCACCCTCAGGTGACTGGCTCCCCGTGTCTCCAACTGCCTGCTCGGGCCTCCTGTCCTGCTGGCCCCAGGCGATGCCTAGTGGACCCTCCCTGGAGGGCACTAGCCCCGCCGGCTGGGCCAGACATACAGGGTTTTCTGGGACGGCTGGAGGGTGAAGACAGGAGCCAGTGAGGGTGGCAGGGCTCCTGGGCTGTGCTGAGCGGTTCCCTCAGGTGGGGGTTCTGGGTGGCAGTGTAGTGTGGGCTCTCCCCAAGGAACCCCTGGCTCTTGAGCCAGCCTGGGGCTGGGCCTGACTGCTGACCCCTTGCCTTTGCTCATGTCCCCTCCCCAGGGCTTTGCAGACCTCTTGGTGTCCACTCTGGCTGGGGCTGCTCATGGTTAAATGCTGGACAGGCAGCAGTGGATTTCTTTGGGTTTGGCTCAGGGTGAGACCTGCATTCTGGGCCTCGCTTGGCCCACATGCAACATCCTAGCTCCATACCTTCTTGTCCCACACTTGGCCTGCTTCTGGGGGTGGGGTGGGGGCTTCCTCCCTCCAGGCCTTGGGTCGGTCCACACAGCTGCTGAGCTGGAGGGAGGGGCGGCGGGGACAAGCTGGGCTTGGCAGCCCTGGGTCTGCAGCCAGCTGGGCGACCTCAGGCCTGCCGGCCCTCTTGGAACCCAGACTCGCACATGGGGCGTGAGGGGACCTGTGCAGCCCTCTTGTCTCAGTGCGGGGAATGTGGCCCCGCGCTGGCTGATAATAAATCACGAGCCAGGAATCCAGGCCCCAAGTTGTTGGCACTTTTAGTGTTACAGGAGGAGCCAGCAATTCTGATGTTTAAGTTAATTTCAAAAAAATTTAGAAGTTGGCCACTAGTTTGCATTTTTCAAAATGCTTCTTAGACCTCAAGAAGGCCACAGCTGCGGCCTCGGTGCTCCTGCCTGCCAGATCACAGGCTCTGACGTGGACCGATGGACCCCAAGGCGCTGTGGGTTGGCAGTGCGTGGGCGGCTGTGCCCCTCCTGGGGTGGGTGCCTGACAGGTTGACCCTGGGCTGCCTCAAGAGGGGATGTGCCACGGCCAAGAAGCCACGTGGCAGTCTGTGTTCCTCTTCTGCGTACACATGTGGGGCCGTGGTGGCTTCCCAGTTAGATGACACTGCTCTGAGGGCAGGGACGTGGTCCTTGGCGACCGTCCCCCACCCACGCCGTTGTCTTGCGAGCGGGGGCTCGGGACAGGTCGCTCCGGGTCTCACCCACCGCTCACCTCCATGCTGACTTGCACTTTGCGCTTGGCCAGAATCTTGGGAATGCTTTTCCTTTCTCTTACATGTTGTTTTATTGTGGTAAAAGTCACATAACATAAAATTTACCATTTCAAAGTGCACAGTTCAGTGGTATTTAGCACATTCACAGTGTTGTGCAACCATCCCCTCTGTCTAGTTCCAGAACGTTTCCATCACCCCCAAGGAGACCCGTCCCCATGAGCAGTCAGTCCCTCCCCAACTCCCTCCTTCCCCTCATGCCCCGGCAGCCGCTTTCTGTCTCTATGCATTTGCCTCTTCTGGACATTTCATATAAATGGGATCACACATTATGTGGCCTTTTGTGTCTGGCTTCTGTCATGTTTTCTTTTTTAATTTATTTTTTATTGAGGTAACATTGTTTTATAACACTATATAAGTTGAATGTGTACAACATTATGTTTCTACTTCTGCCTTCCCTACAGTGTGCTCACTGCTCACTGTCAAAAATTTAATTACCATCCGACAGTTGATCCCCTTTACCCATTCCACCCTCTCCGCCCCCCGACTCCTTCCCCTCTGGTAACCGCTACTCTGTTCTCTGTATCTACATGTTTGTTTTCATTTTGTTTGGTTATTTACTTATTTATTTACTATTTCACATACAAGTGAAATCATAGGGTATTTGTCTTTCTCCATCTGACTTATTTCCCTTAGCCTAATATTCTCAAGTTCCATCCATGTTGTTGCAAATGACAAAATGTCATTCTTTTTTATGGCTGAGTAGTATTCTGTTGTATACAAGCACCACCTCTTTTTTTTTTAAGAGGGGACTTCTTAAAAAATTTAATTTATTTTAAACCAAACAAAGCTATTTTTAAAAAATTAATTATTTTTTGGCTTCATTGGGTCTTTGTTGCTGCACGTGGGCTTTCTTTAGTTGCAGCAAGTGGGGCTACTCTTCGCTGCAGTGCGTGGGCTTCTCATTGCGGTGGCTTCTCTTGTTGCGGGGCACAGGCTGTAGGAGCGTGGGCTTCAGTGGTTGTGGCATGTGGGCTCAGTAGTTGTGGCACACGGGCTTAGTTACTCTGCGGCATGTGGGATTTTCCCAGACCAGGGCTTGAACCCATGTCCCCAGCATTGGCAGGCGGATCTTTTTTTTTTAAAATTTATTTATTTTAATTTATTTATTATTTTTGGCTGCGTTGGGTCTTCGTTGCTGCGTGTGGGCTTTCTCTAGCTGCAGCAAGCTGGGGCTACTCTTTGTTGCGGTGCGCGGGCTTCTCATTGTGGTGGCTTCTCTTGTTGTGGAGCATGGGCTCTAGGCACGCAGGCTTCAGTAGATGCAGCACGTGGGCTCAGTAGTTGTGGCTCGTGGACTCTAGAGCGCAGGCTCGGTAGTTGTGGTGCACGGGCTTAGCTGCTCCGCGGCATGTGCGATCTTCCCGGACCAGGGCTCGAACCCGTGTCCTCTGCATTGGCAGGTGGATTCTTAACCACTGCGCCACCAGGGAAGCCCTCTATTCTTAATTTTTTTTAGGACCCTCCATACTGTTTTCCATAGTGGCTGCACCAACTTAACATTCCGACCAACAGTGCACGAGGGTTCCCTTTTGCCTACGTCCTCACCAACACTTGTTATTTCTTGCCTTTTTGATAATAACCATTCTAACAGGCGTGAGTTGATATCTCATTGTGGTTTTGCATTTCCCTAATAATTAGTGATGCTGAGCATCTTTTCATGGCCTGTTGGTCATCTGTGTGTCTTCTTTGGAGAAATGTCTATTCTGCTCCCCTGCCCATTTTTAAATTGGTTTTTTTGTTGTTGTTGAGCTATATGAGTTCTTTATATATTTTGGATATTAACCCCTTATCAGATATATGTTTTGCAAATATCTTCTCCCATCGGCGGGTCGTCTTTTCATTTTGTGGCTGGTTTCCTTTGCTGTGCAGAAGCTTTTTAGTTTCCTGTAGTCCCTTTTGTTTATTTTTGCTTCTGTTTTCCTTGCCTATCTAGAGACATACTAGAAAAATATTGCTAAGACTGATGTCACAGAGTGTACTTACTGCCTGTATTTTCTTCCAGTAATTTTATGGTTTCAGGTCTTACAGTTAAGTCTTTAATCCTTTCTGAGTTGATTTTTGTGTATGGTGTGAGTTGGTGGTCTAGTTTCATTTTTTTGCACGTGGCTCTCCAGTTTTCCCAGCACCATTTATGGAAGAGACTATCCTTTCTCCGTTGTATGTTCTTTACTCCTTTGTCGTAAATTAATTGTTCATATATGCGAGGGTTTAATTCTGGGCTCTCAATTCTGTTCCGTTGAACTTTGTAGCTGTTTTTCTGCCAGTACCATAGCATGACATTTTCGAGGTTCATCATGTTGTAGCATGTATCAGTGCTTCGTCCCTTTTATGGCTGAGTAATATTCCATTGTATGGATGGATCGAGTTTATCCATTCATTAGTCAGTGGACATGGGTGTTGTTTCCACCTTTTGGTGATTGTGACTTGTGCTGCTATGAACATGGTTGTACAGGTTTCTGTTTGAACACCTGAGCTCTGTTCTTTGGGTCTGTAACCTAGGAGTGGAATTGCTGGGTCATGTGGTCATTCTGTGTTTCACTTTTCGAGGACCCACCAGACCATCTTCCAAGAGCCAGCTGGTTTTGCAAACCACCCTTTCCATGTTCCGTGTTGCATCCCAGCTTGGGAGCTGGGGCTTTGTGCCCATTTACCGGTCCTTCACCTCCCCTCCCCACTCACTCCCAATTTTATTGGGATTGTCTTATTTTATATTGTGGAGGTTTGAGTTGTTTGCACACAGTCCTGTAACCGTGAGGCTCACCGCTGGTTGCTTCTAGCTCAATGTCTGGGGGCTCGATGCAGGCTGGGATTCCTGCCCTGGTCCATCTGGAATGTTCCATTTATATGCGAAGACGTGAAGGCACAGGGATGTTGCATAACACGCCCAGGCACAGAGCCCCGGGGTGTCGGCCAGAGCAGGGAACCCCTTTGTGCACATCTAACTGCACGCCCAAGGAGGTGCCCCTGGATGCCTGTGCAGTGGCTGCCAGCAAGTCCCCCACCTTGCTGTGCCCTGTACCCACACAGTCCACTCCCTGTCCCGGCGGCTTGGCCTGCAAGTGTGGAAACCCACCCTGAAAATAGCAGCCACGTGCCTCCTGTGGGCAGCCTGTGCTGGACTCCTTCCCTCACTCCCAGGCCCACCCAGAGGCAGCAGAGTGGCAGTGCTCACTGGGGCCCATGCAGTCCCCCCACTGGCCTCCAGTGTGACACCAGGCAAGTGACACACACCCAGGAAGACTGAGCAGCAGGGGGTCAAGGGCGCTCCAGAAATCACTGGGAATCATATTGGCTCTATTTCTAGGAAGATGGCATTGTGCGTGTACAGACACGGTGGGGTCTGGGCAGCCTCACAGTATGGACCTGGCACATGTTTGCAGAAAAACTGATGCTCTGTGAACAAACAGCAAAAGCCTCCCATCCACTGGTCATGTCACTGCTGGTCGGCCTGCACCACGCTCACCAGAAGGGCCTCTGCAGAGCTTTTGTATTTCGGGATGGTGGGTTAGGGACTGGGATGCTATTCCCACATCCGGAGCGGCGGAGATGACCCCGGGGGCCTCCCCGCTCTGGCTGCGTCCTGTTGCCTGCACCTCCGTGCTTCCCTCAGCACCTTTCCAGGGCCCTTCCTGCTACCCCTGGGCTCTGGTGCCCCTGCACCCAGCTGGAGGGCGATTTGGGGGAGGGCCCCCTGAGAGTCTTCAGGGACAGTTCGAGCACTGTGTTTATTAGTTTCCTGGGGCTGCCACAACAAATGACCACAAACCTAGTGGCTTAAAACAACAAGAATTGATTGTTTCATAGTTCTGGAGGCCAGAAGTCCAAACTCAAGATGCTGCCAGGGTTGGTTCCTTCTTTGGGCTCTAGAGGAGGCTCCTTCTTTGCCTCTTCAGCTTCTGGGGGTGTCTCTGAGAGAGGCACTTCCGGGTGGGAGGGGTGTGAGCGTGTGCACCAGTGAGTGAGCACACGTACGTGTGCACACACGAGTGTGTGGGTGAGTGTGCGCGCGCACGCGTGTGTGTGCATTCAGTACTGGGTGTGTGTGAACACATTCGTGTGAGTGTGTGTGCCCAGACATGCATGCCTGCCTCTGCACGCACATGTGAGCGAGGTGTGTGCGTGTCTCGCCTGTGGTGTCTGTGCAGCCTCTCTGTGAGGATGGCGGGCGCTGGATTGGAAGGCAGAATTCGGAGAACTTCGAGGGAATCCTGACAAGAGTGAGACGGGGGCTGAGAAGAGGCTGCTAGACTGGGGTGTCAGGGTCCACGTGGGCTTCAGTCAGGAGCCACGGGGAGGGCTCCTCCCCCTTATCGGTCTCTGGGCGGTGGCCCTCGGGGTCAAGTGTGCCCTGGAGCCCGGCTCCGTCTTCTCGGCGGCCCGTGAAGAGGATCGGGGTTGCAGCCCCACACTGCATGCTGGGCTGGATTCACTGCGGGCTGGTACAGCCCAGTGGCCAGGTCCTCCCCCCTTCATCGGCAGCCCCACTTGACCCCAGGGGGCTCGGAGGCCTGCAGACGCTGCTCCCATCCTCCCGGGCCCAGGGGAGGAGGCAGGCCCGAGTGCCGGGCAGGGAGCAGATCAGGGCTTCTCGGAGGAGGGGGCTCGGCATGGGACCCCCAGGTCGGGATGCAGCTGTTCCCAGAACTGGGGGGAGCGTGGGCAGGAGGAGGGGACGCACAGACAGAGGTTCTGGGGGGAGAGGGACTCGGCCACCACGGGGCCGCGTGACGGGGCAGGGGGGCAAGGGAGAAGATGGCAGGCACAGCCAGCCCCCCAGGGTTGGGTTCGATTTTCACTGATTGATTGATTATCGAGGTGAATTTCATGTAATAAAAGTAACCATGTAAAGAGAACAGTTGAATGGCATTTAGTATATTTACAATGTGTGTGACCACCACCACTATCTAGTTCCAAAATATTCCCACCCCCCGCAAGAGGAAACCCCAGGCCCGTGAGCAGTCACGCCCCACCCCCTCCCCCAGCCCCAGCAACCACTGATCTGCTGTCTCTGTGGATTTACTTGTTCTGGGCGTTTCACTTAAATGGAGTCACACAGCACGTGGCCCTTGGTGTCTGGCCGCTTTCCCCCGGCATGGTGTTTTCGAGGCTCACCCGCATTGCAGTGTGTGTCAGTGCTTTGTTCCTTTTATGGCTGAGTGATGTTCCACTGTGTGAATGGACCACGTTTTGTTTATCCATTTTCCCATCAATGGCCACTTGGGTTGTCTCCACCTTTTTGGCTGCTGTGAACACGCGTGTGCAAGTGTCAGCATGGATGTAGGTCTTCATTTCACTGGGGCACGTACCAAGGAGTGGAACCGCTACATCCTGAGGTAACTCTTTTTAACTTTCTCAGGAGCTGCCAAAGTGGGGTTGGCTTTGATTTTAAATAGGATAGCAACCTACTGGTGTGTTTAAAACAGGAGCGTGACACAATTTGAACTTAATTCAAGAAGGAAAGAAAGGCTTTCCTGGCAGCGGTGTGCGGAGACGGCTTCGGGCAGGGGGATCGGGGAGGAGGTTGTGCGGGCATCCTGGTGCAAGGTGACCCAGGCTGGGAATGTGGACGGGGCACACAGGGGCCCTGGAGGGGGAGCCGCTGGGACTTGCTCACAGAAACAACAAGGGGAAGAGGGAAAGGGGAAGCCGTGGGATGCTCCCCTGCCTGCCCCCACCTCTTCGGCCCTGCACTCAGGCCTTCTCCAGCCCGGCCCGGCCCCCTCTCTGGCCTCACCTTCGCGTGGTCTCCTTGCCATGTCACCCTGCCCAGCTGCTCATCCCCACAAGCCCTTGGCATTCACCTTTCTCAGCCCTTGTCTTTGCTTTCTTTTCCTTGGGGGGGGGGGGGGGGGCGTGGCCCCGGGCTGGTGACGGTTCCTGGGACATGTCCACTGGACACGACAGTTCCGAGTGGGGCCCGCCCTGCCAGGCCGACTGTGGTCTGAGGGCAGTGAGGCAGCCCTAGGGCTGACCCTGCCCATCCCCATGCCCGGAGCAGGTGCCACCCAGGGCCCCGCTGGGGGCTGGCAATCTTAGGGGCTCAGGCAGGGCTGTGAGAGTGCCTGAGGGGCACAGGGTAGGCCTGGGCAGGCCCGGGATCCTGCCTCCCAGACCACAGAACAGCGTGCAGTGTTAATATGTAACTCCAGAGTTGTGCTATGTCTGAAAAATGGAACATAAAAGCTATTTTGGGCCCGTGGTAATGAGGGCATCTCGCTTTTGTCTTATCTTCCCGTGGCCCCTTCCATCCTAGGGGGAGGCAGCATTGAAGGAGCCACTCGCGAGAGGCGGTTTCAACCCAGAACCTGAGTTCTGTGTGGAGGCCATTTTTAAAAGTCACTCGTTTGGCATCGGCCCGAAGCAGCTGCTGGCAGACTGCCCCGCGGCGCCGGGGATCCCGGAGGCCAGCAGGTGCTGACCCCTACGGCGTGCGGAAGGCTGTGCTCCCTGCTGCATCTGGCACCTGTCAGAAACTCAGTCTGATGTTTTCAAGGCGGGCCGGGCAGAGGGAGGCGCAGGACCCATCACGGCCCGTCTGAGTCCGGCTCCCTCTCCGTGCCTGGGCCGAGGGGCCGCTTGCTGGGAGGCAGCCCCGGTTTCCAGGGGCCGGCATCCCAGCTGGTGGTTTGTGTTCTCCAGTTGGTGATGAGATTTAAAATTAAACTGCAGAGGGTCTATTCTTTCAGCTGTAAACAGAGACACGTGCTCACACGTTCCAGAAGCGGTGTGTATTCGGAGAAAAGGTGGAGAAACGATGAGTTTCAGAGTCCCCCGCCTCTCCCCGTGTACAGCACGCACGCGCTTGCAAGTCCTCAGGCCCGTCTTGGTGTCCTGTGGCTGCTGTAACAAATGACCATGAACTGGGTGACTTAACACGGTTCTGGAGGCCAGAAGTCCCAAGCAAGGTGCGGCAGGGCTGTGCTCCTTCCGAAGGCTCTAGGGGAGGATCCCTCCTGGCCTCTTCCAGTTTCTGGTACCTCCAGATGTTCCTTGTATTGTGGCCGCATCATCCCAGTCTCTGCCTCTGTCTCCACGTGGCCTTCTCCCTTGTGTGTCTGTGTCGCTTCTCATCTTCTAAAGACACCAGTCATTGGACTGGGGCCCACCCTACTACGGTACGACCTCGCTTTAACTAATGAGATCTGCAAAGACACCGTCTCCAAATAAGGTCAGATTCCCAGGTACCGGAGGTTAGGACATGGATGTATATTTTTGGGGGACACAATTCAACCCACAGCAGACCCTCCATCAAGCAGGTCCACTGGCCCTCAGTGAGGCCCCAGCTCCCCGAGAGGTGCAGTGATTTGCCCTGCCTTCATTCAAGCACACGGGGGCGCAGCCTGGTATGAGTGGGGTCTTCACTGGGCACAGAGCCGGGGGTTTGTGGACGTGCACTGCGGGCCCCTGGTGTCCCTGCCTAGGCTCGCTGCATCCCAGGCACCCCGCAGTGCTTCCCTGTGAGAATCATTCCGACCCCTCCTCCATCCGGCCGGGGAGGCGCTCCCAGCCCCATGCTGCAGATGAGAAAATTGAGGCCGAGAGGTTACAGATTTGCCTATGGTCCCTTGGCTGGAGAGCCGCAGTCTGCGGGTTTGGGGAGTAGGAGGGTGGGCACAGACACAGGCTGTCAGCCTTACAGCAAACCTGGTGGAGTAGGTTGAATGGTGTCCCCCAAGCATGTATGTCCAAGTCCTAACCCCTGGAACATGTGACTGTGACCTTTGGAAAAAGGGTCTTTGGAGGTGTGACTAAGTCAAAGATCTTGAGATGAGATTGTCCTGGAGTTGGGTGGGCCCTGAATCCAGTGATTGGTGTCCTTCTAAGAAGGCCGTGTGAGGGTAGAAGCAGAGATTGGCGTGATGGAGCCGTAAGGCAAGGAACACCAAGGATTACCAGCCGCCACCAATTTTTAGATTGAGGTGAAACTCACGTAACATAGAATCCACCACGTTTAAGTGAATAATTCAGTGCCATTTAGTGCATTCACAGTGTTGGACAACTGTCACGTCTGTCTAGCTCCGGAACATTTTATCATCCCCAAGGGAAACCCCGTCCCCATTAGCAGGCACTCCCTACACGCCCCCGCAGCCCCTGGTGACTCCTAATCTGCTGTCTCTGTGGATTTTCCTGTTCTGGGCATTTCATAGAAGTGGAATCCTGCACTGTGTGGCCTTTTGTGTCTGGCTTCTTTCACTCGGCCTGATGTTTTCGAGGTCCCTCCACGTCGTATCCTGTGTCAGTGCTTCTTTCCTGTTTATGGCTGAGTCATATTCCATGGTATAGCCGGACCACATCTTTTCTATCCCTTCGTCCGTTTAGTTGTTTCCGCCTTTTGGCAGTTGTGAACAGTCCATCCACGGTTTGTAAATGTGTTTACATATGACCTTCAGTCTCCCCACTTCTGTCTCTGTCCGCCGGTTCTAGCTGTGGGACTGTCCGACCTCTGGGGACGTGTGGTGGCACCACCGTGAGGTTTAAAGTGTCAGAAGTTCATGCCTGTGGTGGGTTTGGTGTTTCCAGTAGTGGGCTTGGTACCTGCTGGACGGAGGACCTTGTGGGGAACTCTGGAAGGCCCGGGCATGTGCTTATCTGTTGGGTGTCTTTTGCCTCTGGGCCCTTTGGGGGCGGGGGGTGCCTAAGAGGGCCGCGTAACCTGGATGCTCAGAGGGGCCTGTTAGCGAGAGGGGTGTGGGGCCCTGATGGAACTAGACGGTCCCCAAGTAGCCTCTGTCCCCTCAGAGGCCCTGGTGCTCTCAGAGCCCCCAGAAGGCAGATCGTGAGTCAGTGCGTCAAGGGTGATGGCGTCCAGTGTCGCCTGGTGGGAAGCATGGCGGTAATGTGGGTGCCCTGGTGGCCTCCTCAGGGCTCCGTTGTCCACTTTGCAAAGTGAGAGGCCAAGATGACGGAGTGGTGACAGTTATTAGGTCTTAGACTGAGGGAGTGGATGTGTGGTATGTAGTTCTTTGTGCTTGCTGGAGTTCAACTTCGTTTTCAAGTTAAAAGAGAGAGGTAATAGGGCACCGTCTGTGCGTGGGGGAGGAGTTCAGGGCCCGCCCACCAGCCTCAGCTTCCCCTGGGAAGGGGAGATGGCTGCATCTGTCCTGGCTTGGGCGATCTGTGGGTATGAGTGTCTTGGGGCTGCTGTAACAAGTACTACTGACTGGGGGGCTTCAAACAGCAGGAGTTTATTCTCTCACAGCTTTGGAGGCCAGAAGTCTGAAATCAAGGTGTCAGCAGGGCCATGGCTCCCTCTGAAAGTCTGGGGGCAGAGTCTTCCTTGCTTCTTCCGGCTTCTGGGGGCTCCCCCGTTCCTTAGTGTGTGACTGCCTCAGTCTCTGCCTCAGTCTCTGCCTCGTCTCCACGTGGCCTTCTCCCTGTGTGTGTCTCCTCTTCTGTCTCTTATAAGGACACTTGTCATTGGATTTAGGGCCCACCTGGATAACGCAGGAAGATTTCTCCATCCCAAGATACTTTCCTTAATTACATCTGTAAAGACCCTCTTTCCAAATTAGGTCAAAGTCACAGGTTTCTGGGGTGAGGATGTGGACTTAAGTTTTTAGGGACCTAAGTGAACCCACCGCCTGAGCTGACCCACGTCAGGTGCTTGGTCGGCACCTGGTGGGATGCGGGAAGGTGCCGTTTAGGTCTTGCTGTCACCATCTGCATTGCCCTTGTCAGTCAGGGGCTTCTGACCCTGTCGCCCACCCAGCCCTGCCTTGTGTCACCCCAGCACGCCTGCTCTGTCCCTCCTACCTCCCATGCCCTTTTGGTGGGCCTGCCCGGAGCTGGGGTTGCCTCTCTGCGTCCCCCAGGTATACTGGGTGGACATCTGTGACTCACTGTCTGCCTGTGAGATCACGCTCCCACCACTCCCCAAGCCCCTTGGCCTGAGTGGGGGGGGGGGGCCTCCTCTCTGACCTCTGACCTCTGCGGGGCCTCTGCACCTCAAGCAGCCTCCCTTCCCCTGCTCCATGCAGCTGGGGCATCTCTCCCCATGGCTTCCAGGGAGCCCCTCGCCCTGACAGAACCCCTCACTGTCAGGATCATTGTGTTGGCCTGTTTTCGGGTTCATGTCAGTCTCTGGCCTGTGGAGGACGAACGTGGAGTGTTGGGTCCCCACTTCAAGCCCAGGTGGCCCCAGTCACCCTGGTTATGCGATTTGCCGTGGCCCTTCCTTTGACCTGGAGTTCCTCCCATGTCCCATGGGGCATTTCTGGGGCTGCCGGCCACCCTGCAGCCTGCACACTTCAGCTCCTGTTCCCACTTGGGGTTGTCCCTGGAAAGGGGAGAGCCCAGCCTGCACGGACCAACCACAGAGATGGTGTAGAAATTGCAACAGAAGGTGGGTTCCCCATCGTCCACCTCCAGCCCTGGGGGCAGGCGTGTGTCCCCTGCTCTTCTCTGGAGGGTCCTGCCATGCAGCTCGGGCTTCTCGCTGTGCAGCTCTGCGACGCTGCAGGAACATCCTTGTGCATAAATCTGCCTTTTGGACCATCTTCCTCAAGAGAGCTTCCCAGAAGTGGGATTACAGGTCATAGGGCAGGAACATCGTTTAGGCTCCCAACGGATGCAGCCAAATGGCTCTGCAGACGCTGCCGGCCACCTGCCTCTCAGGGTCTGGGTCATTTCCTCTGTAGCTGACGTGTGCTGGGCGGGTCTGTGTGCCGACCTGGCTTCACCCCTCACCCCTCAGGGTGACAGCGGAGGAAGTGAAGGAGAGAGCACAGCCCGGGAGGCCCAGGGGCTGCAGGAGCAGGGTTGGGGCTTAAGCTCTGAGATGTTGCCATTATGGGATGGTTCTTAGTGTGGGACTCGAGGGGACACAGGATGGGGTGACTCTGATGGGTTGAAGAGTGTCCCCCCTCCCCCAAGTTCATGTTTAACCAGAACCTGCAAATGGGACCTTATTTGGAAATAGGGTCTTTGCAGATCTCATCAAGTCACTGTGAGGTCATCCTGGAATAGGGTGTGCCCCGAATCCAGTGCCTGGGGTCCTCACAAGAAGACAGAACAGAGTCACATAGGGAGAAGGCCACGTGAAGACAGAGGCAGAGATCGGGGTGACACATCTACAAGCCCAGGAGCACCATGGACTGCCGAAAGCCACCTGCAGTCAGGAGAGAGGCCTGGGACAGATTGTCCCTCAGAGCCTCCCGAAGGGTCCAACCCTGCTCACACCTTGATTTCAGACTTCTGGTTTCCAGAACGGTGAGGGAATAAATTCCTGTTTTTTAAGCCACCCAGTTTGTGATCATTTGTTACGGCAGCCCCAGGAAACTTGTATAGTGCCCCAGAGTGGGGGGTGGACATAGATGGCCCTGGGGTCAGGGTTCCTGCTCCCACAGAAGCACCCTTCCCGCCGTGCCTCTCCACGTGGCGAGGCTGCCAGGGGTCGGGAGTGTGCACTGTCCTGAACCGCCACCCCACTCTTTCTTTTCTTTCTTTCTTTTTTTTTTGTTACTAGGCAAGGAACTTTATTAACCTGGTTCCAAACATTATTCCCAGGCTTCTCCAGCTTAATTAGCTACACAGAATGAATTGTGGGTAAGCAAAACTGGGAAAGAACTGCAGCGTCTAAGGGGTTTGGACTTAAACATATCAGAGTTCTAGATCTTATCAGCTCCAGAAATCAAGTAACGTTAGAACACAGTCATAGTAGAAATGGGCAGCTCCAAGTAGCTTCTTCAAGCCTGACCTGCTTTCGAAGTTCACTTGATTATTCTGTTGGCCTCACTCTTGGAAGCCCCTCTGGCCTCGAGCCCCCCAGCCCCGGGGCCTCCCCCCAGAGCCTCCTGCTGGGCCCGGGCTGAGTAGCCCCCCTGGAGGCCGGGAGAGCTTCCTGAGGTCACAGGTGAAACCAGGTGCGTTTGGCCATTTGGAAGGGGCCTCACTGTGTGCTAGGCTCGGCCGCCTGCCTTGGGGGAGGCTCAGCCACGCTGTGGGGACCTGCTGCCTAGACAGATGGGGTTGGGGCTGGCGCTCGTGTGCAGGCCATCCTGTGCCTGTGGGGCAGTCGGCCTCCTCTCCCATGGACGTCAGGCTGTGGAACAGGGGAGCAGCATCTCCAGTTGGCCCTGCTGGCAGCACTGGGCTTTGCCTTTGGGCTTGCAAAGCATGGCTCCCCTGCTTCCCACTTGGGGCCCCTCACACCTCTCTAGGACCTGTCAGGGCTTGTATAGGGCAGGGGTAGGAGAGCAAACACTGGGCCCTCCTGGGCTGCTGCACACACCTTCCCCGCCGACTCCCACCCTCTGAACCTGACGGTGACAGGCTGTGGCCCTGCAGTCAGTATGTGGTGAAGGGGTTGGGGGCAGTCCCGTTGCTGAGGCCCCTGCTCACTTGATCCCACCCCAGCCTGCTGGGATGCAGTGCCCAGGTGCAGGCCAGAGGGAGGTGTGCAGCTCCCGCGGAGCTCTGTGCCCAGTAAGACCCCATGTCCCTGGTGTCCCACCTAGTGCAGCCCCCAGAACCTTGGGGTGGGATTGGCATAGTGTCGGGGAAGGGTGCCTTGAGGACCTTCCAGGGGCGTGTCTTGGGGGGGGGCCCTTCTGCAGCTCCCAGTGTGCCAAGACTGCCCCGCCTGGCGAGTCCACTATGGTGTCACCAGCCCCTGGGTCTCCAGCTGGGCGTTCACTGCCTCCCTGTGCTGTCACGGACTGGGCACCTGTGCTTCCCTCCCCACCACTCTGCAGTAACTGCCCATCAGAGCTGGCCTGACCTTGTCTTCCCTCTCTTCCTGGGCTTCCACTTCTGCCCCTAATGTTCCCTCTGCCTAGACCCTTACTTCTTCACCCTGGAGTATCACCTTAAGGGTCCCCATCATCGGCCTTCCCCGATCATCCATTCTCAGGGTCCCCACCTCCCCCAAGCTTGGCTCTGAGTGGCCCTGCCTCCTCTCTGGGCCCCCAGAGTTAGTTTCCTAGGGCTCCTGTAGCAAAGTACCTTAAGCTGGGAGGCTTAAAACAACAAAAGTCTCTCCTGGGCATATATCCAGAAAAGATGAAAACTCTAATTTGAAAAGATACATGCACCCCAATGTTCAAAGCAGCACTATTTACAATAGCCAAGATACGGAAGCAACCCATGTGCCCATTAACAGATGATTGGATTAAGAAGATATGGTATATTTATACAATGGAATACTACTCAGCCATAGAAAAGAATGAAATAATGCCATTTGCAGCAATGTGGATGGACCTAGAGATTATCATACTAAGTGAAGTAAGTCAGAGAAAGACAAATACCATATGACATCACTTATATGTGGAGTCTAAAAAAATAATACAAATGAATTTACAAAGCAGAAATAGACTCACAGATATAGAAAACAAACTTCTGGTTACCTGAGGGGAAGGGGAGGGGGAGGGATAAATTAGGAGTTTGGGATTAACAGATACACACTACTACATATAAAATAGATAAACAGGGACTTCCTTGGTGGTGCAGTGGTTAAGAATCCGCCTGCCGGTGCAGGGGACACAGGTTTGAGCCCTGGTCCAGGAAGATCCCACATGTCGCAGAGCAACTAAGCCCGTGCGCCACAACTATTGAACCTGCGCTCTAGAGCCCGTGAGCCACAACTACTGAGCCCGTGAGCCACAACTACTGAGCCCGTGAGCCACAACTACTGAGCCCGCGCGCCGCAACTACTGAAGCCCGTGCGCCGCAACTACTGAAGCCCACGCGCCTAGAGCCCGTGCTCCGCAGAGGCCACCGCAATGAGAAGCCAGCGCACCTCGATGAAGAGTAGCCCCCGCTTGCCGCAACTAGAGAAAGCCCATGCGCAGCAACGAAGACCCAACGCAGCCAAAAAAATAAAATAAATAAAATAAACAACAAGGACCTACTATACAGCACAGGGAACTATATTCAGTATCTTGTAATAACCTACAATGGAAAAGAATCTGAAAAAGAACAGCTATATATATATTTGTGTAACTGAATCACTTTGCTATACACCTGAAACCAACACAACATTGTAAATCAACTCTACTTCAATAAAAAAGTTGTTTTGGAAAAAAAAAGAATTTAATAACAATATAAGGATCAAAAAATACCAAACAGGGCTTCCCTGGTGGCACAGTGGTTGAGAGTCTGCCTGCTGATGCAGGGAACACGGGTTCGTGCCCCGGTCCGGGAAGATCCCACATGCCGCGGAGCGGCTAGGCCCGTGAGCCATGGCTGCTAAGCCTGTGCGTCCGGATCCTGTTGCTCTGCAACGGGAGAGGCCACAATAGTGAGAGGCCCGCGCACTGCAAAAACAAAACAAAACAAAAAACCAAACAGATTCAAAACAAAACCAAAAACAAACAGAAAAAAAAAGAAAAAACAAAAACGCAGAAATCTACTCCCTCATAGTTCTGGAGACGAGAAGTCCCAGATCAAGGTGTGTGCAGGGCTGGATCCATCTGGGGGCTCTCAGTGGGAGTCTGTCCCAGGCCCCTCTCCCGGCTCTGGTGGCTCCTCATAACCCTTGGCTGTAGCTGCATCCTCCGATCTCTGCCTTCACCGTCACACGGCCTTCTCCCTGTCCGTCTCTGTGTTCTCTTCTTCGGAGAGCACTAGTCGTTGGATTTAGGGATCTCCCGAAATCCAGGATGACCTCATCTCAAGAGCCTGAACTAATCACAGCTGCAAAAACTATTTTCAAACAAGGTCATATCCTGAGGTTCCAGGTGGGCATGCAGCCCCCGTATAGTGGCTGAGCCGATTCATCCTGGGCTGTTCCTGCTCCTCTGTGCTGCCTTGCACATGCCCCCACCCGGCCCCCACCCGTGACCCTGGTGAACAGGCACATGACTTTACATTTGGGCCACTGATTCTGGAAACGCCAGCCGTGATTGTCCACCCATCACATCTCTGTCTTCAGCAGCCCCGGAGCAGCACGCACCACTTGTCACCTCCGCCTCACTGACTCCCGGGACAGGTCCAGAGAAGACCTATCCTTGCAGGCCACCCCACCCTACACCCTGGGGGCTCCTGCTGGGAGAGTCCTGGGGTCCCTGGGCTTCGCCTGGGCCTGGCTAGCTGTGGGTGTTCCCAGAGGACTCAGGGTGTGGGGCAGTTCTGGGCTTCCCAATTCCAGATACAGCTGTTAGGAATTCCCTGGTGGTCCAGTGGTTAGGACTCCGTGCTTCCACTGCCGGGGGTGTGGGTTCGATCCCTGGTCAGGGAACTGAGATCCTGCCTACTGTGCAGTGCAGCGAAACGAAACAAAACACAGGACTTCCCTGGTGGTCCAGTGGTTAAGAATCCACCTTCCAATTCAGGGGACGCGGGTTCGATCCCTCGTCAGGGAACTAAGATCCCACATGCCATGCGGGGCAACTAAGCCTGCAAGCCGCAACTCCTGAGCCCGTGCGCTCTGGAGCGCGACAACTAGAGAGAAGCCCGCATACCCCAACGAAGAGCCTATGCGCTGTGACTAAGACCCGACGCAGCCACAGAAATAACTAACTAACTAAATAAATATTAACAAACCACAAGAACAACAGATAGAGCTGTCGATGGTTGCTTCCTCAGGATGGGAGCTGGTCCCTGAGGCACCTATGGAGGCCAGGCAAGCAGGGCCCCAGCTGTCAGGGCCTGTTGGCCCACCAGACAGACACAGGCCGGCAGCTTATCCGTGAGAGGGTGCTGCGGACCGAACTGTGTTCCCCAGATTCCTGTGTGGCAGCCCTAGCCTCCGGTGTGACCCTATGTGGAGATGGGGCGTGCAGGAGGTGATTGAGGTGAACTGAGGTCATAAGGGAGGGTTCCTGATCCGATAGGACAGGTGTCCTTATAAGAGGGAGAGAGAGACTTCTCACTGAACGCACCCCAAGGAAAGGCCACGTGAGGACACTGGGAAAAGGCAGCGTTCTGCAGGCCAACAACAGGGCTCTCACCAGAGGCTGTGCCGGCACCCTGATCTCAGACTCTAGCCTCCGAAACTCTGAGAAGTACACATCTGCTGCTTAAGCCACCCAGTCTGTGGTATTTTGTTACAGCGGCCCGAGTTAATACAGAGGGTTATTTTGGAAGTAAGGGGTCAGGGTAGGCTTCTTGTCATGTTTGAGCTGAAACCCAAAGGATGAGAAGGAGCTCCATGGAAGGTTCCAGAAAAGGGTGAGGTGGGTGCAAGGGCCCAGAGGCAGGAGGCAGGGGAGGGCCTTGTGGGCCACCGGGAAATTGAGGTTTGCCAGGAAAAGAGCCTGGATTGTAACCGAGGCCCCGTCCCGTTTCCCAGGTGACCTCAGGGCGAGCCAGTCATTCCCCCCCGGGCTTCAGTTTCCCCCCTTGTAAAACGGAGGTGAAGCCATGTCTCCCCATCTCAGGGCTGCTTCGAGGCCCCACCCAGAGTGGGTGCCTGGCTGGCGGGCAGGGGAGAGAGGCCCCCCAGGAGCCAGCTGTGCTGCACTCAGACCCCAAGGGACCCTTCCTACATCCCAGCCCGACCGTCTGTGCTCAACAACGGCCACCAGCGAGGGAAACAAAACATGCTCAGAGCGGACTCTCCGAATCAGCCGGGGATGCGGATTTGGCAGCGGCAGCAGGGCCTGATTAAAGGCATTCCGAGGCGCACTCGGTGTTTGTGTATCTGGTTCTGTATTTACACTTTGGGAACGAGTGAGGAGGCAGCTGGGGAGTGTCTCAGTCGGCCAGGGGGTCCGGGGGCCGGGGTGACTCAGCCTGGAATCCACGCTCGGCCACATGCCTGTGATGCTTTCATTCATTCCCGAGTTCATTCATTATTCCTTCCCATGCTCGGTAGACGTGTAATGAGAAACTCCAGTGTACCGGGCACGCTTCGTGGGGGCAGCCTGGCTCTCCTCACCGTGGAGCTGTCAGTTGGCGTGGGGGCCCATGGTGAGGTGGGACTGGGGCAGCAACAAAGTTAGCAGCAGTGAATTATTACTGTTTTTGCTCGCACCTCATGGCTCGCAGGATCTTAGTTCCCCGACCAGGGATTGAACCCGGGCCCTTGGCAATGAAAGCACAGAGTCCTAACCACTGGACCACCAGGGAATTTCCAACAACAGTGAATTAAAAATGTACCAAAAGCCTAAATGTAAGAGCTCAATCTATAAAATTCCTAGAAGGAAGCATAGGTGTAAATCTTCCTGGACTTGGGTTAGGTGATGGAGTTTTAGATGTGATACTAAAAGCACAAGCAAAAAATAATAGATTAATTGGAGCATATCAGCATTTAAAACTTCGATGCATCAAAAGACTGTCAAGAAAATGAAATATTTGCAAACCATATAGCTGATAAGGGATTAAGATCCAGAATATATAAAGAACTCTTATAACTCAACAAGAAAAAGACATACAACCCAATTTTTTTAAAAGGCAAAGGAATTGAATAGACCTTTCTCCAAAGAAGATGTACAGTGACCGATAAGCACATGAGAAGATGCTCAACCTCAGTAGTCATCAGGGAAATGAAAATCAGAACTGAAATGAGATACCACCTCCCACCCATCAGGATGGCTACTGTCAAAGCAACAGACACTAACAAGTGTTGATGAGGATGTGGGGAAATTGGGACCCTCGTGCCTTGCTGGTGGGAATGGAAAATGGTGCAGTAGCTGTGGGAAACAGTCTGACAGTTCCTCAACAAGAGAAATACGGAGTTACCATATGATCCAGCAGTTCTGTTTGGAGGTACATACCTGAGAGATTTGAAAACAGGGACTCAGATACTTGTACATGCACATCCACGGCAGCACTAGTCACAGTCGCCAAAAGGTGGGACAACACACGTGCGTTAATAGATGAATGGACAAAATGTGGTCCATCCACGCGGTGGAATATTATTCAGACATAAAAAGGAATGAAGCTCTGACACGTGCTGCCGTGTGGACGAACTCTAAAAACACCACGCTGAGAGAAAGAAGCCAGACGCAGAGGGACAGATAGTGTGTGATCCCATTTCTGTGAAATATCAAGAACAGGCAAATCCACAGACACAGAAAGCAGGTTAGTGGTTGCCGGGGCTCTGGGTGGGGGGATGCGGAGCAACTGCTAATGAGCGCTGGGTCTCTTTTGGGGTGATGCGAATGTTCTGGACCTGGCTAGAGGTGATGGTCCCACGACACTGTGAATGTACTAGATGGTACTGAATTGTACAATTTCAAAGGGTTCTTTTTTTTTTTTTTTTTTTTTTGCGGTACGCGGGCCTCTCACTGTTGTGGCCTCTCCCGTCGCGGAGCACAGGCTCCGGACGCGCAGGCTCAGCGGCCATGGTTCACAGGCCCAGCCGCTCCGCGGCACGTGGGATCCTCCCGGACCGGGGCACGAACC
The DNA here is from genome assembly GCF_937001465.1 of Orcinus orca. NCBI lineage: Eukaryota > Metazoa > Chordata > Mammalia > Artiodactyla > Delphinidae > Orcinus > Orcinus orca. The sequence continues at coordinate 11,277,939 of NC_064561.1, read as the reverse complement.
CGTGTCCCCTGCATCGGCAGGCGGACTCTCAAGCACTGCGCCACCAGGGAAGCCCCTCAAAGGGTTCATTTTATGTTGTGTGACTTTTATTTTGATAACAAAGAAAAAAAAATGTTTAAGAAGGGAGAAGAGTGGTTCCGGGCCTTCCTGGTTGGGTACCTGTGCAGGCACAGCCGTCTCCCCCAGAGCCCCAGGTTTCCGAGAGGTGTGGGGAGAGACGGCACGACCCACAGATGTTGGGAATGGAGCCTGGGAGGGGCCGTCTCCCCTCCCCAAGCTCACGTCTGGTGCGCAAGCTAAGACCAGGCAGGCACTTGGGGCCAGGCCTTGGAAGGAACCTGGAGGGACACAGCCAGACTAAGTGGGGTGCACACACCTCTCAGGGACTGCTGGCCCCGGAAAATGCACTGGCAGGTCCACGTGACTCAGAATCAGACCCTTTCAGGGGCTCTCTGGGGCTCCCTCCACAGGCCCCTACTGCTGCTGGAATACTTGGAGAACCTGATGAAGCCCTGGTCTCTCCCTCCCAGGGAATAACCCCGAAAGGTGACCCCTCTGCTGTTGGCAGCCTGCTGAGGACTCCACCTAGGGGAGCCCTGAGGGGCCGTGCTCAGGCCAGGGTGTGCGAATCCCCTGGGGTCCTGCTCAGCACTCAGGTCCCAGAAGGATCCTGCACTTGAGGTGGGATTTGCCCTCCACCTCCCTCTCACGAGTGGCTCTTCGTGTACTTGGGAAGCCGCCTGTTCTTCCTTGGGCCTCAGTTTTCCCAGAGTCGGGGGGTGGGCTGTCCCATGTGGGCACAGGAGAAACATTGTCCCTGCCTGGGATTCTGAGCACATCGAACAGTTAGTTGTTCCTGCATTCACATGTTCATCTGTTATCTGGTCTCTCAGTCCCCGTGTGAGTGCCAAGCTACTCCATTGTGCCAGGGTCCTTGCAGGGCTGACAGTCTAATGGGAGGAGATAGACCTTGGTCGGGTGGTTTTGGATAGTGAGCCGTGGAAGGAAGGAGGTGACCCCGTGGGGGAGAGGTGCGCAGTGTTGGGCTGGCCCAGCGGGAAGAGCCTTCTGGAGGAGGGAGGGCCAGTGCAAAGGCCCTGAGGCAGTTACCTCAGCTGGTAGAGCACAGTGGTTGGGGGAGGGAGAGCAGAGGGCCAGACAGTGCAGACCTTCGTGGTGAGAGGGGGAAACAGGTCTGCTGAGAGCTCACAGCTCCTCTCTGGTGCTCTGCTGTGGCCCCCATGCCTGCCCTGGCTTTGCAGGACAGAGCTCAGCCTTCAGCTACTCCCCTTAATTTCATTAGAAGCTTGGCCAGTTGCCATGGTGGTTGCTGATGGACCTGACCGAGGCCAGCTCCTTCTAGACAGCGAGGCCTGGGAGGGGTTGGCAGATGGGAATTTGCTGTATCCTGTGGGGGTCCCAGAGGACGGGGGCTGCCCTGGAGAAGTGATTGCATCTGCCATGCCTTCCCAGGGCCACGGGCCCCCGTGCTTCCCTGGCCTTGTGGCCCCCACTCCTCCCAGCCCCTTGGACGGTACCAGGATCGGGGGTTGTGTGCCCAGTAGGGATGTGGACACAGACTGGGGATGCACGCTGTGCTGGGCAACTCTGTCCCTGTGGGGTCCTGTCAGCAAGGGGGTTGGGAGAGGCTGGAGAAGCCACCCATTTATACACGGTTCTGTAGGGGGAGTGGGGGTCGGGTGGGGGAGAAGGACTTTGGTGGGGGAGGGCCAGTCCTCACTCAGGCTGTGTCAGGGGCCGGGGCGGGGGAACCCTGTGTGGAAATGAGGGGCCCAGGGCGAAAGCAGGACCTGAAGTGGCTTTTTATAGTGAGACTTGTGCTGGGTCCCCCTTGGCAGAGCCGAAATGGTTGGGTTGATGCTCTGACTATAAGCTCCCAGAAGGGCTGGCGTGCTCTGATCTGTGATGTGATGTGGCCTCTGGGACACTCTGCGGTCCCAGCCACCCGCTGGTCCACAGGGTTATGCGAGAGTCAGGTTCCAGGAGTGGAGTCTGTGCCCCACTTGGCCACTTCTGAGCTTGATGGCCCTGGGCAGTTCCCTTGCCTGCTGAGTCTCAGTTTTCCCATCTGGAAAGCGGAGTGTGCTGGTAACCTCCTCAAAGGGCCTGTCTTATTACTATTTTTTTTCTTTTCTTTTTTTTTTTTTTTTTTGGCCTCGCTGCACGGCTTGTGGGATCTTCCCCGACCAGGGGTTGAACCTGGGCCACCGCAGTGAAAGCCTGGAATCCTAACCACTAGGCCACCAGGCAACCCCCAAAGGGCCTGTCTTAGGTTGAATTGTGTCCCCGCAAAACATGTGTCCTGGGAACTTCCCTGGTGATCCAGTGGTTAAGACTTTGCACTTCCACTGCAGGGGCCACAGGTTCGATCCCTGGTCGGGGAACCAAGATCCCCCATGCCTCATGACGCCCCCCACCCCCCAAAAAATGATATGTCCATGTGCTCACCCCTGGAACCTGGGAATATGACCTTACTTGGCAGGAGGGTCTCTGCAGGTGTAATTAAGGGTCCCAAGATGAGATTACTTCTAAATTAGGATGGGCTCTGAATCCAATGACAGGTATTATTCTAAGAGAAAGGAGAGGGGGATTTGAGACACAGACACAGAGGGGAAGGCCGTGTAGAGACAGAGGCGGAGATCGGAGTGAGGCAGCTGTGAGCCAAGGACGCCTGGAGCCCCCCCCGCCCCCCGCCCCGCGAAGCCAGGAGGGGCCTGGGACGGACCATCCCTCAGAGCCTCTGGAAAGAACCAACCCTGTCCACACCTTGATTTTGGACTTCCACCTCTTGAACTGTGAGGGAGTGAATTCCTGTTGTTATAAGCCACCCAGTCTGTGGTAATTTGTTATGGTCGCCTCAGGACACCTGAGACAGGGCAGTTGTGATGCTTAAATGTGCTGAGACTTGAGAAGGGCTCTGTGGCCCGTGGCGGGGGCTCAGGGGTGCCGTCTGCAACACTTGGGGTGGGAGGGTGGCTCAGAGGGTGCCTAAGGCCTATGCTGTGCTTCCTGGTCATCTGTCGTGTCCCCATCAGCCTCAACCCTGAAACACCTCTGACCCCTAGGGTGTGGCGCCACGTCGTTGGTTGGTTGGTTCACACGTGGGAGCAAGAGGATTTGAGAGACACGAACTGGACTGTTCTGGAAAGATCTGGGGCTGCAGGATGCTGGTGGGAGGCAAGGCCAGACATAAAGCAGCACTTCCTGGGGGTCCGGCGTGGCCCCATGCAGTGCTGGCACCAGACACGTTGTGACCAGTAGACCGTGAGTCTCGGGAGCCCGCCACCTGGCGGTTACAGGATGGGGATGGTGGACAGGGTTCATGGGCCAGGCATTTTGGATGGGGCAAACGTGGCTAGACAAACCAAGGGGCATATGGAAAAGGCCTGGGTCAGTCAGTGGTGCGATCATTTTTCTTCCTTTTGACCCAGTAAAGGAAGAGGGTAGCTTTAGGGGAAGCTGGGCAGGGTGATTCCGGAACTCCCTGTGCCATCTTTGCAGTTTTTCTGTGAACCGAAAACTTTATTAAAAACAACAACAGCAGGGCTTCCCTGGTGGCGCAGTGGTTGAGAGTCCGCCTGCCGATGCAGGGGACGCGGGTTCGTGCCCCGGTCCGGGAGGGTCTCACATGCCGCGGAGAGGCTGGGTCCGTGAGCCATGGCCGCTGAGCCTGCGCATCCGGAGCCTGTGCTCTGCAACGGGGGAAAAAACAACAACAACAACAAAGCCAGAGGCCAGTGTGAAGGTGGCTTGGGGGGGCCTGCTCCTTGGGTGGGGTGTCAGGGAGGCCCCCCCAGGGTGGGTGTGGAGGGGGAGCTGTCACAGGCTGAGGCCCTGGGGGGAGTCACAAACTTGGGGTGCTTTGGGGTCAGGTGGCCAGAGGAAATGAAGAGTGGGGAGAGCAGAAGGCAAGGAGGCCACCGTGAAAGCGTGGGTGATGGGGCATCTGCCTGCCCTCAGCATCTGGAGTGGGGTCCACTCTTACAGTTGGGGAGCCTGGACTTGGACCCCAGACTGTCTGACCCGCAGGCCAAAAGCAAGGGGGAGCCTGGGAGTCACAGCTCCTTTGAGCCGGTGGGCCTTGTCCAGACTTCACTGCCCTGTCTGCGCCTGCCTCTGCCAAAACCCGTGAGGATGGGGTGAGGGGAAGGGGTGGCCCAAGCCTCCTGAGGGAATCAGGAGTTGTGTTGGTGTCCTGAAAGGTTCTTATGTGGCCTCCAAATGGGACTGTCACCTGGCTGGTGAAAGTCACCTCCTGAGAGCGGGAGCAGTGGTGTTCATTCATTGATTCATTCCTTCACTCATGTGTTCTGTGTTTCTTTGTTCCACCAGCAGGTGCTGCTGAGTGTTAGACCCTGGCTTGGATGCCGGGTTTATGGCGAGGTTGGGGGTAGGGTAGGGTAGGAAGCGCCGTCGAGGGGGTACAGAGTGAGGACCACTGGGTGGAGGGATGCACGAGGGACTGTGGCTTGACAGCGGGAAGAGGCATGAACTTCAACGTCAGGCAGCTTGTTAGACCCTGACTGGTGGTGTCACTCTGCTCTCCTCCTTGTGGACCCTCTGAGGCATCAGGCCCATGGGTGGAGCCCAGGCTGGCACCTCCTCACCCCAGGACCTTACTCCTGGGGCTTCCTGGCCAGGCCTGGGATGGCAGTCAGCCCCTGCAAAAGTTAAGGGGGTCCCTAAGACCACCTTCACATCTGACACCAACTGCAGAATTCGAGGGTTCCCAAGACTACATTCAGCTCGGCAGTTCCCTGGAAGGACTCAGGAGTCACTGAAAACCATCATACGGTCGCGGGGTCTGTTACAGTGAAACGACACAGATCACAGCTGGCGTGGGGCGGCGGCCAGGAGACTTCCAAACACAGAGCTGCAGGTTGTCCCTTCCCGGGGAATCACACGGACAGTGCTTGCTTCTCCCAGCACCAGTGTGTGATGACATACATGGGGGCTGTCAACCAGGGATGTGCCCCAAGCCTTGGTGTCCAGGGTTCTTATTGGGGTTCGCCACGCAGACGCTGCTGACTGCTGTCTGCAGCTGCTGCAGAGGGTGAGCTGGTATTGCATTGGCCTGAGACCTCCACCCGCAGTCACACTGTTGGCATAGATACCCAGCGTGGCCCGAGGACCTAGGCAAACAGAGACACTCTTTATCAGGCAGCGCTTTCACTTCCCAGGAGCTGGGGGCAAAGGTCAAACTGCCCTGGGCCAGGTTAACTCTCCTGCACAGCCCCACATACAACCAAGGATGAGCACAGGGGTCCCCCCCAAAGGACGAGTGGGGCCCCGCACTGTGTCCACTCCAGAGGCCGCACCACAAAGCCTGACATTCCCAAAGCACAGTGGATGGGGCTTGGGAACCATCAAGGGAAAGAAAGGCTCCGCCAGAGGGCCACTGTTGCAGCAGCGCACAGCCACGAGCAGCCTGTCGCCAGTCTGGGCTCCCTCTGGGCCGGAACGTGGCAGCTTTGCAGAGTACTTTCCAGAATGCCGCGGTTTCCAGAGCTGGCCGTTCAGCCTGGGACAGAAGCACGTGTGTTATAAGCACTTCCTGTATCTCACACAACCGGCGTTTGTTTACACACGCTCACCTGGACCACCCACTCTAGAGAGGGGGAAACTGAGGCCCAGAAGGGGGCTGTAGCTCCCCAGGGCCACATGGTACTCGAGAGGTGGTTCTTGAGAGGTAGATGTAAGGCTAGTTCCTGCCACGTGGCTCAGACACAAGAAGGGCCTGGCGGGGGCGGGGGGGGGGGCGGGCGGGGGGGCGGGTCTCGGGTCCAAGGTAACCCGTGCCCATCGCCCATCCTACTTGGCCTCCCCCTCCGTCCTGACCGGGCGCTAGCCTATTTCATCTCGTGCAGCCGCAGGGAGGGACACAGTGGGGTGTTCACGGTGAGCGTCTCCAGCCATTGGAGACAGAGCCTGGGCCGGACCCTACAGATGCCTGAGAACCACCCGCGGAGGAATGGAGCAAGGTCAATCTCCCTCCTGGCTCCACCGCAGCTCGCAGGAAACAGCTGTTTACCTGGGTGAGGTGCTCGGCCGGGCGAGCAGCCAGTTCCCGAGCTTCACTTCCCCCTCCGGTGTCGGGAGAGCCGGGCGGTGTGGGCGGACAGCAAACGGAGTGCTGCCAGGAGCTGTTTGTGAGGGAACGTGAGCCGGTCTTGTTGTGTACACAGCGTCGACCCTAGCAACCGCCCCAGCCGGCTGGAGCGGACACCCACCTCTCCCCGGGTGCCCAGCTGCCACCCCTCCGTCACAGCACCTGCATACCAGCCTGGCCAGACTGACAGGCTTTGGGGACCTGGCTGAGGGCCTAGGGCCACCGGTGGTGTCAACCAGGTCACGAGCATCTGCTATTCCTGGCAAAGTGGAATCGATGCTCCAGCGAGGAAAGGCCCGGTCCCAGCCCCGCACCAAGGCAGCCGTGGCTGGTCAGGGAGCCCCGGACTCCTGGTTCTGAGGCCTGGCCCAGCAGGACGAATCCCCACGCGAGTGATGGGCAGAGGACTGTGCAGGGATGCAGCCACCCCAGACGAAGGCTCTGTAATGCGTGAGGCTGGCGGGGCAGGCAGAAGGAGCCTGGGGGCTTGGGCAGGACTCCTTAGAACTCAGGCGGGGTCTGGCAGACCCTCTCGCCCTGTGTGTGCTGTCAGAGGGATTGTACATGCTGCACTTTGAAAGCCAGCACTGCACTTCTGAGCTGGCCTCTCTGGTTCAGGCCAGTGGAAAGACAATTTCTCCTGTGTCCGGGCGTAAATTCGCAGCCTCTGGCCCGCACCCCAGGAACGCAGCCTTTGGCGTGATAAGAAATGGCTCCCCTGGGGGGGTGAGGGGCCTCCTGCGCAGGCTCCAGGCTCCAGGTCCACTTGATACTCTTGCTTATTCACAAATTGTCTGAATCAGCTGGCGACGCCCCCTCAAGTTCATGGAGGCAGCACCCCCAGGGCGAGTTTCCCTGCCTGGGGAGGGCCACCTGGGCGTCTCGGGTCTCTGATTCTGCTGGTTTTGGTGGAGAGAATCATGGCTCCTTTGAGAATCTGAGTCATGGGGGTGCCACACCCTCTGTGCCCGGTGCCACTGACTCCACTACTTGGGGCCCTCGGGAATGATGCTCCGCAGAGTGTGCTCAGGAACCACCACCCCCGCTCCCCCCACACTATAGCTGTCGGTTTCTCTCTTGCAGCTCCAGCTCCAAAAGTCCCAGTACCTGCAGCTGGGCCCAAGCCGTGGCCAGTACTATGGCGGGTCCCTGCCCAACGTGAACCAGATTGGGAGCGGCACCGTGGATCTGCCATTCCAGGTGAGCCCCCATTCCTCTCCCACACCACCTCCCACCTGGAGTGTGTTGCAGTCTGGGCCCTGGCCACAGAGCAAGAGAGCGTGCATGACAGCCGGTGAACAGCTGGGGTCACCAGACAATTGCCGCCGCCCACCCAGCCCCCGCCTACTCCTTCCCCTGGGATGGCCTGGCCAGGCCTCACCCGGATCCCCCCTGCCCATCCTCTGTCAGCGGAGCCCGCAGAGAGGCCGAGGTCTGGCTGTGAGTGTTTCGGCAGCCGCTACACCTGTTGGCCGACTGTGCGGCAGCGGGAACTGCTCAGGGCCTCTGGGGCTTGGCTCCGTCCCGCTTCACTAATCCGCAAGCCCAGCAATTCTCAGAAGGAGGCCCCTCAGCCTGACCCCACTTGTCTGCAAACGTTTTCTGGCAGAGACCCACACAGCACGGCTCCCGCAGGCCGCATAGCTGCCGCGCACGTCCTTATCATAAATAAGAACAGATAAGGTCCACCGCCTGCCTGGTGCAGGGCCGGCCTCTTTTCCTGGGCCACGTCCCTCGACCCTGGTCTGCAGGTGGAAGTGGGGGCACGGTGGGCCCAGGAGCTGGGCCGATAGCTGGGCCCCCCGCCCCCCAGCACAATATCTGGACTCCTGCAGGGACAGGTCCACCGAACAGCCATGCACTTGTCCCGTGGCTGGGACAGAGCCCCAGAAACAGCCACGTCCGTTAGCATGTTGACAGGCCAGGTGGAGCTGGGTCGCTCCCACAGGGAGCTCAGTCCCCACCCACCCCGCAGTCATTCCTCAGCCTGTACTCCTCCCACACTGCTGCTGGGATGTGTCAGGGCACCAGCCCAGGGTCCCGCAGGCTGGCTTGGGGTCCGGCTGGCTCAGCTCTGAATCCCCAGGGCCTCTTGGAGCACGGCCCTCCTCACATGGCCTCCACATCAGAGCAGATAGATGCATGGGGCTGTCAGGCTGATCTGCACATGCTCCAAAAGCCTCACCTCTTTGTCAGGGCCCTTTCTAGTTTGGGTTTTCTCCTCTCCTCCCTGGCTCCCCTCTTCCTCTGTTTCCCCATCCCCTCCTCCGTCAAGGACAGTGTCTCTCTGGGCATCCCCAAACTTGGCCCTGCCTGAGGCCACTGTAGAGCCCCCGAGGGCCGAGGGTGCATGGGGGCCTGTTGGGCTTCCCACTGGGGGGCCAGGCGAGGCAGGAGTGTCTGAAAGTCTTGGTTCTTTGCATTTTCAGCCCAGCGGATATCTGGGGGAGGCTCTGGCAGCGGCTCCTGTCTCTCTGGTAAATGAGCCCCTGGGCTGAGGCCTCGGCATCCCCGGCACGTGTGCGGGCGCTGGGTATTCCTGTGCGGCCGCCCCCGTGGCCCAGCGGGAGGTGTCCCGTCTGCCAAACGGAAGCAGATTCGCTCTGCACCCCCTTGTCTGGGGAAGTGCATATGGTCGCGTCGAGAGACCCCTTCCCCGGGGGATCCTAGCATGCGTGCCAACGCTGCATGGTTCGTTCCTGTGACACATGCACATGCGTGTGCGCGGATCCTAACTCGGCCTGGCGAGCTGGGCTGTGGCTGGGCCCGAGCTTCTCTGTGCCTCTGGCTCTGCTTCAGCCGCCTTGGTTTCCCCTCTGGGCTTCCAGGCATCTCTGGGAGGAGATGAACGGCCCCTGTCCTCTGGTGTCTGTGCCTGGACAGTGAGGTTCCTACCCTCCCTCGGTCACTGCTACCTCCCGGGCCCACAGCCTTTTGGAGGCAGAAGCACAGAAAGACCCAAGCTGGCAGCGTCCTTGCTGGGTCAGAGAAAGACGGGGTCCCCGGACGCCAGGGGTCCCCAAACACCAGGGAGAGCAGTCAGCCCTGAATGCTAGCCGAGGTTTTCAGACAGGTGGAGAAGAGCAGTGAGCTAGCCAGTGGCATTCTTCCGGAGGAAATTGCTTTTTGCCTGGCTGCCCAGAGAAGACAGAAGGGCCCGAGGGCCAGATGGCCAGGTAGGAGGCTGGTAGCTGCCTCCAGAGCTAGCTAAGGCTGCCAGTCTCACCCCAGTCAGATGGTGAGGGGCCCATGGCACCAGGGCTGGTGGAGAGCAGGCTCCTGGGGACCTCAGGAGCATGGAGCCAGGAGCGGGAGCCGGGCGTGACCGGGGGCCTCATGCCAGCCGCAGGTGCTGGAAGGGAGCCCCGTCCAGCCAAGCTGTGGGCCAGGGCTCCGGAAAGTGCCTGCACTTGGCTGCCGGTGGTGCTGGGACAAGGCTGTGGGGGAGAGTGCGTGGGGGCCGAGTCTCAATCAGGACCAGCCCCAGTCTCCACGAGGAGCCTCCAGGGAGCCAGCACTTGGCCAGGTGGGCCCCTGACGTCCTGGGCTGGAAGCCCTGGGGCTGTCTCTTGGCAGGCCCCTCCAGGGATGACGTAGGTGGGGAGAGGAGGCCGGCCAGGCCCGGAGAGAGAGGGCGGAGGCCTGTCTGCACCTGGCGAGGCTGGGAGGGGGTGCTCGGGCCATCTGCACCCCTGGCACCCTGGCCGGCTCCGGGCCCCGAGCTTGCGCCGCTCTGCCTGGCCCGTGCATGCCAGCTGCACTGCACGCCTGCCGCCCCGGCACCTGGAACCCCAGCGCGCCGCCACCCCTACAGTGCTCGGAGGCTGGGGGCAGGGGCAGAGGAGGAAAGGAAGCCCGTCTGGAGTAGCCGAGGGTGTCTCCAGAACTGGGCAGGGGGGTTGTAGAGGGACCCTGAGGCGAGATCCTGGGGGCAGAGCTGGGGTCAGATCTTGGACCACAGCTGGTAACCGTGGTTTGGGTTCCTCTCTCTTTTTTTCCGTCTCTTCCTCTCCTCCCTCCCCACCCCCAGACACCCTTCCAGTCCTCAGGCCTGGACACCAGCCGAACTACCCGGCACCATGGGCTAGTGGACAGAGTGTACCGGGAGCGTGGCCGCCTTGGCTCCCCACATCGCCGGCCTCTGTCAGTGGACAAACATGGAAGGCAGATATCCTTTTCCCAGAGTGGGGGGGGAACCACTTCATCCAGCTGATGGACCTGCCTGCTGCCAGCTCTGTGATAGAATCAGGGCCGCTCCAGTCCTCCAGGGCTACTGGGCCCCACCAAGAGGGGGGTGCCATTGCATGGCAACCCTGGAAGACTTCCTGGAGGAGGCAGTGCAAGCTGAGGAGCCTTTAGCCAGGCGGGGGCTCGGGGAGCACAGGGAACAGTGACACAGAGTAGGCCACTGGAGCACACAGCTTGAAATGAGAGTTGGGAGGGTATGCTCAGATGCCTGACTGGGCAGTGGGGCCCAGGAAGGCTGTGAGCAGGGCACCCACACGTCAGGGCCATGGTGGTGGACCCCTCTGGGGGCAGTATGGAGCAAAGGCAGTGGGGCCGAGGGGGATCTGAGCCAGACACAGATCAGAGGGAGGCTTGATCTGAAGACACAAAATTTGCCTTTGCACCTCTGCCAAGCAGAGAGGTTGTGAGGAATCCCACCCCCACCACCGACTTGGCTGCCCCTTGGTACTTAACCAGCCAGGCTCCCCCGCCACTGCGTTCTGAGTGGGTGCTCCTGGGAACCCCGGCTCTCTAGAACAGAGAAGCCTGTTCTTTCCTGGTTCTCGTTTCCACGGGCTGGGGGAGCCTGAGCAACTGGGCACCAGACCAAGCCCTCGGGCCCTGGGGGTCACCCCGTCAGCCCAAAGTTAAGAGTCAAGACCGGGGTCAGCTGAACTAGACTCCCTGCAGCCCCCCCTACGGGCCCCCGTTTCATGGCTGAGGCCCCTCTTGGAAGGGGTGCAGCCTGCACGTGCGCTTGCAGGGGGTGAGTGCTGAGTGCTAGGTGGATGGGGCTGCACCCTGGGGGCTGCTCGCAGCCAGGCAGGAAAGGCCCCCGCCCCGAGGCCCCAGCTGTTTGCCGGCTCCCAGCAGCCTGGCTACTCGGGCTGGCCAGCGCAGGGTTCTTGAGGCTCGGGGCAGGGCCTCAGCTGACAGCACCATCCCCTTAACTTACACTCACGCGGACAGCTGCCCATATGGCACCGTGTACCTCTCGCCACCTGCGGACACCAGCTGGAGAAGGTCAGTGACCCAGAACCAACCCCCAGCCCTCTCATTGGAAACAAAACTATACTTTCATCGTGGCCGTGCTTGGAAAACCAATATGCAGTCACTTAAAAATGACAAAACTTAGAAGCATCCAGAAGTTTCTAGAAATCAGCTCTATCCCTGTAAACAATGAGGTCACAGTTTTGGGGTCTTCCAGGGATTTTTTTTTTCCCCTCTATTTATGACTTTTTTTTTCCCCTCTATTTATGACTTTTTTTTTTCCTTTTCTTTTTTAAACAAAGTTGGGATTGTAGTGAATATTCAGTGTTGTCACTTGCTTTATTTAATGCTCTATTATGATTGTTTCCCACATTCCTGAAAAGCCATAGAAAATTTGATTGGAAAAGTATGATATATTTATTACTAGAAGATTAGGAAAATACATAAATGCATCTAGAAGATGAAGAAAAAGTCCATAATGCCATCATCTAGGAAGATCTAAGATAACAACAATAATATAGTTAATATAAATACCTACAATAACACGGATGATAGTTGCACACCAGTGTGAATGTACTTAATGACATAGAAGTGTATACTTAAGAATGGTTAAAAAGGCAAGTTTTATATTTATTTTAGCACACATACGCAAAAAAACATATGTAGGTGACTTCAGTAAACAAAGACCCAAAGTAAACAAGCTATTAAAAAAAAACACAGCACAAAATATATCATTCAATTAGGGACTTCCGTAATTAGGGACTTCCCTGGTGGCACAGTGGTTGAGAATCCGCCTGCCAATGCAGGGGACACGGGTTTGATCCCTGGTCCGGGAAGATCCCACATGCCACGGAGCATCTAAGCCCGTGCGCCACAACTATTGAGCCTGCGCTCTAGAGCCCGTCAGCCACAGCTACTGAGGCTGCGTGCCACAACTACTGAAGCCCACGCGCCTAGAGCCCAAGCTCTGCAACAAGAGAAGCCACCGCAGTGAGAAGCCCACGCACCGCAATGAAGAGTAGCCCCCGCTCGCCACAACTAGAGAAAGCCCGCGCGCAGCAACTAAGACCCAACAATGAAGACCCAATGCAGCCAAAAATAAATAAATAAATAAATAAAATTTAAAAATAACATAATTAAATGCCCACCAAGCACGTGTTCATATACCAGGTCCTATTTCAACCATCACATACATTAACAGATGTAAGACGCACAGAGCTCTGTGGAGTTGGTGCTGTTATCCTCCCCATTTTAGGCATAAGAAAGCGCGCAGAGAGGTCAGAACACTTGCTCAGGGACAGACAGCTGGTGGGGAGCCAGGATCCCCCTGGCTCCTCATAGCTCAGCTGGCCCCTGGGTCAGAGACAGCCCGGTCCTCTGTAACCTGCTGTTGTCCTTGAGCCAAGTTTCCTCCACGTCACTCTCAGTGTCTGGGACATCCCCATTGGGGGTGTGTGGCTGTTTCCCCGAATTGGCTGTGCAGCTGGACCTGCCCTTTGCGTGTCTGCCCAGCTCCCCGTGGCTGCCCCTGGTTTCCTAGGCAGCTGAGGGGTTTTTCTGAGGACCCTCCCTCCAGGCATCTGCAGCTGGGGGCAGATTGTGTTATTGGGGCAGAGAGTGGAGCCTCTCCCAGACTCCTGGGAGCACTGGGCTGGTTGGAGCAAGACCCCCCCTTGGCCATTGGTCACCAGTAGGGGACTCCATGATGGGTTCATACACCCAAGGCTGGGCCACTGTGGGACTGTCAGGCCCTCTCTCTTCAGGGTTTCAACAGGAAAGCACTACCTTTTCCCTAAAGCCACGAAGGCCATCGAAGGGGCAGGGATGGGCAGGGGCTGGTTAGGAACGAAGGGACAGCTCTGCTGCAGCCTTTGCAGACGAAAACCAAAATCACTGTTGTGGTTCTTCAGGGTTTTTGCTCAGGTATGCAGCTCACAAAAATGACCCACGACTGCCACCCTGTTCCATCGGGTGGGTCCCAGATAGAGTGGAACCAGGACTGTCCCTTCGTCCCCTTTGGGGCCAAGGCTCACTGTCTCTCTCCTCTCCCCAGGACCAATTCTGACTCTGCCCTTCACCAGAGCACAATGACGCCCACCCAGCCAGAGCCTTTTACGGGTGGGTCCCAGGACGTGCACCAGAAAAAAGGTATCAACGGGGCCCATGGGTGTCTTTCCTGGGGTCAGGCAAGTCCAGTGGCTGACCGCTGTGCTCCCAGAGGTCACAAATATGTAGGTGGACAGACCTGAGAAGGAAGACTCAGCAGGTGCTGTGGGACAAGGGGAGGGGTTCAGGGAAACTTGGAGATGGCGCTATTTGAGTTGGATTTTGAGGAGTGCGTAGGAGTTTTCTAGGCAGAGAAAACAGTCCTGCAAACTCAGATTGGCTTCTGATTATGGATTCAGGGTATGGCCGTGCAGTCTGGGGGCCTTGCAGATTCTTTCAAATGTTGGGAGCAGCAAGCCCGGGGAAAAGGGGCATTTATCAGCTCGTGACCGACAGTTGGAGCTAGATGTTCAGCTTCAGGTAGCGTTTGATCCAGGGCTTCACACTGGATCATTTCCCGGCTCTGATGCTCAGAACCTCTTGGTCCACAGGGTCTGTCCTGGCAACAGTGTGTGGAAAAGAGGCTAACTGTTCCCTAACTCTTGTTCAGAGCCTCCTTTCCAACTGGGTCATGCACACACCCCTGCAGCTGGGGCAGATCTGTGCCCAGGCCTCAGTTCCTCCTTGGAGCCAGGTGTGGAGGCAGCATCCCTGGGACCTTCCAGGAAGGTACATGGCATCTTAAAAACTGGGGCAGTGTCACCCAGAGAGGGGTGTGTGACGCTATGAGGCCAGCCCTAGAAGCCCATGTGGGCCTGATCTGCTCCAGGACACTGAAACCAGACAGTTAATCATTTACACTGCAGGTCCAAACGTTTACCACATTTTTGGTAGCATTTCAGTGTGTGAGTATGTAAACATACCGGGGAGATTTTGCTGATAGAAGAAGGATGGTCAACCAGAACTTCACCCCTTGGTGGGCAGGGGCTGTCCTCATGTGATCTTTCCAGCTCATTGGGCATCAGAGGCGAGACTGCAGAAGGGAATGTCTCCATAATAAAAGCGAGGATTCCAAATGCCTAGGGGTGACGAGAATGGACCTGGTACTTCCCTCCTGTTCCTGATGCTGGGGGCAATTCAGAGGGCGCTGTCTATCCTGAGGGAGGTCCGCCAGGAACTTGGGGCTTTGGGGGTGGGTGAGTGGGCTTCGCCCTCCCCAGGGACTCTTTGTGACCGTGGAAGGACCCCTGGTAGCTCAGAGTCCAGTTGGCCTTGGTGGGTTGGGGGGGGTGGGACACATCACCTCTCCCCGTTGCTCTAGGAGGGGCCCAGGCAGTAAGGAAGTCTGGTGTTAGCCTGGCTGTCCTCCCATCCCCCAGTCCAGGTTTCTAGAAGGAGGAATTAACCTCCTCCTTCTAATTATGTTCATAGTGGCGCTATTGCAGCACTGAACCTCCAACAGGGATCAGGAAATTGGATCTCATAAAGAAAGTGTTGAAAGTTTTAAGGAAAGGGGCCTTCAGGCACAGCTGGTTCCAGGGCCTCGACCGATGCCCATCCAGTCCCTTAGACCTTCTCTCTCCTCCTTTCCTCCTCTGGGACTGGTTGGCATTGCAGCTAACTCACAGAGCCGTAGCTACCACGGTTGGCTCGACCTCAGACTACGTTGAGCTACGTGGCTTGGTGCCAAAAGCCCAAGAAGGGCCCGGCCCCTGGGTGCTGACAGCCCAGAGGGGGAGGCAGGTGTCCACAGGGCTGTAGGTGGGGTGCACGGGGTGAGGCGACCAGTCATGGGAGATGGGGAGAGATTCTTGGCTGTTCTCTGCAGCCCGAGGCCTGAGTGGGTCCTGTGAGAGGCAGAGTTGACACACGTCCTTAGCTCCAGAGCTTTCATTTTCATTTCTTTATAAGTCACAAGTTCTCTGACTTTTTTTTTTTCACTTTTCTTTCTTTCTTTCTTTCTTTTTTTAACGAAACTCCTTTTTGCTTTAGTACAATCCCCAGAAGTCACTGTTGGGGCAGCTTCATTCATATCACGGTCGCGACTCTGTATGTCAGGGAAGTGCCCTCCTGGTGCCACCGCACAGCTGCAAAGATTCCTTTTCTGCTTCTCCTTCTTCTCCAACCCCACCCCACCCCAGTCTTACTATTAACAGTCCCTGGAATGGAGGAGACCACATCAGAGATGGACAAGAACCTTTCCAAGCAGGCATGGGACACCAAGAAGGTAAGAGCCTAAGGGTTTTCAGAAGTGGTTTTCCTTCTTGATCTTTTTTTTTTTTTTTTTTTTTTTTAGCACAACCCACGTGAAGATGGTGGAATAGCACCTTGGGGGAGTGTCGCCTTCCCCGAAGTGTGAACCTCATTCCATTTTTTTTTTGGCTGTGCTGCACAGCATGCGGGATCTTAGTTCCCCAACCAGGGATTGAACCGGGGCCCTTGGCAGTGAGTACGCGGAGTCCTAACCACTGGACCACCAGGGAATTGCCTAAACCTCATTCAGTTTTGACCAGTTGCATAAGCCTTGAATACTAATGGCAGGCCTGTTACACTGGTGAAAACCATGTAAAGAATTAAAATCTATGTTCACTTTGGCAGCATGTATACTAAAATTGGAACAGTGCAGGGAAGATTAACATGGCCCCTGTACAAGGATGATGTGCAGATTCACACAGCGTTCCATATTTATACGTGTAGTGATAGATGTTAACTATTAACTAGACTTATTGTGATCACTGCAGTATACACAAATATCGGATTATTATGTTGTACACCTGAAACTAATATAATATTATATGCGAATTATACCTCAATGAAAAAAGAAAGAAAGAAATTGAAGCCAGGGAAGTTAAGTGATTTGCCCAAGGCTGTGAAGACACTTAGGGTTTAGAACGTATACCTCCTAATTTTTAGCCTGTGATCGTTCTACTAACCCACAGTATTGGGTAATTATCATCGTTTATCGTCATTCTTTTTTTTTTTTTTTCTGTTGCACCGTACAGCACGCGGGATCTTAGTTCCCCAACCAGGGATTGAAATTGTGCCCCCTGCAGTAGAAACACGGAATCCTAACCACTGGACCTCCAGGGAATTCCCTGTCCTCATTCTTAAACGTAAACTTCCATTCACTTGCACAATAATTGCAGCTTTTATTAGAGTACAGAGTCTGCTTGGAATTCCCAGTTGGATTGGGATTTCTGTGTTATTTCAAGGTCCAGAAACAAATTTCTCAAGTTCAACCTACAAAAATGGCTAGTGATAAGATGGAATTTGTGCCATGAATACAGATTTCAACGAATTTTTTTAAAAATTAATTAATTTATTTATTTTTGCTGTGTTGGGTCTTCGTTTCTGTGCGAGGGCTTTCTCTAGTTGTGGCAAGCGGGGGCCACTCTTCATCACGATGCGTGGGCCTCTCACTATCGCGGCCTCTCTTGTTGCGGCGCACAGGCTCCAGACGCGGAGGCTCAGTAGTTGTGGCTCACGGGCCCAGTGGCTCCGTGGCATGTGGGATCTTCCCAGACCAGGGCTCAAACCCGTGTCCCCTGCATTAGCGGGTAGATTGTCAACCACCGCGCCACCAGGGAAGCCCCCAACGAATTTGAATAGAACAAAAATGCACTAACACTAAAGCAATTTTGAATGTTTTTTTTTTTAAATTGAAACCCTGTCAGGAACTCGGAGGGAGATGATGAACGAGCAGACAGCACTATGTTCTTCAAAGGCATGTGTTCAGAACGTTTGAAATCAACAGGAAACAACCTGAATGTTCGACAGTGGGGGATTTATAAGGAAACTGTCCTCAGTCCCTCGTGTGGAAAGCTCTGTGTGTGTGAATTGGGATCTTTGAAGGAATTTTAAAGGCATGAGAGACTTGTGATAAAACTGGTATGTGGAAAGAGCAGGATAAAGCTGTTTAGAAAGGCACAAGACACGTAAAGATGCCAACAGATCCCTGGGCGTGCAGGACCAGGCCCTGGGGGAGACCCGAGTGCAGGTGTGAGCAGCACTGTTGGCCTTTTTTTTTATTATTATTATTTTTGCGGTACGCGGGCCTCTCACTGTTGCGGCCTCTCCCGTTGTGGAGCACAGGCTCCGGATGCGCAGGCTCAGCGGCCACGGCCCACGGGCCCAGCCGCTCCGCAGCACATGGGATCTTCCCGGACCGGGCACGAACCCGTGTCCCCTGCATCGGCAGGCGGACTCTCAACCGCTGCGCCACCAGGGAAGCCCTGGCCTTTTAATCCCCGTCTGCATGTTCCAGTTTTGCACAAGGAACGCATATGATTTTCAAACTTGGGGGGAGAAACTTAAAAATTCTAACAACCCAAACAAAGTCAAAAAGTAACTGAAACGTCTAGTTGCAGAGAGGTGCGTCAGTAAGGACAGCAGGGTCCCTACACATGCCCAAATGTGGTGCTGCCATAAAGAAAGTGAAGATGGCTAGCGTCGTGACTCTGGGGAGGGGGACGGCCCCAGCATCCTGGGAGTGAGAAGATGGTGGCAGAGCCCAGCATCTTGGCCAAACTTCCTTTAACTGCCGCTCAAAACGATGCATCTGTGAGGATGTCAGTAAAGGAATTCCTGTGGATTTGTTGGGGGTGGGGTGGGGGGTGATGGGTGAATTTTTAATACTGTTTAGAAATCTCTTAGGATCCCATAACATTCGTGGAATGCTTTTGAAAAGATTCTTTAGAAAAAGTCATTGTCAAAGTGCTTTGTAAAAAAATCTGGTAATGAAGCGAGTGTTTACCCACGGAATTAAGGAGCCTGTGGCCAAGTAGAAACCCGTTCCTCCGGCATTCCCTGCAGGGGCTAAATGCCTGTTGGTCACATGCCAGTCGGGCCTCCCCCACCCCACCGCACTGGGTATGTGCATGGGAGGCAGGCCTAGCACCCCGCTGCCCCCCCCCCCCCCCACTGGTGTGTCCATGCTCCTGTAACAGTCAGCCAGGAGTGTCTGCCCCAGGGCCCGAGAGGCAGAGAGGAATAAGGGAACATGACACAGCCGAGCCCGCCACTGGCATGCCAGGTTCTGTCCAGTCATGTCTGCTGCCATCAGAAGAGAGTTTCCTCCTTTGTCCTTGAACAGGTCTGGGGACCCTGCCTGGAGCCTGCAGTTGTTGGATGGTGATAGTGTCCCGGGTTCACAGAAGGGGAAACAGGGTTTCTCTGGGACCCTCTCCCCGGGGCTGGTGTCCAGGGCGGCCACGGTCTCTGTCCTTGGGCCGCGTGGGCCAGGGAGCACGTCAGCAGCAGGGTCGCCTGTGGGAGTCGCAGCTCTGGGGCACCGCACCGCTGCAAGGCGGGTCAGCAGGGGGTGTGGGGAGCGCCCTCTGTGTCACTTAGGGCATGCGGTTTGAGCCTCCTCAGGCTTCTCCACGTGGTGTCCTTCCTTGCCATGGACAGAGGCACACAGAACAGAGGCAGCCCCTGCCACTGGAGCCCTGCCTGCCTCCATTCAGGAGTGACACAGGGTGTTAGCCTGAAGTTTTCAGTAACCCTGCCCCCCGGCTGGCTGCTAACAGCCATGGTACAGCCCTGGGGGGGTTCAGATGTGACGAGTGGGCAAACTTCCTCTTCTTCCCCAATGCCTGCTCTCACAGGGGACCACGCCACCCCTGGGCTGTGCCCACAGGTAGACAGAGTTGAAGCTGGGAGGGGGCTGTAGAAAGACCATCTCCACACAACTCTTGGTTTTGCCCCTGGGTGTGTCTGGGGCAGGCCCCCCCAATGCCATGGGGCCACGAGTTCTTCATCTGCAGATGAACTCCATTCTTGTTGAGCATTTCTTAGCCCTGGTGGGGAGAAGCCATGCTGTGAGGAGGAGCAGTGCACATGAGGAGGCCAGCTCAGCCTCTGCTGTCTTCTCTTTCAGACGGGGTCCAGGCCCAAGTCCTGCGAGGTCCCTGGAATCAAGTAAGTCTCAGCAGGGCCCACCCTGTGTGCCCAAGGCCACCCTGGGCTGCTTGGACGATGCCAGGGCTTCCCCTCCGCTCATGAGGCTACATATCCTGACAAGAGGGACACTGTGCCGCTGGCAGCCACCCAGCAAGCCCCACTGCAGGGGGACACGCCTACCCCTCCTTCCCTGAGATGACAGAGCCCCTGTCCTAGCCCCAGCACACTCACCCCTCAGACACACCCTTTTCCTGGGCAGTGGGAGGACCGTCACCCCGGCCCCCATCCCACAGGGATAGGCAGCTTCCTGAGGTTCCACTGGAGGTGCTGACAGTCGTTTCTCCAGCAGGGCAGTGCCTAATTATGGGGTGTCATTTTGCGCCTACGAATTTTTTTGCACCAGCCTTCTTCTGCCCCTGCCACAGCTTTCGTGGGAGAACAGGCCAGCCGCCACCCCGAGAGCTCACCGCCCCCTCTGTCTGGCCTTTCCCCCCAGCATCTTTCCATCCGCCGACCAGGAAAACACTACAGCCCTGATCCCTGCCACCCACAACACGGGGGGCTCCCTGCCTGACCTGACCAACATCCACTTCCCCTCCCCCCTCCCGACCCCGCTGGACCCCGAGGAGCCCACCTTCCCCGCACTGAGCAGCTCCAGCAGCACCGGCAACCTCGCAGCCAACCTGACACACCTGGGCATCGGCGGTGCCGGCCAGGGTAAGGCTGGGCTGGGTGGCGGGGACACTCCCTTCCCTGACAAAGGTCACCGTCTAGTGAGAATGACAAGTGTGTTTGAATGATGACTTAGCAGGGTCACGTCCAGAATGCCAGGCATGGGGTGGAGCAGAGTCCACCACTGGGGTTCAGGGTTGCCAGGCTGACCCAAGGGGAAAGGCATCTGGGCAGAGGGCACAACCTGGGCAGAGGACCAGGGCTGGGAAAGCTCATGCCCCCAGGGATGGGACCATGGTTCTTAGGGGGGGCTGGGGGCTTCAGAGAGTTGGGGTGTGCCAGGCTTTCCTCATACCCTTCATCAAGGGACAGGCCTGATCTGTTCCTCTCCCCCACCTCTCCCACTCCCCCCACCCCGACCCCCCAATCCCCCAACCGTGGCTGCCTGCTTAGGATGCTCCAGCCCGGCCCCCTCCCCTGAGGACGTTTCATGGGCCCCTGGCCTGTCCCAGTATCCCCCGGTGCTGCCCCAACCCTGTTCCTCCTTGGGACTTCCGGCAGCACCGTCCTTCTATGACTCAGGCGGGGACCCTGGAGGTGTCCTCCTCCACTCAGACCCTCTCCCCTGTGTGGCCTCCATCTGCTTGCTCCCTGCCCAGCCCGTGCCTCTTCTCCACCCAGAAGGGCCATCCGCTCATGGCCCTCCTCTGGTCAGGACCTTGCACAGCACCTCAGTTTCCTCCCTAGTGAAAGCTTGAGACCCGCGGGGCCCCCTAATTCCTGCTGCCCATGCCGACTCCTCTCCAGCCAACAGGCTCACCGCCGACCACCGTGGGGCCTTTGCACATGCCACCCCACCCACACAGCGCTCCTCCAGGCTCCTCACCCCGTTCCCTACGCAGACCGCCTCCCCTCCCCTCTGCAGGCCTTCCTGACTCCCTGCCCATGCCCCCGCCCCTGCCCCCTCTCACACTGGGTTGCTTTTCTGCACTCACCGTGCTGCTGTTGAGTCACTATTTCGCTCTTTCGTCTGTCCCCTGGGCTGGACCTTGATCTCCCACGCCCTTGCTCTGACCCCTCTACCCACATTGACTGTGGGAGGCGTGGGTTTGCGCCCAGGGAGGAGACAGGACGGGCCCCCAACAGCCTGGCGGTGGGACGGGCAGGAGGGGCCGTGGGGACTCACATGTGTCCCCACATGTGTCCGGACTCGGCGGTCGGTGAGAGCACTGCCTCGCTGTGCCCTCCCTATGTCCTGGAGCCACAGCACAGGTCAGCGCTCAGCGCCCATGGCACCTCCGCCCCGACCGTGGTGGGCAGCGCCGCGCAGGGTTTTCTGAGAGAGAATCACACACTCACATTCGTGTTTGCCACACTTCCTCTGACTGCCCTGGGGAGAAGCTGACTGTGAGGAATGGGCGGCAGCCCCTGGGCCAGGGCAGAGCCCCATTGGGAGCTTTGCAGAGAGATTTCAGGGGGAAATTGGCCAGCCTCGGAGCCAGGTTGATTCAGGGAGTGAAGGAGAGCAAGGAGCCCGGAGTCATTCCCGGCTTTGGTGCCGACCGGGCCAGGGCCAGGTGAGGGTTGTTGAGGGCGGTGCAGACGTTCCCTAGGTATTTAGGCGAGGAGATGGAGGCCAGCGTGGTGAAGAGGAGAGAGACACTCTGCCTCATGCCATTTAGGCTGTGTTCTTTTTCCCGTGCCCCTGGCCCCGTGCCCGCTGAGGCTCAGCCATCGGGCAGAGGATACTGGCCCTGGCCGTGTGCACCCCACTCACCCGCCCACCCCTCCAGGGAAGGCCCAGAAGGCAAAACGAGCAGATCCAGGGGAGCCCCAGATCTGTGGCCCTCCCACCAGTGGGTGGGCAGCGTCCACAGATGCCTGTGCAAGGAAAGAAATCAGAAGGTTGGCCCTGGGGCTGCTGGCCCTCCGGCAGAGAGTCGCTGTTTCCCGGCCCCCGTTTTTCTCCTCACGCCTTGGCAGCAGCCTCCAGGGCACCACCCCCTCTGCAGCCCCCCGGCGCCCGCCTGGGAGCCTCGCACCTCCAGCCCGCGCCGAGTCTAAACAAGTACAGGAAAACACAACACATGTGAAAACCATAGATGCGGGAACGAGTGCAGACCCCGAGCGTGGGGCCCAGACCCCAGCCTGCCTGGCTCAGAGCTTCGGCCCGGTAATGTCTGACATGTGTTCGGTTGTTTGCGAACCTGCCGCGCTCCAGCAGCTCGCCTGGCGGGGGCCTCACTCTCCGGGTGTGTTTTAAATCAAGCAGAGCCACCGGCCCCTGGCACACATGGAGATCGCCCCCCACACCACCTGGCCCACCCTGCAGTCAGGCCGGGAGCCGGCGGAGGAGGAGGACGGAGGCCTCCGCCGCCAGGAAGACAGTGGCCCCTCTCATCTCCTTCCAAGTTTGCCAAAGTCGTTTCCCTGGCTGCACGCCGGAAGCGGGAAGTGGGCAGGCTGAGGTCCTCCTTCCCTGCACAGCTCTGTGGCCAGTTAGCCCCGTGCACAGGGCTTCCATGCCACTGGGGCGGGCTCCTGCCACCTGGGCTGCCCTCCCCTGGCAGCTGTCCCTGCCCACGCTAGGCTTCCCTTCCAGCTGGCCCCACTTCTTTTCCTAAAGTTGATCCAGGTTGTCAAAAGGAACTCAACAGCAAGGCATCCCTCAGCCCTCCCGGCCCAACTGGTGTCTCAGGGGGTGGTGGCCGCCCCATGTGAGGCCAGGAGCTCACGTTACAGCCTAGCAGAGGATTAAAAACTCCCTTGTCTTCAGGACAGACGTCAGAGGCGGCAGCCGAAGGGCCAAATCCAGCCCCCCAGTGTATTTTGGCTTTCTTACACGATTGTGTGTGTGATGCTTTGAATTGACATTCAAATACGCACGTAAAAACCTGGATTTCCAGCTTCTCTTGAAGAGTCAGGCCCAGCGATGGTGGGTCGAGGTCGTGTGCCTCAAGCTGGGCTAGAGCACTCCAGTTTGCTGCGGGCCCCTCCCGTCCCCGTCGCCCCTCTGTCCCCGCCACTCTTGGCATCTGCCCCTGCTGCTTACCGAGCCCCGACACCTGCTCCCGACGTGCACGTGGAGCGTTCCTCGGCCCGCCGGACACACGAAGCGTCAGATGCTCAGAGAAGACGAGGGAGCAGTGCAGGGTCCCGACTCCCAGTGTGCTCTCAGCAGGCGTCTTCCGGACTCCTCCTGACTGGGCCTCTGTCGATGGCTCCCTTGACGTCGCTGTGTTTGCAGCAGCCTGATTCTGGGCCCAAGGTCTGTGCAGAAACTGGCCCCCGGGGGCTCCGCTACAGGAGCTGTCGACGGTGCCAGGCCCTCCCCAGCAGTGCTTAGTGGAGCGGAGCTGCCAGGGCATCCGAGGGGAAGTGCAGGCGTGACCGGGCTTGCCTTGCACAGATGACACAGCCCCAGCGAACAGCTGCCTGGGGTAGAGGGAAGGCTGCCCGTCATCTCCCCTCAGTGTATGCTGGGTGCGTTCTTGCCAGCCCTGGAACCTGCCGCCTCACCCGCTGGAACCGGGTTGATCCGGTGCCCTCCGCGGGGTGGGCCCAGCTCCCCCAGTGAGTCAGGCACCTTCACCTGGCCTTGACTGCGGGCCAGATTCTCTCGGAGCCTGCTCACGACCTCCTGAGGGCCTCGCGGTGAACTGGAGAGGACAAAGAAACTGAGTCTGGGGTGATCAGGCCAGGCCCTCGGGGCTCCCCTCCTGCCCCCAGCATCAGGGGGCCCATTGCTTCCCTGGCACAGTGCCCCAGGATCATCTGGCAGGCCCCAACACACTGAACTTGACCTCACTTAGCTCCTTCACAGCAGACACATCCAGGGATCAGATTGCTGGGGGAGGGGGCCGGGGTGAGGGAAGGGGTGACTTGGAGCCCCCGCCGCCCCAGCAAAAGCTCCATCAGGAAGAAGATAAAATAACTGAGTTTCTTGCTCAGGTATCCTGATGGGGTTGGTGCTGCAGCATGGGGAGTGCATGAGGTGGGAGGAGAAGGTTGTGGGTGCGTGTTGTGGGGGGAAGGGCTGCCAGATACAGAGGTCAGGGGCCAAGAGGAGATCTGGCCAAAGGAGCAGTTATGGGAAGGGGCACGTTCACGGAATGGGGGTGAGGAGAACGATGAGGCTCAAGAAGAAACTGCAGCATCAGGCAGCACCGATTTGGTTGGAGCTAACCAAAACCCAAGCCATTTTAGGAAAAAAAAAAAAGGAGGGGGACTGTCTCTGAAACCAGGGAAATGCCAGCGTGGCTGGATCTGGGGCTCAGGTGCTATCTCTGCCCCTCATTGCCCTTCTGGTTACCAGGATGCCTCCTCACACAATTCTGGACCTCCCTTCCTGGAGTTCCATCAAAAGCCCCTGGGCAGGGTCTCATTTGGCCAGCCTAGTCACATGTCCATCTGGGGGCCAATCACGCGGTAGCCCGGAGGTGGGGAAGCGCTGATTGGCAGGGCCTGCGGGACATGCCCCTCCTGGAGGGATGGCAGGATGTGTGGGGAGAGTGTTGGTCAGCACTGGAGGTGGGAGCCCATGCAGAGCTGGGGGACCCTGAGGTCAGGGTATCGGGACCTCAGGGGGGGCATCCCGGGTTTGGTGATCAGAATGTGCCCACTGGCGTCTGTGTGAGCGATTGGACTGTCCTCAGCAATGACCCTGGGTGTGTGAGTGCCCCCTGCCATGTTCCCAGTGGCTGGCATCATGCCCACCCTCCCTTCCTTTCAGGGATGAGCACACCTGGCTCCTCGCCGCAGCACCGCCCGGCCGGCGTCAGCCCGCTGTCCCTGAGCACGGAGGCAAGGCGGCAGCAGGCCCAGCAGGTGTCGCCCACTCTCTCCCCACTGTCACCCATCACACAGGTGCGAGGGCTCAGTGGGGCGGGGGAGGTGGGGCCCGGCTCTGCCTCTCTGGGAGGCCTCACGCTCCTTCCAGGGAGCAGAATCCTGAAAATCTTGCCAACACTTTTTTTGCTTTTTGTTGTCAAATTTTCAAACACACGGGGAATGCAGAAATCAGTGGCCTGGATTCCCCTGTGTCCATCATGGCTGTTAGCTTGTACCCGTGTGACTGGGCATTCTTTATTATGCCGTTCTCTTCTTTAAGATCTAGTTGCAATTTCCCAAAATAAAATGTTTAGAGAAGGTTTCCCCGCCCACCACCACCACCAATTTACCATGTTTGCTTTGTCTGCTTCTTTGGTAGTTTTGTGTGTGTCTAGGAGTTGGTCCGTTTCATCAGTTATCCCACGTGCCAGCATACAGTGGTTCGTAGTACTCTCATAATCCTTTTTATTTCTGTGAAGTGGTTAGTAACGTTGCCCCTTTCGTTTCCGATTTCCATAATTGGAATCTTCTCTTTTTTAGTCAATCCAGGCTGGTAGAACGAGTTAGGAAGTGTTCCCTCCTCTTCTATTTTGTTGAAGAGTTTGAGAAGCATTGGTATTAGTTCTTCTTTGAACATCTGGTAGAATTCAGTGAAGGTGCTGCGGTCCTGTTGGATCTTCACTGGAAAGTTTTTGGTGTCTGATCCCACCTCCTTACTCAATATCAGTCCAACTCAGACGTCCTTTTCCTTCTTGGGTCCGTTTCGGTAGTTTGTGTGTTCTGAGGAATTTGTCCACTTTGTCTGCTTTTCAGTCCCTAATAGATAATATTGTTTCTTCGGTTTTTAACATGACCTCGATGGTCTTATCCACCCACAACGAAATTAACAGTAGTTCTTCTATACCTTCCGATGCGCGGCCTGGTCTCGGCTCTCCACGGTGTCTCTGTCTCTTGTACGGTTCTTGTTCAGATCAGGATCCAAACAGAGCCATGCGTGGCTCCTAGCGGCTGTGTCTTCAGTCTCTTCATCCGTGACCCCAGCCTCTTCTCCCCTCCCCGCCACGCCCCACCCCTGAGGCCTGCCTTCCCTTTCCGGAAACTCCCTTCCGGCCACTCCTTTCCTGCGTTCTGCTAAGTGTTTACATCCTGTAGCTCCTGGGCATATCCAGCCTCCCTCAGAGGGCAGGAGCCCATGCCTGCCTGCCTGCCTGAGGAACTGTCCGCGCAGACTCGTGAGCCTGGAAAACTTGCCTCTGGTTATTTTCCTCTTTCCAACTCCAAGAGGGGCCCGAGCTGGTCATTGCCGAGTGACCACACAGGAGCCTCCGTCAGCCCCACCGTCTCCAGCCTCCCCTTGGTGCCCAGGCTGCAGGGTGGCGGGAGGGGGTTCCTTCTCCCCGGCAGGACCCCACAGGGGCTAGGTGCTGGCTCCCCACTGGGCTACCAGAGTGTGATGCCCTGTGCCTGCCCACAGTGGGGAAACTCCGGCTCAGAGAGGCGGGGGGATGGGGGCGGAGCATCCTGAGTCTCTGCAAGTGTGGAAGGCTGTGCAACGAGAAAGGCTCACTGGGGGCAGCCCAGTCCTCCGTGGGCCCTGGGGGAAGCCCGCTTCGCTTCCCTGGTCCAGGGTCTGGACATCCCTCTGTTCATCTCTCACTTCAGTGTCAATCACGCCAGGCCATGGGGGTCCCCTGGGGGCCAGGTGCTCACAGCCCGCTCGGCCCACTCCTTTGAGCATGTGTCCCACCTGACGCCCTCCTCTCCGTTCAGGCCGTGGCCATGGATGCCCTGTCTCTGGAGCAGCAGCTGCCCTACGCCTTCTTCACCCAGGCGGGCTCTCAGCAGCCGCCGCCGCCTCAGCCTCAGCCCCCGCCCCCGCCGCCGCCTGCGTCCCAGCAGCAGCCGCCCCCGCCGCCCCCGCAGGTGCCTGTCGGCCTCCCCCAGGGCGGCTCCCTGATGCCGAGCGCCAGCCTGACTCGGGGGCCCCAACTGCCCCCGCTTGCGGTCACGGTACCATCCTCTCTCCCCCAGTCCCCCCCAGAGAACTCGGGCCAGCCGCCGATGGGGATCGACACTGCTTCGGTAAGCCCGGGGCGGGGCCTGATGGGGGGGCGGGGGGTGGGGCTTGTGCAGGAGGAGCCCAGGGGCTGTGGGAGACCCCCATCAGACCTGCAGGAGGAGTGTCAGGGTGCCTGGCTTTATCTGCAGCCACCTTGAGGCTCCACTTTGAGGCCAACTTGGCCAGGGGTTGGGGCTGTGGCAAACACTACCTGGGGCTGGGAGCTCAGTGGGGTATTCTCCCTGGAATCCTCAAGCCAAGTTTGTCACCCCGGTATAGATGGGGAAACTGAGGCACAAGCAGGGGTCAGGTGCCCCAGACTTCACCCAGGACGGGCCACCCCACGTCTGGCTGCCAAGCCCTCCCCCATGGCCCTGATTGCCCCCCTCAGCCCTTCCCACCCAAGACAAGGCTTCCTCGGGGGCAGGGAGAACACGGAGCTCTCAGGGCCTCGGGAATGGACTTCTGAGAGCCAGAGGGATGGAGATGAACTTGGAGAAGAAGAAGGGATGAAGCCAGTTCTGTGGTTCATACAGCACAGTGCCCTGGGCCGGGGGCCTGTAGCTCAGACAATGGGACCCCCTTGCCTGGGGCCAGGCTTGGGGTAACAAGTGCTAGGTTTTGACCCCTGCACCCCAAACCTTCCTGCTTGTTCAGACTTTCACCCAGGTTGCCCTGATGGGAAGGGAGTGGTCACAGCTACCTTTGGCCACATCCAGAGGAACAGGGACCCACGTTTGGGGCCCAGCCAGCCCTCCCCACTCACTTGGCCCATGGCTGCCAGCCCCAGGATAAATGTCATCAGAACATCATGTGCTCTGTGAAGAACAGGCCCCCCCCTGGGTTGGCCAGGGCGGGCAGGTAACCCAACAGGTAGAAACCCACATTTCCAGGCTGCTCTGATCCCTCAGAGGGCAGACCTCAGGGGTCCCCTTGGATGGGACTGCACCCCAGCCTTGCCTTGGGCAGAAACACAGCAGGTATGGACGTGGCTCTGACAGTGGGGCTGCCTGGGGCACCCAGTTCCATGACACCCTGCCATGGCGGTGCCTCTCTGTGGACCTGGGGGGACATAGGAGACATGGGCTATCCAGGCCAGGCTCTCGGGTCAGGGCGCTGTTGTCGGGCAGCCCCTCCCCTCCCGTGGGAGTGGTGGCTCCCTCAGGGCTCAGGTTCCAGCGGCCTCCTCTGTGAGTTTCTGTAGATGCACCCAAGCGAGGAGAATGTCCCTCTGGTCATTTTCCTCTTTCCAGCCCGAAGAAGGCCTGAGCTGGTCATTGCCAAGTGACCACGCTGATGTCTCTGACACCCCCACCCTCCTGCACGAGCCCCCTGCCCCATCTGGGCTCAACCGCCATCCCAAACTGCTCAGAACAGGCCGCTGAGGAAATGAAGGAGACATAGCGCTTAAGGAGCCCTGGGCCGGCCGGCTGGGTCTCACTGAACAAGCTCAGAGAGGTCAGGCAGCTTGCCCAGAGGCACACAGCAGGGCCTCACTGGTTAGGACCAGAGCAGGGTCTAAATCCAGGTCCTGGCCGAGCTCGTCCTGCCCCCCCAGGAGTCTGATAAGAAGCCAAGACCCTTTGTCATTCGAGTGAGGAGGTGGCCGTCCTTTGGAAGTCTGTGGACAGCGTAACCCGGCGGACTTGTCCCAAGCAATACCAGTGGTAGTGACTACCCGGCGCCAGGAGCCCTGCAGTGTGCCCCAGGTGGCCTTGGCTGTCAGCCCGAGGGCATCTGACCGGCCCTGGCCTTCCCTGCCCTTGCGGGTGTGCGTGTTCACACGTGTGCGGCTGTGCGCACACGTACGTGGGTGTGGTGTGCGTTCGTGTGAGTGCTCTAAAACCTGCTGAGTAGAACTGATCCCTCCGCCCCTCCCCAGCCCCCCAGGGCGATTCTGTGAGGCTGGGTTCCATGCTCTCTGACAGAATGCCCCACCCCTCCCAGAGTTGGGTTTGGAGGAAGGGCCCCTTGAGGCCCCGGGCTTAGGTGCCCTCCTGCAGGTGCCCTGGGTATTCAGCTCACCTGAGGGATGGGGGCCCTGCCAGGGGTGTCAGCAGCGAACAGCCAGTCCCGGGAAGCCAGGCCTGGGGCCCCGCGAGCATCCTGACCTGTCTGTCGTCACAGGCGCCGGCTCTGCAGCAGTACCGTACTAGCGCTGGCTCCCCAGCCAACCAGTCTCCCACCTCACCCGTCTCCAATCAAGGCTTCTCCCCTGGGAGCTCCCCGCAAGTAAGGGACGCCGCCTCCCCTCCCCGGCCTCCCCCACTCCAGCCTAGCTGGCACCCCCCCACGTGTCACCCATCCACCTGTCTGTCCGCCGTCTGTGCCTCCCGTCTCACTCCACCCCATCTTGTTCACTCCACGCCATCTTGTTCACTCCACCGGGGTGGGGACCGGTGAGGGGTAGCCACCCTGGGCAGTGGCCAGGGAGAAGGCACCCTCTCCCGGAGCTGTCACATTCCCTCGGCGCCTCTGTGGTCCACGCCAAGCCCCAAGTGGGGTTGGCGGGCTCCCCATTCGCATCGGTGACGTTGGTGTCGCCTTCGCCCCAGCTCTTCACCCCATGGCTGGGATGCCGAGCCCTGTGTGCGGCTCAGAGCAGGCATCGAGCAGCCCGTGCACCCGTCCCCACCCATGTCTGCCCGCCCTGAGGCCTCCTGCTTCCAGGCTTCTGGAGGTGGAGGCGTGCTCCCCCTGCGTCAGGGTGCAGCTGAGGTGACGGCCAGCCTGTGATGGGGGCTCTGACTCTTCAGCCCCCTCCACCCCTTAGGATGGCGTGTCTCTCGCCTTCAGACTCCCAGCACAGGAAGCAGCCCCTCCAGTGTCTCCGTCCTCTTCCCACAGATGAGACTGAGGCTTGCCCCAGGCAACAGGCAAGGCTAGATCATGTCTATCAGACTCAGGTTTTCCCTCCATACCAGGCACCACAGGACCCCGATCTCTGACACAGACACACACACACACCCCTTCCAGGTTCCTCAGAATCCCTCTTGGCTCTGCTCCATCCATGGGTGCATTCTGTCTGGAACCTTCTATCAGGGGAGAAGGGGTTCCTGCAAAACTGACATCCAGGCCCCAGACTTCTTGCTGTAGCAGCAGAGCCTCCCCAGGACCCCACCACCCCATCCCCAGGCTGAGAAACCTCAGGAGCTACTGCAGTGCCCAAGACCCTGAAGTCTCCCTCTCAGCTAGGGGAAGATAGGGCCTTACTTCCCGGGAAGAGCAGGGGGAGGAGCTGTTCCTCCAGGCAGGACGTGGGCTCCCTTGTCCCCGGCGACATGCCCCGCTGTCCATCTCCCAGGCTCGCAGCAGCGCACCCCGAGCCAGGCCCTGTGTGTCAGGACAGTAGACCTAGCCCTCAGGGGACCTGAGGCTGTTCTCATGGCTCACTGATACAGGAGGGGCTCTCCCAGGGCGCTCCCTCCACCACCCACGGCAGCCAGGGGTCCCGCTGGGACTGTTGGCATGCAGCCCCCCACTCCGCAGAAGGCAGGGAAGGTGCAGTGAGCTCGGGGCCGGCGGGGGGTCAGCCTGGTGTCTGCATACTCTCCGTCCATCCCTGTCGGCTCTGAGCTCTCGCGGCTGGTCTCGTCACGTGGTGCCGAGGGGACGCGGGAGTGGGAGAAGTTGGTCCAGGCAGGGAAAGCGATAGGGGGCGCCTGCCCGAGGTGGGCAGCCCTGCCTGGGGCTGGTGTACGTGAGGCAGGACAGGAATTTAAGCGTGGAGCAGATCGCTCTCAGGAGAGGTTCTCCTGCACCAAAGTGGGCCATTCTGAGCGGAAAGCATGTCGCTGTCTCATCAAGCCCGTGTCGCTGTGTTGGTTTGTCCGTCCGTCAACTGGGCACTGGCCAGGGAGGCAGGCTGCTCACTCAGATGTGAGGATGGGGCCGGCAGGCTGTCTGGCCCCAACCAGGGGCTTGCTTGGGGGCAAACCATGGTTTCCCACTGCAGCTGGATCTCTGGGGACATATTCATCAGCCCCATGGGCCTGGGTCACCCCACGCCTCTCCGGCCCAGCCAGCATCTCCCCTGGATGCACGAGGCAGCCGCCTTGCCCCACTTGGCCCCAAGCGGATGTCGCTTGTGTCCGGCTGCACCCTGAACCTTAGGCAGCTAGAATTGGCTCCTTTGTGCTGCCCCCTCCGGCCCCAGCCCTTCCATTCTGGGCAGACCTTTCTGGCAAACCCTCGTGGTAGCTTCACAAGAGAAACCCCATCTGGGGTCTCCTGTGTGTGCCGGGCCTCTCTGGGGTCAAGGCCATGGGGACAGGGTCAGCTGCCCCAGAACAGCCTGCCCCCGGCCTCAGCCACGGCCATCATCTGCCCCCTTCGCAGGTAAACCCAGCAACCTCACAGCCCCCTTCTCCAAACCCGAAGCTGGCGATTTTTAGGGCAAATGTGGCCTTTTTGCCACGTTGTCTTTTTGGCTTCTTACTCCTTTCGCATTTTTAACTCTTTCCTGGTGTTTGAATGGAATGTGCATTCCCAGGAGCCACCGCACCAGCCGGAGCGGCTGTCCCTTTCTGCGGTCAGTCCACTGAACACCCGGAGCGGCTGGGGGCTTTGTGGCCAACTCCTCTCTGTGATGGAGGCCTGAGAGTCAAGCTTTGGCAGCTGTCAGAGAACGCGGGGGCCTTTCTAGAATAGAGAGCTCAAAGCGGGGAGGTCCAGGGCCTGTGGTCCGTGAAGACTCTGACCTGGAAACAGCCACAGGGGAGCGACTTCTGCAGGGCCACCCTGTTCTACAGAGGAGGAAACAGGCCAGAGTTCCCAGCCTCGGGGACGCCGAGGGCCCTGGGCGGGGCATCTGTTTCCCCAGGTCTGTTGCCTCCGGTGTGACTTGGCGACACACACGGCCATCCCTTTCCTCCCTTCCACATCCCGCCAGACTCTGTCCTGC
Organism: Orcinus orca; assembly: GCF_937001465.1. Taxonomy (NCBI): domain Eukaryota; kingdom Metazoa; phylum Chordata; class Mammalia; order Artiodactyla; family Delphinidae; genus Orcinus; species Orcinus orca. Next base: position 11,246,181 of record NC_064561.1, on the reverse strand, counting down.
CATCTCCCTGGCAGCACCTCAAGAATGGGCGGGAGCTCCACAGTCCTATTCTTGGCATCTCCACTGCCTCAGAGGATCCCCAGCCCCCTGCTCCTCTCCCAGGGGCAGCCCCCATCCTTCTGCCCCAGCTGGCATTGGGCAAACAGGAGTGGGACTGCCTGCCATCCCCCAGGCCCCAGGGCCTCGCGGGCAGGCAGGCAGCCGCGGCTGGACAGGTGGGCAGGGGCTTTCCGTGTACCTGTCCTGTGCTCACTCTGTGCACCCTTCCTGCCCACGTGTGTGTGGCCTGCTGCCTGTCCCGCGTCTCCCATGTCTGACAAGGTACGCATCCCACCCTGAACACCGAGTATCTCCCGCCTTGCCCCACTCACACACTTTCCTCTGGGGCCTGTCAGGTGGGGTTTCTGGTCCCTGTGGCCCCTCGTCTTCCATCTGACGACAGCGGGTTCACCCACACCTGAGCTTAAGGAGAGGAGATGGGATGGCACTTTGGGAGAAGTTGGGCGGCAGCGGCCCCCTCCCCAGGAGCAGGTGGTGGAAAGGAGCAATCATCCTGAGAGTAGGGGTGCACCCCTCCACCCCAGCGGGTGTGGGCTCTCCCAGGAGCCCTGAGATAGACGTCATCAGCCTCTCACGTCCTGAGCACCTTCCAGGAAGTTCCAGAGGCCTCCCTCCTCTCCCAGCCCAGGCCGGTGGTGAGGTCCTGGGAGAAGGGTATGGGTGCAGCCAGCCCGTGGGAGAACCACCCCCCCAACCCCATAGCAGCCTCACCCCCTGCCTGGTTTTAGGAACCCTGACGACAGTGGGCCTCTCTTCTGTCTGCAGCACTCTTCCACCCTGGGCGGCGTGTTTGGGGACTCATACTATGAGCAGCAGATGGCGGCCAGGCAGGCCAATGCTCTGTCCCACCAGGTGAGCAGGCGCCCACCGCAGACGCTCGCCAGACCCCGCCCACTCCTCTGCGTGAGCTTCTCAGCCTCTCCAGTCTCCAGACTGCAGAGGCCCAGGCCCTGGAGGGGGTGGCTTGGCTTGGCCTCTCCTGGCGTTTGCACCCTGCCCGCAGAATGAGGCCGCCAGCGGAGCGGGGAGGAAGGGTGGGCGGTGAACGCTGGTAGGGACAGGCAGTGGCTGTTACAGCGGTGCCTCGGTGTGGGCCGTGCACGTGGGTTTGCGGGAGGTTGCAGTGGCTTTGCGTGAAGGCCGGGATTGGGGGCGTGTGGGCACGGGAAGGGTTGGCTGCAGCCTGGAGCTGTTCACTCACTCACTTATCCATCCATCCATCCATCCATCCAGCAAGCTCTGAGGGGGCCGTGAGCCGGCAGGCCCAGGCAGGTTCGGAGACGGGGAGACCCCAAGGCAGAGGGACTCATGCTTGGCAGCCCCAAGTGTACCTTGGCACGGGTGCTGGCCGTCCTGTAGGGGAGGAGGTGCCGGCGGTCGCAGGCAGGCCGGCCAGCCAACCACGGCCGGGGCCCCAGGGTGGCCAGCTCGGGGGGGCTGGCCTCACACCTGTATGCTTCCTGTCCCAGCTGGAGCAGTTCAACATGATAGAGAATGCCATCAGCTCCAGCAGCCTGTACAGCCCGGGCTCGACACTCAACTACTCACAGGCGGCCATGATGGGCCTCACGGGCAGCCACGGGAGCCTGCCGGACACACAGCAGCTCAGCTTCCCCAGCCACGGCAGCATCCCCAATATCATCCTCACAGGTGAGAGGCCGGGGGAGATGGAGTCCCTGCCCTGCGTGGTGAGGCGCGACGGGGCTGAGGTGTCCCTGCCCAAGGAGGCCAGAACCCACTGACCTCGGCTCACTGCTGGGCTTACAGGACACAGGCTGGGGGGACGCACACTGGACCCTGGACCAGGTGTCCGGTGTCCCAGGCTGAAGAGTGAGAACAGGATGAAACCGGTCACTCACCTAGCCCTTCACCTCCTGCCCAGTCCCCTGAACCCCAGTAGCTGAACATGCCGGGGATGCATGTGACTGTGGGGTGGGCCCTGCCTGCTGGTGCTTGTCCCGTGCAGCTGACAGACACGTAAGAGCTCGCGCATGCTGCGTCGGGCCTCCCTGAGCGGCCTGAGCACAGTGCCCAGGCACCCAGGCTTGCGCACGCGCATGTTGAGTGAGTCTTCTCCCAGCAGAGCTCAGAAGCTGCAGTCCCCCACCCCCACCCCTCGTCATGCCCCTGAAGGTTCTAGGTTTTATCAAAGACGGAGGCGGTTTCCTCATAAGCCAGGGCTGTCGGGGAATTGAGGGTGAGGCCCTCTCAGCAGTCCCCACTGACATCTCTAGGATGGAAGGGGTTCCTGCCCAGAGCTCCCCACAGCCGGAGTGCAGACCCAATGCCTCCTCCCCGCCCCAAGGGTCTGCAGGAGATGCTCTGGGTGTAGAAGCCTTGGCCTTGGAAGTTGTGTGAGAAGAATCAGGCCTCTGTGATTGTCCAACAGCCCAGAAGGAACGAAACTTTCATATCTGTTTCCCAGATTGGGAAACTGAGGCCCAGGGTCTCACCACAAGTAGAGGAAGGAGCCCAGGTGTGAACCTGGGTCTCTGCAGGGAAACCCGGGCTTCCCCCCAACCCACATGCACACGGAGCAGACTGCCTGGCAGAACCTGGCAGAGCCTGAGAGGCCCCTGCGCCCTCCAGGTCACACTGAAGTCTGTGTCGCAGCCCTCATCCCAGGGCTTTCCGGCCCTGGTACCCCGACATCTGGGTTGGGACCGTCCCGTGTGCTATGGGGTGTTGAGCCGCATCCCTGGCCTCCACCCACCTGATACCAGTAGCATTCCCTCCAGTCGTGACAACTAAAAATGTCCCCAGACATCGCAAATGTCCTTTGGGGAACACACTGCTCAGGTGAGCTCCCTGGTATGGCCTGAGCGTCGATGGGAGCCATGGAGGCGCAGAGTCGGGGTGCGGGGAGTCAGGGCCAAGCTGAGCCTTTTGTGTGTACCCCCCACCCCCAGTGACAGGAGAGTCCCCTCCCAGCCTCTCTAAAGAACTGACCAGCACGCTGGCCGGGGTCGGTGACGTCAGCTTCGATTCTGACAACCAGTTCCCCTTGGACGAACTCAAGATTGACCCCCTGACCCTGGACGGACTGCACATGCTCAATGACCCAGACATGGTCCTGGCCGACCCGGCCACCGAGGACACCTTCCGGATGGACCGTCTGTGAGCCGCACGCCCGGCACACGGCCGCCCAGCCCCCCGGCTCCGTCACCCCACCGGTCAGTGGTCCCCACGGCGTCTCCCCAAGCCTGGGGACGGTGGCGCTCCGTCCCTCGCAAACGGCCGAGCTTGTGATTCTGAGCTTGCAATGCCGCCAAGCGCCCCAGCCCACCCGCCCGCCCGCCCCGATTGTCCACCTCCCGCGTGAGGCCGCGTGTCGTCGCCCCCGCGGACCCTCCCTCCCTGCTCTCTCGTCCCCATGTAAGATGCGGAAAGCGTGCTGGGCAGGGCCGCCGGCCTCGGGGGGCGCCGTGCTCTGTGACGGTGGTGGGATGAGGTGCATCTTGCGACTGTTGTCCAGCTCTCACTGCCTTCCTTTGTCCCCGGTCCCCCCACCCGCCCGCGCCCCCAGCCCTTGGTTAGGTAGCGAGCCAGCCCCACCCCGCCAAAAGGAGAAGGCGCCGGGGGCGGGGGGTGGGCGGACATGAAGCGGAAATAAACACTATTTGGACTGCTGTCTTTTATATTTCTGAGCACACGCAGAACACTAGACTCCATCCCACGGAGGTGGGATGCGAACATGTGAACGGAGCATGCGAAGCAGCTGCATCCCCCCCGGGGCCCAGTAGGGAAGCCCACGCCCCCGCCTCGCCACCCCCAGCTGGGCCCCTCGGTGGCCACCTTTGCTGCGAAATCCCCACCCAGGCCTGTCGGGGATGCACGTGGAGGCGGGGATCATTTCTAGGGGGTTTTGCGACTTGTTTCCTCTTTCTTTCTCTGTACCGTGGTCACTGTTAGTATTATTTAAAGAATGGCCGGGGGGGCGGGTGGAGGCGGCCGGGGCATTTTTTTGGTTTGTTTCTTTCGGTTTGTATTTACATTTTGGTTGTAGATGAATAACTGACTCCTTCAAGCCAACACTTGCCTGAGAGCATGTTTTTATTCTAGAAATCCAACGTTATAATATTTGTAAGCTAACTGGAAGCGGTCTGCTGCCTGCCCGGGTCTGAGCTGCATCTCTGGCCTTTTTACTTTTGCTCCGTTATCCCAAAACAGAAGGACATGAGGTTGGGCTGGGCTCGCTGGCCTGGGTGGGCACTCTGGCAGAAGCTGGCAGCAGCGGCCAGAGGGGCCTCTGCTCTGATCCCTAACGGACTTCTGGGAAGGAGCCCCAGCTTCCATCAGGGGTCTCGTGAAGACCCAGCTCTGCCCGGCCTTCCCAAAGGTGCCAGCCAGTCCTCAGGGCAGGCCTGTCCTAGACCCCGTGGCTGGCGGCAGCAGCCGCGGCCCCTCTGTTCTGAGATGCCCCGGAGACGAGCTTGTCCTCAGCACCCCCATCCCGAGGTCCAGCCGACATTCATCCCCTCCCACCATCCCGCCATCTCTTTCGTAGCCCTTCCTGGCAGGGCTGGATTTGGAGGCAAAGAGCAGTGTGCATTTTAGCGGCTGGTTTCCAGGTGCTTCTCAGAGTGCCTCAGGAGGCCCAGGTGACCATCCATCGGGGCTCACTGGCGCACCAGAGGCCATCCGTCTGCCCTGCAGGCCCTGCGAGGGGGCGACAGGGCTGGCTTTGTGTTCTGTCAGTTGCTTTGGAATAGGAACGTCCGTTTCATTCCCTCCGACATCGCATCTCGAGTTCTTACTCGCTCCTCCGCCTGCCAGCAGGGCTGGCACCTCCTGCCTGGTGCGTTTCCGCCTCCGTCGGGGTCTTGGGAGCGCCCGCCTCTATCTGTGGGAGCCAGATTTGATCCTAGCGACCATCCCTCTCTCTTGTTCCCTGGCCGGGCTCTTAGCATGTGGCCAAGTGGCCGCATGGCCCCACAGACGGGAAGCCCCCTGTCCTCGGTCACTTGGCCTCCGCCGCTGTTGTCTGGACTGGAGTTAGGTTTAGTGTCAGTCCATCCAGGTCAAGGGCCCGTCTTCTTTCCAGGGCTGGGGGCAAAGAGTGAGGACTCTTTCTTTTTTTAAAGAAAAACTACATGTATGTACATAGAAGGGTTTGATTACCATTAGACTTGTATGTAGAACTTTTTTTAAAAAATGGCCTTAATAAAATTACAAGCAACCTTCCTGGATGCAATTTTCAAACAAGGAGTTGGGGACCCCGTGAGGGAGCCCCGCCAGCCCACATTTCCCATCTGCCCAGCAGTGGGTTCTTGGTGCAGATGGGCAGGGAAGGAGGGACTGTCCAGCCCCATGGCCTGTTTCTGGCATCCCTAGGCCAGGAGCACAGGTGACACTGTATTAACACGGCAGCCTCAGCCCATGAGGGGCGTAGGTGCAGAGCTTTCCCAGGGAGGGGATCCAGCCAGGAGCCAGAGGCCAGGCGTCCTCAAAGGGTTCACTGCCCCCTCCTGGGCCTGGGCAGGCCTCTGGGGGTCTACAACAGGGGATTTGGGGTTTTTTCTTAAATATCATTTCTCTACTAAATATTGAATATGAGTAGCCAAGACTTTTAGAAACAGGACAGCTTAAGGGAATCAGCCCTTTGACTTGTGACGTGAAAATACTGTGATTTCAGACGAGCTGCGCCGTGAGGGGTGAGCTGGAGCCCCTGCGTCGTGTATATAGACCCGCTCGCTGTGGCCGAGCCCCCCTCAGCTGTGCAAACCTTTCCTCCGGGAGCGTGAGCCAACCAGCGTGTCCCCACCTGCCTCAGTTTACCCTCTGTCCTCTGAGCCCCCAGGGTGGTAAATTTGTTCCCCCGTGAGGCTCCATGGACCGAGGATGAGACCTGGGGTCAGCCTGTCTCTGTGTCCCCCAGAGAAGAGAGTTCATGCCCCTGGTCCCCACCCTCCGCCTGTCAGCATCACCCCCTGCAGTGCCCAGGGTTGACTTGGGGAAGGAGGAGTCTCATCGGGGTCACATCCCTGTCACAGGTACCCGTGAGGACCTCCCCCCGCACCGTGCCCTTAGCAGAGGGAAGACAGGCAGCACTGTTTGGGGTACCCTGCAGCCCCCCCCCAGCTTTCCTTGCACGCCTTGCTTCCCCCCAGCGCTCTTCCGGGCAAGAAGGGTAGGCGCCAGTCCCCTGGGGCAGGGGGCCCTGAGACCCTCAGTGGAAAGCTCAGGGGGCAGGTCGACCCTTCAGCAAAATTTGGAGGCCCACGGCCAGTGGTATCCAAAAACCAGTCAGGCTTCCCTGTGGGGACAAGTACACAGCAGAAGGGACCCTAATTGCGTTTGGTCCAGCCCCCAACCCCAGTGTGGTCCACGGAGTTCCCTGGGACCAGGCCTGCGAGGCTGGAAGGCAAGGGCAGGTGTGTGTGTTTGCAGCCCTTTCCCCAGCAACGCCTCCATTCACTGGGAGTGCTTGGCCGGCCTTTGCGGCCTGTGTGCTGTTATCTCCTTGTGGGTGTTGAGGGCTGGGCAGGAGGGTTCTGACGTCGTAGGTGTGTTTGACCTGACTTCTTCAGGCGGCCGACCTCCCAGGAGGGCGGCCAGCCAAGTGGGCCCGTCGTGAGGCCTGTGTGTCACAGTGGCGCGGGCAAGGACAGCTGTCCATCTGTCCGTCCATCAGATGCTGTGAGACTCCTGCATGGAGGGCGAGACGTCCCGTGTCGTCCATCCATCCTGCTGGGGTGGGTGTCCAGTTTGGGGGCTGCGTGCATGCTGGGTGCTGGCCATGGCCTGGTCACAGGGGACGGGAGTAGGTACGTACGAGGCCCATGGAGGTGCTGGGTGGGACTCAAGCAGCAGGGGTGACCCCCCTCTGTCCAGCCTCCTGGGCCTAATGAGCCCCCATGATCACCTTCTCCTAGAGAAAACTTTGTTGACCTGGAGGCCTCCAGGCAGCTGAGAACGCCTGGGATGGTACACCCCTCCCCAGACCTCCACATCTCAGCCCACCCTGAGCTAGTTCATAACCAAACTTGCTGCCGAACTCCTGCCCCCAACTGGATTCTGAGTCTTCTGCATTTCCAAAGAAGGCATCCCCACCCCAGGGTGCAGGCTGGGTGTGGTGAGGCCTGGTGGGGTCAGGAGACCCCCGCCCCCAGCCCTGACACAGCAGTAGCAGCACCCATCGCCCTCACTGGGTTCTGAGGGAGCTGTAGTCAGAGTCCTCAGGGTGCCCTTGGCGTAGTGTTGGGGCACAGGGGTGCAAGGTCAAGGGTACCCTGCTGCTCTTGGGCCTGGCCTACCACCCCTGCAGGTGACGCTTCAGGTGAGGGAGCTGTGGCCACCTGAGCTCCACGCCCCCCCCCCCGCCACGTGACCTGAAGAGCTGGGGGAGGTTTTGGCACCTCGTCTACCCTGGGAGGCTTGCCTGGGGTGAGTGGGCAGACAGGTCTGTTTCTGCCCGAGTTCTCCGTGGACCCTGGGCCCCCATCCCCTGGGGGTCTCGCATCCTATGACAGGGGTCCTTGGGACATTCCTTTGTCAGGCCCTGCCCGGCCAGCTTGGCCTGAACCAACTCTTTTTGGCTTCCTCGGCTTTTGGGGGTCCTGGCTGCGTGGGGCTCAGGCACCTCTCCTAACCGTTGGTGTGCCACAGGTGGCTGGCCACAGATAAGAGTTCTACCCCAATGGAGGTGCGGTGACCTGCACCCCCAGGCCTAGGCGCTGGGGTACTCCTGAAGGCGCCGGGGGGCAGACAAGACCCTTGTGACCCGGGCCTCGGTTCCCTCTTGTCATTAGCTCAGGCCCACAGGTCTCAGGGCCCCAGGCTCACCCCAGGCAGGGGCTGGACGTCAGGGACTGGTTCCAGACAGCTCCCTCTGCCTTCTGCCCTCCTGGCCAGTGCCCAACACCCTGTCCCGAGGAGCCAGTGACACTTGGGTTGCCCCCATCTTGCAGGGTTGTGGAATTTGGGGGTAATCGATGCCCAGCCTGTCATTTCTGACCTCCTGCCAACCGGGGACAAGGGGACACAGCTGTGGCATTTGCTACCAGACTCTGGAAGGGAGGGCTTTGGCAGTCAAGGTCCACTGACCCCGCCATGCCCTCCGTTGGAAACTGCCCCTGCCCCTCCAGGGACTGGGCACTGATATATGCAAACCTGCCAGTCCAAGCCCTGTCCCACTCATGTCCCTCTTTCCCCCAGGCTGGCTCTGCCCCCACCCCCAGCATGTACATTGTGCTGTAGATGTCCCGTGGGCCGCACGCGTGGGTGCCCATGGCGGGCGGGGGCGGGCGCTCAGGGCGCACTCGGCCGGCCCCTGCCCATCCTCTCTGGCGTGGACGCTATCGTCTGTGTACCTTTGCATCCTTTGTAATGAAACGTAATAAAAATACAATGTTTTCATCTCTGCCTCCTCCCCTTTTTTCCTGCCCTCTTCTCCCCTCTGGAGGATGAACTGTGGGTGTTGCAGGTGCACCAGGCAGGAGCCACACAGGGGCCACACACACAGACACAGACACACGGACACGCAGGCATGAGCCCCTCACACACACACCCCAGGATCCTGGGGCAGACGCCCCAGGAGAGTGAGTGGGATGCAGCAGGGCCGGACACTCCTAGTCAGGCTTCTAGGGCCCCAGCCAGTCACGGGGGGAGAGAGTGGCAGGCCCCCAACTCTCCCAAGGCCTGAGTTTGGGGTCCCTGGCCTCTCCTCAGAGGCTCGACCCTTCCATCTCCCCGCAGCAGAGACCACAGCCGGCTTGCTCCGCCACACACACACTTTATTTTGTCCTCTTTGAGCCCCTCTCCCTCCCCACCAGGCCAGCTGCCTCTTGGGGCCGGGTGCTGATGGCCTCCCACAGTGAGGGCAGCCGTGAGGGTGGCCGTCATCCAGTGGCGGGTCCTCACCTGTGTCCCTAGGCCTGCAGCAGCCTCTGGACCTCGTAGTCCTCAGGGATGGTGTCTGTGGAGAGAAGGTGAGCAGGTGAGGGGGGGTGAGGCTGGGCGGTATGGACTCCCCACCTTCCCCAACAGGGTCCTCTTACCATTGCAGCGGTAGCGCAGGTTGGCCCAGATGATGTTCTCCTGGGAGAAGCAGAAGACTCCCAAGCGGCCTCCCCGCATGGTCGTGTCCAGGACCACATTGCTGTCCGCAACCAGCTCCGGGCCCTCGTAGAACCTCACTCTGCGGAGAAGGAAGGGACTGTGATTCGGGGCCCTGGACCAGGTGCCTCCTCCCCTCTCAGAGCGTCGGCATCCTGCCCCATGAGCTAGGCCCCCTCCTCTCTAGAAGAGGCGGCCATATGTCTCCCTGCCTGGGCCATGCTCAGGGCAGAGGGGGCTCCTGACCTGAGCCTCAGTTTCCCTGTGTGAGAGGATGGACATCTAGGGCCCTGCACACAGTAGGTGCTAAGCGTAGTGCCTGGTCTTCCTGGCAGCGTAGAGTGGGGATTGAGAAACCAGGAGTGAGTGAGACCCCCCTACTGCTGTGTGCAGAGTCCAGAACCACCGGACCCTTGAGCCCAGACCACCCAAACTGGCCCTGCCTTTTCTGAGTCCAGGCTCCCCCATGTCTCACCTCTCCTCTGGCCCTGCCCCCTGAGCAGCCCCCTGCACGGCCTGGCCCCTCCCCCTGTCCTGGGAGGGGTATCATGCCCTAGGGCCAGACAGTTATTTCTAACTGCCTATATTATTCCCATTTTACAGATAAGGGGACCGAGGCCCCCTGAAGCACCCCCCTCCTTCCCTCAAGAGCCAGGATAGAGCAGGGACTCCGGGCCCCCTGGCAGAGGGCGGGTTCCCACCTGATGTAGCCCACTTGGGGCCGGTGCTGCAGGAACCAGCGGTAGGACGTCTTGTCCTTCCAGCCTACATTGCGGGGGTCCTTCCACAGCAGCCGCACCTGTGACTCTGTGTCCCCCGTGTGCCACAGTGCATTCCGAAGCTGCTCCCCAGGGCCTGTGGAGGACTTCACGGCCTGCCACGCCGGAGAACAGGGGAGCGGGGGTCAGAGACCACACAGGCCACCAGAGCCCCCAGACAGGCAAGGAGCTGTGAGTCATAGAGGAGTGGTGGGGGGCCCCAGTATGCCTGGATGGGAGACCCATGAGAAAGCCTTGGGGGCCACGAGGAGCTTTGCAGTCAGGCTGTAGGGGCAGCAGTGGTTTGTGGGATAAACTCGAGTCTAGAGGACTTGGGGAATTCTAGGGTTTCAGTGAAATACTGGGGTCTATGGGGCCTGCAGGAGGATTTGGAACCTGAGGGAAAGTTTGGGGCTCTGTGAGAGGGTTTGGGGGCTCACAGATTGGGGGATCCCGGGGGAGTGTTTGAGGGCCTGTGGGAGGAAGACTTCTAGGTCCATAGAATGAGGCCAGGGGCTGTAAGGCTTTGGGGATCTGTGGGAGGGTTTGGGGCCTCCGAGTTGGCACTGAGACCAAGAGTTCAGGTAGGGCCCAGCACCTTGAGCTGGATGCCAGGCTCCGCCACTGCACGGAAGGGGTTTGCCTGCCAGTATGTCTGCTCCATCTGCTTCCACATGACCACATAGAAGCTGGAGCTGTCCTGGTAGCCAAAGATGAAACCCGCGTAGTCGTCATCCGTGACCGTGTTCACGTGGAACGTGCCTTCGAAGTCCACGCCATTGAAGGCCGTGTAACCTGGGGAGAGGAAGGGACGCTAGCCCCTGCCGCACCGGGGCCCAGAACCGCCCCCTGGCCCCGCCCCTCCAGAGTCCAGAACGCCCGACCCCTGAGCCCAGACCACCCAACCTGGCCCCGCCTTTCCTGAGTCCAGGCCCGCCCCGTCCCACCTCTCCCCTAGCCCCGCCCCCTGCACGGCCTGGCCCCTCCCCATGTCTCACCCACACCCAGGCCAGGGTCGCTGTTCATCGTCTGCACGATCTCCATCCCCTGGTGGGGTTCAAAGGAAGAAGGGCCTCAGGCCAGCCGTGTGGGCCTCGGCTCCCCGCCCCTAGCTGAGGACCCGCTGTGGCGGTCCTGGGCTCCCCCCACCTCCCGCCTGGGCCCCGCCCGCACCTGGTTGAGCACCACCCAGTTAGGGTCTATCTGCGCGTCGCCCTCGGGGTCCAGCACGACCGTCTGGAAGGCCCGGAAGTCGGTGAGGGTGACCTCAGCGTTCTCCGGACACACATCGATCTTGTCCACCACCTTGTCTGCATCAAAGTCCCCCTGGCACGCGTCGCCCACGCCGTCCCCTGAGAGGAGATGGGAGGCCCCCCCACCGTAGTAGAATCAGCTCCAGGCCCCGCCCCAGGCCTGGCCACGCCCACACAGGCTACCGGCCCTGCCCACACCATGTCTCCAGCTCTGCTCACACGTGCCACTGGCCCCACCATGCCCACCCCAAATCTCACCCTAGTGGCTCCACACTAGCCCCATCCCCACCACAGGCCCTGCACCCTGCCTTACGGTCCACGTCTTCCTGGCCCGGGTTCGGCACCAGGCGGCAGTTGTCCCGACTGTCGGGGACCCCATCGTTGTCATCATCGTCGTCACAGGCGTCACCCTGGCCATCGTGGTCTGAGTCCTGCTGGGCGCTGTTGGGCACTGTGGGGCAGTTGTCCCGCGAGTCCTGGTGCCCATCCCCATCCCTAGAGTGGGTGGGTGGGGCAGAGACAATGAGACCCCAGAAAGCTGGATCAAGGGCTGCCCACCCTGGGTGCCCACCACAGCCCCAGATGTCCTCCTTACTGGTCTTGGTCGCTGTCACAAGCATCTCCCACAAAGTCGTGGTCCACATCCCTCTGTGGGCGGGGGAAGGTTGTAGATGTCCTTAATCAGGGCAGAAGAATTCAGAAGCCTCCCGCCCACCCCCAGTTCCAGAGCCAAGGTCCTTCCTGACGTGGAGGAACACCCCCCCACCCCCCCAGGCTGCTCGGACTGGGCTGGAGTCTTGTTAATCAGCCTGGTGCTTACCCCAGGGGTCTGACCCAGCTGGGGTCTGGCCTGCCCTCACCTGGTCTGCGTTGCTCTTCTGAGGACAGTTGTCACAGGCATCCCCTACACCATCGCCATCACTGTCCTTCTGGTCTGAGTTGGGCACCCTGGGGCAGTTGTCCACTGCGTTGCGGATCCCTGCGGGAAGCAGAAGGACAGAACAGGATCCCAAGATTAGGACGGGGCCAGGCTGACTTCAGCAGGGCAGGTGCAGCCCTGGGGCTAGCTTGGGACAGAGTCCCACCCCATCTTTGGCTCCCAATAACAACAAAGTTAAACCAAGTATTCATGCCCAGTCACCAGCCTCCTAGAGACTAAATGAATGGATGGCGGTGAGGGGACTAGCTCTGTGAATGCACCACCTCGAGTCTCTGCCCAGATGTAAAAATGGTACCTCCTCAGCCCTAAACCCCAGGCTCACGTCTCTGTCCTCTTATTTCCTCCCTGCAGCATCTAACACAGGGACCACCTTCCCCTCCTCCAAAAGTTCCTTCCTTTTCTCCTCGGCATCATATCCCAGCTTGCATTTTGCTGCCCGCCGGAGCATGGTCCACGGTCCCTGGAGCCCTAGGCGAGCACACCCCCTCCGGCTTCCAAAGGAGGCCGAGCCCCGCCCAGCCAAGCCCCGCCCCTTGGTGCCAGCCCTTCCCTCTCCTCTCCCCCCTGCCACAGAGCTCACGGTCGCCGTCTATGTCGTCGTCGCAGGCGTCGCCTCGGCCGTCGTTATCTGTGTCCTTCTGATCGTCGTTCTTCTGGGACTGGCAGTTGTCGCATGCATCGCCCCACTTGTCGCCGTCCGCATTGCGCTGGTCTGGGTTCCGCACCAGCGGGCAGTTGTCCTAGAGGTCAGGGCCGGTAGGGAATAGTCAGGCCTAGAAAGGCAAATGTCACTCCCCAGACTGTCCGTCTCCGAGGCCCCGCCTCCTCTGCAGGGAACCCCCTAACCCTCTGGGACCCGTGAGATCAGCCTCTAAGGCCACACCCCTCACTCGAGCCAAGCCCCCATCTAGTCTCACCTAGGCCCCCGCTTTTGCCCCACCTTCTCGTTGAGGACGCCGTCCCCGTCGGCATCCGGGTCGCAGGCGTCTCCGATGCCGTCGCGATCCACGTCCTCCTGCCCTGAGTTGGGCACCGCCACGCAGTTGTCCTAGGGGTGGGCGCGGCGGGCATGAGGGGCGCTGCCAGGGAGCCCCGCCCACCCTCATACCAGGCCTCGCCCTTCAGACCCCGCCCACCTTTCGGCACTGGCGCTCTGAGCAGCGCAGCTTCTCGTCGGGAAAGCCGTCCAAATCTGTGTCGCTGCCGCAGAAGACCCCGTTGCCAGCCCAGCCGACACCGCACTGCGGGTGGGGGAGTGAGTGGGTGCTCCGGCGTGGCCCCACCCCCGGACCCTCATCGTACGCCCCTCCTTGGCCCGCTCGCACTCACCACGCAGGATCGCGACCCATCACGCTCCAGGACGCAGTCGGCCTTCTCGTGGCACGGGCTGGGCGTGCCGTCGGGGCAGAAGCGCTGTGCGCGCCGACGACAGCCTGATGCCTGGTCTCCCACGAAGCCGGGCTGGCACGGGCCGCACTGGAAGGAGCCCTGAGCCCGGGCCACAGGAGGTCAGCCCCCCCCACCCCGCACGCCTGACACTTCGCGTCCCATCCTCCATCTCTCAGTCCTTCCCCTCTCCTCCCAGGCCTTACCAGGGTATTGACGCATACGGAGTTGGGGACGCAGTTATGCTGCCCAGTCTCACACTCGTTAATGTCCGTGCAAACCTGGGTGGGAGGGAGGGCAGAGGTCACTGATCCTACGCAGATACCCCCAGACCTCCCACCCGGTTCACGTCTCCTCTGAATCCTACCTCTCCCCTACATCTTGCCTCCAAGCCCGACCATCCCTGACGTGGACCCTTAACTTCCTCTGTTCCCCAGACTCCGGTCCCTATGCCCTCCCGCTGGAGCGAGGCGGGAAAAGGCTGCGAGACTGGAGGTCGAGTTTACTCAACAAAATGCCCCCCACCCCAACATGCTTCTCCTGGCTCCCCACCCCAACCCCCCACGGCCTTCACCTGCTTATTGGCCTTGGCGAAGGCCAGCCCCACGCCCTCGTGGGTGGGGCCGCTGTACCCCGGCGGGCAAGCCTCGCAGCGGAAGCCCGGACTGGTGTTGATGCAGCGGACGTGGGGGAAGCAGGGATGGGCGTTGCACTGGGGGAAGAAGGGCCCCGGAGGGTCAGAGGACGGACGTATAGCTGGGCCTCCCCGAGAGAGGCTTCTCAGGGCTTATTGGGCTTGTACTTGTAAAGTTCAAGGGCCGTCAGCTACCTCTTGGGGGGCGGGGAGTGCCATGTGGGGCAGAGGCCACTGTCCCAGGGGTCACACACGGTTTTGCCTTGATGTGGGAAGGGGCAAGACCAGGCGGGGAACAGAGCGTGCCTGAGGGGATCTGCTCCTGGGACCCGGTGGGCTGGGTGCTCATGGGCGGGGGAAGACATTTTGAGGGCGGGCGTCCCCAGAGGAGGCGGGAAGTGGTCGTCGGGGCGTGCGTGCCCGGCGGTGAGGAGGCTGTCGGGGCGGGAGCCCCCCGGTGGTGGAAGGGTGGCTGGGGTCGGCGGCTCCCGGCGGTGAGGGGGGTCGTTGAGGCGGACGTCACCGGCTACGGAGGAAGTCGTCGGGATGGGCGTCCCAGGTGGAGAGGGGGGTGGTAGTGGTGGGTGTCCCCCGGCGGTGGGGAGGTCGTCTGGACCTGCGCCCCTGGAGATGAGGGGGCTCTCCGGGAGAGCACCCCCAGCGGATGAGGAGTTCGTCGGGGCGGTGGGGAGCTGTGGGGTCACGCGTTGGGGGATCGTCTGGGCGGTGGTGACGGACGCACCTCGTTGACATCGGCGCAGTGCGAGCCGTTGCCGCTGAAGCCTGCGGGGCAGGGTCCGCAGCGCGGGCCGCTTGCTGTCTCGGTACAAGCCACGCCGGGGAAGCAGAAGCCGGGCGCGCACTGGCTTAGGGGCCTCACGCTCAGTCTGGGGGTGCGCGCGGGTTGCATCCCTGCGGGGGTGGGGCGGGAATGGTTAGGGTCACGCCCAGGGGTGGAGCCTGGGGGGGATGGCCCCTGAGGGCGTGGTGAGATCCTGGTTGTTCTGCGACCCCGCCTCGTACTGAGCGCTCTGCCCGCCAGGTCTCTCCAGTATCTGGATCTCTGCGCCCGGCCGGTTTTTGCTTCTCCCTCCGCGACTCTCCACCTCCCAGCATCTCTCGCAAGGTTTCTGGCACTTTTGGGGTCTCCCCTTCCCGTAGTCTCTGTCTCCCCTTCCTGTTTCTCTCTCTCCATCCCTCAACCAATCTCTCCATCTCTGTCAGCCTCCATCTTCTCTGTCTCTTTTCCTCCCGGTCTGTCCTTCGCTCTCTGTCTCTGTCTCCCCATCTCTTCTCACTCCCCCGCCGACCAGTCTCTGCCGCCCCAGCTGTGCTCACCGCACGCGTCACACTCCATCACCGTGTTTTTCAGAAACGTGATCTCCTTGACCTTTGGTGCAAGGGGGATGGGGTGTGGTCAGCGGGTCCATTCCTCTCCTCCCCCGTCGGGTCTCCCCTCTCCCTCTCTCAAACTCCCTTCCCGCAGACCCACCCACTCGGCCCGGGCCCCCTCCCCACGGACTCCCTACCCCGAGATCCCTACTCTCCTAGCCCCTCTCTTCCTTCCCTGGGATTCCCTTCCCCCCTCACGGATCCCTACCCCTCTCCCGCGGAACCCCCTTTCCCTGGGACCCCTCTTTTTCCTCTTTTCCATAACTCTGGGCCCTCTTCACCTCCACCAGGATCCCCTTCTCCAGTCCTCCCCCCACTCCTCCACACTCCCCTACCTCCGAAACCCCCTTCCCCTCTTCCAAGCCTCTCTGTGCCAAACCGGCACCCCCGTCCCCCCAACCCCGGCAGGCACCTGCTGCCTCAGCAGTTCCCGCACATCCTGCAGCGCCGCGTTGGTCTCCTGTAGTTCGCGTAGCATCTGCGGGCCCAGGTCTGCACCTGCGCTGACAGGGGGCGCTGGTGGGGCGTCGGGGACCGGAGACCCCCATCACCACCCCTCACACCGCCGCGGCAGGGACCCCTGACGCCCACCCCATTTCCTGAGCCTCTGCCCCGCTGCCTGCTTTCTCCGCCCCGCACGCCCCGGCGAACAGTCCCCGAGTCCCAAGAAGCCGCGACCCCAGGCCTCCCGCGAGTCCTGTCCGTTTGGGGGTCAGGCGCGGCTTACCCAGCGGGATCTGCCCCTGGCCCGATGCGCCGAGGGCAGCCAGGGTGAGCAAGAGAACGCGGGCGGCGGTGAGGACCATGACGGCGG
The DNA here is from genome assembly GCF_937001465.1 of Orcinus orca. Lineage (NCBI taxonomy): Eukaryota > Metazoa > Chordata > Mammalia > Artiodactyla > Delphinidae > Orcinus > Orcinus orca. The sequence continues at coordinate 11,229,887 of NC_064561.1, read as the reverse complement.
CGGGGAGCTGGACAGCGGCTCGCTCTCTGCCGCCCACGAGGCCCGCGTGTCCTATTTATGCCGGCGGCGCGGCCGGCCCCGGGGACGGCCCTCCGCGGCCCTGCCCAGCGTCCAGCCTCAAGGTAAACAGACGGCGCTGGCCTCCGCGTTCAAGGCCCCGCCCAGCGCGGCTGAACCCGGATCCGGCGGGGAAACTGAGTCACGGGGGGAGGGCTTGTGCGGGGGTTATTGGGGCGGGGAATCAAGCGGGACCGCCCTCCAGCCCTCTCATTCGCTTATCTGAGTGATGGTTGCGTGCCAAGACTCGGGCATAGCTGGGAACGAAGTGATCGCCACAGTGGCGCCCCTCAGCTCACACTTGGGGAAACTGAGTCAAGAGTGGCTAAAGGTTAGGACTCACCTCCTCCCCCAACCCCTTTCTGATCTCTCTCTGCGGTTCTCAAGCTGGTGAGTAGGGGAGGGGGGCAGCCTGGTCGCCCAGGGGCCGGAGCCCACTCAGTCTCCCAATCTGTGCACTGGGCTGTGTGTGTGTCCCTCCCCAGCAGGAGGGTGAGCAAATTAAAGGGCTGTGGCTGGAGGAGATCTGAGCGGGGGAGGCCCTGTGCTTCTGTTTGTCGAGACTTTGCCATACCATCCAAGCTCCAGTCCAGCTCTGTGGGAACAGCCTGTAATAAAAATAGAAATTACTGCTAATCAGGAAAATCCTCCCAGCCCAGCCATGCTCTTAAGCTACAAAACATCTCTGTTTTCTGGAGTTAACCCTCTTTGCCCCTACCCTCCAGCATTTGCAGCCTCTATTCTATAGGCAGGGAAACTGAGGACCAGAGACAGGAAGTGACTAGCCTAGGGCCACTGAGAGGGGCAGGGATGAAGCCAGGGTAGGTTCCTTGCCAGATTTGTTCTCATGGGAGGTTGCAGAGAAGTCACCGAGGGCTTCCTGGAGGAGGTGGCAAGGAAACCTAAAGGAAAGGAAGACTCAGATCAGCAGAGACAAAAAGGTGAGGACGGTTCTGGCAGAGTGAAGCATGTGGAGCTTGGAGGTGGGGAAATTTCAGGCACATTCATTATTCTCAAACATGCATTGAGAACCTACTGTGTGCCGTGTCCTGTGCAGGACGCTGGGGACACAGAGTGAACAAGCCGGACTGGGCCCCTCCCTTGTGGGGAACCCAGGTTGGTGGGGAAGCAGCTACATGTAATCATCCCAAGGGGCCAGGACTGTGGTGGGGGATGCACAGGCAGCAGTGGGAGCTCCAAGAAGGTGCCTGACCCAGCTTGGGGTGGCAGGGGGAGTCTGGGCAGGCTTCTTAGAGGAGGAGGAGGGAACACCGAGCTAGGACCAGGAAAGTGAGGAGGCCATGGCCAGATAAAGAGATGGTGGAAAGGCATTCCAGGTAGAGGAACAGCATGTGAAAAGGCCTTGAGGTAAAAATGAGCCTGGTCTGATGGACAGATTGAGCTCAGGGTAGAGAAATCTTGGGGCTCAGGAGAAGTAATACCAGTGGGGCAGGGCTTGCACTGTCTTCTGAGGGCAATGGGGAGCCACAGAGGGTGAGTGAGGAGTGGTGGGTCTGGAGGGGAGGCTGGGTAGGAACAGCCGATCCCAGCCTGGGCACTTCCAGTGAAGTACTACAGGCCCGTGCCCTGATGCCTGTGGCAGGGCCGTGAGCTCACCTCCTGTTTTCCTTGGCGTTGGGCACACCTGGGGGCCACTCCCGGTTGGTGCTGGAATTCTTGGGAAAACCACAGCTCCAGCAAGGGCTGTAGGCTTGCGTGTGCCTCATGCAGCTGGGACAAGGGCACATGGAAGCCAGGCCCCCACCACAGGCTTGGCATGGGACTGCGGCTTGGACACACGCGGCCTTGTTCACGGCCCGGCCATGAGGGGATGCAGGGAAGGACATTCTAGGCAGAGGGAACGGCAAAGGCAGAGGTCCTTAAGATGCCCCAGTCTGCAGATCAGACAACAGAGGCCTGGAGACATGGGCAATCTGGTTTCATGCTCCTGCCTCCTGGATCCCATCGGCCCTGAAGTCCCCCTTCCAAGCAGCCAGCCCCCTCCTCCCACGCACACCTCGGCAGCCTCACATTACACAAGAACTCACTCTGGGTGTCCTTCCGGCCTTTGTACCTGCTGTCTCCCACCATCCCGAACACCTTCCTCCATCCTCCAAGTTCTGGCTCTGGTGCCCACTCCTTCAGGAAGACCTCCCTGCTCTACTTGGGCAGGGCTTAGGGGCTGGTGCCTGTGTGACATTCTTCTAGGATGCCTGACAGAATATTTCTGGCAGAGAAAGTTGGGATGGCCTCACCCGGGGGACTGGAAACGTCTGTGTTTTGCTCTGTTCCTCCTACCCTGGGGGCCACTGGGCCTGCAAAGAACACCTGCCATGATTAGTATAACATTGTTATTATTCCTTATAATTAATGTAATGTAATTACTATTAATAATAGCAACCCCGGCTACCACTGTACTTTAGGACAGACTCAGGAGCCACATGGCCTGGGTTCGAATGTCATCTGGGCATCGCCTTGCTGTGTGACCTAAGGCAAGTTGCTTGACTTCTCTGTGCCTCGGTTTCCTCACCTAGAAAGTGGGAGTGATCATTGTTGAGAGGATTGAATGAGCTAACCCGTGCCCCGTGTCTGCCTCCTGTGTTAGCCTCATTATATAATCTGTAATTTATACACTATGCCACTTATACCTCAGATCGTTCTTATTTACATTTCCCTCAGAGAAGGTATGAGACAGCTCAAGGTCACACAGCCAGGATGAAAACAGGAGAAGACAGGACCCCTAAGGCCTTCATACCACCCACTCTCTGCCCTTGGCCACAGATTCCAGACGAGAAATGCTAGCCCAGGTCCCTCATTAGCTGTGAAAACTCTGCTACCCAGGACCTCCTGGCCTGAGCCCTTGGCTGGAGCCCCAAACAGCCCCCCTTCCCATGATGCTGGACCCAGTAGTTCCAGGAACCTGGCCAGGCTGGGGCAGAGAGGCTGATGCCTGTGTGATGGGGCCCCTGAGCCCTTCCTGGCAGAGTCCTGCTGGGCCAGGAGACATGTGGGCGCCCCCAGCTCCCCCAGCCGCCTCTCCTTGTGAATCCAGAGAGAAAGTATGTCGGGAAGGCAGCCGCCCTGCCCTGGGCGGGCCCCACCACAGGCCCAGGGTCTGGGGAATTCATTAGAGCAGCAAGGGAGGCCACTTAGCCACTGCTGCATCCGCAGCTGAGGAGCCTGACCCAGCCTGCCTTGGATGGCCCAACTGGACCCATCTCTCCAGAAGGACCAAGCGGTGGGAAGGGGGACAGATAGGGGGACAGATAGGATGCCATCTGGGCACTGGAGTCTGGCAGACCCACCCTGACTTGCTCTGTAAATTTCAGCAAGCCCCGCCTCCCCTCCCACCCTCCATTTGCCTCGACTCTATTGTCATTCGGTCTTAGACTCTCCAAAACGTATGATAAAGAAAAGAAGAAAATGACAAGAAATATAGTGACACAATTTTATTGAGCAAGCACCAAATGCTCGAAACCTTGCCACATCACTTTTGTGGGTTTTCCTCTTTTGCCCACTCTCCCCGCAGCCTCAGGAGGCAGGAACTCATCATCGTGGGAGGCAGCAGGACACCGCCATGAAGGTCTTGGTCTCTGGCACCAGGACCCTGAGTTTCATATCCCAGCTCTGCTGTGCAACTTGAGACAAGTTGCTTAACCTTGCTGTGCCTCGCAGCAGCGGGTGTGTGTGTGTGTGTGTGTGTGTTTCTTTTCTTTGGACAGGGTGGGGGAGGACACCTTCAAAAGTTTATTATAATGTAAATTTTTACTTCTCCAGTTTAGAGAATGGACTATGGGGTTGCCCTTAGGAGAGAAAGGACTTCACTAGGAAGCGACTGGAATTTAACAACATGTCATTCTATGGGCACTGATTTCTGAGAATGATTTTACACCACCATTATCTTCATAATTTTTCCAGGGATAACTGTGGCAGGACAAATGACTGCCCTGCTCTTTTCTCCTTTCCTCTCGCATTTAGTGAGAGTTTTGTAGGTAACAGCAAAACAAACCTGTGTCTGTGTTACACGGAGAGAGACTGCCTGCGGTCTCACTGCAGTGGTTTCCTTCTCTCCCTCAGTCTGTCTGTCTGTCGGTCTGCCTCTCCGTCTAATGAAGTGAAAATTGGAAATTCTTAAAGTTTTTCTGCACTATACCAGCAGCACTAAAAACCCAGGTGAAATGGGGACAATGAGAGCCCCAACTTCTTAGGCTCATCACGAGACCCAAATACATTAGTCCATGAAAAGCGCATTCAGCACTTTTTGATGCTGGTGGTTGCCAACGTTCCCCACTCTACAGATGGGCAAACTGAGGCTCAGTGTGGCAGGCTCGTCGTGCCTCCTCTATTTGGGCACTGGATGCTCAGAGAGGGAAGACACACAGCCTTGCCGCGGGGAGAAGTCCCGCCACTCAGGTTTCTGTGGGTGAGTAGGCAGGAGAGATCACAGGAACCAAAGCCCTGCCCCCAATTCCTCCTCCCCCCTTCTCCAGCCCCCACCTCAGCTCATTAACAGGAGGACCTTGTTCTGGCCAGTGAAGGGCGGGAGGCCGAGGGTGAGGGCGGGGTGTGTTTACCCACTGGCCGCCTGGCAGGCAGAGGCCCAGGCTCGAATGGGCCAGTGGGAGAGGGAGGCTACCAGGCAGGGGAGAGTCCCAGTCCCGAAATGGGAGGACTGCATACAATATGTGCCAAATAAATGCTTAGCAATCAATAGGATAAAACTAAATATCTCCATCCACTGCACAAGCATTGACCCCTTGCTGCACAGTGGATGGGAAGGAGGTGGTCTCAGCCTCTCAGCCCTGTGGTAGGTAGCCTCGAAGGTGGACAAGTGCACCCAAGCTGCATGGAAGTAGGGGCTGGCTGGGCTGTGGAAGCAGAGCCCAGGGGTCAGGGAGGCCACTCCGCGGTGGGATGTTAGTATCGAGACCTGAACAGGTGAACGGGTTCCAGCTGATGAGGGGTGTCCCGGGCAGAGGACACAGCAAGGGTGAAGGCCTGCGGGGAGGATGTGCCTGATGTCTGGGAGGTTCAGCAGGGAGGCAGGTGTGGCTGGAGCAGAGGGGTGAGAGTGTGATGGAAGGGGAGAGGGCTGGACGGGACAGAGCCGGGAACCATTTCGGGCTTCACGGGCCTCTCCAGCCCCATCTCTTTCTGCCCTCCAGGCCCTTCGTTGGACTGTGACTCCACCTGGTCCACCTTCCCCTCTAACATCACTCACTCCTCTTCGTCCCAGCTGGGTTAGCAGCATCCTCTGGCCTCCAAAGTGCCCTGAGTATCATCTGTCACAGCTCTGACCACACCGAATGGGCACAGATGGGTTACGTGGCCGTGGGGCTGCATCCTTCATCGCACCGAGTCCCACCACATCTCCAGCATCATACACATGTTAGAATAAATGAAGGATGGATGGATGGACGGTTAATGGGTGAGTAGATGGATGGATGGGTGGATCGATGGACAGATAGATGAGTGAGTGGGTAGGTGGGTGGTTGGATGGGTAAACGGGTGAGTGGATGGACGGACTCACAGAAAGGAAGGCAGATGGATGGATGGACACATGAATGGATGGTTGGATAGATGATAGCTGGCTGGCTGGATCAGGGGATGGAGGGATGGAGGGATGAATAGATGGGACGGCTAAATGAGTGGCTTGATACACAGGCAGATGGGTGGGGAGATGGATGGATGGGTTGGTGGATACGTGGCTGGGTGGGTGGATGGGTGGATGATAGGTGGATGGATGTATCATAGACAGATGGTAGGATGGATGGATGAATGAATGGACGCCCCCTTGGGGCCTCTCTAGCTATGTGACAAGCCCATTCAAAGGTCATTGTGAGAAGTCAGACAGTGAAAGTGAAGCACATAGCAGGTGCCTCTGTCCGGTCTCTGTCTCCCTTACCTTACATGAGACAAAGGAAAGTGAACTGGCCTGGCTCACTCTAGCCACACTGGCTGCCTCTCCCTGTGCCTCCCACTCTCAGGCTTCTCCCCACCCTAGGACCTTTGCCCAGGCTGTGCCCTCCACCTGGAGCACTCTTCCTTCTGCCCTTTACCTGGCTGACCCCTATTTACCCTGACTTAAAGTTTACTCCCTCAGGCCGAACCAGGATGGCTGGCCTGTGTGTCCCTATTCTCACCCCACAGAAGGAGACTGACTACAGCAGCTGTTGGGATAGTCTGCGAGAGAGCTATGGGATGATGACAGCCACATGGAACCCTCTGGAAAAGGGGTGATGCCACTGTTGCTGCTGGCCCACATAGTGCTGGTGGAGGGGCGGTCATTGCAACACCCACTCCATGAGTTTTCTTGACTCTGTTTCCCACTGGGTTAGATGATTTACCCTTTTCTAAAGTCACAAGTGGGGCTTCCCTGGTGGCGCAGTGGTTAAGAATCTGCCTGCCAATCCAAGGGACACAGGTTCGAGCCCTGGCCTGGGAAGATCCCACATGCTGCGGAGCAACTGAGCCCGTGCGCCACAACTACTGAGCCTGCGCTCTAGAGCCTGCGAGCCACAACTACTGAGCCCACGTGCTGCAACTACTGAAGCCTGCGCACCTAGAGCCCGTGCTCCGCAACAAGAGAAGCCATGACAATGAGAAGCCTGCGCACCACAACTGAGAGTAGCCCCTGCTCGCTGCAACTAGAGAAAGCCCGCGTGCAGCAATGACGACAGAATACAACCAAAAATAAAAACAAACAAACAAATAAATAAATTTATTTTAGGAAAGTAAAGTCAGGAAGTTCCAATGAATCCAAGAGTCACAAGACCACAGAACAAGGAGCCACAGAACTAAGGAATGACAGAGTCATAGCATTATGGGTTAATGGAGACATGGGACCACAGCATGCTAAAGCCATTGGCACTGTGGGATCCTAGGGCCATGGGATCACAGGGCTAAAAGCCACAGACGCAGGTGATATGGCCGCCAGTCAACAGAAGCACAGAACCATGGGATGGTGGAAGCCACAGGAGCCCAGGGAGCCTGAGACACAACACTGGTGAGCCCCACAGATGAGATGCCACAGGATGGAGTCTCAGAGGTGATCCCATCAGAATCACCCTGTCTGATCCACCCTCACCTGTTGGCACCTGTCCAGGGAGGCTCCCAGAGGCCGCGGGAGCTCTGAGGTACTCTCTCCCTGCTCTCTGGGGCAGCCACGGGAGAGAAGGACCACGCCATCGCCGATGCCTGGAGCCAGCCAGCCGCCAAACACTCAGCGAGTCCCTGTGGCCAGGGCCAAGCGAGGCTGTCCAGGTTCCAGGAAACAGTGCCAGCCTCCGGCCAGGCGCGCCGGGACGCCGAGTGCTCAGCAGCAAGTGGAAAAAGAATCAACAAGTTCCTTCTACATCCATATCCTCTTAAAAGCCAACAGCAACACGGCATGGAGGGGAGGCTGTATCCTGGCTGCGTTGCCTCCGGATGGCAGTAAACTGGTAAGCTGCCCCCCAGCGCTGGCCTCTGCCCAACACCAGGAGTCATAGCCCAGCTCGGATTCCGCCAGACACATCCGTGTATTAATGAGCTCTCCCAGGACAGCAACTATTCACCCAGCAGACCCGACACCTGACGCCCAGAAAAACCAGTCTGTTTTGGAGAGGGGAAACTGAGGCCCAGAGGTGAACACCACTGGCCCGGGATCACAGAGGGCCAGAGCTGAGACTCGAACTCAGGGCTGTTGGATGCTAAGAGTGAGCTTGTCACCCCCCTGCTGAGCCTCCTCTGGGGAGACCTAACCCCCCTCCTCCTGAGGCCGCAGCCATTTGCTTCTAGATGCAACACAGCGTCGAAGGCAGGAACATGGGCCTCAGCAATTTCTTCCCTTTGCTGAACTCAGAGCACCTTGTTCACAGAGCTGCCACGGGGACGAAACACGATCATACGTGATCAACCATGAGTGCACACTGGGACCTCGTATTGCTGGCATGGAGGGACTTTCCCTTCCTCCCATTTTACAGATGGGAAAGCAGAGGGTCAGGGAGGGGATTCCAGCCTCCTGAGGCCCCCAGCACCTTCAGTGAGGGCTGTTCTCATCATGATGGGGACGAAGCAGCTGATTTTCTGAAATACCAGGTTACAGGGAGGGAAAGCCCATCCCTTGCTGCCTTACCTTAGCGTCAGGGTTCCCTTCAGCTATGGCTGGGTCCAGAACCCCCAAATGATGCCTTCAGGATCTGTGTCTCTCTGTCAGCTGTCTTCTCCCTTTTCTAAAAAGAAAAAATTGTGATAAAATACACATTACATAAAATTTATAATTTCAACAATTTTAAAGTGTACAGTTCAGTAGTTTTCAGTACATTGGGGATGTCAGGCAATCATCACCTCTATCTAGTTCGAAAACATTTTCACCTTCTCCCAAAAGGAAACCCCGTTCCCCTTATCAGTCACTCCCGTTCCCCCTACCCCCAGCCCCTGGTAACCACTCATCTGCTTTTCTGTCTCTACGGATTTGCCTGTTCTAGACATTTCATATAAATGGAATCATACACCATGTGTCCTTTTGTGTCTGGCTTCTCTCACTCAGTATGTCTACAGGGTTCATCATTTTGTTTATCCGTTCAGCAGTTGATGGACATTTGGGTTGTTTCCACCTTTTAACTATTGTGAATAAATAACGCTGTGAACATGTGTGTGCAAGTGTTTGTTTGAACACCTGTTTTCAATTGGGTGTATACCTAGAGTGAAATTGCTGGATCTTGTGATCATATGATGATGAACTATGTTTCACTTTCAGAGGAACAACCACCACATTGTTTTCCACAGCGGCTGCAACATTTGACACTCCCACCAGCAATGCGCAAGGGTTTCAGTTTCTCCGCATCCTTGCCAATGCCGTTTTTTAGATTCTTTTTTATTATGGCCATCCTAGTGGGTGTGAGGTGATGTCTCTTTGTGGTTCTGATTTGCATCTCCCTGACCAGCCCTCTTCCTGCTTCTTGGAGTGGCAAAGATGGGTCAGGCTTAAATTTCTCCAGCCCCATGGTCCAGCGGAAGCAGAGCACCTTTCTCCCTGCTAGGCCCAGTAGAGATCTCAGGGCTGAGGCTCACTGGCCCAGCTCAGGTTCCATGCCCTTCCCGGAACCAGTCACTGTGGTCTGTAGATAGAAGGTTTTTTTTTTTTTTTTAGATAGAAGGTTTTGATTGGACAGGCCAGGGGCTTAAGTCATCCTCTCGAGGTGGGGAAGGGGGTAAGCCCCCCGATGGATGCCACCAGATGCAAATGATGGAGACTGGATCCTCCACCTGCCTCCTGCCTTAGTGATCATTCTGGATTACAGGTTGCCGGACACCACCTGCTTTAATGGAGGTGACCCTGGCAGTATGCCAAGCCTCCATCGTCTGCCTCCATCTCCAAACGCTACATTCAAGGCCCCTCTTGTTACCTTCTGCCTGCAGGAATGGTGGTGGTCCCAGCTCTGGCCCAGGCTCTCCCTGGAAGGCTGCCGCTGGGGGAAGCTCCAGGCCCAGCCAAGGCCCTTCCTTAGTCTGCTGGCCTCTTGACCTCCGCTGGGTACCAGGCAACCTTGAACATCACAAGGAAACAGGCTTTGCCCGGGACGGCTGCCGTCGCCAACGTGTTATTTCCAAATGGCTGGCAGGTGGCAAGAGGGGCCCACACTCACTAGTTTCTCACCCCATCACTCATTTCAAGGCTGCTCAACTGACGTTCATCTCCCTTGCTCCCCAGCCCCGCTTCAAGCCCCAGAGGGTTGAAATGGGGGCAATGCACAATCACAGGAATCATCAAGTTCAGAGCTGTGACTATGATCCAGAGCTGGAAGGGAGGCAGGGAGGGACCAAACAGAAGCCCAGAGAGGGCAAGACATTTGCTCAGGCCACACAGTACATGAGAGGCAGATCTGATTTCAGTCTTCACCTTTTTTTTTCTTTCTTAAAAATTATGTTTTTTGGGGGTAAAAACACATAACATAAAACTTTCCATCTTAATCAGTGCACAGTTTGGTGGCATGAAGTGTGTCCAGATTGTTGGGCAACCATCCCCGCCATCCATCTCCAGAATACTTTCAGCTCGAAAAACTGAAACTCTGTCCCCATTAAGCAACACCCCAGCCCTCTCCCCGCCCCCGCCACCTGTCCCCACTTCTTAAGCCGCACTTGAACCACTTCCTCCTGGTGACTGGGATCAGAAGACCTGAAAGTGATTCAACCCAGTTCCCACCCCGCCTGATTTTAAACAGCTGACTTGTGCCCCCGATCTAGAAGATTTGGGACCGCTGGGATCTTGTCCATGGGGCCCCAAGCTGGGTCGTGAATGGTCCGAAATGAGGAGGTTGTCATGGTGATAGTGCTGACTCCCTGAGGTGGGGCTGTTTTCCTCCCCATTGCAGAGATGGAAAACGGAGGCCCAGGAATGTGACAGCTGTTGTCTAGCGAACCCCACACCCCGTCCCGCTGGACTGGGAGGCCCTCTGGGCAGGGCTGGCCATGGCTTGTCTGAGGGGTTGGTCTCCAGTGCGTGGCCCGCGGCTGAGCACACAGCTGGTGCTGCAGGAGACCCTGAATGTGGGTGCGAGTCCAGAGCAATGCCCCCCTTTTCCAGGTGGAAAACCGAGTCAACTTTCACGTCTAGAGAAATGCTGGGAGCCAGTCTTTTGCCCTCCTGACCCCTGCCCTTGCTCCTAAACAGGTCCCTGGGCGGGTCTCAGATCTGTGGGTTGGCGAGGGGCCCGGGGCCTGTTTTTCCACCCGGAGCTTGGGTTGACACCGGGAAGGGTGAGGCCTCGGCGCTGGGATTATTTTTCTAAACTTTGCAGTTGCAGCCAGAGACACAAAGCTGAAACCGTCCTGCCCCCCACACCTGGCCGGGCCGTGGCCAGAGAGGCCACACGGAGGCCGGACCCACTGGACGCCTGGATGCTGGGCCTCCCCAGACCGCACGGTCTCGGGGCTGCATCCAACTCCACATCTGGATTTCTCCACTTGGTCCCAGTTTCCAGCTGGAACAAAAGGACCCGGATGGGGAAAACTTGGGCCCTGCCTGCTTACACAAAGCTTGGGGTTTTAGGGCTCGGGCCACGCCCCTGCCTGCCTCTCCCTGGTGGACCCGGTCCAGGCTTGGACGTCAAAGGCCACTCTTCGCCCACAAGGTCCACAGTGTCATCTGGAGCTCGACCAGCCTGGCCCAGGCATGTGGTTCCAACCAGACACCTTGACCGCACGGCCAAGGCACAGCCGTTGGTACCCTGATGTCATCTCTCCAAGGCTTTCTGTCTCAGGCAATGGTCCCACCATCCATTCCATGCTGGGCCTGAGACCTGGGCAGCATCTGAGGCTCCTCCCTCCCCGCCCCCACCCCCCGCCATGTTCAGTTGGTCAGCAGCTCTTGTCCCCTCGGCCTCCAAAACATACAAATCCAAACACTTTGCCCCTCCCAGCAGCCCAGCCCTGGTTTCCACCCCGCTGACTCCTGCCTGGACACTGCTCCCCATTCCCCAGGGTAACCACAGGGGATGTCTCAAATTCATAAATCAGATTCATAAATCAATTCATAAATCCTCTCTGGCTCACACACCCTCCATGGCTCCCTATTACTCTCAGAATAAATTCCGCCTCCTCTCTGTGTCCTGCAAGGCCCCACACAATCTGACCTCATCCCATCCCTCCTGCCTGTCTCCTCCTTCCCTCACTCTGCTCCAGTCACACTGGCTTCCTCACTGTTCTGCCAACAGCCACGTCCTTTCCCACCCCAGGGCCTTTGCACAAGCCATCCTTTCTGTCTGAAATTCTCATTCACCATATTTACACGGTACTTTCCTGTCCTTCAGATCTCAGCTTAAATATCACCAACCTCAGGAGGCCTCCCCAACCCCTGAACAAAAATACCTTCACTCAACTTTCTTCCAAACACTCTTCACTCTTTGAAATTATCTTCTTTGTGTGTATGTTCATACAAACTGTATTTTACCCCCAACATGTACCATCATGCCCAGCCCATAGTAGGTGGGGTCCTGTCTTCTAGGGGACAAAGGCACCTACGAGCCCCAATGACAAGGTTTGAGAAACATCTACCCCTCTGAGTCCCCCTGACCTCCCCCAGCAATGCCCCAGGATTTATAATCAAGAACTTCACCCTCAATACATGCCAGTGTGGGCAAAGGCCGGAGGGGACGAGAACAAGGCAGTGTTCCTGGACCTGGCTGTGGTGGGGCCCGGCTCACATGGGGGCAGGGGACACAGGGCGATACAACTAGACAGGCCAGACTGGGATTCCATCCTGGGACAATAGGGAGCCGTGGGAGGTGTGTGGACCCCATTGCCCTGTGCTGGGCACCGGGAGGTTCCTTCCTCAGACGTCAGCACCCTGTGGGTTGTTCATGTTTGCTGGGAACATCTCGAAGCAGCTTTATACGAATTCCTGTGGAGAACCGTCTCCGACTGGTGAGGCCACGCACCACCTCCGTCACCACAGGACTCAGGGAGGTCTGTCGGTCTGCAGGAGCCTCCCAGACCCAGATAACGTGCTGACAGCCACCTGGCCCTGCCTGGGCCCCTCAGCCTCCCCCAAGAACAGCAAGGTCCCCCCAAGGCCCTAGGCCTGGCGACCCTTTCCAGGCCCTTCGTGGATGCCAAAGACCTCTCTCCTTATTCCCCTGGAATTTTCCTCACAGGCCCTGCCAACGCCTCCAGGAATATATTAAAAGAAAATGTTTCCAGTCCGAGCAGGACTGTTTTATGGTTCTCGGGGCTGGGAGTCTGACTGCAGAGTGGAAAGGCCTCGTCACGACGCTGTTCCTTCTGCAGAGCGGCTTCGACCCTGCTTGCCTCCTGTACCTTCCTTAGAGGCCTGGGCTCTGCAGGGATTTCCTAGCCAAGCAAAGTCCCCCTCACCCCCTTCCCCCAGACTGGGGAGAAATTCTCCAGCAAAATAGAGGCTCAGGATAAAGCCTGGAGCTAATACATTTTCCAACAATTATTCATTCAACAAACGCCTGCTGTGCTCCTACTGTGTGGTCTCCTTCGGGTGCTGGGGACACAGCAGGAACAAGTGGGACCTCTCTTGCCCTAGAATGGGGACCAGAATCAGGTGGGAAGGGGCACTAGAGTACCCCCAGGTCACAGGTCTATAAAGGTGGGCAGGGAAGGTGGCAGCTTGCCTGAGACGGGGCAGGGAATAAGCAAAGGGGCAGAGATCAACATAGGCAGAGCAGTTCCAAAGACGCCTTTCTTTTGTCTAATTGAGGTGAAATTCCCAAAATGTAGAAATCACCATTTTAAAGTGAACAATTCAGTGGAATTTAGAACATTCACAATGTTGTGCAACCGGCACCTTTATCTCATTCCGGAACTTTTTCATCATCCCAGAAAGAAACCTTTATCCATTGACAGTCACTCCCACCCCACTCTCCAGCCCCTGGCAACAACTGGTCTGCTTTGTACCTCTGTGAATTTGCCTGTTTGGACATTTCACATAAATAGGGTCATACAATCTGCAGCCTTTGTGTCTAGCGTCTTTCACTTAGCGTAATGGTTTCCAAGTTCATCCACGATGTAGGGTGTGTCAGAGCTTCATCCCCCTTTACAGCTGTGTAATATTTCACTGTACAGTTGTACCATGTTTTGTTAGTGGACATTTGGGTTGTTTCCACTTTTGGCAACTGTGACTAGTGTTGCGCTTGTCCTGGACTTTCGTTTGTAGGGAGATTTAAATTTTTTATATTTAAAAATATTTTATTCATTTATTTATTTTTGACTGAGGTGGGTCTTAGTTGCGGCACGCAGGATCTCTTTTTTGCAGTGTGCGGGCTTTTCTCTAGTTGTGGCACATGCAGGCTTAGTTGCCCCCTGGCATGTGGAATCTTAGTTCCCCGACCAGGGATGCAACTTGCGTCCCCTGCATTGGAAGATGGATTCTTAACCACTGGACCACCAGGGAAGTCCCTGTAGGGAGTTTTTCAAATTACAGATTCTATTTCACTGCTAGTGATCGGTCTGTTCAAATTATCTCTTGCTTCTTGATTCAGTTTTGGTGGCCTGTATGTTTCTAGAAACTTGTCCATTTCTTCTAGGTTGTCGAATTTGTTGGCATAGTATTCTCTTATTTTTTTTGTATTTCTGTGGTATCGGTTGTCATTTCTCCTTTTTCATTTCTTATTTTGTTTATTTGGGGCCTCTCTCTTTTCTTCTTGGTGAGCCTGGCCAGAGGTTTGTCAATTTTGTTTGCCCTTTCAAAGAACTAGCTCTTGGTTTTATCGATTTTCTTCTAATTTTTAATTTCTATTTTTTATTTATTTCCTCTTTGATCTTCATTATTTCCTTCTGTCTGCTGACTTTAGGTTTTGTTTGTTCTTCTTTTTCTAATTGTTTTAGGTGGTAGGTTAGTTTGTTTATTTCATATTTTTCTTGTTTTTTGAGGAAGGCCTCTTCACTATGAACTTTGCTATAAGAACTGTTTTTGCTTCATCCCGTGGATTTTATATGGTTGTGATTTCATCGTCATTTGTTTCCAGGTATTTTTAATTTCATTGTTGACCCATTTTTTTTTTTTAATGTCCCTTAGACATTTTTCTTTAATTAATTAATTAATTAATTTTATTTTTGGCTGCATTGGGTCTTCGTTGCTGCACGTGGGCTTTCTCTAGCTGCGGCAAGTGGGGGCTACTCTTCATTGAGGTGCGCGGACTTCTCCTTGGCGGAGCACGGGCTCTAAGCGCCCGGGCTTCAGTAGTTGTGGCTCACGGGCTTAGTTGCTCCGCGGCACGTGGGATCTTCCCGGACCGGGCTCGAACCCGTGTCCCCTGCACTGGCAGGTGGATTCTTAACCACTGCGCCACCAGGGAAGTCCCAACTCATTGGTTTTTTAGTAGCATGTTGTTTAGTCTCCATGCTAGTGCTGCTCTGAACATGCATGTACAAGTTTTGGTTTGAACAACTGTTTCCAGTTCTCCTGGGTCTACACCTGTGAGTGAAATTGCTGGATCATTGCTGAAATTGCTGGAAATTCCACATGGAACTGTTTGAGAAACCTCAAACCAGTTTTCCGCAGGAAAGCCAGGTTCAGTGTGCTGAGTTTGGTATGCCAGGAACACACGGACCCTTCTTTGGACAGTCCAGACCCTAGAAGCCACCTTGACCCACGCAGGGCGGGGGCTACTCTTGGTTGCGGTACGTGGGCTTCTCATTGCGGTGGCTTCTCTTGTTGCAGAGCTTGGGCTCTAGGCGCGCAGGCTTCCGTAGTTGTGGCTCACGGGCTCAGTAGTTGTCACTCGCCGGCTCTAGAGCACAGGCTCAGTAGTTGTGGCGCATGGGCTTAGCTGCTCCGCGGCATGTGGGATCTTCCCAGACCAGAGCTTGAACCCGTGTCCCCTGCATTGGCAGGCGGATTCTTAACCACTGCGCCACCAGGGAAGCCCCTAATGCACCCTTTTTAAAGTGCACAATTCAGTGGTTTTTAGTATCTTCACAGTGTTAGGCAGCCACCACCTCTATTTAATCCCAGAACATTCCCATCACCCCCAGAGGAAACCCAGTCCCCATGAGCAGTCACTCCCATCTCCTCTCCCAGCCCCTGGCAACCACTAATCTGATTTCTGTCTCTATGGATTTGTCTGTGGTGGACGTTTCACATACATGGATCCTTACATTATGAGGGGTTTTGTGGCTGGTTTCCTCCACTCAGCATGATGTTTTCAAGGTTACTCTATTTTCAATTTATTTTTACTTTATTTTGCTGAAATATGTTAAAGCACTCCCAGGCCTCGAGTCATTTCTCTGTTTCTCTGCCACTTGGCTCCAGAAATGATGGGGATTTTCATAGGCACCCACGATGCATCATGCATCTCCCAGTTTCCCCAGCTGTCTCAAAAGATGACTTTTTACAGTTGGTGTATTAGAATCAGGTTCCAAACAACATCCGTATTTGGTTGTTGTCTCCCTTAAGTCTCTTTTTATCCCCTCTCTCTCTTTTTTATTAATTGTGGTAAAATAACATAAAATTTAACATCTTAACCATTTCTTTAAAAATTTTTTTTGGTAGTGCCACGCGGCTTGCAGGATCTTAGTTCCCCGACCAGGGATTGAACCTGGGCCCCCTGCAGTGGAAGCGTGGAGTCCTAACCACTGGACCACCAGGGAAGTCCCCATCTTAACCTTTTTTTTTTTTTTTTTTTTTTTTTTGCAGTACGCGGGCCTCTCACTGTTGTGGCCTCTCCCGCTGCGGAGCACACGCTCCGGACGCGCAGGCTCAGCGGCCATGGCTCACGGGCCCAGCCGCTCCGCGGCATGTGGGAACTTCCCGGACCGGGGCACGAACCCGTGTCCCCTGCATCGGCAGGCGGACTCTCAACCACTGCGCCACCAGGGAAGCCCTTTTTTTTTTTTTATTTTTATTTTTTATTTTTTTGCGGTACATGGGCCTCTCACTGTTGTGGCCTCTCCCGTTGCGGAGCAACAGGCTCTGGACGCGCACGCTCAGCGTCCATGGCTCATGGGCCCAGCCGCTCCGCGGCATGTGGGATCTTCCTGGACCGGGGCACGAACCCGTGTCCCCTGCATTGTCAGGCGGACTCTCAACCACTGCGCCACCAGGGAAGCCCCAGAATTTCCTTCTTTTTAAGTCTAAATAATATTCCATTGTGTGGCTACACCACATTTGGCTTATCCAGTCATCTGTTGATGGACATTTGGGTTGTTTCTACCTTTTGCCTTCTGTGAATGTTGCTGCGGTGAGCACAGGTGTGCAAGCATCCATTCAAGTCCCTGCTTTCGCTTCTTGTTGAAGACGTCTTGTCCAGGAACCAGAATGTAAGACCAGAGGAACGAGAGTGCACTGACTTGGGGGCACCTTCTTGGGACACGTTAAATCTTGGGATTTAACATCCTGGCAAGGACTCAGAGGATGATGGGCCAGCTGGGTTGCTGAAATGGCTCTTAGAAGCCTGGAGAAAAGTGCTGGCCCAGGCTGAGAGGCGTGGAATTACCTGGGTGAGCTGTCCTGGCAGCGGCTGAGGGCAGTGGAAGCATACGTGGAAGCATCCCAGAGGATGGTGTCCCGTGGGAGGACCCAGAGGGCACGCCATCTCCCAAGGCTGTCAGAGAGAGATGCCAGCGCCAAGAGGGAGCTGGGTAGTGGTGTCTTCTGCAGGTGGTCACAGAGCCGTGGGCCTAATGCTCCAGGTACGAGGTTGGGTGAGCACTTCACCACCAAGAGCCAGAACCCTCAATTATTCTAAGACAGTACCATGGTTTCACATGTCAGCTTGTTGAGTTTTACATGTCAACTTGGCTAGACTGTGCCCAGTCATCCCTTAAGCCCTAGTCTAGGGGTAGCAGTGGAGTATTTTGTAGATGTGGTTCGCTTCCATATCCAATTGACCCTAAATAATCAGGGTGGGTCTCATCCAGTCAGCTGAGATGATTTATGAGCAAAACTAAGGTTTCCCCAAGGACGGAGAAACTCCACTTTGTCCAAGATAAACAAAGCCAGACCCTAGTTAAAGCGGTCAGGACAAACTTATGGTTACCAAAGGTGCAGGGCTGGGGGCAAATTAGGGGTATGAGGTTAACAGATACTAACTACTATACATAAAATAGATAAGCAGCAGGATGTACTGGATATCACAGGAAATTACACCCAATATCTTGCAATAACCTGTAATGTAATATAATTTGCAAAAAAAAAAAAAGAAAAGCCAACAAACACCCTGAATCACTATGCTGTATGCCTGAAACTAACACGACATTGTAAATCGACTATACTTCAATAAAAAATAAATAAAGCGGTCAGGGGAAATTTTAATCCATAACATACTATTGCCATAAGGAAAAAGATTCAATGTGGAGCGAACTCAACTTTGATTTGGCTTTCTAAAGGGAGAATGAGGGAATGGAAGTGGGGGGTGAAGGAGGGCTCTGTAGAGGCAGGGAAGTGAAAATGGCAAAAAGCAGGAAGGAAGGGTTGTTCCACGTGAGACCCATCTAGGTTTGCCAACTGATGCTTCTCAAAGTTTGGCCTCCACCCTCCCACCAAGGCCGAGAGACCGGGGTACCATCTCCAAGAGCTGACTGGAACAAATGGTCAATTCTTTTGGCAGCCCTGAGTCTTCTCAGGCAGGTACTTTAAGAGGGGCTGGGGTTGGGACTTCCAGCGGTTAAGACTCTGCACTCCCGGGGGGAGCAGGGGGCCTGGGTTCGATCCCTGGTCGGGAAACAAAGAGTCTGCATGCCACAACTAAAGATCTTGCACACGGCAACTAAGACCCGGCACAGCCAAATAAATAAATAAATATTAAAAAAAGAAAAAAAAAAAAAAAGAGGGGCTAGGGTCATCCTAGGGAAGCGACCTTGAGCCATTGGATACCACATTAGTTCAAGTCGTTATAGGCCAAGATTGGAGCCTAGCTGAGAAGAGGGGTCGGAGGAGTTGGGCTTGAGTTTGGTCAAGGAGACCAATTTTTTGGCTCCTGCCTGAACCCCCAGTCTGCCAGTCTGGATTTCGAACTCACCAGCCCCCATGATTGCATAAGGCAATTCCTCACAATACGTCTTTTGATGTATACATGTCCTAATAGCTCCATCTCTGGGAGAAACTGGCTGATACAGCCAGGCAAGGTGGAAGGGGGCTTGACCCCAGCGAGCTGTGGAGATGATTAATAAGGCTAATAGAATATCCCTGGGGTGAGACGGATGGGCAGCTACCAAGGATACCGCATCATTAACAACCACGATCTGAAAGCACAAGAACAGAGGAAAGGGAGTCTGAGTCTCAGTCCCTTTGCCCAGTTCCCAGACCCGAGCTGGCCTGAAGAGCTGGTCAGGTGCGAGGAGGGAGGACTCTGGAACGTTGTCTCCTTGACAAATCCTCAGTCCTCTTTCTCACAGCGACCTGTGGTCCTGTACTCAAGTGGCCGTCCACTGCAGAACCTGGATGCCCAGACATTTTGAGGACTCTCAGACACAGGGTCTGAGTTGACACTGATACTCAGAAACCAGGGAGTCACCACCCCGCCCGCAGACAGAGGGCTGGGGGGCCAGATAATGAATAAAGTCCTGGAGAAAGTCTAGCTCATGGTGGACCAGCTCAGCGGTCCCTGAGTATACAACAAGTAGAGCTGATGAGAACAGAGATGCTTGGAAGTTGGAGGAACTTCCTCTCACTGTTGAGGCCTGAAGGATAAGAGTGGGGAAGGCCACAAGAAGCCTCTAGATCTGTCCCCACCTGCAGCCACGTCGTAAAACACAAACAAGATCACATCCATAGAGATCCGCCACCATCAAAGGACGCAGGGGAGGATCCCTGTCGCACCTCTGTTTAATTCTCCAATCAAATCCTCCAGTCAGCCTCTGAGGATCCCAGATGGGCCCTGGAGAATGACCATGGACTTCCTCAGGTCTGACCAAGTGGGTGCTCTATCCAGCTGCTGTGTAGAGGGGGTGGTCCTGACAGGGCTTATTCCTGAGGCTTCAGCTATGTCGCCTGTGGCCGCTGGTTTGGCGGATGCATTCTTTTCTATTCTGATTAGAAAGAAGGACCAGAAACAGTTCACATTCCCACAAGATAGACAGGATATGCATTTACAGTTTTGCCCCAGGGCTAGGATTGCCTGAAAAGCTACAGATGCCCATCCTGTTTGGGGAGGTGATGAAAAAGTTCTGGAACTAAATAGTGATGGTGGTTACACAACATGGTGAATGTACTAAATGGCAATAAATTTGCACACTTAAAAGTGGTTGAAACGGTAACTTTATGTATATTTTACTGCAATTAAGAAACAAACAGGACTTCCCGGGTGGCACAGTGGTTAAGAATCCGCCTGCCAATGCAGGGGACATGGGTTTGAGCCCTGGTCCAGGAAGATCCCACATGCTGCGGAGCAACTAAGCCCGTGCACCACAACTACTGAGCCTGTGGTCTAGAGCCCACGAGCCAGAACTACTGAGCCCACGCGCCTAGAGCCTGTGCTCCGCAACAAGAGATGCCACCGCAGTGAGAAGCCTGCGCACCCCATGAAGAGTAGTCCCTGCTCGCCACAACTAGAGAAAGTCTGTACACAGCAATGAGGACCCAACACAGCCAAAAATAAATAAATAAAATAAATAAATTTATATAAAACAGACAAACAAAAATATAGGATGCACCGTTGAATTTGAATTCAGATCAACAATGAATAAATTTTTAGGATAAGTATGTACCAAATATTACATGGAAAATACTTATCCTGAAAATTTATTTGCTGCTCAACATGAGGAAATGCAAATCAAAACCACAATGAGGACTTCCCTGGTGGCGCAGTGGTTAAGAAACCGCCTGCCAATGCAGGGGACACGGGTTCGATCCCTGGTCTGGGAAGATCCCACATGCCGCAGAGCAGCTAAGCCCGTGTGCCACAACTACTGAGCCCGCGCTCTAGAGCCTGTGAGCCACAACTACTAAGCCCATGCGCCACAACTACTGAAGCCCATGCACCTAGAACCTGTGCTCTGCAACGAGAGAAGCCACCGCAATAAGATCGCACACGCAGCAAAGAGTAGACCCTGCTCGCCCCAACTGGAGAAAGCCCGCGCGCAGCAACGAAAACACAACGCAGCCAAAAACAAACAAATAAATAAATAAATATTTTTAGAAAACCACAATGAGATATCACTTCATCTCCGCTAGAATGACTACTATTAAAAAAACAAAACAAAACACAAAATAACACGTGTTAGTGAGGATGTGGAGAAACAGGAACCCTTGTGCACTGTTGGTGGGAATGTAAAATGGTGCACAGTATGACAATTCCTCAAAAAATTGGAAATAGAATTATGATATGATCCAGCATTTCCACTTCTGTGTACATTCCCCAAAGAATTGAAAGCAGGGACTCAAAGAGATATTTGTACACCCATAATCATAGCAGCATTGTTCATGACAGCCAAAAGGTAGAAGCAACCCAAGCGGCAATTGACGTGTGGATGGATAAATAAAACTGGAGTATATCTATACAATGGAATATTATTCAGCCTTAAAAGGAAGAAAATTCGGAGACATTGATGAACCTTGAGGACATTATGCTAAGTGAAAGAAGACAGACACAAAAAGACAAACATTGTATGATCTCACTTATATGAGGTCCCTAGAGTAATCAGAGACAGGAAGTAGAATGGTGGGTGCCAAGGGCTGGGGGAGGGGGAACGGTGAGTTAGTGTTTAATGGGCACAGAATTTCAGTTTGGGAAGAGAACAGAGTTCTCGAGATGGATGGTGGTGACGGTTGCACAGCAATAATGTATTTAACACTACTGAACTATACACTTAAACACGGCTAGAATGGTAAATTTTATGCTGTGTATGTTAGCGCAGTAAAAATTTTTAAAATAAAATTATTTGCTGCTTATGTAAAATTCAAATTTAACTGAATGTCCTTTTTTTTTTTTTTAAAAAAAAAGTTTTTTCTGGGTGTGTGTTTGTTTTGATGAATCTGGCATGCCTACACCCATAGGCATTTTAGCTCTCCCACTTGGGTCTGTGTGGTGGGTTGCTTGGCACACAGGTGTGAACCAATGGCTGCAGTACAGCCTCATGCAGGGGTCGCCACAAAGGATGGTGGAGGGGTGTTCTCCCCCATGGGCAGAGCTGTGAGAGAGTCCCTGACTAGCCACTCTGTGGGATGGAGAGGTGACCTGAGGTGAGAGTATACACAGATTCCTTGGCCAGGGCCAGAAGGAAAAGATCTGGAAGATCAGGACTTCCCTGGTGGCACAGCGGTTAAGAATTCACCTGCCAGTGCAGGGGACATGGGTTCGAGCCCTGGTCCGGGAAAAATCCCACATGCCGCAGAGCAACTAAGCCAGTGTGCCACAACTACTGAGCCCGTGTGCCACAACTACTGAAGCCCGCGCACCTAGAGCCCATGCTCCGCAACAATGAGAAGCCCACGCACTGCAACGAAGAATAGCCCCCTCTCGCCGCAACTAGAGAAAGGCGTGTGCAGCAACAAAGACCCAATGCAGCCATAAATAAATAAATAAATAAATAAATAAATAAATAAATAAATAAACAGACTAATTAATGAATGAATTTTTTTTTTAAAAAGATCTGGAAGATCAAAGACAAGGAGGTCTGGGGTAGAGCCATCAATGGACAATCAGGAGTGGACTGAAACACGAGGATTTCTGTTTTTTTGGGGTTTTTTTGCAGTACGTGGGCCTCTCACTGCTGTGGCCTCTCCCATTGCGGAGCACAGGCTCTGGACGCGCAGGCTCAGCAGCCATGGCTCACGGGCCCAGCCGCTCCGCGGCATGTGGGATCTTCCCGGACCGGGGCACGAACCTGTGTCCCTTGCATTGGCAGGCGGACTCTCAACCACTGCGCCACCAGGGAAGCCCTCCTTTACCTCCTGATGGTTAATTTCAAGTGTCAGTCTGGCTGGGCTAAGGGGTCCCTAGAGAGATGGGAAAACATTATTTCTAGCTGCATCTGTGAGGGCATTTCTAAAGAGCTTAGCATTTGAATCAGAGGACTGAGTAAGGAAGTTTACCCTCACCAATATGGGTGGGCATCACCCACTCCAGTAAGGACCTGAACAAAGCAAAAACTTGGAGCAAGGGTGAATTTGCTCTCTCTCTGTTAAGCTGGGCTCTCCCTCTTCTCCTGCCCCCAGACATCAACACCTTGGTTTTCAAGCTTTGGGACTCAGCTGGAGCTTCCACCATCAGCTCCCCTGGTCTCTGGGTTTGACTTTTTTTTTTTTTTTTTTAGCGGTACATGGGCCTCTCACTGTTGTGGCCTCTCCTGTTGCGGAGCACAGGCTCCGGACGCGCAGGCTCAGCAGCCATGGCTCACGGGCCCAGCCGCTCCGCGGCATGTGGGAACTTCCCGGACCGGGGCACGAACCCGTGTCCCCTGCATTGGCAGGCGGACTCTCAACCACTGCGCCACCACGGAAGCCCTGGTCTGTGGGTTTTGACTGACCTACACCGCTAGCTTTCCTGGGCTCCAGCTTGCCCATGGAAGATTGTGGGACTTCTTAGTTTCCATAATCACGTAAGCCTCATGATGAATCTCTTTCTATAAATCTATATGTAACCGACTGGTTCTGTTTCTCTGGGGAATCTTGACTCATACATGAAGGATTTGATTTTGCCCCATTTGATGGGTGAGGAAAGCGTGCACACAGCCTCCTAAATCAGGAAGAGGCTGGGTCAGGATTCAAACCCAGAACCCCCAGCCTTAAACCACCCACAGTGCTGCTGCCCCAGGCCCATCTGAGCATTCCATACCCAGACTCTGCCCAGCCTGGGGTGAGGGCACCCAGCACGCAGAGGTGCTCGGCGAACACGCACTGGGTAGCCGATGCCAGGCAGTCTGCACCCCTTCACTTCGGGATGCTGGGCTGCTGGTGTCCACAAACCCCTCTGATCTCCTGGGCCTCAAGCCTCGGTGTGCAGGCCTAGCGGGCCATGCTGGCCTTGTGAATGTCACTGGGCCTTGAATTCACATCCTGGGGACTTCAATGTTGCCCAGGTCTGAGTGAGAAGCTGCCAGAGGGGCCCTGAGGAAGTGGCTTCACTCCTCGGAGTCTTGGATACCCCTCTGCAAGTGTAAGCGATAGTTTAGTGGGTAGAATGGTGGTGCCCAAAAGATATGCCTTCTCGGAACCTGTGAATATGAACTTATTTGGAATAAGGGTCTTTGGAGGTGTCATTAAGTTGAAGATCTCAAGATGAGATCATCCTGGATTATCTGGGTGGCCCTTAAATCCAATGACAAGTGTCCTTATAAGAGACAGAAGAAGAGGAGGAGGTAATGTAAAAACAGAGACTGGAGTGATGCAGCCACAAGCCAAGGACACCTGGAGCCCCCAGCAGCTGGAATTGACAAGGAAGGATCCTCCCCTAGAGCCCTCAAATGGAGTGTGACTATGCCAACACTTTGATTTAGGACTTCTGGCTTCCAGAACTGCAAGAGAATAAATTTCTGTTGTTTTAAACCCCCTAGTTTGTGATACTTTGTTACAGCAGCTGCAGGAACCTCATGCAGTGTCCTCTAACTCATCTGTGATGATTCGGTTTCAGTTGGTCTGGTGGGTTTTATACTGTGCCCATCTTCTGGGCACATCTGGTCAGTGATTTGCAGTCACACATTTGACCCTGCAAGTGGCCCTGCACCCAGGTGTCCATCGACCCCTCAGGGAACTATTTACTTCTCTCTTCTCTTCTTTTTTCCTTCCCTTTCCTTTCCCTTTCCCCCTCCTTCCTTCCTTCCTTTCCTTCTTTCTTTCTTTCTTTCTTTCTTTCTTCCTTTCTTCCTTCCTTCCTTCCTTCCTTCCTTCCTTCCTTTCTTTCTTTCTTTGTTTCTTTCTTTGTTTCTTCCTTCCTTCCTTCCTTCCTTCCTTCCTTTCTCTCTTTTTCTAGCTGTAAAATATATGACAAAAAATTTACCCCTTTAAACTGCCACTTAGTATATTAACTATGTGTGCAACCATCACCTCTTTCTCGTTCCAGAACATTCTTATCACCTCAAAAGGAAACCCTGTACCCACTAAGCAGTCACTCCCTGTCCCCCTCCCCCAGCCCCTGGCAACCATTACTCTGCTTTCTGTCTATGGATTTGCCTGTTCGGACATTTCGTACAAATGGAATCATATACTGTGTGGCCTTTCGTGTCTGGCTTCTTTCACTTGGCATAACGTTTTCGAGGTTCATCCCACTGTAGCATGTATCAGAACTCCATTCCTTTTTATGGCTGAGTAATATTCCACCGTACAGAGGCAGCACCTTCTGTTCATCCATTCATCAGACACTTGGACTGTTTCCACCTCTTGGCGATTGTGACTAGTGCTGCTGTGAACATGTGTGTACAAACACCTCTTTGAGACCCTGCTTTCAACGCTTTTGCACATATACCCAGAAGTGAGATTTCTGGATCACACGGCATTTCAATGTTTAACTTTTTGAGGAACCGCCAAACTTTTCTGCAGCGACTACAGCATATCACGTTTTTACAAGTTGCAGCGCGTAAGTGTTGCGGTTCCTCCACATCCTTGAACAACACTTGTTATTTTCCGTTTTGGATTGTGGCCCTCCTAGTGGGTGTGGCGTGGTCCATTTTCCTTCCCATCCTTTTGTCCCCTCCTCACACACTACACCAGTTACTGATTTCTGATGGCTTCTGCGTATCATCCATCTCCCTGCTCTGAGAGGCCACACAGCTATCTGTGAATTGGGGAGAATGACCTGGGTCGGACCCACTGGGAGGTGTTATTTAGTTTCCCAGCCCAACACCTTCTAAAACATCCATGGTGAATTCCACCCCAAATATATCCCAGCGTGCAGCGTCGTATGGGAATAGAAGAGGGTCCCTGGGGGCTGACTTCTTTCCTGGAGTCTTGCCACCCACAGTGGCAGCCTTGAGTCTCTTTGGGAACCCAAGCTTTGAGGCCAAGCCAAAACCCACCTCTCCCGACACCCCAGCATATCTCCCCAAAAAGCAGCCTGTGGTTGAATTAGAATCAAGGTGGCCACCCACTGTCCCCCCCAACCCAAGGCCTGCTGTGACCCATCGTCACCTTCAAAGAGGCTGTTCAGAGAGCAGAGGGAGGCTATAAACCATACACACATGCCTATTTTTCTTTCCCCACCAGCATCGCCGGGGCTTTGGCCACATATCCATGTCCCACAAGAGGCTCCTTTGAAGCAAGAATGGGGCCGCGAGGGGGGCCCACAGAAACCCACAAGCGCCCACTGTTCCTGGGAAGAGCCCCAAATGGGGTCCACGGTCAGCCTGGGCTGCCCACATCTCAGCAAGGCGTGGCTGGCGAGGGCCACTTCTGTGGGAGCCAGGAGACTGACAGATGGGATTTCAAAGAAGCTGGTCTGGGGGAAAGCTAAGATCCTAAACGTCCTTTTTTCCAAAGTCATGGAATTTCCCTGCAGCAGCCATGGCCGCTGCTTACCCTCGAGGGACCTCTCTTGGTACAAGAGAAGAATGCCATTTCCCTGGACTTGGAGGCTGGCGTGGAACTTGAGGAGGGGCTGGACCAGGACGTGGGGCAGAGCTGTGAATTCAGGACTGGCGGGTGAATTCCGGAGTGCGACCCATGCTGGGTTAAGTCACTGAGTGGGACAGGCCTGGGATTGGCTGAGATCTACTTGGGACCCAGCCTGGGCTGTGGTGGAGGCCCGAGGGGACTTTGGTGTGGTTTGAAATAATTTTTTTTTTTTAATTTTCAATGATGAATTGTGAAAATGTAGACAAAATAAAGAACACTGAGAACAAGTGCTTGATGGCTGCTGTCCAGATACTGCCCTAAACCCTTCAACACACTGTGGGGTGTTGGCGCCACTAGAATCTCATTTTACAGGTGAGGCACAGAGAGGTCAAGACATTTGAGAGAGGTTACACAGCAAGCCGATAGCAGGACAGGGATATAAATCCAGACCTGCTTTAGTTAACCCAAACCCATCAACACAACCATCTGTTGTATTTTTCTTTTTAATTGAATTTTATCGTTTTAGACTTCTTTTGTGGAAAAATATACCTAACATGAAATTCGCCATTTTACTGTACAATTGAGTGGCATTAAGTACATTCACGAAGTGTTGTGCAACCATCACCATTATTTACTTCCAAAATTTTTCATCTCCCAGAATAGAATCTCAGTGCCAATTAAGCAATAACTCCCATCTCCCCCTCCCCTACCCCCTAGTTAATCTCTAATATCCGCTTTCTGTCTCTGTGGATTTGTTTGTTCTGGACTTTTCGTAGAAATAGAATCATGCAACATGTGGCATTTTAGGGTCTGGCTTCTTTTACTCAGCATAATGTTTTCAAGGTTTATCCGTGTTGGGATTTCTCTGGCAGTCCATTGGTTAAGACTCCATGCTTCCACCACAGGGGCCGTGTGTTTGATCCCTGGTCAGGGAACTAAGATCCCACATGCTGTGCAGTGCAGCCAAAAAAAAAAAAAGCTTTATCCGTGTTGTAGCATGAATCAGTGCTTCATTCCTTTTTATGGCTGAGTAATATTCTCTCTCTCTTTTTTTTTTTTTTTTGCGGTACGCGGGCCTCTCACTGTTGTGGTCTCTCCCATTGCGGAGCACAGGCTCCGGACGCGCAGGCTCAACGGCCATGGCTCACGGGCCCAGCCGCTCCGCGGCATGTGGGATCTTCCCGGACCAGGGCACGAACCCGTGTCCCCTGCATCGGCAGGCGGACTCTCAACCACTGCACCACCAGGGAAGCCCTAATATTCTCTTGTTTGGATGGACCACATTTTGTTTATCCACTCACCCACTAATGGACATTTGGGTTATTTCTGCCTTTCGGGTATTGTAAATAGGGCTGCTATGAACATACCCATACAAGTATCTGTGAATCCCAACTCTGAGTTCTTTTCTTATGTTTTTTTTTTTCTTACAACACACACACACACATTTTTCGTATAATACTGTCATTGTCATTGCTTTTTAAAAGAGCAGTATTCAGTAATAATTGACATACCAAAACCTGCGCATTTTTTTTTCTTTTCTTTTTTTTTTTTTTACATCTTTATTGGAGTATAACTGCTTTACAATGGTGTGTTCGTGTCTGCTTTATAACAAAGTGAATCAGTTATACATATACATACGTTCCCATATCTCTTCCCTCTTGCGTCTCCCTCCGTCCCACCCTCCCTATCCCACCCCCCTAGCTGGTCACAAACCACCGAGCTGATCTCCCTGCCTGCACATTTTTAATGTGTACAATTTGATGCATTTGATATATGTCTACACCTGTGAAACTGTCACCACATCAAGACAGTGAACATAGCCATCACCCTAAATGTTTCCTCCCACCCCTCCCCCTAAAACCTCTGACCTGTTTTCTGTCAGTGTACATTAGTTTGCACTTTCTAGCATGGCGTATAAAAGGAATCGTGCAGTGCGCAGCCTTTTGCATCTGGATTCTTTCACTCAGCATAATGGGCTGGAGGTGCATCCCTGTTGCTGGAGTGTCAACAGTTCACACCTTTTTATTACTGAGAAGTCTTCCACTGTGTGTTCGTCCATTCCCTTGATGGTGGACATTTGGGTTATTTCCAGTTTGGGACGATTACTAATAAATAAAACTGCTGGGAGCATTCATGTACCAGGTCTTCTATGAACACCTGCTTTCATTTCTCTAGGCTAAATACTGAGGAGGGGAAAGGCTGACTTCTGTTAACTTTTGAAGAAACCGCCAAGCTGCCTTTCCAAGTGACTGCAGCAGTGTGCATTTCCAGCGGCCTGGACAGGAGTTTCAGTTCCTCCCCATCCTTGTCAACACTTGCTGGTGTCAATCTTCTTCACGTTAGCCATCTGGGGGTGGGGATCGTGGCGCACACTGTGTTCTGAGTTGTGAGATTCCAGGTTGTTTTATATTCTTTCTACTTTTCTGTTTTGTCTGATTTTTTCTTTTCCAGCATCAAGAATGTGTTACTTTTACAGTGAGGGATCCTCCACCCCATACACACAAACATTGTGTTTTTTCTCCCGAATAGGAAAAACGAACAAGAATTAAATACCAGTTAAACAGCTGCTTAGTTTTGCTCAAAAGTTGTATTAAAGGTACAGGGTTTCCTTTATGAGGTGATGAAAATGTTCTGGAACTAGAGCTGATGTTCACACAGCATTGTGAGTGTACTAAATGTCACTTTAGAATAGCCAAAGTGGCGAATTTTACGTTGTGTGAATTGCATTAAAAAATTAGAATAACCTGAGTACCTCAATGAGATACCACTTTGCATCCAGCTGGTTGGCAAAAATTACCCAGTGAGATGATACCCAGCATGGTGGGAATGGGACTCCTGGGGAACTCATAGAAAGCTGGGGGGGCAGGCGTGTGTGGTGGCCATGGTGTTTCTTCCTCCTCAAGTGGAATATTCACATGCCTTGCAACATGCTCGAGAGAAATTGCTAGATGTGTTGGAGGTGTCCACGCCTGGAATCTGCCTAAATGCTGAATGGAGGTAGTGGAATATTATACAGCCATCAAAAAGTATGGATGAGTAACAATATGGCCACAGCTCAGAAATAGAATCACCATGCGAGAAAGAGTAAGTGACCCCAAGATCACAGGCAGCTTGATGCCCTTTTATACAGTTAAAAGCAATCCAAACAAAAATGTATATGTATTTTTAATAATTAATAGAGGCATGAAAAATATAGTACAAGGGTTGGATGGGGGTCTTTGAGATGAGAGTCATCTGGTGGGGGTGTTAGTGTCCTGGGGCTGCTGTAACAAGCTACCACAGACTGGGTGGCTTAAAACAACAGGAATTTATTCTCTCATGGTTCTGGAGGCCAGAAGTCCAGGATCAAGGTGTTGGCAGGGCCGTGCTCCCTCTGGAGGCTCTAAGGGAGGACCTTTCTTTGCCTCTTCCAGCTTCTGAGGGCTCCAGGCATTTCCTAGCCTGTCGCTGCAGCACTCCAGCTTCTGCCTCTGTCATCACATGGCCTTCTCCTCTATGTTTCTCCTTTTCTGTCTCTCATAAGGACACTTGTCCTTGGATTTGGGGCTCGCTCTAAATCCATGGTGATGTCATCTTGAGATCTTTCATTTAATTACATCTGCAAGGACCCTTTTTTCCAAATGAGATCACATTCATAGGTTCTAGAGGTTAAACCTTGGACATATCTTTTGGAGGGACACCATTCAACCTGCTAGCGGGGGCAAATATTAATGACTGGTAGGTTTTTATCTTATTTTATTTGTAATTAAAAAAAAACTTTTTTTTTGGCTACACTGTGAGGCTTGTGGGATCTTAGTTCCCCGACCAGGAATTGAATCTGGCCCGGGCAGTGAAAGCACAGAGTCCTAACCACTGGACCACCAGGGAATTCCCCATTTGTAGGTTTTTAAAAATGACTACTAACCAAGTAAACGAAAAGTGGCCATGGACCCTCCAGTGATGAGAATGTGGCTAGACCAAGCATTATTTTATTTTTCATCCTCTCCATATGACATCCTAAAGAAGCGCTCTGGGTTAGTATGTGCTTTTTTGAAATTTTTTTTATATTACAGTATAGTTGATTTACAATGTTTTGTTAGTTTCAGGTATACAGCAAAGTGATCCATTTATACATACACATATATCCATTATTTTTCAGATTCTTTTCCCAATAGGTTATTACAGAACATTGAGTGGAGTTCCTGGGGTAGCATTAAGATGCAAATGCCCGGGCGTGCCCGGGATCTTCTCAGGCTAAGTGTCTGGTAGGGGTGGGGGCTGGGGGGGGAACCTTGGAGATTGATCTGTGGTGCCTGCATCCATAGCGGGTAGCCCAGGCCCCTTTGAAGAGCCTCTTTGTCTCTTCTGGGACAGATTCTCCTGGATGATTTTTTTGTTTTTTTGCGGTACGCGGGCCTCTCACTGTTGTGGCCTCTCCCGTTGCGGAGTACAGGCTCCGGACGCGCAGGCTCAGCGGCCATGGCTCACGGGCCCAGCCGCACCATGGCATGTGGGATCTTCCTGGACCGGGGCACAAACCCGTGTCCCCTGCATCGGCAGGCAGACTCTCAACCACTGCGCCACCAGGGAAGCCCTCTCCTGGGTGATTTTTAAAGAGAATCCAGGTGAATCCCCACTGCCCACGACCTCCCATGCTTGCTTCACCTGCTCTGAGCCTCAGTTTCCACTCCTGAAAAATGGGCAGATCCCACCTACTCTCAGAGTTGCTGGTTGTCAAGCGATGCTATCCCTGTATTTGTTTCACACCAGGGTTTCTCAACCTCAGCACCATAGACATTTTGGGTAAGATTTCATTTTTTGTGGAGGGCTGTCCTGAGCGTTGTAGGACGTTTAACAGCATCCCTGGCCTCTACCCACTAGATGCCAGTATAGAGTTGCCAGATTCAGCAAATACAAATGCAGGATACCCAGGTACATTTGAATTTCAGATAAACATAGAAAAAGTTTTTAGCCTAAGTTTGTCCCATGGCACACACTCATACTAAAAACGCATTTGACAAGGGTGCCAAGACAATTCAATGGGAAATGAACTGTCTTTTCAACAAGTGGTGTTGGGACAATTGTATATCTACAATGTATATGTATTGTGATGTATATGTATATGTATTGTATTGTATATTGTATATGTATATGTATTGTATATGTATATGTATTGTGATGTATATGTATTGTGATATATATATATACATATATATATGTATACGTGAAAGAATAAAGTTGGACGTCTATCATATATAGGAATAAATATCTGTGACCTTAGAATAAGCAACAGTTACTTAGCTATGATGAAAAAAGCACAAAAGCAACAAAAGGAAAAATAGATAATTTAGATTTCATCATAATTTAAAATTTTTGTGCCACAAATGATACCATCAAGAAAATGAAAAAGACAACCCACAGAATGGGAGAAAACACGTGCAAATCATATACCTGACAAGGGACTTGTATCCAGTATCCAAAAAGAACTCTTACACATCAATAGTAAAAATATAAATAACAATTTACAAAGGGCAAAGGACTTGAAGAGACATTTCTCCCCCCAAACAACAACCTTGAGAAAGGAGAGCAAACTTTGAAAGCCACACTTCCTGATTTTGAAAATTACTCCAAAGCCATAGTCATCATGACAGCATGGTACTAGCATAAGGATAAACAAATATATCAATAAAATAGAATTGGGAATCCAGAAATAAAGCCTTACATTCATGATCAATTGATTTTTAACAAGGATGCTTTCTTAGCCCGTTTGGGCTGCTATAACAAAATACCACCGACTGGATGGCTTAAACAGACATTTATTTCTCACAGCTCTGGAGGCTATAAGTCCAAAATCAAGATGCTAGCCAATTCAGTTCCTGCTGAGAGCTCTCTTCCTGGCTTGTAGAGGGCCACCTGCTTGCTGTGCCCTCACCTGGCAGAGAGAGAGAGAGAGAGAGAGAGAGAGAGAGAGCTCATGACCTCATCAAGCCCTAATTACCTCCCAAAGGCCCTGCTTCCTAATACCATCACATTGGAGGTTAGGGTTTCAATATACGAATTTAGGGGGGGGACACAAACATTCATTTTATAACAGGTACCAAGACCATTCAATGGGGAAGGAATAATCTCTTTGGCAAAAGGTACTAGAACAACTGGATAGCCACATACAAAAAAAATGAAGTTGGACCCCTACCTCACACCATACACAAAATTAACTCAAAAATGGATCAAAGACCTAAATGTAAGAGCTAAAATCATACTACTCTTAGAAGAAAACATAAGGGTTAATCTCCATGACCTTGGATTAGCAAAGGTTTCTTGAAAATGACACCCAAAGCACAAGCAACAAAAGAAACAAGTAGATCAACGTGCCTTCTTTTTTGAGGAGCCCTTGGCCTCTGTATGCTCAAAGCGCATGAAGATGTTGATGGGTCTTGAGTTTGCAGGAGAAACATGCCAGAGGTGACTGAGAATGGAAGATTTTGAAAAAGTGTGACGATCCTTTTAGTTATCCCTTCAACCTATAAACATGGGTAATAGGTCTCCTCCATGTTCTCCCCAAGCAGTAATATGGGCTCGTGACTTGGCCACTGAAACATTTACTGAGCACCTACTGTGTGCTAAGTCTTGTGTTCAGCCCTGTGCATACAGCAGTGAATGAAACTGACACTGTTCCTGCCTTCAGAGAACCGATTTCTGCCTCACCTTGGGTTGGGTTCTCTAGAAGCTGAGCCTGAGATGGAGATTCAAGTTTGTGTGAGTTTGGGGGAAACTTGTGAGGGAGTGAAGGATGCAGGACAATTTAGGGAAGGAGCAGGCAAGGAAGTGGGCTCAACTAGTGTCAAGCCTCCACTGATCTAGGGGGGACCCTGGAGCATGAGAAGCTCAAGTTGTTCCTACTTTGGTGCAAGGGGTCTGGCCTCTGGTTCCCCATGCCAGTTGGTCCTTGGTGTGGGCTTCCCTAGGGGATGTGTGTTTTGGGGGGCATAACCTCCCTGGTGAGGCAGTTCGGGTGAGGGCAATTCACGATGGGTGGCTGTGAGCTGTTAGCAGACAATATTTACAGCAGCTGGGGTAGGGGTGCGCCAGCCAGTAAAGGAGATCTGGGTGGGAGACCTGCAGCATCCTCTCCAAAAAAATAATGAACATTCGACAAAGAATCACACTGACAATAATTTAATCAAAATTATGATCAATGTGTTACCAAACCAAACTTGGGTCCACTTGCCCACTTGTAGCAAAGCCAATCTACTGACACCAGGTTGTGGGGAAGGAAAGTGCAGCGTTTACTGCAGGGCACCAAGCAAGGAGTACAGGCAGCTAGAGGCTCTCCCTCAAAAGGCTCTCCCTCAAAAGGCTCTCCCTGATGGTTTTCAGGGAAAGGTTTTTAAAGACAGTGAGGGAGGGGGGTTGTGGGGTGTGTGATCAGCTCATGGACTTTCTTCTGATCGGCTGGTGGTGAGGTAATTGGGAGTCAACATCATCAGTCTTCTGGTTCCAGCTGATCTGGGGGTCTATGTGCTCGTGGGCAGCATGCAGTTAACTTCTACCTGGTAAGAGTTTCAGTATCTGCAAAATAACTCAAAGGACATGGCTCAGAATATTATCTATAGCCCTTGAGAAGGAACTAAAAGTCCTTGACTTTGTTTAATGACTAACCTGAAATTATTTTGTCTTGCTTGACTGTTTTCCTTTCTAGCTGAATTTTCCCACTTCTCTGATTAAATTTATTCTTTGGAACTTGGGAAAGGCCTAGGAGGCTAAAGTTTTTTCTGCAGACAAGAGGCAGGAGGAAGACATGGGAGGTGGGGTCTGTCCTGGGATGGCCCCACAGGGTCAGTTACAAATGCTGGCTCTGAAAAGGGCTCCATCAGAGGAAGGGAAAGGAAAGTCTTGGGGTGACAGGGAAAGGAGGGATAAGGCACGGGTCTGGAATTCTGGCTACCATGTCTCCAGCTTTGCTGGAGAACTAAAGTGCAATGGAAGGGTTTGGGGCTCAGCTGCTCCAGACCACATTCTAGGGCTGGCTTCCCTCCTGAGGCACCTCAGCCAGGATATCACCCAGCCCATGACAGCTGAGGCTGTCCTGCCCTTAGGGGTGTAACAACCCAATCTGAGGTTGGGACAAGTCATTTGTTACCAGTGATGGACACCTAAGTTGTTTGGAATCCTTTGCTTTTACCAACTAACCTGAAATTAAATATCTTGTACGTCTGTGTTAGTTATCCATTGCTGTGTAACAAGTTATACCCAAAGTTAGTAGTTTAAAAAGATAGACCTTGTTATCTCATAGTTTCCGTAAGTCAGGAATTTGGGAGTGGCTTGCCCTGGTGGATCTGGCTCAGAGTCTCTTAGGAGCTTGTGGTCAAGTTATTGGCTAGAGCTGGAGCCAGAGGAAACTCTCCTGGGGCTGTAGGATTCATTGCCACAGATGGGCGGCAGCAGGTGCTGGCTGATGGTGAGAGATCTTAGTTCTTCTCCCTGAGGCTTTTCCACAGCAATGCTTGAGTGTCCTCATGATGTGGTAGCTTGTGTCCCCTTGAGTGAGTGACCAGGAGAGGGCAAGGCAGAAACCTCAATTCCTCCAATATCATGCAGTTTCTTCTGTCACCTTCTGTTTTGCCTTCTATTCATTAGCTGCAAGTCACTAAGTCCAGTTACACTCAAGGGGAGGGCAATCGAAAAAAGTGTCAAAGGATTTGAGGACTTTTTTTTTTTTTTGCGGTACGCGGGCCTCCCACTGTTGTGGCCTCTCCCATTGTGGAGCACAGGCTCCGGACGCGCAGGCTCAGTGGCCATGGCTCACGGGCCTAGCCACTCCGCGGCATGTGGGATCTTCCCGGACTGGGGCACGAACCCGTGTCCCCTGCATCGGCAGGCGGACTCTCAACCACTGCGCCACCAGGGAAGCCCTTGAGGACATATTTTAAACTTCCAAAATGTTGATGAGGAGCGACTTTTAAATTGAGATAAAATCCCATAACATAAAATTCATAATTTTAAAGTAGACAATTCAGGGAATTCCCTCACGGTCCAGTGGTTAGGACTCCATGGTTTCATTGCCAAGGGTGCAGGTTCAATCCCTGATCAGGGAACTAAGATCCCACAAGCCGAGCGGCGCTGCCAAAGAAAAAAAGAAGTAGACAATTCATTGATTTTTTAGTCTATTCACAATGTTATCACCATTATCTCATTCCAGAACTTTTCCATCATCCCCCAAAGAAACCCCATCCCTGTTGCAATTCCCCCTCCCCCATATCCTGTCAAGCACCATTCTACTTCCTATCTTTATGAATTGCCTACTCTCAGTACCTCATAGGAATGGAATCATACAGAATTTGTCCTTCTTGGCCTGGCTCATTTCAATGTTAATCTCATCTAAAAAATACCTAGAGATCTAGAATAACGTTTAACCAAATATCTGGATACCATGGCCTAGTGAAGTTGACACCCAAAATTAACCATCATAAGTCCACCCCTTGTCAACTTGGCAATCATACACATGTACTTAAACCATACTTAATTTTCAAATAAAGTGTCATGCAGTTACTTATTGTGTTAGGCAAAATTATAACCAGGTCATAATTTTGCCTAACACAATACAACTTTCCTGTATACAATGAAAATGCATTAATCTTTTCTCTAGAGGAGAATGCAAAGTCCTTGGGTGCTGCTTACTTTTGTTCTTGATAAACTTTAAGTTAAATACTACAATGTAAAGCTAACAATACTTAAATACTGTACTATAAAGTCAATATGTCTCATGTTCCATGATAAGAGGATAAGAGAAGGAAGAATATATAGATATTACACACACACATACATAACAAAAAAAAGAAGAAATACTCATGACAATTTCAGTCCTCACTTGTGTAACTGGTCACGTGGTCATGGCTGGTATTAACTACCTTCTTCTACTACCTGTTCCATATTCCCTTTGCCCTCAGCAAGCACCTGAGTGGTCATCGTCTTCTACCTCATAGGGTGACCCCAAACTTCATTCCTGAAGGGTCTGGGCCATTAGCAGTCCGAACTGAACTGAGTTGTTGTAGTTTTCCATTGACCTTAATCACAGGACCATGGTGATACTAAGATATGACTTCAGGGATCTCCTGTGGTCGAGACAGGCTTTTCCTTACCTCCATTGTGGAGTAGAAGGCTAATTTCCCCCTTGGACGTCACGATCCATCACCTCAGCCAGCACAGTCACCCCCTTCCTTGCCTGTTGATTCAGAGGCATGAGGAACCCAAAGTGGCCAGGTGGCCGTCTCAACTTCCAGTTCAATGAAATCATTGTTTCTCCTGGTCTAATCATTCCTCCCCTTGAAATGAAGACCTCTAGGCCAGTAGAGCATAAGGTCATGGGGACAGGAAGCAAAAGTTTTGCTAAGGGGTCACTAGTGGTAATAGTGAAAGGTGCCACTCCCACATCCACACCTTGATTCCTGGATCTGTGAATCCTGGCTATCAGACTCAGACCACATGCAGCCTCCTGGACAGGCTTCCTCAGCCCTGCAAGGTACTGCCACCTTGCTGGCACTGTAACTGAGTCTTCAAATGGCCATTCTATTGCTCTATCAAACTAGCTGCTTCAGGATGATGGGGAACATGGTAAGACCAGTGAATTCATCGCCACACTTCATTTGCTGTGCAGTGAGTTTCTTGATCAAAAGAACGCTATGTGGAGCACCATCATGGCGGACGAGGCATTCTGTAAGTCCACAGATGGTAGTTTTGGTAGAAGCATTACATGCAGAGAAGGCAATTCCACATCCAGAGTAAGTATCTATTCCAGTAAACAAAATGCTGCTTCTTCCATGATGGAAGTGGTCCAAAGTGATCAACCTGCCATTGGGTAGCTGGCCAGGCAATGGTGCCATATTGGGGGATCAGTGTTGGTCTCTGTTGTCGGCAGATTGGGCATTCGGCAGTGGCCATAGCTGGCCTGGCCTTAGTGAATGGAAGTCCAGGTGGCTGAGCCCACGCATAACTTCCATTCCTGCCACCATGGCCACTTGTTCATGCATGGTCCATTAGGTGGTGACAGGAGTGGCTGGGAAAAGAAGCTGACTGGTGTTCCCAGAATGGGTCATCCTGTCCATTCGATTATTAAAATACTCCTCTGTTGGGTTCACCCTTTGGTGAGCAATCACATGGGACACAAATATCTTCGCATTCCTCCCCCCGACCCCGCCATTCAAGGACGTCTATCAACATAGTCTTCCCCAGACTTTCTTGTTCCCAGTTTTCCAATGTTGTTCTTTCCAAGTCCCTGACCATCCAAACAAACCATTGGCTGCAGCCTATGAATCGGTGTATAATCATACATTTGGCCATTTCTCCCTCCAAGCAAAATGAACAGCTGAGTGCACTGGCTGAAATTCTGCCCACTGGGAGGGGTTCCCTTCGTGGCTGTCCTTCAGGGCTGTCACAGAGGGGCTGTAGTTTTACAGCTGTCCACTTTTGGTGGTGTCTGCATATTGCGCAGCCCCACCTGTAATCCAGGCCCAAGATTTCTCTTCCTCTGTCAACTGATCACAGGAAACTCTGCATAAGGCCATAGGTGCAGGCTGGGAGAGAGAAGGCAGTGTAACCGAAGTGGGGACCATGGGCATTTGGCCCATTTTTTCAGGTAACTTACTTCTGCCTTCAGGGTCTGTTTGGGCCTGATATATATATATTTTTTAAATTAATTAATTGATTAATTTTTGGCTGCATTCAGTCTTCGTTGCTGCGCACGGGCTTTCTCTAGTTGCGGTGAGCGGGGCGGGCTACTCTTCGTTTTGGTGCGCGGGTTTCTCATTGTGGTGGCTTCTCTTGTTGCGGAGCACGGGGTCTAGGTGCGCGGGCTTCAGTAGTTGTGGCTTGCAGGCTCAGTAGTTGTGGCGCACGGGCTTAGTTGCTCCACGGCATGTGGAATCTTCCTGGACCAGGGCTCGAACCCATGTCCCCTGCATTGTCAGCGGAACTCTTAACCACTGGGCCACCAGGGAAGCCCAGGCCTGATCTTATATACATACCCCTTCCATTTGATGATGGGCTGCTGTGCACATCCTGTTTTATGTGTTGATGGATCAGACAGTGCTCAGTTCATGATGGCAGCTCAGATCCCATAGTAACTTGGTGGCTCATGGTGAAGGGTTCAGTCTCTACTAAGGCCCAGTAGCAGGCGTAAAGCTGTTTCCCCAAAGGAAAGTATTTACCTGCAGAGGATGGCAGGGCTTTGCTCCAAAATCCTAAGGGCTTGTGCTGCATTTCACCTACATGGGCTGCCAAAGGCTCCAAAGAGCATCGCTATCTGCCACTGACACCATTTGATCTGCTGGATCTTACAGTCAAAGTGGCAGAACAGTTTGCACAGCAGCCTGGACCTGTTGCAGAGCCCTCTCTTGTTCTGGGTCTCACTCAAAACCAGCAGTTTTTCAGGTCACTTGGTAAGTGGGCCAGAGTAACACACCCAAATGAGGAATATGTTGCCTCCACAATCCAAAGAGGCCCCCTAGGCTTTGTGTCCCTTTCTTGGTGACAGATGGGGCCAGATGCAACAACTTAAGCCACCTCAGAAGGGATACCTCTACACTCCCCACACCTCTGAATCCCTAAAAATTACACTGAGCTAGAAGGCCCCTGAATTTTTGTTGGATTTATTTCCTACTCTCTGACATGCAAATGTCTTACCAGTAAGTCCATAATGGTTGCTACTTCTTGTTCACTAGGTCCAATCAGCATAATGTCATCATTATAATGGACCAGTGTGACATCTTGTGAAAGGGAAAGGTGATCAAGATTTCTGAGAACTAAATTGTGACATGGGGCTGGAGAGTTGATGTACCCCTGAGGTAGGCCAGTGAAGGTGTATTGCTGGTCTCTTCAGCTGAAAGCAAACTACTTCTGGTCTTGGACAAGGATGGAGAAAAAGGCATTTGCCACCTATATAGCTGCATACCAGGTACCGAGAATGTGTTTATTTGCTCAAGGAATGAAACCACATCTGGTAGGGCAGTTGCAACTGGAGTCAACCACCTGCTTAAGCTTGTGATAACCCACTGTCATTCTCCAAGCTCCATCTGTCCTCAGTACATGCCAAATAGCAGAGTTGAATGGGGATGTGCATTCAATCGCACCTTTCAAGTCCTTGATGTCGGCACTAATCTCTGCC
The DNA here is from genome assembly GCF_937001465.1 of Orcinus orca. NCBI lineage: Eukaryota > Metazoa > Chordata > Mammalia > Artiodactyla > Delphinidae > Orcinus > Orcinus orca. Next base: position 11,190,759 of record NC_064561.1, on the reverse strand, counting down.
ATCCCTCCAGGAATGCAGTATTATTTTTGGTTTACCATTTTCTTAGCTAGAGACAGTTCTAGTGGCTTTCACTTGACCTTTCCCACCATAATAGCCCTCACTCCATAGGTCACGGAATGAATGTGAGGATTCTGCCAGCTGTTAAGTGTATCTATTCCAATTATGTATTCCAGAACTGGGGAAATACCACAGGATGGGTTCAGGGATCCACTGGACCCATTGTGAAATGGACCAGCTAAAACTCCATTGATAACTTGACTTCCATAAGCCCCTATTCTTTTTTTTTTTTAAGTTTTAAGTTTTTTAAAAAAAATATTTAGTTATTTATTTATTTTTTGGCTGCATCGGGTCTAAGTTGTGGCAGGCAGGATCTTTTGTTGAGGCGCGCTGGGCTTCTCTCTAGTTGTGGCTTGCATGCATGCTCAATAGTTGTGGTGTGCGGGCTTAGTTGCCCTGTAGCATGTGGGATCTTATTTCCCTGACCAGGGATGGAACCCATGTCCCCTGCATTGGAAGGTGGATTCTTAACCACTGGACCACCAGGGAAGTCCCCATAAGCCCCTATTCTGATTGATGGACCACAGTGATGTTTCGGGTCTCCCAGAATTAGTGTTGGTTCAGAGGCAGTGTCCAGTAATTCCTGAAAGGCCTAATTATTTCCTTTTCCCCAGTGCACAGTCACCCTGGTAAAGGGCCATAGGTTTCATTGGAGAAGACTGGGAGAAATGTTAACATACAAATTTTTGGTAGTGTGCCAGGGTCCTTCCTCAAGGGCACTCAGCCTCATCTTCCTTAAAGATGTTCTGGGTTTGTGAACTGGATCAAGTCTGAGGATTGACTGAGGGGCCGCGACTCTCTATTTTTATGATTCAAGTTAGACTTTTGTTCACTTGACCTAGAACTTTTCTGCTTAAACAGATCAAATAAGAACTTAGTAGGCTTCCCATCTATTTCACTTCTAGGAACACCATGATCATCTAGCCAATGCGATAGGTCTCTGTGAGTCAGACTATCCTGATTTTTTTTTTTCCTGATTGCTGCTTTGACCCTGATGTCCATTATGGTAATGGGTAACACCCACCTTGCCTTTGGTGTTTGAGTGCCACCGCTTGGCTTGTGCCAACCCGGGATTCAATTACTCTCATTGCATTTAGGTTTCCCAATTCAGTGGCAGCAGTTACTGTTATAAGTTCTGAGCTACAGAGAAGAGAGATCATAGAGCTCCTCCAGGATGCTGGGGTTCCCTCACAAATTTATTTCTCACAATCATGGTGAAAGTTGTATCCTTGGGACCTCCCAGGTTGGGTGAGTAGGTCTTAAATGACAACTCCACTCTACATTTTCATCTCCCTAGGCCTTAGACTCCTTTCCTCAAGAGTAAACCATAGTTACTGTTGAATTGTTTATTTCTCCTTTCAATTTGTCACATTTTGCTTCATGTATTTTGGATCTCTACTGTTAGGTAGAGACCCAAAATACATTATTTCTTCCTGATAGACGGAAACTTTTATCATTATATAATGTTCTTTGTCTCAAGTAACAATTTTTGTCTTAACATCTGAGATTAGTATAGCCAGTCCAGCTCTCTTTGGGTTACTATTTGCATGGAGTGCCTTTTTCTCTCCATTTACTTTCAATTTTGTCTTTGAATCTAAAGTGAGTCTTTTGTAGACAGCATAGTTGAACCATGATTTTAAAAAATCAGTTCTGACAATCTCTGTCTTTTAAGTGGAGAATTTAATCCATTTACAGTTAGTGTAATTACACATAAAGACTTATTTCTGCCATTTGCTATTTGCTTTCTATACGTCATGTCTTTTTTTTTCAATTCCTCCATTACCGACTTCTTTTGTGTTAAATAGATATGCTTTAGTGTATTATCAAATACACTAAAACGTTTTGCAAATGTGAGTGTATGTAGGACACAAGAGGAGATCCTTAGAAATGGAATTGCTAGGTCAAATGCAGGGCAGGGCATGCATTTAAAACTCTGATAAGGGGGACTTCCCTGGTGGCACAGTGGTTAAGAATCCATCTGCCAATGCAGGGGACATGGGTTCGAGCCCTGCTCTGGGAAGATCTCACATGCCACGGAGCAACTAAGCCCATGTGCCACAGCTACTGAGCCTGAGCTCTAGACCCTGAGAGCCACAACTACTGAGCCAGAGTGCCACAACTACTGAAGCCCATGCAACTAGAGCCTTGCTCTGCAACAAGAGAAGCCACTGCAATGAGAAGCCCACGCACCGCAACGAAGAGTAGCCCCCACTCGCCACAACAAGAGAAAGCCCATGCACAGCAACGAAGACCCAACGCAGCCAAAAATAAATAAATAAAATTAATTAATAAAAATAAATAAATAAATAAAACTCTGATAAGTTTTACCACATTGGTCTTAAATGCTTCTACCAATTCAATTGGATATTTTCCATAGAGGGCTTTGCATTTTATTGAAAGCATCTGTTGGCTTGTTGGGATTCTCCCTTAAACTCTCACCCTGGAGAGGGGGACCTAATTATTCATTTTTTATATTCCCACATTTTAGTGCACAGGAAGCCAAAAAAGATGTGAAGAAGGAAAAAGGAAACTCTTATCATGTTGTGACAGGAATATTGGAAAATGAGGAACAATGCAGCATCAGGAACTTTTAGTGTAGCCATGCAAACCAGGAGCCCTGTGAGCTGACTTCAAGTATTTAGTCCCAGAATCTTGGGAAGTGGCAGGTTCTCGAAGACACTTTACAAAAAAGGAAACTGAGGCCAGAAGTTAGGAAATTAATGCTCAGAAACTAGTAACTGAACTTTTACTGAGCACCTCCTGTGTGTTGGCATTATTCTTCCCATTGGGGAAGCCCATGATCACATGGTCAGCTCCTGTCCACATGGAACTTTCCTTTATAAATACTTCTTAAGGGAGTAAATAGTAGCTCATTTATTCCTCATTCCATCTTAATGGCTATTATTTCCCTTTCCCAGATGAGAAAACCCTAGGCTCAGAGAGGTGAAATCACTTGTACAAAGCCACACAGCCAGTAGGTGGTCAGGTCTGGATTTCAAGTCAGAGCAAGTACTCCCAATCGCTTTGTTATATACTGCCTCTGAATAATATTATTGTCCAGAGCAGCAGCAATCACCATTTCCGCGTGCTAGGCTCTGTGGTAAGGACTGTCCCCATTCATTTATTCAACCAATGCACACTGAGCAGCTACTTTGTGCCAGGCGCCTCCATTTTAAAGATGGGTTAACAGGCCCAGGGAGCTTCTTCGAGAGATGGGGACGCACCGCACCGTCCTGGTGAAGCCTCCCCAGCTGGGTGTTCCACCTATGTAAGGCATTCAGTTGGCGCTCAGTTAACCCAAGACACTGCCACCGCCTGACACAGACGACCAAATCCGAAACCAACCTCTGCCCCAGCGCCACAGAGCAGCGGTTGGGGCGTGACCACGTACTGGAGCGTCTGCTGAGACGGCAGTTGGAAGCCCCGCCCCCCACGCGTGCACGTTGCGCGTCCCGTCGGCCCGCTAGGCTCCGGGAGTCCGGGCGCGGTTGGAGGCGTCCTCAAGGAGTGCGCGCGCCTGCGCCAGCGTCGGGCTCGCGCACGCGCACCTGCGCTGGCGTCGGGCTCGCGCACGCGCACGGCGGCGACGGCAGCGGTGGCGGCGGTTCCTGCCGAGGGCTGCGAGGGCGGGCGGCTCCGAAGGAAGCGGCGAAGCTGAGAGGCTCGGCGGCAGCGGCGGCGGTTTGGCGCGCGTGACTCTCGACCCTGCTCGCTCTGCGGCGGGCGTTTTGATCCGTTTCACGGGCGCGGGCGCAGCGGCGGCGGCGGCAGCCCGAGGCCTGCGGCCTAGGCCTCAGCGCGGCGGCGGGCTCGAGTGAGGTGTGGAGCCGGCCTGAGAGCCCTACGCGGCGGCACCATGAGCGTGGAGGCGTACGGGCCCAGCTCGCAGACGCTCACCTTCCTGGACACTGAGGAGGCCGAGCTGCTCGGCGCCGACACCCAGGGCTCCGAGTTCGAGTTTACCGACTTCACTCTCCCCAGCCAGACGCAGACGCCCCCCGGCGGCCCCGGAGGTGGCGGCGCTGGGGCCCCGGTCTGCGCGGGCCCGGGCGCGGCGGCCGGACAGCTCGACGCGCAGGTGAGCGGCACATGGCGACGCCGGAAGCCAGGGCCGGGCCTCGGCGGTCGGGGACCTGCCCCGGTTTCCCCTCCAGCCGGGCCCAGGCTGATCTGCTCGGGTCCCACAGCCCGGCCGGGTGCGGAGTAACCTGGACGGGCATCTCCCGCTCAGGACGTGCCCGGAGTAACCTGCCCCAGTTTCCGCTCTCCAGCCGGACCCGGGTAGATCTCCTTCAAGTTCCGCTCTGGTTGCGTCCGAGTGATCTCAGGACCTAGCTCAGGCCGGGTCTTACGTGATCTGTCCCAAGTCCTCTTCCGTGCCTGTCCGAGGTGAGCGGCCCTAGGTCCGTCTCTGGACAGGTTGGGGGCGACTTGTCCCCGAGTTCTCCTCTAGCTGGGTCAGTGCCCTGCTCAAACCAGCTCCGGGGTGATCTGCTCCGGTTCCCCCTCTGGCTGATGCGACCGCCCTGCCCCACTCCCTTACCTGTGGTCGCAGCCATCGGGGCACCCCCGCCCCCATTCATGCCCACTGTGCGGCGGGTTCAAATTTCACCGGGCCCTGGGATGCTGGCGAGAGGAGGGTCGAGGCTTCCCCAGCAGACACGGAATTTTTGCATCCAATCGAGAACCCCACACTCTCTGGCTTTTAAGATTATTCATGAAGCAGTTTGCGTTTTGTTTTTCTTCTTGCATTGCCTGTTGCTGAAATCGACCTGTTACGTAACTCCACAGCCCTGCCTTGGAAAAGTTGGTTTTGAGTTTGTTCCTCCAATGGGGCCGTGGTAGTGGGTTTCATATAAATGGTTCTGCCACGTCAGAAAGTTTTGTTCTTAATAATGTGAACATTTAGCGAAGGCTGCTCAGTTATTTTAAATTTGGGTTTGTGTTACGAGAGTGTGTTAGGCATACACTTCCTGGACCTGGGTCCTTGCCCCGGGGTGGGAGAAGGGGCTGGCAGTGGTCTTGGGCTGGGCTCCCCAGGAATGTAGCCATCTTTCTGTGGATCTCAGATTCCATTCCTGTGCCTGGCACCTCCCTCAGGTTTATTTTCCTGAATTCTCAGCCAGGGAGGAGCTATAGGGTTCACCTTGTCGTAGGTGTCCCTTAGCAAGAGGATCCACCGCCAGGGTGCGGGGAGCTAACCCATCCTCAGCCAGAGTGAGCTCAAACCCTGTCCTGGAGGAGGGGGCTTACATTCTAGTTGGATGAGTCATTCCCGTGGGTAGACCACCCACCTGGACTTTCTTTTAGCCCCTAATAGAAGCAGAAAACATTTGACTCATGCTAACCCCAGATTCCTTAAAAATAGAAGCTTGATGGGTGGGGCATCAGGGAGAACAGGTGTGCACCATATGTATGTTTTTTCGGTTTTGTTTACATATGGTGGGGGAAGGTAGGAGAGAGGGGAGAGTTTGCATGGAGAAATGAATGAGCCGCTGGAGGCTCATGATAACGCCTGTAGTTTCATACTCTGTAGACCTGTTTCCACAGCTGTAAAATGGGGATAACAGCTATATTTTTGTTACTTTTAAACATACGTGAAATCTGGACTCATGTATGAATGGATAGACCAGATAGTGCTGTCTGTAATTTGTGTCCAGCGTGTCCGGAAGGCTGAGGATAAAGATCTCTTGGTTGAGCAGTGTGCTCAGGGTTGTGAGAGGTAATCGTTTTATTGGAAATCCTGTTTAAACTGTAGCCTATAAAACAGCAAGCCTGGAGCAGCTCTGAGTTCTAGTTGGGTTCTTTTTTTTTTTTTTAAATTAATAAATAAATATATTTACTTATTTATTTTTGGCTGCATTGGGTCTTCGTTGCTGTGTGCGGGCTTTCTCTAGTTGTGGTGAGTGGGGGCTACTCATTACGTTGGCTTCTCTTGTATCGGAGCACAGGCTCTAGGCACGTGGGCTCAGTAGTTGTGGCTCACGGGCTCTAGAGCGCAGGCTCAGTAGTTGTGGCTCACGGGCTTAGTTGCTCCGCGGCATGTGGGATCTTCCCGGACCAGGGCTCGAACCCATGTCCCCTGCATTGGCAGGCGGATTCTTAACCACTGCGCCACCAGGGAAGTCCCTGGGCTTCTCTTCTGAGTGCCTTTTGATTTTATCTTATTGGATGAGTGGCTGTGGATTGTCAAGTGCTGGGCAACCACTTTTGTTTCACAGCTTTACCGAGGTAGAATTCACATACCATACACTTCACCCATTCAAAGTGTGCAATTCAGTGACTTCAGTACATTCAGAGTTGTGCAGCCACCACCACAGTCGATTTTAGGACATTTTCATACCATAAAAAGAAGCCCTGCACCCCTTAGCCTGTCAGTCCTCCCTTCTCTAACCCCAGGCAGCCACTAATCTTTCTATCTCTGGATTTATGTACTCTGGACATTTCATATAAATAGACATATAGTATGTGGTCTTTTGTTCTTTTACTGAGCATGTTTTCAGGGTTCATCTATGTTGTGGCATGTATCTGCTCCATTCCTTATTATGACTGAATGATATTCCACAGCACAGACAGACCACATTTTGTTTATCCACTTACCTGTCGGTGGACATTTGAGTTGTTTTTGTTTTTAGCTGTTATGGAAAATGCTGCTGTGAACGTCTGTGTAGAGGTTTCTGTGTGGACGTAAGCCTTCAGTGAAATTGGTGGGTGGTATGGTAACAACTGCCTGTTGCTTTTTCGGGTGCTGCCAGACTGCTTTCCGGTGTGTAGCCACTTTTGATATCAGTCTTGACTGCCAGTTTTGCACAGTTGGTTTTATCTGAAAGTTTGTTGAGGTAACACATGTGTGTCTTGGCCAGGGTGGGAGAATGGCAGGCAGAGGTGACTCCTGCTGAGCTCTGAGTTGGTTCCAATGACACTTGTTTTCTTGTTTATTATTTGAAACTGATATTTATCAAAGCCCTGACAGGTGTCCTTAAGATAAAGGGACAGTTTTCTTTTGGGTATTTGACCCTTTCCTGGCCCCTTCCCCTGCCCCTCAAAGGGCAGGGAAAGGTAATTTTGGAAGTCCTTTGCATAATAGCTGGTATTACAGACCTTCTGGTCTGCCTAGTTGGAATATTTCCCCTTGACTGTTGCTACTATTGTGTTTCCTCCAAACATTGGAATTATGGTGAAAATCTTACGAGTTGGGAACACTGCCAAACAAAAAAAAGGAAATGAACCATTGATACAGCCAGCAACATGGATGTATCTTCAAATAATTCCAGTGAGTGAAAGATGCACTTAAAAAAGAGTATATACTCTTTGATTCTGTTCATATAAAACTCTAGAAAGTGCTAGGTAACCTACAGTGACAGAAGGCAGATCAGTGGTTGTGGGGAGGGGAGGAAAGGAGAGAGGGATGGCAAAGGCACGAGGAGACTGAGGGTGATGGATGTGTTTGTTACCTTTATTGATGGATTCACCGGTGTTTATGTACATTGATGTGTGTCAATTTATAAAATTATAAAGAACTGCTACCTACTCTTCAAAACCTGCTGCCTTCAGAAGTCAGGGAAGGCTGTTCCAGCATATCCTTGATTGTCCAGGTAAACAGATCATCTTCTGCTTCCTGGCCCTCAGCTTATGGTGAGGAGTGAGTTCCATATAGTTCCGGGGTTCCTAAAAGTGGTGAGTTTAAAATTTGAGTCAGCCCTTTTTTGTTCCGTGAACACTCAGTACAGCTGTGACATAAGTACGCCTTGAGAAAATTGGAGATGAGATGCTGCTAACCTCACAGGAGCTCTGGCATGTGTTCTACCTGTACTTTCCTCTTATTGGATTTCTGGCGTTTGGTTCCAAACCCCTGAAAGGGAGGGCTTACGTGTCAGTTACTGCTTAATAAGCGAAATAACTCCTAACTCTATTTACCCAATTAGTTTTGTTACCCAGATTCAGCATGATTGGGGGGAAAAGGTAACACTAATACAATACCAATATTAACAGCAGAACAAAGTTCTCTATCAATCTAGCTCCCACAACCAAAAAAGAGAGGCATCTTTCTAATAGCTTTACTGGGCTTCCCTGGTGGTGCAGTGGTTTAGAATCCACCTGCCAATGCAGGGGACACGGGTTCGAGCCCTGGTCCGGGATGATCCCACATGCCGCAGAGCAACTAAGCCCGTGTGCCACAACTACTGAGCCTGTGCTCTAGAGCCCGCGAGCCGCAACTACTGAGCCCGCGTGCCTAGAGCCCGTGCTCCGCAACGAGGGAAGCCACTGCAGTGAGAAGCCTGTGCACCGCAATGAAGAGTAACCCCCGGTCGCCGCAGGTAGAGAAAGCCCGTGCAGAGCAATGAAGACCCAGTGCAGCCAAAAAAAAAGTAATAATAAAATAAATAAATGATAGCTTTACTGAGGTATGGTCATATACCAGGGTCCTCTTGTTTGTTTGTTTTTTTATAATTTTTACAATTTCACACACCTTGATCTGGGTCATAGATATAAGCAGGTAAGACATACTTTTTTTTTTTTTTTTTTGGCTTTGCCAAGCAGCTTGCAGGATCTTAGTTCCCCGACCAGGGACTGAACCCGGGCCCCTGGCATTGGAAGCACGGAGTCCTAACCACTAGACCGCCAGGCAGTTCCCGAGGCCTCTTGTTTTTAAGTGTTCAATTCAGTGTTTTGTGTTTTTTTTTGTAAATTTACTGGGCTGTGTAGCCATCCCAACAGTCACTCACTGTCCTGAGTTCTCTTTCATGCCACCTTTCCTTTCCTCTTCTATTTTTGCTCCTTCTAATCTTGGTAGTTTCTTGTTAAAGCTCTAAGGTAGGGAGATCGGGTGACCCCGTGCTTCCCATTCCAGGTCACACACTGGAGAGATGTGGTGCCTCGTGTGCTAGGTAGGTTCTGTGCTGGTGTTCAGAGGTAGGAGCTGAGGCCTGGCCACACTGCTCATGTGGTGAGCCTGGGAGCCCTCATGTGTCTGTTCACGTTTTGTTTTGTTCCCTCTGCACAGACTCTCAGGCTGACCTCCTCAGCCTGGTTCTCAATGCCCGTCCTCTCAGTACTTCTGTTTCACTGTCTTGCTGTGCTTGGGGAGGGCTGACTCCCACTGGGAGTCAAAGTGAGTCCTTTGCCAACTGCAGCTGCTTTGTTAGAAATGGCAGGTGCTGCCCAGTCTGCAGTTGACCCTGGGGACAGTGAGGGCCCAGAGGAGGGAAAGGGAAAAAAGCCTTTGTGAGTGGTGGTCCTTGAGTTGTTCAGGAAGTGCACCCTGAACAACTTGGGCACAGGGCTTGGCATGGAGGGAAAAGGGCTGTTGTCCACGACGAGGGGCTCGGGCTGGATCCTGGAGCCTTGTGTTGCTGCTGAGGGGTGCCGTGACCTCCCTTGAGAGGAAGGGCCCTTAGGTGGCAGGGAGACCTGGCAGAGTTTGGCTGAGGCTAGAAGGGGAGCTCAGGCAGAGAGCGCTGGGGTCAGATGTGTGCCCTCAGGTGCGCACATGTGTGAACTACCACAGTACCAGGTGGCCACAGTGGCCACTCCTCCTCAGGCACATGCTCGTCACTGCGCTGAGCACCCCGTTGTCCCCGAGTCCTCATAACTCCTCTAGAGCAGGCGTGAGTTCTTTTCTGATGGTTTACATCAGGGCCCGGGACCCCCTGGGCTGAGGCAGGGCTCCCCTTGGATGGGAGGTGTGAGTAGGGGGTCAGCAGACCTTTGGAGGTGCTGCCCCGAGAGCTGGGTGAGAGGCCTTGCAGGAGGGAGAGGCCCCACCAGAGCGCTGTGCGCAGGGGCTGGAGGGGCAGATTGTGGGCAGTGGCTCTCAACTGAGGGGCAGTTGTGGTGGTTAGCGTGGTAGGGGTGGTCTTTTGGTGGTATAGGACAGTCCAGCTCACAGAGAAGGGCCAAGATGACCATTGTGTTCAGTGGGACCCAGAGCAGAATGTGGCCTGGGAGGTGCAGAGGGGGCAGTGAGTCGGGCCGGGTCTTTAGTGCTCCCTTTTCCAAGTCTTATGGGGCCCCAGTCTTGGGGGGCTTTGAACTCTTCTTGCCGGAAGAGCTTTCCTTGAGGGCAAAATCCTACTTCCTCTGATAAACAACAGGAATGCCGGGTCCTGGGATCCCATGGCTGGCATAGGGTCCTTGTGCCTTTTTATGTGTGTTGGTCCACTAGCAGCTTGCAAGTTGGACAGCTGAGCCGGGTTTCTCAGGATCCCTGTGGACTGTTGCCAGGACGGCTTCTAGACAGTACAGTTGATTTAGGCTGCCTGCTGAGCTGTGAGTAGCCCTTTGTCATGACTGAGGATAGCACCTTCCTATCTACCCTAGCTCCTCGCATAGCTCAGCTGCCAGGGCTGACAGTGAAGCTGGAGGGGTTGCTTGCCTCATCCCGAGGCAGAAGCCATTTGGTACAAGCTGTGCTCATCTTCCATCACTCCTTTCAAGTGCATGGCTCTGCAGAGCTAACACAGATTCCAGGCAGCCACCTTGTCCACCTGTATTGTGTAAAAATGTTTATTAGGAATTCTCTCGTGTATAAGTAGATAAAGCAAATCCTGCCCATCTGTCTTCTTGATTTGATGGTTGTGAAGATTTTCTTTTCTCTCTTTTTTCTTTTTCTTTGCTGAAGTGTTTTAAAGCAAATCCAGCTTGTCATTTCACTCTTCTGAGGTTGAGCCATATGAGTTAGTGATACTCAACCATTTAGACTTATGCTATTTAGAATGCATTTCTAAAAACATGAAAAGGGCATCTTTCCTTCATAGCCGTACTGCTGTGGTCAGACAAACAGCACCAACAGTAGTTTTTCAGGATCATCTAATATTGAATACATGGGGCTTCCCTTTCTCCACAGTCAGATTAGTTACCTGGTCCGGATCCCTGTGAGGTCTAGTGTTAATGTGATTGATTGTCACGTCTCCAGCCCTGCTCTTCTGGGCAGCCCCTCCCTCTTCTTCTTTTCATGCCACTGAGCCAGGATCCGGTCCAGGTCATTGTCCTGTGAGGTGTCCTGCCTTCTGGACTGAACCTCTCCTCACAGCCTGGCTTCTCCCTGCAGGTGTGGGTGGATTCCATGTCAGTCTGTGAGCTCCTTTGCGAGTGGCTGACCCCAGAGCTGGGCAGGCAGGGGCAGCACAGGGTGAGCTGCAGACACCCCAAACAGGTCGAGGATATTCTTGAGCTTTGAAATGAACGGCAGGGGTGGACTTGGCATTTGGTCAAAACAAGGGTCTACTGAAAAGAGGGAGGCAGGTAGAACTCCTTTAACCCAAAGCTCAGGGACTGCTGTGTTGGGTGGGACCATGTGAAGTTCCCTTCATTGTAGGTCAAAAATGGTCAAATCTCAACAACTTCTTGTGGTTAAAACTAATGGATTAAAGAAGGCTAAGAGATTACATCACAAATAATGTGTAATTGTTAACTGGGTCTTGGATTTAAAAAACTGTAAAGGACATTATTAGAACATTGGGAAAATGTGTCTATGTGTATTAGATATCAGTATTACATCAGCATTATTCCCGAGTGTGATGTTTATATTGTGGTTGTGTGGAGAAAGCCCTTGTCCTGGGACCTATGATTCTGAAATGGATCAGGAACAGAAAAGTATGTGTGTGTGTGAACACATGTGTGCATATGTGTGCGGAGCAAGAGAGGGAGAGAGCAAATGTGGCAAAATGTGAGTGGCTGGTGGATCCAGATGGTGGGTGTGTGGGTCATTCATTCTCTGTAGTTTTGAAACTTTTTCAAAAGCTGAGGGAGAGCGGATCTTCTGTTAGCCTTTTCCTGAGGCAGGGCTCAGAGACCTGGTAGTTCCTCCCTGCCTCAGGTCACCTGAGGGAAAGGCGATTTCCCACTCGCTCTTTTTTATTTAAGTTGTGGAAGAAAAGAATAAATGATGAGTCATTTTACATCTCAACCTTATATTTTGATTGAGAAGATATGTTCATTTAGCTAACACTGTGAGAGCCTCCTGGGGTGTGGGCTCAGTTCTAGGTGTGGGGGTCAGAGCAGGGAGCAGGACCGGCAGAGCTGGCCCCACTGGTGCCCCTCAGATAGGGTCAGGGGAGGCCTCCCTAGGAGGTGCCCTGTGGACTGGGACTGAAGGACCAGGAGCCATCTGTGTAGAAGCCAGGGGGATAGTGAGTGCAAAGGCCCTGGGACATTGGCATAGTCGGGGATTGAGGGACAGGAATGTCTATTTCATGCTGAGTGGTATGACGCTTATGAGGTTTGGGGTAAAAATTTATGGTCTAAAAGTTCTTACCAGCACAGTTAGTGGTAATTTTTGAACTGATGTGCTTTTCCTTTGTGGGAATGAAGTGGCCTCTCTTCCTGCTGTTCTGAGGTGCACTGAGTTCTGCAGTGGGTCGTAAGAAACTCTCTGGGCAGAAAACCTCTGCAAGACCTTGATCAGCTCAGCAGCTCATAGATGGACTTCAATAATGAGTGTCCAGAGCAGGGGTGGAGGGAGAACTGTTTCCTTCGCTTTCTAGACCCAGTGACACGGTGCCTGGGGATGGGCTTGGTGCCAGGGGTGCGGGGAGGACTTTCCCTTCTTGAGCCCAGCAGGACCCAGGAGTCCTGGCTGGAGGTGATGGGTTGATAACCTCAGTCCTGTGCCAGACAAGGACACTCCCCTCCCTTCTTCCATTACGTCGCCTGGCTTGGATTGTGGGCCTTCTCTGTGCCAGGCACTGTTTAGTGCTTTAACTCATTTAATTATAGTTGCTAAGGTCAAATGTATTTTTGAAGTTAATGTTTATCTTAAAACTTTCCAAAAAAAGTAGAGGGAGAAATTAACAAGCCAGCTATAGAAGTCTGTGTTGTGGTCAGGTCACAGCTGGGCAGGAGTGGGGCTGGGCAGGGGTTGGACAAGTGCATGTGGTGTGTAGGTGTGCGTAAGTACTTGTGAGGAGGGACAAACCCACGCTCCCCAGCCACACAGCTACAGGGCCTACTGGGGAATCCGGACTCCTCTCTCTCTAGTCTCCCTGCCTTCAGTGGGGGGTGAGGGAGAATCCATCTGACCTTGTGTTGTGTCGGTATTGTATTGTCTCTTGAGAGTTCCTAGAGCAGGTCCTAGAACGGACTTAGATTTCCTGCTCCTTATTAAACACGAAGGGGTATGAGTGATGCAGAGAAAGGGTCGTCACATGGTTGGTCAGGCCCTGTTAAGAGCCTCACACATTCCTGATGTGCCCTCTGCTGGTTCACTCTTCCCTCTGTGAGGGGAGATGAAGTGTGGGATCTGAGGCCTGGATGAAGCAGGAGTGGGTGGAATGAAGGCACCTGGTGTCACACATGTGTCCGTATTACTCCACATACTAATTTTTATGTTTCAGGAAAGTAAAGATTCACATATCACTAAGGATATTTCTTTACACATAAAAGTTTATACAACCTGATGAGACATTTTAAGAGTTCTTCTAGACTAGGAGTTAGCAAGCATTTTCTTTCTTTTTTTTTTAAATTAACCATTTTTTATTTTATTTTAAAAATTATTTATTTATTTATTTATTTTGGCACGGGCTTCTCTAAGGCGTGCCATCTTAGTTGCAGTATATGGGATCTTAGTTCCCTGACCAGGGATCGAACCTGGGCCCCCTGCATTGGGATCGTGGAGTCTTAACCACTGGACCACCAGGGAAGTCCCCCAACCGTGTTTTAAATTGAAGTATAGTTAATTTACAATATTGTGTTAGTTTCAGGTATACAGCAGAATGATTCAGTTATATATATATATTCTTTTTCAGATTCTTTTCCATTATAGGTTATTACAAGATATTGAATGTAGCACCCTATACTGTAGGTCCCTGTTGTTTTATCGATTTTATAGTAGCAGGGTGTATATGTCAATTTCAAACTCCTAATTAACATCCCCCCATCAGTCCCTTTGGTAACCATAAGTTTGTTTTCTATAGTTGTGAGTCCATTTCTGTTTTGAAAATAAGTTCATTTGTTTCATTTTTTTTAGATTTCACATGCAAGTGATATTGTGATATTTGTCTTTCTCTGTCTGACTTCACTTAATAAGTGACTTCACTTAATATGATAATATGATATGTCCATCCATGTTGCTGCAAATGACATTATTTCATTCTTTTTTATGGCTGAGTCATATTCCATTTTATGTATATGTACCACATCTTCTTAAACATTCCTCTGTCGATGGACATTTAGGCTCCTTCCATGTCTTGGCTGTTGTAAATAGTGCTGCTGTGAACATTGGGGTGCATGTACATTTCGAATTAGAGTTTTCTTCGGATATATGCCCAGGAGTGGGATTGCTGGGTCATATGGTAGTTCTATTTTTAGTTTCTTGAGGAACCTCCATACTGTTCTCCATAGTGGCTGCACCAATTTACATTCCCACCAACAGCAAAGGAGAGTTCCTTTTTCTCCACGCCCTCTCCAGCATTTATTGTTTGTAGACTTTTTAATCATGGCCATTCTGACTGGTGTGAGGTGATACCTCATAGTTTTGGCTTGCATTTCTCTAATAATTAGCAAATATTGCGTGTTTTGTCATGTACCTGTTGACCATCTGTATGTCTTCTTTGGAGAAATGTCAGCAAGCATTTCCTTCAAGTGCTAGGTAGTACGTTCTAGGCTTTGTGGGACAAGAAGCAAATACCTACTATTAGGTATTTCATCCAACCATTTAAAAACGTAAATACCATCCTGAGCCTGAGATTGTGGCCCACACCCTCTCAGCCCTCCCCTATAGCATGATATATGTGGCTCTTTCACTGCCATGAAGTGAAATCCAGGTACCATAATCTGGCCACACACTCTCAGAAAACAAACGTGTGTGCTGAGGCAGTCACACTGAGAGGTGTCTTGGTCCCTTGTCGGCAGCCTCATCCCAGTATTGCCGCTGCATGTGTCAGGAGAAGTGTTGCCAAAAGGAAAGGTAACTTTTGGAAGTAGTAACTTGCTATCAAAATTTGAAACAAAGGGGACTTCCCTGGTGGTCCAGTGGGTAAGACTCCATGCTCCCAATGCAGGGGGCCCAGGTTCGATCCCTGGTCGGGGAACTAAGAGTCTGCCCGCATGCTGCAACTGAGAAGTCCGCATGCTGTAGCTAAGAAGTCTGCTTGCCGCAGCTAAGGATCCCACATGCCCATGTGCCGCAACTAAGACCCAGTGCAGCCTAAATAAATAAATAAATGTTTAAAATATTTTCAAACAAAGCACAACAAAAAATTTAACAACCTGATTAAAAATGGGCAAAGTAGGGCTTCCCTGGTGGTGCAGTGGTTGAGAGTCCACCTGCCGATGCAGGGGACTCGGGTTCGTGCCCTGGTCCGGGAAGATCCCACATGCCGCAAAGCGGCTGGGCGCGTGAGCCATGGCCACTGAGCCTGTGCGTCCGGAGCCTGTGCTCTGCGGCGGGAGAGGCCACAACGGTGAGAGGCCCGCGTACCGCAAAAAAAAAAAAAAAAAAGGCAAAGTACTTGACTAGACCTTTCTCCAAAGAAGATACCCAAATGGCCAACAGGCATAGGAAAAGATATTTAGCATCATTATAATCCAGGTTGTGTCAATCAAAACCACAATGAGATACCACCTCACACCCATTAGGATGGCTACTATCAACAACCAACAGAAAAATCACACGTGTTGGCAAGGATGTAGAGAAATTAGGACCCTTGTGCACTACTGGTGGGTGGGAATATAAAATAGTGTAGGTGCTGCGGAAAACAGTATGGCAATTCCTCAAAAAGTTAAAGATAGAATAATTATATGATTCAGCAACTTCACTTCTGGGTATATACCCCAAAGAATTGAAAACAGGGACTTGAAGAGATACTCGTACTCCATGTTCATAGCAACATCATTCACAGCAGCCAGAAGGTGGAAGCAACCCAAGTATTCACTGACTGATGAATGGATAAACAAAATGTTGTGTGTCCATACAATGGAATATTATTCAGCCTTGAAAAAGGAAATTCTGACACAGTTAGGACATAGATGAACCCTGAGCACATTATGCTAAGTGAAATAAGTCAGTCACAAAAGGGCAAATACCGCATGATTCCACTTATGTGAGGTCCCTACAGTAGTCAGATTCATAGAAACAAAGTAGAATGGAGGTTGCCAGGGGCTGAGGGAGGGGGAATGGACAGTTTCAGTTTGAGAAGATGAGAAAGTTCTGGAGATGGATGGTGG
The DNA here is from genome assembly GCF_937001465.1 of Orcinus orca. NCBI lineage: Eukaryota > Metazoa > Chordata > Mammalia > Artiodactyla > Delphinidae > Orcinus > Orcinus orca. The sequence goes on along the minus strand of NC_064561.1, from coordinate 11,174,538 downwards.
TAGTGGTTGCACAACCATGTGAATGTACTTAACGCCACAGAACCACTTACAATTTTTTTAAAAAGGAGGTCAGGGATTTACAAAGAGGTGCTTGTGATGATGTTAATAATACTGTCTTCATTACATTAAAATCCAAAAGTTAATACTGATTTTTCATTTAAAAAAAAAAAACCTTCCCCCAAACAAAGCATACAGTCTTCTTGCATTTAACCTGATTGTTGCCTTCTGAAAAAATGTTGGGACTTCCCTGGTGGTCCAGTGGTTAAGACTTCGCCTTCCAGGGCAGAGGGTGTGGGCTTGATCCCTTGTTGGGGAGCTAAGATCCCACATGCCTGGTGGCCAAAAAAACAGAACATAAAACAGAAGCAATATTGTAACAAATTCAATAAAGACTTTAAAAATGGTTCACATCAAAAAAATCTTAAGAAAAAAAGATAGTATATTAAAGTGGTGGCAGACACAGTGAAATGGGGTTCTGATCTGGCTGAGACCATTGCAGAGACACGTGTTCCTGTAATGGGTTCTTGGCTTCCTTGACAACCTGAATGCACCTTTGGAGTTTCTGGGATGCCCCCCCCTCAGGAGACCCGTTGTCCTTAGGCCCATATAGGTGACTGGAGCAGTGGACAGGGACTGGCCTGAGCCGACCCCGCGTGGCGTGGGTGTGGGTTTTGGTTTCCCAGCTCTGCGTGGCAGGCCAGTGTCTGATCCCGTCTCACAGCTCAGAGAAACCTGGTGCCTGCCCTGGGGCTCCTGTCACTCCTTCCCGTCTTTCATCGCATGATGCTTCCACTGCTTGACCCAGCCTTGTGTGGGCTGTGGCCCGTGGGGACCATGATGAGGACTGTTGACTGCTGTCTGAGGAGGCAGTTCCAACGGGGGCAGCATTAGGAGCACCTGTTTCCCTCGGACAAGCTGAGTCTGTGCACTCGTGAATGGATGTGTGAGCTCAGCAGAGGTGCCTGTGAAATTCATCGCTTAGTTATTTAAAGTTGCCTATTTGTATGTTTTTGCTGTTATGACATATAAAGGGTACATTTAGTAAGATTGTGTCCTGAAACTGGAAGATTATCCTAACATTCAATTTCTAATTCATAATTAAGAAGGGCTGCCTTCTGGAGAGGGGAACTGACAGTGAAGGAAGTATGTGGACTAACGAGAGAACTGCATTCCCACATCTGCAGGCGTCACAACCTTTACTTCTGGTGCTTAGGCTTTAAAGGAGGAGGACCCTTGTGCAGCTGTCCGCAGGGGGGGACCATATCTGGTTTGTAAAAAGTCATCTTGCTTCTTGTGGCCCTCAGCTTCCTGCTTGTAGTCATGGCGCTATGGCTAGATGGGGTTGGGCCTGGGTGTGCAGGTGGCAGGGCGGATGACCTCAGCCACCTGTGCCCTGTTTTTGGCCAGGTAGGTTTGATAGGGAAGAGGAGAGTATGAAAAGTCAAATCAGAAGACGCTGAACTGTTGCACAGTAGAGAGCAGGCCAGTGCTTCATGGGAAGGTTGCCATGACTGCTCATATGGGGAGAAGCCATGTGCCTGGGCTGAGGCCCGGAAGCTGCAGTCTTTCATGGTGACGCTGCCTTCTGCCATAGGTCGGTGGGCCTGAGGGCATCCTGCAGAACGGGGCCGTGGATGACAGCGTGGCCAAGACTAGCCAGTTGTTGGCCGAGTTGAACTTCGAAGAAGATGAGGAAGATACCTATTACACGAAGGATCTCCCCATACATGCCTGCAGGTGAGCACCTTCAGCGGAGGAGAGGACTCGCCTCCCAGAGCATCTACATTCTATATGCATTTGCTAACTTTACAGAGGCCCCTCTAAGACCATGGACTGTGACACTTGGAAACACTGTCCTTGGGAATAAGGAGGTTGCTCAAGCCTTTATACACCCATAAGTCCCTATTACTGGGCAGGCGAATGGGATCAGCACCCTCTGTCATCCCTGATTCTCCCAGCTGGAGGGGGAAAGGTTCCCCTTCTCTGCTTTCCTCAGGCCCTTGGGTTGTTACCCGGTACCTGCCCCACTCACGTATCAGAAAGAACTCATCACATGGGGTGAGCATTTGGAGGGTGAATAGAGCAGCTAAGATTTCTCTTACAAAGAGATTACTGTAGGCTTCTTTAAAACATCTGCCTCCTTGTTGCATGGAAGATTCCTGAAAAATTGGAAGTGAGTAGTCAGTGGATAGACCTGCGTGTTGACCAAATTTGGAATTCTTATCTAGAGGAGGACCCACCCCTTGTGTTTGGACTTACTCCTGCTTTTTTGTTACACGCACATGAGGAAATTGAGACCAAAAGAGGTGAAATGATCTTGCTCAGGGCACCCCGCCAGGCAGGGCAGTGGGCCTGGGCCTCTACTCAGCTCTGCCTGCCCCTTGGGCACGCTGCCCCTCTGAGGTCTGCACCCATCACGGGACAGAGGGCCGCTCTTTTCCCTGCTTGGTGGGCACACTTTTTTACTTTGTTGGCTCTTTGTTCACTCTCATTTACAGTACATTTTTACATATGTATTCGCGTTCCTGTTATGTACCAAATATGCCTGTGAAGTGGTCCTGGTGAAGCTGCAGGTCGTTAAAGTCTGCACACCCCGTCACACTCCTGCCGTCCGTGGGGAGTGGAGTAGGGAGAGCCCCCTGGCGTGAGGTGTTGAAGGGAAGGTTCTTGGCCAGAGGACATTCTCATTTGAGACTTGAGTCTTGGCTTCATCCACATACAGAACTCTGTGGAGAGCCAATATTTTTGTTTTTGGTGTGTTGATTTTCAGAAAAGGGAGGCCAGGGGGATCTCCCTAGGTGCTCCTTGTGAGCTGAGCTCAGTCTGTACCCCAGGACCCTCCGCTGCTGGGTTGAGCTGAGTGTTCCCAGGAGCAGGGCGCCCTCTGCTGGAGCATGGGAGGCACTGTGAACGCAGCGTGGTCTCAGCTTACCTTCTGTGTGCCCAGAGCTAAGGATGCCGATTTCCCTGCTTATAAGTCACGGTTCCTGAAACTTGAGGCCAAGGGGAGTGACTAGGTCACCTTGGGGGTTTTAGGACTCCGTTGTTGGGCTCACCTGGCACCTTTTACTGCTCTCACCCCCCGACACACACCTCACCCTGGAAGGGGCTTTGCTGCTGTCTGAGGAGTCTCCACAGCACCCCTAAACCCTTCCCTGCGTTCACAGGGTCAGGAAGCCTCTGCAGTTAACTGATTGGATTTTGTTAGTGGGATCATTGGGTTTGAGTATGTGTTTAATGAAAAACTTAAAAATGTTGTAAGAGGAAAGAATTTTACATCCTGCCAAATTAAAACCAGAGAGTGGTCTTCTAGCTTTAACTGTTGATGTTTTGACTTTTTTAGTTACTGCGGAATACACGATCCTGCTTGCGTGGTTTACTGTAATACCAGCAAGAAGTGGTTCTGTAATGGACGTGGAAATACTTCTGGCAGGTAGATAATCAAACCGCGCATGTGTCTTTAATCAGTGCTGTGCTCAGATTTGTGTGTAAATTATGGAAATGTTGAAGCGAAGCACAATATAAAAGCACGCTAACAAACCTGGTTTTTTCCCTCCTCTGTGACTGGTTTAACTTGAAACAGATGGTGGTGTGTGAATGCCTTAATGTATTTACCCTTGATTTATTCTCTGTGGTTCTTTTTATTATGCAAGTAGGGTTGGCTTAATTCTCTTTCCCAGTTTTTATTTATATTTTTCTGCAAGATGAGCTCCTGGCACGCCCGTTCATCTTCATTACTGGGTGCCTGGGGAGGATGTTCCCAAGACAGTAATGGGCATCCATGGGAGCCGCTTCCTGAGAAGGCTCCCTCTGGCCTTAGCTCATCAGAGCAGTCCTGAGGCTAATATGGGCCAGATCCTGAATCATCAGATTAAATTAAGTTCACTTGACCGTCGGTTCTGGGCTTCCCTTCCTGCTGTTGATCAGCAGCAGCTGTGACTAGGTCCCTTGTTTTGTGTTTGGGGTGAGACCCGCATTGTGAGGGTGCTTGGATTCCAGGGGAGAGTCCGTTTGGCTAAGCTCGAGTGGTGAGACTCCTCAGCCTCCACCGCTGGCATGGGTCTGGTCCTGGTGGCTCCTCCAAGGCTGCCATGATGTGCAGCGACTCACTCCATTACCACAGGGAAGCAGAGCAGAGTCTCCGTGGGGCAAGGATCCAGGTCGCCTGCAAGAAAGCGGCATCTTCCTCTGAGGTTCATGTTTTATAGAAATAAAGTGACAAAATTCCATAGGCAGCTTTATTTGCACAGAGCCCCGTACCCTTACTGTGCCTTTGGCAGCTGTGGCTGAGGACACAGAATGGTCAGATCTCGTGTCACCTTGGAGTTAGTAATGCGAATTGTGGGGTTCTGAGTGAGGCAAGAAAGGGAGCTGATGTTTTTTAGAGATTTGAAGGGAAAAGCATCTTCAGGATAACCAGAAGAGACTGGTATACCATTTTCTGAACATTCTGGGTAATTATAAGTGTTACCGTGTTCACATTAGTTCCTCTCCTGCAGGAAAAGCAGTTAAATAAAACTTGCCTTGGCTGGCAACCCCAGCTTCCGGTCAGCAGAGCCAAGATAAGGGAAGTGAGCGGAGGGCCTCTAAGAGAAAACAGACTCGGCCAGCCAGATTGTGTGTTCTGTGCAAGGTCAGACTGTGAAGGTGATGGGACAGCCACTCGCCTTCAAGAAGCTGCCAGTGTAATGGAGTGAGGTGGGCCTAGAAAAGACAAGAGAAAATCACTGATCCTGGTAGAAGGCCCAGGGGTGGGGGGAGGGGTGGCTTTGGAAGTACGGAGAGCAGTGATGATTAGTTAGGTAATCTGACAGTCTTCGTGGGGCCAGAGAGGATTAGGATGTTGGCATCTGAGCCGAAGCTTGAACAGGAGGGGTTTCCCAAGGTGATGTGAGGGTGGCAGCAGGGAAGGCTGGAGGCTTGGCAGGCATGCTCAGCGTGTGACAAACCTGCAGCCAGGCTGCAGATCGCTGCGGGGGCTGGGAGGGCTTGAGGCAGAACCGTGCACCACCCGTGGGCCCTGAATGAGGCTGGCGTGGCGGAGGGTAGAGTTCTGTGGCTGGGGCACTCAGGTCCTGGTTTAGGTGAGCCGTGTCCCGGAAATGAGAAAGGCGTCAGAGCCCTGGCCACCCGAAGCAAGGAAAGAGCTGAGGCGGTGGGGCTTTCAGACCGTTCAGGGCTGGCCCTGTGCTTCCGGAGAGTAGCCCTGAGCCCCACTACTCGGTATTTTTTACTGTCCTCAGGTTTCTGATACATTTGGTTATCAGGTTTCCTGGCCTGCAGCAAATGAGGAGGGATGTTGCTCCTGGAAGCAGGCACAGGGGCCATGAGAAGTGACTTTGAAAGGAGCAGGAGAGAAACTACAACGAGCAGAGGAGCAGTGAAAGGGGCGAGCCTCCTGCCTCTCCAGGACAGCAGCCTTGGCCCCAGCGTTAGATTCACTTAGGTCCAATAAGTTGGATTTAAGAAAGCAGGAACTGGGGGGGAGAGAAAAAAGCAGGAACTGTGTGAAACGTGTTAGGAAAGTTTTCCTTAAAAATGGTTCAAGTCGGATTGATTTTTGTGCTCCGTGGGGAGCCAGTTCAGGGGCGGGCTGGTCCCCCGGGATGCCAGATGGATGAGGTGTGACCACTCCTGCTAATGGACCGTGAACGGTACCGGAACTTTTAACGGAGCTCGAAAATTGGAAGTGGTGAAAAGCCAAACTTTGGGTGTTAACTATTTATCATTTCCTGGTTTCAGCCACATTGTAAATCACCTCGTGAGGGCAAAATGCAAAGAGGTGACTCTGCACAAGGATGGGCCCCTGGGGGAGACGGTTCTGGAGTGTTATAACTGCGGCTGCCGCAACGTCTTCCTCCTCGGCTTCATCCCTGCCAAGGCTGACTCGGTTGTGGTGCTGCTATGCAGGTGAGGGCAGGGCCGCGATTTCCCTGGGGGACTGCCTTTCAGCCCCAGTCCTCTTCCCCAAAGACTCAGCCACTCCATGGCTCTGACTCCATGGAGCTTTAAAATAGTTTCTGCCGACTGACGAGGTGTAAGGAGGTTCGGGGGGCTGGGGCTTGTTAGAGAGCTGGGAATGTCAAGTAACCCTTTTGGGGTGTGTTCTGGTTAAATCACGAAAACAATTCTGTAAAAGCAAAGTCTCTTCTGAGTTTTAAGAGTTCAGAGCTCAAGTGTGTGGGGACACACAATTTATTCCTAACAATTTAAAGGTAATGTGCTCATACAGTAAAATGTAGGGAAAACGCCCCTTTGAGGTTAAAGGCAGTAAGCCTTTGGGGGGCTAGAGGTCATCCTCACCTGGGCTCTCCCCACCCTCGGGGCTTCTGCAGGCAGCCCTGTGCCAGTCAGAGCAGTCTCAAGGACATTAACTGGGACAGCTCGCAGTGGCAGCCCCTGATCCAGGACCGTTGCTTCCTGTCCTGGCTGGTCAAGATCCCTTCTGAGCAGGAGCAGCTGCGGGCGCGGCAGATCACCGCCCAGCAGATCAACAAGCTGGAGGAGCTCTGGAAGGTGAGGGCCTGCTGGGAATGCACACCCATCTCAGCACCAGGTGTTGCGGGGGGTGGAGAGGGGAGCTGGGGGTGGTGTCTCAGAAACAGGAGGTTCCGGAAGGAGCTCGAGGGGGACTCTGCAGCCTCTACCTGGAGTGGCCCCTCGAGCTCCTTCTGGAAGCAGGACCGAGGGCGCCACGGGTACCTCCGCCAGGCCTCTGGGAAAGGAAAGCTCCGGCTGTTAGAATTTTTCTCTTGCTGAGGGCAAGGGTAGGTGGTGGGAAGGAAGTGGTTGGGAACTGGCCATTGGTGACTGTGTGTGGACATGTCAGGAAGAGCCGGGCCTGAGTGGACAGACAGGACTGCGGGTGTACTCCATAAAACCTGGTCGGGCCTGTGGCGCATCGGAGCCAGGGCGACACCAGGCTGGGGGCGCGCAGGATTCCTGCCCTGCCCACAGACTGTTTCTCCAGGGAAGCCCATCTCTGGTTCTGGCTGTTTATATTTTACCATAAAGTTTTAGTAACTAGGCTAGAAATTTTAATTAGGCACCCATATAATCAAGGATGTGAATTTATCTTCAAGTGCAAGTCAAAATATTTTTGAAGGACAGTCCAGCAAGGAACCTTTCCACCTTGATTTTCAAGTTGCCACAATTACTTCACTGTTCCTGTTTGTATCCAGACAGCCCACATACTGTTTTGTCCCTGCCAAGGAAGTGTGCGTTGCTCCTGTTGGTGCAGCATAGGATCAGGAGGAAATGGGGACGTGGGCCTTCCTTTCTGTTTACACAGCCAGGGAAGCCAGTAATCTTTCTGGCAGCCAGGAAGAAGTGTAATCTCTCCCAGGTCAGGGGTTAGGCCTTTGTTGGAGAATGCAGCCATCTGATGGTATAGGTGTGTCAGGGCTGTGTACCTGGGTGTCCACCTTTGTGTGCCACGTGGACTTCCTGATGTGAGGGCTCTCCTTACGGAGTGGACACCACCGACCACCGGGTGCCCTTCTCCGCATCAGCCCAACATCAGCTCGTTCTGAGAAACGGTGGGTGTGACTGTGCCTCTGTTGACTGGGGAGCTCGCATATAGTTCATTGTAGAGGTGAGAACAGGGAAGAACGTGGTGCCGTTCTTGTCCTCTAGGAAAATCCTTCTGCCACCTTGGAGGACCTCGAGAAGCCGGGAGTGGATGAGGAGCCGCAGCATGTCCTCCTGCGGTATGAGGATGCCTACCAGTACCAGAACATTTTCGGTCCTCTGGTCAAGCTGGAGGCTGACTATGATAAGAAACTGAAAGAGTCGCAGGTGATGTGTGTGCAGGAGGGTTTGGTCATTTTAACAAAGCATCTCTTCTAAGGTCTGGGGAGGGTGGTTTTCTCTGCAGACTGCAAATGCTGACGTGGGCCGAGGCCCAGCCCCTGAGAGACAGAACCGTGGATTGAGGACAGGCCTGTGGGCAGACGCCCCATCACTCAAAGCCAGACACCCGCCTGGGTGTTTTCTGATTTTAAATCCAACAAAAATTCCTTACATTTGGGTTTGTAGCCTTTGCCACAGCCATGAGAGTCAGACCTCAGGAGCCCACAGCACACTGAGGACACTCCTTGTGCCCATCCCTCGGAGACTGTGCATAGGAAGCAGGAGCCCTGAGGCTCACGAGATGTGTCCCCGGCCATCGGCTTCCTTCTCTCCCTCCGCAGCCCACAGAGAAGCCGCCTCCAAGAACAGACATCATATGGGGGTCTCCTGGTCGTCCTGCGCAGGTTTCGGGGTCCTAATGACTTCTTGGATGTGCCCTTGTTGGTGTTTCAGGCTGTCCGGTGCTGCTTGCCATAGGGCACGCACCTGTGGAAACCCAGACACAAGGAGTCCAGGCCTGTGTCTGTGTTGCAGGCTAACAGGGCTCTTATTTTTTATGTGCTCAGACTCAAGATAACATCACGGTCAGGTGGGACCTGGGCCTTAACAAGAAGAGAATCGCCTACTTCACTTTGCCCAAGACTGACTCTGGTAATGAGGATTTAGTCATAATTTGGTTAAGAGGTGATTTTAAGTTTTAAAATATTTGTGACCATAAGTAGCATAAAATTCCTAGTTTCACCCTTGTAAAGTGTCCCTTAATTTGAACTCTTCATGGTAGCGTCTGTGGCACATGTGAAAACTTTAACTTTCTTGCTGTCTTTTCCCTGTAAGACATGCGGCTCATGCAAGGGGATGAGATATGCCTGCGGTACAAAGGGGACCTGGCGCCCCTGTGGAAAGGGATCGGCCACGTCATCAAGGTCCCTGATAGTATCCTTTGTGTAAAGAAGGGCTGGCACAGGCACTGTCTGCCCAAGACTGTGACGAACTTGTCCAGAGCACAGGAGACCTGCGTGGGGGTCACTGCTGAGAGCAGCCTCGGGGCCTCAGGTGGAGGGAAGGGTGTGTACAGCTGCGACTGCAACGCCCTTTCTTCAGGTGTCCTCTGAGGGGGCACCGTTTCTATAAAACTGATGAAGAGAGCTGCTTAGGCAGAAGCCAGGGTGCTCCGAGCTATGTGCCTGAGGGCTCTGCGGAAATTCACAGTCAGGGCCTGGAACTTGGGCCCTGGGCTTGGCTGCTCCATGCTGGGTGCTGGCTGCTGCCCCAGGGCTCACGAGGAGGAGGACGGTGCTGGCTGCGCTGGCCCCGGACACGGTGGGCAGAATCTGTCACCGAGAACATGGGTCTCTGGCTGCGTTTTCTGTCTTTGGTGCAGAGGAGGGTCTGTGTCTTCAGTAACAGAGTGAGGTCTCCTCAGAAAGGCTTTTGACCAGAATGAGACTTAACTCGGCGGCATAGATTATGGCGATGAGATCGCTATTGAGCTTCGGAGCAGTGTGGGTGCACCCGTGGAGGTGACTCATAACTTCCAGGTGGATTTCGTGTGGAAGTCAACCTCATTCGACAGGTATGTCTGCCTCCTTCCCAGCCTCTACTTCCCTGCATCTACTTTGCCATCACCTGCCCTTGGCGTGGCTGCTGCCTCCGGCGTCTCCGTGCTTCTCCTCCTCATCACGGAGGGGCAGGTCTGCACAGCAGCTCCACGGTGGTGCGTGCCACTGACCTGGAGCTTTCCTTTCAGGATGCAGAGTGCGTTGAAAACCTTTGCTGTGGACGAGACCTCCGTGTCGGGCTACATCTACCACAAACTTCTCGGCCACGAAGTGGAGGATGTGATCATCAAGTGCCAGCTGCCCAAACGCTTCACGGCGCAGGGGCTCCCTGACCTCAACCACTCTCAGGTTCTCCCCCGCCCCGGGGGCAGGAGGGTCCCGGACTGCAGAGCCTGCCCGGTGAGCGGCCCTCCGCCGTGCCTGCACCCCTAACGGCCACTTGTATCCGAAGGTTTACGCCGTGAAGACTGTGCTGCAGAGACCACTGAGTCTGATCCAGGGCCCACCGGGCACAGGAAAGACGGTGACCTCAGCCACCATTGTCTACCACCTGGCTCGGCAAGGCAATGGGTAGGGCTCTGCATGGCCCAAGTGGGGGAGAGAAGGAGGCCTGTCTTCCAGGAGGCTTCGGGGCCCAGGGTGTCTGGCATGCTGCATTCTATGCCGTTTGTATTAGATCTGGCCTTTGCGGTTGCTTTTAACAAGCAAACCTGCCATTCTTGTAAAGGCCGTAGTGGGTAGGTCCATCCTGGGTCGTGTTGTGCCTGCGTGCACCTTGGAGCTTTGAGAGGCTTTACAGTGCAAACGGGAGGTGAGGATGTTGGACTCGGGTGCTAGCGGTGGGTTGCTTGAGTAGAGTGAAGATCAGGAAGCTCCAGACCATCTGGCTCTTAGCTCCTTCAGCATCGTGTCACTCCCGGCTTTAGTCTTAGAGCTTGAGCTGGCTCTACCGCCTGTGATTCAAAACAACAGTCTTGGCTAATTCGACTTTCTCTGGGCGAGCACTGACATTTGCTCACATTGTGTTGAAGGCCCGTGCTTGTCTGTGCTCCAAGCAACATAGCCGTGGATCAGCTGACTGAGAAGATCCACCAGACTGGGCTGAAAGTCGTGCGGCTCTGTGCCAAGAGCCGAGAGGCCATCGATTCCCCGGTGTCGTTCTTGGCCCTGCACAACCAGATCAGGAACATGGACAGGTGGGTGTCGGGTAGCCGGCCTTAAGTGAGGTGTGTCTCCCCTGGGCAGGCCCTGGCGGCACACGCCTCCCTCTCACGTGCCCCTGTGTCTGCAGCATGCCGGAGCTCCAGAAGCTGCAGCAGCTGAAGGATGAGACTGGCGAGCTGTCGTCTGCGGATGAAAAGCGATACCGGGCCCTGAAGCGCACTGCCGAGAGGGAGCTGCTCATGGTGAACTCACCTGCCCTGCTGCCGGGGGAACTGGCCTGGGCCTTTGGGCGTTTGTCTTGTTCACTTGGGCCAAAGGACCTGCTTGGATACGTTAAGTCCACGATGGCACCTTTAGTTAGTTTGTTCTTTTGCATTTGAGGAGAGAACTCTGATACCCTCCTCCGTATGCTTTTCTGAGATCACACAGAGACATCTTGTTGAGGTAGATTCCACTTCCCGCCAGCCTCCCTGCTGCTGGGATCTTGGGAACCTGGTCCGTACCCGCGGTGGGGCAGGGGGCAGGTCTGGAGCGCTGTCTCCTGCTCTTTGCTGATGAACCAACCAGAAGTGGATCTCAGCCTGAGCGTGGTGCCCTTGGCTTAGCGCTGCCCCTCAGAGGCTGTCTCAAGGCGCCAAGCTCTTTCTTAGGAGTGAAGCCCAACCACTTAGGATCTCGAAAGTTAGGGTCATTGCACCCTGGACAGATGTTGTCAGGGAGGGACCACTTATCTCCATAGTTGTTGAGGAGGGCGTGGACCGGAATGGTGTCTGTGTCCCGTCCTGCCTGCTTTGGGGATCTGGGAACATTGGCCGTGCAGGTGCCCTGATGCCTGGCGCACTCTCTTCCCCAGAATGCAGATGTCATCTGCTGCACGTGTGTGGGCGCCGGGGACCCGAGGCTCGCCAAGATGCAGTTCCGATCCATTTTAATCGACGAGAGCACCCAGGCCACCGAGCCAGAGTGCATGGTCCCTGTGGTCCTTGGAGCCAAGCAGGTGGGCCACAGCCCATCCATTATAGTCTTGTTTGAAAATTGGTGTGCATTCTCTCGTTCCAGTTCTGTGTAATTCTTAGTGCTGGGGGTTTGTTTTTAAGTGTCCTGTAGTGCTGTTTGATGCCCTGCCAGAGCACAGAGGGATGCACAGCAGGCCCTTTGAGGGGGTCTTCGAAGGGTGGACTTGGCACAGAGTGCCTTTGTGTGGGTTCTGAGTGCAAGTTTGCGTGTTCCATGTATGTGGTGGGCAGTTTTCCCACCCCCAGGCCATATCTTGCCACTTGAATTCACATAGCCGGGTGGTTGTATGGACCCTGGCCCTCTTAGTCCCCTGAGTGGACGTCTAGGCTGTTCCATGCTTGAGCTTCTTACCTGTGTGGGCCTTTCACCACAGCTGATCCTCGTGGGCGACCACTGCCAGCTGGGCCCCGTGGTGATGTGCAAGAAGGCGGCCAAGGCCGGGCTGTCCCAGTCGCTCTTTGAGCGCCTGGTGGTGCTGGGCATCCGTCCCATCCGCCTGCAGGTCCAGTATCGGATGCATCCTGCGCTCAGTGCCTTCCCATCCAACATCTTCTATGAGGGCTCTCTTCAGAATGGTGTCACTGCAGGTAATACTCGGCCCAGAGTGGGGGGCCTGGGGAGACAATACCTCCTGTCACTTCCTTCTTAAGTGGCCTTACGTGGTGACTGCTAGTGGGTAGGGGACGCCTCAGAGAGATGCAGTGGTCAGTGGGACAGAAAGTGCACTCTGGGACATTCTCGGGGTGTGGGCAAGGGGGAGCCTGTGTCCTCGTAAAATTCAGAGTCACTATGTGAGCATTTCCACCATTGGCGCATCACACACAACACACACAAGAGGGGGTGGCAGAGCTGACTGCCTGTCCCGCTCCTTCCTCTATCGGTGGTTCTCAAAGTCCGGGCCATGGGGGTCTCAAAGACCTCTGCACGACCAAGGCCAGACTACTTCTGTAGTAACACTGGGACATCGTGTGCCTTTTGGCTGTGCTGACACTTACGCTAATGGCGCAGAAGCCTCAGCATGAGTCAGTGGTACGACCAGGCTGCTGTGTGTCGTCACCACCACGCACCTGTGGCAGGCACCAGCCTGGGTGCACAAGCAAAGAGTACTCAGGTTACTAATCCCTGAGTGCATGTTCTTGTGATTCTATGTGTGATGGGAGAGGACGTTCTCCTAAGAAACTTGGCAGGGGTGTGAGGTGCTTGAAGGAAGGACTCACACACTGGTTATACAGACTGGGGTATTTAGCAGGCGTTTTCCCAAAAGTGACCAAAGTGAGCCTGTGGCTTCAAGGAAAATAACTGAGAATATTCATCACCAGTGATAAAATCTGAGAATTCACACCAAAATTAGAATTTTGGAAAACCCATGTCCCCTAGCATAAGCTGATCAAGTCTTCCCAATGCTGCATGGATTTTCTGATGAGATCTTTGGTGGTGACAGATGTCAGGTGCGTCAGCCTTTGGAAGCTCTGCTTGACGGGGTGAGCAGGCACTTGCCATTCCAGTGGCCAGCAAGGGTGCTCCCAAGTCACTGGGGGGTCAAAGGCCATGCAGGTGCAGGGCAGAGTAGAAAGGCCATCGTCACTGACCTGCAGGGTGACCTCCCGTCCAGCTTTCCTGTAGAATTGGGCAGAATTCCACAGTAGTAGGAAAGGTCATAAAACACGCTTCCCTTTTCCAACCACGTGCATCTGTGACCATCCTCACATGCTGCAAGGGCTCATGGGAGACTGGGAGCAGGAGTAGAATAAGCCAGATAGTGAAGTGAGTTGCGAAAATTCACTAAATATATATTTTAGTGGAAAATACAGTTATTTTTCATAAAAAAATATTTGTAAGTTAATATGTTTATCTTTAAATGAATTTTAAAATATTTTAGATTTCTGGGTTTTAAAATACAATAAATATCAGTAGATGTAATCCATAAAAACAATAGCTGTTTGAACTCAACTTTTCAGAGTGTAAAGGGGTTCTGAGACCAGCATTCATTCAAGAACCAGTTAGTGTCTCATTAATGCCAGCAGCCCACCACGTCGGCCTGTTTAGCCCACGTTATAGGTGAGGAGACTGGGGCCGAAAGTGTGCGTGCCTGGCCAGGGCCCCATGGCTGCTGTGCAATGCAGTCTTGACACTTAGAATGCTGCTGGTCTGTTGGGTGGTGGGGCTAGAAAAGGCCGGGCCATGAGGAGCTTGTTTGTGATTCTCTGACGCGGTTGACACTTGTTGGGAAAGCCACCGCTTAACCGTGATTCACACCCTTGCCCACCTTGCTCCACCTACCTCCACGGCGTCAGCTCCGTAGGGCAGGGGTTGGTGGTGGTGGTTCACTGCTGAACCATCAGTGCCCATGAGTATATTTTTTTAAACTCTCTACTGAAGTGTAAAAAAGTGCCCAGATCCTAAGTGTTCAGCTTAGTGAGTTTTCACTAAGTGAACACACCTGTGTAACTAGCACCTGCATCTAAAAGCACAACCTGACCAGCTCCTTGCAGCCTTGAAGTGACCCCTGTCCAGGGCAGTGCGGGTGCCTGCCCAGACCCACGGACTCAGGATAGCCTGACATCAGTGGTGGCGGGAGTGTTTACACCACAGAAATTGGCCAGCACTGTAGATTAGCCCTCGCCTTACCCCCAGCAGGTGGTTAAGCGTTTGCCAGCAGTGAGCAGGTCACCAAGCTTGCCAGCCACTGCCCTCGCTTGAAAGGTTGAGGCTTTGCCTCATTTTCAGCTTGACATAAAAGGGATCATACGACGTGTTCTCATGGGTCAAGCTTCCTTCATCAGTGTTAGGCTATTTTCATGCAAAAATACCAGTTTTCTTACACTAATCTGTTGATCAGGTTACAACTCCAGTCAGAATTCCCAAAGGTGTGGGTGGGGTATGTGACAGGACAAGCTGATTTTTTTAAATTGTAAGGACCAGGCACCCAAGACGAACATGAAGAGCCTGATGAAGGTGGCAACTCATACTAGGAGATGTCAGGAGTTACAGTAAAGCTGCAGTCGCAGAGACACTGGGCACAGTGCCCAGGATAGAGTCCAGAGGCAGACCCATGTGTCCACAGGCCCTGGTGTGTGACAAGATGGGGTCAGCTCAACAGTGTCATTCTTTTTTTTTTTTTTAACCACACCACGTGTCATTTGGGATCTTAGTTCCCCAACCAGGGATCAAACCTGCACCCTCTGCGTTGTGGAAGTGCAGAGTCTTAACCGCTGGACTACCAGGGAAGTCCCAACAGTGTCGTTCTTAAAAGCCAGTTGTAGGGGCATATGAGTCCCTTAAGGTACATCATAAAGCTTCTGGAAGGAAATAGAATATCTTCGTTACCCTGAGGCAGACACAGGTTTCTTTTTTTTTTTTTTGCAGTACGCGGGCCTCTCACTGTTGTGGCCTCTCCCGTTGCGGAGCACAGGCTCCGGACGTGCAGGCTCAGCGGCCATGGCTCACAGGCCCAGCCGCTCCACGGCACGTGGGAGCCTCCCGGACCGGGGCACGAACCCGCGTCCCCTGCATCGGCAGGCGTACTCTCAACCACTGCGCCACCAGGGAAGCCCCCAGACACAGGTTTCTTAAACAGACTGCAGAAAGCACTAACCAGTGAGATCTTTTCAGCCAGTGAGCCGGCTTCATCCCAGACACGGTGCCAGGTGTTCCTGGGAGTTTCGGTACTCGGTGGCCTGGCCCGGGCCCGCAGACCTGGGTCTTTTGCCTGGAGCCTGCGGTTTCCTGCCCCACCGTGTGCCTGCCCAGGATGGCATGGCCTCCACTCAGCTCTCCACCTTAGCTCAGTCCAGACTGCCTACACTTTCTTCTCTGATAGGATATTCTCTTTTTTTCTCCTCTACGATGACAGCGGATCGTGTGAAGAAGGGGTTTGACTTCCAGTGGCCCCAACCGGATAAACCGATGTTCTTCTACGTGACCCAGGGCCAAGAGGAGATTGCCAGCTCAGGCACCTCCTACCTAAACAGGTAAGCAGTGATTCATCTGTGGCGTCTCCTAGCTTCAGTGACGGCTTGTCCAGTGACTGCTAACCTGTGGTTTTGTTTAATGTGGTGGTGAAACTTTTCCTTGTCTCCCTCATCCTTATTCTGTTCAGACACTTAAACCAACAGCCTACTTCCAATCTCATCTTTTCAGCGTATGTTTTTATGTTGAGCAGATCCTTCATAAGCCCACGCGTGAGCCTTTCTATCCCTCATGACTCCCTTGGTAAAGGATGGGCAGCCCAGCTGTGGCCGCACTGGGCAGGGCCTTCCCAGGGTCGTGCTGGAGGCGGAACTGCCCCTGAGCTTCCCACAGCCTCCAGCCTTGGTGGGGGGGCGGTCTCAGGAGCCCACAGGTGGAGCCTGGGAAGTGAAAGCCTGATTTTCTTAGGACGGAGGCTGCAAATGTGGAGAAGATCACCACGAAGCTGCTGAAGGCGGGCGCCAAGCCAGACCAGATCGGCATCATCACGCCCTATGAGGGCCAGCGCTCCTACCTGGTGCAGTACATGCAGTTCAGTGGCTCCCTGCACACCAAGCTCTACCAGGTGCGCGCGCCCAGTCCGGTCTGCTGGCTCCTACCCCAGGCACTGACCTTTGACCGCCTTGTAACAGAGGCGCAGTGAGCCGGTGGCCAGCACCTAGGGGCTCTGCAGGCTTCAGGTCCCAGGCTCATCGCTGGGATTTGATGGTGCATCTTAACACCAGGCTGAGCACACCAGGCTGAGGGGTCCTTGAAGGAAGCCTATTGGCTGACCGTGACCGTTGCCCCTGCAGGAGGTGGAGATCGCCAGCGTGGATGCGTTCCAGGGCCGCGAGAAGGACTTCATCATCCTTTCCTGTGTGCGGGCGAATGAGCACCAAGGCATTGGATTTTTAAACGACCCCAGGAGACTTAATGTGGCCTTGACCAGAGCACGGTATGGAGGACTGAGTCCTGTTGGGCCTTGCTGGTGGCTTCTCTTGCATAGGAGTCCTTCTGAGGCGCTGAGAGGGGTTGGCCCAAGAGGCTGCTCAGTGCCTGGTTCTTTTCCTATTAATTCTCATACCCCAGCTGCACCCTGGGCTGGGGCACAGGGCATGGTAGAGGGGCTTCGCCAGTGCTAGTGGTCAGAGGGCTCCCAGCAGCAATTCGGAAAGAACGTCTCACTCATGAGTTGTCTTTGTTTCTGTGTCCTGGTGGCTTTCTGTGGCCTCAGTCTCGAAGGAAATTCCATCCCAACAACGGAGTGTCCTTGTCAAGTTGTTTAATCCATGAGTCTAATGTTTTAGTCCTATTTGCCTTGTTCAGTTCTGGAATAAAACTTTTCTGAAATGGTGAGGGACCCAGAGGGCAAGATGGACCCCGTGTTACCCCCACGTGACACCAGACAACAGCCACCATCGTACCAGCCCCAAGCAGGGCTCACGTTCGCATGTTGGTCCCTTCCCCACTGAGGGCACCTTGGTTTTCGTTTGTTACCCCATTTGTTTTGTGGCCAGCTTTGGCAGGGGCGGGGGTGGTCCCAGCACAGCCTGATGGGTGTGAGCATCCATTAGCAGCTCAGCTTGGGCCTCGAGTTACATGCCCGGCCCATAAGGGGTCCCGAAGCTGCTGTGGAGCCTGCCTGGGCCACTTATGACATAGTGCCCAGGAGGCTGACTCGTGGTTGCAAACAAGGAGACTCACTCTGAGCTCATCAGCCCACAGAGGTGTTTTGACATCTGGGCTCCACAGAAATCTGCCCTCAAATAAACCCAGGTGTAGGCTCGGCAGCTACAGGGTGGGCTCCAGTGAAAGTCACCTCAGCTCGCAGTTACCCACCCGTCCCCAGCATTCACGGCGGGCACTGGCACAGGCAGGGCAGGCGTCTGGTTAGGGAGGTCGAGGGTGGCACCCAAGGCTCCTGTGTGGCAAGAGGAGGGGTGCCTGGTGGGCGGGGTGCCAGGAGAGCTGCCTGGGCACCTTTTACTCTGGACTTGGGTTTCGAGTTCGTTTGCTCTTGCCTTGGACCAATCTGCGTAGTGCTCTGCTCACTGTGCAGCCCTAAGCACGGCACTCTTTGTGCCCACGTCTCGCAGATATGGGGTCATTATTGTGGGCAACCCAAAGGCCCTGTCCAAGCAGCCGCTCTGGAACCACCTGCTGAACTACTACAAGGAGCAGAAGGTGCTGGTGGAGGGGCCGCTGAACAACCTGCGGGAGAGCCTCATGCAGTTCAGCAAGCCCAGGAAGCTGGTCAACACCATCAACCCGGTGAGGGCCGGCCGCGGGCAGGGGGCGGGGAGGCGGGGAGGAGACTGCTGGGAACCCCGTCCTCCCCAAGCCAGTGTTCCGGGCACGTGGCAGTGAGCGATGGCAGGTGTGACACGTGACTAGTGTGAGCTGAGGGTGCGCCGAGAGTGTCAGTGTGTGAACAGGAGCCATGCATGCCGGTCTGTCCCCACAGAGCCCCCCCACGCCAGGTCTCCCTGCTGTTCTGAGGCCTTTCTGGCCTTGGACTTCATGGGATGCTACGTCACAGGTGGCACCTAGGGGTCAGACCCAAGCAGTTAGGGAACTTGGCAAACCCAAGGTGCTCTGGGGGCCTAGGGAGTGGATGCTGCTTGAGCTGAAGCCCAGAGACGGAAATGTTTGGCAACAAAGACCAGGTCAGGTGAGGAGGGGCAGGCAAGGCCCAAAGCACACAAGGCCCAAAGCCGGCAAGCCTCGGGGTAGTCCTCAGTGCAGCCTGGCCACCTCCCAGGCCACCAGATCTTTGGAAGTTCTTCCTTGTGTCAACATGATAAATTCCTCACTTATCTAAACCCTTTGCAGGGAGCCCGCTTCATGACAACAGCCATGTATGATGCCCGGGAGGCCATCATCCCAGGATCCGTCTATGACCGGAGCAGCCAGGGTGAGTCTCTGCAGGGGACCGGACCGGCCCCACAGTTGTTGACCGTTCCCACGCCCACAGCTTCCAGCCCTGTTACTCCTGGAGTGGCCTCCCAAGCCTTGGTCCACAGAAGCCTGTTTGACAGAGTTTTCTCAGCTTCCCTTGTCAGAAATCAAATAATTGGTCTTTGGCCATTTCTAAAAACCAGATGTTTTAAAAATAATACAGCTCAATGGACAGCAGTTTCTCAACAGATACCGCACGCAGCTCAGCCAGTTTGCCCCTGTGCTCACACCCCACCCTGCCTGCCCTTCGCTCGCCTTCTCAGTGGGGGTGTCACACCCACCGCCTCATTTCAGGTTTCGCGGCTTCCCCAAGCTTCAGCTCCATCTGTCAGACCTCAGGGTTGCGCATGCCCGCTTTTCCTGTGTGAGGCTTCCGTATGTACTGAGGCTGAGCCTTATGCTGCTGCTGGGATGACGACTCTTGCCTGAGCCAGTCTGTAGACGGTTCCCATTCATCCCCCAGATCCCTGCCTCCTGGGACCCTTCCCTGCACCAGCCCGCATGGAGGGTGACTGCCTCACCCATGACTCTGTGCCACCTCCCCGAGTTTCACATTGGCCTTAAACCTCTCATGTGCTTGCCACTCACCCTGAGGGCAGGCGCACCCCAGCTGCTCCTTTTCCACATTAAATTGGCAAGGCCCCTTTCCCTGCCCCAGTGTTCTCCCTGTCCCTGGGCTCAGACAGGGGATTGTGTTTTTTTGTTTGTTTTTGTCTGTTTAAATATTTATTTATTTATTTATTTACTTATATTTGGTTGCGCTGGGTCTTGGTTGCGGCAAGCGGACTCCTTAGTTGCAGCACATGGGCTCCTTAGTTGCAGCACGCGAGCTCTTAGTTGCAGCATGCATGTGGGATCTAGTTCCCTGACCTGGGATCAAACCTGGGCCCCCTGCACTGGGAGCGCAGAGTCTTAACCACTGCACCACCAGGGAAGTCCCAGGGATTGTGTTCTTGAAGAACAACAGATCTCTTACCGCCACATCTGACGAGTCCCTGTGTGGCTGGGGGTTTCCTGGGTCCATACTTCATCCCTGATGCCACCGTGGGTCTGGCTACACCCAAGGTTGCCCTGGGGGCTTTTGCTTTCAGTGAGATCTGCTGGTCTGTGAAGCTTGGTCTTTTTCTTTTGATTGGGGGGTGGCAGGGTGGCAGTGGTAGCATGTAATATGAATATAACATTTGCCATAAAAGGTTTTTTTTTAAGAAATTAGAAATGCATAGCGGTTTCAGTTTTTCAGATCCCCATGGGCCAGTGATTCTCAGAATCCCGTGGGAGAAAAGGTGCCTTCCCAGGCACCAGCCTCAAGGAGGCTATTGGGTGCAGGGAGGGGGAGGGGGTTGAGTTGTGAGATTCTGCATCAGGTGACTTTGCCGTTAGGGACGCACCAAGAAACGCTGGGGCAGACAAAGCAGTGACAGGACCAAACAGACATTTCAGCTGTGGGCAGGCAACAGATTCATCTGGATGCAGTGTGATGCCTGCCGTTCTCCTTGTGTCTTATAGGCCGGCCCTCGAACATGTACTTCCAGACCCATGACCAGATTGGCATGATCAGTGCTGGCCCCAGCCACGTGGCTGCCATGAACATTCCCATCCCATTCAACCTGGTCATGCCGCCCATGCCGCCACCGGGGTATTTTGGACAAGCTAATGGGCCAGCCGCAGGTGAGCACTGAGTGGCATCCCATGGGGAAAAGCAGTTTGGCCTTGGAGTTTGTTCACATCCAGGCTTTGAGCAGGAGTGCTTGTCTGTGAGGCTCAAAACCTCGTTCAAGGAACCCTGGATGGCTGTCTTTCAGGCCGGGGCACCCCAAAAGGCAAGACTGGTCGTGGGGGACGCCAGAAGAACCGCTTTGGGCTTCCTGGGCCCAGCCAGACGAATCTCCCCAATAGCCAGGCCAGCCAGGATGTGGCGTCACAGCCCTTCTCACAGGGCGCTCTGACCCAGGGCTACATCTCCATGAGCCAGCCCTCCCAGATGAGCCAGCCCGGCCTCTCCCAGCCTGAGCTGTCCCAGGTGAGCCCTCTGCCACTTTAACTTGAGACGTCTCACACCCACAGAAAAGTCAGACCAGCCCAGGGAGCCCTCTTCACACATGCAGACCCCGTGACACTTACCCCTAAAGACCTTAGCAGGGGGACTGTAGGTCTAGAACATTCCATCCACAATACTGTCCTGGGTAGCGTGTCTCCAATGGTGAAGTAACCAGTGTGGGTTTCCTGCCACTTAGGCTTGAGGATAGGTTTCCAGATTATTCCCTGCGGCTGGTGATGGGCTGGACGCAGAGCAGGTTCTCAAGCCTGGGAGGGTGAGTGCGCATCCTTCGACTGGGTGCTCATCTCTCCAACCTTGTCTTCCAGGACAGTTACCTTGGAGATGAGTTTAAGTCACAGATTGATGTGGCGCTGTCGCAAGACTCCACGTACCAGGGGGAGCGGGCATACCAGCACGGCGGAGTGACGGGGCTGTCCCAGTATTAGAAGGCAAGCTGGCCTCTGGAGGAGGTCTTCGCTGGGATCTGGACTTGTAGGAAAATTTGGGAAATATGGGAGTCTCAAGTCCTCGAGGGGCCAGTGCATCCTGTCACCTGTCACTCTGGGTCCCTGCACCTCTTCTTAGTGTCTGGGGGATGTGAACTTCATGCACACCGTCTGTGCCACGGTCCTCTCCAGAGAGAATCTTAGAGCTGCTCCTGGTGGGCAGCCAGGAAGTGGACGTACCCCTCGCCCTGACGAGGCAGGTCGTGAGGGTGGCGAGGGCCCCAGCTCCTAGGTGCACGGGTGCCTCGGGGTGCTTCTAGGTGCCCGCGAGGGTCCTACCTCATGGTTCTCCATCTGTAACAAGGCCGAGCAGGGCAAGCATAGGCCTGGGGCTTGCTCCTCTGCCCCTTCCTGACTGTGTGCACGGAAAGTGGGATGCAGTGATGCTGGGAGAAGGGGCCTCATGGTTCTCCATCTGTAACGAGGCCGAGCAGGGCAAGCATAGGCCTGGGGCTTGCTCCTCTGCCCCTTCCTGACGGTGTGCAGGGAAAATGGGATGCAGTGATGCTGGGAGAAGGGGCGTACCGCTGTTGAACAACACAGGCTCAGCAGCCTTAACTCTTGGCTGCCTTCTCTCCGGGTGGGAAGTCATTGGTCTGGGTACCCGGCCGGCCTCCGAGGTCATGTTTAACACATGAGGACGCAGGTGCCAAGTGGAGTCGGGGAGAAAGCCCCGTCCGTGCCTTCTGGGCCAGGCCCGGGAGCTGCCCCAGCTCCCACTTTCTCTGAAGCCTCTTGCCCTCCCTCCCTCCCCAACAGGTGGCAGCGGAAGAGCTAAGCTACGTGGCTTAGTCCATCAGCATCTTATTCTGGGTAATAAAAAATAAAAATAAATGGATACCTGTTTTCCACTGCTAAAACTGAAGCACCACTGTGAGCAACAGGAGAGGGAGAGGAGTACCCGAGGGAGAGAGGAGCCCGAGACAGAGCGAGCGCCCACTGCTGGCACGTGGCGGCGAGGAGACGGAGAAGGGAGAGCGGGAGGTGGGGCGGCCACGGAGGACCGCCCGCCAGCGAGCCCCGCCAGCCCCGCTCGCCGAGGAGCCCAGCGCTCGCCCGCTGCGTCCACACCTGGGTCTGCGACCAGGGCGGAGGGAGGAAGACCCTCATCTCAGAGTAGCCCTTTCCTCTGTTCTTTTCTTTCTTTTTCTCTTTTATTGAAAGGGGACTACGTTTTAGCAGGAAAAACTACGCGTTTCTGTGCTGAGCAGGCTCCTTGCGGTGGCGGCCGTGCCG
Organism: Orcinus orca; assembly: GCF_937001465.1. Lineage (NCBI taxonomy): Eukaryota > Metazoa > Chordata > Mammalia > Artiodactyla > Delphinidae > Orcinus > Orcinus orca. Next base: position 11,152,258 of record NC_064561.1, on the reverse strand, counting down.
GGAGAGCCCCTCAGAGTGGGTTCTGTCCACGCTGGCTCTGATATCGCCGCGCTCACAACTGCCTGTGTTCTAGGAGGGTTTTCATTTAAAGAAAATATGGTGGTTTGTGTTTTTCTGTTTGTTTTTTAAAGATTCTTTCAAAGGAGTACTGAAAAATATACTTTCCTGAATTTGTCTCTCAAATCTTAGTGGTGGACCTGGGAGATGCGAGAAGCTTCCAGAAACGAAGTTTAAACATGCCAAAACAACTCAAGATTAGGATCAACACCTGTGACGGGAGGAGGATTTTTTTTTTTTTCAGTTTTAGCTTCCAGCAGCTTCTCCCTGTACGTCAGGGCAGTGAGGGAGCATGGTCCCGGGCCGGGCAGGCGACTCCGTGGTCTCTGCTGGACTCCGAGAAGCAAAGCGCTTCCCGTGTGCCGTGGACTCGGCCCCGCAGGAGGGGCCTCGGGCAGGACTGGCCGTGAGGCCAGAGGGCAGGAAGGTGGCAGTTCCCTGGCCAGTGGCTCCTTCCCCAGGGTCCTTCCTGAGGATTTGGTGGAAAGCACTAGCCAGGAGGATCTGTCCCCGTTCCCAGGGAGGCTCCCACCGTCGCTGTGGCCAGTTAGGCTCACTGAATGCCCCATCCCCTCTTGTTCCCCCACCCTACCTGACTAGTTTGGAGCCCTTCTACCTGTGGGCACAGTTTTGATGAGGTGGGGTCATTTTAACTTTGGCGGGGAAAGGGGATACATTTCTGAAATAAGTTGGTTCTGTGCCGAAGGGCTTGAAGGAGTTGTCACATCACGTGGTACAAGGGGCCTCTGCCTGGGTCTGGGTTGCAACTTGCATTTATTGTTGCTGGTGGAGTCACCCCCAGCTCTTCGCACACCGTGACGGGGATTAGCCTCCCTGGCGGGACCTAGTTGGGGACTGTCTAACCCTAACCCTGCCTATCCAGGCCCTGATGACCCTGACCCCCAGCATCCCCCTCCCCATGTGCCTTATCCCAAAGCCTCCAGATTCCAGCTGGTACATGGGAGAGACGGGGGACACACAGGCCACCTTCCTTCTGGCAAGGCCTCTTATTTATTACCATTGCTGTAGTGCTTTCGGTTCCCACTTCTTTTGGTAGCTGCATAGAGTTTGGATAGGTTTTTGCTATGACCCCTTGTGCACTGTCCCCATGGGTGACACCCACCCACCCTGTTCTGTTCCTTGGAATGCTTTGCCTCTGCTTTGTGCTGTTTGCTTTTTTCTCCACCTTAGCAACAGTTGCTATGAGTCCCCCAAATCAAGAAGCATCTGTGCCAAGGCAATGTAACTTTTTGATTTTCGGTCAATTTGTTTTAACTTCTTTTGTCACCAATAAAATCTTAATAAACAGCTCTGCATTCACACTGGGGCTGGATAACTACAGGGGGTGGCAGAGCACTTGGTTTGGGGTTCTGCCTGGTTGGGGGTGGGGGATTCGGAGCCACCTCAACGGCAAAGCTGAGACGGGCCAAACCTGTGCAGCAGGGACGGGAGTGGGGGAATCTGGGCCTACGCAGGGTCAGTTCCTGGGGCCCGGGTACATTAGACGTTGGGCCCTCTAGAGATGGGTTCTGGGAAGGCTGCGCCGGCGGCGTCACTTGTAGGACCTCCACCCACCATCCTGGTGGTCGATGGTGATGGACATAGCTGCTTCCCTCCCCACTCCCAGGTGACGAGACCCGAGAAGGCAGCAGAGCGGACCACGCAGTGTTTATTGTTGCCCTCTCCCGCCCGCCCCCGGTCAGCGGCAGCCGCACTCATCCACCACCATGTCTTCGTAGTGCCGCAGTACCACGTTGTCGCTGTTGTCGAAGAAGAGCACGGAGATGGGCGACAGGCGCGCGGGCACGCAGCAGGGAAGGCCGGCGGCGGCGCTAGGGGCGGCCGCGTGCATGAGCGCGCGCAGCACAGCGTGGTTGAGCGCGGGCGTCCCGCCGGGTTCGGACAGCGCGGCGGGCAGCCCGCACTTGCCCTGGCAGTAGTTGGCCAGGAAGCCGCGTGGCGCGATGACCCAGCGGTGCCAGCCCACCTCACGGAAGCTCACGTAGAGCCGCCGCGCGCGACACGCGCCCCCAGGGCCGCCGCCCACTGCGGGCTCGGCCTCGCGCCGCGGCCGGGCCAGGGGGTGGCACAGGCGCGGGTCGAGAGTCACCAGCAGCAGCGAGGCCTCGGCCAGGCTCGCGCAGGCGGCGGGAGCCCGGGGACGCAGCGCCAGAGTCAGGCGGAGGCTGCGCGGCGCCGAGGTGTTGCGGGCCCAGGCGGCGCCCAGCAGCTCGGCGCGCACCGGCATTCCCAGGGCGGACACCGCCTGGCGGAGCACCACCTGCCCGGGGCCCGCGCCCGCCGGCGCCACGCTCAGCTCCCAGCCGCCCGCCGTCCCCGCCGTCGCCTCTGCAGCCGCGAAGCGCAGCTCCAGGCGGGCCTGGCTCGGGCGCTCGGCTGGCTCCACGGCCGACAGGTCGAAGACGACGGTCCACTCAGGGCACTGTCCCGCAGCTGAGGCGGGCTCCGGGGGCCGGGCGGCCGCGCCTGGGGAGGAAGGGAGAGGGCTCGGCTGGCGCTGGGTCCCCACTCGGTGCCGACCGGCCCGCGAATGGGTCTTGGTTGGGGACAGCGGGGGAAGGTGAGCGACCGGAGCTGGGGGTCGCACCATCTGTTAGAAGGCGTCAAATGGTGTGAAGCGGGGGTGGGTGAGGGAGATGGAGTGGGGGCAGGGCGTCACTTGCAAGGAAGAGGCCCCGACCAGTGTAGGGCGGCCAGCCCGCCGTTGGGGACATAGGCGGGGGTGGGGAGGTGGGGGGGGGGAAATGAGCGAACGCATGGGTCTAGTGGGGAAGCAATGCTAGGGCGGGTGGCATCTGCAGGAAGGCATCAAGTGGTGTGAAGCGGCAGAGGGGGTGGGATGGAGTGGGGGCAGGGCTTCAGCTGCAAGCAAGGGGCCCTGCTCGGTGCAAGGGAGCCTGGCCTTCGGATCACTCCCCCACCCCATCCCCTGTCCCGGCAGGTGTCCACGCGGAGGAGCTGAGGGAGTTCAGAGGCCCAGGTTGCTTGCGGGCTGGACGGGGAGGGTGGCGACCCTCAGGGCTCTCCGGCCTTCCTCACGCGCCGCTGGAGGCTCGTGGCGGGCTCGGGGCGCCCAGCGGGGTATCGGCCTCCCAGACCCACGCCCCCAGCGCAGACCCCACTCACCGCGGTCCGGGACGTGGCGCACGATGTTTCCGGCGACCCCCAGCTCCTCCACATGGCACGGCCGCAGGGTAGTCCCCAGGGGCGTCCTCCGAGGGCCCGCCCTGGCCTCCTGGTGGTCCCGGCGGCGGAACAGGCGCCACATGACAGGGGGTACAGGCCGGGACTTGGGGGCGCCCCGGGGCACGTCGGGAAACCCGAGAGCCTGGAGTAGGGCGGCGGCGGGGCCCGGGGGCGCGGGGGCGCGGGCCGGGGGTGACGAGGGCAGAAGCATGGCCAGTAGGAGAAGAAGGACGCGGCGGCCCGGACGCCGGCACAGCGGTGGCATCTTCGTCACAGGCGGCGGCCGGGCGAGAGCTCAGGGGTTGCTGGGCTCCGGGACCTGCGGGCTGGGGGCGGGACCGGGGTCCCTGGAAAGACCTGGGCCAGGTCAGGGTCTCGGGGGGCGTGGCCGCGATCCTGAAGTCGAATAGGGACCAATCGCGGGGGCGGGGTCTCGAGGGGGCGGGGCAGGGGTTCCGGGAGCGGCCAGGGCGGGGTGGGTTGCGGCGGGGGCGGAGCCTGATAGGGCCAGGGTACAGGGGGCGAATGGGGGAGCCGCGTGGCTGGTCCCCGAGGGCGAGGTTGGGTGGGGCTGGGTCCTGGGCGGCGGGGCCGGGGTCGAGGGGTTCAGAAGCGCTTGTCCTTAACCAGTCCATTCCTCAGCGGCTTCCTGCGAGCCAGAACCGGCCCAGGTTAGCCTAGGGACCCCACGCCACCACGTAGCGCCTCCCACCACCGTCCCGCCCTCCTTGCCCTCCTTTTCCCAGCCCCGCCCCATTCTTCCTCCCAGCCCACAAGGCCAAAAGACCCTGCCATCTGCCTGCTGGGCAAGTGGTCCCTGCTCCTTCCCACAATTAAACCCTCCTCTCCCCTCCCCCCTGGGCCACCCGCGGCTGCTGGAGGGCAAAAGTCACCTACCAACCTCTGCCTGATTTAAGCCCATCGCCTGGACCTGGACCAGCGCTTTATCCTCCTCCTCTCCCAGGGAGGCAGAACTGGCCAGAGCCCCCGGCTATCCCACCGGGCAGGCTCCTCCCCAACTACAATGGCCCTACCAGGAAAGGCTTCCCAGCCCATGATTCTCCATCCACTGCCCTCTGTCTACACCTGCCACAGCCCCTTCTTTGCTTCCATGTCCTTAAAACAAGTTATGTAGTGTTTTAAAACGAATCAGTACTGTAAGATCCCAGAGAAAGACCCCTAACGTCTAAACAACGTTCATGGTTTGCATATTTCAAACTGTCTACAAAGATGTCTTCTCCTGCACCTCAATTTTCCAAAAATGTGCCACCGAGATCGCTCCCATGTGCACTTATGATCTCCTTAATTCCATCTTCCCTGCCTGTGTTAGTGGCAGGTCTCTGGGGTCCCGACTGGGAGGGGACCTGCACCCTGGGGATCTGCCCAGGCCCACCTTACTGGACTCAACAGGTCTACCCCTGCCCCTCACCGCTATTGCCATCACTTGCTCGGTGTTGTGTCCTGTTTAACTGGCCAGCCTGCTGATGCCAAGACAGCATCTCCCCGCAGTCTTACGGTCACGGCCATTGACCATTCCTATTCCCACGTATGAGAACTCTTCGTGCCTTTGCACATGGTCCATCAGTCTCTGCTAAAGTGAATTCTACAGTCTAGTTTATGTACAACTGTATTAAGTTTTCTGAGCCAGTAATATATTCTCACGGTCTAGACCTCAGAAAGCATAGAAAACTCACAGTTCAACCGAGCGGCTCCTAGGGATCTACCACCCTTTGACTTCTGTGTATCCTCAGATACTAGCATATGTGCATTACTGTACCCTGCAGCCCTTTGGTCTGTGGAGCACTCTAGCTCAGAGACCGTTCCATATGAGAACATAAAGACTTTCCTGGAGAAGATGGTCTCAGTCACTTTAGTTTGCTCTTCCCTGGGGCTGGAGCCACTGGATGCCCCTTCCTGGGAGCACACCTCCCGCCCTCGGCCCACTTCTCCGTGGGCTGCTGTTTTCTCTCGCTGCCACCGCGGGAGCCCTTTATCTGGGAGATCAGAGATAAGCCCCCCGTGGACCTCCCATCTGTCCTATATCTTCAGCTTTGCCTGTTGGTCTTTTAGACAGAGCAGAGGTGGGGTTCCCAGCTTCTTGAGTCTTCTCATAGTTCAGTTGCTGGACGGCACAGTCTCTCATTTCGACTCTTTGATTGCACAGCTTCCATTTCTGCATCAACATCTTTGATGCTTTGGGAGTTTGCACTGGGGGCTCATGCGAGATAAAGATGGTTACCAAGCAAGCGTCCCATCGACAGTTCTTCCTTCCCTCCCGGGATGCTTCTTTGCTAAAGTTTGATGGGCTCAGCTCTGTTCCCACTGTTTTAATTCCTATACTTCTATAGAAGGTTTAATACCTCCAAGGATCCGTACCCCCGCCCTGTGCCTCTTTATCAGAGCTTTCCTGTGGTGATTCTGGTTTGGTTTTCTGCACAAGCTTCCAAGTGCCCCCTCCCTCCTCAAAAACAGTGTATTTGCGGGGGAGGGGAGTACCCAACTAGGGCAAGATGGCCTCTCTGCAGAATCAGATTTACACTTTTTCGTCTCAGTGCACCACAGCGGGAAAGAGAAAATCAGGACGAGGGTGGAAGCTGCAGGGGGATGTGGGCAGGCAGAGACTCGGGTGGATTCTGGATGTTTCCTTGAGGATAAGGCGGAGAGGGAGAGACAGGGGGCTCCCTAGGGTTTTGCAAGGTTTTCACCCTGAGTTGCCATCAAGTGCGATGGACAAATGTTCACGAGAGGTAGTTTGCGGTGGGAATGGGGGTTGATTCTGGATATTTAGAAGGTGCTTGGAATGTCAAGCAGACACTGACACAGACAATGGCACTCAGAGGAGCACTGTGAGCTGGGAGAGAAACTTGGAAGTCGGGGTGGATTAAGTGAAAGGGCCCTGGGAGAGGGGGAGGCCAGACGCAGAGCAGGAAGGCACTAAAAAGTGAAGCGGGAGCCCACGTGCCGCAACTAAGGAGACTGCGAGCCCCAACTAAGACCCAGTGCAACCAAGTAAATAAATATTTAAAAAAAAAAAAAAGAAAGTGAAGCAGGGAGCAGAGGCAGACTGGCGATTGCAAAAGGAGAGGTTGGGTTGGGTATGGGGTTTCTTTTGCGGGGGTGACAAAAATGTTCTAAAACCGCAGTGATGGTTTCACAACTCTGTGAATGGACTAAAAACATTGACTTCTACACGGCAAATGGGCAAATTGCATGGTGTGTGAATTCCATCTCAATAAAACTGTTCAAAAAAAGGCGGGGGGGAGTGACCACCAGATTTGTTTAGCATCAGTGGAGCGGACAGGAGTGGTCTCGGGGTGGTGGGGGGAAGACCCCAGAGGGAGCTGGGTTCGAGAAGGGAGGAGAAGGGGGTGCTGGACTGTAAGCGGAGCGGAGAGAGGAGGTTTCTCTTCTTGATCAGAATGTCCCTGAGCAGGCAAAGGGGTGGATGTCGGTGGCCCGGGACGGTGGCCTCAGAGGGAGATGGACCATCTACCAAAGCAGCCAGCCGGCACTAGAGGGTGGATGTCCTCATCCGGCTACCCCTGCTTTCCTGGGGACACGGAAGCCAAGTCATCGGGTGAGGGGACAATGGTGAGGACAGTTGGTGGCCGAGGAGAAGGAAGAGTCTCAGGAGATCAGGCACTGCCCAGGCATCGCTGAGGACCCCTGGCCCCCATTAGAGCTGCAGCAAGGACCAGATGTGCGGGTCATGGCTCTTCAGATGCAGCGGGGGCAGCTGAGAGTGTCACGGAGGAGAAAGCCGGTGTACGGAGGGGTGGGGTAGCCTCGGGCAGGTCAGCAGACCCAGAGCGGGGTGAGGGCCCCCGATGGATGGCGGTCCCAGCAGCCCAAGAGAACGATGGGGGCTTCAGACCGAGGTCGTGACCAGGGTGCAGGGGCCACTGCAGGGGGCCGAAGGCAGAGGTCCAGGAGGGGCCCCATGGAGGGGGTTCAGAAGAGAGAACCAGCAGGAGCAAAGAAGGCCTCAGTGCTGCTTTGCCACGTGATTTGTTCTCCACTCCGGGGTCCTTCAAAGTGGTTCTCAGTCATTGTTTTCAAATCTAACTGCATTTTCATCATACATGGTCTGCACGATCCTGGTTCTGAGCAACTGAGGTTGCCCCTGGTTTTTTTCAATTTTGAGAAGTGCTCCGGTGCTTAAAAAGAACATCTGTTCTTGCTTCGGAGCTGCCTGATGAGGAACGTGGACTTTACCTCCTGTGGTCCCATCTCGCCACAGTTTAGGGCTGCATCATGCGGATCCTTTCACATCAAAAATTACACCTGACTTTCTCCTCCTGTCTTTTTACTTACAACTTTTAGTTATCCTGGAGTTGAAGTCTTTTGACCAGGTCAGAGGTGGATTTATTTAAAAGCCCAGTCGCGTAATTGTCATGATTATTCCATGTGTGTTTATTTGCATGCGCAATAGTTGAGATTCTACCCTCATTCTGCATTACTTACCCTGCTTTTTCTAGCTTTCCTTTCCTGCATTTACTTTGTTGTACCTGTTTTTGGTTCCATTCTCCCCTCTACACCCTAACAGTGTTAACATAAATACTCAATATAGCCCAAAGGTAAGCCCTACCCTCCTGCAAAATGCAAAGCCACCAATCCTGTTTCAATAATATTAAATATTTCAGCTCTAATTTTTTAAAATCTCTCAAATTAGGCGTTAAAAAATTTTTTTACCCAGATGTGTATCAATTTCTCTGCTGATCTATCTCTTGGGGTAGTTTTCTGAAATATTCTCCTAGAGAAGATCTGTGAATGGTAAGCCTTCTTAGTTTTTGTTCCTGCGGATATCCTTTTTTTTTTTTTTTTTTGGTGGGGATGCTGGGGACCAAACCCAGGATCTCATGCAAGCCAACAGGTTTCCTTTCTCTTGAGTAACTGTTTTTAAACTTGTGTATAAGAGGCCCGGTTTCTTGTTACTTCCTTTCAGCATTTGAGGTGATATCTGACTCCAGTCTTCCAGCTTCCCTCGTTGCTGTTAGTCTGTCACTGTTTCGTAGGTCATCTCTTCTTTTCTGTAGCTGTTTCACATTTCACTATGATGTGTCTGGGGCCCGGATGTCTTTGTATTCATCCTGCTTATGATTTATGTCTTGTCACTTTCTGGAAAAATTCTCAGCATTATGTCTTCTCATGTTGTCTCTCCCTGTCTATCTCTCTCCTATTAGGACTCAGCCACATAATTCTTACTATTCTAGCTGTCATATTTTCCATTTGTTTAGGCTGCATCCTAGGTAATTTCTCCGCCGCTTTCAATTCACTGATTCTCTTTTCAGCTGTATCTAATCGTTGGCGACTTAACATCTATAATAGGTTGAATGGTGGTCCCTAAAAGGATATGTCCACATCCTAATCTCTAGAACTGTGACTGTGACTCTATTTGGAAAAGGAGTCTTTGTAGATGTAATTAAGTGAAGGAATTTGGGATGAGATCATAGTGGTCTAAATCCAATGACAAATGTCCTTATAAGAGCCAGAGAGACCATTTGAAGACAGGAAATGGAGATTGGAGTGATGCAGCCACAAGCCAAAAAACATCTGGAACCCCCAGAAACTGGAAGAGGCAAGGAAGGATCCTCCCCTAGACCTTCAGAGCAAGAGTGGCTCTGCTGACACCTTCATTTCAGACTTCTGGTCTCTAGAACTGTGAGAGAATAAACCTCTGTTGTTTTAAGCCCCCTAGTTTGTGGTACTTTGTTACGGCAGCCCTAGGGAAGAAATATATTTAACATCCAATGCTGTTTTTCATGGTCTCTCATGCCTTTTACATTTTTAATAAACTTTTCATTTTAGAATAATTTTAGATTTGCAGAGATAGCATAAAGAGCTCCAGGGTAGCCCTTGCCCAAGTCTCCCCGAACGTTAACATTTTATATCTCCACAGTGCATTTATCACAACTAAGAAACCAATGCTAGAACATTGCTATGAGCTAAACCATAGACTTTATTTGAATTTCACCAGTTTTTCCACAGATGTCCCTTTTCTGGTCCAGGATCCCACATTGCATTCAGTCAATCTGAGCTGAGACGGTTCCTCAGTCTCTTGTTTTCCATGACCTGACGATTTTGAGGTGTCCTGACCAGCTCTTTTGTGGCACATTCCACATTCTCATTGCTTTTTATCCCATCTTGTTTTATACCCAACTGTACTAACTCTAGCCATCCTTAGGGACCAGGTTCTGCGGGTGGTGCCCATGGGGCCAACCATGGCAGCGTGTCCCCAGTCCCCTGTCATTTCTGTATGGAGTTTGTCCTTTGCCATCCTAGTGGGAATGCTGTCATTTGGGGCTGGAGGCGCCAGCCTCCCAACTCACATTCTGGCTGGACATTCTTGGGGGAGACAGAGCAGGGAGCAGGGTGGAGCTAGGTGGTCTGGCTTGCTCTTTGCCTTGGGCTCTGCGTTTACAAGGACATCTCTAGGAGTTCACTGTTTTACAGCAGAAAGGTCTTTCAGTTTTAGATTTAGCCAAGCAGGTGCCTCCCCAACCTCACCCCTGGAGTTCTCTTTAATCACTGCTTCTTCTGGAAGCCTCTGAGGGTTGGTCAGACTCCTTGGTGAGACCTCACTGACCTCTACGCGCAATTCCCAACTCAGGTTCGCTGGACATCGACAATCCGACACCCTCAAAACTAGACTCCCAACCCCCTACCCCCACTGGTGCACATGGTCCTGCCCTGAGTCCCATCTCGGTAAATGGCAGCTCGAGCCAGAGGTCTTGGGTCATCTTTGAATTTTTTATTTCTATTTCACCTACATCCAAAGCAAGTCTGGTTAGTTCTACACCAGAGTTGGGATCTGACCACTGGGGTGACCTCACCTGCGGCCCAGCCTTCTTGTGTCCACAATCCCTGCTCACCTGCCTGACTCCCCTCTAACCTGGGCGCTGGCTTTTTGGCTGCTCTGGCAATTCCCCCAGTTCTTTGCTCCCCTTCTCATGTCTTTCAAGGAGATTTTTAAAAAATCTCTGCTTCTCTCATCCTCCTCCCTGCCCATTCTGACCCACACCTCACTGCACTCTGAGCCCACTGCTTCCCCGAAACCATCTTTCCCAGGTTGGTCACTGATGACCTCCCAGGGGCCAAATCAGAGGGTCTGCTGGGGAGCGCCCTGCGAGCCTTCAGCAGCCCCCATCTCACTGCTGCTCAACCACTCCTCACATTGACTGTGAGGCGCTGCACACCTTGGACCCTGCTGGTCATCCCAACCTGCCTCCATTCACTCCTGGGGCCCCTCCAGGCCAGGGGCTTTGGGCGCCATCTGGCTCACATCCCAGGGCTGGCAGTCCCGAGGCCCCTACCTCCAGGACGGTCGAAGAGGCCCCTTTGGCTCGTCATCCCTACAACTCCCACCTGGGCCCGAACCCCCGGCCCCATCTCCTGCTTGGCTGACCAGTGGTTGCCCCACTGGACCAGGGAGTATTAGCCCGAACAGAGCCCGGGCTCCCTGGGCCGCCCATGGCACCCCCTCACCGCCCCCTTCCACTGCCACCTGCTTAGAGGTTGCCGTCAGGCCTGGAAAACAGCTGCTCCTCAGCACTGGGCTTGGCCCTCACGGCTCCCACCACTGAGACCCTGATTCTCACCCCTCACCTCTCTACCCCCACCCTCCTCGCTGTCTGTCCTGACAGCATCTAACTCTGTCGCTACATCGTCCATGCCTTTATCGCAGTCTCTCTTTTGGATGCAGGCTCCGGGGGGGCCAGCGTCGGCATCAGCCTCATCCGCTGCCGTGTCTCCGGGGCCTACCCACAGAGCGCGCTCGATCAGACAGACGTGGTTAAGGAATGAACTAGGGCTGGGGGCCCCTCCACACTCACTCAGCTTTGCTGGGCTTCGGGCTCAGGGCCTCTGCTGTGTCATATTCCCGCACATCCTTCAGCTCGCGCACCTGGCCCGTCAGCACCTTGGCAGCAAAAGCCACGATGTACTGTGGGAGGGGAAGGCACAGGTGAGAAGAGAGCCCCGTCCCCGACCTCGCTGCCCTCCTGATGGCTGGGTGCTCCTGCCACCGGCCCTTTGCACGTTGCCTAACATGCCCCTCCTCCCTGGGAGTGCGTGAGAAGGGCGTGCACCTGGAGCGCCCCTTGGGGACGGACCGGGACAGGACTGGCATCTGAGAAGAAAGGGGTGGCGAGGAGCTGTGAGCACCAACTCACCAGGAACCAATAGAGGTTCATGAGCGTGAGCAACAGCAGGAGTGCGTTGAAGAAGAAGTAGAAGGGGATGTCAGGCACCGACCGCAGGCTGCAGTAGCTCGTGGCATACAGGACCTTGAGCGGGAACCAGTAGAGGCGGAACCAGAACCTGCAGAAGGGAGGGGCGCGTCGAGGAGGCTGTGGGGGAGAGGGGGAGGGGGAGGGGAGCCCCCTCCCTTCCCCCCAGTCCCTGTCCTGTCCCGTCTGGACTCATCCATCTGCCCCTGCACATCCTCACCCATCCATGTCTCCTTACCCCACCCTTGTTCATTCCTGCCCAGCTGTCTCCATTCCTGTGCTGCCCTTTCCTGCCCAGCTTGCTTATTTCCAACTCGTGCCCTCTGCTGTCCCACCAGACCCCGCCCACATCACCCTGGCCCTGTCTGGCCCCTCCCACCTCACCAAGCCCCCACCCACCTCACCAGGACCCACCCCTTCCCTGCCCACCCGCCTCTCTGGGACCCACTTCCTTCCTGCTTGGCTCCACCCACTCTCATAAGCCCCACTTCCTTCCCGGCCTGGCCCCGCCTACCTCCACCAGGTCCCCTCCCCTTCCACTAGGCCCGCCTCCTCCCCTGCCGACTCACCAGCTGAGGCTGAAGCTGAGGCAACCCAGGTCTGCAGCCAGGGCGTGAAGCCGGTGGTGGGATCCCCCGCGGGACTTGAAGTAGACATTGAGCTTGGTGAACTCCAGCTGTACGTCACTGATGTCATGCAGGAAGAGCACAAGGATGCCCACCTTGTGGTACCTGAGGAGGAAATCGGGAGAGGAGAGAGGGCTGGTTACCCTGGGACCCCTACCCGCACCGAGGCTCCCAAGCACAGGCCCCCTTGGCCACCCCTCCAGGCTTCCTGTGGGTCTGTTCAGAGCTGTCCTCCCTGGCCCATCTGCCCTGCCCATCCCCCCTTCACAGGGCTAGGTCAGCAGTAACACCCAGGCTGCACCCGTCCTGTGGCAGCCACACCCCAGGCTCAGGAACCTCCCTGGAAGTGCCCTCTCTGATCCTTCCTCATCTCTGTGACCTCTGACCCTCCATGACCCCTGACCCTCACAGGCCTGGGTCATTCTGTGTCCAGATACTCCACACTTTCAACATGACTGCCTCACTGATGCTCCCAGGTTTGTACATTTAACCTGAACACTGCTGCAAACTGCAGACTTGCCTGGGAAAGGCCGCACCCCCACCAGGATCTGACGAAGGCTGGAGCCCCGTCCCTATCCAGCCTTCCGCCTCACAGCTGCGTGGTGCCTGAGTTCAGCCTGGATGTGGCTGTGCACCTCTGTCACCGTCTTCATGCCCACTCTGCCCTCCTGACAGCCACAGGCTGTTCTCATCCCCTAACATCCCTGGTGTTCCCGGAGCCTTCCTTCACCAACTTTCAGTCTCGGCTCACCTGTCACCCCTGACCACCCCACCTCACCTCACCACCTCTGCAGTCCTTATCTTCCGACTTGAATTTTCCATAGTGATCACCTTCAAACAGACTGTTAGTTCTTTTCTTTCATGGTTTTTTTTGTGGGGGGGTTGTTATCTGATTCTACCCTCTAGAGCAGGGCTGTCTAATAAATTTTCAAGAATGATAGGAATGTTCTAAATCTGCATTGTCCAATACAGGAGTCACCAGCCACATCCTGGGCTGAGGTACAGAATGTGTGATTTTATTTAAGTTTAATTAAAGCTGACATGACCACCTGTGGCCAGCAGCTACTGTGCTGGACGGCACAGCTAGTCCAACAAGAATAGAATTTGAGGGGCTTCCCTGGTGGCGCAGTGGTTGAGAATCCGCCTGCCAGTGCAGGGAACACAGTTCAATCCCTGGTCCGGGAAGATCCCACATGCCGCAGAGCAACTAAGCCCGTGCGCCACAACTACTGAGCCCACATGCTGCAACTACTGAAGCCCACGCGCCTAGAGCCCACGCTCTGCAGCAAGAGAAGCCACCGCAATGAGAAGCCCGCACACTGCAATGAAGAGTAGCCCCCACTAGCCACAATTAGAGAAAGCCCGCGTGCAGCAACAAAGACCCAACACAGCCAAAATAAATAAATAAAATAAATAAAAATAAATTTTAAAAAAATGAATAGAATATGAGCTGTATATGTCGTTTTAAATTTTCTTTTTAAAAAATTTTTTTTTGAGTTTCCATGTTCAATTTTTATTTTTTTAATATCTTTATTGGAGTATAATTGCTTTACAATGTTGTGTTAGTTTCTGCTGTACAGCAAAGTGATTCAGTTATACATATATATATTCTTTTTCATATTCTTTTCCATTATGGTTTATCATAGAATATTGAATATAGTTCCCTGTGCTATACAGTAGGACCCTGTTGTTTATCCATCCTATATATAATAGTTTGCATCTGCTAATCCCAATTTCGTTTCAAATTTTCTATCAGCAGCGTTTAAAAAAAAAAGTAAATAGGAAGAAGTAAAATTAATTTTAATAATATATTCCAATTGACTCAGTATACCCGAAATGTCGTCATTCAACATGTAAATGACATAACAAAGGGACTGAAAGATATCTTCACTCTCCTTTACCCTTGGAATCAGGGTGGCTTTTACACATACAGCATGCTGTGGTTTGCACAGGCTCTGCCTTGAAGCACTATGACCACGTGTGGTGGCCACAGTGGGCTCTGGAACATAACGTTTTGTCTACTGTGCTCACGGCTGTGCCCCCAGCAGCACCTGCCACATGGCAGGTGTTCAGTAAACACTTGCTTTGTGACCCAGCCAAGGTTGCCATCCAGGAGGAGCTGGAGGGGGACAGATGGGGTGGGGGCAGGTGGTGCCTCTCTGCACCTGTTTTGCCCCATCACTTCAGAATCTCTCTTCAGAAACCTCTCCCACGGACACCCCCATACCCCCCACCCAGGCATCAGCCTCTGCCCTGTGCCAGCCTCTTGCCACTGCTCACGCCAGTGCCCTCCACACTCCTGTCCCCTCCTGGACTCACCGGAAGGCATAGGACGAGATGATGAGGACCAAGGTGACCACATGGTGGATGAGCATGACCACTGAGTCCTTGCGCCAGGTATCCAGGTACAGCGTGGCGTAGATGGAATGGCCGTAGAAGCTTCCCTGTAGTAGGTAGGCAACTGCGATGTCCCGTGGTACCGCCATGCCTGTCTTCCAGTCTGGGGAGGGCCAGACCGTGCCGTCAGGGACCTGCAGGGCCTCCGGGACCCGCAGGCGACCCCGAGCACTCCCTCAAGCCGCGCATGGGTCCTCTGCATGCTGGGCGTGCCACGCATCTCTGCAGCTGTTCTGGTCGCTGGTTTTCTGTTACCCATTCTCCACCCATCATTGTTTATGAATAGGCATTACTTTTTAGAACAGTTATAGATCTACAGAAAAAGGTGCTCCTGCCCTGAAATTGGTCCTTTGCAGAATTTCCAACTGTTCCCCAGGCCCCCTTCCCCGTCTTCTCTTACCAGGCTCGCTCAAGACACCCGGTCCTGGGTGCCGCCCTCCCAGCAAATCCCCAAACCGATGGAGGCTGCCACCTGCCTTGCTGTGCCGGCCAAGCAGCTGAGGCAGAAATCACACACTTTCCAACGCCCATGAGTGCGGGCTCTCCCGCAGAGCGGGCCCGGCTCCACCTCCCCTCCTGCAGCCACCTCCTGCCCCCTGCCCCTGCACATGCGCCCACCCGCACTCAGGCCTCGTGCCTTTCCAGGGGACATCGCTCCCCCCACCATCTCCGCCTCCCCTCCTCAGTCCATCACCGAGGACTCTGCCCGAATCGACCTAGAACTCCAGACTGTGCCCTGCTGTCTGCGGCTCCTTCTTTGTCCATCCCCCATAACGGCCTCCCTGGGCTCCATCCCCGGTCTCCTGTCCCTCCCCCTCCAAGCCTCAGTGATCTGGAGCTAGACCTTCAAGTCCCCCTGGAGGCCAGCTATCCCTTAGACGCCTCCTATGCTGCCACCTCAGTGACAGCCCTTCGTCTGTACCCTGGTCCTGCCTGCAACGGAGATCCACTTGGACCTCTATCTGGGGGTCCCTCTTCGGTCCCCACCTCCACTCACTTGCCCTGCCCCCACTGCCCCCACCCTGGTCCAGGTACCGTCATCTCCTCCCAGCGCTGCCCCAGCTTCTCCCGGCCTCCAGAGCCTATTCCCGACTGTCCATTCTCCCCACAGCAGCCTCGATGGCTGTGAATACACAGACCCCATGATCTGGCAAGTCCACTCTTGGCCTGTGCCCAAGGAAACTGAAAACAGGGACTCAAGAGACCCCCGTATACTCATGTCCACAGCAGCACTAGTCACAATCATCAAAAGGGGAACAGCCCAAATGTCCATCAGCAGGTGACTGGGTACACAAAATGTGGTAAATCCACGTTTCGTGTAGCCACATCATGTGGAATATTATGCAGCCCTAAAAAGGAAAGAAGCCTTGACACACACTACAATGTGAATAAACCTCAAAAACATCATGCTGAGTGAAAGAAGCCAGACGCAAACGGGCACATGCAAGCACATACCAATGATTCCGTGCATGTGAAATGTCTATAGAACAGGCAAATCCATAGAGACAGAAAGCGGATTAATGGTTGCCAGGGGCTGGGGGAGGGGGGATGGCAAGCTGCTAACGGGGACGGGTCTCCTTTTCGGGATGATGGAAATGTGCCGGAACTAGATAGACACGGTGCTTGTGCGACACTGTGAACGTGCTAAATGCCACTGAACTGCTCACTTTAAAATGGTGAAGTTTTAAAAGTTGTGGTAAGAATATATATAACATAAAATGTACCACCTTAACCATTTTTAAGTTTAGTAGCACTAGGTATATTCACACTGTTGTGCAACCAATCTCTAAAAGTTTTTCCATGTTGTAAAACTGAAACTCTGTTCCCATTAGACACTCCCTCTCTGTTCCCCCTTCCCCAGCCCCTGACACCCACCATCCTACTTTCTGTCTCTATGGATTTGACGACCCTAGGGGCCTCACATAAGTAGAATCACACAATATTTGTGTTTCTGTGACTGGCTAAAATGGTTAATTCTGGGAATTCCTTGGCGGTCCAGTGGCTAGGACTCCGTGCTTCCATTGCAGGGGGCATGGGTCCAATCCCTGGTCGGGGAGCTGAGATCCAGCGAGCGGCACAGTGCGGCCAAAAATAAATAAATAAATAAAATAGAATGGTTAATTCTATGTTATGTAAAGTTTACCTAATTAAAAAAAATGCAAGACACCTGACAGATCACTCATCCCCCACTTGAACACGTCCAGGGCTCCCCAATTGGGCTCAGTAGCAAAACTCACACTCCTGGCTGGGTCTCCCCCCACGTTCCGTGCATAGCCTTGTGGCAGTGCTGCAGTCAGCAGAGGGGGGCCTCCCCACACCTGCCAAGTGTCTCTGTCCCTCTTGAGAAGGAAGGGACGCGGAGGCACCCTCTGTGGAAACGGGACACCCTCTTTTCCACCTATCACACTGGCGAGACTGCTACAGTGGAGAGCACCCCCTCTCCAGCTTTGGGCCCCAGATCTGGGGCAGAGGGAAGAGGGCAGCAGATAATTCCCCATCTGGGCTGCGTCTGCACCTCCCTGCACGTTGTGGGGTGAGGTGGGCCGGGCTCTGTCTGTGGACCTCCAACCTCCTCTCCACACACACCCCGCCTGCTGCTCTGGCCTCTCCATGTCACTCCTGCCTCATCCCCCTCCCCGATCTCCAGGATCAGCCACCTGGGCATCCCACACCCAGCTCCTGGTCTCCCCCAAACCTGCCCCACCCTCAGCCCCCTAGACCCTGGGGCCAGCCCCATCCTCCTTCTCTCTCACACCCACCTATGGTTTGGCAGTGAATCCTATCAATTCTGCTTTCAAAACATTTCTTTTTTTTTTTTTTTTGCGGTACGCAGGCCTCTCACTGTTGTGGCCTCTCCCGTTGCGGAGCACAGGCTCCGGATGTGCAGGCCCAGCAGCCATGGCTCACAGGCCCAGCCGCTCCGCGGCATGTGGGATCCTCCCGGACCGGGGCACGAACCCGTGTCCCCTGCATCGGCAGGTGGACTCTCAACCACTGCGCCACCAGGGAAGCCCCAAAACATTTCTTAAATCAGCCACTTCTCTCCCCACCACAACCCTGTCCTGGGCAGAGCACACCGGCTCCTGCACTCAGCCCCACCCTTAGGTCGTCCTGTCAACGTCCCCCCTCTGCTCGTGGCCCTATGGTAAAGACCCCCACTGCTCCCACCCCACCTGACTGGGCTCCTTGCTGCTTCTGATCAGCCAGTAGCGTGTCTGTCCGACAGTGGCCTTTGCATTTCCCATCTGCCCCAGGTTCCTCCCAGTCCCCACTCAAAAGTCACCTTTGGTGGGACCATCCCCATCCCTGTAGAAAATGCCCTCCTCCCCACCTCCTAGACACCCCACATCCCATGCTCCTCTGCTCACTCAAGTTTCCTCATCTGCACTTATCACCGTTAACAGATTTCCTGTTTCACTTTAACAGATCTGTCACCCCAAAACACAGGGGTGGGGGGCTTTCTCTGACCTACTCACAGTTGTGTCAGCACAGCACCTGGTACACGGTAGGTACTCAGTAAGCGTGCCTGCAGAGAAGCAGCTAACTTGCAAGTGTGCTATCACAGCATAATTTATAAGCAGGAACCAGAGGCAACTCCATGCTCGAAACTTCAATTACAGAGAGAGAGTTCAATTACAGTTCATTCTCATAAAGGAAAATTGAATGACAGCTCAAACCTCCCCTCTAGGGATTTATGACACGGGAAATGTGCGTGTGTTACACGGGAAAAGTGGCCATGTGGGCAGCATGGTCACAAGACAGACAGGTGCAGCGCAGGGGTTCCATGCCCAGCTCCCTGGTGCCACCAGGAGCCCTCCCAGGATGTTTATATCACACGGCAGGAAACACGTCCATGTGTGTCCCTGATACACGGTCTGGGTGGTCAGCACAAGAGTAGAGAAGCCTGACCCCTCGTCGCAGACTGAGTTTTCTACATCGGCCTGCCGGTTGGTAACAGAGGACACTGCAGTCAAATTCCTGCCCATCCCACCCAGAGCTCAGGCCTTGATGACACCCACGTCGAATCCAATCAATGGATGCAGCCACTTCTCACCACCTTTATCTCCTTGCCAAGCTGGTCCAAGCCACACTGGTCCCTTGCCTAACCCCTGGGCCCAGCTCCCCTCCTTACCCAAGATTCATCTGTCTCCACATGGCAGCCAGAAGAAGGTTTTTTATAATCCACAAACCCATCCCATTTAGGACGAAACTCAAGCTCCTGCCATCCTCCTCCCGTCCCCATATTATCAAGCTCATGCAAGCCCCAGGGCCTTTGCACGTGTTGGACTGCTTGCCTGGGCCCACACAAGGGGTCCCCTCCTCTAGGATGTTTCCCTGAGTCCTGACAGGGACAGGTGCCCCCTTTTCTGGCCCCAGGGCCCCTTCATCGCCCTTGTCTCAGAGCAGACATCCAGCATGGGATGTCTGATGAGTGTCCAGCTCCCCCATGTACCCTTCTCTGAGTTCAGAACAGGGCCCTCCCCCAACCTGCCCCATCCCTGCAGGTCCCCTACCATAGAAGACGGAGGGTGGGTCGTGAAAGAAGGGGTAGTCAGTGCCGAAGAGCAGGTAGGTGCTGTAGCTCCAGGCGCCCAGGTAGAAGAGAAACTTCCAGGCGCTCTCAGGCATCTTGGCGGCATCTCTAGGCTGGAGGCGGCACCGCTTGGCTAGGGGCTACGGGTGAGAAGGCGGGCGGCCATCAGCACTGGTAGCCAAGGGCCACTCCTCCAGGGTAGGGAAACCAAGGCCCAGGGACTCCCCAGGCCAGGCAGTGCCGGGCCCGGTACCCACAGCCTCCTGGAAAGTAACCAGAGCCCACGTGTACCTGCCAAGGGCTAAACTTAGTGCCCAGCTGTCCAGCCGCAGCCGCAAGGGGAGGGGAGTGATGGGGGAGACCTGGGCGGAAACGTGAGGGGAGGCTGTGAGGGGAGGAGGGGGACACGTGGGTGTAAAGCAAGGGAGACCAGTGGGGTCAGTCCAGGGGACTGGGGGGCTTGGGGGGTCTCAGGGGGAGCTAGAGGTATGACAGAGAGGAAGAAGGATTAAAGAGAAGACTTGGAAGGGGCAATGGGAGTGAACTGGAGGGGAATATGGGGGCATCCGGGGGAACATGGGGGGCGGGAACCCTAGCAGTCCCCATGCGGGAGGAACTTGACGGGAGGGGGTGCCTCAGAGGAGGAACTGGGGAGACCAGAGAGGAACGGGGGCTGGGGAAGATGGGGTAGGTAGGTGGGGGAGGACATGGGAACTCAGGGGAGAAAAGGAAGAGAGGATGGGGCAGAGGAAGAAAGAGGGTCAAGGAAAGGACACCGCAGATGGGGGGACCTGAGGGGACAGCAGGCAGGGGACAAGAGAAGTGGGAGCATGCAACGGTGAGGCATGGAGGAATTTCAGGGACCCAGCGCCCCTGGAGTCCTGGGGGCAGAGCCTCAATCTCTCTGGGGGCGGGGCTCCAGAGCTGCCGGCCAAGCCCCGCCCCCCTCCCCTAGGCGAGGCTGAGGGGGCCGGAGCACCAACAGTCGCCATGGAGACAGCCAGAGCCAGCTCCGGTAACCCCTGGCAACCACACGACTGCCAAGAAGATGAGCTTTGGAGAACGAGGCAGCCCCTCCGCCCGTTTCTTGGGAAGGGCGAGCCACGAACTGGAGTGAGTGCCCGACGTCCAGGGATTCTAAAAGTGAGGGGCCCGTGACCTTGCTGTCCCCCACCCAGCTCCCTCAGGAACGTGGGGAGGAAGCCTGCTCCACCCTGGTAGTCCCAGAGCAACCATATCCCCCTCCTGGGCTCTGGCCCTCGTCCTCCTGGACCTCCCACTGCCCAGCTGGAAACTGGGAAGGTGGGGGAAGCAACAAAGCAAGATTGGGACCAGGGCTCACCTACGGAGGGGCCATAGTCATGCCTGCCTCCCCCTCCCTGGAGCAGCGTGGTGGCTGCGGTCTCTAACCCCCATGTGGGTCATATGGGGGTGGGAGTGGGGACAATGGCAGCCAGACAACACCCCATCCCTGACTTAACAAGGGCCAGCCTCTGCCCAGCCAGCAGAGAAAGGCCCCTTTGTTGGCTCCAGGCACTCTGTCCCTGCACCCCCTGCCACCTCCAGTCAGACGGGCGGAGTGACCCCAGCTGGTCCTCAGGGAAGTCACAGCCAAGCTTGGAGCCCAAACGCCTTCCAACAAGCTCCCATAGCAGCGACCCCTCCCCAAGGATGGGAGGGAGGCCAGGCGCCAATGTCACCCCACAGTCACTCTCCAGCTGGGGAGGTGGCCTTCCCAGGCTCGCCGGAAACTGAGCAATTCGGTGGCGACCCCTTGGAGCCCGCACAGTCCAGCTTCGCAGACCCAGGCCGTGCCACCTCCCCCCAAAGGCTGC
This sequence comes from Orcinus orca, assembly GCF_937001465.1. Lineage (NCBI taxonomy): Eukaryota > Metazoa > Chordata > Mammalia > Artiodactyla > Delphinidae > Orcinus > Orcinus orca. The sequence goes on along the minus strand of NC_064561.1, from coordinate 11,131,374 downwards.
GAACACGGCGTGGCCAGGGAGCCCAGGCCTTTGCATCCCTTGATCGGAGGGTGGCGCTGACTCCAGACAGACGAGCGGCAGCGACTGGGCAGCTCCTGCCTCTTCCCGGTCGCAGCGGACGAGCCAGTCCCGCCGCCGCACCGACCCCGGACACCGATCCGGTTCCGAGCGCGCCCCAAGTGACCCGGAGGCGCAAGGCACACGCAGCCCCTGTGCGCCGAGCCTTCCCTGCCCGTGTCCTCCGCTCTTCTATACCCAGCTCCGCTAGGTCCGAAAGAGTGCGCAGCAGACAAGGCCCTCCCACCGCCCGGGGCCCCCTTGTCCCGCACTGACCGGACCTGTTCCCCCACATCTTGAGCATCCTACCCTTGTCAGGGTCCCCACGTTCCAGGCTTCCCCCAGCCCGGCCACACCCCCACATCCACTCGCAACCCCACCCCGCCCTGGCCCAGAGGGGCACGCGGCGGCCCAAGATTCCGCGTCCCGAGCTCCTCCAGCCTGAGGCTCGCCACGTTCCAGTCACCCTGGTCCGCGGAGACATAAAGGGGCGCGCGGCAGCCCTGGGTCCCCGCCCCGGACTCCCTAACATCCCGGCCCCCCAGCCCGGGACCCCCACGTCCCAACCCCCAGCAGCACTTACCCGAAAGAGGCGCGAAGTGGCCGCCGAGCGCAGCGCGGTCCAGCCGAGTGCGCAGAGCGCCAGCAGCAGCAGCTCAGGAGGCGCCAGGTGCGCGTGCTCGGCCAGGCCGCGGCGCGCCAGCCCCCAGCCGCAGTCCGCGCAGCCCCGCGCAGCCGCCAGCGCACTGCCCCAGCCGCGCTGCACCAGCTGCGCGTAGCTAGGCATGGGCTCAGGCCCCGCCGGACCCGCCGCGGTCCCCGCCGCCGCCATGCCGCCCGCTCCCGGTCGTCCCGGCAGTCTGCGCCCGCCCACGGTGGCCGCCGGAGCCGCGCGCCCCGCGTCACGCGCCGCAGTTGGGCCGGGGGCGCGCTGGCCGTAGCCCGTGGGACGGAGGGGCGGGGCCAGTGCTAGCTCCGCCCCGCAGGGACGCGGGGCCGGGGCGCGCAGGAGCTGGGTCCCCCGGAGGCAGCAGCGGCGACCTCGGGCGTACAAGTCCTGGCGTTGTCGCGCCGCGTCCTGGAGGCGGGCCAGCGATCTGGCTCATTTTCTAGTGGAGGAAACCCAGGCGCGGGGGAAGGGGGAGGGGGCCACCGGGGGGGTGGAGGGGGTGTCTGCCTGGCGCCCGCCTGACCTGAACCCGAGTAGGGCCGCAGCGGCCCCGTGTCCCCATCCCTTGTCCTCGCTTGGATGCCCTTGCCCATCCTGGGCTCCTTCACCCCACCAGGCTGTGTCCGCAACACGGGGCAAGGTGAGCACCAGTAAGCCGTGCCCAGGACCAGCGATTCTCTCTTTCCCAGGCCCTCCAGCATGCTTCTCTTGCCCTGTCCCACACTCAGGCCTCACCATCCCCCCGCTTGAGGGCCACCTGCTGCTCTCTGTGACCCTGAGGACCTGGCAGGCCTCCCTGAAGCGGGTTAACACAGGCCTTCAGGGAGGCCAAGGGAGTGAGTGCCCATGTGGGGGAACTCAGGCTGGATCAAGACCATCACTTCATTGGGACCACCCCCCATGATCTTCCACTGTACACCGACCACGACCTGTGTCCAAAGCCCCCAATGGCCATCACCAAAGGCACCGGTCACCTCTTGGGGACATCGTTTCGCCTGCCACTGGTAGCCCTCATCCCAGCCCCAGGACTCCCGCATGCCTGTGCCCGCCCTTCTCCCCATCTAGGAGTCCTCCCACAGCCTTCCGAGGTGGGGGGAATCAGTGTGTGCCCTGCAGGAGCCAGGCTGGGTTCCATATGGCCACCAGCCTGACCTGACCTTCAGGTGCACAGGTGAAAACAGAGAGGGGGGGGTCAAAGGGGTCCTCATCCCTCCTCCTTTCCCTCACCCTCTGTCCTGCAGCAATCCAATTCTCCCCACCTTCAAATGTTCCCAGAATCCAGCCACTTCTCTGCACCTGTACAGCCTTATGCGACCCTCGGCCACCCTTGTGCCTCCTTCCTAGTGTCTCGGCCTCCTCCTTACCCTGCTCAGAGGCCAGAGGAAACCTACCTGTCCCTCCTCTGCTCACAGCCCTCCATAGCTCCCATCACACAGAGTAAAAGCCCATCTCCTCACTGTGACCCACAACCTATCCTCACGCCCTTCTCTCTCCATCTTTCTCCTTCCGTTCCAGCCACACTGGCCTCATAGCTGGAGGTGGCTCTCCAACACCCCAAAAAGTCCTGCCTCAGGGTCTTTCACCGGCTGTTCCCTCTGCCTAGAATGCTGTTCCCCCAGGTATTGGCAGGGCTCCTCCTTCACCAACTTCAGGCTTTACCTACAAATGTCACCTGCTTGTTGCATCTCCCTCATCCCCCCATCAGTCTTCTCCTTGGCACTTGTCACCATCTGTCCTGCTGTACCTCTTACTCATTATTTTTGAATGTGCACTCCATGTGGGCAGGGGTTCATCTGTCCCGTTAACTAATGCCACAGCCAGCGTGGCAAGCAGACGGGGGCTAAGGGGTCCCGGGCTGCTGGACATGCCCTCATAGGTCCAGTCGGGCCTGTGGGGCAGCCCTGTACCATCCCAACCACCCACCTCTGCCCTCCCGCCCAGGCACTATCTGGTCACTATGGCACCCATCAGTAATGGGAGAGGTGCCCCCAACCACCAGCCCCAGCCCAGCCTCGAGTTTCATTTTGGCAGGGCCCACATAGGAGGCTGCCAATGTGTGGGTACAGAGCGGAAACAGAAAGTGGCTCCTGGTGCTGGCAGCTGAGAAACAGCTCCCAGGCACCAGGGGCTCAGTGAGGGGCTGCCGAGGTCCCAAGGATGGCACCCATACCCTGCCCCACCTGAAAGGGCAGGCCTCTTCCCCAGGGAGCTCATCTCAGCCCTCACTCCCCCTACACACCACTGCCCCTGACTGATGCCCCTGCCCTGGGGCATCCGCGCCAGGCAGGGAGGGGCTGGGGGTGGGTCCTGATGCTGGGGGTCCCTTGCTCTCTGTCTTGTCTTGGCAATCAAGCACAGGGTTTCCCAAGGCCACCTCCAAAGCCAGGCTCTCGGAGCCCAAGTATCTTTCTTTCCCCACCCAGACACTGGCCCAGAGACAGAGCCCTGTCCAGCTCACTGAGTCCAGTGTGGCCTCAGGGTCTTTGCACAGGCTGTTCCTACTGCCCAGGATGCTCGTCGCCCCAGAACCTGTCCTGGCAGATCCTTCTTCTTGTTTTGGTGGACACAGCTCAATGGTGACCTCATCCCAGAGGCCTCTGCCATTCCCCTCCCTCCCTCTGTTGTTTAGCTTTTTTTTTTTAATAAACGGATTGATTGGCTGCGTGGGTCTTCGTTGTTGCGTGTGGGCTTTCTCTAGTTGCGGCGAGCGGGGCTACTCTTCTTTGCGGTGCACTGGCTCCTCATTGCGGTGGCTTCTGTTGTTGCGGAGCACGGGCTCTAGGCACGCGGGGTTCAAGGAGTTGCAGCACATGGGCTCAGTAGTTGTGGCTCACGGACTCTAGAGTGCAGGCTCAGTCGTGGCACACAGGCTTAGTTTCTCTGTGGCGTGTGGGATCTTCCCAGACCAGGGCTTGAACCCATGTCCCCTGCATTGGCAGATTCTTAACCACTGCACCACCAGGGAAGCCCTTAGCGTCTTCTTATCGAGGGGTGCTCACTATGCATTTCCCTCTCTGGGCAGGGAGCTCGCTGCTTTGGCCACAGCAGCGCTCCGGCACCCACAGCAGCGCTCCGGCACCCACAGCCCCGACCACAGTGGGTCTGTCTTGGCTCATGACTCAGCACAGGGCAGCAAGGAGCAGGGGTCTGGGCGGCTGATGTTCGCTCCTGTGAGGACCCGGTACACACCCCCCCCAACTTGGCTGAGCCTGAGTGCTCTGGCACCCTCACCACCTGCAGACCACCCAGGGGTCCTGCGTTCAAATCCTGGGGCCCCTTGTGATGGCTGTGACTTCTCTGTGCTGCAGTTTCCTTGGATGCCAACTGGGCTTGGGGGACATAGCTGTGCCGCCTGCAGCTCAGCAACATGAGGTGGCTGTTTGAGGGCAGGGGAGTCTGTACAGCTGCTGCTCACAGACCCTGGTCACCGGGGCCCCCTCCCAGCAACAGCCCTGGGTGATGGTGCCCAGGCCCCTCCCATCTGAGCCTTGGTTCCCACATGCTCCCCTCAAAATGGCTAGAGCAAACACGGATCCGGTGGGGATACCTGGAGTGGAGACATTTATTGACAAAAGGGGGGGCTGGACTGGGCTTCCAGCCTCTGCTTCTGGCCAAACGGCAAGTGCCCGCTGGAGAGGGCAGCACAGCCCTGGCCTTGTATCCCCACAGCTCCAGAAACGCATCTGGGGCCGGTCTCAGGCGCTGGGGGCGTAGTGCAGCACCAGCCGGTCAAAGTCGTTTTCCTTCAACGTGAATAGGGGGCGGGGAAGGGGGATGGGGGTGGGCAGAGAAAGGCGAGAACTTGTGAGCCAGGCCCCAAGTTCTGCCCTTTGCCTGGCAGAGCCTCGGGGGTCTAGGGCTCAGAGACGGGCCGCCTGCACAAGCTCACCTTGGCCTGGTACTCCTTGATGAAGGGGTGGGACCTGTGGGCGTCCTTCAGCTGGGACAGGTAGCGGTTTGTCACCTGTGGGGGAGGCAAGGTTAGCTAAATATGGGGACTCCATGGTGGCTCTGACCTGCAGGGTAGGGAGTGGGGTGAAACAAGGGCCACCTGGCCAGACCCAGGCAAGAGCCCTGGCTTCCCCACATTTTCTCCATCACAACCTGCCGCCCCGGAACCATGCTGAATTAGAGAGGACCCTGGCGGGTGGGGAGCACCACCTGGCACAGAGCCTGCACTTGGTACATGCGTGAAGCATGCACCAGGTTCAGGGATGCGGGCTGGGCAGGGACCCAGGCCCTGGGAGAGGCAGGAGGCCAGGAGTGGAAGGCAGGTCAGGGAGCACGGGGCTGGGAAAGGAGATGGATTTGTTCTGGGCACGTCGTATGGCGACACCTCAGAGGTGGGCCCTCGCTCCCAGCCTTGCCCTACCCGCCAGGCTCAGCCCTGACCATGTGGGGCTAGGGGCGTCTGTCTGGCTCTGTTTCTCCAAAACTGATAGTCTGGGGATGTCTCTGCGGTGAGTGGGAGAGTGGTCCTATCTGTCCTGCACCACCCCAGCCCTGAGGCTGTCTGGGGGGCTCTTCTTTGAGAAACTGGTGACAGACCATCATGAAGCCCTGAGGCAGGCCCCTGGCCGGCTGGGCAAGACACCTAAATGGGGCAGTGCCCCAGCGTCCTCCTCCCCGCCCTCAGACAAGGTAGGCTCAGCAGGATTGCTCCCCGGAGCCCTGTTTCTCTGTCCTGGTGTCCGCCCCCAATCCTGAGGTGGCACAGGCTGAGTCCCAGCCTGGGAGCCCTGAGCCTCAGCCCACTTGTCTGTAGGACCCACAGAGCAGCTGACCTGCAGCCCCGACCAGGGTGGGGACCCTGGGAGAGTACTTGCAATGCCAGCTTCCCGGGGCCGATCTCAGCTGCACCCACTCATGGGGAACAGGTTTTTGCCCCAAGGCCAGGCCAATCTTGAAGGTCAGACCCTGAGGCCCCAAGCTCCCTCTAGAGCCGGGGCCACACCAGAGACCCCTGCCCACCCCAGGCTGGCACCGTGAGGGCCGGAAAACACTCCTGCACCTGGCTGAGGGTGGGGAGGGTCCTACCTCGGGAGGCTTGCCCAGGTGCTGGGACAGGACGATGAGGTTGATCAGGGTCTCAGGGTGGCCGCTGTCCTGGCAACACAAGGGGACACCAGACAGGCAGGGTCAGCTCCTCCAGGCCCCCATCTCAAGCAGGGCTGGGATTGCAAGACCCAGCACGCCCCCACCACTGGCCGCTCCACAAGACAGTGACCTCAGGGCCCTCCTTTCTGCCTCCCCACACCGGCTGCTTTCCCAGTGAGCGTGTTGCTTCATGTGCAGACCAGTCTGACACACAGCCCCCTTGCTTGTCGCAATTTGGGAGGGGCGTTTTTATCACATATCTCAAAGTAATGGAGTCCAGACCAAGGCGGCCTCAACCTATCACAGCCCAGCTAGCTGCTCCTCCTGCTGCAATGAAGCCTGAGACCGTGGGACAGACCCCTCCCGCCCTGCCTGCTCCCCAGGGGCATTGGCAGGAAGCTGCGGGAAATTACCAGAAACTCCAAGGGGGTGACCTCACCCCACCCGCCCATATTGGGCTCTGAGGCACAGGGAACTCTGGGAATCAGCTCGGCCGCTGCCTTGGCCAGGAACCCCAGCCAGAGCCCCTGGCTGGGGCGAGGCAGGGACATGCCGCTCAGGATGCAGGGCGCCACAGGCTTGAGGGGCTGCAGGGACCCAGGCCTCCTGCACAGATTTGGCTCCACCTCATGCTGCCCCTCTTTGCAGAGACCCGCATTCTCCCCACCAGCATGGGGCGCTCTGGTAGGCGAGGCAGCTCCACACGGGCAGCCTGACGACACCAGCCAGCAGGAGCACCCGACTGACTCCCCTCAGCCTGGCCCCACTCGGCCAACAACCTGACGATAGCTCGGCCCCTCACAGAGACGAACATGGAGAAAGCTTCCCACTGGTGTCAGTGTCTCATTATATCAAACAACGTTTCAGATGGCAGCCGTGAGAAGACAACTGCGGCAGCCCTGAGTGCAGCGCTCCAGGCCCTCTGCTCGACAAGGATGGGCAGAGGTGACACATCCCGTCGGCAGCCTGCTCTCCCCTCAGCAGCAAACGGGAGCTGTCTCTCCCAAGCACAGACCCAGGTGAGGGATCACCACGAAAGGCCCCTGGCCAGGCAGCCAAGGTATCAGTGAAGAGGAGACAGAGCGTGGGTCTGCTCAGCTCAGGCTGACGGGGGCCCAGGCTGACGGGATCCTCGCATTTCCAAGAGAAGTTAGAATAAGGATTGTCGCTTGCAATCCTGAGTTTTAACTGATATGGCATTAAAATCCCCACATGGCCACAAGGCAGGCCACGGGGTCTGTGGCACACCTGTTTCTGGGCTGGGGCTGCGCCTGCCCATACCTTGTCCAGAGCCTCCTGCAGCACGCCCTCCGCGGCCTCCCACCGGCCCTGGGCCATGTGGCAGGCTGCCTGCCCACTGAGCAGCAGCAGGGTGGACGAACACTTGTCAGCCATCTCCTGGAAGATGTAGTAGGCGTCCTGCAGCTTCTCACCACCCTGCGGGGACAGTTGACATCACCGCTTTGTCACCCTGCTGCCCGGCCCTACCCTGCCTGCTCCCTTCTGGAGGGATCCCAGCACTTTGTGGAGACAATCCCAGTGCAGCCGGCCCACGGCAGGCAGTCTTTGGACACCGCCCCCTTCCCCGAAGAGACCCTTGTGCAGCTAGTGCTGTGAAGGGGCCGAAGCGGTACGCAGACCCCCTCAAACCCGGCTCCCCAAGCCCTACGTTTATAGACTCGAAAGCCTCGGCTTCAAGAGGGAGAATCAGTGCATGGGCAGCTGGGTCAAGGTCTGAGCTGGGACCACTGGGACACATGGCCCATCGGGGTGGCCTCTGCTCTAGCAGCCGTGACCCCGACCGCCCGAATTCTGAATAAGAAGGTTCTGTCCACCTGGTAAAGACACAGCGCCACACCTGCAGGGGAACCTGAGACCAAGATGTGCTTGTGAAAGACTGCTAGGCTATGGGAGAGAGCTGTTCGGGTTTGTCCCAATAAACTGAATGGATACTGTGGGGTGAGGCCTCAGCCCTGCAAAAGGATGTGCAGATGCACATACGAGGAGCACAATGTAAAAGGCCCGTACAAAGGAGCGACTCAGAGAAAGGAAGCCAAATGTCCAAATCCAGAAATGGGGCTGCTGCCACGAGAGGGGTGCCCAGGCACGGGGGGGTGGGGGGCGGGCTCCAGGGGGGAAAGCGTGCGGGGGATACGGGCACCAACCCTGTGCTGGGAGCCCAGAGAGCAAGCTGAGCAGCAGCCAAGAGCAGGGCCAGCCCCAGAGGAGGGTGCGCTGCCAGTTGGCTGGCTCCGTGCACCCGGGCTGGGGGGCGGGAGGGGGTACGCGCAGGCAGAGGTACGCCGAGTCCGGTTCCATAAACCCCCAGTTTGTTCACTCTGGCTCTGGCCAAGCCTCTCGGCTGCAAGGAGCCAGAAGGGGTCAAGCCCGAGAGAGGGGGAAAATGTGCTGGGGCTCCTCCAGGGGACTAGCCCCCAAGAAAGCAGGAGGTCCAGTGCGTCTGTGGAACCCCACCTGCACCCTCCCCACAGGAGCAGCCAGCGCTGCGCACAGGGGGTCGCCGCCACCTCCTGGCTCCCGGATGCTCCTGTCTCTCATGCCCGCACACAAGCCGGGTACTCACCACAGCCAGGCTGACCCAGGCGGTGGCCAGCTGGGTGAGGGTGGCATCCTCGTCCTGGTCCTGCATTTTCTTCAGCTCCTTCCTGGGGGCAGAGGAGAGAGGCAGGAGGTGTCCGGTAGCTGAGTGGCCAGTCACTGTGCCCCACCCCAGCCCGAGTTCCTTGCTCACGAGGCCCCAGGACCTCAGGCCCCGGCCTGGCCACCCCCCATCCACGGCTGCACACGCCTCTGCGTGCTTGCAAAGCCCACCCCAACCCTGCAAGATGGGCCCCACTGCCTGCCTCACAGAAGGAAAGTGAGGCACAGACAGTGACGCCCCTTGTCCCAGGCAACACCCTGCAGAGACGAGCAGGTAAACAATAGTGCAGTCACCCCAATGGACTAGAATGAAATAAATGGAGAAACACTCGTGTCACTGATAATCAGAGCCAGGGGGCGGGCTCTGGGTGGTCCCCATGCCGCGTGCACCCTTGAAGACAGCGGCCTGGCTGCTGGAGAACACAGGGTCCCAACATGGCCTGGCCGTTGCTAAGATACCCCCCCACCATGCACAGGCCACAGCCCAGAAGCCCCAGTGGGGAGGGGCTTACCGGGCGAGGTCCAGGCGGTCTAGCTTCAGCAGGATCTGCACCGTCATGGCCATGCTGTGGGAAGGGCGGGCAGTCAGTGAACTCCCACCCCACTTTATCCTCCACCAGGAGCTCACTCTGTGTAAGCACCACCTTCCAGAAACCTCCCCTTGAGTGCTCAGGCCACCAGCCCCGCCTTACAGAGGGGCACACTGAGGCTGACTGTCAGCCCAGCTGGGCCAAACTCAGACCTGGGCGCTGCTCGCTGGGCTGAGCACCCCATCGCTTCCCAGGCCCTGCACTCCCACCTGTCTCTGCTGAGTGTGCTTGGGCCGGGAGCTCCCATGGGGTCCCCAGGCCTGTGGCCCACTCCCTGCCCGCCCCGTGGCTGGCCATCCCATTTGTACCCCCGTCTCCTTTCCAGAGTCCCAGATGAAGTGCTGCAGGGGAACACCTGCTCCGTGCTTTCAGCGCCCACACCCACAGCCCCTTGCCTCGAGCCCAGACAGCTGTGACCACCGATCACTGATGTGGCCACTTGTTCCCGAGTTTTCCCGCCAGAACATGACCCAGCACCCAGACCAGCCCGAGGAGAAGCATGAGAAACATTCGTGGGGTGCACTGCCTCACCAGCCGTGTAACATGCCTATTGCAAACCCTTCTCTGGATCAGGTGGGACATAAACGGATATGAAGGAACACGCGGTGAGCAACTAACCAAGGGAAGGCAGAAACCAGAGCGCTCATGGGGGAGAATGGCTGCACCCTGCAGGGCTGGAGTCCTGGCTGCAGGGAGCCGGACACAGCACAGCCCAGAGCCACCTCCTGGGGTGGGGGTGGAGCCGACAGCAGGCTGCAGGACGCTCCAGTGCCCAGGCCCGGAGTGCCCTGAGGGCCCGTCTCAGAGGAGGGTCCGTGGGGCCCAGGGAGGACATGGAAATCCAGGGCCCAAGGCAGAGAAACACAAGGCTTCATGGGAGAAGGGAGGGTGCAGAAATCTCAGGCAGAGACAAAGGTGCTTTCTGCTCTGCTCCTGGGAACAGAGGGTTTTCAGCCCCGGGTGATGTGTCCTCAGAGCAATGGCCCAGCCATGCGGAAAAGTGTGTCTCCTGGACGGAGAACAAGAGCTGCAGCCTAAATGGGAGGCCCATGCCCCATCCCAGCCCCTCTCTTTCAGAGCAGCCCCCCTTGCCGTTCCTATGACGATGGCTGATGAGGCCCTGAGCTGCCTGGACACCAGAGGAGCCACTCACGCTGGCCGTTCCCCCAGTGCAGGACAGCCACTCACCACTCCAGGCTATCCCCTTGATGCAGGGTGCGCAGGGCTGCATCTGGGTTCTGGTTGTGGAAGTAGATGGAGGCAGCCATGAGCAGGAAGGTGGTGTTGGTCACGTCCACGGTCCGGCTCATCTCCCGGTCCAGCTCGGCCACGATCCCATCCCTGCGAGATGCAGCTGCTCAGAGCCCGAGGCAGGGGCGGGAGGCGGCCTCTCCCCCGTAGGAACCGACCGGCCCTGAGAGGGCGAGTCAGGCCCCCTGGGGCACAAAGCAGCGGAGGGCAGGATAGGCCCAGCTGTCTCTGCCAAGCCCCACTAGGTGCCAGTCTCGCCACCTCCCCACCAGACACTCCTCACCCCTCACATAAACACGGAAACCAAGGCCAGGAGAAGCGGGGTTGGGTGCTCCAGGCCCAATGGGGAGTGTGGGGCAGGAAGGGCCATGCCTGGCTCTGGCCACGAAGCAGCATAAACGACCATCCAGGTCTCGAGCTCCACTGGCTCTCAGTGCTCGGGGGCTGAGGTGTCCATGCCGCCCCACATGCACAGGGACAGGCTAGCTCAATGGGGACACCTCCACAGGGACATGAGGCCACACAGGTAAACCTCACACTGGCGACGTCACCAACTTCCCGAGGAGACCAGTGGTCTCAGCAGAGGGTCCTGATCTACCTCGGTCAGCGTCAGGCCTGGGTCCTGAGGGCGGCTGTGCAGGACGACACCCCACTGACAGGGTGGCTGCCCCTGGTTCCCGAGCTTGGTGTGCAGGCTGCTCCCGGCAAGTGGATGTCATGCGCGACTGGGGGCTGGGAGCCGGCAGCAGGCTGGAGTTCAGGCTTGCCCGAGGACCAGCCGGACGCCCTCACCCGCCACAGGACACCAGAGCCTCGGTCTGCTTAACTGAAACGAGGAGCTGCAACTCCTTGTTTCAAAGGGCTGCTGAGCGGTTAATGAGAGAAGGGAGGCAAGGGCCCGGCCCTGTGTCACTGCTGGACAAATGCTGTGGCTTGGGACACACAGTCTCAACAAGCGCATACGTTTCATGCGGGTTGCTGGGGGCTGGTGGCCAAGTGCCTGTGTACCTGAGTGCCCCTGGAGGGCAGGGATGTGCCTATTACTCCCTCTGCGCCCACCAGAGAGTGCCTGACGGACAAATGACTTCAAATCTGAGTCTCTTCCCCGCTCTGCACAGAAGGGCTGTGCACAGGGATCACACAGGGTTGGCGTGAGGAGCCCCAAGGCCACGTCCCAAAGCTTCCTGCCTGGTTCCTGGCACACAGGCTGTGAACACGGTGCCTGCTCTTGTCCTTGTAACCTCAGTGCTGTACGTTGTTCCTGGAACACGTTGTGGTTACCCTTGCGGGCTCCAGCACTTTCTCCACCACCTGCTCGCTGGGCAGTTTGTATGGGGTGGTTTGTACTGCCAGGATGGATGCACCAAGAGCCGCTCTGCTTTCCCGAGCACCTGCTCCACGCCGTGGGCTTCCTGCGGGTTCTTTTCTGTAGTGCTCACGGCAGCCCTGGGGCTTCTTCCCCTTCTGAAAGGAGAATGGGGTTTGTCACCCCAGCTAGAGACGTGCACAGAGAGGGTGAAGGGATGGCCTCAGGAGGCTGCCTTAGTGTCCTGGGGTTGCTGTCACAGAGCCCACAAACCAGGCAGGGGATCAAAACAACAGGGGTTTATTCTCTCCCAGTTCTGGAGGCCAGCAGTCTAAAATCAAAGTGCTGGCGGGATTGGTTCCTTCCTCCAAGGGAAGATCGGTCCTGGTCCTTTCTCCTGGAGCTGCAGCAGTCCTTGGCTTGTGTCTCTTTCACCCCAATCTCTGCCTCCATCTTCACGCAGCCTCCGCATCTGTGTCTTCTCTTCCATCTCTTATGAAGATACCAGTCACCGGATTTAGGGCCCACCTTATATGCAAGATGATCTCAAGATCCTTAACCACTTACAGCTGCAAAGACCCCCATTTCCAATGCGGTCAGGTTCACAGGTTCTGGGGGTCAGGACATGGACATGTCTTTTGGGAGTCCCCATTCAGCTGCCACTGCTTAAGCCTCTCTGAGTAAATCCTTCAAGTGTCTGTGGACGAAGGAGCCTGATCACAGAAGGTGGAGCACAGGGCGCTGCCCTCCACGAGGAAGGAGCGGAGGTTGGGGTCACAGCAGACAGTCGCACCCACACTTGGGACTCACAGATGGCGGCAGCAGCCTCCGAGGAAAGCGTACTGTCAACAAGGTCATGACCACATCCTGGTCTATTAAGTTCCACAGGGCAGAGATTGGGGGGAGGGCCCCTCTGTGAGGCGTCACAGTGCTGTGAGGGGCGGCCTGGGTGGTGGAAGGGCCCTGGGGCTGGGACAAGTAGGCGGGAATCGGCTCACAGAAGAGAGTGGCTCCCTGTCGTGGGCTGTGCTGCCCCAGCCTTCCATCCCAGCCGCCCTGTGGGGAGTGTTTTACCTCCGAAATCCCAGGGGGCCTCAAGACCAGCCCATTCCGAGGGGCGGGGGAAACCGAGGTGCAGAGGGGCCACGGGGCCTGCTGCGTCAGGCTGGTGCTCCACGCACAGGTGAGGCAGGGCCACACGGCCCCCACCTGCAGAGGCCGAGTTCACGTGCACCTGGGCGAGCATCCCAGCCAGCAAGGAACAGCCCATGCACCTGCCTGTGCAGGAACCACCTGAGGCCAGCAGGGCTGGACTGTGAGCTGTCTCAGACCCCAACGGAGCAGCAGGTAACAGGCGGGGCTGGTCCTGGGATGCTCAGCACTTCCAGGTCCCCATAGCCCGGACCACCCCACCTCTCCTGGCCATCGCCTGAGGGAGTTTGATGACTGCTGGTCTGTGGCACAGGTGGACACACCCAGCTCAGGGTGAAGACTTGCTGTCCCCTCCCACCCTCCATCTGGGCGGAGATGAACGATGCGTGGTGTGGCTGCCATTCCCTCCCCTGCACAGTGGGTGAGCAGCAATGGCTGGAAGACTGGCTGCAGGGTCCCCACCCTTATGTACCAGGGGAGGTCCTCCTGGCAAGAATGAGGCCCTCACAGTCCCTAGGTATCTGTACACAAGTCCTCATCTCTGATCCCCAGCCCCCCGCCCCCTTTGAAGCAGGGTCCATCACAGCCTCCCACTGAGCAAGTGAGGGAAACTGAAGCTCAGAGAGGTGAGAGGGCAGAGGAGGGATGCCAACTAGACATCCTCTGCCCACCCAGGCCCATCCACCGTGCCCCAGGCCTGCCCCCCACCCAACCTCACCGCCGGCTGTCGCTAGCCAGGTACTCAGCAAACATGCGCACGGCCTGGAGCTCTGGGGCCGAGGAGGGCTTGATCTCATCCAGGACCACACCGTACTTCCTCTGTGGGCAAGACAAGCAGGCTGTCAGCTCCGCCCGAACTCCCCGTGGGGTTTATATGTTCTCAGACCCCAGGAACATACAAGGGCTTCTTGGCTCTAGCACTGCCCTGGTGGAGCCCCAATACCAGGGGCCGGTGCCCACCACTCCCAGGGACCCCCTCAGCCCACGGGTGCCATCCCCGCTGGAGTGCGCTGTGGAAGCCAGCACAGCATCATTTGTTAGCTGTCGTGCCACGCTGCCCACTGCTCTAGCTGGAGACCCTGGCAGCTCACTGTTCAGCCCCTGGTGGTGAAGTGACGGGGTGAGGGCCCCACCAGCTCTGGGGGTGGGGTGCGGTGGTGTCACCAGGGGCAGGGGGTCTGGGCACTGGCTTCTATTGAGCAGAACATGCACCCCACCGACAGACACCCAGCAGGGAGGTCACTGCAGGGAGGGGAACTGGAATCAGGGACCCATTTTTCACTCTTTCTTTCTAGGTAGTTTCAGTATTTTCGTTGCCACCGACATGTATTCTTTTTTTAAAGATATATATACACACACGAATATATGAACACATCCAAGGAGATTCTGGGGCGCACCGGGGCACCCTACTCTGCTGGGGACCACACACACTGTCTGGGCCCCAGCTTCACCCTGGAGGTTGGTGGGGGGAGGGTGGTGAGGGGGGCTTGGTCCACAAGGTGGAAGTTCCATCAGGCTCCAGAATGCTCCATAGAGGGAAAGATGCAAACAGACCTGGGAAGCCACCCGAGGCCTGATGTGAGGTGGGGGCATCTGTGGAGCCATGTACCCACAACAGAGCAGCCTATGGCTGTGGCTGTGGGACGAGGTTGGCGGGAGGCTGGTGGGTCTGGGGTGGGAACAGGGCGGGGTACAATTCAATCCTGTCTGCAGAGTCCAGATTGTTTTTAGAACAGAAGAATGCAGTCTTACTGCATTATCAGGGTAATGCTGCTTTTTAAAAACCCTAGTGTCTGTGGAAGCAACCTAAATGTCCATCAACAAAGGAATGGATAAAGAAGACGTGGTACATATATACAATAGAATATTACTCAGCCATAAAAAAGAACAAAATAATGCCATTTGCAGCAACGTGAATGGACCTAGAGATTCTCAAACTGAGTGAAGTAAGTCAGAAAAAGAAAAATATCATAAGATATCGCTTATATGTAGAATCTAAAAAAAGACTACAAATGAACTTACCTACAAAACTGAAGTAGAATTACAGATGTAGAAAATAAACTTATGGTTACCAGGGTTGGGTAAGGGGTCTGGGGGGAGGGATAAATTGGAAGATTGGGATTGACACATACATGCTACTGTATACAAAATAGATAACTAATAAGGACCTACTGTACAGCACAGGGAACTCTACTCAATACTCTGTAAAGGCCTATATGGGAAAAGAATCCAAAAAAAAAAAAAGTGGATATATGTATTTGTATAACATATTCACTTTGCTGTACAACTGAAAGTAACACAACATTATAAATCAATTATACCCCAAATAAAAGAAAGAAAAGAACCTAGTGTCTAAACTGTGGGCTTTGGCTAATAACAGTATCAATATCACTGCATTGATTGTAACAAAAGCACCCTGCCAACCCGAAATGTTAATAAGAGAAAATGCCTGTGTGGGGGGTGGGCATTTGGAATTCTCTTTGCCATCTGCTCAGTTATTCTGTAAACCCAGAACTGTACTGAACAAGTGAAATTTATCGATTAAGTATAAAAAGAAAAGCAAGAAATCCCAACATTGGCCCTCTGGCCTGGTGCTCCAGGGCCTCAGGGACACTGCCACCTTCTTGTGGTGGCCACACCAGCTGCTCGTGGTCCCCGCCCCTGCCGACACTCTGTTCCTTACTCTCCTTCCCCAGGGTGTTGGCAGTCATGGTCAAGGGCCCACACTCACCTGTGCCAGGTACGCTCTGTACAGGAAGACATCCCTTTCCACATCTCTCTCCAGGCTTGACGGCTGTGGAAAAGCAGGTCAGAACTCTTGGGGGCTACGTGCCCAACAGGCCCTCAGAGGCCACAAGTGGGCAGCTTTCCCAGTGGAGTCTGGGTCCTAGTCCCGGCCCTGGCTCTCAGCTGCCTATGACCTTAGGCAGCAGGAGAGCAGCCTCCACTGAGGGCACGCGGTGTGCCGGGCACCTCATTCTGTGCCACCCTGACATCTCCCTGGGAAAGGAGGTTCGACCGTCACCCCCATCCATTCAGGTGAGGGATGGGGGCACCAAAAGTGCTGAAACTGCTCCAGCCACACAGCAGGGGCCAGGGCAGAGCCCACGCTTCTGACCACTGGACACGTGGCTGCTTGTGTCAAGGCGGAAGGACCCCAGGGTGCAGTGGATCAAAACAGAAGCTGCTCAACAGTATGGGTGGTCCGAGGACAGCAAGGGGTGGGGGTGGGGGTAGGGGTAGGTATGGGAACGCCCTGATGCCCAAGTTTGTACAAGCCTAGCAAACAGGCCTGGGAGGATTCCTATCCGGACATGAATGGTGGATACTGGAGAAGGGATGGGACCCAGCGGGAGACGTGCGAAAGGGACTTACTTTCTGTAATGGATACTTCCATGCCTCTTGTTCTTGTCCTGCTTTTGTTTCAAAACGTTCTTTAAACGTGACAAACAGGAGAGATGAAGGTCTGCCTCACTCGGAGGACCTTTCTGGGAGAGCTCAGCTTGGCTGCCCCAGCATAGCGATGTCTGGGTCTAGCCAGGCTGGGTGAGACCTTGGGGACCGCCCTATACTCAGGGACGAGGCCCACGGGCCACACTCCCTCATCCCAGCCACCACACAGAACCCAGAAGCAGGTGTGAGGTGACCTCCTACAGGGTTCACTGTGGGACTGCGAGGGAGGCCCCCATGAGGCTACAGGCAAGCGAGGGACCCTTCCTCGGAAGAGCAGCTTTGGACCACGCCCCAGGGTGC
The DNA here is from genome assembly GCF_937001465.1 of Orcinus orca. Taxonomy (NCBI): domain Eukaryota; kingdom Metazoa; phylum Chordata; class Mammalia; order Artiodactyla; family Delphinidae; genus Orcinus; species Orcinus orca. Next base: position 11,114,837 of record NC_064561.1, on the reverse strand, counting down.
TGGCTGACTTCCTGTGGGCCCTGTGGCACCTGGGGTGGCACAGAGCAACTCAGCCTAGAGGGCACGCGGGTGCTGGGACAGGCCACCTGGGGGCTGGGAGAGGAAAGTGGCATGGGGGAAGGGGGCCGGCCACCTTGGAGTCACTACTCCAACAACCTCTAAACCACAGGGCCTGAGGAAAAGCACAGAGAGAATGAACAGCCTGTCCAGCTGCCAGAGCACAGGGACAAATGTTCTGGAGCCCCGCCGGTGGGAGCACGCCAGGACTGCTCTCCCCCGAGGCTGAGAACCAGACTCCTAGTCCCCAGGCCTTCTTCCCAGCCTGAGGGGGCGAGGGCGCTGAACGTGTCCTCCTCCCAGGCCAAGGGAGACTGCGAACAAGAAGCCTGGCTCCTGGCCCCAGCCAGACTCAGGCCAACTTTGCCTGGGGGTCCCAGCAGCTTGCTCTGGCCTTGGTGGCCAGGCTGGGGATCTGGCCATGATTTGGAACACGGTGTCCTCTATATGAGTGACTCTGAAATGACCCTCAGAGGTGGTCACTGGTGAGGACAACCCACCTGGGGTCCCCATACCACCCTCAGTAAAAAAAGAGACAAATGTTGGCTGTTGCTATCTTTGAAGCAGGGACACAGTGGGATGCCTTGTGGGGGACCAGGGTCCCAGAGGCAACTCTGAGCCTCAGCTGCCCCCTCTGTAAAACAGGCACCATCACTGACCCTGCAGGACTGCCAAGGGGGGTCACCGAGACCCCACACACAGACGCTCAGGACCCTCTCAATCAGCCAAAGAGAGAAGAGCTTCTGGGAGGTGTAAGAACAAGGACAGATGTACAGACCAGGGAACACCAGGGACTGTGATGCATGCCACCGGGTGAGTGGTCTGGTCCCCAGTCCTGACAGCTCATCAGAATCACCTGGGAGCTCAGAAACCAGAAAAGCCAGGAGGCTTATGCCCACCAACGACGTCCAACCCCGAGGTGGCCTCAAACTGCCTTCAAACAGCTCAGAGGTGCAGCCAGACCTGAGAGGAAGGGGTACTGTAAAGGGAAGTCGGTGATGGGGTTTGGCAAGGAGGATCACGTTCCCTCCACTTACTGGCCATCAGTGTCCCCTGACCACACTCGACGGTCAGCTCCTGGAGGCTTTCTTAGCTGCTTCATCCCTAACACCTGTGCAGTGCCTGCCATCTTGTGGGCACTTGCGAAATGTCTGACAGGTCGGGAAACAAACATCATCATGATGCCAGCACTGAGACACACCAGGTGTTCTACCTGGCGCCATCTCTGGAGGTGCCTGAGGTTGCTGGGGCTGCTATAACTAACCACCAGCTGGGCTGGGGGGTGTGCTTAAAGAAACAGAAACGTATTCTCTCATGGTTCTGGAGGCCAGAAGTCCGAGATCAGGCAGAGCTGTGCGCCTTCCATAGGCTCTCTGGGAGGATCCTCCTTTGCCTCATCCGGCTTCTGGTGGCTCCAGGTAGTCCCTGGCTTGTGGCTGCCTCACCCCCACCTCTGCCTCCATCTTTTCTGTCTGCCTCAAGCCTCTCTCTTAGAAGGACACCAGTCATTGGATTTAGGGTCTATCCCAGCTGATCTTGTCTAGAGATCCTTCACTGAATTACAGCTGCAAAGACTCTTTTCCAAATAAGTCACATTCACAGGTCCCGGGTGAACGTATCTTTTCAGGGACACCATTCAACCCAGTACAGGCTGCCTAAGAAGGTTTAGGTGGCCTGTGGACCAGAATTAAATCACGTCAAATGGCTCAGCAGGGACAGGACTCCCACTCTTCTGGATGCGTCAGGTAGGATCTCTTGGTTTGGTGCCGGTGCATGTTTACCACGTTGCTAAAGAGGGTGTAGCTCCCCCAGCTCAGAGGTTTGGCCGCAGTGTGCCTCCAGCAAGAGTGACTGCTGAGGGCTTCCCTGGTGGCGCAGTGGTCAAGAACCTGCCTGCCAATGCAGGGGACACAGGTTCGAGCCCTGGTCCGGGAAGATCCCACATGCTGTGGAGCAACTAAGCCTGTGCGCCACAACTACTGAGCCTGCACTCTAGAGCCCGTGAGCCACAACTACTGAGCCTGCACTCTAGAGCCCGCATGCCACAACTACTGAAGCCCATGCACTTAGAGCCCGTGCTCCTCAACAAGAGAAGCCACCACAATGAGAAGCCCACGCACCACAACGAAGAGTAGCCCCTGCTCACCGCAACTAGAGAAAGCCTGTGTGCAGCAACGAAGACCCAACGCAAACAAAGATAAAAAAAAAAAAAAAAAAAAAAAAACCTGTTGGGACTTCCCTGGGGATTAAAAATCCGCCTGCCAACGCAGGGGACATGGGGTTCACTCCCTGGTCCGGGAAGATCCCACATGCTGCAGAGCAACTAAGTCCGCGAGCCACAACTACTGAAGCCTGCGCGCCTAGAGCCCGTGCTCTGCAACAAGAGAAGCCACCGCAATGAGAAGCCCGCGCACCGCAACGAAGACCCAACACAGCCAATAAATAAGTAAATAAATAAATAAGAGTGCTGATCTGGTTTCCTTTGTTTTCCATCACTCTCTACATACAGCAGGTCATGCTGATTCCTTCAGCAGGGAGGTAAAGTTTGCATATTATGACACAATAAGATGGAAAGAACACATTGCTGTAATGTAAGCAGAACAGACACACAACAGAAGACAGACGGCGGATCATGAGTATAACGCTGAACCTCACAGGGACCCTACTGAGATGAATGTCATCGTTCCCATTTGACAGAAGGGGAAAGTGAGGCTCAGAGAGGTGCAGTGACTCAGCCCTGGCTGCAGAGAGAACACAGAAGAGACAGAATCTGAGCCCAGGTCTGTCTCAATCTTCTCATGGTCTACACTACCTCAGCAAGGAGGCATGTAACAACCATGGCGCCAAACGGACAAGGTCCCCCAGAGATGTCCATACCAGTCCCTGGGGCCTGTGAACAGCTTACGTTACATCACAAAAGGGACTTCACAGGTGTGATTAAGATTATGGACCCTAAAAATGGAGACACTATGCTGGGTTATCTGGGAGGATCCAGTCTAATCACGGAAACCCTTAAAAGCAGAGGACTTTTAGACAAAAGAAATGAAAAAGGGGAAATTCGAGAGACTCCAAGTGAGAACCCTGTGGCTGGTTCTGAGATGGAAGGGTGATATGCGGGGTTGAGGACTGGAGAGAAGCATCCAGAAGCCTCCAGGAGCTAAGGGTGGTCCCTGGCCAAGAGGTAGCAACTTGAACAAGTTAGGAAGGTGCTTCTTCCCCAGAACCTCCAAAAAAGGACACAGCTGGGCCAACACCTTGATTTTAGCCTGGTGAGAGCGGTGTTGGACTTCTGACTTACAAAAGCTGCGAGATAATAAACGTGTGCTGCCTGACTTAAGCTGTCGTTTGGTAATTTGTCACAGTGGCCATGGAAAACTAATACAGTCATGCAAATGTTATTTCAACGATTCCTAATCTCTTACTGAAGTCTGTTTGAGGTTTTACCCCCCATTATGCAGATGACACTCGGGGACATGGGGTTCACTGCCAAAGGCCAGAAGGGAAAGCAAGCCTTCCTTACTTCAGAATCCAAATTCCTCCCAACCCTCTGGCTGCCTCTGGGAAGATGTCTGCAACTCCCTTGTGTGGCGCTCCGATGGCCTCCCACACCTTCAGAATAAAATCCAAACCCCTGCTGTGGCCCTTCAGGCCCTGCCCCTCACTCTGCCCACCTCCTTCTTCATCTCCTCCACTGTGCTCACCTCACTCCTGCCACACCACCCTCATGCCTTGACTACATGGAGCTCACTGTTGCCTCAGCACCTTTGCAGCAACTTATGGGGTTAGAGCCTTCTCAAGGTTTGGTCACAGGTTAAAATGGCAGTCAGAGAGCCCTGATCTGACCACTCCCACGTGAAGCAGCCCCCACCCCCATTTCTGATCAGCACTTTTTTATCTCCCCTCTACCCTAGAGGACTCAAACTGAAAACTATGTATTCTCTTCCTTGGTTACTTATTTACTCTCTTCAGGACACTACACCATGAGGGCTGGCAAAGACCCTGTCATGTTCACTGCTCTTAAAAATTCTCCAATGGCTCACTCTCAAAGTGACAGTACCATCCATGTGCCTCCCCAAATGGTGCTGCTCGTGGGCCCTGCTGCCCCCTCTCCTGTCACCCACTCACCGCCTGGTTGCCTGGGCCCTGCCTTGAAGGGCTACATTTTCTAGCTCTCAAACAGCCAGGCTCACTCCCACCACTCTCCGTCGCACCACCTCCTGACATCTTGTTTATTTACTTGTTTACTGTCTGTCTCCCTTGGGAGCTGAGGCTTCCAAGAGAGCTGGGAGTTTTGTCTATTTTGTCACTGCTTTGAGCCCAGCACTGATATCCTGCCTGGCCCATACAGATGCTCAATGAGGAATGTGTGAATGAATGAATGCGCAAGTCTGGGGAGAAATAACCTGGTTAGTGGGGCAGGGTAACGAGCGAGAAGCCATTTCTCTCCTGAGCCTCCCTTTTCTCACCTGTAAAATGAGGATAAACAACAGTCCCTACTTCACGGGTACTGAGGGCATGGCGGCACAGTGTGGGTGCTCAACAGATGGAAACTATTATTGTTGCTGCTGTCTTAATGATTACTACTGTAGCGTAGTATCATTACCATTGTTATTATTACTATAGCGGTATGAACCCCTCTCTTACTCAAATGCCTCCCAAGGCTCAGTCTGAGAGAGCGCTCAGAGTGAGAAGTATCGTTAAAGTGTTACTGCTTTGAGTTTGGTCATAGGACAAGGATAATTCTTCACCGCGCTCTGAAGAGATGTGGCGGCGTGGTGGGGGCGCGGGGATGAAACGGCGCGAGGTGAAGAGGAAGGGTTTTTAAAACCAGAGCGCGACCCGCAGCCACCAGGAAGCGTCTTCCGCCTCCGCCTCCGCCTCCGCCCCCAAGGTCCCCCAGCCCCGCAGCCGCCGCACCTTCACCCGCTGCGCCTCGTTGATGCACTGCTGGTAGCTGCCAATGTAGAAGGCATTCTTCACGTCGAACAGCTCGTCCACCTCCCCGGAGCCTCCAGAGGCTGAGCAAGGAGCCGGAGGCGCCATGTTGCTGGCCGCTTACCCGCTACTCCCACTGAGAGACACGTCGGCCGGAAGGAGGGAGTCACCGCGGGGCACGCCGGGAAGTGTAGTTTACTCGTTCATCCCAAGAGATGAGCCAATGGGAGACTCAAACGGGAGTCAAAGGGGCGGGAGACGCAAGTGCGTCTTGCAGGGCATCTGTAATTCGATTCGATCCTGAGAGCCAACGGGATTCGGGGAAGAGTGGTAAGGATGTGGTAGAGGCTAGGAATGGCAGTGAACTGCAGAGGGTGGGACCAGGCAGGAGGCAGATCCAATAAACTGGAAGGTTTTCCTGACGTCATCAACACGCACCGGAAGCACGGCTCACACTGGTGCTTACACTGGGCTGGCGGCGAGGATGGCTGGCTTTGCGGAGCTTGGGCTGTCATCCTGGCTCGTGGAACAATGTCGGCAGCTGGGTTTGAAGCAGCCCACGCCCGTGCAGCTCGGCTGCATTCCCGCCATCCTGGAAGGTGAGTATGGCTAGACCTCTTCTCCAGGAGGCGTCCCCGCTCCTGTCACCTCACTTTGCCTTCTCGCCCCTTTTGCCCACGCCGGCCCCGTGAGGCGAAGGGCAGTCTTGGCCCTTACGGGCGATCCTGGGTTCCGGAGGCAGACTAGGCAGTGTCGGCGTTTAGGGTGTACGGCTGACTCGCTGTGTGTCCGCACTCAAGTGATGTAATCTCTGAAACTTTTATAGCCTCACAGCACTGGGAGGGTTTGATGAAAAACTAATAGATAGTACTGGGAAAATTCGGTAGTGCTTGGATTACTATCTCCATTTTACAAATGGAAACTGAGGTTGCCAAGATTACTGGTAAATCCACGGCTCTGGTCCCTAGACTGCTCTTCTCCCCACTCCTCTGGTCCAACCCAGTTTTGCCATTAAAGGGACGCCTTCAGGAAGCCTAGGATGTGATAAATTGAGGCATTAAATGAACAAGGATGAAGGAGTCAGTAGGGAGCATAGGATGCAGATTGGGGGGAGGACATTCTGGCTTTCCCAAGCCCTGATACCCCGGAAGGAGTCAAAACGAGGTCGTGGTTAGTAGCAGGTATCTCAGGTCAGATGGATGTGGGTTCCAGTCCAGCCTGATACTCACTGTCTGTGTATCCTGGGAAAATCTTTGAGACTTTGTTTCCCCTTATGTTAAATGGGGATTATAATGGCTTCGCCCTTCTAAAATGTGTCAGTTGCTCTAAATGGAAAGTTGTCAGAATGCCTGGAACGGGAAGGGTACAGGCCAGTACTGAGCATACAGTAATTGCTCATTAAATGTTAGCTGCTGTAAACTGTGCCCGATACAACACCTGTCTACACCTGTGACACTGCTTTGCTCTCTGCCCAGGTCGGGACTGCCTGGGCTGTGCCAAGACAGGCAGTGGCAAGACGGCAGCGTTTGTCCTGCCCATCTTGCAGAAGCTGTCTGAGGATCCCTATGGCATCTTCTGCCTCGTCCTGACACCCACCAGGTGAGCGCCCCAAAGGCCTCGTGGGTGAGTTAACCAGCTGTGTTCTCTCGGGCAAGCGCCTTTACCTCTCTGAGCGCACTTTCCATGTGTGCAAGATGGGGACAGAAATTATGCCCACCTCTTAGAGGTGCTGAAGAATTAACAAGACAGTGTGTGAAAAGTTCTGAGCACAGGGCTTGACTCAGGGGCAAGCAGGAAGGCCGGGAAGTAGGAACACAGGCAGAGAAAAGGCCTGGGCGGAGCTGGGGCTGGGGGCAGAGAGGAGAGGACTTGGACACTGACCAGCCCTGGGGGAGGGGGGACTGACACTTGGGTCTCAGGCTTTGATGACTGTGGTGTTGAGGCCATTGCTGAGGACGTGGGAAGAAGAAAGGCCAGTGTGGGTAGGACTGGCAGGGGACAAGCCATGGGCTGTTTGGGGATCCAGCCTAGTGAGAGGGTAGGGACCACAAGGGGCCTCCAACACTCAGTATCAGAACCTTTGTCCAAAGGGGACTGGGAGCCTCGGAGGGTGTGTGAACAGGAGAGGTCCAGGCAGGAGGCCGTAGGGTGGAGATGGGAATGAGAGGCAAGCACAAAACCGCTATCTGACCCAGGCTGGCCCCTTCATGCCCACAGGGAGCTGGCCTACCAGATCGCAGAGCAGTTCCGGGTCCTGGGGAAGCCTCTGGGCTTGAAAGACTGCATCATTGTCGGCGGCATGGGTATGGGGGGCCCAGGGAGGCTCTGGGCATGGACCCTCTGCAGCCTCAGACCATCCACCCAGCCCCACCTCTCGCCCTCCACCCACAGACATGGTGGCCCAGGCCTTGGAGCTCTCCCGGAAACCACATGTGGTCATCGCCACACCAGGGCGCCTGGCTGACCACCTCCGCAGCTCCGATACCTTCAGCATAAAGAAGATTCGCTTCCTGGTAAGTCAGCCTGGGGCCCTGATACATCCATGTGGGAAATGTGTGTCCCACAGGCCATCCAGTACCACGCTGGGAATGGTGATAAGAACAGCTCAGGAACCAACAAAAGGGGGCCTGTATTAGTAAAGATAGTTGGGGGCTGGGCCTCTCTGAGGAGGTGACATTGGAGCTGAGACGGGTGAGGGAGAAGGCCTCCAAGACCTAGAGGGAGAGTGCTCTAGGGCCCACATCTTAGACCAGGAAGGAGGCACATGGGGAAGGTGGGTCGAGCCCAGGCATGTAGTCAGGATTCGGCCAGCACCCTCACCCCAGATCCCTACCCCCTGCTGCCGGCACTACAGGTGATGGATGAGGCGGACCGGCTGTTGGAGCAGGGCTGCACTGACTTCACCGTGGACCTGGAGGCCATCCTGGCGGCTGTGCCGGCCCGCAGGCAGACGCTGCTCTTCAGTGCCACGCTGACCGACACGCTGAGGGAGCTGCAGGGCCTGGCCACCAACCAGCCCTTCTTCTGGGAGGCTCAGGCCCCGTGAGTCCATAGCCACGCTCCTGGGGGAGCAGGGCAGGCGGGAGTCCAAGTGGGGGTCACACCCAACAGAGGTTACTACCCATGGGCAGGGTGGGCTATTGGCCTCATTCAACAGAAGGGGAAACAGGCCCGCCTGTCCCCAGTGTGCGCACAGTAGAACAGCTGGACCAGCGCTACCTGCTAGTGCCTGAGAAGGTCAAGGATGCCTACCTGGTCCACCTGATCCAGAACTTCCAGGACGAGCACGAGGACTGGTCCATCATCATCTTCACCAACACATGCAAGTGAGTGTGGGCAGGCCTGCCTCTCCCATCCCCCGGGCGCCCCTCCCATAGCCCTTCACGGAGGCCTGAGAGGTGGCCCAAGGTTGGAGGTATGAGGCATACAGATGGTCTCGGCACTCCGGGGCCTCTGCTCAGACCAGCAGTTTCAGAGGATGCACTCAAGGGGGCTCAGAGAGGTCAAGCAGTTTGCCAAGGTCACCCCTCCTGAAGGCAGAGCCAGGATTTGGGGTTCCTCAGACCTGCCTTTAACCGGAAGGGCTGAGGGCCTCAGGCTCTCTCCAGGAGACCCCTGCAGCAGCTGCGAAGGCCCTGGAGCAGCCTATTCGCTGTGGTCTCAGGATGTCAATGAGGCCCGGCACATCAGCACCAACACCTGGGGCTGTCCTCTCCGCAGACCCAGGGATTTCAAAATCCTTTGAGGCGTTCAGGGAGAGCGTCAAGGAGCTGTAGAGTAGCCTAGCCTGAGCCAGCGTAGAAGGGCAGTCCACAGCACGTGGAGGAGACCTCCTGACTGCTGCCCCCCAAGAATTTCTTGGCCACCAGAAGAGAAAAGTCTGGATGTAGGGCCCACTCTTGTTGGCTTAGGCCAGGGGAGGGGTCAGTGGGCAGGACACTGCAGCCCGGCTTCTCCTTCCCCAGCTGTGCAGGGCCACCTACTTGGGGACTCGGGGGGTGGGAGGGCCAGGAGCACCTTTCCAGGACCCTAGCGCTAGATGGGCTGACAGCACATCCTTCCTGCCAGGACCTGTCAGATTCTGTGTATGATGCTGCGCAAATTCAACTTCCCCACCGTGGCTTTGCATTCCATGATGAAACAGGTGAGGCGTTGGGCGGCCCCACAGATCCCCTCACCCGCCAGCCTTGCCCTGGGGACTTCTCCCAGCTTTTGCCCAGGCCCTTTCCTCTGCCTGGAACACTCTTCCTGCCACCTGTCTGCCCCAGTCTGGCCTCCTCAAGGTCATCTCCCTCACTGGACTGTGAGCCACTTGAGGGCGGAGACTGTCCTGGCCTCTGCCCTGTCCCCAGCCCTCACACAGTAAGCGCTCAAACGTTTGTTGAGATGCTACCTCACACCCCACTTCCCACCCCCAATTCTCTCCCCAATCCGGCACAGAAAGAACGCTTTGCCGCCCTGTCCAAGTTCAAGTCCAGCATCTACCGGATCCTGATCGCGACAGATGTGGCCTCCCGGTGAGCAGCTCCAGGGTACTCCCTTCCCCAGGACGCCCCCCACAAAAGGGCCAGAGGGAGGGACTGGCTTCAGGCATGGGTCAGGCAGCCTCAGCTTCACTGCTGAACGACCTTGGGTGAGTCCCAACCTCAGTTTCCCCACATGGACAGAGGTGCTGACCGAACTCTCTCTCCAGGGGCCTGGACATTCCCACGGTACAGGTGGTCATCAACCACAACACCCCTGGGCTCCCGAAGATCTACATCCACCGAGTCGGCCGGACAGCCCGTGCAGGTGAGCACACAGGGTGGGGCAGCCTTTGGCACCCGCCCCTTCTGCCTGCCCACACCACGAGGAGCCAGAGTCACAAGCTGGTGGGACACAGGAGGGCTACAGGCCACAGGTGAAAGACACTAGAGGAAGCACTTGCAAGTTGGGGGAATCGGCCTTTCAAAACCGTAGGTGGGGATGCTCTGTCTTCTCACCCCCAGCAGCACTAACAGTGACACATGCTGTCCCCTGGGGACACGGTACACACTGGCCCCATCCCCACCACTCCCTGTTGCCTCACCCCAGGCCCCTTTACCCGTCAGGGCTGCCAATCCATGCCCAGCAGCAAATAGGTGTACGAGTCCTGGTGGGTATGACGCTGCCCTGTGGGATTTGCCGTCCAAGTTCAACCCCTCGCTGTGACTCTGGCTAGGAGCCAAGGAGGCATCCTTGTGTCTGCTCCCCAGCCCCACCCAGGAGGGGCGCGGAGTCCAGGAGATTTTCTCACACCTGGAGTGGGCAGAGAGACGGTTTCTGGGGCCAGACTGGGCCTGGCCCTTCTCTCCTCCCCTGTGGCCTCAGGAAGGTCACATCAGCTCTCTGGGCCCCCACTGCCTCATCCAACAATGGGTAATAAGAAGGTGACACCTGTTTGGGGCTGCTCCGAGGGCCATGCGCCTGGCCAGCTGCCAGTGCTGTTCCAGCACTAGTCACTGTCACAGGAACGGGGAATGGAGAAAGTGGTGTGCAGAGATCTGAGCTGAAGCCTGTCTGGGCTTATTGCTGACAGAACTTGGCCTGGGCTCCCTGGCGGCCACACCAAAATGGGAAATCAGCCACATCACCTGTATAAGGCCAAGCTGGCAGGAGAGCTGCCTCTCCCTGGAGTCCTGCAGCTCCCCTGGGACAGACCTGCCTACTACGCAGAGGTCAGGCAGGGGGTTGAGCCCTGACGCCCTGAGCGTCATTCATTTCCAGTCACTCACTCACCTACCGAGCTCCTGTACTGTTCCCCTTGATTGAGAGGAGCCCTGAGCCGCCTGCTGGTCAGGACCTGCTTCTGTTGGCCCTTTGTCTTGGCCTCCAGCACACAGCCTGGGTGTGTCCCCACAGGGCGGCAGGGACAGGCCATCACGCTGGTGACGCAGTATGACATCCACCTGGTACACGCCATCGAGGAGCAGATCAGTGAGTGGAGGGGCAGAGGAGGAGAGGGGAGGGGAGGCAGGTGCTTCTGGGTGAGATGCCACTCAGCCCTATCAGACACCCGCTAGCCTGCTCACGTAAGCAGGCTTAAACTGCGCTTTCCTTTTTATGCAACCCTCAGAGAAGTTTCTTTTGCCCAGTTGTTGAAACAAGCTCTGCAATGGCCTTCAGCAGCTGAAAGCCACATCTGGTGGGAAGGGACTTTGGTTTCTCAGACCAGAGTGTGTGGGTGGTCCCTGTGGATGAGTCAGAAGCCCCAGGGCTCGGGCCTGGGCATGTTTGAAAAACCCCCTTGGGTGGTTTAATGTGTAGCCAAGACTGAGAACCTCTGGGGCACCTCCAGTCACTGCACAGACTGTCCTAAGATTCAGAAATGTCTTGACTTTAAAGGACACTGTTTCCAGGAAAAAAAAAAAAATCCCTAGTCAAATTCATAGTATTGCTAACAACAAAAAAAGAGCAGTCTATACCTTCCTTGGGTCTGAAATCTTAGATCTTGCCCACCTGATCCTTATCTGCTATGGCCCTGGATGGCCTTGCATGCCCTGCTACACAGGGAACTCACTACATAGTTGAAATCCCTCTCCATGTCGTGCCTGCCCCCCTGTGACGCTGCTGTCCCCACAGAGAAGAAGCTGGAGGAGTTCTCGGTGGAGGAACCTGAGGTGCTACAGATCCTCACACAGGTCAACGTGGTGCGGAGGGAGTGTGAGATCGTGAGTGTCAGGGAAGGGGCTGGTCCTTGGGGCCCAGGGTGCTTCCTGGAAGATGGTGACCCCCAAGACGGCCTCTCCCTCCCGCCCCCCAGAAACTGGAGGCAGCCAACTTTGATGAAAAGAAAGAGATTAATAAGCGGAAGCAGATGATCCTGGAGGGGAAGGTGAGGGCTGGGCCGGTGGTGGAGTGGGCGTGGGGCACAAGCTTCCCCGCAGACGATCAGCTTAGCCACCTTCCGGTCCTCCCCATGCCAGGATCCCGACCTGGAGGCCAAGCGCAAGGCCGAGCTGGCCAAAATCAAGCGGAAGAACCGGCGCTTCAAGGAGAAAGTGGAGCAGGCACTGCAGCGGCAGAAGGCCAGCGGGGCTGGCCGCAGGGGGTGTCCATCCAGGGCCCAGCCTGAGGCCTGCTTGTCCCCAGCACCAGCTCAGGGCCCGGCCTGAGTTCCACACGGCCCCCGTCTGCCCAGCCTGGGACGCCTTCATCCAGCTGAAGGTTGGAGGGTCCTCCCCTCAGGATAATCTCTCCTCCTAGTCTGCCCAGTCCCCCTCAGTGGAGCCCACGGACACCCACGTTCAGTGCGCAGCCCTCCACCCCACCCTGCAGCCCCTGGTGGCCCCTCCTCAGAACCTTGGCCAAGAGGCAGGCTGCAGAGGAGGAAAGAAGGCTATGAGGTTGGGCCCAAGTCCACGTGCAGTGACCCCAGCCCAGGGTCACCCTGGGGGTGCCGTGGGGCCCCAGAGCGAAGGTGTGTCGTTGCAGGAGATGCTCAATAAATGAGTCTTTTGACTTCCCCAGTCTGACTCTCGGGGAGCAGGGGCAGAGGGAGGAGGGTATGACTGCCTATACTTCTCAAGTCTCCCAGAACACCACTTACCACCCCCCCATCCCCCCGGGTCTCCTTTCCTGTGGGGCCAGGCCCAAAGCTTTGAACTGCAGTGCTGACCATTCCAGCCGAGTGACCTTGGGTTGGTGAAGCCCCTTATATGGGCCTTGGTTTCTTCATCTGGAAAATGGGCATAGCAACTGCTCTTCTCTGCAAATGCAGATGTTTTGGTGAGATCCCTCCCATGCCCAGTGAACACAGCCATGGGCTAGGACCTTCCCCTCCTGCCCACCTGCTTGTATTTGGGGTTTGTGGCCAGAGTGAAGTGGTGGGAGGAGTCCTTAACCAGGGTCCACCTTAGTCCAAACTGGTCCAGACAACATGGGCAGAGCCCAAGAAGATGGGGCAGCAGAGCCATGTGGCCTGGCATGCCCCTGAGGCTTTCTGGCCTCCCTCTCATCTCTGAGTGGCTCACCAAACCCTACACAGACCGAGGGCAGCGGGTCCAGTGACGGCGACCGGGTACCTAGCTACTCACACACCACACACACAGCCACGCTTAGAAATGTAATTTGGGCACCAGCACATGCCCTGGGGAGTCTAGAAATTCTACACGATGAAGAGCTCAAAAACAGCCCGTGAGCTGTGAACAGCCAGGGCCGGCTGGAGTACTGTGGACAGGCCCTCCCCAGGCTGAGTCGGGCCCCAGTCCCTGCCGGGGGAATGGCCCACTGTGCCGCCTGCGGCCTGGCCCGTGCCCCAGGCGGGAATCGTTCATGTAAAACTAGCTCCCGCAGGCCCCTGCTCCCACGTAGACCCAGAGGCCGGACTCAGGGCGTGCCCTCGGCCAGGCGGGCCAGGCCCTCCCGCAGCTCGCTCAGCTCAAACAGCCTGACGTCCAGCAGCTGCGCGGCCCGGCCCACCTCGGCCCGTGCCCGCTCCCGCTCTACCCGTGCCTCCTCCAGGCTGCGCTCCGTTGCCCGCAGCTGGTGCTCCAGCTCCGCGTTTCGGGTCTCCAGTTCCTGCAGGGAGAGGGCAAGCAGGGTTGGGGGCCCCAGCAAGTCTCAAGCGTCCAGCATCTGAATGCTATCCCCACAGCCTCCACTCTGGGCCAAGCCCTCTCTGTCTCCTGGCCTCCTCCCTGCCACCTCTACCCAAGACACTCCCTGGTCCCCTGATTGGAACATCACTGAAATGACAACATTCCTCTTCTGCTCAAGACCCTCGTCACCCATCATGCTGGGAATGAAATCCATACCCCTCCTTGCTCATTCCAACCCAGGCTTGCTGGCTTCCTTGTGGTTCCTTGAACATACTTTCTTCCCACCTCAGGGCCTTTGCATATGCTGTGCACTCTGCCCAGGAAACAACAGGGAGCATTCCCCCAACCTCTCTCTCTTTGGGGGCACCAGCTCCTTTAACTTCTCCCTCCTGCTGGACTCACAGGACATGCTTGAAGGTTTCTCAGATAAAGTCTACAGTGAGGGCCAGGCCAGCACACCTGGGTACAAATGCAAGCTCCTGACCTCAGGCTGGGAATGTGTGAGGATTTGATGGGGTCAAGAATGAAGATTCAACAGAGACTCAAAAACCGCTTGTTGAATGAATGGAAGGAGATGAAACATTGTACTAATAACCATGTTTTATAAACCACCCACTGATTCCGTCCTTCCATGCACCTGGTCGTCCAAATCCTTCACAACCTTAGATGTCTTCCTACTCCATTTATAGGTGAAGAAACTGAAACTCAGGGAGGCACATAGCTGCCCAGAACCCACTAGGTAGGGAAGATGCCAGGTCTGTCCTACATCAGAGGCTGGCTGCCTTGGGTGGTCACCCCACCCCGCCTCACAGCAACCGCACACACCTGCACCTTCTGCTGTGTCTCCTCACGCTCGGCGCTGTCTGGGGCCTCACGGGGACCACCAGTCTGGCTCTTCAGCGTCTGGATCTCCTAATGGAGAAGTTCCCAGAATCCATTCTGAGAGTCCTGGCTCCCCCATGGGAGATCAGGGAAGGCAGGGCCCAAGGAAACACAAACGCATACAGACACGCTCACACACCTGGTCCTTAGTTTGCACTAGTGCCTCCAGCTGCTCCAGCGACTGGCCCGGTCCCTCCTTCTCACTGACCGCGGGTGGCTCGGCGGTGGCAGCCTGGGCCTCCAGCTCAGCCACCTGTGCAGACAGGAAGGTCAGCCCCTGACGCCCCAGCCTGTACTCTCCTGATCCCTGGGGAATATGCCTGACCAGCCAAGCCCATGACTGGGCACTAACCCCTTCTGGTTGGGGCCACCACCCCGCCTCTGGCAGGTAGGTCTTTAGGGTCTGACAACCCTCTGAGGCTGACATTATTTCAGACCCATACTACAGAACAAGAAACTAAGGCTCAGGGAAGTGATTTGCCAAGATCACACAGCCAGCCAGGGAACCCAGGACAGATAGGAGGCCGGGGCTTCACAGTGGTCCGGGCCACTTGGGGTCTCTGGGAGGGAGGGGCTTCCTCACCCGCTGTCGCAGCCTCTCGGCCTCTGCGCGCTGGGCCTCCAGCTGCTGCCTCCACTGGGCGGCGGCGGCGTTGGCCTCTCGCAGGGCGCTCGCCAACTTGTTGTTACTGTCCTGAAGCGCGAAGAACTCGGCCTCCCACTGCACCTCGCCCACCGAGCTGCGGGGACGGGGGAGTCGGCAGAGGGTAGGGCGGGGTCTCACTGGGCCTGAGGCAGGGTGAGGGAGGTGCTGGGCTGGGGGCGGGGTTATGGTTGGGGCCAAGGTACCTCGGGACTAGGGGGTGGGGACGTTCCGGGGAGGCGGAGTCTTGTCGGGGGTGGGGTCAAAGTAGGCGCTTTGGTGTCAGTTCAGTGAGACACAGTCGGAAGGCCAAGCAGGATCAGCCCAGGAGATGTGGACAGCACAAAGTGGGTGGGGAGGCACCCGTGGGTTTAGAATTAGCCAGGGGAGATGTGGACAGGCCAGAGTTAGCCCCGAGTAATGGATGAGGCAGGAGCGGGGTCGGCTCTGGAAGGGGCATAGTCTGAGTGTCTCCTCTCCTACCACAGGCCTTGGGTCCAGTGTCAGATCCCGCCGCTTGAACAAGTCCCTACAGTTTCTGAGAACTTCCTCTCCCCTCTTCCCCAACCCTTCGTCCTGCCACGCCCCTGTGCCCCGCCCTACCCCCCTCACCCCTCGGACAGCATCTTTCTGAGCCGCTCGCGCTCAGCGGGGCCGGGAGCGTCCGCGCTCTGGCTGCGGAATAGCTTCTCGTCGCCGGGGCCGTTGGAGCTGACGAGGGGGCTCGGGGTCACCTAAGAGCATGGGCAGAAGTGAGGGCACAGTGAGGGCTGATGCTACGTGGTTCGTGACTGAGGGCAGGAGGTCTTTCCCAGCACTGGGATCTGACTGCTCCTTTCCCCTCCTCACCCACCACCAATGGCTCCCGATGGCCCCTTTCTGGGCCCTGCCCCCCACCTTGCCTGCTGGGCTCTCACCAACCCCCAGGAGCAAACCTGATGCAGTCTAGCCTAAACCCCGGGAGATACTCATAATCTGCAAAGCGGGGAGCAATCTGAAACCTCCATGCTGTTCCCTCAGAGCAATGACCTTCCCTGGGGCCAAATTTCAACATCCATTTAAAAATCCCACAGGAAACGCACTCCATCAGGCTAAATTCATTATGAATCCACCTGCTGCCTGGACCAACCTACTTTTTCATCTCCTTAATCCCTGTGCCCAGCCCTGGGCCTGGCACACAGTATGCGGTCAATAAATGATGCTGAGGGACTTCCCTGGTGGTCCAGCGGGTGAGACTCCGTGCTCCCAGTGCAGGGGGCCTGGGTTTGATCCCTGGTCAGGGAATAGATCCTGCATGCGTGCCACAACTAAGAGTCTGCATGCCGCAACTAAGAAGCCCGCATGCCGCCACAAAGATCCCACAAGCCGCAACTAAGACCCGGTGCCGCCAAAATACATAAGTAAAATAAATAATAAATATTTAAACTAAATAAATAAATGATACGAATAAGTTAGTGGGGGAAAACACCCAGGGACAGTTTTTTACTCTGCCGCTCTACTTAGCCATTTCAACTTCCATATTTCAACTCTGCCCTGTGAGCTGGTTTTCTGGCCTTCCTTGATCTAACATTTGGACAGCCTATGACACGCCCCCATGGCACCCACAGCCCTCTTCCATGGTCCTTGCCATGGATCTAGTTTTACATCATCTGTGAGCATCTGGTCCTGGGAACCGGCACAGCACCTAGACCCCCCCAATATCAGTTGAGCTCCTGGCACGCATGGGACAGGGAGTGCTGACCTGGTGGGCAGTGAGCCCCAGGGCTGGACTGGTGAGCTCTCCCCCATCCTGAGATTTCTCCCGTGCCAGCCTCGCTGCTTCCTTCACTTCCTGGAACTTCTCGGCAAACTGAGGAATGGGGGGCAGGAACAGACAGTCAACAAACCCCCAGCCCCCTCCCCCAGGGTCCCACCACATTAGCTCCACCCAGTAGCAGCTCTGTCACTTTGGAAGGAACTTTAGAATTGAGTGCATCCCCTCCTCTCATGAACTGGAAGAGTGGGAAGTAGGCTTGGAAAACGATGCCCAATGAGCAGAGTGGGTATCAGGATGGGGGGGGGTGTTCATGGAGGTGTATCACATTGAGCCACCTTGAGAAAGGGGCCCCCTTTCCCTCTCAGTCAGGCTTATTTCAGCAAGGAGAGCCTCAGGTGGGTGCTAATCTGTCTTTCATTTCCAGCTAGGGTAGGATACACTTTTTTTTTTCATTTTAAAATAAATTTCCTTAGCTTGAAAGTAATTTTTTAAAGAAACATATTTACAGACATACAGCCACTTGATTTGTGCAAAGGGGCCAGTGCAATTCATTGGGGGTTGGGGGGGTAGATGTTTTTTTCAAAAAATGGCCCAAGAGCAACTGAATACTCATGTGGGAAAAAAACACTCCTACTTTAAACCTCCGGTAGAAATTAATTCAATGATCTAAATTTGAAAGGAAAACTAATGCTTCTAGA
Source organism: Orcinus orca (assembly GCF_937001465.1). NCBI lineage: Eukaryota > Metazoa > Chordata > Mammalia > Artiodactyla > Delphinidae > Orcinus > Orcinus orca. Next base: position 11,097,308 of record NC_064561.1, on the reverse strand, counting down.
AGCAAAGCAAAGCAAAGCATCATGAACTCAACAGGATTCAGAGAGCACGAACCATACAGGGAAACAATGGATAAGACAGTACTGAACTCTAGAAACAGCAGAGGGTGGAGGAAGGCGATAAAGAAGGTAATGCCAGGGGTGCGGGGAAGCACCCAGCCCATCCTAGGCACCCAGAGAGGGGCAGGCTGTGTCCGAAATCAGAGCAGGTGGCCAACAGAGCTGGAATGTGAACCAGAAAATTGGGAAGGAGCTACTGGCTTGTCCAATTCTGTAGGCCCATTCTGCAGCTGGGAAGATGGAGGCCCAGCATCTGTCCAGGGTTCCCCCAGTGCACCCAAGAGAAGACCCAGCCCCAGCCCCATTCCTCCCACCATGTATCCCTGCAGGCCCACCTGAGTCAGATGCTGCTCAGAGGCAAAGCCAAGGCCATAGACGGTGTTGGCGCGACTGTCTGCCCACTGCCCGAACTTCTGGGACGTTTTGGTAAATGTCATGTTGGGGGTGACAGTGCTGTTGATGATGGCCTGGGGAAGGCGGTGGGGAGAAAAGTTCCCGGGTGATGGGACTGGTAACAATGAATGTGAAACCCCCAGGGATATAGCTTTGTATTAGCACCTCAGAAGTCCTTGGTCTGAGCCATTTCAGGAGGAAGACTGAGACCCAGAAAGACTCAGGGTACTCCCCCGGCCCCCAAGGCACACAGCAAGGAAGCGACTGAACCAGGCTTGTCCCTAGGATCCTTGGCACCTGCCACCCCACCCAAGCCCCACCAGGACCTTGGCACCCCCAAGGCTGATGATTCGGTAGACGTTGCGGGTGGCATCGTAAAAGTAGGAGACAGTGAGTGCGTGTTTGCCCGCGGGGATCCAGTTCCGCTTGGTGGCCGGGTCGATCTGGAACACGTGCGCCCGTGTGCTGAAGATGGGCTGCTCCCTGCATGGGGAGAGGGTGTTCAGCGGGGGCCAGGCACCGGCCCCCCAGGGGACTCAAGGCCAAGCTTTGGTAGAAGCAGGGGCTCACCTGGCTGTGGACATTGGTCAGGCTTGTCTGGGTGGGCTCCAAGGGACAGCCAGGGGGATGGTAGGAACAGCTGGCTTGGCCTCTGGGGGGACAGGACGTTTGTGAGTGTCTCCCCAGACCAGGCTGTGGGAGGCCAAGCATATCCAGCCCCAGGACCCACTTCCAAGTACACCATTCATAGAACTTCAATCCAAAAGTGAGGGAATCACTCAGCAAAAAGATCCCAACTCTCTCCATTGGGAGGAAACTCTTGCAACACCCTGGGCAGGAGACGGCCTCTGATAGGAGCCAGGTGGCATCTAACAGCCCAGCATACACCTCACATCTTCCTGGTTACTGGACCCCCAGTGAAGTCTTCTCAATCTCTGGGCTGGGTGGAGGAGGCCAAGGTGGCCAACTCCTGTTCAGTACTTCCTGACACTTTCGTCCATCACTCCTCAAAGCAGGGCCTCCATCGATAAGTGGGGCATTGACAGGTGCCTACTGGGAGACCGGTCCCCCACTGGACCCACAAAGAGACCCCTCAGCTTCCACTGTAGGGCAGAGGCACACCTTGGAGTCAAAGTCCAAATCCCCAGGGAGCCTCCAGCCTAGTTAAAAAGACAAGATGTGGCTCAACAGGTCTACCATGGTGCCCACCCATCACCACTCAATCCCAGTACCATGGGGCTGGGCGGGATCCAGGTCCACGAGAGACCTGGGGGAGGGGGGGAGGCAAACTAAGGGAAGGGAGGCCTAGACTCGGTAGCCTCCGTGGTCAGAGGGGGGAATGCCCCCCCACTCTGTCCTGGGCAGCTTCTGTCCCGGTCACAGGGTCTGAAACCGGAGCCCCTGGGTGGGGGAGGGGCAGAGACTTTGGCCGGGGTTGGGGGTGAGTCCTGGGTCGAGCCAGGGTTCCGGGGCGCAGGGATCCTAGAAACTCAGGCGCCTCCTGCCCGGACGTTCCTGCAGCGGATGTTCCTGCAGCGACTTGCGGCTTTGGGAAAAGTTACTCACCAAGAGTCATGCGCCTCGGACGCTGCCGGCCGCGGGGCTCCAAAGGGGAGCCCGACTCCGCCCGGTGTCCGGGATCCACAATCGCGTGCGGGGGCGAAGCCCCACCCCAGGAGCCCCAGTCCAGGGGATCTGATATTCAGTCAGGATCGAGTTCCCAGGGTCAGGACCAGGGTGCCCTATGCGCGCCCCAACTTCGGGAAGTGCCGCCCCCGACCCTGGAACTTCCAGGATCCCTGCGACGCCCCGCCCCACTCCGGGTCCAGAACTTCGGGGACACGTTATCTACCTCCTGCAACCGCAGGTCCAGAGCTTAGGGGATCCTGCGCGCTGTTCCTTACTCCTGAACTTCGGGGACGCCCCTGCCACCCTTCCATCCCCGGGTCCTGAATTTCGGGGTTCCCTCGCGTCGCCCCTCCACCCCAGGTCCGAAACGTCGGAGACATCTTCACAGCCTCCTCCAATGACGGGTCCGGAACTTCGGGAACCGCTCGCACTGTCCCCTCCCCGACCCCGACAACGGAACTTCGGGGTCCCCGCGCCCTCTCAAGCCCTGGAACTTCGGGGCTCCCCCAGCTGCCCCCAGCCTCTGTATTCGGAACTTCGGGACCCCCAGCGCCCTCTCCCCGGCCCTGGAACTTCGGGGCCCCCCGCGCTCCCAGCGCTGGCTCAGCTGGCCGGGCTCACCCTGCCGGCTCTGCACCCCGCAAGTGTCCGGGCGCTAGGCGGGTGCGGCCCCGCGGCGCCGAGTCCCCGCAGACGGGCGCCCCGCTCGCTCGCTGGCTCCGGGGCCCGCGCCCTCCGCGCCGCCCTCCGCACCGCCCGCGCCTTTGTCTGCGCCGTCGCCGCCGCCGCCCGCGCCGTCTCCGGTCCCATCGCGGCGAGTCCCGACGCGGCCGCCGCCCGCCCCGCCTCCCCGGGCCGCCGAGGCCGCACCGCAGCACCCCCTGCTGGCGGCAGGTGGGGGGAGAGGGAGAAGGAGGGGCGCGAGCAGGGAGGAAGCGGGGAGGATTGGGGAAGAGAGGTAAAGAAGGGGGCGGAAGCGGACAGGGAATAGGGCGGGGACAGAGACCCAGACCTAGAGACAGAGAGATGGAGGAGAGAGGCAGAGACACAGGAGACGGACAGACAGACAGACCTGGGTGGACAGAGGAGAATGTGGCCTCATCCTCTCTTCAAGGGGGGCCCTGACCCTCGGGGCCTCTGCTGCTTTTGCCCGTGATGGGGAATCAGGTTCCTCTTCACCCGATGGGAGTCCAGGGGCAGGGCGCATCTGCTGCCTTGGTGGGCCCGGGCGCATGCACACAGTGGCTTCTCAATGGCTGTATCCAGAAAATGAAAGAGACCTCCGCAGAGAGGGGGCTGGTAGATGAGAGAGAGGCAAACAGTAGGCACTTAATGGGGCTTGATCCCAGGCCCCCTGCTCAGAATCCTTCCTGCCTGCTCTCCCACCTCACCCTGATCCCCAGGTTGGGACTTCTGTCAACCTCGGGGCTTCTGTGTCCCCTTAAACAACTGTAACAATGCCGATGAGGTTGGATTAGGATCATCGTTGCTGTGTTATAGGGTCCCCAAATCCAGGTGGAGGGAATGTCAGTGTCCACTTGCCACCAAACGGGTGAATTGCCTGGAGGTCCACAGGCCCAGGTTTGCCACCTCTGGTCAGAGGGAGTCCACCCCCTTCCTACGCTTGCTGGGAGAGGGTCCTTTTAGAGCCGAGCCAGGATCTCCTCTGACCCTGCCTGTGGAGCCCGCTTTTCAGTCCTGTATCTGCCCTTTCTCTGGAGACACACGGTGTCTCCAAAGTCACAGAGTGCCGTCGGGTTCATGGGCAGAGGCACCGGGGCTCCTCAGAACCAAGCCCTGCACTTCCCTGAAGCTCTGACTCACATGCCAGGTTTTTGCTTTTCCTCTCCTCACGTCCTTTCCCTGTTCTTGTCTGTCTGTTTCCGCCAACAAGAATCGCACATCTGAGATGGTAGCTTCCTTCAAATTACCTTTAGGTGAGTCCCAGGTCATGTCATTTCCGGAGACTTACTCCCAGGCCAAGATCTGAGTTTTCCTCCCTCCAGGCCTTTGCCCAGGCTGTTTCTTCTACCTAGAATGCCCTTCCCAAAGGCATATATTCTGTTTTGTCCTTCCAGGCTCAGCTCCACTGCCCCCTCGCCTCCTGGAAGCTTCTCTAACTATCCTGGGTTCGGAAGGGATATCACCCGCCCCTGTTCCACCACCCCATCCCTTTCTGTGGGATCCCTGATTTATTTATTTGTTCGATTGTGGCCAGAGCTGGCCCATCCTGGAGCCCAGGCTCACTCAGCATGAGAGGTAGTATCACTGCAGCTAGGAAAACAGAGCTGCAGACTCAGTTTCCCCAGTTGCCTTTAACTTCATACGGCATTTGCATAAGCAAAGGATTTGGCTTCGCTCTCAGGCGCGAAGCCACAAAACGCTTGAACACTGTAGGGAACAAAGAAAATACCGTCTGTTCTGTGCAAAGAATGACTTTTCCTTATTACCGAAAAAAAAAAAGAAAGAAAATTTAAAAATTAAAAAAAACAGTAACTGGAAAGGTGCCGGCAGAGCCAAGGCTTCTGGAAGCTGCTCGGTGTGTGCTGAGTGCTGGCTGGCTGTAGAGCTGGGGCCATGTGGCTGTTCTGTGGGGGCGGCTGGGCGAGGAGCCTGGGCAGACTTTACCCCTTATGAGGGCAGAAGGCAACAGCATGAGGGAGAATGGGGTCCCCTCTCAGGTCTCCAGGAAGGACAGGGATGTGGCTGGCCTTGAGCAGCCCTGACCTGAAGTTGTCTTAATCAAGTTCAAACTGAGGGAGTGATTTTGCCAGTGTAGACCTCAGTTTTCTCGCCTGGAGAATGGGCTGATGCTTACAGGGCTGTAGGTGGTGGGAGGAGGCAGGAAGGATCCAGGCAACACCAGCAGCTTCTCACTGTCCCCTGGGTATAGATGGGTAGGGGGCTGCCCTGAGCTGCCACTACCACCCCAGCCTGAGCCCTCTTCTGCCTGGTTCTCGGGCCTGTCTTACTGGAAATGTCCTTGAGGGGCGAACAGAGGCCACCAACACAAGGTGGCTGACTGGTAACAACAGCTTTCTCTTGGGGCTGAGGAAGGACATGAGGGAATAAGCTTCCTGTCACAGGAGGAACCAAGCAAGAAATAGAACAGCTTTTTCGTCTCTAGGGCAGCCGCATTTACAGAGTGGCTCTTAAAGGTCAGGCTCTGGCCTCTGCCTAGTTAAATCTGACCCAACCTTTGGGCTGAAGTTATATTGTTTCTCCTCCCTGGAGGGTTCCTGTTCCACCAGAGCAGGGGAGGTCTGTCACTCTTCCCCAAAGCCACATGCCCAACCTCATGGCATGAGTCACAGTGCCCACTTAGATCTGTTTAGGTCATGATTTGGTTACTGTCTACTTCCATGGCTCTGTCTCAGCACCTAGAGCGAGGCCTGACTTGCAGCAGGAACTCTGTAAATGCTTGCAGAAGGAAGGGGTCCCAAGGCCCCACCTTGGTCCTTGGTGGCCTCCAGAGTCATGTGAGCCAGGGAGTGAATCCCAGCCCTGCCTCCTACCAGCAGGGTGACCTTAAAGAAGTCACTTTTCTTCCCTGCACTTTAGTTTCCCCATCTATAAAATGTGCATAAGAATGGTGCTCACTTCTGAGGTTTCCTCTAAGGCTCCAACATGTCCTGGCGTGAAGAGGGTATGACCCTAGGAGTTTAATAAATGCTTGCTGTTATAAACATTATAGTTATTCTTGGCATGTGGTTTCGACCCTGAGCCAAGTTCTTAAGATTTTCTCTTTTAGGGTTTGAAGGGTCCCAACCAGGCATGCGCTCTTGAGAACAGAAATGGGTCCAACCTGGCATGATATCCTCTAAATCTTTAGCTCTGGGCCCTGTATGTGCCTCTCTAACCACTCTCCTTCTCCTACTCCCTCTTGCCCCAGGCTGGCTAGTTGGGCCAGCCACTAGACCTTATCCTCCTGGCAAACTCCTATTCATTCCTCAAACCCCCACCCCCAATGCCCGCTTCTCTAAGAAGCCCTCTTTCCTCTTCTGCTGAACCCTTCCCAACACCCTCCCTCCTTGTAGCCCAACACTGACCCCAGGGGGTGTCTGTGTCCAGCGCTGATTCCCCCAGCCTGAAGGTATCTCAAGGGCTGGGCTGAGGCCTCTCTTGGGCTTGGCATCTCCCAGCATGGGGTGGACGCATAGGGGTCATGGCAGAGGAGAGTTTGATGATTTAATATTGGTGATTTTTCTTCACTAGAAAGTGACCCCACCTAAAATTCAGATCCAATTCAATTTCTCCCCAAGGCCAAGGTTAATTCATTAAACAAACAGCTCTCCGGAAGTAATGGAACCAGACCCCCTCAGGCCCAGACATGAAGGGGCTGGTGCAGGGCATCTGGCACTGGGTTATGGACTCAACCTCCCAGGACCAGGGCAGGTTGGGGGTTGAGGGAGGCGGCCCTTGAGCCCCCTCCAAACTTCAAATCTGGATCCATGGTTCAGTTCCCACAGACCTAATTACCCTCATTTGCCACATGTACTAATTACCTCCCCGATACCAGGTGGCTGGGCGGGGCTGCCCCACTTTTGGGAGGTAGGTCAGGGCCTGATTATTTTTGGCTGTGTTGTCCTTGAAGGCTCCACCATCTACTCATGTGAAGGGCAGAAAGTGGGGCAGAAAAATCACGGCCACATCAGGAGGGACAGTGGGAGACTTGAGAGTCAAGTTGGCCCAGGAGCTCCCTGAGCAGCGGGTTTGGGCCTAAGGACTGAGAGTCTTTGGCACCCACCCGGGTGGCAAAACCTGGGGAGACTGAGAATCATTCATCTCTATGGTGGACTGGTCTGGAGGCCTGTTTTGAACATGACACCGTCTGTGGGAGAGGGCTTGGATTGGGGGGTAGTCAGACAGGCCTGGGTATAAATCCTGACTCACACCAGCTTGATGTGTGTTCCTGGGCACATGATCCCCTCTCTCCGCACCTTTGCTGGGGGATCAGATGGGGTTAATAAGTCACAAAGAGTGCTCTGGGCAGAGGCACAGCATGTGCAAAGGCCCCGAGGTGGGGATGGGCTAGGTGTGTTGGAGGAACAGCAGGGAGGCCAGGGTGGTCAGAACAGAGTGAGGGAGGAGACTAAGGGGATGCTGAGGGCTAAAGGAGCCAGGTGGGAGCTCGTGGATGGCAATGAAGTATTGAGGGTACTGGGGAGCCGTGGGAGAGTTTGGAGCCAGAGAGGGAGGGATGTGATCAGATTTACACTGCAGGCTCCAGACAAGGTTTCGACTCTTTTTTTGGCGGGGGGGCAGCCGCGCTGTGCAGCTTGCGGGATCTTAGTTTCCTGAGCAGGGATTGAACCCAGGCCCTCAACATTGAGAGTGGGGAGTCCTAACCACTGGACCGCCAGGGAATTCCCCAGAGTTTCAGCTCTTAGGAGAGAACCAGGTATCTATACACTGCGCAGAATAGGGGCAGACCCTGACTTTCTCTGAGCCTCAGTTTCCCAATCCCAGACAGAGTCCAGCTGCTTTGGCAGCCCCAGGACACTCAGGGCCCTCAGCCAGGGAATCTCCCCTTCCCCCAAGCTCACAAATTCTGGCCAAACAACCTACATGGCCTCCCCTTCACCTGCCCTCTCCTCCTACTACTCTCCTTCTGTGGCCTTGAAGGAAGAGCTGTGGGAACAGAGAGCAGGAGGTCTCGGGGAAGTCTGCATGGAGGGGCTCCGGGGGCCGTGTTCCTGCTTCGTGACAGCCCATGTGGGGCTGCTGGGTGCCGAATGTTCTTGCAGGAACCGGGTGACTCAGATGCTGCATCCTCCTCCCTCAGTCTGCCAGGGGAGGTTGTTGCTGGTCCCCAGGCACAGGCTAGAGTCAGGATTCACCCCTCTGGCCAGCCCCTAAACCAGCATTCCCACCCCCAGGACCCCTTAACTGGTGGCATTGCTCACTTTCCTACTCCAGCACCTTCTATGGCTCTCTTGTTAGGTCTCAGAGGGAGAATCAAGCGCCTCATTTCCATCAGCCAAGCTGCTAAACCCCATCTCTGAACCTATGCATTCAGCCTCATTTCTGAGCCTTTGCACTTGACCCCACCTATGGCCTGGAATGCCAGCTCCAACACTTCCTCTTCCAGGAAGCCCTCCCAGACTTCCTCCACTACCCCAACCCTGACCTTACATGATGAGGGGGTATCTCTGTCTGGCTCTGCCACCACCCCAGCCTGGGAGTCCCTCAGAGTCCCGACTTGGGCAAAGGCCTCTCAGGGGCCCCATTGTCGCGCAGTGTGGGAGGGCACAAAGAGGGAGAGAGATGCCTGCTATGGCAGCCCATGGCAGGGCCCCACAGGCTGCCTCCTTGATCTGACCTCTGACTTCATTTTTATAGAAGAGGAAACTGAGGATCAGGGGAATTAGGCCACTTCCCCAAATTAAAAAATGTCCGAGTGGAAAAGCTTGGCCTCGAACCTGGATCTGACAGGCCAGGCCCTGCTCCGTGCAGCCTTTGAAGCCTTATTTACCCATTGGAGGGGGTGGGGGGGCATTCACTTCCCTGCAGGTAGATTTGATACAATCTGGGCTCAGACTCAAATGTTCCAACGGCCTATCTCCATGGATGCACTGGGGGCCTCTGTTTCCTCCTCCTTTTTTTTTTTTTTTTTGTTCTGTCGTGCCACGCAGCTGATGGGATCTTTGTTCTGCAACCAGGGATTGGACCCAGGCCCTCAACAGTGAGAGCACGGAGTCCTAACCACCGGACTGCCAGGGAATCCCCTGTTTCCTCCTCTTTAAGATGGGGCTCTTCATTTGTTAACTCATGTTTATTGAGTACCTACTACATGCCAGCATTGTGGGAGGCTCTGCCCTCAGGGCGCTCACAACTACCTGGTGGACAAAATGGATGACAGAGGACAGAGTAGGCTGGCTTCTGACAGCATTATGCGAAGGAAAGAAAATCAAGCAGAGCCACAGGCAAAGACAGGTGGCTGGCAAAGGCTGCTCTGAGGAGGTGGTGATTCAGGGGAACAGCATGTGCAAAGGCCCTGAGGTGGGAACACACTCAGCCCCTTGGAGCGGCATCGAGGAGGCAGGTGTGGCTGGAGCAGGGTGAGTGCGGGGGCACAGTTGGGGGCCGTGTGGGCAGAGAGCTTCATAGACTGGGTCAGAAGGGACCTTCTGGGCCCCAGTGAAAAATGTGAACTGGGGAGCCATGGGAGGCTTTTGAGCAGGAGAGGGACAGGATTTGCTTTTACATGTCGCGATAAGATTCACCAGCACACCACATGGCAAATGGACTGAGGAGGGCGATTCTAATACTTGCCTCTTCGTTTATCACGAAACAGAGGGTATCCTGCTCTGTGCTTGATAAACAAATGACATTGTTATTAGCGCTATCATTATATCTTTGGGGACGGTCCCAGGCTCTAAGCACGTATCCCTCCCAGGGCTTCCAGGAGAAAGCTCATCTCAGTAACTCTCTTTCTGCTTTGTCTGGCCTTCCTCTTTCTCTCTCTCAAAAGCTCTTGATGCTGGCCCTGGTCTTATCACTGAAATCCCAGGCCTCCAACAGGACGGAAACATCTGGTTTCCGGAACACGTGGATCCTGTAGCCCCAAGGGAGGTCACAGAGGAGCCTGCTTTGCCCTGGGCTGGATTGGAGGAGGGGGCCCACTAAGGGACAGAGAAAGGGTCACACGTTGGACACCAACCGCATACACAGGGGAGACTACCTCCAGGCTGCAATCAGAGGCCTGGGTTCGAGTTTTGCTCTGTGTTATTCTAGCCGGGAGGTCTGAGAGTAGCGGCCACACACTTCCAGAGAGGGGAATCATGGCTTGGGCTGGCTTGCATTCAGCTGGAGCAGCATAAATGCTCGTTGATTGATGCAGTGGGAGCAGCGTAGCCTGCGTGATTTACAGGACCCAGCGTGAAAGGAAGATGCAAATTATTCAGATCTTTAAGACTGTGACATCAGAGCAGTAAACTTAGAAGCTGGTCCCAGCTGGGAGCTTTCGTGGACACCTTTTACAGCTGGAGAGACTGAGTCTGAGAGCGGGAAGGGGCGTGCCCAAGAGCAGAGGGACACACGGGGACCCTCCCACCTCCCAAAATGGTGGCAAGTGTGATAAGTGTAGTGGGGACAGCTAGGACTCGGCCTCCTAGTCACATCTTGGGGACCCCAGCAGGGGGATTGTGGAACTTGGAACTCTGGGTCCCCGCTTCTCAAAATCGTTTAATTCTTTGTTATAACAAATCCCAAAGTGAGCACAGACCAGGGGAACTCAGAGTCTGGGGAAGGGGTGTCAGTCTCATCACATCTTGGGGTCTCTCGTTGCACCTTGGGGCCCAGGCAGGATGTGTCTGGTGGCTGGGCTGAGGTGTCTCTGCTGCTCTGGGGGGGGCACCTTCCAGGGAGAAGAAGAGCAGAGGCAAGAGGGAGGGAGGCTGAGGGGCCCCCACTGGGTCGGCCAGGTGGTCAGTGGTCCCGAGTGGCCTGCTCTGTCTTATGCACCCATCCACTCACCCACCCATTGTCCATCCATCCACCCATCCATTCATCCTCCCACCCAGCCACCCATCCCTCAATCCATCAACCCACCATTCACCCACCTACCCATCCATCTACCTACCCTCCTAGAGATGCAGGCACCATCCATGATCCACCCCCAGCTCCTCCATCCTTACATCCACCCAGCTAGTCTTCCACTTCTTCTTCTTTTTTTTTTTTTAAATAATTTTATTTATTTAGTTTTGGCTGCGTGGGTCTTCGTTGCTGTGTGCGGGCTTTCTCTAGTTGTGGCAAATGGGGGCTACTCTTCATTGTGGTGCGCGGGCTTCTCATTGCGGTGGCTTCTCTTGTGGAGCACGGGCTCTAGGTGCGTGGGCTTCAGTAGTTGTGGTTCACGGGCTTAGTTGCTCCACAGCATGTGGGATCTTCCCGGAATAGGGATTGAACCCGTGTTGCCTGCATTGGCAGGCAGATTCTTACCCACTGCACCACCAGGGAAGTCCCTCCTCCACTTCTCAACCTAGCACACTTCTACTCATCCGAGCCTCAACTCTGTGCCCCCTCCTCCATGCAGCCCTCCAGATTTTCCAGGCAGAGCACCTGGCTCAGGCCTGATCCCAGGGAGCAGAGAGCAAATGTATCTGATTTGGTGTCCCTAGACCTGGGGCTGAGGCTTCTTGGGGAACAAGGAGCACCAGTGTGAGATGTATACGAAGGAAAAGACCAGCGATTTCTGCCAGTGGCCCATTGAGAAATCAAACTCCATGTGGGGTGCAACTCCCGCCATCAATAATAAAGCCACCATCATATAAGTCTAATAAAATGGCTGCAGGGTAGGAAGGAATCCAGGCTTGGCCTGAGTCCATTCCAGGTAGCAGAAAGAGCTCTGGGGGCAGACAGCTTCCACTGACACTTATGTGTTATGTGACATTGAACAGGTCAACTTACCTCTCTGAGCCTCAGTTCCCCCATCCGGAAATCTCTCCATCTCATCCTGCGGCTTGCAGATCTTAGTTTCCCAGCCAGGGATTGAACGCAGGCCACGGCAGCGAAAGTGCCAAGTCCTAACCACTGGACCGCCAGGGAATTCCCTCTCCATCTCATCTGAATTGCACACTTTCTAGGAGCCCAGCCCAGCCCCAGACCCTAGGAACTGGGATGTATCAACTCCACTCTCAATGAGAAGTCAGGAGGAGCCAGACTGGAGGAAAGGAGAGGCAGCTGGGAAGATAAACAGCCATGATGAGGGGTGGGGGGAGGGCATGAAACATACATGCATATGTTTTCTAATGGAATTAGCTTTATGTGTTTTCTCTTCTGATTGCCAAATTAATATGCTCAGTGTAAAAACAGTTTCAGAAAACACAAACAAGCATGACATAAATCATCTAAATAAGGTCCTTTGTTATAGCATTTAATTTCCTGGGTGAATTTTTATGATGCACCTATGATGTGCCAGGTGCTCACTGTTGAGTTAAAAAACACTGGCAAAGGAGGGCTGGCACACACCAGGCACTCAGCAAATATCTAGAGTGAATGAAAAAATTTTTTTAATTAATTAAATTATTTATTTATTTTTGGCTGCGTTGGGTCTTTGTTGCTGCGTGCAGGCTTTCTCTAGTTGCGGCGAAGTGGGATTACCCTTCGTTGCAGTGCGCGGGTTTCTCACTGCATTGGCTTCTCTTGTTATAGAGCATGGGTTCTAGGTGCGCAGGCTTTGTGGCACATGGGCTCAGTAGTTGTGGCTCGTGGGCTCTAGAGAGCAGGCTCAGTAGTTGCGGCGCATGGGCTTAATTGCTCCGCGGCATGTGGGACCTTCCCAGACCAGAGCTCAAACCCGTGTCCCCTGCATTGGCAGGCGGATTCTTAACCACTGCGCCACCAGGGAAGTCCCTGAAATTTTAAAAATAAAATCAATGCCCAGAAACCACTGTTGCTAACATGATCGTCTATTTCACTCTAGATTTTTTTTTCCTTTATTTATCTCAGCCATGATGGAATCACATGGCACACATAATTTGTCAGTCAAGGCCCGCTTTCCATACTGATCAGTACCATTCTATCCTCTGGTGTTGAAAGACTTCATCATTGTCCAGCCGGGGGCTCTTCCATGATTTATTAAACTGATCCCCTATGGTTGGGCATCTAGGTTGCTTTCTTGAGGGATGCTTTTTGGAGATAGCCTTAAAAGTGGAATCACACGTTTTCAGGGTTTCTTATGTATACTTAGGGCCACACCAGCTTCTATATTTCCATATGGGATACCCGTATCTCACTCTGCTCCCAGCAGCATTGGATGAGTGTGTCCATTTCTTTGAACATCTGACATTTGCACATAAATATTAGAGGCATTTACTTTGCAAAATGTGGCTTAAAATCAGAGGCCCCCAATGGGGCCCAAGGGGGCATGGGGAGTGACTACTTAATAGGTATGGGGTTTCCTTTTGGGGGATGCTTTCATCAATGTTCTGAAACTAGATAGAGGTGACGGCTGCACAACACTGTGAATGTACTAAATGCCACAGGATTGTACATTTACAATGGTTAATTTGATGTTATGTGAATTTTACATCAAAACCAACCAACCAACCAACAAATAAAGGCCCTAACCTGGGGTTTCTGGCTTCCAGGAAGTCCCCAAAACTCTGCTCAAATGTCCTCCAGTAAGCCTCTCCTCACTACCACACCCAAGCCCCTGTGCCCCTTCCAGCAGTCCTTTTATTTGTCTTCACAGCTCTCATCACTCCCTGGCATTCATTCATTCATTCACTCACTCACTCATTCATTCATTCACTAGCTGTGCTGGTCACACAGTAGGTCCTCAGCAAAAAAACACTGATTTGTTAATCAGTGTTTAGGAAACAATAGTCACAACCCAATTATTGCTATCCTGTCCAGCAAAAAGGTCAGGCACAATATACAAGAGAGAAATCCCAGCCAGGCAAGAAAAAGCAAAATCCACCCAGAAAGAATCATTCCGGCTAAGAGGTGGGGGTGAGGACTCCAAGGGAGTGGGGATGGAGCACACAATTCTCAGCCCTCCCTGATTGTCTGTATTTTCCTCATTTCTATCTTTATGAAAAGCCAAAGGCCAAATGAATTGTGGGCATTTAATCACACAGAGTATGGGAGATGGGCAGAAATTTTTCCAGGAGTGGCTCCCCAGGGTTAAAGGGGAGGGAAAGAAGGTGTCCTTGGTGACAAGTTGGGGGCCCCAGCCCAAGGGAGGGACCTCTGGGTCTTGAGTGGTTGGGCAGCAGGGCTCAGCAGGGGGCAATGGCCAGAGAGAAAAGGGTCACCCTCTCCCATGGCTTGAGATGATACCTACGCGGTCCCCAAACACAAAACCCAAGCCCTGGGGTCGCTTGGTTATTTTTCCTGGTCCCTGGTCAGCATTTACATTCTCTGGACAGTTTTTTTTAAAAAACCCAACATAAGCCCCTGGTGGGACTTGCATGGAGGTAGCAGGGGTGTCTCTCCATTGTGTGTCTCCCTACCAGCCAGGGGACAGCCAGACATGCTTCCCTGCTGGTTGCTTTGGATTAACATCTTCCCCCAGCAAAAAAAAAAAACAGGAAGGAAGCAGGCTGAGGGGTGGGATCCCATCTCCATCCCGCCCTTGCCAGCTGCAGGACGGTGTGCTCCCAGCCTCAGTTTGCCTGTGTGAAAAGTGGGGACGAGCACAGGCTTCCAAGGGCAGCATGGGGAGTCATCACACACACACAGCACAGTACCAGGCGGCCTGCGTGCAGTAGATGCTCAGTGGATTCTGGTAGCGGTTATGGTCCCTGTAGGGATCCTCCGTAATCCACCTCAGCTCTCTCTCTGGCTGTTCCCTATAGTGCAGTGAAGTCAGGCCAATTACTGGCCTCAGAACCCCTCCGGCTCCTTCCCTGACCACACCTTTGCCCATGCAGCGCCCTCCGCGTGGAATGCCTTTGCTCCTTCCCCCCTTGCAAAACCATGCTCAGCCTTTGGGGACACTCAGTGCTTGCTCCTGAAACAGACGGGATATCCCTTGCTTTGAGGCCACTCAACACTTGTGAATTATCGTGATGGGCTTATAGGGGGTTAAGACACCTGAGGACCCCGAATTTAGGGTTCAAATCCTAGTGTGCTGTGACGCCTCCATTCCCTTGCCTGTGAAATGAGAGAGAGGAATGCCCTTTGTCCCTGCCTCAGTGGGCCAACCAGAACTAAGAGAGGGGGGCCAGGCCAGGGGGATGCCGTGGGCAAAGTGCAGGGCCCTGGAGCAGTAGGGAGGGGACTCAGGCCAGCACTCAGTCTGGTAGTAGCCTCAGGCCACTAATGGAAGCTGTACCACTCCACTCTGTAAGGACACAAATTGGAGGCCTTGGGGGACAGGACTGGGGGGCCACTGAGCTGCAGCCTGCCTCTGACCTCCAAAAAACAGGCTCCCTCTGTGGCCAAGCAGCCCTAGGATGAGGTGGGCAAGTGGAACAGGAACCTGCAGCCTCTTCTCTGGCCTCGTCCTGGGCCTTCTGGCCTGCGCACAGCCTTGAGGCGGGCTGGGCTGAGACAGAGCCCCCTTCTAGCACTTGAGGGTGCTGGGGAGATGTGACCCTCCAGGGTGAGCCCGGGCCGGGTCTGGGCAGGAACCCGGGAGGCTGTGGGGACAGCCAGCAGGATGGAGCTGAGAACTGAGGAAGGAGAATTGTCAGGACCAGAAGTCTGAGTGAATGTGGGTTTGGGAGTGAGAGGCATCAGGGACTTCAGTCTCCGGGGCCTAGAGTGGATAAGGAGGAGGGTCTGAGACAAAGGATGCTTTGGGGACATATGGCATTGAGAGAGGGATTCAGGGAACTTCTGGCCTGAGATTCTGGGCTGTAGGTCCTTTCCCAGCCTGCAGTGCTGCAGATCATATGGGGCACACAGTCGCTACTCAATAAACATTTACTGAGAGAAAGAATGGAGAGGGCTGTATACACAGGGAGGTCCAGGCCTGGAGGGTGAGGGAGATTTATTCAGCATGCATTGAGTCCTATTGTGTGCCAGCCTTGGGTTAAGCCTGGATGCCACTGGGGACAAGTAGAGACCTGGGCCTATCCTCATGGAGTAACGATCCAGTGCAGAAGATATAGTCAGAGAAATAAATGTCTAACTCTAAATGGAGCTATTTGGAAAGAAAGGAACTAGTTCTATGAGAGCTTTATCAGGGGGCCTAACCTGGGCTGGGGAGTTGGGGAAGGCTTTGGGAGGATGGCTGGAGCTAAGGGATGGAGAACTTGGTGAAAGGGTCAGGCACAGGAGGTGTTTCTTTTTTTTGTTTTTAATTAGTTTATTTATTTTGGCCGTGCTGGGTCTTCACTGCAGCGTGCAGATTCTCTAGTTGCGGCACGCGGGCTTAGTTGTGGTATGTGGGATCTTAGTTCCACGACCAGGAATAGAACCTGGGCCCCTGCATTGGGAGCAGGGAGTCTTTTTTTTTTTTTTTTTTTTTGCGGTACATGGGCCTCTCACTATCGCGGCCTCTCTTGTTGCGGAGCACAGGCTCCGGACACGCAGGCTCAGCGGCCATGGCTCACGGGCCCAGCTGCTCCACGGCATGTGGGATCTTCCCAGACCGGGGCACGAACCCGTGTCCCCTGCATCGGCAGGCGGACTCTCAACCACTGCGCCACCAGGGAAGCCCCGGGAGCATGGGGTCTTAACCACTGGACCACCAGGGAAGTCCCGGAGAAGATGTTTCTTATCTTATCTTTTCTTTTCTTTTTTTTGGCTGCATCGGGTCTTCGTTGCAGCATGCAGGATCTTTCATTGCCGGCGTGTAGGCTCTTAATTGCGGCGCGAGGGCTTCTCTCTAGTTGTGGCATGCGGGCTCCAGGGCGCGTGGGCTCTCTAGTTGAGGTGTGTGGGATCAGTAGTTGTGGTGTGCTGGCTTAGTTGCCCTGTGGCATGTGGGATCTCAGTTCCGCGACCAGGGATCGAACCCGTATCCCCTGCATTGGAAGGGGGATTCTTTACCACTGGACCATCAGGGAAGTCCCCCAGAGAAGGTGTTTCTGATAGAGGGTGCTGCATGTGCAACGACCCAGCAGTGGGGATGAGGTGGATGTCAGTGTAACCAGAGTCAGGCAGAGAGTGGCCTGAACTCACTTGGGGGCGGGGCCTTTGGGAGGGGCAAGATGGAGCAGGGTCTTGGTGGGGAGTTGGGGTTTTATTCCTAGTGGGCTGGAGGCCACAGGAGGATTTGGAGAAGCCCGCTGCAGCCAAAGTAGGGAGAGGAGGAGGAAGCAGGGCTTGGGACCTCCGGGAAGAGACTGGGGCACCTTGAGTGGAGGCACCGGGGTGGAGAGAAGTGGGGGGACAAGGGATGTCTTTGGGATAAGAAGATGTCTTACAGTTGTCCCTTGGTATCCACAGGGGGAATTAGTTCCAGGACCCCCCTGTATACCAAAATTTGTGGATGCTCAAGTCCCTTATATAAAATGGTACAGTATTTGCATATAAGCTATGCACATCCTCCTGTATACTTTCAATCATCTCTAGATTACTTATAATACCTAATACTACATGAATGCTATGTTAGTGGGGCCTGCGGGGCTGGCTGGAAGCGCCAGGTCAGTGACACTAGAGCAGCCCGAGCCACTGTGACTTCACCCCTGGGGTGAGACCACTCTGCGGTGTGCGCTATCCTGCCTCACGAGGTCCTCAGTGGGATGGAGCCCCAGTTGCCCACCGCCTTGCCTGCAGAACTCCCCCCACCTTAGATCTTTACCCCCCAACTAGGTCTTCCTGGAGTCACCTCCCAAGTAATCCAGGGGCCCTCAAGTCTTCGTCGTGGAGTCAGCCTTTGGGATCCCCAAACTACTACTGATAATGAACAGTGGCTAGATTGAGTGGACTGGATTTGCTCATTCCACAGCCATTTAAAGAGGACCCCCCCGCCCCACACCCACCAACGCCTGACCAGACCCTCCCCATCTCTGAGGTATTTGGACCTCCCAAGCTCAGCGTGATCATCTCCATGGCACAGATACAGGAACTGAGCCCAAGGACTGTAATGGCCATGGCCACAGGCCCACAGGCCAGGAGGGGCGGGACAGTGCAGGGGTTTGAACTTGGGCCTGGCTCCCTTCCCACCCTTCCAACTCTCCCCAATGGCTTAATTTGTATGGGGCTTGGGGTGTGAGTTGGTGTGAGGTGTATTTGGGGGGGCAGGTGTGAGGAGAGCCAGGCAGACTCCAGGCCAGGACTCGGCTTCTGGACTTGGCTTCTCAGCCCCTCCCTCACCACATGCCCCATGAAACTGCAGGTTTAATGCATTCTTCTCCTCCCTGACCCAATTCAGGTTGGCCCACATGGGGAGGGTGTCCTGCTAACAGGAGGATCTGCGCTAGCTCCCCGCTGCCCACACACCTCTTTGGCTTTTAGCTGCCTAGCACCTGCCCCTCTCCCCACTCCAGCTGGCCTCAACAATCTCGTCCTCAAAAGCCCCAAGCAGGGACTTCCCTGGTGGGCCAGTGGTTAAGACTCCGCACTTCCAATGCAGGGTGCTCGGGTTCAATCCCTGGTCAGGGAACTAGATCCTACATGCTGCAACTAAGAACCTGCATGCCACAACTGAAAAAAAAAAAAAAATCCCAGGTGCCACAACGAAGACCCGGCGCAGCCAAAAAAATAGTAAAAAGAAAAAAGTGCCAGGCTTCCCTGGTGGCGCAGTGGTTAAGAATCCACCTGTCAATGCAGGGGACACGGGTTCGGGCCCTGGTCTGGGAAGATCCCACATGCCGCAAAGCAACTAAGCCCGCACACGCCACAACTTACTGAGCCTGCACTCTAGAGCCCGTGAGCCACAACTACTGGGCCCGTGTGCCACAACTACTGAAGCCCATGCACCTAGAGCCCGTGCTCCACAACAAGAGAAGCCACCACAGTGAGAAGCCTGCGTACCGCAATGAAGAGTAGCCCCTGCTCACCATGACTAGAGAAAGCCCGCGTGCAGCAACGAAGACCCAACACAGCAAAAAAAAAAAATTAAAAAATAAATGAAATAGGGCTTCCCTGGTGGCACAGTTGTTGAGAGTTCACCTGCCGATGCAGGGGACACGGGTTTGTGCCTGGTCCGGGAAGATCCCACATGACGCGGAGCGGCTGGGCCCATGAGCCGTGGACGCTGGGCCTGTGTGTCCGGAGCCTGTGCTCCACAATGGGAGAGGCCGCAGCAGTGAGAGGCCCGCGTACCGCAAAAAAATAATAATAAAAATAAAATAAAATAAAAAATAAATGAAATAAGTAAACTAGAAAAAAAAAATCTCCATAGCAGAAAAAAAAAAAAAGAAAAAAAGCACCAAGCATATTCCAGCCTCCATGCCTTTGCCTGGGCAGTGGTTTCTATGGGAACACCTGGGGTCTGCAGTGCTGGCCCTGGGCCCCCCGACTTGCTGTCGTTTCCCTCAGCCACCATCTCCTCCAATCACTGCCTGTTTCCTTATCTCCTTACCTGGAGGAACTAAGCGAACAACTCCAAACATTTATTGAGTGCCAGCTGTATACTGAGAGTCCAATCTTCCTCCTCAAAGTTCTCCCAACAGCCCATTATGAGTGGGTAAACTAAGGCACAGAGCAGTTAAGGTCCTTGCCCAAGTTGACATAGCTGGGTAATGAGGGGCTGGGTTTTGAGGAGGGAGCTCAATGTACCCACTGTACAGAGAGGAAAACTGAAGTCACAGAGCTGAAGTGACACGCCTAAGGTCACACATCAAGGTCGTGCCGGAGCAGGTTTTAGGGTGACACTATTCCTGCGTTCAGTGTATAGAGGGGGAAGGTGAGGCTCAGAGGTCAGCACGGTGCTGGAGGACACATAGATGCGGGAATCGAGGAGAAGACTTGAATCTGGCTGCCAGAGGGGTTGGGGCGGGGCTACCCTATCAGGTGGGGCCAGCTGGAATGCACCTCTGCAGAGGTCGTGTGCAGCTGGGAGGACGGGCTTAAACGGGGCTGGTGGGGCGGGGCTACTCACAACGGGTGGGTGGAACCATGGAGTGAGGGGGGTGGGATTGTTCCATTTTGTGGGAGAGGCGGGGTGGAGTCACACGTGGTGGGCGGGGCTGGGGAAGGGCATTAGTGTGCCACGAGGTTGAGAATATGCTGGGGGCAAGGTTAGGCAGGCCAGCCACCCATGGTTGTGTTCGAACTGTGGTGTCTGCTCTGGCAGCTCCAGCGAGAAGCTGCAGGACCACGTTGTCCACTGTGGAAGGGAGGGGGCTGCCGGCCTAAGCTCCTCTGCAGAGAAATGGGGCCGCGATCCCCACCCCCTGTCTGAGCCCCACTCCCCTAGGCCTCTCTAAGCCTCAGTCTCCAAGTCTGACAAAACACTTGCAATATATATCACAGACAAAGGGTTAATATACCTAATATAGAGTTCCCAAAAATAAAGAAGAAAATCAACTACCCTATATTTAAAAATGGACAAGAGATCACATTAAATAAGTGCACTAGCCCTGAAAACATGCTCAACGTTGCTCTAATAAGAGAAATGGAAATTAAAACTACACGGAGGGCACCCTCTTTGCTACCTTCTCTATCCCTTCATCATTCCTATGCCTGGAATGCAGATGTGATGGCTGGAGCTGAGGCAGCCATCTTGAACCGTGAGACATTGGGCATGGAGGCCACCAGGGAAAACAAGGCTGAATTCCAGAGGACTTTGTGGAGCAGTCATCATGCCTGCCCTGGACCACCTACCTCTGGACTTTTACAAGACAGAAAATAAACTTCCATTTTGTTTGGGGAAAAATATACATGGAGATAGAAATACGACCCTTCATTCTTGGTGAGGCTGTGAAGAAACAGGCACTCTTATTCACCTCTGGTGAGAAGGTAGAATAGTATAATGGCATGTTGGAAGTATGCAGCAAATCTGCATGTTCATTTGCCCTTTGAACCAGCAACTCTACTTCTAGGAATCTTGTCCAAAGAGAGATGTGTGGGAAATGCATGATAATAACAGAGACTGGAAATGACCTAGAGGGGATGATGGGATGAACTATCCATACATCCACCCAATGGAATACACCACTGTAAAAAGAAATGAGTAATAGGACTTCCCTGGTGGTCCAGTGGTTGGGAATCCATCTTGCAATGCTGGTTTGATCCCTGGTCAGGGAACTGGGATCCCACATGCCGCGGGGCTACTAAGCCTACACGCCACAGCTAGAGAGCTCTCATGCTGCAGCTGGTGAGCGTGTGCACCACAACTAGAGACAGACCCACGCGCTGTAACGAGGAGCCCACACGCCCCAACGAAAAGATCCCGCGTGCCGCAACTAAGACCTGATGCAGCTAAAAAATATATATATTTTTAAAAAGCAATGAGTAAAAGCTCTATATTACCAGAGTCATCTCCAAGGTATGTTATAAAGTGCAAAGGGCAAGACGGAGAAAAGTGCATGTAATAGGCTATCATTTATCTAAGGGGGATTATGAATGTATATTTACTTATATTTAAAATGGAAGAATAAACCTCAACATTTAAAAGGAAGAAACAGGATGAAAGGGACAGGCTAAAAGCTGATTTATCTGAGTTTATCTTGTTTTGTAAATGTGACTTTGGGATCATGTGAATGTTTTGCACGGTTACAAAACAAAACTAAATGAAAGAGAGAGAGAGAGAAACAAAAAACTTGAAATAAAAATGAGACAAATGGGGAATTCCCTGGCCGTCCAGTTGTTAGGACTCCATGCTTTCCCTGCGGAGGGCCCGGGTTCAATACGTGGTTGGGAAACTAATCGCGTGGAGTGGCCAGAAAAAGAAAAAACAAGAGAGAGAGAGAGAGAGAGAGAGAGAGAGAGAGACAAATGAATCTAATTGTGGTTCTGAGCTGTTGGCTTAACCCCACAAACAGGAATTATTTCAGATGACTTTAGAACACAGTCATTTGAACACAGTACACAGTACATAAATCATATTCCCTGGTGGGGAATCATAGCATTAGTAATAATATTGGTGTTGCTATTCTGTAACTATTATATATATATATATAATTTTTTTTTTTTTGGATAAAGCAACTAAGTCATTTTGTTAATGTTAGAAACCAAGATTTTCAGGGTTAGAGGAAAGATGTACCAATAAAGCAAAGAAGTAAAATTCTGCAATCCTAAATAGTTGAATTGGAAAATCAGTAAGAATACAGCATGTATTGTCTCTCCAACAGAAGAAGTATGCTCTCACTCTGCCCACTGAAAAGGCCTAGAAACAGTGACCAGATGTGCAGCAATGAGCACCCCTGATGTCAACTGTGGTCTCTAAATACCATTTCCCACGAAAGAAGCCAGGGCTCCTGGAGGAACGGCTGATTCCAGGTCTGGGCAGGAAATGGGCCAGAGGATCCAGGAGCACCTTGTGAGGCCAGAAAGCAAGGATGTTTCTAAAGACCTTCGGGGTCATATTAGAGAGAAGGAGGGAAGGAGGGAAGGAGGGAAGAAGGGAGAGAGGGAGGAAAGGAGGGAAGGAGGAAGGAAAGGAAAGAAGGAAGGAAGGAAGGAAGGAGGGGGAGGAAGGGGGGGAGGGAGGAAGGAAGGGGGAATTTCCTGGGTCTCCATTGAAATGTGCTCAGAATCATCTCATTTTTCTACAAGCTGGACTCTCATACACCTGACACTTGTCAGCATTCACAAGCAGGAGTGTTTGGGCTGATTTTGCAATTGTGCTGCAGGGCACAGAGCCAGCCTGGGCCCCTGTTGTCTCAGGAGAACCCCGGCTTTGCCCCTCCCCACTCTACCTCTGGGTGCACAAGGTAACCTCCCTGAACTTCGGCCCCCTGGTACCATCCTCAGCCTGTACTGGAGAGGTCCAGAGAGGCGTCGCTTGGAAGAGCCCTGCCCTAGTTCCCTTCTCAGGGTTGGGCAAGTAGGGAAGCCTCTCTGGGTCTCAGTCTCCCCTTCTGGGTTGCCCTGAAGCTCAGGGTCCCGTGGATGTTCCCTCACTGGGGTGAGGTGGGGGTGGGAACCCCAAGGACCAAATTCCCCACCTACTCTCCATTCCGGGGGTTCAATTAGGGCAGAGATGACATATGCCCCTGGAGCAGGGGTAAGGGGAGGCAGAGAGAAGAACTTGGAGCTCTGCCAACTATGAACCCAAAGGGCCATGGAGTGTAACCATGACACCCAGGCCTCCCAGCTCCTCAACCATCCCAGCAATGGCAGCAGCTGATACTCCTGGACTCTGCCCTGGTCCAAACCAGGTAGAGGAGAGCAGAGGAAGTCAAAATTATTATGCCTGTTTTCCAGAGAAGGAAACTGAGGCTCAGAGGGCTGGGGTTGCCCCAGGGCACTAAGCCAGGTGAGTGCAGGTCTGGGCTGCATCCTTACATCCCACCCCAGTCCTGGCCCCTTCCAGAGACGCCCAGTGGCCATGGCTGGGGTCATCTTCAAATTGGGGAAAGTGTAAACAGTCTACCCCATAGCTGGACCTCAGAAGACGTTCTTGTCACTTCTGGTCCCTTAACCACTTCCGTTCCTTCATTTATGCATTCATTCATCCATCCATTCATTCATTCCATAAAGATATGTTGAGGTCTAACCATGTCATGGGCCCTGGGCTGGGTGTGGGGGTGTACAAAAAGCATAGAAGGCAAATATCTAAATAAGGAGAGGTCACATGACAATAGGTACTGAGAAGGAAATCGAACAGGAAAGGGGAGATGGCTGGGAGAGCATGGGGGGGGAGTGCATTTGGAGAGGTAACATTTGAACCGAGAGCAGAAAGGGTAGAAGGTGTCAGGCACACTGAGATCAGGAGAAAAGTCATCCCAGGGGGAGGGCACAGCACATGCAAAGGCCCTGAGGTGGAAAGGAGCTGGGAGTGTTTGAGGAACATTGAGGAGGGTGGTGAGGCTGGAGCAGGGTGAGCAAGGGTGGGGAGGGAGAAAGAGGAGGCCAAGGAGATGGGCAGGGACTGGGCCTCCTTGGGGGGCTGCTGGGAGTAGGATTCTAGGATGATGGGAGACATGGGTAAGCTGGGGAGTAACCTGATATGGTTTTTAAGCTCTGGAAAGCCCCCAGTGGCTGCTGTAGGGAGAAAGGACTCAGGGACAGTGGTGTCAGGAGGCATGGAGTAAAACTATGGTTCCATTCAACATTTGTTAGGCACCAACTGTGGCCCCTAGGCCTCCTGGCTTCCTGACCATCCCCAAACCTTCTGAGGGAGGGATGGCCTGCCTGAACAGGGGGAGAATTTGGCCAGTGGAGGAATGTTCTAGAGGCTGAGGGAGGCAAGAAATCTAGGGAGACTCCTGGATATTTGGGTGCTTGATGGAGCCTCTCCCTGACTTGGGGAGACTAGGGGGGAACTGGGCCAGTTTGAAGGTGTCCTGGGAGCCTCGTGTTCACCTCTCCCAGTGGACAAAAGTGTTATATGTAGGCATGCACTTGAACGTCCCCTTGGCAAAGACACGCTGGACCTTCCGCACTGGGACAGCACACACAGTCCAGACAACTACCTTCCCCCTCAGAAGAAGGCAGAAAAAGGGGAAAAAAATTTAAAGGTGAGGTCAGGGTGGGAAGGAGACAGAGTGAGATGTTTCGCCATCCCTGCAGGAAGGAAGCGAGTTAGAGCTGGCCTGTGCTTCCCCACCCTGCTTCCTCTGGCAAACGCTCTAAAAAAGTCATTCCATTTTGCTGACAGGGCAAAGTTTGCTTGGCTGGCTAGCCGGTAGGACAGGCCCACAGGAGACCTGGAGACTGTTCTGGGTTAAGTCGAATATTTCTGGGTTGGAGTCCCTGCCCTATCCCTGGTTACCTGTGTGAGCTTGGGTATGCATGGACTTTTTAAGAAATTTTTCTGTAGCAACTGAATATCCATGTGGGACAAAACAAACCTTGATTCCTACCTCATGCCATACACAAAAGTTCACCTTTTTAAACTCTGAGCCTCTTCTGGGAGATGGTCCCCACCTTGCAGAGCTGTGGTGGGATTGGGTCCCAGTAGGCCTGCTGTGCAGCTGGCTCTCAAGCTACTGCCATTATTATTTCTTTAAAATTCTATGAGGCGCACACATGAGTGCAAGTAAAACTGGAGAAATCTGAATAAAATCTGTCGATTGTATCCATGTCAATTTCCTGTATGTACTGTAGTCACACAGGATGTTCCCACTGGTTGAAGTGGGATGCAGGGTACCCTAATTCTCTCTGTATGTTTTCTTTGTTTTCAACAGTTTTATTCAGATATAATTCACATGTCATACAATTCACCCTTTGAAAGTGTTCAACTCAGTGGGTTTTAGTATATTCACAAAGTTGTACAATCATCACCACTATCTAATTCCAGAGTATTTTCATCACCTCGATAAAGAAACTCTGTTCCCATTAGCAATCACTTCTCGTTTTCCCCTCCTCCAGCTCCTGTCAGCCACTAATCTACTTTCTGTCTCTACATATAGATTTGCCTATTCTAAACATTTTATATAAATAGAATCATATAATATGTGACCTTTTATTTTATGTCTGGTTTCTTTCACTTAGCATAATGTTTTTAAGAGTCATCCATGCTGTGGCATGTATCAGTATTTTCACTCCTTTTTGTGGATGAATGATTTCCCACGGTATAGATGTCTCACTTTTAATTTACCCATTCATCAGTTGGTAGACATTTGCATTGTTCCTACTTTTGACTATTATGACTAATGCTGACACGAGTATTCACATGCAAGTTCTAGTACGAACATATGCTTTCAAGTCTCTGTCTTATTTTTACAACTGCACGTGAATCTATAATTATTTAAAAATAAAAAGTTTAATGAAGATAACCAACAAGGACCTACTGTATAGCACAGGGAACTATACTCAATATTTTGTAATAACCTATAAGGGAAAAGAATCTGTAAAAGAATGTATAACTGAATCATATACATAGATATATAACTGAATCACTATGTTGTACACCTGAAACTAACACAACATTGTAAATCAACTATACTTCAATTTAAAAAAAAAGACAAAAAAGAACTTGAAAGCAAAAACAAAAACCAAAGTTTAATGAAAGGGAGAAAAAGACTTGCAATGCTGAGACATTAAGATCAGATAGTGAAAATAATGGAAGACGATAAAATTATTTTTTAAAGTGGGGGACAACCTCTATGAAGATAGTGAGATGCATACAGCTATTTGAAACATGATGTACTGGGAAGGGCACCAGGGGACCTGCCAGGTTTACTTGGGTGGTGGTTACCTGGGTGTGCCCATATCAAAAATTAACCAGGGACTTCCCTAGTGGCACAGTGGTTAAGAATCTACCTGCCAATGCAGGGGACACGGGTTCGAGCCCTGGTCCGGGAAGATCCCACGTGCCGTGGAGCAACTAAGCCCGTGCACCACAACTACTGAGCCTGCACCCTAGAGCCCACGAGCCGCAACTACTGAAGCCTGAGCGCCTAGAGCCCGTGCTCCGCAATAAGAGAAGCCACCGCAATGAGAAGCCCACACACCTCAACGAAGAGTAGCCCCCGCTCACCACAACTAGAGAAAGCCCGTGCACAGTGATGAAGACCCAAAGCAGCCATAAATAAATAAATTTTAAAGAAAAAAAATTTCAAAAATTAACCAAAATCTACACCTAAAATTAATGCACTTTATGTATGTTCCTGGGTGTAAGCCATACTGCAATAATAAAGAAAAAATAAAAAAGATAAATTTACATTTACCAAAAATTTTAAAAAACATTACAAAAAATGTCAGTGGGGGATTAAAGTAGTCCATTTAAGGAAAAAAAATGAGGTAGATCTATGCGTATAGATGTGCACATATATTCACAGAACAGTATGTAAACAAAACAATTTGCAGATTAATATGTAGAGTAGAATCACATTTCTGTAAAAATAAGGAAAAAATATAATGTCTGCATCTGTATATTTATACCTGGCAGGTGTAAACCACCTGGAAGGATGCATGTCAAATTGCTCTCAAAAGGGCAAAGTGGGGCTTCCCTGGTGGCGCAGTGGTTGAGAGTCCGCCTGCCGATGCAGGGGACGCGGGTTCGTGCCCCGATCTGGGAAGATCCCACGTTCCACGGAGCGGCTGGGCCCGTGAGCCATGGCCGCTGAGCCTGCGCGTCCGGAGCCTGTGCTCCGCAACGGGAGAGGCCTCAACAGTGAGAGGCCCGCGTACCGGAAAAAAAAAAAAAAAGGGCAAAGTGGGGCTTCTCTCTTTATTCAACAGGACTCTAAATTTGAATTTTTCACACTGAGCATATAATATTTTCGTATTTAAAATAAAATAACATATTATACATCTCTTAAAAGGAGCATACTCTATTTGGTAACCTGGATTTTCATATTATAACATATCACAAATGTCTTTCCATAACAATAAATATAGACAGGCATAATCATATTTCATTTCTGAAATACATTTCACTGTACAAGTGTACCATAAGTTTTGTAAGCAATACTGTATTTCTGAATGTTTTGTTTCTAGTTTTGTATTATTATTAACAACATTTCTGAGCACTTATGTGATTATTTCCTCAAGATAAATTTCTAAATGCAGAATTGCTAAGCAAAAGGGCATGCATATTTATAAGGTTTTGGGGATATAATGTCAAATTTTACTTCGAAAAGGATGGACCAATATATACTTTCACTAATTGCAGGAGTTTCATTTTTTTAGGAGTTTCATTTTTTAATCTATAAAATGGTTTCATCCAATAAATAAATAAACTAATAAAATAAAACAGCAAAAGGAAAAAAATTTAAGAATTAGCTTTTTTCCTAATCACTTGACTCTTTCATCCACGTCATGAATCAAGTCTGGACCCTGGACAAGTCACCTACCCCTTTCTGGGTCCCAGCTTCCTCTTCTGTAAATGGAGAGAAATAATAGCCCCTGCGAGGGTGGATTTGCATATATTAGCCCAGCCCCCTCACCTCTGAGCGAGACAGGCTCTGGGGTGCTGTTCGTGCTCCAGGGCTCCCCGTGGGATCAGGCTGAGGCTGGACGTCAGCTTGTCTCTTGCCCTAACTTGCTTTAGGCTGGGCTTTGCTGGGTGGGGTTGCCAACCTTTCCCTTCCTATTAGCTGTTGCTGTGTGTGTGTGTGTGTGTGTGTGTGTGTGTGTGTGTGTATTTTTGTGTATATGGTATGCACATCTTAACTTTGTAAGCAGAGGAAAGAAGTATAAAAATCAAGTTGTAAAAAATGTTCTGAGCACAGCAAGTGCATTATCTCAATCTTCACTGTGCCTTGGAAGCATGATGATCATCCTACCTGTTGTATAGATAAGAAAACTGAGGCCCAGAGAGGTGAAGCTACTTGTCCAAAGTCACACAGCCAGCTGGCAGAGCTAGGATTTGAACCTGAGCTGTCTGGGTCCAGAGTCTTTGCTCATAAGCATTTGCTGTTCATGCTCATAAGCATTTGCTGTTCTCATGAGTATTCATGAGTGTGAAGAAACCATAGAACTGGAGTTAAAGAGGCTCATCTATGGGTGAAGGAATAAAAAGAAACTGTTCTGCCTCTGGTTTAGCTGTATTTTCTAAATCATTTGCAGTAGATGTGAGATGTTGCATACTAAGAAAAATAAATACTTTAAAATAGAAAGAGTTCTTGGGGGAAAGCGGCTGGGGGCTGGTGGTGGTGGGATGAATTGGGAGATTGACATATATACACTAATATGTATAAAATAGGTAACTAATAAGAACCTGCTGTATAAAAAATAAATAAAATAACATTCAAAAGGTCAAAAAAAAATAGTAAGAGTTCTTGTTTTGGAAATGATAGGTAATTTCTGCTTATGTTTTCTTTCTCCTTATCTTGTCAGTTGCTTATTCTCCAGGAGAGTCACATTACTTGGATAATAAAATATAATAAGGCCATTTTTTAAATGCTGGGAGGCAGTACATGAAATGCCAGGGGAGATTATCTCTGAGCTGAGCAACTGTGGGACAGGTTGTGTCTTTTTTTGTTTGTTTGTTTTCTTTTCTGTTTCTTTGGTTCTCCATCAGGAAATTGCTTAACATTTTTATAATTAGGGGAAAATGATCATGTAAAACGCTGGGGTGACTCCAGGTGCTCCCTCTGGAAGGGACTGGCCTTGAAAGTGGTCCTCAGCCTCCTGCCATTTTGAACTCGGGGTAGGGGGAGATGGGTGCAGGTGTGGGTCTCAGGCTCTGCATTTCCTTGGAGACACCAGCACTATGAACCCTCAAGTAGAAATCCTCTCTTGGAGGTTCAATAAATGGAGATCAGACTCTCTCCTCCCAAGTGTTGGGCGTGAAGATGAAATGAAGTGACTCAAGGAAGAGATGGCCCCGTCTGGCCCAGGCCTGCAGCCGAGTTTTCGAATCCAAAGCCCTGAACCTTCCTGAGTTGCTGTTTTTGCCTCCGGCCATGAGGAGTTAGCATGCAGTGGATGTCCTATAATTGCTCCCAGAGGCACAGAGATGATGCCCACTTACACTGCGGTGTAAGTTTCCCGTAAGAGAAAGTTTCTCTCTAGTCTTTAGTCTTGCAGGATGTTGACGTGGAAGCTAGTCTCGGGATGGAGCATATGAGGCTGACCTTGAGGAAGGCTGTCCACTGCTTCTGCAGGAGCTGCTTCCCTCTGAGGTCACTCTACAGATGGGGATCCTTAAGCAATGTCCCCCCTGCCTCCGTGTGCCCACCTGCTCACAGTTCCCCATGTTCGCTCAATGTCCTCGGACTCATGCTCTTGCAAATTCCCTCTGTCAGGGTCACTGCCATCTCTTCCCCACCCACTGAACCCCTATTCATACTTCAACACCCAGCGTCATTGCCCCCTCCTCCAGGAAGTCTTCTTTAAACTCCCTGGCAGGGCCCAGCTCCCTGTTCTAGGGTCCTCCAGCTCCAATTCCTCCCTCCAACCCAGCCCTGACCCCATGGGACTGGAGGAATCTGTGTTTGCCTTTGCTCCCCAGACTGGGGGGATCTTGAGGATTGAGGTTTCGTGAGTCCACACATCACTTGGTGTGGGGCCATGCACAGCGTGGCAACATAATATTTGTAAACAAATGATGTGGACAGGAACATAGTGGCCTCAGCTTCCTGGAACTCCCTTCTCTTTCAGGAGAAGTTCAGAATATTCATTCATTTTGGGCTCAGTTCGGAGCACTGGCAGCTAGTAATTTTGTAGTCAGAAGTGGAAGGTTTGGGGAACTCCTTGGCGGTCCAATGGTTAGGACTTCGCACATTCACTGCCAAGGACCCAGGTTCAGTGACTGGTCAGGGAACTAAGACCCTACAAGCCGTGTAGTGCAGCCAAAAAATAAAAGAAGTGGAAGATTTGAAGGGAAATCAGCATGCAGGAACCCTGTGACATTGATCACTGGGGACCTCTGGAGGGAAGGCCAGATGGCGATGGATATCAAGGACTCTCAAATGCCCCTGCCCTCTCATTCCTCGAGAGGTGGCTGTGAAATTTTGGCACAGTAATGCACAGCTCAGTGACATTTCTTTTTTTTCTTTCTTTTTAAAAAATTTTATTTATTTTGTGTATTTATTTTTGGCTGCGTTGGGTCTTCGTTCCTGCACATGGGTTTTCTGTAGTTGCGGCGAGTGGGGGCTACTCTTCATTGCAGTGAGCAGGCTTCTCACTGCGGTGGCTTCTCTTGTTGCAGAGCACAGGCTCTAGGAGCACGGGCTTCAGTAGTTGTGGCATGCAGGCTCAGTAGTTGTGGCACGCAAGCTCTAGAGCGCAGGCTCAGTAGTTGTGGCGCACGAGCTTAGTTGCTCCGCGGCATGTGGGATGGACCAGGGCTCGAACCTGTGTCTCCTGCATTAGCAGGCGGATTCTTTTTTGTTTGTTTGTTTGTTTGTTTTTTTGTTTTGCGGTTCGCGGGCCTCTCACTGTTGTGGCCTCTCCCGTTGCGGAGCACAGGCTCCGGACGCGCAGGCTCAGCGGCCATGGCTCACGGGCCCAGCCCCTCCGCGGCATGTGGGATCTTCCCGGACCGGGGCACGAACCCATGTCCCCTGCATCGGCAGGCGGACTCTCAACCACTGCGCCACCAGGGAAGCCCCAGCAGGCGGATTCTTAACCACTGCACCACCAGGGAAGCCCCAGGGCTTGTTTTTTAGAGATGAGATTTCCTTGACAAAGTGAGAGTGTTCAGAGGCAAAAACAGCCTACCTCGGCCTTTCCTGACTGGACACAGGCCAGGCCCTCAGCCTCAGATGCCACCCAAGACACCTGCCGGCCAAGGACATGCATTCGAGGCCTCAGGTTTCACAGTCCTGGGCACAGGCTACCCCCAACGTGCTGACCCAGCCTACCACCCTCAATCAAAATAAACCCAGGGTAGGGTGCCTCTAGATCAGCCCCTACCAAAACCCCAAGGTCTGATCCAGATCACAGATCTAGGTGTTTCCAGTCCCATGGACAGGGCTGTCTTTGGTCCCAAAAGCCCTGAGGGGTGGACCAGTTGGCCTCAAAGAACAAAAATTTCATTTTGGAGAGACCCAGGAGAGAGGAAGTGATTACACCAGCTGACGATGAAAGGGCATTTTCTACTCACGGGGCCCTGAGGTCCTTACAAGGCAATCCGAGGAATCCAGAAGTCTCTGTGGTCCCCTTCACAGATGAGCCAGTGGGGGCAGATTCCAGCCCACATTCCTGATTTCAAAGCCTGTGAGGTTGGAGCATTCATTTACCCAACCCAGGTGACTCTTTGCAGTTTAACAGGGTTCAATATAACCATGAACATTTACTGTGAGTCCTCAGGACATACCCAAGAGAAGTGAAAACATACATCCACGTACATGTTCACAGCAGCGCTATTCACAGTAGGCAAAAGGTGGAAACAACTCAAGTGTCCATCAACAGAAGAATGGACAAACAAAATGTGGTCTAACTACACGATGGAATATTATTCAGCCATCAAAAAGAATGAAGCACTGATACATGCTACAATATGGAGGAACCTTGAAGACATGCTAAGTGAGAGAAGCCAGACACAAAAGCCCACATGTAGTATGATCCCATTTATATGATCCTATTTATATGAAATGTCCAGAACAAGGAAATCCCTAGAGACAGAAAGTAGATTAGTGGGACTTCCCTGGTGGCACAGTGGTTAAGAATCCGCCTGCCAATGCAGGGAACATGGGTTTGAATCCTGGTCTGGGAAGATCCCACATGCCGCGGAGCAACTAAGTCTGTGTGCCACAACTACTGAGCCTGCGCTCTAGAGCCTGCGAGTCACAGCTACTGAGCCCTCATGCCACAACTACTGAAGCCCACGTGCCCAGAGCCCGTGCTCAGCCACAAGAGAAGCCACCACAATGAGAAGCCCGCGCACCGCAACGAAGAGTAGCCCCCACTCGCCACAACTAGAGAAAGCCCATGCAAAGCAACAAAGACCCAACACAGCCAATAAATAAATAAACAAACAAATAAATAAATAATTTCCATCTCTCAAACCACACACACAGAAAAAGCTAAAAAAAAAAAAGAAAGTAGATTAGTGGTTGCCAGGGGTTGGGGGGAGGAGGAGTGGCAGTGACTGAATGGGCACAGGGTTTATTTTGGGGGTGGTGAAAGTGTTCTAAAATTGATCTTGGTGGCGGCTGCACACATCTGTGAATATCCTAAAAACCATTGAACTATATATTTTAAATGGGCGAATTGAATGATATGTGGATTATATCTCAATAAAGCTGTTTTTAAAAATGTTCCCCCAAACCTCCACATTTACTGAGCACCCACTATATGCCAGGCACTGTGCTGGGTGCTAGAACAGAGTCCAGAGAGGGACACAGAGTCATAAACAGGTGACCATAGTACTGGAGGATTCCTTTCTTACAGCACAGAGAGGAGAAAGATGTAGCATTTGTGTGGACATGTGAAGGATGGAGGAAGGAGTCTGTGTATTGGGTTTTGACAGATGAATAGGAGTTTGCCAAGTTGAAGTTAGGGACTAAGGGTGAATTCAACTTTGTAAAATTTAATAAACAAAATAAAATAAATATAATTTAAAAAATGAAAATGAATGCATCCTTATTTGTCTGCATGAACTAAAGGAGTGTATATTTGGACACTTCACAACCCACCCCAAACCATGCCTGGCTCACCCATGTCAATTTCGAAGTGACGTTGTTTATGTCTACAGCAAACACAGTGCTGTAAACTGGCATGTCAGTCTCTTCGTTCATCAGGAATGTGGAGAAATCCGAAAATTCGGCCGCCCGCACCCCTAGGTGTTGTCTATGAGGATAAACAAAAGATCAAGAGCCAGGCGTGACCAAGACCCTCCCCCGAGGACCCGCCTTCTCTCAGCTAGGCTGGATCCTCTCTGGCCTTCCTTCTCCCAGCGTGGCCAGCGCGGGGCTCTGGCGGGTGGCCACGAGAGTGAGGAGGGGCGACGTCCTCGTCCAAAAATAAATCGTGGCCCTGAATGGGTAAATAACAAACTAGGGCGGAGAAGGGGGCTGGGGAGGGGCTGAGAGGAAAGAGAGAATTGTGATTTTCCTGGGAGGATGAATGCAGCCTTCAGAGGCTGACCTCCCAGGGCTAGGCTGGCAGCCACATGCTGAGCCTCTGCTGTGCCTCCAGCTGCTCCCAACCACCTGACACCTTCCCTGCTGGGTCTTGACTCCTGAGCCTGACACCTCTCCCAAAGTGGACCCCATCAACACTCAGAAAAGTCCTTTCCTTGCACTCTTAATGTGGATCTTACTTTTTGTAAACCCAGTGTGACTTTTGACTGTTCACTGAGTGCAATATGCTCCCTCCCTATGACCCATTTTACAGAGGAGGAAACTGAGGCTCAGAAAAGGGGAGAGAGCAGAGACTGGGATTCAGTGGTGAGGGGCGTGCATCTAGCAGAGTGCCTGGAGGGTGACTTTGGCTCTATCCTGCTGGGAGATCTGGAAACACCTTATGCTATTGATCAGGGCTGCCCTGGGGGATGTCAACTCAAGGCACTTCTGGCCTTCTGTTGGTCATGCAGGCAACGGGTGCTCCAGCAGCCCAGGGGAGCCCCTGGCAATCACAGGCAATCACACAGGTGCCTGTTGTTAAACAGGGAGTGGGATGGAGTAGTGTGGATGGAGCAGCACGGTGCCTATTTGCATTCTTGTCCTTCTAAGTTGCTCTTTTAAAACTATACATTGGAGAAGTCAGATGTAAAAGGCCACATGTTGTATGATCCCATTTATATGAAATGTCCAGAACAGGCAAATCCGTAGAGACAGAAAGCAGACTGGTGGTTGCCAGGGGCTGGGGGACAGGGAATGGGGAGCGACTGCTAACGGGGACAGGGTTTCCTTTTGGGATGATGAAAGTATTCTGGAACTACATAGAGGTGATGGTTATACCACATTGGGAATGTGCTAACTGCCATGGCATTAAACACTTTAAAATGGTAACTATGTTATGTAACTTTTACCACAATTTTTAAAAAGCATAAATTGGGCCATGCCCCTTTTGTGCTCTGAAGCCTTCCGTGATTCCCCATTGCCTTAGGACAAAATCTATACTTGTCTCCCACCCCAGAAACCCCTCACCCTTGTCTCCCTCCCTCCTCTCTTCATCTCATTCCTCTTCCCACAGCTGAGATCATTTGCACCTCAGGGCCTTTGCACTCCTTCTGCCTGGCATGCCCATATTCATCCTTCAGTTCTCCAGTGAAATGTTATCTCCCAGACGAGGCTCCATTATGGGCCTTTCTTTGTACCTTGGATGTTTCCTTCAAATCACTGACTGCAGTTTGTATTGGGTGCGCCAAAAAGTGCCTTCGGTTTTTTTGTTTATTTGTTTGTTGGCTGTGTTCGGTCTTCGTTGCTTTGCGCGGGCTTTCTCTAGTTGTGGCGAACGGGGGCTACTCTTTGTTGTGATGTGTGGGCTTCTCATCGCGATGGCTTCTCTTGTTGCGGAGCATGGGCTCTAGGGCACGCAGGCATCAGTAGTTGTGGCACGTGGGCTCAGTAGTTGTGGTCCACGGGCTCTAGAGTGCAGACTCAGTAGTTGTGGCACATGGGCTTAGTTGCTCCACGGCATGTGGCATCTTCCCAGACCAGGGATCAAACCTGTGTCCCCTGCATTGGCAGGCGGATTCTTATCCACTGAGCCACCAGGGAAGTCCCGCTTTGGTTTTTTAAGTAAAAACAAAAGACACATTTTTCATTTTCACCAAGAACTTTATTGAGCAACATATTCACCGTTTTGTTCCACTACCTTCTGCCATTTTTCAGGTAACTTCATAATTCCATCTTCCCAAAACTTTTTATCTTTTTGAGCAAAGAACTGTTCCAGGTGCCTTTTACAGTCTTCTAGGAAAATGAAATTTTTTTCATTAATAGAATTTTGTAAAGACCGAAATAAATGGAAATCCGAATGTACAATGTCTGGTGAATACAGTGGATGAATCAGAACTTCCCAGCCAAGCTGTAACAGTTTTTGCCTGGTCATCAAAGAAACATGTGGTCTTGCGTTATCCTGCTGGAAGATTTTTTTTTTTAATTCTTTCTTTATTTTTATTTTTGGCTGTGTTGGGTCTTCGCTGCTGTGCGTGGGCTTCTCATTGTGGTGGCCTCCCCCGCTGCAGAGCACGGGATCCAGGCGCGTGGGCCTCAGCAGCTGTGGTGCGCGGGCTCCAGAGCGCAGGCTCAGCGGCCGCGGCACACGGGCCCAGTTGCTCCACAGCACGTGGGATCCTCCCGGACCAGGGCTCAAACCCGCGTCCCCCGCACTGACAGGTGGACTCACAACCACTGCGCCACCAGGGAAGCCCCCTGGTGGAAGATTATGTGTTTTCTTTTTTGTTGTTTTAAAGATTTATATTTTATTTATTTTTGGCCGTGTCGGGTCTTAGTTGCGGCACGCGGGATCTTCGTTGTGGTGTGAGGGCTTCTCTCTAGTTGTGACGCGCGGGCTCCAGGGCATGTGGGCTCTGTAGTTTGCAGCACGCGGGCTCTAGTTGAGGCACGCGAGCTCTGTAGTTGTGGTACGTGAGCTCAGTAGTTGTGGCACGCGGGCTTAGTTGCCCTGTGGCATGTGGGATCTTAGTTCCCTGACCAGGGATCGAACCTGCATCCCCTGCATTGTAGGGTGGATTCTTTACCACTGGACCACCAGGCAAGTCCCAGATTATGTGTTTTCCGTTGACTAATTCTGGACGCTTTTCATCAAATGCGTCCAATTAGACCAGATTCATCAGTTGGTCTAATTGGGAGCAGTACTTGTTGGAATTAATTGTTTGGTTTTCTGGAAAGAGCTCATAATAGAGAACTCCCTTCCAATCCCACCATATATGCAACATCACCTTCTTTGGATGAAGACTGGCCTTTGGTGTGGTTGGTGGTGGTTCATTTTGCTTGCCCCACGATCTCTTCTGTTCCACATTGTTATACAGTATCCATTTTTCATCGCCCATTACAATTTGTTTTAAAAACAGAACGTTTTCATTACCTTTCAGTAGAGGATTGCATGCGGAAATATGGTCAGAAGGTTTTTTTCACTTATGTGGAACCCAAACATCAAAGCAAGTCACATAACCAAGCTGGTGCAAATGATTTTCATCGCTTGATTTGGGTATTTTGAGTATGTTGGCTATCTCCCGTGTAGTATAACATTGATTGTTCTCAATTAGTGTTTCGATTCGATCGCTATCAATTTCAACCAGTCTACCCGACCGTGGAGCATCATCCAGCAAGAAATCTCCGGCACGAAACTTCGCAAACCACTTCTGACACATCTGATCGGTCAACAGCACCTTTTCCATACACTGCACAAATCTTTTTGTGTGTTTCAGTTGCTTTTTTTTTTTTTTTTTTTTTGCGGTACGCGGGCCTCTCACTGTTGTGGCCTCTCCCGTTGCGGAGCACAGGCTCCGGACGCGCAGGCTTAGCGGCCATGGCTCATGGGCCTAGCCGCTCTGCGGCATGTGGGATCCTCCGGGACCAGGGCACGAACCCGTGTCCCCTGCATCGGCAGGCGGACTCTCAACCACTGCACCACCTGAGGGAAGCCCTCAGCTGCATTTTTACCTTTCTTGAAATAATAACACATAATATGCCGAAAATGCTGCTTTTTTTCTTCCATCTTCAATATTAAAATGGCTACACAAATTTTGATGTCTTTTTTTTAAATGCACGCCGATATGACAGCTGTCACATACAATCTAACAAAATTGTTTTGAATGAAGTTAAAGACAACTAAGTGCTACTAGAGCCATCTTACGGAAAAAACACGAATTTTTGGCCCACCCAATAATTGCATACTGCTTTTAGATCTTGAAAGAAGGTTCCACCCGGAAGGAGCAGTTAGGTGTTTCTCAAATATGTAGTGAATGAATGAGTGAGCGAATGAATGAGTGAGTGAATGAATGAGTGAGTGAATGAGTGAACCAACAGATAGATGGACAGAGGCTACTGAGAGACTGTCAGGGAGATGCTGGAGGGACTTTCATGGCAGCCTACAAACAGCGGTCCTGGAGGAAGCAATGTTTAGTCACCCATTTGACACAGGAAGAGACTGTCTAGATTCACATCTGGTGCTTTTTTCTCCTAAGACCACAGCTGCCTCTGAAACAAAGACCGACAATTGCCGCCAGCACATGCTTCATCATTTTTACTTCCTTTGAATGTTCTTCAATGGGTTTTCTTTTCAAACTGCCTAAGCATGCACTCTTGGTGTGCCCAGGCGCATGGCTGGGGAAGGGATGGGAAGAGCTTCTCCCTCGGCCCCCCCAACACTCCCCGTGACTCAGACAGTTTGGAGCAGACCCCTCTCACTCTCTGCGTGGGGGAATCTGTCTACATTTTATATATTTTCTACAAAAATCACATCACACTTTGCAATTTCATCCTTTTGGATCCTACAAAAATCACATCACGCTTCGGATTCTGTCCTCCAGGGTCTGTTCTGTGAAAAACGTCATCATATTTTATATCCAAAGACCCTTTAACTTCTCCCTACCTTCCCTCTATTTGCTTTGTTCCCAGGATTCCGCCTCATATCTGTGGACATTGAGAGTCATGCCCTGGGTTGACCTCAGTGGGTTTGCCCCATGAGGGAGAGGATCATGGCTTTTAAAGACGCCCAGATCAGTTGGCAAAAAAGGCTGGAATATGGAGCAACCCCGAGGAAAACAGCTTGGCAGTTCCTCAAAAGATTAAACGTAGAGTTGCTATAGGATCCCGTAATTCCACTCTTTTATGTATAGACCCCAAAGAATTGAAAGCAGGTATTCAAGCCAGAACTTATACACGAGTGTTTTCATCAGCACTATTCACAATCGCCAAAAGGAGTAAACAATCCAAATGTCCATTGACAGATGAATGGATGAGGAAAATATGGTCCAGCCGCACAACGAAATATTACTCAGCCATAAAAAGGAATGAAGCACTGACACATGCTACAATATGGATGAACCGTGAAAACATCATGCTGAGTGAAAGGAACCAGACACAAAAGTCCACATAGTATATGAAATTTCAATTTCTATGAAATGTCCAGAACAGGCAAACCCATAGAGACGGAAAGCAGAGTAGACATTATTAGGGCTGGGGGAGGGGGAACTGGGGAGTGACGGCTAATGAGCATTGGGTTTCCTTTTGGGGTGATGGGTATGTTCTGGAACTAGATAGAGATGGTCCTTGAACAACGCTGTGAATGTATTAAATGTCACTGAATTGTTCACTTTAAAATGGTGAATTTTATGTTATGTGAACTTTACATCAATAAGAAACCAAGAAATTGCGGTGATCCTCATGGCAGCCAGCAAGGAGGGAGGTGCTGTCCCTGCCAATACAGGCAACCACTGGGCATTAGCAATTCTAACATTTGTCTGGGCGTGTGGTCAGCAAAGACGCCCCTTCTCAGGTACCTAATCTCCTCATTCTACAAATGAGGAAACTGAGGTTCCAAGGGGTGGAGTGAATATTGTAAGATCACCCGTGTGGTCCTCCCATCACATCACGAACTTGGGACTTTATTTTTAGGAGGAGCAGGCCAACAGGAAACCTCAATGACAGACTCCCAGTGTCACAGAACGATGGAAACAGTGCAGTGAACGTTTGTGAGCTTCGAAGCATGCTGGTGCTGATTCGCAGAAGCCTGGCATCAGATACTACCATTCTCCCATTTTATAAATGAGGAAAATAAGGCTCAGATAGGTGGATCACTCACCCCAGGTGACACAGCACAGGGAGGACATATTTGGACTGAGGACTCAAACCCTCAAGTTCTGCTTTGCTCTGAGCTGCCTCTGGGCAAAGCAAATGATCAAGATGTGGACACTGAAATCCTGAAGCTGAAACCTCAAATCTCACACCTGGACCAGGAACTCCAGGAACTGGGAGGTGGTGCTCCCACAAGTCCAAACAGAGGAATCTCTGGAGAAAAATCAAGCAAAGAAAAGCTCAGCTCATGAGGTCCCCCTCCTTGGGTCCTGAAGCAAGCAGCTGGTGTCAGATTCATCGTGGAGCTGCAATTCCTCAGTGTCAAAGTTCTCAGGGCGGTGAGCATGGGCTTGGTGGGAAATAGGAATGGTGCGTATGCATGCATGTGTGTGTGTGTGCACGTGTGTGCGCGCATCTGTGTCTGTATATATACATGTGTTTTTGAGCCTGCACGTGCACACGTGTCTTTATGTGTGTACGTATGCATGTATATGCACACATGTGTGTATATATGGGGAGCTTCAAAACCAGATGAGAGGGCTTCCCTGGTGGCGCAGTGGCTGAGAGTCCGCCTGCCGATGCAGGGGACACGGGTTCGTGCCCCGGTCCGGGAAGATCCCACGTGCCACGGAGCGGCTGGGCCCGTGAGCCATGGCCGCTGAGCCTGCGCGTCCGGAGCCTGTGCTCCGCAACGGGAGAGGCCACAACAGTGAGAGGTCCGCGAACCACAAAAAAACAAAAAAACAGATGAGATCAACTGGAAATCCTCGTATTTAGTGTGAGTCTGCAGTCAGGCTCCCAGACCTCAGTTTCTCCACTGGGAAATGGGCCAGTTTCTGCTGGATGTGAAGATTAGAGTCCAGAGAGACCACTGTCTATCAGAAGATTTGTCACAGTATACAGTCTGAGCTACAGGCTGCAAAGTTGACACCTGTGATCTCCTTTGATTCTCAAAGCAAACCCAAGGCTCAGTTTATCATCCACGTTTTCATAGACAATGAATTTTCGTCACTCTAAAATCATGCAAGCAAAGATTTCAAACCACACAGAAATGTATGAGGTAAACAGGAAAAATTCCACCCGCAGCTCAGCCCACTTCCCAAGGAAGCCCTGTTGATAGGTGGGTGTGGAGTTTTCCAGATTTTGTCTGTGACGGTGCATGGTGCAGGTATATATTTTGAGTTTGTATCTCTATTTCCATATAGTTCAATACAGTGTATTAAAACAGCGATGTATGGGAATTCCCTGTCGGTCCAGTGGTTAGGACTCAGCACTTTCACCGCCACAGACCTGGGTTCGATCTCTGGGTGGGGAACTAAGATCCCACAAGCCGTGCAGCACGGCCAAAAATTCAAACAAAAAAACGGCAATGTAAATACTGGAGAAAAGTGGCTTTTCAATTAATGGTACATTTTGGACTCCCCGAGCTCATACATCATCATCGGATGTTATGGATGAAGGAGATGGAGTCTCAGAGGTCATGGGGCTTGCTAAATGTCACCCACTGTCGTGCCCCCAGTCTAGGACTTGACTTGGGTCTGCCTGTCCCACCCCAAAGCGGGTCCCCTTCAGACACTGTACAAAATACACTTGTTCGGGCTTCCCTGGTGGCGCAGTGGTTGAGAGTCCGCCTGCTGATGCAGGGGACACGGGTTCGTGCCCTGGTCCGGGAGGATCCCACATGCCGCGGAGCAGCTGGACCCGTGAGCCATGTCCGCTGAGCCTGCGTGTCCGGAGCCTGTGCTCCGCAACGGGAGAGGCCACAGCGGTGAGAGGCCCGTGTATCGCAAAAAAAAAAAAAAAAAAAAATACACTTGTTCATTGTCCTTTCATGAAACACTCATTCAATGCTGGGGGTTTAAAGACAAGAAGGCCCAGGTGAAGGAGCTCTCAACCCAGGTGAGACAGGGCCAGACTTGGACGCCCCAAGACAGGGGTGTAAGGGACAGACCTGGGGAAGCCAGAGGGGCAGCAGGGCCTCTGTCAGGGAGAGCAGGGCAGGCTGCCTGGAGGAGGAGACATGGGAAGTGGGCCTTGAAGGTTGAATGGAGGTCCGGCAGGCATAGTGGAGCCTGGGGGCAGGGTGGAGAGTCACCCCCACTGATGGCCAGCTGCACAGCTTAGGAGTTTCCCTAACACTTGACATCCAGGAGTAGGAGCCAATACTTGGCCCCAGGCCTCAACCGTAAGTCCCAACAACAGGCTCAAAAGTTTGCTGCCTGGGCTTCCCTGGTGGCGCAGTGGTTGGGGGTCCACCTGCCGATGCAGGGGACGCAGGTTCGTGCCCCGGTCCGGGAAGATCCCACATGCCGCGGAGCAGCTAAGCCCGTGAGCCATGGCCGCTGGGCCTGCACGTCCGGAGCCTGTGCTGCGCAATGGGAGAGGCCGCAGCAGTGAGAAGCCCATGTACCGAAAAAAAAAAAAAAAAAGTTTGCTGCCTGCTGCAGCACAGTGCCAGCCCTACCCAGATGGGGAAACTGAGGCTCAAGCAGGCACTGAGACTTTGGAGAACTCATTGTGCAGCCTGGGACCGGGCTCTTCCCCTTTCTGGGTCTCAGTTTCCCCATCTGTACAATAGGACAGGACAGCTGGCAGTCATGTAGCCGGGCAGGAGTTTGCCTCCAGCCCCAACAATAACTGTCACCACTGCTCCTCCCCTCCGACTGTCCCCATGCCCCAAACACATGGGATTTTGACAAGTTACCCCTGTCCTAGGGGCTGGACCCTAGGCCTCAGCCCCTCCTCAGTGGGAGGGGGGCAGTTTGGGGGTGTGACCCCACCCTCGGGCTGGCCAGGGAGGGGTGAGGAGGGCACACAGTGAAGGGGGTTACGGATCTTCAAGGACAACGCCTACTTCACAGGTGGGGAAACTGAGGCCCAAGAGGACAGGATATGGAAGGATCAGTAACAAAACCAGTCCCTCTAAACCCTCTCTAGGAGTGGTCCTGGATTACCCTGCAAATCGGCTGTACCTTTCACTGGAGGAAACCAGGCACATTGTCCCACCACCTGCTGTGGCAGGCTCCCCTTCCCCTCCCCGCAACTCCCAGCTGGTGCATATCCAGCCCTCATGATGCCCCTTGGGTGGGTGTTGGCCAATTACTGGATAGAGGGGGAAGTCAAGGCCTGGAGAGGCAGGGTCCCCTGCCCAGGCTGATGGGCCTCCTGGGAAATCAAGGTCACCTGCTGCAGCTGTGCTGGCTCCAGGACGGTCAAAATTGGAGGGAGGGGGTGACGGGGTTAGAGGGATCTGGGGGTAGAAGAGAGGGGTGGCAGCTGGACCTGTGTCCTGAATATAGTGCAAGGACATGGTCCAGAGGGGTCAGGGCTGCAGGCTCTGGTTTGCAGTGGAGCGCTTCCCAGAGTCCACAGCTCCACTACGCCCTGGCGAGGCAGGCATGGCTGGGGAAACAGGGGAACCCCCAGGGTTGCCGCCAAAGTCGGATGACACAGGGACACTGGAGGCAGGCAGTGAGGTGGGGAGACCCCAGAAATGCCATTTGAAGGGCTTTATCCACAAAGGTGTTCTAACTGGGGCCAAAGTTTCGGGATAACCCATATGGCTATGGATGGGGAACTTGTGAGATAAATGACAGTCCAAGACATTGTTATACATAAATGTTTTTTGGAAAGTTAAGTGGAAAAAAGCAAAAGGCAAAACAGAATGTGAAGTATAATTTTCATTTTTAAGAAGGTCTGTATCTAAAATATGCCCATATATAAAATCATCTAGGGACTTACCCGGTGGTCCAGTGGCTAAGGCTCCATGCTTCCACTGCAGGGGGCACAGGTTTGATCCCTGGGAAACTAAGAGCCCACATGCTGCGTGGCCAAAAATAAATAAAGAAAATAAAATAATCTACACATAGGAACCTGATACCTGAGTGCTGTGGGTCGTGGAAAATTATCTTCCCACAGAACACACTTCTGTACCTCCTGACTTTAGCCAGGCATTACTTATTCACAAACAGTACTTGAAATCAAACTCATGTGGAAAGACTGTTGAGACGACGAGGAAGCAAGTCTCTAGGCGGCATGCATCGTAAGCCTTAAATTATTAAATTTATTTTTTGTTATTTTTACATGGGAGTGGGAAAGAGGGGAAACCTCTGTGCTTTGTCCCGCGTGTATCTGGGTCTTGCATTTTCAAAAATCTTTTACAAAAGAAAATGTACTCATGTTGCTTGAATGGGCACGTTTGCATGTATTACGTGTGCATGTTATGTAGGTCCGTGTGCAGGCATAGCAAAGGCCTGCTTTAACACTGGAGACTGGAGCTCCTCTGGCAGCACCCTCTGCCTCTCACGGTCCTGGTCCAGAAGGCTTCCAGGGAGAGGAGAGGCTGTGGGGGGAGGACGTGGAGGCGAGGGGCCCTCCAGGCTGAGAATGGTATGTTCAGGTTCCAGTTAGCCCTAAATGACAAGGTAGCAGAGGAAGAAATCCTTCCCAAATCGCAGAGGGGAAACTGAGGCCTGAGGTGGAGAGACCTGCCAGAGGTCAAAGCCTGAACAGTGTCCTGGGCTGGAGAACCTCATTCTGTGTGCCTTTGTCTAAGTGACCTTCCCCAGCCCTGCACAGTGATAAAGGAGAGCTGGGAAGGGGGGCTCCCAAGAGGGAGGAGGAGAATGGGTGGGGTCCTTATAGGTTCTGAGCAACTTTCTCAGGGAGTGGCACTAAAGCTCATGGTCAGACACCAACCTCCAGGGCTCTGGTGAAGATGACAGCAAATGTGTGGGAGGTTCTTGGATGACAAGAGCTCCCATCATGATCATATGGGTCCTCATCACTCCTGAGTGTCCTCTGGGACACAGTGAGAGGAGCGGTTCAGGGGTCTCACACCAGCTTCCTAAGGGGCCCTGTCTCCTCCTTCCCTCCCTTTCTTGCTGACAAAGGCCCCCCAAACCCTTCCTGGGCTCCCTGCTACCCCGGGCACAACCATATCCCAGGCTCCTGCCCATTACACTGTGTTCAGGTGGAGGTCCCTGCAGGTCCTGTAGGTGCCAGGCTTGCCCACCTATGTACTCTTTACCCTCCCTCCTCACCAGAAGGGCCAAGGGGCTGCTGATGGAGGAATCATACACAGGCTGGGCAGAATATGGGAACAGCAGGGAGCTTTGAAGATGTCCCACAGGCCAGCTCCTAACTCAGGGGGAAGCCCAGGTGGGCCTTGGTCTAACTCTGGCAGCTGTAACCCCGACTCTGAGATCAGGGAAGGCCTTGAGGTGGGCAGGTGAATTGTGGGCAGCTCAGGTAAAGCTCCCATGTCCCGACACCCTCTCAAAGGCAGATTTCTGTACCCAGCAATAAACCCCCCTCTCTACAGAAAACAGAGTGGACCCACCCACTATGTTTGGCCCTGATCACTACCTGCTTTCTGGCACCCTCTAGGCTTCCCCAGCTGCAGCAAGCCAGTCAGAAAGGCCCCCGCAGGCAGAGGGCATGCCTGGGAGGCAGGAGTGTTTATGATCTGGCTCCACGTAGGCCCTACAACATCTACCATGTGTTCCCCAACCAGTCTGATTTAAAAACACATCAACGGAGACCATGGAAAATTAGGTTTCCTCTACATTTATTTCAACTGCTAAATGATTAACAACATCCACAACTTCTTAGATTAAAAAAAAAGAAACAAAACCCAAAGCTTCCATTTTGTAACATCACAAATGTCTTCTAGGTTTTACCAAGGACCAAAAACGCTAAATTTCTCTATATGATTTCCAGTGATGGAAACAAGGCAGAGACAGTAAGCACCCAAAGTGGTGAGTTAGCACTTTCCGGATGCCTGTCGTCCTCATGGAAGAGACCCTG
Organism: Orcinus orca; assembly: GCF_937001465.1. Taxonomy (NCBI): domain Eukaryota; kingdom Metazoa; phylum Chordata; class Mammalia; order Artiodactyla; family Delphinidae; genus Orcinus; species Orcinus orca. Next base: position 11,052,864 of record NC_064561.1, on the reverse strand, counting down.
GAACTAGAATGACAGAAAAGACACTGTGACTTTGACAAGGCTATGCAACTGCACATCGCACTTGCTCTCACACGTGCTCTCCGCAGAGTGGCCTCTGCTGGAGAGGGCAAGGGCGGGCACAGAGGGCCAGCACGCTGGTCCCCAGCCGACAGCTGGCACAGGGACGCACCACCACACTCCTCCCCGGCCCACGCAACACCTTCACTGCCTCAATGCCAACTCCACAGAAGCGCCACCTGAGTGCTTACAGGACTTTCCAGGCTCAAGAAGTAGGTGCTCCCTTTGACGACTGCCAAAGGCTCACAGTGTCAGCTCAAAGCAGGACACCCCCAGGAGGAGGAGTGGCAGGAGGCTGTGGGAACAGGGCTCAAACCCTGGGAATTCCTAAAGTATTTTACTTATAAATAAAAGCAGAGGAAAGCCAAGAATGAGTATACTAGGACAAAGCGAATATGATGCTTGAAAAAAGAGCCAGGACCCATGCTGGGGGGTGCACACCTCACTCAGCACCGAAGGGTGCTCTGTGAAAGGCCATGCGGGATCAAGGCCCTGTTCTCAGAGTTCTATCCCTTTACCTGATCCCCAGCCAACATGGAAGGCTGTTGGAAAGATTAGAAAAAAACCCCATAGCTGTGGTTCCCCAAAACCACACCACCCCTGCAGGCTATTTCAACTCTGCTGAAGAACCTCCAGCATGTCCGTGGCCATAAAGATCTGCCAGTTGCCAAAGCAACAAAAGTGACCAGAAGCAAGCAGGGCCCTGGGGACTACCCATGGCATGAAGAAGGGCAACATCAGGCGGGCACGTGAGATGCTGGCACAGGCCCGTGACGCTGTGCTGGTGAGCGTGGGCCAGACAGACAAGACAGATCCAGAGGAGCCTGGGACTACAGCCCAGGAGGTCTCGGGCTTTGAGAAAGCAAGGATTTCATAACAGCCAATACAAGTGACTGACAGGGTAACTCACTGTTGTGTCCCCCAAGTTTATAGTATCAGCAGGATCCTGTTTTCCAGATTTTAGCATGTATTTAAAACTTCAACACTGCTGCTTTGTGAGGAAGGGCTGAGAGATTCCCACAGCCTGAGAATTTCACATGTAGTTGCAAGAGGCAGAGTGCGAGAAGCTGGAAGGGGCGGCAATCATACGCCTTGAAATAGCAAACAGCTGCACAGCCCACCCCAAGAGGATCCTTTCTGCTCTGTACAAAGGCCCTAATAAAACAATTCTTTACACTGCCACACATGCAAAAACTGAAGAGTCTTGAAGAGTTTACACCTCCCACCCCTTTGTAGGAGAGACTCCATATGTGGTTTAAGAAAAAAAAACTAGTTTGCTTTGTGGATTCTAAGAGACACGTAAATTTGGGGAAAGTTTCATCGGTGTAATGATTACTCCCCCCTGAATACAGCTGCTGAATACATTGCTGAAATTTCATCAAGTCTCTTGGGATGCATTTAAGAGATGAGACTCCATAAATAACACGTTCATCGAATCCAGTACCTCCACTTGTTTAAAGAGCTTCAGCACTCCAACCAACAGCTGTGGTACCAAAGCACAGACCTCATTATTACTGATTTATATTCCCTATTTAAATTTGAGAAGATATGATCTGTGACTGTTTCGGTATCAAGTTTGCAAGCAGATCACTTTTAGAGAGCAATGTGTCCCAGGACAGAAAAACCGACAGGAGCTGGTTCCTGAGCACTTAAAGGGTGCTGGTGCTTTCAAGGGCAGCCCCACCTTCTGAGCGGAACCAGGGGAGACTTGGAGAAGACTTGCTGCCAAAAGCATTTGGAAGAGGGTGAAAGGCAAAAGCAGATTGGAAATGGTGCGTTCTTTTTTTAAGAAAAAGAAAAGCCAGCGGGTGGAACCTCCGCACCAGAAACTGCAGAGATGTTTGTTTTTCGTGTACACACCAAACCTACTTGGGCACTGGTTCCAGGGCAGATCCGGGACAGAGGTGGCGTTTTAAGAGTAATTGCTGCTTCAAGCCTTATCTTTCTCACCAATGGTTTTCATCTATTCAGGGAGAGAACGATTTTGTTCAAAACTGAGAGGAGAGGAGAAAGATAGGAGAAAGATAGGATATTTATAGGCCAAAGGCCCCTCAGAAGGAAAAGGATTTGAAGACCCTCAGAAAGGGATGAGGCAGAGTGGCGTCCTCTGCAGCAACAGCTTCCAGGTCACCCTTACACTCGTAAGACACCAGGCCACTCCCGTGGTGGCTTGCTTCCACAAGATGGCCACGTACAGTCGCACCTGGGAGCCCAGTGCAGAGGCCGCACCATGGGCTGCGTGCAGTGGCGCTTGCCGAGCATTGGGCTCGTTCCTTCAGCCTGGAAGGTGAGAGGTGGGACACATCCACATCCAAACACTCCTTTTGTTTCCCTCACAAAATTTTATGATCTTTTGGGGGGAGTGATATCTTGATGTCTGGGTTTTGAGGAGTGGGGCACACTAACTTTTCTGGAGGAAGCTTCTCTGTGTACCAGAACATCAGCTTAGGCAGAATGCCCCCCACACTAGCTCACATACGTACCTATTTGTTGGCCCGTTTGTGTCTGTACATCTGCATCATCCTCTGACGGAACACGTCAAACGTGTCTTCTTTGTGCTCCTGCCCGTCGGCACCCAACCCCTCCCCTTCCGAGGCAGTTCCCCTAAGGAGCAAAATGGAGAGTTAGCCACACCTGAGCCCAGAGCCTGGCCACCAGGAGATGGAAAACAGCCTGAGTCATCTGAGTGGGACAGAGGTATGAGGGACACACAACAGTGACAGCAAGGGAGGGGGAAAATAGAGACACAATTCACAGTGGGGAACAAGGGATACTCACCCGTGCAGGCATGCGAACTTTCTGAGAAGTGTGCTCAGAACCAGCCCCTGATTACGGCAGAAAGCCTCCCCAGCAGGTGCTAAGCTCAATTTTAACTGAAATGCTTGCTGGCTGCTAATGGGGCTTAATAAACTCTGGGCCGTGCTCTACCCTGGCTAGTCTGCATGTGGGCTCCTGGAAAAGGGAAGTGGCTCTTAGCGTAACTACCCAGCATTACCACTCAAGCTTTTATGATAATAATGAATGTGGCCAAATGCCAGGGACCAAGTCTATGCAAGTGCAGCAAGGAGCTGTATGAACACCTGCATATGTAAATGATCTGCTATAAGCCATGTTCGACATGAAGGAAACCAAGGATCAGACTGCAGGTCAAAGGACTTAGGACCAGAATCCCACAGAAAGCCTCATCTCCCCAGGCACGGTTGCCCATCCCCACCCCTGGCCCCCAGCGCCCACTGCGTACACACTGACAGGCTCCCTGATGCCCTTCCCACAGGAGCCCAGGCCGTGACCCTCCTTCCAGCCCATCTTCTGTAGCATCTGGAACCCCAGGTTCTTGTCGGTCAGTTTCTGCTGGGCGAAATCAAAGTCCTGGGGTTTCTGAGGAGAGAGAAGAGTGTGGCACGTGAGGTGCAGCAAAGCCCCTGGAGCAAGGGTCTGCCCTGCGTTACACCTGGACATGGTCCAGTACTAACACCCCTAATGCCTCCCTGACTCCACAGATGCTCAAGATCAAGCCATGGTCCTGGCAATATTCCCTGGGTGGGTTCAGACCTCTAAAGGTTGGAGGTCACCAGCCTGAGGTATCCCCACAGAACCACACCAGACCAGCCTCTCAGGCTTCACCATGACCACTCTTGTTGCAGTGTTGAGACTGTGAATTAAACTTCGTGAGGGGATGGTGGGTCCTGGGGCCAAAGGGTGAGTAGGAAGAGCCCGGAGTGGAGACCTGGATAAAGAGAGTGGCCCTGTGATGACCAAAGGGCATACCCCAGCCTGAGGGACACAGGGCACAGGACTTGAGGCAGGAAGGCCCCTGGAGTGCAGGAGTCAGAGGGGCAGCAGGGCTAAGGCAGGAGGGATCCAGAAAGGCAGTGGAGAGAGGCTGTACAGAAAAATCGGCTCAAAGGGTCCTCCCTATTTGACCCCCACTCCTCTCCCACTGCTTCATTAATTCCCATGGGCTTCCAAAACTCTGAGCAGTGACCCTATCCTGGAAGCTTCCCTGGCTGCCCTCAGGCATTACTCAGCAAACCTGACTGACCTATGTGTCTTTCTAGTCCTTCCCAGGTCTGGAGCTCTGAGAGCTCCCCAAGGGCAGGGACCGGGTTTCACTTGGACTCTGGGGTCCATGTCTAGCACAGAGCAGACCTCACTGAGAGCCAGTGCAGCTGGGAAGAAGGATGGGGCCTGGGAAAGACCTTGTGGGTGGAAAGGTAAGAAGCCCTAGAGGAAGTCTGGGCTCCAGAGCTGACTGTGGGAAGACAAATTAAAAAGCCTAGAGGCCTTTGGAGGAGGAGCCTGCCCAGTGTGAGCAAAGGGGATTTCCATTCACTCATGAATATTCATTAGCACCCACAGTGTGCTGGAACCGCTGGGCAGCTGGGGGCTCAGAGTCCCTGCCACCTGAGCCAATTTCTTTAATCCGTTTACTAAACACTGAACACAGCCTGTCCCCAGGGCCTCACATGCTCCCAGGGAGAAGGTTCCTCTATCCTGATCAAGGCAGCTGGGAGTAGTGGAGAGGGTCTGAGCAGGGGACAAGTGGGGAGGGGAAGAGGATGGGGAAGGCAGAGGGAAGGCTGGCCACTGGTCCCCAAATGGCAGGCTTGCATCCCCCTTTGGGAAAGCTGTTCAGGTGGGAGCAACAGGAGGAACAGGGGTCCACTCAGCTGGACAGATCTTTGTGAGTGTTCAACTGTGTCTAAGAATCACCCTGCCTGGTTTCCTGGGGCTGGAGCAAAGCCATGCACCATAGGCCAGGCTGAGGTGTGCACAGAGAGCTGTAGGGGAGACCTCCTCCCTGCCTGCAGTCACCCCAAAGAGAGACCCATGTTTGCAGGACACCAGCTGGCTGCACACCGGGTTAACATACATTTCATTTAATCCTCAAGGTATCTCCTACCTGCAGGATAGGTGCAACTGCCCCACTTTACAGATGTACAAAACCTCAGGATTCACATGCCAAGATTAGATGGCCAGGTTGAGCCTGAAAAGGCTGCCTTCTCACCAGGCTGTGCCTCCCCCAGGCCACCAGATGGGTACCCGGGTGCTGGGTCAGCTTAAAACCCAACACAGCTGTTAAGACCATAAGCTTCGGGTACAGGAAGGTCCCTGCTCTCAGCTGTAACTGGGGTCACACTGATGCTTCATTTGGCCATTGATATTGATGCAATGCACTCAGAACAGGTCTGAGCCACAACTTGGGCTTTGCTCATCCCCTGACACCAGCAGAGACCTCGCCTGGTTCCCCACTCACCTCCCTGACCTCTAGAGACCTGTGATGTCCCCACATGTATCCCAGGTGAGCTTGTGTAGCCTCACCTGCCCCGACATGTGTCAGCCCAGCTGTCTGGAGTGTGCCCCCGTCTTCTTCCAATGACCCGCTCCCACAGGGGCTCCCCATTTCAGTCAATGGCAGCTCCATTCTCTTAACTGTCCAGGCTGACAACCCTGGAGTCACCCTGGGCTCTTGGCTTTCTCTGTTCCACATCCAATCCATGAGCAAGTCCCACCAACTCCACCTTCGCCTCTCCTGGACCCCCGGCTCTGCCTCGCCCCCCACCCCACAGGCTGCTCTCAACACAGCTGCCATAGTGGCCATGTCTTCCACCCAAATCCCCACCGTGGTTCTCCAATGCCTCTCCCAGAGAAAGGGCCACAGTGCTGACATCCATCGACAAGCCCTATGTGACCTGGGTGCTTGCCACCTCTACTTCCTCACCCCATCACTCCATTCTAGGCACAAAGGGCTCCCTGCTGACCTGTGACTGATTTGGGGCTTCTCCTAGGCCTCCCTGCTTAAAGGGTACCCCCAACCCACCTTATTGCTTGCCTCCCTTTGACCTGCTTCTCTGCACCCACAGCACCCACCATTCCCGGTCCTGCACATTTCTATTGCTGCCAGCCCCGCTCATGGCTGCCTCTAGGTGGGCAGATGGAGCTGGGAGCACAAGAGGTGCTGACCAGTTAATAAACACACATGCGTACGCACATGCGCTCGGCTTACTAGCAAAGTAGCACACTTTTAACCACAATTATAGTCTACTAAATCTGAACTTCTCATTGGCTGAGACATTATCTTGTTCATCTCTCCAATCCATTGCACATATCAGGCCTCATACATCCGTTAAGTAGACTAATTACTCCCTCTTGTGGTTTTGGGCAATGCAAAACACTTTTAAGAAGTCCCGGGAGAGAAAAGGCTGTGTGTTGTGCTTTGTATGCTGACACCTGGCCTGAAGTATGAGTATAGCTTAGTCACGCCAGTGCCCTTTGGAACTCTGGCAAACTCTGACTACGTCACACGTGAGGACTCACAGCCACACTCACCTTCTTCTTGGTCACGGGACGACCCCGAGGCCTGTCATAGGCAATTCGAACTGGTTCGTGAACTGGAAGACAAAAGAAATGTATATATACACATATATGTACTTTCCCCAAATTATTTAGAGGATGAGGGTGCTGCAGTTTTGGCTTATAGCCCCTCTGCGGACAGAAGGTGGCTAGGAGCTGCACCACAGGGCCAGCCATTTGGCCCTGACTCCTCTCAGGAATCTTGTGACCCACGGAGTGCAAAGGCAGAACAGAGGCTCAACTGAGGGCTGCCTTGCTATGGGAGAGTCTACCTAAGCATGATTCCCACGTTTATGACGAAGGACTTGACACGTGGGTCATTTTCCATGACCGTAGGAATACATTTTGCTTCAACAAATGAGCTATTTGCAACACTGTGCCCTCCTCATGTCCCTGTGACTGTTCCATAAATAGAGAAGTAAAGTCCACTCAGAACTTTCTAGTAAAAACAACCATGCTTCTCATACACAGCACCACATCACGTTATTATTATTGTTATTATTATATTTGACAAAGGAGGGATCAGCAGGTCTGGTACTATCTCATCAACCACCCTATCAAAATAACTGAGAGCTTCTAAAGTAGAAAGAATTCCACTTTCCCCCCATAAAAGCCATCTTAACAAGCATTCTGATGTGCTACCATACTCTGATAAGTTCTGAAGGACATAAGAGTTTAGTAGAACAGTTAGAAATCCATTGCAACACCAAGGTTTCCAAACACAAACCACGAGAACTGTTCCTTTAGCAGGAGAAACTATACTGACACTGCTGGGTGTGAATATGATGGTCTCAATAATGTAGAACACACAGGCTCTCCGCACACAATGGAGCCCTGTTCACCAAAACCACCTGCCACACAAGCATCGCAGCATCAGCCCCACACAGGCCCGGCTGTGTGGAAACCTGGGTGGGCAGTGAGCAGCCCAACAAAAGGCGGGACATGATGTGATTCGCCTACTGACAGCCTAGAAAAGGCAAAACCACAAGGCCAGAAGATGGTCTGTGGTTGCCTGGGCTGGGTAGAGGAGAAAACTGCAGAGGGACACAGAGACACTTCTGGGACGAGCTCCAGCTCGGCTGTACTGGGGGGCTCATGCCTATACACCTTTGCCAAAACTCCGTGAACTGTCCACTTGAAAAGGGTGCACCTTTACTGCTGGTAAATTGTACCTCAAGAAACTTGACCCTCCCCACAGGCAGGAAGGAGATGGCCTTCCATGGCCAAGGCTGGCAGAGCATGGATTGCACAGCTCCCACTAACTGCTGCCCAAGACTGATCCCTGTCCGTGTCCTCCTGCCTCATCGTCACCAAGCAGTCATCACAGCTCTGGGGTCTTTGGGGAGATGGAGGCACTCAGAAAGCTGGGCACGCCTCAAGATCACAGGCAGGAAACAGCCAAGATGACCCAGGCCCATTCCTTCCACAGCCAGGACTCCCCTGTTGGAAGCTGAGCAATAATGGAAAATAACAAGCAGCATGTGGGGTGCTAGAAGCCAAACGCAGCATCTCCTTAGAGTGCCAACCTCAGACCAACTGGAAACGTCAGTTTCTCATGAACATTTTGGACTGCGTGCAAAACCAATAGGACTATTTTAGGTTAAAAACATAAGACCGAAGAACCCCATGTTGTGTTGGCCCTGGGAGTGTTCTGGAAGGTAATGTCCAGGTTAGCTGGAGTAATCAGAGGCGGAAAGGGTGACGGGGGCCAGCTGGTCATCTTGCACCTGAACTTGGGCTGAGGGCCAGGTAAATTCTTCAAAACAGTCAGACAACATCTCCACAATTTTTCATGGCCCACAACCGAGCACCATGACTCCTCCTCAGGTGTTAAACAGAAGACCGTGCTGGGGGCACTGTGTCAATAGCCAGGCACTTACCTTTGGGCTCCTGGATGAGACACAGCCTCTTGGGAGCCGGAATCATGCCGACCTTCAGCGACTTGCTGCTGACTCTCTTCCGGGGGAAGCAGGCCCCTGAGGAGGACTGTGACAGGGCAGGCGCACCAGCCGGGCCATCCTCGGTCACCCCACTCAGGAGGCCATCAGCTGGGGGGCTGCCCTCCGAGCCCTCAGACTTGGTCGACCCTCCTGCCGGCCTGGAGGCCCCTCCAGGAGTGGGGGCCTCCTCACTCCCTTCCTCGTCCTCCTCATCCTCCTCCTCGTCCTCGTCTTCCTCAGGCATCACCTCTGGGCTCTCCAGCTCAGCCTTGTGCTGAGAGGGCTCATCCTCAAACTCTCCTTCCCCCTCCATGGGCTCCAGGGGGCTCTCCTGAGAATCGGTGCTCTTGCTGGCAGGAAGGTTCAGAGGAGACGACGTAAAGCAAATCGATGGGCACAGTTCAAATACTTTCTTTCGATAGAATTTGAAAGCTGAACTGTTTTGGTCATGTAGAAACCTGGGATAAAGATGAAATACATTGGTTAACCAGAGGGTTCTCTATAAACATTCGTATTTTCTGAAACTGTCCAAATGGACTTGACAAAGCTGGGGGTGGGACAAAGAAGCGAACACATGACCTCTTTCCACCAGCTGTGGTTGATGGGCAGCTTTACAATGAGATAGAAAGCTTGTAGAGTACTAGTAATTTAACGAAGTAGCCAGAACATAAGAGGCCTTATTGCTTTCTCGGGGAGGGAGCTGGAGGAACAAGGTATGCAGGGACGAGCAGAGAACGTGCTAGAACGAGCTCTAACACTACAGCCAGGAAATCCAAACTGGGCCTTACCTCATCTCTTTCTGATTACGTCACCACCCACTCTGGGCCTGGGTGTGCTCACTGTGACTCTCTGGTTCCTCCCATACTCCAGCCATGAGATGGAGAGAGGTGTGTCACCTCCTGCCTCATGTCCTGCAGCAAAGCTGTGTGAACATGCTGGCAAAAAGGCCTCTCTGAGCCTCCGAGTCCAATGGCCCTAGCCACAGCTTGGAGCTGCGGCTGGTGTGAGAAACCGAAAACACACAAAATTTACTTGGGCCAAAGGAAAGACAGCCCTTGTTCTTGGACAGGACAACTCAGGCTCATAATGAAGTCAATTCTCCCTTAATTAAATATTAACGTATAAAAGTAAAAGCATCATTTTTTTCTGGATCTGATTCTTAAGTTCATATAGAAACATGAGTATGTAAGACTATCTAGGAAACCCCTGAACAAGATCAACAAGGGGCTCAGTTCCACCAGGTATTACAAGGTGTGTTAAGCCTCTATAGTTAAAACAGTGTGGTACTTGTCTATGGACAGACAGACCAAGAGGAAGGCCAGAAACACAGTATCTGATGAAGGTGGCCTCTCAAATCACTGTGAAAAAGAACAGTCTTTTCAACGAATGGTGTTGGGACAACTGGGCGGCTTTTTACAAAAATATTTAAATTGGATCTATGCTGTACTCTCTGCTCCTGAATAACCACACACCGATCAGAGATCTAAATGTAAAAACCAAGCCATACAAGTTGTAGAAGAAAATACATAAATGTCTTTATAATCTGAGTGTAGGGAGATTCTTTCTAACTGTAACTCTGTATCCAGGTGCAACGAGATAAAACAGAAATTTTACTAGATCAAACGTTTCTGCACTGCAGAACATACCATAAGTAAAGTGAAAAATATCCAACTATGAAGGAAATAGATACAATTACATTACAGGTAAAAGGTCAGAGAAACTAGAAAGAATAAATCCAAAAATCCCAATTGAGAAAAGGGCAAAGATTAAGAACTTCTGCCCTCCAAAAGACACTGCTAGAATGAGAAAACAAGTCACAGACTGGGAGAAATTATCTGCAAACCACACACTTGACAAATAACTTGTATCAAGAATACATAACAAACTCTCAAAATTCATTAATAAGTAAATAAACGACCCAATAAAACAATAGGCCAAAGATCCGAGCAGACACTTCACTAAAAAAATACATAAGCACATGCAAAGATGCTCAGCACTGTTAGTCCTCAGAGAAACACAAATGAAAACCACCCCTCCCCCGCACCAAGAGGGCTAACATGAAGAAGACTGACACTATCAAGTGCTGGTGAAGATGGGGAGGAACCAGAACTCTCACCCAAGCTGCTGGAAATGCAAAACTGTGCCACCACTTAGAAAGACTGTCTGGAAGTTTCTTCAAAAGTTAAACACAGACCCACCATGTGAGCCAGTCTTTCTCTGCCTCAGTATTTTACTGGAGAGAAATAAAAGCAGACCTTGTACATGACTGCTCACAGAAGGTTTATCTGAAATTGTCCCTGAATGGAAACATCTCAATGCCATCAACAGCTGAATGGGTAAATAACTGTGGTCCAGCCATACAATGCGATACACTCAGCAATAAACAGGAATGAACTATGGATACACACAACATGGATGAACCCTAATAATTATGTGGAGTAAGAAGCCAGACAAAAGGAGAAAACAAACTGCATTTACACAAAATTATAGAAAATGCAAACTATTTACAGTGAGAGAACCCTGATCAGCAGCTGCCTGCAGGAAGGGATGACAAAGGGCACAAGGAAACTTTTGAGTCATGGATGTGTTCATCATCTTGATGTTGGTGATGGCTGCATGAGTGTAAACACGCATTAAAACTTATTAGACAGGGACTTCCCTGGTGGCGCAGTGGTTAAGAATCCTCCTGCCAATTCAGGGTTTGAGCCCTGGTCCGGGAAGATCCCACATGCTGCAGAGCAACCAAGCCCGTGTGCCACAACTACTGAGCCTGCACACCACAACTACTGAGCCCATGTGCCACGACTACTGCAGCCTGCGCACCTAGAGCCCATGCTCTGCAACAAGAGAAGCCACCACAATGAGAAATCCGCGCTCCGCAAGGAAGAGTAGCCCCTGCTCACTGCAACTAGAGAAAGCCCGTGCGCAGCAACAAAGACCCAATGCAGTCAAAAATAAATAAATTAATAAAAAAACTTATTAGACAAATATGTGCAGTTTATGGCATGTCAATTATACCTCAACAAAACTTTTTTTAAAAAAAAGGGCAAATGATATGAACAGTTTACAGAAAGATATTCAAAGGACACAAGTTTATGAAAAGAGGTTCAATTTCACTCATAAGAAAAATGCAAACTAAAACTTCACTGAGAAAATTAGAAATTCTTCACCAATCCCACTGGCATGCCAAAAGGTGGGGGGTGGGGACAGGCACTCATGACACTCCTAGGAGAGTGGCCCTCAGGGAGGGGAATTCGCACTAACAAAACTTAGTTTGCATTGAACTATGATTCAACAATCCCCTTCTGGAAGATACCCAAAAATTCTCACCACAAACACAAAGAGATTGTGTGTAAGGCCAAACTAGAAGTATGCGCTTAGCCACTACTGGGTCCCAGAAATGCTCCAGGAAATGTAAAGTTTTTAACTGTATTCTTAACTAAGCTGAGGCACGACTCTCTAGCATGTTGGGAGCAGGGTGAGCGCCCAGAACCCCTAGCTGGCAATAGGACACAATCCACACAGCGTAGGAACCCCACACTCCAAGGGGAGCCCAGCCGGGTTACGGCTCGGTACTGGGAACACATGGCCCTCAGGCAGCCTCTCCCTGAAGGAGAACCCGCACCCCGCAGGCAGAGTGGGGCTCTGGTTCTGTGGCCTCTGGGCTGTGTAGTGTTGAATGATTACGCCATCTGAAGAATGGGGAGGAAAATGGTGCCCCCTCCTGGCACAAGGGTGCCACGCCATCACTGAGTGGAAGTGCTTGCTGCTTACATCTGGACCAAAACCCACCAACATGCTACATGAGCAGCACATTCTCAACCTGCCCAGAGTAGCCAGCATGACCAGGGACAGTGCCCTCCTCCTCCTCAGACTCATGGGCGAGGACACACTCTCCTCTTTGCCTCTGCAAAGGTCCCGGGGAAACTATAAGTCCCTCGGCCAGGGCATTCCCTCCCCCTTCCCCTGGCCAACGCCCATTGAACCTTCAGATCCAGCTTAAACTTCCCTCCGGGGGAGGCTTTTCCTGATGCCCCAGATGAGGGCAGGTCTCCCAACAACCCAAAACAGATGCTCCCTAACAGCCCTGAGCTCAGCAGAAGTGAAGTCGTGATTTATCCTGGGGCGATCTCCTGTGGGCTCTCAGGACACTCATGGGGTGAACTCCTGTGGGCTCTCAGGACACTCATGGCCTCAGATTAAAGGGGTGTGATGGGTACATACCAAAGGTCAGGGTTGTCAATGCTGTTTTCTATGCTGAATTGTTCAATCTCTGGTCCCACCTGAGCAACAAATTTGGCCAGTTTCTCTGCAGTCTCCATTGTCTTCGTATCAACTACAAAATAAAGCAACTGTCATGTATTGGTTCTGAGATGCCAATTCCCATGTGAACATCGTGGGATTGTGGAGACTGATTACAAAGACGGCCCCTCACTGTACCCTTGCCCTTTGCCATGTGACTCTGCAGCTCTGTCCAGCAGAGGTGGACTCTCTTTTTTCCCCTTGAATTGGGGCTGGCCCTGGAACTCTTGCTGGCTACGAATGTGACAGAAATGTGAAGTCCAGGCCTCAGAGGGCTCAAGCACCTCCTCTGCCTCTCCTGGATGGCCAAACCCGACTGTCAGGTGAACTGCTGGTGGGTGACAGGCATGTAGCCCACTACCCCTATCATCTCAGCTGACAGTTCCAGACAACTGGCCGCTGCCTGCAGACAGTTTGCAGGCCCAGCCCAGCTGACTTGAAGCAACACTGGATGCCTCCTGTTTGAAGCCACAGTTTGGACTGGCTTGTTATGTAGCAACAGCTAGAGAAATGTAGCAGTTGTGTAGATTTTTTCCCTCTCCATTCCCACCTAGTGCTGAGTGGGAAGCACTGGCCAGAGGGCAGGCCTGTTGCAGTAGGAGAAGGTAATGGCTGGGAGAAACAAAAGAAACTGCTGGTCAACTAACTCTAAGGAAGGAAACACAGAGACCTTAGCAGGGAAGAGGAAGCAGAATGAGAACACGGGCAGCCTTATGGAACATATAACGGGCAAGAATAGAGAGAAATGGATCAAGGAGCTCAAAGCCCTAAGCACGGGCACGTGGCACACCCTGCTGGCCAGCAGGAGGACCTTGCAGGGAAGCACAGAGTCACCAGGCAGCACCTCGTGTCAGCTCCACACTCAGGATAAGAGGAAGGGTGCAGCAGGAGTCTAGGGCCAGCCCCTTGAGGAAGCAAGAGGAGAGACAGTGCCTGTGTGTGCCATCCTGGCCAGGTCCCTTTCGCTGCTGCCTGCTGCCCAGCCCAGCCCACTGAAGCCACCTGTCTCTGCAGAGAGCCCTGGGGATAGATGAGCATTGGGGCCCAGAGGAGGGGGACAGAAGTGAGCACTCACCATCAGTAGACAGGCAGGGAGAAGAGGTCTGAGGGGCTTCGGAGACATCCACTCCTGCTGGCTTGGAGGATGGGCCTGAGGCTTCTGGGCTGGGGTCCCGAGGAGAGGGTCCGGCTGGGTCTGGCGGGCAGTCCTTGGCAGCATCATTGCCATCTGGTTGAGGCGGCTTTCCCTGCAAGGAGCCTGGAGCCTGCCGGCCATGGTGTTTCAGCCTGGTGCCTGAGGAGAGGAGGGTCTGGGTCCCGGTGGTCGCTCTCCTCACTTTACAGCCCCGGGGTCCTTGAGCTCGAAGCATCCCCCGCCGCCGCCCTGGTAGGAGCCTCTTCTTGAGGCTCCGGACCGCCCGGGAATATAGCATGGCCCGGACTGCACACTCTGCCGCCATTGGCTTCTGATCTGCTCCTGGCAAGTTCTGGCTCATCCGCTGCATTTCTGCCAGCTTCAGCTTATAATATTTATACTCCAGACTACTGTCATCAGATAAAAACCTGTATAACAAAACAGGAATAGCAGGACATTTGTGAATATACCAGCATGACCAAATTGTCGCTGTAAATACACTTCTGCAAACCCTTTCTACTTAGTGGCCTCCCTGCTGTTGGAGAGGCTCCGCCCAGCTCCACCAAGAACCCAGCGCTGGGCCCTGGCCATCTGTCCTGCTCAGAGTGACCACAGGGTGACCAGGAGCTCTGACCGAACACTGGTCGATTCCTCCTCAATTTCCATCATCAGAAGCCATGAAGGAGCTCCCAGCTCCTGGTGGCCTCACAATACAAACCAGTTACCCTGAAACCATGGAAGCTCTCTGCTGTCAGGAAGTGGCAGGTGTTGCTCCTGGACATCACTTTCAGATGACGCCCTTCAAATGGTGAGCACTCAGCGACCTTTTAACTACATCATTAAGGCACTGAGTGTGCCACCGCTGTGAAATCACGTGCCAGAGTCATAATGAGAACAGTACAGAAAAGAGGAGTTTGAGTTACATGTACTAACATAGAAAGAGATCCGTAATACAGCCCACGGAGAGCAAACTAGAGAAGACCAACATTGATACATACCATATGAAACTGCTTTGTGTACATGAAATCCACATATATTTGTTTTTTTCACATAGGTTGAAAGAATATAAAGCAAACTTAAGGATTTGCTCAAGGAACGGGTTAGAAAGAGGAATGACTGGATTAGAAGGGGAAGGTCACATTATTTACTTTGTTGACCATTTCATTAGCACTTTCTTTCATCTCCATTAACCCTTTCCTTGTAGTCTCTGGGCTTTTTGCACCATTTCCTTCTTGCTTCATGAATTGAATGCTTACCTTCACTCTATTTCTGATACACACACAAGGTCGCACCTTTCTCCCAACCGCTGTTACGGATGCATTCTATATGCAATGCTCTCCCCGCTACTCCCTTCTGAAGAGTTTCTAATTCCAATTCTAATTCTCTTTCATATAAAAGTTATTCAGAAGCCTGTTTTATTTTGGCTGTTGCTGGTTTCAACTTCTATGCATTGCACAATGTGGCCCACGTGACTTCCCTTTCCTGGGATATTCTGTAATTTTCTACACGACCTCATTCATAACAAGTTTTTTGTGAACGTTCAATCTCAGTTTGTGTTAAAGAACGAGTACTGTTTGGTGAGTATAGCAATATTTCATGCGGCTTTTGGACGCCTGAAGTTGAGATCATATATTAGATGAGGTTCCCAATTACCAATAACAGAAGCTGATTGGCTGTGAGGTGGCAGTGCACAGCAGGATGCTGGCAGCACCGTGTGATGTGGCATGTCCCTGGTGGGCAGCTCCATATGAAGCTCCTGTTGATGCTCACTGCACAGTCAAGGTCTGGCTGGATCTGAGGAAAGAGCCTGTGTGCTGGTTCCTCTGCTGCCCTGGACACTCTGCTGGGCCAACAGCAGCATCCTGCAAGATTGCATCCTAACAAGCAAGGGTTGCCACATTAAGGGAAGGTTGACCAAAACAGAAGCTCCAGTTCTCAAGTCAAACGCAGCCCCTCATCCAGGGCAGAAAGTGGAGTCAGTGCCCAGGTGACCTGGATCCCCAAGATGTAAGTCCCTTTCGCCTGGTCGGTTCTAATGCCAAGTGCATGCAGTGTGAGGACATGTCACAAACCCATCCCCCTTAGTTCTAGTGGAGTGTAACATCAAGAGCATAGAATACTCCTAAGCTAGCCTGCACGGTTCAAATCCCAGTGTAAACACTTATTAGCTGTGAGATTTACTGAATCTTTCTGTGCCTCACTTTCTCCATCTGTAAGATGAGACGGATGATAATAATAAGCTACTTCATCATGTTGCTGTGAGGCTTGAATTATATATACACTTTTCATTATAAGGAAAATGCTTTGGGGAATTCCCTGGTGGTCCAGTGGTTAGGACTCGGTGCTTTCACTTTCGGGGCCTGGGTTCGATCCCTGGTTGGGGAACTAAGATCCCACGAGACCTGCAGTGTGGTCATAAAAAACAAACAAACAAAAAAAAGAGCAACATAGGCTTATCATCTCTAGAGATACAGAAGTAACTGTTAAAAGTAGTTTAATGAACTAAAAGCGACTGTCTCCAAGGAGTGGAACTGGGAACTTCCCTGGCCGCCCAGTGGTTAAGACTCTGCACTTCCACTGTAGGGGGCATGGGTTCAATCCCTGGTCAGGGAACTAAGATCCTGCATGCCACATAGACACAGCCATGGTTTCTGCCATCGATATCATGGCAGAAACATTTTGCCGTTTGTGTTTACTTCATTTTTTTGGTACATCACATTTGGTAAAGTACTACTTTAACTTAAGAATTCAAATATACACACCAAAAACCTAAGTTTACTAGTTCTTTAACACTGTTTTTTGCACACTCTTTCTTCTTACAGTCTCTGGATAATTCTTTCTGAAGGAAGTCACAGGTGATCACGTCTCTGAGTCCAGCTCCCTAATCTGTTCTTCATCCAGGTCAATTCTATCAGCTGACCACTGAGATCATTTCAACAATCACATTTGTCAATTCCAAGATCCTTAATTGGTTCTTTTCCATAACAAGCAGTTCCTATTTCATGGATACAATATGCTATTATCCACCCAAGACTATTAATTACACACATGTACTTGTAGACAATCTTCTTTTCCTTATAGTAACTTCTTAGGTGCCAGATCTGCTGGGTTGGGTGGCCCTCCTTCATGCTGCCAGTTTCCCTCAAATACTTGGTTTAGAGCTCAATGCTCATTTCTGATTTGGAACCCCCTCCCACCGCCACACATACACCCAGCTCTGGCTATGCTTCCGTCCGCCACCCCTGACTGTCAGAGATCATGAACCTGATGGGTAGTGCGGAGCGGTCATGCAGCAGAGAGGCATGCTCCTAGTCCTCTCAGGGTCCCCCTTCCCTCCAGCCCAATCACCTCGGCAATCACCTGGAAATTGCCCCTGGGTCTTCCAAGTCTAGATGACATCTTACCCAGAGGATCTTACCCAGAGGATCTAGCCTCCTTCCTTCAGTATGAGCGTTGGTTGAGACCACAGAGCCAGAATGTGAACCTCAGCTCTGTCTTTTCCTAGCTGTGCCTCCTTGAGGCAAGAGGTCTCTTTTGAGCCTCAACTTTTCTGTCTGTAAAATCAGGATGACAACATACCTACCTCAAAAGGTTGTTTATGAGGGTTCGGCCAGCTAATGCTTAAAGCAGTAAAGTGCTTAGAACGGTACCAAGTGCACAGAAAGCAAAAGTATTTGCTAAATAAAAAGTATTCAATAAATGATACTGGGGCAATTAGGTTACTGGGTTTCTTTTCTTTTCTTTTTTTTTTTTTACCTTTTAAGTTACATGCCTATCTTATTCAACACAGGAACATAATCTTGATGAATTCAAGAATTCTGTAAAGGATTTCCCTGGTGGCTCAGTGGTTAAGAATCCACCTGCCAATGCAGGGAACATGGGTTCGAGCCCTGGTCTGGGAAGATCCCACATGCCATGGAGCATCTAAGCCCGTGCGCCACGACTACTGAGCATGCGCGCTAGAGCCCATGAGTCCCAACTTCTGAGCCCAAGCGCTGCAACTACTGAAGCCTGCGCGCTTTAGGGCCTGCATGCTGCAACTACTGAAGCCCACGCACCTAGAGCCCGTGCTCTACAACAAGAGAAGCCACCGCAATGAGAAGACCACGCACCACAACAAAGAGTAGCCCCGCTCACCACAACTAGAGAAAGACTGAGTGCAGCAACACAGACCCAGTGCAGCCAGAAAAAAAAAAAAATTCTGTAAAAATAAAACCATAACAAGTTCCAACTCTTCTCCTGAAAAATCATGCTGGTTAGGACCAAAGCCCTGGTGCCATTACACAGAAATTTACACCTTTCAAGCATCTTTAGAAATTACAACAGCAAGAATAGAGAGCTTGGTATGGATACAACATTGACTATACCAGACCTGAACAGATCACTCAAAAAAGAGGAACTACAACTAGAAATCCTATGAGCAAACACATAAAACAAAAGCATATAAGGTAAAACATCACCCTATGAAATTATCTTTAAGTCAAAAACACTCATGTGAGGGCATGGCACATGTACGGAGTGGCAGTGAGGGTGTCAATCACGGAAAATAACCTGATGATAAAGATCAGTGGTCTCCACCAGGGACAACTCTGTCCCCCAGGGGACACTGAGCAATGTCTGAAGGTATTTTTGGCTGGGATGGAGGCTTCTACTGGCACCAGTGAGTGGAGGCCAAGGATGCCCAGGACAGTCCCCCTGCAGAGAATTATCCAGCCTCAAACATCAATAATGCTGCAGTTGGGCTTCCCTAGTGGTGCAGTGGTTGAGAATCTGCCTGCTAATGCAGGGGACACGGGTTCGAGCCCTGGTCTGGGAGGACCCCACATGCCACGGAGCAACTAGGCCCGTGAGCCACAACTACTGAGCCTGCGCGTCTGGAGCCTGTGCTCTGCAACAAGAGAGGCCGTGATAGTGAGAGGCCCGCGCGCTGCGATGAAGAGTGGCCCCCGCTTGCCACAACTAGAGAAACACAGAAACAAAGCACAGAAACAAAGACCCAACAGAGCAAAAATAAATTAATTAATTAATAAACTCCTACCCCCAACATCTTCTTTAAAAATAATAATAATAATAATAATGCTGCAGTTGAGAAACACTGACACAGATCAAAAGCCTCTAACATGAGCTTTCTTTTTAAACTAGCAATTTTACTCCCAGATACTACCGTAATAAACTGCCAGAAATGTAGACATAAATAAAAGCAAGACAACATTCATCATAACGTTATTAGAATCTAAGAATCCACCAATGGGCAATGGTTGAGTGTAGTATACTGTGTAAGAAGGAATAGTATGCGTTCATTGATAATAAGGACAATTATGTTAAGTTTAAAACACAGGACACAACTACAGAGCACACACTGTGGGGGAAAAGTGGGAGAGCTCTGAGTAACTCCATCTTTGCCTTTTTACTTTTCTCTATTTTTACAAAGGGCATATGCCACTCTGATCATTTTTTAAAAAGTTAACGAAGTATAAAACCTTTCCACTTCCAGCAATCTAATCTAGAGATAATCCTAAACACACACAGAAATGTGACACATTAAGCTATTCACAGAAAAAATTAAAAATAGTGTACAATCAAAAATATTCTAAAAATCCAACAAGAGAGGAATGGCTAGATAAACTGATCACCTACTCTGCGAACCGGTAAACACAGCCATCTGAAATGTTTACAAAAAGTAGGGAATACGAGCATTTTCCTTTGTTATCTAAAAGGAGTAGCATATATCACAGCATAATCACAACTGTGTTAAAAACCACACAGCTCGCAATGAGCAGAAAGACTGGAAGCAAATACCCAAAAATGCCAGTGAATGCCAGTAAGCACACAGGTGGCTTTGCCCAATTTTCTGTTCTTCTTTACCTTCTCTAATGATCAAATACTATATTTATGGTGAAAACTTTAATTTTAAAAAGTTCTATTCAAGTGAAGAGGCAATAAGGCAAAAGGAAAAGACAGTTTAACAAACAGTAGCAATAAATCACAAACAACTGCTGTGATATATTCCTTATCTTACACTCATTCTTTGCATACACTTCTCACCTCATCCTCAAACCAGCACAGCAGGGACAAAGTGCTCCATGTCCAGATGAGAGAAGGCCACATGGCAGGTAAGCAGCAGACTGGAGCTTGAACCCACATGAACCTGACCCACCCTCATGCTCTTCCACTGACTACACCACAGCACAAAATAAGCATCTCACCCTCTTCTCTGGACATCATCAGAGCAACAAAAACATTGCCATGTACTTTATGGGAGGAATTCTGAAGAGCAACATTTAAAGACCTACCAGTAAGCAGGGTCCTCCTTGAGAAGAGCTCTTTCTTTGGGAGACAGGCTGCCTCCAACAACACGTGTGACCAGCTGGTCAATGGTGTCCACCACCTTGTGGTCTGCTCGCTGGGGGACCTCTGGAACACACAGAAGGGCTTTTCTGAGAAACACACTGGACCACATGGGGCCTGGGAAGACCAGGACAGAACTGAAGGCTTAGGATGGGGCCTAAGCAGGCACCAGGAACTGAAATCCTCGTAGATGACAGACCAGCATTGAAAAGAGGAAAGGGGCCTGTTATTCTCAAAACCAATATGCAAAATATCCTCTCAAAAGCTATAACAGCATAATCGCTAGGAGAGAAACAGTCACAAACTTACGATGACTGTACAGAGCAATATATATACATATTCTATAGGAGAAAATGGTGTGCAGCAACTCCTAACCACTTTTTGCACACATCTTAACTTGAATGTTCACAATATTAAGGGGAGAACAAAAGACATAAAATGTATCTAGGTATAAAATATGTAAAAAGTATATCTAAACTGTGAGTTGCAATACGAAAAAAAGGAAAAGAGATACATAAATACAGACACACAGAAAAAAATTAGAAGGAAATATACCAGAAAGTTAACAGAGATTATCTATGGGTGGTAGATTTATCAGGGATTTCATTTTTGTGTTTGCTTTATCTATAAAAGTTAAACACACATGTGTTTTGTAATCATAAAACATATACATAAATTTACAAAGAAAAATTTCCCAATTAAAAAAGTCAGTAGGGCTTCCCTGGTGGCGCAGTGGTTGAGAGTCCACCTGCTGATGCAGGGGACACAGGTTTGTGCCCCGGTCTGGGAAGATCCCACATGCCGCGGAGAGGCTAGGCCCGTGAGCCATGGCCGCTGAGCCTGCGCGTCTGGAGCCTGTGCTCCGCAACGGGAGAGGCCACAACAGTGAGAGGTCTGCGTACCGCAAAAAAAAAAAGTCAGTAGTTCCAAGGTAGGTGTTCACAGAAAATATCTGCTGAATGTATGAAAAGAAAACATTTCTTAAAGTGTGAATTTCCTCCAATGACTTGTAATTTACAATGCCACCAGCAACACAGAAGAGCATTATGTCCTTAAACACTAAGATTGTTTAGTTTTCTGATATTTGCTAGTTTTAATAGCATAGATGGTCTATTTGTTCATTCATTCAATAAAAATCACCCCTGAACTGGAGAGGTTTTCCAGTTTGTTCTGTGGAATGGTATTTTAAACATCAATGTGAGTTCTTAACATAGGATGAGTCAATCCTTCAATTGTCATGTCATTTCCCCTCTGAAATTACTTTCCCTTTTTTTGTTGTCAGCTCTTATTCTATAGAACTGCTAGTTTTATATGATTTTACAAAAGAATAAGAGATTCAAAGTCAGAAGCTTTCAAAAACAATGAAATTTGTGCATCATTGCAAACATCTCTAGAGAAGATGACCATAGTAAGGGCCAGAAAGTGGGTCCTACTTTTGGCCCAGCAATCATTCTGTGACTATCTCCTTTAAGGGAGGATTCAAAAACATTTTTAACGAAAATAACAGCAATAATAAATACAACCAAAGATGTCATCTCAGCATTTCTAACAGTACTGAAGTAATGGCAGGGCAGCGCCCCATAAGACGTGGGCGCTGGTACTGTCTACCTGCTGACCAGAAAAGGAGCCAATGCTTTGCAGATGCCAATCTCATGGGAACTGAGCTCTGCTCAGCCTCAGAAGCCTCTAGTAAAAGGCACTAGGAGTCCAACATCAAGGGAGAGGTGAGGTAAATTCACATTTAGTCATGATGCTGCAAATGCCGCAGAAACACAGAAAAGAGCCTTTGATAATCCTGTAAAAGAGCAGACTGTAGTGTTTTCAGTACAGCAAGACTGCAGCTACAGGCATGCCTGCATAGCAGCACAACCAGGGGATGGTGGCAGGCAACTTTAGGTTATGGGGGACTTTTTTGTCCTTCTTACAGTTCTTCAGTATCGTTGTTATACTGACTTTCCACCCCACTACTTTTGGGGATGTGGGGAGGAGAGGTCCTGCTTCAGCCCTGAGCCCACTACTGGAAGGCTCTCTCTCTGGGAGTAGGTGTGGCCGCCCATCCGTGGAGCGACCTACCCAGTGCCTGTTGCAGTCAGGGCTCCACGAGGGTGGAGAGGATTGAAGAGACTCAGGGACAAATGAGACTTCCCAAATTGGCTGGGGCAATGGAAGCTGAAAACTCTATCAGAGGGAAAGGGGACTTCCTAAATGGCCACATGGCCACTATGTGTGCTCATGACCTCTGGGATGTCTGGGTTGTGAGAACGTCCATCCTGAGAGCAAAGGGGGAGGGACAAGGGACACCAGCCAGTCATTTCTATTTCTATTACCTTCTTCTAGGTCTTTCCCCTCCCCAGTAAGCCAACTCGTTAACTGCAGGTTACCAGGTATACCTAAGTGATCTCTCAACCTTTAGCCAGTCTAGAAAAGCGACCAGGTGAAAAGGTGCCTCCACCACGCATCCCTCAAAACAGCTCAAACATAGCCTTCCTGACTCCCCATGCTGAGCTGAGCTGGGGCCTCTCCTATAGTCCTCTTAATCCCAGCAAAGGAGGGGCTGGGTTTTGTGACTTCTTTCCCTTAGAAGCCTGGAGAATTCTTAAGAGACTGTGCCCAGCATTTACTCTCCCTTCTAGTAATAACTTGGCGGGGGTAGAGAAGGGGTGCTGTTGGAACAAGGCTTCTTAAAACTTGGCTGAAGGATGACACAAACACCCCAGAACGTGCAACATTGTGTACAAACATATATGTATTTTCCCTGGCAAGGACCACAGCTTTTCATCAGATTCCCAAAGGAGTCTTGACCCAGAAAGTCTAAGGACTTCTGTAACAGACAAAAGATTCCTAACGCATGCTTACATGCTTACAGAATGAATGGCAGGCATGTATACTGGTCATTGTGAGTTTACTACTAAAATTCTGATTTGTTTCCAACTGGCTGAAGGAGTTTTATGTACAAATATCAAAGAGAATGAGAGACATTACAAGAAAACATGAAAAGCAAGCAAATCGCAACAAACAGAAACTTTTGCTGCTTTCCTTACCATCACTCAGACCACTCAGAGCCTTAGCCTGAATTTCAGGTTTGGTAGGAGGAACCGTTTTCTCCTGATCTCGGGTTGGCTCGGGTTCGGCTTTCTTGACCTGGAGTGGACACCCACTGCTGACCAGCCAGGCCTTCAGGTGATCGATGTACTCTCTCCCAAACAGAGTAGAGTCCTCAAAGTTTGGAAATGCGGCAGGAGAGGGAGCTATATCTTGGAGGCCGACGGCTTCTAAGATTTTCTCTTGCCGGAAAGAAGAGGCCAAGGAGAACGTCTGTCCCAAAAGAGCTAAAGACTTCCGGCAGAGAGAATTGGTGGTCTCCAGGGCAATAGCCAAGTCCAGGGGGTTACTGAGGGTCTTCATCTTGACACTCAGCTCATAGGCATTGCAGGCCATGAGCAGGGGTGTGACACTCTTCAGCAGCCGGTCTTGTAGCCTCATTATGTATTTATCAAAGGGCTTTATGATTTCAAAAAAGCAATTTTTGGTCTTCACAGCACCTTTGTCTAAAAGCATGTTTAAAAACTCGTTATCAACTCTGGGTGTTTTCAAAGCAGAGTGCTTTAAAAATTTGATAGTAAAAAAGCAAAAATCTCTGTGCTCTGGTTTTAAGGAGCATTTGAATGAGGCGAGCATTTTAGCACAGGTTTCGGTTTCAAGTTCAAAGAGAGTCTGGAAAAGCTGGGAAAATTTAACATCATCTTTTATGGTGTGGAATCCTGCCCATTTGATTATTTCTATCCCAAACCTCGAAAAAACATCAGACTTATCTATCAGATCGAAGCTCATCTTTCTTCTGGGGAGCCGAATATCCTTCAGATTAAGCCCCAAAGGGATTTTCTGAGTGGGGAATTGGACATCTTCCGTCCCTGGGTTTGTCCCCAGCGTCAGATCAGGACTTGGGGTGGTCTTCTGAATTTGGTCAGTGCCCTGAGTTTTGGGAGTGATACAACTTACAGTGGGCACCTGTTTTGTGCTCATGTTTCTCAGCATGACAAGTTTCCCGACCCCTCCTTTAGGCGTGAGCAGGCCTTGAGTCTCCCCCTTTCCTAGGAGGGCACCCTCCTGGTCAACGATGTTTAGACCTCGGCCTCTGCCCTGGACTTGGCTGCTGCCCCGGAGCACAGTGTCTGCCTCTCCCGGACGGTCCACGTCGTAATCCCGACTCTCTTTCTCCAAACACTCTTTCTCAATCAGCCTGGAGGAGCCAAAGTCCCCCAGTAATGCAGAAGGACCAAAACTATACTCCTGTGACCAGGAGGATTCTTGAGAAACTGAATGGCCAAAGTCTTGTTCCCAAGAGCCACGGAGTGCAAATTTCCAGTCCTGAGAACGGAAATGTCCCAATTTCCGGTGGCCGAAGACCTGGTCTCGGGAGTCAGGGTGGGAAAATTCCAGGTCCCGACCACATTCTTTGCGAAAGTAGCTGTCGTCACTTACAGAAGGGTTGCTTGATCTGAAGGAAGGTCCTGGAAATATATCACCTCTCAGGCCTTCTCTCCCAGTGTCTTGAGGATGAGCTACAGATCCGCCCAGAGTGTATCTGCTGTTGCTATGAATGTCATCATACATATCTGCTCTGGCTCTTGGGAGTGTCCTTAGAAGATCTGAAATAAACAATCCAGAAAGAAACACAAAGGTACTTCAGACCACAGGCTGCAAACGGATGATCCACAGACCACCAGCCAGCAGGGGTGCTTTATCAGTCAGAGTGCATTTTAGAAGCTCATATTCATTGCCAACATTTAAAACGTGTGTGGTTTCACTTAAAAATAGATTTACTACTTAGAAAAACAGAAGACCTACAAGTACTGGGCCTGCATTTGCCCTGACGACAGTCCATCGAGGCTGGGCAGCAATGACTCTCACTCATTCAGATCTCCTGCCCTGGCTCTGTTTTACAAGCCCTCTTTTAGACTCAGGGAAGGGTATCTGGTCCCCAAATAACCTGGGCTTCTTTACTGCGACCAGAACACCTGTGTGTTTCTACTTCTATCACACAGCAGATGGGTTTTCTAGAGGATGTCTGCTTCCCCTGCTTCCTATGAGGAACTCTTGGCCCACAGTGCCACTGAGGCAGGAGCCATATCTGACACTGCACCCACCACAGCTGGCTGGGCCTTGGCTGAGCATCTGACCCAAAGCTGGCTGATAGGCTCCCTCAGCAAGGTCCATTAGGCCAACCAATTCCTGGAAAAACAGAGACTGAAGCAGATAGGAGGGAAGACAGAAGCTAAACAAGCCACAACAACAGAGGCCACAATGGAAACTAAACACTGTGTACTTTTGTCCTACCCTGTGGAGAAATGAGAAAAATAGGAAACTATGTTTGCATTTGCTCATTTGTGCATAAAGAAACTGTAAGGGAAATTCCCTGGCGGTGTAGTGGTTAGGATTCCACGCTTTCACTGCTGAGGACCTGGGTTTAATCCCTGGTGGGGAACTAATATCCCATAAGAAGCGTGGTACGGCCAAGAAAAAAAAAAAGAAACTGTAAGAAGCCAGCAACAGAAGTGAACTATGGGCATATGAGAACAGTGGGCCTCAGGGAGACTTTGCACAGAGTGCCTTTCTTACTTTCTAGCTTTTGAATCAGAATCTATTACCTAGTCAAAAAGTCAAATGTAAGAGAAGGGAGAGAGAGATGCCAGGAAGTAATGATGGGCCAAGAGGCCACAGGAAGCCAGGGCTTTGTATAAATCCAAGTTTATTCGTCCAACCAGTACTTTCTAAGCACCTACTGCATGTGAGCACTGTTATAGGCCCTGAAGTTACAACAGGGAAAGGAGATAGCAAAGACCCCACTTTCCTGGACCTGTCAGTTGAGGGAGCCAAACATAAAAAGTCCTTGAGGCGTAAGAAAGTGCCAATAAGAAATAAACAGGCGGGAATGTGAGGAGGAAAGGACATTTTTAGACAGGCTGGTCAAGGTGGCCAACTCTGAAACACTGTATCTGAGTAGCAGAGACCTGCTGTGGGGGTCAGAACGGGCAGTTGTGGGGAAAGCCTACCAGGCAGAGGGAGTGTGAGGACAAAGCCCTGAGGTAAGACGAGGAGGGGACAAATGTGGCCAGAATGGAACAGAGGGAAAGGGGGGCAAAGTGGTAAGAAGGCAGAACCTAAACTCTGCTGCACACTGAAGTCCCTGGGGCATCCTGACTTAATTAACTAGAATGAGGTGTGACCTGGGCATTAGGGTTTTAAAAAAGCCCCCAAATGATTCTAATGTGCACCAAAATTAGGGAACTATTATGACAGAAGATGCAAACAGAACAGGGTGGGTACCAGATCAAGCCAGGCCCTTGACAGGACTCTGGGGTTTACTATGAATGAGACAGAAAGCCATGGGGGTGGAGGGTGAGGGAGGGTTGGAGCAGAGGGACGACCTCACTGGCTGCTCTGTGGGGAACAGACCACAAGGGACAAGAGTGGATGTGGATGTTCCAGCAAGGAGTCCACCAAGATAATCCAGACAGTATGGTTACTGATGGCCTGGTGAGGGTGGTAGCACTAGAGGTAGAGCAGTGGTTGCATTCTACACAACAGGATCTTCCAATGACTTGGTTTACAAGGCACTGGAAAAGTGCAGAGTAGAGCACACGCACAGAGAAAGGCTGACCGATGGACCATACAGCTCTGTGACAAAGAAATGGTTCGAGAACCATCTAGCACCCTACTGGGTTCACAGTCTCCCCTGCCCCCAACCCTTCCTGAGGTAACTTAAGATATGTATTAGTGTTCGAGTCTCTAGATAAAGATAAACCAAGATTCAAATACCCATATATATACACACAGGTTTATGTACATACACATATATATGCACGTACATATACCCCCGTATACGTATATATATATAAAAACACATTAAGTATTCAGGATTCACATATGGCTAAAAGAATTAAAGGATGCACAAAACACCACAGATATGGTTACTTCTGAAGGATAAGGAAACAGCAAAGAGGCTTTTTACATCTTATTCTTAACTACTTAATTCTTCCCATCTTTTGTAATAGGAATGGTTTTGTCTGCTACTCATTTTTGAAAACTCAGAATCTGGAGACAGCCTCTAAGCCTCAGTTTCTCCAGGTCCAAAGCACATAATAACAGTTATCCCTACCCCAAGCACTCAGGCTCATCCAGCCAACACTGAGAAAGCCTCCTCTACACCTCAGCTGGCTCTAGGGCTGGTGCAGCAGCAAACGGCACAGGCCCGAAGGAGGCCTGGAGGAGGCCAGCCCATGGCAGAGGAGCAAGTACACAGTGCAAAATCAATCTCCAGGCCTACTAGAGCCTCCTGGGGGAAGGCACCTGTGAGCTGAGTCTTAGTGCCTGAGGGAATTAACAATGCAGAGCTGGGATGAGGGATTCAAAACACAGAGAGGCACATAGTATAACTGAAACAACAGGCCCAAAGCAGGGGATGAGGGCTAGGAGCCTCGTGTGCTGTGAAGGACTTCCAAGTTGTCCGCAATCTGTGTGGGCACCATTTTTTTTTTTTGCGGTACGCGGGCCTCTCACTGCTGTGGCCTCTTCCGTTGAGGAGCACAGGCTCCGGACGCACAGGCTCAGCGGCCATGGCTCACGGGCCCAGCCGCTCCGCGGCATGTGGGATCTTCCCGGACCGGGGCATGAAACCGTGTCCCCTGCATCGGCAGGCTGACTCTCAACCACTGTGTCACCAGAGAAGCACCATGGGCACCATTTTTAATTCTGCTGGCATTATGTTTCAAAACTTTGCAAAAGGAATGTTTTCAGGCAGGGCCTACGTTCAGCAGCTCCACAGGCCCCCCAGACCTTCCTGTCTTGCACATACCAGTTACCCGGCTGCTCCTGCACTTGTCTGAGGATATAAACCCAAAATGGGGAGCCCCAAGGGTCCAAGCAGGGACTTGGCCCAGCAAGGTTGGCATTAAGAGATCTGTGGGGGGACTTCCCTGGTGGCGCAGTGGTTGAGATTCTGCCTACCAAAGCAAGGGACACGGGTTCGAGACCTGGTCTGGGAAGATCCCACATGCCACAGAGCAACTGGGCCCATGAGCCATAACTACTGAGCCTGCGCGTCTGGAGCCTGTGCTCCACAACAAGAGAGGCCGCAACAGTGAGAGGCCCGCGCACCGCGATGAAGAGTGGGCCCCGCTTGCCGCACTAGAGAAAGCCCTCGCACAGAAACGAAGACCCAACACAGCCAAAAATAAATAAATTAATTAATTAATTAAAAAAAAAAAAAGAGATCTGTGGGGAAAGCAGATTTGAGGAAATGAAGCCAGAAGCTGAAAGACCTTTCAGGAGGAGATTATTGCAATAATCCAGGTGAGAACTGATAAGAGCTCAAACCTGGGTAGCAATGGTGGGGATGGAGCCAGGAGGTTTATTTAAGAACTCGTCTTTAGGTGGCGGAAGGTGCCCAGGGAGAAGAACCTCGAGATAATGACAATACCTCCTTCTACATAATGATGTGACATGACAGGTGGACCAAGAGAAAATTTTCTCTCCCCTTAACAAATAAGAAGGTAGGATCTGAGGAGTTGCAGATTGGGGTCTGGTCCCAACCCTAAACACACGCTCCATCCCCCCCAAAAAAACAGGCACTTTAATTTACCTTGAGCTTTAAACTGAAGAGCTTCGCCTACAGCCTCACCACTGGGGTCCATATGATATCGGTTAGCCTTTTCCTGCAATACAGCATCAAAAGTCTCCTGGGCAATTCTCCTTGCTGCCATGTTTCTCTGACCTGTAGGGAGAAGTGGGAAATGAAAGACACTAAGAATGACAACTAATTCTCACAGAGTCTGATCTGTTTCACCTAATCCTCAAAGTAACGAGGCAGTAATCCATAATCTGGCATGGTACTTCAGAGGGAGGCCAGATTATCTTAAGGGGGGCTCTGCCCTCATGAACCTCACAGGTGTGTATTGGCTGAGAAGGAGTAAGACAAGCATGTTGATCTTGGATAATTTATTTTGCATCTCTGAGCCCATTTTCCCAGAGTCCCTTAAAAGAAGCTCTATAAAAGCAGTCTTATCTCCGGGGTTGCTGAAGGACTACATGAAGCAACACACATAACTAAACACAACAATGTAGGGCAGTAGGAGCATAACCCTTGCAAATGGTGGTTAGGAAAGATGTGATCTTTCCCATTTCCATTTTCCTATTTTCACAGACATGGTGAAGAGGCTCTGAGTGCTAACTTCCCCTCTGAGAGAGGTGTCTCAACGAGTGAGTGGAGAAATCCCTGACCAGTGATGATGACCTACTGACAGAGCTTACTTATTCTGTGCCAGGTCCTGTTGCAGGGGAGGGACTCCCACAATGCCGTTTACTTCTTGCAAGAACCCAATAAAGAAGTGGGTCCTATTATGAATGAAATTACACAAAAATGCAAAAGGGAGATTCAGGCTAAGTGACCCATCCAAGGTCAGCCAGCCCAGACTGAAACCTGGCAAAAACAGGGCACTGGAAGTGGGGACAAAGCCCTGAAGACTGAGTAGAAAAAGACTGAGAAGCAACACTGAGCAATCCAGTGGCAGTGTCCTTACCCACCAAGGTTTCCCTTCCATCTTGAAACCTCCAGCCTCAAAACCCAAGTCTTCCCCTGCCTTATAGTCATTTCTTATAACCATCACCCCCTTTTACTATCCTTCAGCCCTTTTCCCGGGGCTCCCTTGTTCTCTACTACCGAAGGGCAGGGTCTCCTGGCCAGGTGGCCCGAGATCAATTCAAGTGACCTAACCTTTCCGTGCCTCCGCTTCCCCATCTATGGAATGGGCAGCTCATGATGGGGGTCGCTGTGGGGACGGAACCAGTTAAAAATGGCAAAGAGCCGGATTCAGCGCCCCGCCGCCGTTATCGCCCCACCAGAGGGGTCGCTCCCGGCTCAGGTTGAATGAATGAACGACCGAACCCCTTCGGGCGCGGCCTGCCTCCTACCGGCCTCCGAGGACTAAGAAAAGGGGGCGTCGGGCCCGGCAGGCCGCAGACAGCCCCCCAGGCCGACCCGGACGCGACGCGGCCGCCAAGCAGCCAAGGGCTGAGCCCGCTGCGCCATCGTGGAGACCCGGGATTCCCGGGGTCCAGCCCAAAGCCCTCACCCCGGGGCCCATCCGTCGACAACGCCCTGGCCCGGACCTCACCCAGAGCCCACCGCGTGCGGAGCCGCCCCCACCGCCGCCTCAGGTTCCTCACCCGCCGCCGCCACCGCGCGAGGCGGGGACATGCAAATGAGCCAACGGTCTCCGCAGCGCCGCGCCGCGCAGGCGCAGGCCGCCGCCGAGCCTTGATGCACAGGCGCAGGCAGCCGCCGCCAAACCCTTTTGCGCAGGCGCACTGCCCCGTCTTCAGGGCGGACACTCCTGAGGTAAAAAATTTCGCTGCCTGGAGTGGCGGCAACGGGAACCGCCCGAAAAAGGAGACAAAGACGCCGCCGCCGCACACCTGTTGGCTCCCTCGGCTTTACCTGCACTCACGGTCACCCTTGGTCACCCCGGGAGCAGTTCACAGGGCTGAGGGAGGCCGAGGCGAGGCGGCGCCAAAGCGCCTGCGCACGTACGGCGGCCGAAAGGGACCAGAGGCGCCGCAGCCGGTGACAGCCGCGAACCTCACCGTTTCCCCACGTGGCCGCGGAGACCGGGTGAGGAGCGGTGGCCGCCGAGCCCCCTCGTGCGCGAGGCAGGGAGTGGACGCCGCGGGGTCGGACTAGTGATTGTGGCGCGCCTTTCTGGGACTTGGTTTTGGGTGATGAAAGATCGTTACGGAAGCCGCCCAGGGACAAAATCACCCACTTCCCTGCTCTTCGCTTTTTTCCATTTATTCATTCTTTCAACACTTACGTATGTACTGACTGCCTGCTGCATGTCCGGCCCCATCCTAGGCATTGGGGGGGAAGGTGTTTAACAAAACGGGCCCCAGCTCTCATGCAGGTTAAATATCATTGGGGAGGAGACTAGACAGTAAAAGCAAATAAATAGATGAATCATTTTGTTCCATGTTGAGATAGTATTAAAATACTAAAAGAGAGCGATGCGGTAGGAGAGCGGGGCTGCTTTAAACAAAGTGGTTATGAAGGATGTCCCTTGGGTAGCTGGGAAGAATGAGAAAGAAGCGGGGAAGCCCAGGTGAGAAGGTGTAGGTAGGGAAAGTGTTGGTAAGGGAACTGGGTTTTGTTCTGAGAGGGTTGGGAAGCCACTGCAGGATTTTGAATAGGTGAATGAGGCGGTCTCTGTGCTTTCAAGTCTCCCTCTGGCTGCCTTGTAGAGCACAGAGGCACAGGGTATGGCAGGGAGGAAACAGGTGAGGCCACCTGAACCAGGGTGGGTGTGGCAGGTGGAGAAAGATGAATCATTCAGGGTCCCCAGTTTGTCAGGGCACCGTTTTCTTGATAAGCAGAACCATGGCTTAGAGAGGGAAGCAGGCTGTCAGTTGAGAGCCTTGATAATTCCCTTCCCCTCAGCATGCCTTGGACGCAGCGTGGGGGTCGGTAATGCTGTTTCCTCTCCTGGCCTGGCCTGTTCGCCAGGTGGCTCCCAGATGACCATTCCCAAACACCATCTTTCTCATGAGCTGTACTTTCATCCCTGTCCCTGCCCTCCACAGGTCTGTGCTGGATCCAGGGGACCCTGAAGGACTGTCCTAAGTGGTGGTTCCAGAGCCAGACACTGACCTCCCCAGCTCAGGGATCTCAGGGCTGAGCAGAGGGAGATTCTTGGGGTGGGGAGGGTGGGGGGGTACTGAGAGTACACAGACTCTGTCTGAGTAGCTAGGGAAGGCTCCCGTGAGGAGGCGGCCTGGAAGGGCTGGTGGAAGCTCCGCAGAGGACGTAGGTGGAGGTAAAGTGTTAATGAGACAGGATAGGATCCTGGCCTTCAGATTCCTCATCCTTAAAGTAGGCACAATGACATTCCCCTTTAGGACTGTGCTTCTATGACCGAGTGGCCACTCATCAATGGCCCACTTGGGTCTGAAGCGTGGCCAGAGTAGCAGAAGCAACGTCTGGTGGCAGAGCCAGAAAGCAGAGTCCCTCCAGCAGCATCCAGCCCCTCAGAGCTGGCCAGGAGCACCCCACCACCACCAGCCTGGGCTCCCCAGTGAGAAATTCTTTATCTTGAAACAGAAAATCCTTATTCTTTTCCTCCACCTTTGATTTGGAAATCCTTAGCAATCCCTAAACAGGCTCCCTGTTCTGGAGAGCAAAGAGGGGGATATCTGCAAGGGAGTGAGGTGAGGTGTTTGATGCCTTATGTCTGCCACCCCCCAGTAAACTGGCTGAATTACCTCTTAAGCAACAAAGGAAAAGAACAACTAGGTGATGTTTATTGAGCTCTGTGCCAAATCCTGTTCTAAGTGCTTTGTAGAGATTGATGGGTTGAATTTTCACTGCAGCCCTCTAGGTAGATTCTGTGTTTGTCCCTGTGTCACGCGTGAGAATTGACCAACAGTGAGGTTAAGTGTAAGGCTGGGGATTTGAGCCCCCCTGGTTGGCCCTGGAGCCTGTCCTCCCCATGACCCCCAGCCCAAGCATATGCACAAACACAGATAGAATAGTCACATTCTATGCTGCCTCCACAAAGAGAAGTGAGGGCATGGGTGGCTTGTTTCCCTCACAGCCCAAATTTGCACATTCCCATGCCACGATCCTAGTGCCCCCATATGCCTTTGTCCCCCTAATGCACTTTCTGTGCTTTCTACGGTGCATGATTCTGGAATGGACTCGGGACCAGAAAAAAACAAAACTGTTTTAAAAGACGATATTACAACAATCAAGAAAGTCCATCGTGTGCTATATGTTAGAAAATAGCATTGTATCAGTGTTAAATTTCTTGTGTTAAATTTCAGTTTTGTGTGAATGTATAAGAGAGTGTCCTTTTCATGTTGACATCTGTAGGAGGAAGGGGTCCCATGACTGGAACGCATTCTCAAATGATGTACGTGTCACACACTCGTAGGCACACACTCACTCACATAGGTTAACACGGCAAAATGTTAACAATTGGTGAAGCTAGGAGATCCTTCCGCTTATACAGTGCTCCTTGTACTATTCTTGCAACTTTACTATAAGTTTGAAAAGTGATGTATTTCTCATTTTTTAAATTTTTGGCCATACCACGCGGTATGACCACAGTGGTCTTCAGAAGCTTCTTTGCTTTCTGGTCTCACTTGATGCTCCTGGCTTCTCTGGCCCATTTCCTGCCCAGACCTGGAATCAACTCTTACTCCAAGAGCCCTGGCTTCTTTGGTGGGAAATGGTGTTTAGAGACCACAGTTGGTATTCAGGGTGCTGCTCATTGCTGCTGTGGTGTCATTTCCTCCAGGCATTTTCAGTTCATATTAATAGAAAATTGGTTATTTGCTCAAGAGAAAATGCATCATGAGTTCATATCATATTTCCAGTTCAAATTTAGGAGTTCTGAGTTTTTACTTCTCTGATTTTATGTTAGAATCTTTTTTCTTTTATGCTCATTCCTAATGATATAAACATTATTACTTATTTGCTACATCTATAACTGTTTCTGAATAATATTTCTAATGTGGTTTCCAATAATATGATTACTGAAAACTGTTGAAGATTTTCTTTTGCAGTTTTATCCTTAGGGTAGATCCCAGTAAGAATATACAGTCATATCACTGTGTTTTAAAATTGCATGAAATGGGCTTCCCTGGTGGCGCAGTGGTTGAGGGTCCGCCTGCCAATGCAGGGGACATGGGTTCGTGCCCCGGTCCGGGAAGATACCACATGCCGCGGAGCGGCTGGGCCCGTGAGCCATGGCCTCTGAGTCTGCACGTCCGGAGCCTGTGCTCCGCAATGGGAGAGGCCACAGCTGTAAGAGGCCCACGTACTGCAAAAAAAAAAAAAAAATTGCATGAAATGATCTGATCCACGTAGAAATACTGTTAGGTTCATGACTTTCATTTTGCTCTTGATTTTTAGGGATTGCTTTTATTTTTATTTTGGTTATTTTGGCGTATTTCTTTTCCTAATCACATAAAGCATTTAGTTGAGTTCCAAATTCAAACCTGTAAAACAAGGTATGTTAAGAGAGAATAATGCAGCTTCTATTCCTGCTCTCACCATCCTTTTCTCTACCTCCCCTTACAGGTAACTATTTCTATTAGCTTTTGATTTACTTTTCTTTTTATTATTATTTAGTAATAATAAATATTTATAGTAACAGTAATAAACATTACTTATTGTTATTTTTTTTTTTTTTTTTTTTTTTTGCGGTACGCGGGCCTCTCACTGTTGTGGCCTCTCCCGTTGCGGAGCACAGGCTCCGGACGCGCAGGCTCAGCCGCCATGGCTCACAGGCCCAGCCGCTCCGCGGCGTGTGGGATCCTCCCGGACCGGGGCACGAACCCGTGTCCCCTGCATCAGCAGGTGGACTGCCCTTATTGTTATTATTTAATTAAATAAGTATTTAATATCATTTTTTATTTTATATTTTATTAGTGCAATGGTACGCTATCATAACATATTTCATTAGATAAGTACATTTGAAGTACATAACTATATAATAGAGTAATATGTGAATAATATTGTTTATATTGTAATATTATAGTATATTATAATCATACAACATACAATATAATATTATTAAGATATTTTATATTTATTTTACTGTTACTACTTTTTACTATAAGGACATACATTATGTTAACATTTCCCATTTTTTAGATAAAATATACTGAACTACCTGCCCTTGTCTGTACTTTTAGATATTCTGTGGATGTTGGGAGATCACCCTTTCCTGTGACTCAGGTTGTAAGAATTTTTCCAGGGTGGTTATAGGCTCTGGCCCCTTGGTAGATGCTCCCTAAGTGGTAGCCAGGTTCTCATTTGCCCTCTGACCCTTGATGATGCTTACGTCTCACCTTCTCAGCTTGGGAGCAACTACTGGGTGCCCT
The DNA here is from genome assembly GCF_937001465.1 of Orcinus orca. Lineage (NCBI taxonomy): Eukaryota > Metazoa > Chordata > Mammalia > Artiodactyla > Delphinidae > Orcinus > Orcinus orca. The sequence goes on along the minus strand of NC_064561.1, from coordinate 11,017,791 downwards.
TGACCCCACACAGAGGAGATGAAGATGGCCTCCAAGCACATCACCCAGGAGACCTTTGATGCAGCCGTTCGCGAGAACATCGAGGAGTTTGAGCTGGGGCCAGAGGAGGCAGTGAAAGAGGCCGTGGAGCAGTTTGAATCACAAGGTAGGGCGGTGTGGCTCGGTCTCAGCGCTGGTCTGGCTGTTTGCCCAAGAGTCGCCTCCAGTCCATGGCTCTTAATGTGAAAAGAGTGGTATCCTGCCATGACCACATCCCTCCTGGCAATGACAGCCCTGGGCACTATCTTCTGTCTACACTCTGCCCCAGGCATGCTGGCCACCCTCTCCCACCTCGCTGGAGCCCACCCTCTACTTGCCTGGACCTTACCCTGACATCTGCAGGGCTGGGTCCTTCAAGGTGGGTCTCATTTTAACTGTCGCTTCCTTGAAGAGACTTTTCTTGACCACCTCCCGAGAAAAAGGGCCACCTGTCTCCCTGCCCCACCTGCACCCCAGCTTGAGTTCATGGAGGCAGAAGGGGTGTTGGTCACCAGCCTCTGGAAACAGGTGACATGCTTCAGCCAGGCCGTGGAAGAGAGTGGTTAAGAGGGAGCTCTTTGCAATAATGTGGGCAGGGTTAGACCCTGCTAGCCACAGCAGGGACCTCCCCCTTCCCATGACAGGCCAAGGCAAGGGATGAGAGTCGTCTGATAGAGGCAGAGGCAGGAAGCTGGGGATGAACACCCTGCCCTCCCACTCCTCCTGCCCCTGATCTTGAGTCCGGCTTCCCATTGGCCAAACCCAGTCAGACGCCAGAGGGCAAGGGAGACTGGGGATCCAGCGTTCGACGTCAGAAGCTGGTGTCCCGGGCACAGAGTAGTGTATAGACACTGGACAGGGGCTGGTGGGGCACCTAGACAGGTTCTGCACAGTGGGGGCTTCCTTTGGGGGGGCAAATGAGGCTGGGGATGCAGCCAGGGTGAAGAACAATGGGAGCCCCAAGGGAGAAGGCCATGGGTTACCCTCCCTTCTCAGCCCACCAGACAGAGTGTGTCCCTCACTGTGGTGCTGGTGTGTAGCTTCACTACTCCTCTGCTCCCATTGGCTGGGGCCAAGGTACAAAGACCCCCACACCCCACACCCCCGTGTGGGCGTGGCTGCTGGACCCTGCCCAGGCAGGGAGGGAGTGGGGTGGGGAGCTGGGCAGATCCCTGAAGGCCTCCAGAGTAGGTGGTCCCAGCTGAAGGGACATGAGGTGTGACTCCAGCAGGCCCATGGGGATGATGGCTGTCACTTGTTTCCTGACTTCCCCATCCCCCTCAGGGGTTGATCTGGGCAACATTGTAAAGATGACGCCGAAAGTCTCTGCGGATGGACCCCAGGAGCCCACACATGACATCCTGCAGGTAGGAGAGGGCAGCCCACGTGGGCCTTACACGCATGGTCCTGCATCACCTCATAACTCTGTCGGGGGCACCCTTTCCCTGGTTCCCAGATGGCAGACACAGATTCAGAAGGTTAGAGCCTACTCAGCAAGCACAGGCAAGCCTGAGTGTGCAGCCAGGGCTCCTTGAGTCCACGTCAGAGGGCCTCTCAGGGACCACTGTGATCTGTCCACCCACCCACGTGCCACATTCTGGGATTGGAGCTGTTAGAGTGGACGGGGAGTGGGTAGCACTCCAGACATAAGGGGCAGACAGCATTCATGTTTGTCTTGGTATTGGGAGCCTTGGGGTAGACGGCCCCCTGGAGGAGCCTCTCTCTGCCTCCCAACCACTGAATTTGCTCAGAAAATTGGACAGGAATCCCAGGAAAAGAGAGTGCAATCATAGTAAGGCTGTCACTTACTGAGCACCGACTCTTTACTGGCACATTACAGCCCATCCCCTTAGCACTCAAACTGGCCTGCAAGGTAGGTGGTGTCATCTCTGGCTTCCTGTTGGGGAAACGGAGGCCCAGAGCCTGCCCTTGCTCTCCAGTGACCCAAACAAGGAAAGTACAGCTCACAGAGGTTAAGTCCTTTATTTAAGGTCATCCATCAAACTGGTAAACTGTTGGTAAAACAGCAGAAGGTTCTAGTGTTCATTGAGAACCGGCTGTGGACTCAGTTCTGTGCCAAGTGCTTTCCTCATGCCATTTCAGTTATTCATCCAAAGACATCTGTGAGGGTAGGGTTATCATCATTTAAAGGATGGGAAAATTGAGATCCAAAGAGAAGAAATGATCGATCCCACAAGCCACACAGCATGGACCACCTCCCCCCCACCCCAAAAAAAAAGGAGGAGGGGGAGACAGCCGTGGATGTGAACCTAAGGGAAATCATACAGTATCTGTCCTTTTGGAACTGGCTTATTTCACTTAGCATGATGTCCTCAACGTTCATCCGTGTTGTAGTATTTGTGGTTGAATAGTGTTCCTTTGTATGGTTGAATAATATTCCATTGTATGGCTACACCACATTTTGTTTATCCATTCGTCCATTGATGGACACTGGAGTTGTTTCTGCCTTTTGCCTTTCTGCCTTTCAATTCTTTTAGGTATATACCCAGAAGTGGAATTGCTGGATCTCTTGGTTTAATTTTTTGAGGAACCACCATACTGCTTTCCACAGCAGCTGCACCATTTTATATTCCCACCAATAGTGCACAGGGTTCCAGTTTCTCCACATCCTCACCAACACTTGTTATTTTCTGTTTGTTTTTCTTTTCATAGTAGCCACCTTAATGGGCGTGATGGTGTCTCATTGTGGTTTTGATTTGCATTTCCCTAATGATGTGATGTTGAACATCTTTTCATGTGCTTAGTGGCCATTTGTGTATCTTCTCTGAAGAAATGTCTATTCAAGTCACACACACAAATAGGTTTTAACCTATTTCTTTCACCTTTTAAAAAATTTTCGTTTTTATTGAAGTAGATTTGATTTACAATGTTGGGCCAATTAACCTATTTCTTTTTTTTTTTTTGCGGTATGCGGGCCTCTCACTGTTGTGGCCTCTCCCGTTGCGGAGCACAGGCTCCGGACGCGCAGGCTCAGCGGCCGTGGCTCACGGGCCCAGCCACTCCGCAGCATGTGGGATCTTCCCGGACTGGGGCGTGAACCCGTGTCCCCTGCATCGGCAGGCGGACTCTCAACCACTGCGCCACTAAGGAAGCCCTAATCTATTTCTTAATATTCTGTTTCATCATAACATATGTTTAGTTAAGTCCACAAATCAGAGCTCAGCGAGGGTTGGCTGACAGGCATTCTTGACTTTCATGGCAGTCGAGGCCAAATCAAAGTATTTCGGGCTGATGGTATCTGTAGACCCACCCTCACCAGGGCTGGATGCAAATGATGTCATAAGCTCCAGGGGCATGGGTTCATCTTGGGCTCAAGCTGAGACAGGTCCTCAGGTCATGGCATTGAGTGGCCACTAGACTTGTGTGCCCTATTCAAATTGTCTTCTCTCATTATAAGCTTTTTCCCCAAGGGCTTAGAGTTGAACATGGGTAAACCAACCGTGTGTACAGCATGGTTTCATTTGGCAGGTACTCAGTAAATATTTGTGGAGTGAATGAGAGAGATGAACAGGAGGTATATGATATGGGCAGGACTGGTAAGGGTGGCTTTCACCTTCCTTAGAGAGCTAACCATTGGTGGGTATGTCAGTTAGTTATGACTGTATAACGAACAACCCAAGGGGAATTCCCTGGCAGTCCAGTGGTTAGGACTCCATGCTTTCACTTCTGTGGGCCCGGGTTCGATCTCTGGTCGGGGAACTAGGATTCTGCAAGCCACGTGGCATGGCCGAAAAACGTCAAACAACCCAAAACAATAGCCATTTTATTGTTTTTGATGATTTTGCTGGGTTGACTGATCTCAGCTGGATGTTTCTTCTGCTGGTCTCACTTGGGGGCCTCTCATGCAATGGCAGCTAGAGCTAGAATGTTTAATGTCTGTACTCGTGTGTGTGGCTCCTTGTCAGGGACACTGAGATGGCAGGGCCTCTCTCTTTCTCTCTCCCTCCCTCCCTCCATGGCCTCTCAAGCTCAGTGGGAACTTCCCTGGTGGTCCAGGGGCTAAGACTCCATGCTCCCAATGCGGGGGGGCCCGGGTTCAATCCCTGGTCAGGGAACTAGATCTCACATGCCACAACTAAGAGTTCGCATGCCGGAACTAAAGATCCCACATGCTGCAACTATAAGATCCTGCATGCCGCAACTAAGACCCAGCACAGCCAAATAAATAAATATTAAAAATATAAATAAATAAAAGCACAGGTGTGGACGCTGCCACAGCTGGAACTAGCCCCACAGAACTTCCCAGAACACCAAGGCCCAGATCCCACACAAGGGAATCCCACAGGGGTGCAGCACTGTCGCTGTGACCATCTTTGGACTGAGCTGACACTGAGGTTTCTCCCATGTCCCTTAGGCCCTGGATGACCTGCAGGAGTCCATGGCCCGCTCTCACCCCCAGGAGGTGTCAGCGCACCTCGCCCGCTTTTGCGAGCAGTGCAAGCAGCAAAAGGGCTGCCGCTTCTTGGCAGCCGAGAAGGGGGCCTACCCCATCCTCCTCGCCACCTGGAAGTTGGCCGCAGCAGGTGACCAGGGTCTCCTGCTCCAGGCCCTCAATGCCCTGTCAGCCCTGACTGATGGCCAGCCCGACCTCTTGGACACGCAGGGCCTGCAGCTCCTGGTGGCCACACTGGCCCGGAATGCTGACTCGGCCAACGTGACCTGCTCGGGGATCCGCTGTGTGCGCCACGCCTGCCTGAAGCACGAGCAGAACCGGCAGAGCCTGGTAAAGGCCGGTGTGCTACCCCTGCTGACTGGCGCCATTGCCCGGCACAGCCGCTGCGCCGACGTGGTCAGGGAGGCCTGCTGGGCCCTACGCATCATGACCTTTGATGATGACATTCGTGTGCCCTTCGGCCGTGCCCATGACCATGCCAAGATGATCGTGCAGGAGAATGGAGGCTTGAAGGTGCTCATTGAGGCCGCCAAAGGTAGGAGCAGGTGTGGCAAGAGTGAGTGAGGGTTTAGGACTGCTTCAGGTCTGGCTGGCTCTGGGCACCACTTGTATTTGTCAGCTTGGTCCCACCTGCATGGCAGCCCTAGCATAACAGTGTCCTTACTCCTAGTTGCTCCAGGAGAGTTCCAAGCCAGCACTCATTGGCCCACACCACATCCCATGCTCATCTCTAAACCATTTGGGGAGGGGGCTTGGCTCTGTCCAGCAACACAGACTGAGAGTGGAAAAGAGGGCTCCTCAAAGGGAAAAATAAGGGTGCTGTTTCCCGAAGACGGGGGAGTGTTGCTGGCACTCACTGTGGCCGCTCCCAGGCGGAGGTTTACACTTTGGTTCATACTTGGCCGCCCATTCTTGTGCATGTCCATGTGCCTGACTCTGGGGTGACCCTGATGAGGCAGCCAAGGGAGGTCACAACACTGACGTTTGGGCACCAAAGCCCCTGACCTCTGTCCACTGCACCCACTGGAAAAGGCCTGACTGGGGTCTGGTGCACAGAAGGTGCTAGAAGAATGAGTTTCCCTTTCCAGCCTGTCCTGTGGCTCTGGCTCTCTCACTAGGCCTGTGTGTGCGACTCTGGCCCTGTCTGTGGGGGACTGGGGCCTGCCTCATTCTCCCCTTCACACCTCCAGAGAGGGTGAAAACCAGCTGCAAAGTTGGGCTGCTTTTCCAAGGGGTACTTTGCATCTTCCTTGTTTATTTGCAGGAGCTCCTATCAGTGAGAGTGCTACCACAGAGACAGAACCAGTAGGGGGTGTGTGTGTGTGTATTTTTGTATATATATGTATACATATATACATGTATGTATATATATATATATAGAGAGAGAGAGAGAGAGAGAGATTTGTTGCAGGGAATTGGTTCATGTGGTCGTGGGGCTTTTGAATCTGAAATTTGTGAGGCGGGCCGGAGGCTTGGGCAGGAACCAACACTGTACTCTGCCAGTGAGCTTCTTCCTCTTCAGGGAGACCTCAGTTTCCCTCTTAAGGTCTTTGGCTGATTAGATGAGGCCCACGCAGACTGTCAAGGGTCATTTCCTTGAAGTCAGTTGGCCGTGGATGTACCACATCTAGAGAATGCCTCCACGGCACACCTGGATTAGTATTCATGGAGTCACTGGGGACTGTGTCCTGGCCAGGGGGCCCTGTAAATGACCATCACTGAGCTCTGTGTCATTATGGCCCTCTGTGCCCCCCTGCTAACTCCCTAACTCTCCTCCCCCCATCATCCTCAGTCATGCCTCTCCTCCCTGGTGCCTCTGAGCTTTGTCTTCAGCATCTGTGTTTAATTTTGCTCAGGTCAACTCTATCCATATGTCCCTCTGCAGCTTCTAGGTGTCCTGTTGCAGTTAGAAAGGTCATTCCCTACCCAAGATCATAAAAATAGTCTCGGATGTCTTATTATAGCACTATTCTGGTTTTCTTTTTTTAGCCGAGATCATCAGTTGGTCTGGAATTTATCTGGGGCACAGTCCTGTGTCTTCCCTGGAAGCCAGCAGGGGGCACTGCAGGCCCAGGCAGCACCCCGCCCCCACCCCCGCACCCTGTGGTCCCTGGGGCCCTCCTGGTACTGGCGGCCGCCCGGCCAGGCAGAGGGGCCAGGCTTCGCTGGTGGAGCGGGATTTGGGATTCCTCCCAGGACTACTGGCTCAGAGCGTGGGCTGGTTTTCTCTCTCCTCACCCCAGCGTTTCCTCCTCCTCCGTCTGCAGCATTCCCCGACAACCCCAGCATCCTGAGTGATCTCTGCAGCACCCTGTCCCGCCTGGCTGTCCGCAATGAGTTCTGCCAGGAGGTCGTCGACCTCGGGGGCCTCAACGTCCTGGTGGCCCTGTTGGCCAACTGCAATGACCACCAGGTGGGCGTCCAGAGCTGTCTTAGGGTGTGAAGTCCTCTTGCCTGAGTTTCACTCTGTCATTTCTCCCGACACCTGGGGAATGCTCCGGGCCTCCCAGTGAACTCTGCCCCTCTAGGCCCCGATCAGCCAGCCAGGCTTGAGTCAGAACACTCTGGCCCTGTCTGCTGAGCCCAGATCCAAAGATCAGTTTTCACTTCTCATGACCCATGAGAAGGACCTCAAATTTAGGGGGAAAACAAACCCACCCACTCTCTCTCACTGTCCTTTAGTGGTGGGGGGGCTGGTCCAGACCCCAGCTCCGGTGTGTGGTGCTTCAGTGAGGCCACCCGTGCTCTGCTTGCTGGCCTGAGCCAGCCACATGCCCCTCTGTGTGTGTTTTGGGGGGGGGGTTGAAATCATCCAGACGCCTCACCTGGATGCAGGTGGCCTGAACCACAGGGTCCGCTTCCCCGAGCCTCCCCTGCCTTCTCTATACAGCAAGTGATGAATAACCCTGCTCTTCCATGCCAGCTGCACACCCCGGGGTGGCCCCACCTGTGTTCAGACAGCAGACATTGAAACAGCCCCAGACACTCCCTCGAGACCCCCTCCCACAATCCAGCAACCAAGCAGTTAATGCCTGGGTGCCTCTCAGGAGAGGGGTGTGGTGGGGTGTGACCCATGCATTGCCCTCTCTTCAGGACCTTGTGAAGCAAGTGCTGAGCGCCCTGAGGGCTATCGCAGGCAACGATGATGTGAAGGATGCCATTGTCTGTGCTGGGGGGACAGAGACCATTGTGTCTGCCATGACCCGGCACCTGGCCAGTCCCCAGGTACCCACCCCAGGGCAGGGGGGACACACAAGGTGGGGTTGCATGGCTGGAGTCCCAGATCAGTATCTGTATCTACATAATGGTCTTTCCCATCTCCCGAAGCAGGGCCAGGCCTAGGGTGAGGTCAGCGAGCAAGAGGCTGGGGGCAGCGTGAGTGAGGGCCAGGGTGGGGCGAGCAAGGGGCCTGGGGTGAGACCGTCACCCCTAAGAGCTTGGTTGGTGCACCTGCTGTCGTTTCTGTTGCTTCTGGTCCAGTACACACGTGGACTGACAGCGGTCTGTCCAGGTGAGGTTGCAGGGCACTCACCTGGGGAGCTGGTGACAGTGGGGGTCTGTCTGCCTCCTCTCAGCCATCCCCGTGACCCACCCCGCAGGTGTGTGAGCAGAGCTGCGCGGCCCTGTGTGTCCTGGCACTGCGCAAGCCAGAGAACAGCCGGGTCATCGTGGAGGGCGGCGGGGCCCTGGCTGCACTGCAGGCCATGAAGGCACACCCGCAGGAGGTTGGTGTGCAGGTAGGCGTGGGGGACAGGAGGAGGGGACGGGAGCCTGGTGGGCAGGTGGGGCAAGGGGCCAGCGTGCACATTGCTGGGGGCGGGAGGGGGAGGGTGCAGGTCCTCTTTGTCCCTGTCCCACCCCCATCATGACCCAAGACTCCAGGGTCTCCTTCCTTCTCAGCCCCTGATGTCCTGCATCTACTTAACCACCCTCCAGAAATGTGCTGAATTCTGCCCGCTGCTGTCTTCTTTGCTCTTCTTGCATTTGCTCTTTTCCTAACAGCCTCTTTAGAGGGATCTGAGGAGGAGGAGGAGTTGGGGGAACCAGCAGCTGGGGATCTGCTGGGGTTTGGGAAAGGTTCCCTGCCCCACCTTAGGCTGCTGCTTTGTGTTTTTGCACGTGGGGCCACTGTCCACGCCTTGCTGGGGAGTCAGCAGAGGTGAAGCGTAGACAAGGCAATGCACAGCCCTGCCAGAAACCCACACTCCTCCCTGCAGCAGCCCCCAGGGCGCTCCCTGCCTCCTACCTTTCATACCCTCCCAGCACAGGGGCCTCCTTGTTGGTCCTGAGACACACCGGGCTTGGTCCCACTGGGGACCTTTGCTCCCTCCTCCAGGATGCTGTGCCCTTGGCTGGCCCATCACCTTGTCCGCTCCTGACCACCCCGGCTGGGTGGGCCCTCACACCTCACCTGCTTCTCACCTGCTCTCCCACTGGTGGTGGATGCCATGTTGGGGTGCTTCTCAGCACCCACCCCCGGCAGAGACACAGAGTACAAATGCCGACTGAATGAATAACAATATAATTGACAGATGGACCCTGTACACAACCCCACTTTTCCCACTGTTTCCCTGCCCTCCTCCCCTGCCGCCTGGCCAGGCTCTTGCCAGCATCAGGGGATGTTGCTCTGAGACTTTGGGTCTCACACCTCAGGGACCAGCCCCACCTGCCAAGCACTTGGCTACCCTGAGCTTTAGTCTCCTCACCTGGGAGCTGGGGTGATTAGCCTTGCCTCCAGGGCTGCCAAGAGGATGAAGTGGAGGCATGAGTCTAGCCTGATGAATCATAGCGTAGGCACCTGCTGAATGTTGGCTACAGCCATGTTGTCTTATGATGAGGACTCCGAGGTCAGAGTGGACCCCACCCCCGGCTCCCACCTGCTGGCTCACAGCCACTTGCCTTCTGCTTTCCCTTCTAGAAACAGGCCTGCATGCTGATCCGAAACCTGGTGGCCCGAAGCCAGACCTTCTCACAGCCCATTCTGGACCTGGGGGCTGAGGCACTCATCTCGCGGGCCCGTGCCACCCATCGCGACTGTGAGGACGTGGCCAAGGCCGCCCTGAGGGACCTGGGCTGCCACGTCGAGCTCCAAGAGCTGTGGACTGGCCAGAAGGGTAACCTGGCACCATGACCCCAGGCTCAGTGTGAGCTGTGACTGGGTGAGTCGTGTGACTCAGGAACAGCTGGGGAGAGGGTGGGGGCAGGAAGCATGTCCTGCTACTCTGCCTCCAGATTCCTCCCCCATTAACAGGAGGTGTTTTCTGATGGGTACCAAGCATTGGCCAGGGGGTGGGAAGGGAGCATTAGTGAGGTGCCTACACAGCAGAAGGCAGCCCCTGGGTCCCGGCCTCCCTGCATGCTGTTCCGCTCACTGGCTGACAGCATCGGCTTCATCTGTCCTGTGCCACCCAACCCCACTGCCCTTTGCTAGTAGAAGCGCCCCCTCAGCATTGCTTAGGGCCAGAGGTCTGTCTGAAACTTGGAAACCATACTGGCCAATCTCATAGCAGGGCAGGGATCCCACTTCTGTTCCTACAAGTCCGTTCTCATCCCTGCTACTGCTTCTCTCACCTGTAAAATGGATCACAGATGCCTTGCTGTGCTGAACAGAGGGCAGGGACCAAGGCTCGTTTGTCTCCTGGTGTCCCAGGCCAGCCAGTGATGCCTGGTAATAAAAGACTGTTGGTTGATCAATGGAAGGGTCTCTTCCGTAGCACCATGCAGCATGGGAGCCACAGCCAGTGGCCTCAAAGAACAGGGGAGAGGGGTGCATGTTTGGGGAGGTCATGGGTTCACTGAGGAAAGTGAAGGGGTTTTGAGAGCAGCCTGGGATGTATGATTCACTGTCACCCTCAGAGGGGTGGGCTGCTGGGGTCATTGTCAGACTTGGGGTCCAGGGGTGCCAAGGTTGCTGTTCCTCACTGTGCATTGACTTTCGGGGGCTGGAGCGCTCAGTGTCTAGCCCCCACCCAGCTCTGAGGCCTTGAGCTGGTGACCTAACCTCTCTGAGCCTTGATTTGCTCCTCCGTAAAGCAGGGAGAGGGGAGGGGATAGAGCCCCCTCCGAAGGGTGTTTGAGCAGAGCTGGGCACATGGGAGACACCCGATCGTCTAGCTTTAGCACCCGAGTCACCCTAGGAGAACCGTCCTGCACTCTCCCGCCTGGCCACGTTGAGGTCCTCGCTCACTGGTTGGCTTGGGCAGCCTGGCTTTCCTCTCTGAGCCTCAGTTTCCCCATCTGTAAAGTGGGCATCACTGTCGCTGCCCCCAGTGCCCACCCTCCCCAAGTGTCTTGGAGGGGTCACCAGGCAGCGGTGCCTGGCAGACCCCAGCTCTCCTTCTCTGCATTCACCCTCGGGGTCATGTTGTGGTCACCTGGCAGCTCATGCATCCTGCGTGGCCCAGTCAGGGTCAGGGCAGCCTCAGGCCCCCTGGTGGGCTCCAGGCGCCATGCCTGACACCTCCAGCTCATACATTAGGAGCTCCTCTCACCTCTCGGAGTCCCCACCCCACTACTGGTCATTCACCTCCTCTAGGCTGAAGAATGTCTTGAGTTCAGTCCTTGACATCAACTCAGGCCCTTGCCCAGAAGGCTTCTGGTTTCTATGGAAATTGGCCCATGCGAATAGCTATGGGGAGAGCATCACCCTGGTCCCGCCTTCCTGTGGTGTCCAGACCTCCTCCACCCCTGGATCGGGGGGAGGGGGGCGCTGCCAGCTCAGTGGGGCTGATGAGAACCTCTGACCCCGTCACCCGGCCCTGACCTTCCTCCCTGGGGACTCAGCCACACCTGCTCCAGGCTGCCCCAATTTGACTTCTAGGTTGGCCGCCCATGTGACCTTAGGTCATTCCTGTGACCTGGGAGCAGTCCTCGGGCCCCGTGAGCATCATGTTTCTTCATCTGCCTCGTGGTGGGGGGGGGGGTGCTACTAGTCCATTTCTGGGGAAGTCTGAGGTGCCAGCCCTGTAATTCCTGCCTTAGCTCTGCTCTCAACCTGCCTGTGGCTCCCCATTGCCCTCTCCGTAAAACCAAACTGTCCTCCAGGCCCTACCCACCTCCCACCCGCATCTTCCCCATGCTCCCATTTAATCACAGTTCCAGTCACTCCAACCTCCCCACCTCAGGGCCTTTGCACATGTACGCTGCATGGAGCATCCTTCCCCAGCCCTCCCCATGGCCAGTTCCTCCCTGGCACCAGGTTCCAGATCACACATTGCCTTCGCAGAGATCCCCTATTGTTCCCCTGCCCTGGCACACCACCCCCCCCCCACTCCCCCAGCCAATCACCACTTGTACTGTGTCCTTGACCTCTGACCCCATCTAAGGTCACCTCACTTGTGGGCTTTTCTCCTTTGTCTGCCCCCCCCCCCCGTCCATGAGCTCCATATGGGCAGGCTCCTGGGTCCCCGTTCTGCTCCAGTTTCCCATAAATGTTTTTGAATGTACACCTGAATAAAGTAATAGGTACGCAGGGTGGTTGGAGGGAAGACCTCTGCCCCTGCAGCTGCAGTCCCCTCCCCTGGGCTTTCAACCAGCCTTCCTACAGCTGCAGGCTTCTTCCAGGAGGGGTGGCTCCTGCTTATCAGTCCTCCCCACCTTGCCTGAGGGTGTCTTCAGCGGGTGTGGGTCAGGGCCTGTTTGGACATCCCTGGGCTGGGTGAGGCCCCGCCTCCAGCTGAAGACCCCACATTTCACTGAGGTCTGCCAGGCCTGTGTTCCAGGCACTCCTCTGCCACCTCAGGTGAGCCTCTGCCTCCTCACCTGGAAATGAGCTAAGTGTGTCACTGCACAGGGCCACAGCAAGGCCTGGTTCAGGGGGTGCCTGGCACAGAGCACTCGAGTGCTTGCCGTCCTGTCCTTGTTTTTGACACGGAAACATGGGCTAAGGGGGAAACGGCTACAAGAGAGGGGTCAGCACATTCAGTTCTGCCTCTACTGTTGTGTGCTTTTCAAGGAGGGGCCTGACCTCTCTGAGCCTCTGGGAGGCTAAGTGAGGCTGCCTTTGAACCAGTTAGTCTTGACTGTCGTCTCTGTCAAGGATGTGTCCCTCCAGCCAGGGAAGGGCCCAGCATCCTGGGAAAGGAACACTGTTGCTTTTTCACTGTGAACACATTTGAGAGGCAGGGCCTGTGAACCCCATTTTCCAGATGAGAAACAGACTCGTCGGCATTCAAGGGGCCGATATGGGATGAGAACCTGGCTCGGCCTGCCTCCATGCCCCTCCTCTGTTGCCAGCGTTGCTAACATGACCTTGGGCAAATGGCTCTCTAGCCTCGGTTGATTAAGCCCTGTCACCGTGCCCAGGCCTGGCTCACGGCCGTCGTGTCAGATGATTCCTGGGATTCCTGAGAAGTAGCGGGAACTGGCGGTGCAGAGAGTCAGTGTCCTGCCCAGGGAAAAGCTGGAATCCCCTGGGCACCCTCGCCAGGTACAGCCGAGGTGCCCATGGTGGGGGGTGTCAGTTGCTGATGCCAAGAGGCACTGCCTGCCATTGTTGGGAGGTGGCAGGGAGGTTGGCCAGCACCAGCTTGCTGATGAGTGAACAGAAGCCAGAGCCCAGCCAGCGCCACTGGCACCATCAGGAGAGGCAGCCCATGCTGGGCCACTGCCTGACACTTGGCCTCAGTTGGCACTGTCCCTGGGGGTACTGTGAGACCTTCCAGGAGCTTACTGCCTCCCTCACAGGACCTGGCAGGTGGGTGCTGTAGGTGGGGACTCCTCCAGTATAAGTATCTCCCTCTTGGGGTGGCAAACCACGCCCATAGTTGGTCTGTGTCTAGATTCCATCAGGTGCTATTTAGAGAGGGAAACAGAGGGCCCGAAAAGAACAGTTTATCCAACCAACACTCAGCAAGCACTTGCTGTAGACCAACATGTTTGTGGTTTGCTTCCATTCATTTCGTTAATGCTCCCATCAACCCTGGGAGCTACTTGGAGAAACTGAGGCAGGGAGTTTGAGTCACTTGCTGAAGGTCCTGTGGCCAGCTTAGTCAGGAAGAGCAGGGATTCAAACCCAGCCCCAGGCCCTTCCAGCAAGAAACAGTGGTTGCATGAAGCTCAGTTTTCCCATCTGCAAAGTGGGCACCATCACCCCTATCTGGAAGTCAGGTCATGAGATGGTATTTGAGAAGTGCCTGGCTCAGCAAAAACCTGACACCCAGTAGGTGTTCAGCAGTCAGCTCCTCCTCTTCTCCAGAGGGCAGAATGGAGACCAGGGCCTGGAAGTTGCAGGGAAGCCAACCAAGTTGGGAGATATTTGAGAGGAGGCTCAGGTGGGAATATCCTGGGAATATCAGGAGGCAGATGGTAGCCCCAGGCTAGTGACTCCCACTTGTGAGCCCCCCATTGTTTCCTCACAGGGGCCCTTTGAGAAGTTATAGATTATGCACTTAGCAGGGGGCTTGCACAGCCCTGAAATGTGAGCCATTATTAGGGCCTAGCTCAGCCTTGCTCCCTCTCAGGATTCCCTGGTTCTGAACTTGATCTCCACCAACCCCAGCCCACATCTAGAGGAAATAAGAACCAGTATCTGGGAACATATGTAATCCTCTCTGCCCTAGCACTTGGTGAGTCAGAGAACAGGGTAGGCTTGGGGGAGGTGCCAATGACACAGCCTAGCACTGGACAGCAGCTGCCTCCCTATCTGCAAAGAATCCCATGACCCCGCACCTCACAGAAAAGCTGGGGCTCACAGGCCAGATGTGACCTGCAGAGGGTCAAAGGCTTTCACCAGAAGGTCAAGGTGAGGGCTGGAATATAAATTCTCCCAGGGGTGAAGCCCCAGAAAGGAAAGATGAAGGTGTAGGAATCATTGTCCTGTGAGGAAACTGAGGCTCATAAATGCCTTGCTCAAGGTTATGCAGTCAGACAGTGGCTGGACAAGAATTCAAACCCTAGTCACTCAGGGCCCCAGTGGCTGTGGTCTGACACTGCCTTACCCCTTTTCCAAAAAGCAGGCTACTTTGGGCCTGCTGAACTGCGGTGTGACAAGGGGCAAGGAACTTGACCTCTCTGTGCTCTGATTTCTGTGAAGTGGGGCCAGTGGTCTCTTTGACCTCATGGGCTTGTGGTTAGGATTCGGTTAATGCACCAAAGGCTTAGCAGGGAGGTGGTTCCGACAGGGAGGTCATTTGATCCTGTGGAGGAGAAAGCTTGAACTCGGAGAAGTCAAACATTTCCAGAAAATCACAAAGTGCGTGAGTAGGATTCCACCTATTTCCACGTCTTCGCACTACCCGGAGCTGCAGCTGAGTGACCTCCAGCGAGTCTCTGCCCTCTCCGTATCATTTGCAGGGGAACAGCGGGTAGTGAGGAGATGAAGAATTATCCACGAGTCCTTCAGCCGTGATGGCCAAGCTCAGGGCCCAAGTTGGAGGTCCTGCTTCTGCGTTGGGTGGCCCGAGGGTCTGACTTCGCCACAGCCTCAGGGGACCCTGCACGTGACTCCCGAGGCCACCTCCGGCCACCGCGCTCACGGCCAAACTCTGCACCTCGTTTGCTCCAAGTCTTGGCCAGGCCGCACGGCCCCTACGATTGGCCGCCGGCCCTGCCCGTCTTTCGCATCGTAGCCAATCTCCGTCGCTCTCCGGGCTACGCCCTCCGTTCCTCTTGCGCCAGTAGCGCCAGCTTCTTCGGAGCCCCGCCCTTACTCCGCAGCGATTGGTCACCAGGGATGCCCGTCTTCTTCCAAAGCTCCAATCTTCGCCCGCCTCCAGGCCCTAGCCTCCCAGCACCTCGCGCCCAGCAGGACCACCCTGGGGACCCACTGTGTCTCCCGATAGCCCCGCCTCTTCTCCTCAATGATTGGCTTCAGGAGCTGCCCGTCCGCTTCATGTCTACCAATCTCAGCTGTCTCCAGAGATGGTTGGCCAGCACGCAGCCAATCGGAGTACGGCGTGGACCCCTCCCGCGGCGCGCGCGGAGGGTGCGCGAGGCGGGGCTGTGGCGGCTGGAGGTGGCGGCGGCGGCAGCGGCGGCAGCGACACGTCCCAGTCGGTGAGGGGGCACGCGGGGCGCGGGGCGGCGCAGGCGTCGAGGGGGCCCGCGCCCCTCGGGCCGACCTAGGGCGAGGCCCATTGCTGTCATGGGCCCGGGGCGGGGGCGGACGAGGCGGGGCGTGACAGCAGCATCGCGGGGACTGGGAGAGGTTAAAGCCTCCCCCCCCCCCGCCCCCAACACCGCTAGTCTGGTGCCCCCTTGGGGCTCCCACAGCCGGATCGGAGCCTCTCTCCGTCAGCCCACACATACCTGACACCACATCCTTTCTCTTTGACATCTCCCCTCATACACCTGAGACTGTCCGCCTCGCTGACATCCCCCACACCCCTGGGGCCGCGCCCCCAGGCGCCTCGTACAGTTAACTCTGCACCCCTACACGCATCTGACTCTGTGCCCGCACTTACATTCCCCTTCACACACCTGACACCGCGCCCCCGCTCATGAACACCCACCGACACGTCGCTTGAGACTTCCCCAGATGACAGCCCCACACCACAGGGCATCCTCACACACACACACCCGGTCCCCGCGCCACCACACCTGGGCCTGCACCTCCACACCCAACACCTGAGCCTGTGACCCCAGACTCACCGTCCCCCACTCACATCTGTGCTTGTTCCTATCCCCTCGCTGGCTTTTCTCACAGCCAAGTCTGGGCCCCTCTCACTGCCCCCCACCTTAAGTAATCTGGGTCAGTGCCCTCAGGTACTCCCTCCACACATGCACATGCCTGCCCAGTACCCCTGGCAACCCCCTCTGACTCGAACATCCCCAGTCTGTGCACCCACCCGTACTTTCTTCCACATTCACCTGTGTTTGTGCCCCCTCCGTAATCCAGGTTTTCCAACATTCACCCAAGCCTTGCTATCTCAGAATCATTACAACCTCCACCCCCACCCCCAAGGAAAAGCGCACCCAGATGTTATCTTTTCACTTATCACAGTCTCTAAAGTGATTTCCGGGCTTAGAATAATCCCATGGGCCAGACAAAACTGGAATTATCTCCATTTTACCAGCAATAAACCTAAAGCGATTTGAATTGGGGTGGCATTGCCCACCCCTTCCTGAGCATTGCTGCTGACCCTTCTCTGCGGACCTCCTCCACTTTTGCCCATCTGTTGTGTTTATCTTTGAGGGGTTGGCAGGGGAGAGGAGAGGAGGGGAGGGGAGGGGAGGGGAGGGGAGGGGAGGGGACCCCTCCCTGCAGCTGTTCCTCAGGAGTCCTGTCTTTGACTGGGTCGGGAAAGGCTGAGCTGGAAGGGGCGGCCCCTGGTCGCTTTCTGAACACGTGTCTCAGAGCCCTGGGGCTGGTGGAGACGGGGGCCCTGTGGCAGCTGGGCTTCAACACCTAGGGTGCCGCAGGCCCAGCTGGTAGGGTCGCCTGGGGTGGTGGGGTTTGCTGGGCTTCCACCCTCTGGCCCAGCTCTTACAGACTGAGGCCCCTCACTGACCCGGGAGAGCTCCTGGGGACTTAAAGCTGATAAACTGAGAGAGTAAGGCAACACTCTTCAGAGTGAGAGAGCTAATGTTTCAGCTGCTTAGACACAAACTGCAAAACTGGAGCCTGGCATGGTGCTGGGCATAAAGATTTTTCTGGAACTTTTCAAGTTCCCTGGAGGGTGATTTGCAAGTGTGCAGTATGGAAAGAGGCTGGTGGCTTTACTGTTAAAAAAGCAATAACATGCCGTTTCCTGTAACGCTTGCATAGTACTTCTTATCCCTCTCCTGTCTCTCCCTGCAAAGATGGTGCTGGAATGTTCTGGAGGGTCTTGTCACCTTCGGCTTCAGTGGAAACTGAAGCCATTGGGATTTTCTGTCCAAATTCAAAAGGAGTCGTTTAAAATGTGTGTGTATGTGTAGGTATATGCATATATATATGTACATATATACACATGCACACATTTTATATATACGTATGTACGTGCATATATTATATATATACACACACACGTGCGAATATATGAATAAACCTTGACAAGGTCATTGATGTACATGGTAAAAAAATAAATAAAATCAAACAGTACAAAAGGGCATAACAGTAAAAAACAGGCAGGTCTCCCCATGCTGGTTCCCCATCCCCCTCTGGAGGCCCTCATTGTTAATAGTTTCTCCTGTATGATAATGTTCCCTTCCAGAGATAGTCTATGGTTGTGGGGAAGATGTGCATATTCCCCCTCACCACCCCTTTTAAACCACTGGTAAATTTCTATCAAATTTTACCAAAAGGGTAAGTGATTTTAAAACAAGTCCCTTACTGATGGCTGTTTAAGTTGTTGCTGGTGTTTCGCTTTTACAAACCGAGCTGCAATGGATAGATAGAATTTTGCATGAGCAAATATGTAGTAAACGTGTGTGGGGCTCCAGCAGTGCACAGACGCGTGGAAACCTCTCTGTCTTCATGGAGTTTGACATCCAACTGCAGCAACTTCCTAGGAGTGGCCAGGCCAAAGCGCATGTCCATTTAAATGGTTAATGTTCCTCTGTGGAGGCTGTGCTGTCATCAGTATTCTCTCAGCTGTGAAGTTGGAATGCCTGTTTCCTCCCCCAGCAGCCAGGACGGTTATTATCAAGTGTTCTGCTCTCTCCAGTCTTCTTATCTTGTCTCTGAGGTGTTCTGGCCCATGGGAGTGGTGATTAAACATTAGATTTCTGTTTCTCTTCCAGAGTCTAAAGCTCAGTCCAAGAAATATTTGAGTCCCTCCTCTGCAGAGCTCTGAAGGAAACCTTGGGGGTTGGGGTGGAGGGAAGGCGGTCCTTCTAGAGAAGGAGATGCAGGTGTCACCTGGAGTCCCAGGAGGGGAGGTCTGAGAAGTTGGCTGTTGCTCTGTTTTTTGTTTTTTTTTTAAGCACCGGGATCCGGCAAAAGAAGGAAGGTGTCAGATGAGATTGAGACAAGTCAGATGTTAAATCTATTTGAGAAGTTGTCTTGAGATTTTCTTGAGTTGTCAGTGATTTCCCACTATTGGTGCCAGGTGGAGGGCGTCATCAGACTGAGGGCAGGCCTTTTCCCATGTGTCATCCCGTTTTTTGGTTCTTCTATTTTGACAATTAGACATTAGAGGAATATTGAGATGATCAGAGCTATTAGCTTGTTTGGGTTTTGCAAGCCAGCTCTTTTAAAAATGCATTGTATTTTTTATTTTAAGTGTGAAATACTTCTTAATAATACAAGTATGTAATGTGTGCATGAAAAGAAAGACGGTAGAAAGAATAACGAAACCACCACCCAGTTTAAGAAGTAGAATGTTCCCCCAGGGGCCCCTCCCTGGTCCCTGTGCTATTTTTAAAATATGCTTGTCAACATTTGTTTTCTTCACCGAATACCTTTTGCTGCAGCTGAGTGCTTGGGTTCCAGGGTCTCAACAAAGATCAGGAGAAGCCAGGTTTTCTGTTGAAGTTCTGCCAGCTGGGCAACCTGTGAGGTCCAGAGAGAGGTGCAGTGACCTCGGGGTCATGGGCAGGTCACTAGCCGAGGGACAGTACACACTTGGGGGGCCTTGGTCTCAGACTCTTGCTGTATTAGTTTCCTGGGGCTTCCATAACAAATAACCTCAGGCTGGTGGCTTAAAACAGCAGAAGTTTATTCTGTCCCTGTTGTGGAGTTCAGAAGTCCAAAATCAAGGTGTCGGCCGGTGCTATAGACTCAATGCTTGCGTCTCCCCTAAAATTCATATGTTGAAACTTAATCCCCAGTGTGATGGTATTAGGAGGTGGGGTTTTGGGAGATGATTCGGTTATGAGGGTGTAGCCCTCATGCATGGGATTAATGGCTTTATAAAGGAGGCCCAAGAGAACCCCCTTGCTCCTTGTGCTATGTGAGGACCCAGAGAGGCCACCATCTGTGAATCAGGAAGAGCATTCTGAACAGACACCAAAGCTGCTGGCACCTTGACCTTAGACTTCCCAGCCTCTGGAACCGTGAGAAATACATTTCTGTTGTTTATAAGCCACCCAGCCTGTGGTGTTTTGTCACAGCAGCCAGAACTGACTAAGGCAGCAGGGTTGGTTCCTACTGGGAATCTTTCCCCGTCTCTGGTGGCTGCCAGAGGCAGTCCTTGAGTTCCTTGGCTTGTTGCCACATCACCCTCATCTCCACCTCCATCTTCACATGGACTTCTTCCCTGTGTGTGTGTGTGTGAGACCTCTTATAAGGACACCCATCATTGGATTTAGGGTCCACCAAATCCAAGATGATCTCATCTTTATTTATTTATTTATTTATTTATTTATTTTGCGGTACACGGGCCTCTCACTGTTGTGGCCTCTCCCGTTGCGGAGCACAGGCTCCGGACGCGCAGGCTCAGCGGCCATGGCTTACAGGCCTAGCTGCTCCGTGGCATGTGGGATCTTCCCGGACCAGGGCATGAACCCACGTCCCCTGCATCGGCCACTGCGCCACTAGGGAAGCCCTGATCTCATCTTTTTAATTAATTAATTTGTTTGTTTGTTTGTTTGTTTATTTTGGCTGCACAGGGTCTTAGTTGCAGCACATGGGATCTTTGTTGAAGCATGCAGGGTCTTTTAGTTGTGGCTAATTGTGGGATTAGTTGTGGGATCTAATTCCCTGACCAGGGATCGAACACGGGCCTCCTGCATTGGGAGCATGGAGTCTTAGCCACTGGACCACTAGGGAAGTCCCCAAGGTGATCTCATCTTGATATCCTTAACTAATAATACCTGAAAGACCCTATTCCAAATAAAGTCACTTCCTGAGGTCCTGGGTGGACATGAACTTCGGAAGACCTCACGTAACCCCTACAGGTGTGAAGCCAGAATTCTTGGCAGGGCGTTATTGAAGAAGGTGCTTATCCAGCAGCCTCTGCTATTTCAGACAAGACAAGGCCAGCAGGGTCGGGGCAGAGCCGGGTAAAAAAACAAAAACAGAACAAGAGGGACTTCCCCAGTGGCGCAGTGGTTAAGAATCCGCCGGCCAATGCAGGGGACACAGGTTCGAGCTCCGGTCCAGGAAGATCCCACATGCCGCGGAGCAACCAAGCCCGTGCACCACAACTACTGAGCCTGTGCGCTACAGCCCGCGAGCCACAACTACTGAGCCCTCGTGCCACAACTACTGAAGCCCACACGCCTAGAGCCTGTGCTTTGCAACAAGAGAAGTCACCGCAATGAGAAGCCTGCGCACTGCAGCGAAAAGCAGCCCCCGCTCACCTCAACTAGAGAAAGCCCACGCCGCAACGAAGACCCAACGCAGCCAAAAAATAATAATAATAAATAAATAAATAAATATAATTAAAAAAAAATTTTGGTATTACTGGCAACAACAGAAGGGACAAGGTACAATAGAAACAAAAGAATGTGGAGAAACCATCTGGCCCAGTTGCCTGCCTTGGTGCAGAGCCCAGGCCTCTTGCCCTGGAGGGAGGCAGCAGGGGCCGCAGGGGCTGGAGGAAGTCGGGAGGGAGGGGGCTCCGGCCTCAGAGTTTCAAGCGCCAGCTGAGGCCACCCTCCATATACTCTGGGCCTCACCCTCAGCCACATGGGCTGTTGGTCACCATCTGACCAATGATGGACTCCAGACAACACTCAAAAGAGCCCATGTTCTTGGGCACAGATAAGGGGGCCCGACCTGGGGGGCTGGGCGCGGAGAAGTCCCAGGCACAGTGACCCCACGCTGGTGGCAGAGGGAGCCTGGCAACTGTCCTGAGTATGGACAGTTGTGTCCACTGCTGTGTGGGCAGTGGGAACCCCATTTCAGTGAGGGAGGCCTCGGGGCAGGTTGGGGGGTAAATTCAGAACCTTGTGGCAGTTTGGGGGAAGGAAGCCAGTAGGGGGCATGGCAGGGGTGCCTGAGTGCAGGGGGAGGGGCTCTGACCTGGGAAGGGCACAGCGGGGGTTGGGTCAGCCACACGTGGGTTGTGTCCTCTGTTATTCTTGAAGAGGTGAGTGGCGGGAGGCAAAATGCCAACTGCTGGAAAGTACGTACATCCACAGTCAGGCTCCCTCCGTGCCCTTATCTCCTCCCCTGTATGGAGAGTCCCCATCACTGTTTTTTTGGGGTTTTTTTAATAAATTTATTTATTTATTTATTTTTGGGCTGCGTTGGGTCTTCATTGCTGCTTGCGAGCTTTCTCTAGTTGCGGCGAGCGAGGGCTACTCTTCGTTGCGGTGCGCGGGCTTCTCATTGCGGTGGTTTCTCTTTGTTGCGGATCACGGGCTCTAGGCACACGGGCTTCAGTAGTTGCAGCTCACGGGCTCATTAGTTGTGGCTCACGGGCTCAGTAGTTGTGGCTCATGGGCTCTAGAGTGCAGGCTCAGTAGTTGTGGCGCACGGGCTTAGTTGCTCTGCGGCATGTGGGATCTTCCCGGACCAGGGCTCGAACCCGTGTCCCCTGCACTGGCAGGCAGATTCTTAACCACTGAGCCACCAGGGAAGCCCCCCATCACTGTTGACAGCACTCTATAAACACCTGGTCTGCTTCCAGTCTTTGCATCGGGACAGCCTCCCACCTGGGTTCAGGTAGGTTCACTCATTAGTGACAGGCTGGGTGGCATCCTCCTGTGAGGGCTTAGGTCACACACTCTCCCTGTCCCCCTCTCCTCGCTCCCCCATAGCTTCCTATCCAGACCTTCATACCTTCACTGGGACCAGCACCTGGCTGTGGCCTTACTGGCCCATGAGGCTTCATGCTCACCTGTCTGGGGGCACAGCACACGTTCCAAGGCGTCTGCTAAATCACCTGCAGAGAGATGCTCCCCGCAATCTGCCTCAGTCTCATCTACCAGTTGCATTACTGTCCCCACACATGCCAACAGCCCCCCACCAAAGGTTAAACGCACTTTTCTCATTATGAGTGCAGTCTGGTACCTGTCATGTTTTTAAGTTATTTTTTTTCCTTCCCAGTGACCGGGCTGTTTCTTTGCCTTTGTCTTGAGTTTTTTTGTTTTTGTTTATGAAAGGGCAAAGAGCTCTTTACTTCCTAGGAAAATAGCCTTTGGCCTAAGAGGCAAAAACTTGAGACCTCCCCCACCCCCAACCCCACCACTGCCCCAGGACAGGAATCTCCTTCTCTCTGCCCTGCAATCCTGGAGAGCTTCCTGGAGGCACCGGGCCCCGAGGGAAGCAGCTTGCAGACTCTGGCTGCCCCTTCTGCTTGGGGTTGGGGGGCCTGAGGCACCCCAGCTTCTCCTCCAGAAAGGATCTTAGATTCCTTTCGCCACCAACTGTCTTGAGACAACAGAAGTTTATTCTCTCACAGTTGTGGAGGTCAGAAATCCCAAATTAATCCTCCTGTAGAGCCACTTCTAAGGCTCTAGGGGAAGATTCCTCCTTGTCTCTTCCAGCTTTTATGCTTTGTGTGTTCCTTGGCTTGTGGCTTGTGTGTATCATTCCAATTTCTGCCACTGTCTAAACACGGCCTCCCTGCCTGTATCTGTTCTCCTGTCTCTTATCAGATCACTTGTCATGTTGTTAGGACCTACCCTCATCCAGGGTAAGGATCTCTAGATCTTTACCTTAATTACATCTGTGAAGGCTTTTTTCAAATAATGCCACATTCACAGATTCCAGGGAGACATGTCTTGGGGCGGGGGTGGGGGGGGCCACCATTCAGCCCCCTGCAGGTGCCTTCCCGGGACTCAGCCTTGGCGCTCTGTCACCTGCAGTGACACGCTTTTGTAGGTCTGCACTGGTTTGTGTGGTGCCTTTGTTTCTGTTTGCATCCACCACACCGAGGCTCTGTCTGAGCCCTCTGCAGAGCTCCCAGGGCAGGCCCTGGGCCGGGGCCAGGGGAGGGAGGGAGGCAAGTGCTCAGACTCTAGACTGTATGAGGCCGGGACTAAAGGGCTGGATCCTTTCTCAGGAGGGCAGTTTTGCAGAACGTGTCCACATTCACCACGCCTGACCCAGCCCTAAGAAAGGCTGCACTGGGAATTCCCCAGCGGTCCAGTGGTTAGGACTCCGCACTTCCACTGCAGGGGGCACGGGTTCGGTCCCTGGTCGGGGAACTAAGATCCCACATGCTGCGAAGCGCAGCCAGAAGAAACAAAGAAAGACTGCACCATCTGCATCCGGGTGCCCAGGTGTGAGGACAGTCCCCCGGGGTCCAGAGTGTTGGGGGGTGCCACTGAGCAGCAGCCGGACGCATGGAGGGTGATAGAGTCACGGTGTCCTCCACAGACTGACACCCCAGCCACTGGCTGGAAAAGATCCCTAAGGCCTAGTTTCTCTTTGTTTGTTTGTTTGTCTGTGAGCAGTTTTAGGTTTATAGAAAAATTGCAAAAGTAATACAGAGTTCCCCTCCACCGCACATACCCAGTTTCCCGTATTAATAACATCTTCCTTTGGTATGGTACATTTGTCACAACTGATGTACAAATACTGATCCATTATTATTAACTGAAGTCCATTGTTTATTCACATTTCCTTAGTGTTTCCCTAATGTGCTTTTTCTGTCCCAGGATCCTCACATTACCTTTAGTCGTCACATCTCTTTAGGCTTCTCTGGGCTAAGATAGTTTCTCAGACTTTCTTGGTTTCGACGACCTTGACGGTTTTGATGAGAACTGGTCAGGTGTTCTATGGCCCTTGGCCCTTGGTTGGGATTTGTCTGGTGTTTTTCTCATGGTTGGACTGGGCTTTGGAGCAGAGGACCACAGAGGGGAAGTGCCTTTCTCGTCACACACACACACACACACACACACACACACACACACACACACACGTGTCCTGGGCACGCGCCATCAGTGTGACTTATCACTGTGGTGTTGACCTTGATCACGTGGCTGAGGTGGTGTCTGTCAGGTGTCCTCACTGTAAGGTTACTCCCTTCCCCCCTTTCTGTGCTGTGCCCTTTGGAAGGAAGTTGCCACGTGGCCCACACCTAAGGGGTCGTGCTTACGCTTCCCTTCCTCCAGCACTGAGCATCTGCGTAATTTATTTGGGATTCTTCTGCCTGGGAGATTTGTCTCTTCTCCCTCATTTATTTATTTATTCAATCATTTATTTATATCCATGTGGACTCTCGGCTATTTATCTTACACTTTGGGTTATAATCCAACACTTCTGGGACTTCCCTGGTGGTCCAGTGGTTAAGACTACGTGCTTCCACTGCAGGGGGCACGGGTTCGATCCCTGGTTGGGGAACTGAGATCCCTCATGCCTTGGTGCAGCCAAAAACAAAAAAACAAACAAAAAAAACCCAACACTGCTTTATTGATTTTGTTGCTCAGCATTCCTGCTTTGGCCACGAGGAGCTCTTTGATTTGCCTTTGTGTCCCATTTTCACAGTCCCATTGACTTTGGTTCCTGCCTGACACCTCAGGGTGGTCCAGGCTCATCGTTGAGTTTCTGGCCCCGTCTTAGAAGCAGCTGTTCATCCCCGAGCCAGGGACCATTTTAGGTAGGAAACAGCGGCAGAGGCCACCTGGAACAGAATCCTGCTTGTGCTTCCTAGGATGTTTCGTACCAGCGGGTGCCTGGGAGGACCTGGAGGGCAGGAGGGGCTTCCAGAGCTGGCTCAGGGGGGCATCTGCCTCGTTTGCATCATTTTACAGGAAAGCATGTTGATTCATTGGGTGATTTTAAAGCAAGGGATACCTCCAAGCATACCGGTGCCCAGTGGCATCTCCGTGACACCAGTCCTTCATCCTTTTTTCCTCCTGGTCCCCTCCGTGTGGTTGGCTGAGCTTTGAGTGTGCCTGCACTAGGAGGTTAAAGGTAGGTTTGTTATCCGAAAACTGGGTTCACGTCGTGGTGGGTGTCAAGCAAATAGACACAACTAAGTCAAAGATGGGGAGAAGGAAGGATGTATTACTTGAGGTTGTTAGGGTGGACCCCGATCCAATAGGACTGGTGTCCTTACAAGAGGAAAAGACATTCTTTCATAAGAGGAAATTTGGACACGAGCCTGTGTTACCTGAAAACTGGGTTCATCTCTTGGTGGTGTCAAGCCAATAGAGACAACCAAGCCAAAGATGGGGAGGGGAAAAGGAAGGATTTATTATGACTTTCAGCAAGTAAGGGGAACACCGGGGACCTTTCCCAAAGCAGTGTCTCCCCGAACAGCAAAATTGGGGAAGTTTTAAGCTCAGGGTACATGCATATTCATGAAGGGGCTTGAACAGAGGAGAATTCAGCATAGAATTGGGGCAAAGGTCCACAGAGTCCAAGCTTTAGTTGATTGAAGTCAAGAGGGTCAACATCATTCCACCCTCCACCTGGGTGGGGGCCTTAGTTCCCAGAGAACTCAAAGATATGTTTATTATTATGTCTATCCCTTGAGGAGGAACTAGGACTCTGCACTACTGTCTAACTGCCTTTTCTCTGTTCCTGCATTCCTTTGTTCGCTTTAGATCATTAATTACCGAGACCTGTTCAAAGGCAAGCATTGCTGCCAGGCTTAGCTCACAAAATGGCTTGGGCCAAAATGGCTTCTCTTATGTCAAGAGAGCCATTCCTGGTTCTCTTTCTCCGGGGACCCCCTAACTTATCTGCTTACAGGTTTCCAGGGAGGAATCCTCAAGTATTAGGACACTTTACTATAACTTGCCCGCAAAGGGCAGGCAGCCACACAGTAGGACAAAGATTAATTTTCTAAAAGTATTTCTGTGGACGGAGTCTCAGGTCCAAGCTGGCATAAGCCCAGAGGGCATTGGGCTCCAGGGCAGGTGGAGCCCTCCAGCCTCCACACCCTACACCCTGCCACGCCCCTGCCTCCTGCTGTGTGACCTTGCTGCCAGCTTAACCTCTCTGAGCCAATCTGGGCAGTTGGTACTAGGGTAAAAAAACAGAGGACTCAGAGGCCCATTTGTGAGGATGAAATAAAAGAGCTGATGAGAAGAGCTTTTGTGAATGATTAAGCAGTCAGGTCAGGGGACTGACATCCAGATGTAGGTTCGGGTGTCTTTATCCTGCAGAGAGACAGAAGCCAGGTTAGGAGAAGCGTGCCACTGGGGCAATGCTGGCATCGGGCCACTTGAGGATGAATCAGAGGCCCCAGGCTGGTGGAGGAGGCCAGATTCTCACCTCGTCCCTTCTTGCTCCCCAGGACTGAGTCTCCCGCCGTCCTGAGCAGGCCTGGAATGGGTAATGGTGTGAAGGAAGGCGTGGTGCGTTTGCGTGAGGATGCTGAGCCCATCCTGCCCGCTCATGTGTCTTCAAAGGCAAGTACCCTGGCCCCCCCCATTGGGCATTCTCACCCAGTCCCTCTCCTGTATTCGCACCCCATTACAAATCACCCCTGAACACGCTGAGGGCGAGGCCGGGGAGTGATGCAGGCCGCCTCCTATTCCATTTTTATAGCCCCATTTGTGCTGTGGATCCAGCTGCCCTACCACTTGGCAAGAAGCCAAAACCTCGCTCAAATTTGGCTAGGATGTCGAAGGTGTCCTTGAGCCCCTTTTCTCACTCAGATTTGCCAACGCAGAAGAATTAGCCAAAGGTGGGGTGGGCTGCAGGGGAACTCCTCGCTCCA
This sequence comes from Orcinus orca, assembly GCF_937001465.1. Lineage (NCBI taxonomy): Eukaryota > Metazoa > Chordata > Mammalia > Artiodactyla > Delphinidae > Orcinus > Orcinus orca. The sequence continues at coordinate 10,990,932 of NC_064561.1, read as the reverse complement.
GGGAGGAGTTTACCCTCAGCTCTGAAATTCATCTCCGATTACGCCCTTCAACTGAAGACAAAAGCCTTATTCCCTCATAAAGAAATTGGATCAGGGACTTCCCTGGTGGCATGGTGGTGAAGACTCCGTGCACTCCCAATGCAGGGGACCCAGGTTCGATCTCTGTTCAGGGGACTAGGTCCCACATGCATGCTGCAACTAAGAGTTCACATGCCACAACTAAGGAGCCCATGTGCTGCAACTAAGTAGCCCGTAAGCTGCACCTGCAGGAGCCTACCCGCTGCAACTAAGACCCGGCGTGACCAAATAAATAAATAAGTAAATATTTAAGAAAAAGAAAAAAGAGAAGAAATTGGATCAGCCCTGTGCTTGTTCACCATAGAAGCCAGTAGAAGTTCTCCCAGCTGAACCTAGAACATGGACTAACCAACCCACCTTCACTGCCAGGCTGGCTCAGGCACCCGCAGGCTGTTCTCAAAGTCCATGGGCTCAAAGCCTGAAGCAGCATCATCCTCTGGCCCTCCTGACCTTTCCCCAAATTCCAGGTCTCCCTGTGGAACGCCAGGTGGGCAGGAGGACTGGTTCTCGGGGCCACCGTCACCATGCTGGGGGCGGGGGCGGGGGCAAGCCCCAGAGCAGGCACCCATCCCTCACAGTTGAGTGAACTTCGCGTCAGAGTGTGAGGGAGATGTGGCTTTCCCTCCACTGGCCCGATGGATCCCGCCAAGCGGACACGCCCAGCAAAGGCCCCCGTGCCTGACGTGCACTGGGACACGCACAGCGCCGGTTTTCCTCTGCGCTGGCTGGCACAACCCACGTCAGTCTTGGCCTGCTTGGCCAGCCCAGTGCAGGGAGCTCCCTCTGCAAAGTCCCATTTCTTTAGTTAAGGAGCCAGGCATCTTCTTGTGATGTTCACCACTGGTGTGGATCCCATCTGTGGATCACCTGTTTCCTCTCCGTCGGGCTGCCTGCCTCCTTTTTCATTTGCAGGATCTCTCCATATGACGGGTATGGAGACTTTGACCATTCAGTGATGCCTATGCCGGCCAAGCTCTTTAAAGAATAAGCCAGCTGTGGTCATTTAAGAATCAGTTGGGGGGGCTTCCCTGGTGGCGCAGTGGTTAAGAATCCGCCTGCCAGCGCAGGCGACACGGGTTCGAGCCCTGGGCCAGGAAGATCTCACATGCTGCAGATCAACTAAGCCTGTGTGCCACAACTGCTGAGCCCACATACCTAGAGCCCGTGCTCTGCAACAAGAGAAGCCACCGCAGTGAGAAGCCCGTGCACTGCAATGAAGAGTAGCCCCCACTCGCTGCAATGAGAGAAAGCCCATGTGCAGCAACAAAGACCCAACATAGCCAAAAAAATAAAATTTTTTTTTAAAAAAAAAAGGTCAGTGGGAACTTCCCCGGTGACGCAGTGGTTAAGGATCCACCTGCCAATGCAGGGGACACGGGTTCGAGCCCTGATCCGGGAAGATCCCACATGTTGCAGAGCAACTAAGCCCGTGCTCCACAACTACTGAGCCCACGTGCCACAGCTACTGAAGCCTGCGCGCTCTGGGGCCCGTGCTCCGCAACAAGAGAAGCCACCACAGTGAGAAGCACACACACCACAATGACAAGTAGCCCCCACTGTCATCAACTAGAGAATGCCCGCGCACAGCAGTGAAGACCCAACGCAGCCATAAATAAATAAATAAATAAGCTATGTGCTGCCCCGATGCCTCTTTAAAAAAAAAAAGAAGTCAGTGGGAGCGTCTGCCGAAGGCAGCAGCAGCCTCCTCCACTAAGCATGTGAAGTAGGCTCACAGCATGTCCCTGGAGCGCCACACTGAGAGCTAGGGTTTAAGGATGTGTGTTCCCCATGTGCAGAGCTCGCTTTGTGATTGTAAGCACCACAGCTTGCGCAGGAAGTAACCTGGTGAAGGAGATGGAAGGTACACATCGGCTCCACTTCTGGTGCCCACAAAGCACGTAGACTCCCCTTAGGGCATTCCCTTTGCTCACGGTGGCTCGAGGTCAGCTGTCACCACATTGATTCACAGAGAGGAAACTGAGGCACAGGGCCTTGGAGCTGGTGCCAGGAACACCGCTGAGCCTTCTGGCATCAGATGTCCACAACCCTCAAAGCCAATAGGACCAAAGGACGAGAACCTTGCTGTGTGACCCAGAAAAGGCAGGGGTCCCCCGTGACAGGCCTCTGTGAAGCAAGAAGACGGAACCCCCTGGTGAAGCTTGGCCTCAGAAACTGAGAGGGGAAAACACTGCTGCGGGACTCTGTTCTTTTAGGGAGAGGTCAGCTGGGCTGGTGAAGGGAACACCGAGCCCAGACTCAGGCCAGGAGTGTGGACAGACCCAGCCCTTACCCCTGAGCCACCCGCTGAGCTGAGCAAACTTGGGGCGTAGCCCTGGACTCCACCATGCCCACTCGGACCCAGGCTACTAGTTGTACCCGCAAATGCCCCTTCATCCCACCCCTCTCGCAGCCTCCCCTGGTCCCATCCTCTGCCATCTCCATCCTGGGTTTCACAGGAGCTGCCTCTTCTCTGGTTCCAGTTAAAATAGCCTGTTCACCTTCCACACTTCTCCACTTCTCTTTAGGCAATGACCAGCCTAATTGTCAGGCCTCCACACTCTGTGGGGTCCAGCCCCACCCACCTTTCGTCTCTTCTCTCTTCCCTGTGCCCGTCCCTTTCCCTGTGTCAGCCACCCTACCCTCCTTGTGGTCCCCCAGGGCCCCGCACTCCTTCTCACTGGGGCCTCTGAGTGTTGCGTTCCTCCCCCTCTAAGAGTGTCACACACGCATGCACGCGCGCACACACACACACACACACACACACACACACGCCCTGCAGTTAGGTGTACCTCATCCTTCAACCTCGGTTCCTTACCCCTCACCCCGCATTCTCCTGGAGCCCCGAGCCCCCTCCTCATAGCCCCTCCCAGATTGGTGATTCTTCACACATTTGTCTGAAGAGTTAGTTCATGTCTGGCTCCCCCCGTGGACTGGCAGCCCCGTGAGGGGAGTGGTGAAGGCTTGTACATGCCCCTGCCCCGCTCCATGTGTCTCTAGGCCCCTGAGGGCGCCTGGTCCGAGCGGACTTCACAGATTCCCGGGATCACTGAGCTACCTGCTCCTCACCAGCCTTGCGCGCTGCAGAGTGAGGACATGTGGGGCGTGTCCAGAAGAGCACTTCCAGAAAGTTCTGTGGCTGAGTCAGCAGCGGGGATGGAGACTCCAACCCGATGAGCAGGTGGCTTCCTGTGTGACAACTCAGGTCTCCCTGGGCCTCTAGGGAAGGAGGGCTGTTGGAGCCGGGGCTCGGGGAGCCACAGGAAGACTTGGGAAAGCACTGGCTCTGAGGCTGGCCACAGGAGTGCACAGTGCTGGTCAGCCACGTCTGGCACCATCGCCCTTGCCTTGGCTGGATGAAGAGCCACAGATGCCAGCCAGCCCCTGAAGTCCTGATAGAAAGTTGTGGAAAGGAGACCCGCTGAACAGTCAGGGTCTGCTTGCCTAATATGCCCCACCCACTCCCCAGGCCACCAGGAACCTTTCCCCTGAAACACTGCAACGGGAGAATCCCTCACACACAGGTGGTGGGTGGAACCAAGGCTTGAAGGTAGGACAGGTCAGGGGTGACGCTTATGTTTGGAGTTCGTCCCGTCGTAGGCCGTCTCCGAGAACTTGGAACCTCACGGGACAGCCCAGCCAGTGCATGACCTCTCATGTGGTTGGTCCCTGTGGCCCAGGAGGTTTTCACTGTGTCCCACCAGGCTTTGTGGCTGCTGGACCCACCATGGCTCAGCCCGTGCCCAGCATGCTTAGGGCCTAGCAGGGCTGTGTCACTCTGGCCACTGTGTGTCTGTCAGCCCTGGACCAGGGGGAGAAGGTAGACGCTCAGGAAACTTTCCCGAGCAGAACAGACGCCTCCTCTCCCTCTCTGATGACAGACTGCGTGTTCGTGTGTTTTCTTGCAGAGTGATCACAGGCAAGTTCTTAGCTCCCTCCTGTCAGGGGCCCTGGCTGGCGCTCTTGCCAAAACGGCGGTAGCTCCCCTGGACCGAACCAAAATAATCTTCCAAGGTAAACGCTGCCTGTCCATCTATCCCGTGTGATAGAGAAGCTGCCAAGCAACCCTCCTCCCCCTCCACGGCCCCCCAGACCGCTCTGCAAAGCGGTTTCTAAAACGCCTCTGTAGAATCCACTTAGAAAGTCTGTTAGTGTTTAGGACTGACATCACAAAGTACCACAAACCAGGCAGCTTAGAAGAACAGGAATTTATTCTCCCACTTTCTGGAGGCCCAAAGTCCAAATTCAAGGTGTCTCTAGGATTGGTTCCTGCTGGGGCCCTGAGGGTGGACCTTTCCTGGCCTCTTCCAGCTTCTGGTGGCTCCAGGCATCCTTGGCTTGTGGCCGCTTCCCCCCAGTCTCTGCCTTCCCCTCTGTGTCTGGGTCCTCTCCTCTTATAAGGACCCATGTCACTGGATTAGGGCCCACCCTCCTCTAGTGCGACCTCAGTTTAATTATATCTGCAAAGTCTCTGTTTCCAGTTAAGGTCGTGTTCACAGGTGTGGGGGGTGAGGACATGGATATATCGCTGGGGAGGACACAGTTCAAGAATCCATCTCCCTCCCTTCTTAGGGTTGAGCAGGCACAGGGTCCCCTGAAGATGAGGCCTTTCTGTCCTGCAGATGGTGGCCAGTGCCTGAGGGGTGCTGGGAAGGAGGACGGTCACAACCTGGGACCCCCGCCCCTCAGCTGTTTGGGAGGAGAGGACTGCTGGGCCTCAGTTTCCTCATCCATATAACAGGAGCATTGATATCAACCTCCTCCCTGAGGAGGAGGGGGTGGAGGAGTGAGCTGACGTGGGAAAGGACGGGCATGCAGCTGAGCACACGTCCCTTCCCCACCACACACACACACACACACACACACACACACACGCATGCACGCACGCACGCGCGCGTGCATACCCAGGCAGCTGTGTTGTTCCTGGAACAGATGCTCAGCGTAGCGCCCTACAGGGAGCTTGGGTGTAACTCCGAAGGCAGGTGGTGTGCATACGTCCACACAGACTGGGAGCGCAAGGCTATCCTGGGAACACAGCCGACGCTTGGGAAGCGGGGGATGGGGGGGGCGTGAGCCAGGCAGCCCTGGAGAGCGGGAGAGTGGGCACTAGGGCTGCCTGGGCCAGGCTGTGGAGAAGAGAGGGCAGGCCGCAGATGTCAGACACCCCCGTGGCCTTGTCCTGCAGGAGCCAGAGCCCCTTGGCTGACCCCCACATGGCTGGGATGCCTCCCCCAAAGGGGTCTGGCAGAAGTGGGGTCCAGCAGGGGTGGGGACTGCTGGGTGTCAACCCCGGAGGGGTGCGTCCTCCCACAGGCCCCTACAGAGATCCTCACTGTCCTGGGGGTCAGGTGGCAGCTGGGCTCCCCTTCCTGGGGAGAAGCCAGTGTGCAGAGGGGCCTGGACGTGGGCCGGGGGCGGTAACGAGGCTCCTGGGAGGAGGCTGACTCTGCTGCGGAGGCCCCCACCTCAGCCCTTGTAGGGGTTGGGGGGGAGGCATTCCCAGGGGAGGCTCTCACTCCCCATGCTCAGACCAGACCCCTGCGGAGGGGGTCATGCAGACTGGGGGGAGGGTCCCATCCTTCATATCTCACACTCTCTGTTGTGTTTTGTTTTGTTTTTTTCCAGTGTCCTCGAAAAGATTTTCTGCCAAGGTGAGCCACTAGGTCACGGAGCCCCTGCTCTAGGACCTTCAGCTCCACCCTGCTGGGCTGGCAGCGGCAGAGGAGGAGGGTGGTAGAGGTTGGGGAAGCGTTTTTCAAGGTGCTTTTTCCCATTGGTTCTCCCCCACCCCTGCCCCAGGCCAGCTCCAGGGCCGCCGGGTGACCAAGGCCTCCCTTGCCAGGCACCAGGGCCAAGGCCACCCATCTGCACCCTGAGCTCTGCCTGGACACAGCCCACCCTGGGAATTGAGGGGAGGACCCCCCCCCCCGCATCCTTGGGGTAGTGGTGAGAGGACTTGACAGTCTAAAGTCACAGTTGTCATATTTGATTTATTTTTAAACACGGAGCAGGTGTTACCTTCTTAATAAAGGAAAAGAAGAATATTTTTAAAAGCTAGACTACCAGACGCCAACAAAGCACCCTCTGCGGGGCTCTGAGCCTGCTCTGCAAGCCTGGGTCCCTCTGGCTCGCTTTCCAGTTCCCAGGGCCGGAGGACTGGGGCTGGGCGTGCGGGGGTCCTAGCGCAGAGCCCAGAGAATGCGGGGGAGGGGGACGATGGCTCCCCCCAGGCGCAGGGCTGGGCCACGTAAGGTGGGCAGGGAGGTCCAGCGCTCTGCCAGCAAAGGCACTGCTCAGGCAGAGACGGAGGGCACTGACATTGCCCCTTTCCCCTGCCCTCCCCCCAGGAGGCCTTCCGGGTCCTCTACTTCACCTACCTCAACGAAGGCTTCCTCAGCCTGTGGCGCGGAAACTCGGCCACCATGGTGCGCGTGGTGCCCTACGCCGCCATCCAGTTCAGCGCGCACGAGGAGTACAAGCGCCTACTGGGCAGCTACTACGGCTTCCGCGGAGAGTGAGCCCTCCCTCCCGGCCCCCCCCCCAAAAAAAACCCTCTCAGCGCGAGTACATCACCCTGTTCTCCTGTCTTCCACCTGCTCAGCGTTTCAGAACTTCTCTTGTTTATCCGGTCTCCCCTCAGAACCTAAGTCCCAGGACGGCCACTGATCCTACCTGTGCCCCAGAGCGGGTAGGGAAGGTGCTCGTTGTTCATTCATTCGTACGAGGAGGGGGAAAGGCGAGGCAGCCAGGGCAACTTCAAAATGGCATCCACCCAGAGACTCTCCCCCGCGCCGCCCGCTTCAACTCGGCTGGCTTCCTTGCAGCCAGTGCCGTTCCTCCATCCCTCCCCGCCCCCAGACCTGTAGGCACCCGGGGCGTTGGCCTCTGACCTTCTCCCCGACCCTCTTTCAGAGCCCTGCCCCCTTGGCCCCGCCTCCTCGCTGGTGCACTGGCTGGAACGACGGCCGCTTCGCTGACCTACCCCCTGGACCTGGTCAGGGCACGGATGGCCGTGACCCCAAAGGAAATGTGAGTCCTACACGCACAGCGACGTTTTCACCAGCAGCGGGGGCTCTGTGTCTAGTGGGGTCCCCGGGTGGGCTCCCTCCCTTGGGCCCCTGGGGTTTGGGTCTGGGCCTCCACATCCAGCTGCAGACAGAGCTGGGCTGAGGCTCTGCTACCTCCCCCTCCCCCCCTCCCCCCCCCTCCCCCGGTACCGCAGGGCGGGCCAGGTGTGCGGCTCCACAGCTGTTGCAGAAAGGCCGTAATTGGGTCTCTTAGCTTGGGGATCAGTTTCTGCTTCCATCCAACCCGAAGTGTTCATGTGGAGGCAGACCCAGCCAAGCGCTGAGCACAGCGGCGTGATCCCAGTGGTGAAGGTGGCTATGGCCTTGGGCGTGCATGGCCCCCTCGAATGCCAGAACTTCTGTGAGGTTCTGTCGGTCAGCATCCAGGCCTGTCCCCGCTGACGTGGGAAGAGGCGAGAATTAGTGAATTGAGGCCTCCCCCCGCCCCCCTCTCTGTCCTGCAGGTATAGCAACATCTTTCACGTCTTCATCCGCATCTCCCGAGAAGAGGGGCTGAAGACCCTCTACCACGGATTCATTCCCACCGTGCTGGGGGTCATTCCCTACGCCGGCCTGAGCTTCTTCACCTACGAGACACTCAAGAGCCTGCACAGAGGTCAGGAGTGTGGAGCCCGGGCAGCACCTCCGCGGGTCACACAGAGCTGGAGGCGGGTGGAGGCAGAGGGGCACTAAGACTCCCCTGGGAGGGGCAGGCCGGGGGCCCAGGGTCTGGATGAGAAGACACATATCAGGCCAGCCCCGGGGAAGCTGGACTCCTGACCTTTAATGCCTCATTTTGAGAGCAACGTTGTGAAGTCCAGAGTGTCACCCAGAGGGCTGGAGGCCCCTGGTGCTCACACAAGCCTACGGGTGAAACCTAGACGGAGGGGAAGTGCCCTCGTGTGTTTTGGTAATTTTGAGAAACTAGAAAAGTACAAAGAACATTGTAACCCCACCCATAACTTCCCCCCTCCTGGTCCGATCCGTCATTAACAAACTGCCTTATTTGCTCCAGGATGTTTTTTGTTAAAGAAGGAAAATGGTCCAGGTAAAGCTGAGATCCCTTGTCCAGAACCCCACTCCCCTGAGCCTCCTTATTAGGGGTGGGGCTCCACCCCTCAACCCCGTTGGAAACCCTTCTACCTGTGCTTTTGTGTAGCGGGAACAAGCCTTGTGCTGTTTCCTGGTTATGGGAAGCAAGTGAGCGGTCACCTCCTACACTTCTGGGTAGTGCAGCTCTGACCCATCCTTTTAGCAGTGGAGGGGGGATGTCCCCCGTTGGGGTGCCGTGAGGCCATTTGTGGGTTTTCTGTGATCAGCTGACATCAAGAGCTCCTCTCCTTGTGTGGGTGTGAGACCCCGTTTTTTTGGTTTTACTCTCCATCCTCTGCTCTTCCAGTAACTGCTCTTGCCCTGGCGCCCTGCCCCCTTCTCACCCCTGGTGGTGCTGGCAGGTTCTTTAATGTTTTGCCAATCTGCTGAGTGAGTAGGGCATCTCCCTGTTTTTAATTCCTAGTTTCCAATTTACAACACATTTTTAAAGAACCCCTGTGATCCCTTGCTGCCCCTTCCTCCCTCCAACCCACCTGCCCTCACAGCACCCAGGGGAGGGTGCCTGTCAGGCAGGCTGGGCTGTGGAGAGGGTTCCAGACATGAGTGATGTTTTCTTTTTTTCCAGTTTTTTTTTTTTTTTTTGCAGTACGCGGGCCTCTCACTGTTGTGCTTCTCCTGTTGCGGAGCACAGGCTCCGGACGCACAGGCTCAGCGGCCATGGCTCAGGGGCCCAGCCACTCCAAGGCATGTGGGATCTTCCTGGACCGGGGCACGAACCCGCGTCCCCTGCATCGGCAGGCGGATGCTCGACCACTGCACCACCAGGGAAGCCTTTTTTTTTTTTTTTTTTTTTTTTTTTTTTCTTTAAACATCTTTATTGGAGTATAATTGCTTTACAATGGTGTGTTAGTTTCTGCTGTATAACAAAGTGAATCAGCGATAAGTATACACACGTCCCCATATCCCCTCCCCCTCGCGTCTCCCTCCCACCCTCCCTATCCCACCCCTCTAGGTGGACACACAGCACCGAGCTGATCTCCCTGTGCTATGCGGCTGCTTCCCACTGAGTGATGTTTTTTCTTTACTAGATGAGAAACAAGAGTGACTGGGTGTGAGCTCGTTCTTGGTCTTAGGACTTGGTTATATGATTCTTTGTGCTTTTCTGTCTTGTAAAAATCTTTTATCTCTCAAATTTGATTGAAAACGAGGGACCAGTAGGTGAGGAAGTAGGGAAGCTATGGCCTGGGTGGGAAGGCCCAGGAGAGCCGGTCAAGTCCTGAAATGCAGCTGTGACACTGCCGGCGCATGTGAGCACGGGGCGCAGGGGTGCACGGGTGTGCGCCCCCTCCCATCGCTCTCACAGCCCCTCCCCCCCTCCCCTGCAGAGTACAGTGGCCGCCTGCAGCCCTACCCCTTTGAGCGCATGATCTTCGGGGCCTGCGCGGGCCTCATCGGGCAGTCGGCCTCCTACCCGCTGGACGTGGTGCGGCGGCGCATGCAGACGGCCGGCGTCACGGGCCACCAGCGCACCTCCATCGCGCGCACGATGCACACCATCATGCGGGAGGAGGGCGTGGTGCGCGGCCTCTACAAAGGCCTGAGCATGAACTGGCTCAAGGGTCCCATCGCTGTGGGCATCAGCTTTACCACCTTTGACCTCATGCAGATCCTGCTGCGGCACCTGCAGAGCTAGGGGCCAGTGGGGTCGGCTGCTCTCGAGCTTCAGTTCGCGGTGGACCGCTGACCCCTTCTGTTTCTGAGCCCAGCGAGCAAGGGTGTGCTGGGTTCCACCCAGGAGGTGCGCGGATGCGCCTTGTGGAACAAGCTGGGGGGCCTGGGCTCAGTGCGCACAGGTCTGAGGGGAAAGCCAGTGGCCCTCGAAGTGCATTGTTGGGACCGGGGGGGCTGGAGCTCCCGTGCTCTCCTCTTCCCGCCTCAGCAGGGCCGGGGCTGCCCCGGGAGGTATTACCGTGAACGCCCTGAGTGATGAGGGGCCAGCACTGCTTCCTGGTGCACTCTGTGTCCTTGGACAGGCCCCTGGTTCTAGTGACCTGGTCCGCCCTGGGCTCAGAGCCAGACCCCGCCTGCCCCTTGTTGTTCCGAGTCTATGTCCATAGTGGGGGCAGCCCCAGAGAGTGTGGGGCTGAGGCCTGGCCTCCTGCCCTATCCCCATGAGACCAGCCTCCTGCTCAGCTGTGGCTACAAATGCAGCCTCTCGCCCCGCCCTGCCTGACCCGCCTTTCCTGCCTTCACCACTTCCCCGTAACACAACTCCTTGTCTGTCCCAGTCTACAGCTTGGGCACAGCCTTCTCCTAAGAATGTTACCCCGATCCCAGACTCTATCCCGGGCCCCTGGGATTGGGTCTTCCCCTCTGTTGCGCCCCCCCACGCCCCAGTTTGTAATGTTCTCCGGAGGGTCACGCCTCCTCCGGGCAACAGGGTTTGAGGAATTGCCATGGGTTTTCGGTCTGAGCCCCAGCCTGAAGCATCTGCCTGGGTTGCCAGGAAGCTCTCATCCCCGCCCCACTGGCTGCACTAATGGAGGCTGGGCCTCAGGCCCTGACCCTCTGCCCAAAGGCATGGGGGCTCGTGGGGGGGACCCATGGCATCTGGCACATCCCTGGCTCCCCACCTGAGCAGTTATTTGGCTGGGACATGGGGCAATTTAAGGCCCGTGGGGTTGTCTGATTTCCCGTGAACGGAGTACATGGAGGCAGCTGGCCGCCTTGATTCTCCCAAAGTGAGAGCCCGAGACAGCATCTGGCCTGGGGGCAGGAAGCTTGGAAGAGTCAGGGTACCCCAGAGATCTGGTCTCACAGAGGAGGCCCCCCAGAGCCCACCGGGAATCACAGGGACTTGGAAACACCTGTTTCCTAATGACATTTGGAGTTTGGTTTTTTTTGGTTTGGTTTTGCAATTTGGCTGGCCCTGGGTCTAGACACAGTAAACCCTGACCAGTCCAATCTGGTTCCAGGACCAGGACCACCAGAGGGTCGGTTTTCACAGTGGGCTCAGTAGCCATGATGTGTGAAAGGGTCTGAGAGGGTATCTTTGTTGCCACACATGCATTTCCAGTTGTGATTTTCATTTCCTCCCTTTGTTCTGTCCTGTTTCTGTTTTTCTTGCCTTAGTCCCGTGGGTGTGAAGACCCCTCTTTCTGTCCTTCCTGCATGTTTCCACCAGCCAGCCCCAGTCTTGTCCCCAGACTCTCATTCCCGGGGGCCCAAGCAGCCTGTGATGGCTGTCCTGTCGGGTAAGCATCCGACCCACCTTCTCCCCCAGCCTTGCCCAGTGCTCAGGAGAGGCAGGGGCGTCCCTCACAGGGAGACAGGATGGGAACGTGAGGGCCCCCAGGCGAGAACAGCAGGGACTGGCGGTCCACCCCAGGTGAGTGAGACCAAATAGATGGTTAGGCAGCACCCTCCTCTGAGCTGCAGGCTGGGCAGGAGCGGGGAGGGTGCCCCAGGGTTGCTGGCCCCAGTTTGCCTCCCCAAGGTGGCTCCCAGCCAAGCGAGCCTCGGCAGCATCGCCCCGACCCCCCCCCCCCAGCCCTGCACACAGTCGGACCTGCACCCTCGGCAGTCACCCCTCTCACTGATTGCCTGGCCTGATTTGGAGTTACATTTTGACGCCATGAAGACACTTTGTTTATATATAATGTTTATATATTTTAAAGATTTGTGACAAGAGAGTATATTTAATAAAAATTAAAATGACTTTTTCTCCTGCCCATGTCTCTTCTTCGGCTCTGGCCCTCACCCCCCATGAACCAAAAACAGGGTTGAAGTTATTTCGACAGATTTTTTTTTTAATTTATTTATTTAATTTATTTATTTTTGTCTGTGTTGGGTCTTCGTTGCTTCGCGTGGGCTTTCCCTAGTTGCAGCAAGTGGGGGCTACTCTTCGTTGCGGTGCGCGGGCTCTAGGCACGTGGGCTTCAGTAGTTGCGGCACGTGGGCTTCAGTAGTTGCAGCACGCAGGCTCAGTAGTTGTGGCACACAGGCTTAGTTGCTCCGCGGCATGTGGGATCTTCCCGGACCAGGGCTCAAACCCGTGTCCCCTGTGTTGGCAGGCGGATCCTTAACCACTGCACTACCAGGGAAGCCCCATCGACAGATTTTTGAATAAACTTTTTTTTTAATGTAATTGCTGTTTGGACTGTTAAATGATTGGCTAGAAAGTGCAAACTGCACAAAGAGTTTACCGTGAAAAGTAGGTCTACCTCCCAGTTCCCTTTGCAGGGATGTCTCCCAATACCAGCTTCTTGTGTCTCCTTCCAGAGAGATCCTGTGCACAAAGGGACACACTTGTCCCTTTGGGGACGTCAGTCGGGATGGACCATGTGGTACTCAGGAAGCACTGGGTGGGGGGACACAGCTCAACTGGCGGCTGATGAGAACTCCATGTGCCAGTGTCTTTAGCTCTTTCTTCTTTGGCCATTTGGATTCCCCAGGAGTCTTCAGTCTCATGCCTGGAAGATTCTGTAATCTGCACACAGGGTAAGGATAGTGGCTCTCTCCATTTAGCTTTATGTGTACTCACTTAACCCCATTTGCCACCACACCCCCTACCAAGCCTGGCTTCCCTCCTTCTGGCTGCCCAGTGGTACTGTGGGAGGGACACAGGTACCTGAACTTCCCAAACAGCTTCCACACCAGAGGCCTCCATAGTCCACTGCCATCTTCAGCCCAGCCCAGTGGGACCTGGTGCACTCAGTGCCTATGGAAGGTTCTACAGGTAAATCTGGCTGGGCTTTGTGTTTGCCTTCCATGGACCAGGCAGTCAATTGTGGCTCCTCTCTTAATTCCCACCTTCGGAATGTTCTGTAGCCTCTATACTTTTACTAGCGTTTTGAGAAGGATCAATATGAGAGGATGCATTTAGTTCGCTTTAAGCCTTGTGTTTAACACACTTTTCATTTTTATCCATGCAACAGAAGCACAGAGTTTCAAAAGTCAAACACCCGTCTAGGGGCCAGGACAACAGCATTCCCAGCTCCCCCTGCCCCACATGTCAGCACTTTCTTCGGGTTCTGGTTATAACCTCACTTCCCTAAGTGAAATCATGCTCCCTGTTGCTTGTTCTTGTACGAGATATGTAGCAAATCAGTGGGGCAGCTGGGCTTGGGAGGAGAGGTTGGTGAGGGCGCTTCTCCCCTCAGATGACACACACAGGTGAGGGAGCCTGCAGCAAAGTGCAAGGCCCCGAGGTGGGTCACGCTCGCCACGTTGGCTGGGCAGCTATGCTGGGTCCCACACCATCACTTAGGCCCTTGGCTTCCACCCTGGTGAGGGAAATGGCTTTGCTTTGTCTTCTTTAGTCTTTTTTTTTTTTTAATATTTATTTATTAATGTATTTGTTTGGCTGCATCGGGTCCTAGTTGCAGCACTCTGTATCTTGTTGAGGCATGCAGGATCTTTCACTGCAGCACGCGGGCTCTTCGTTGCGGTGCGTGGGCTTCTCTCTAGTTGTGGCCTGCAGGCTCCAGGGCACGTGGGCTCTGTTGTTTGCAGGACGCCGGCTCTCTAGTTGAGGCGCGTGAGCTCAGTAGTTGTGGCGTGCAGATTTAGTTGCCCCGCAGCATGCAGGATCTTAGTTCCCCCGACCAGGGATTGAACTCACGTCCCCTGCATTGGTAGGCATATTCTTTACCACTGGACCACCAGGTTAGTCCCACCTTGTCATTTTTATTCTTAATGTACATTTTACATGTGCTAAAAGATTACATAGCTTACATTGTGAAAAAAACAAGACGGGCTCAAAATGGAGTCACTTAGGCTAAGGCTTATGTCACCAAACCGAGACTTACAGTTTCAGCTCGTCCAGAAATGGACTCTGAAACCAGTCAATCAGAAATTGCCTGATCAGCACGAGTGAGGTGATCTACCTGATAGACAGCTGCCATCCCCTAAAGGAAAGGGACCTTGCCACAAGTCCACTTTTCGCTAATATAACTTCCTTGTTCCCACTCCCTTCTGCCTTACAAAAGTCTTTTATACAGCTCCTCGGAACTCCTTTCTATCTGCTGGATTGGATGCAGCCCGATTCATGAATTGTTATATAAAGCCAATAAGATCTTTAAAATGTACTGTTGGATTTTAACAACACGTACATTAGAATACACACATGCACACACATGGGTTTCCCACCGCATGGCCACAGCTACAGGAAAATGCCAGTTGGTGATGGACCCTCGTCCTCCTTCTCCTGGGTCACCACGGCCTCAACAATGTGCCCATTTGCTGTGTGTGACCTTGATAAGAAGGCAGTCCCCCTGTACTTGTGGAAGAGGGTGGTATCCCCCATGGCCCCCTGCCCAGTACCATGGGCTCACCCACCTCCCTCTCCCCCCATTTCTCTCACTTCTCACACTTGGTCCATTTCTTCTCACCCCCTTTCATTCTCTCTTTGTTTCTTCCTCCCAGGCCTTTGCTATGCTGTCCCTCCATCATTCCCTTCTTTCAGCACTGAAGCCCCGGACTCCCCACCCAGCCTGCACCACTTAACCTGACAGCATGCAGAAAGCCCCTTCCCAAACCGTCTGGATCCTTTTTGTAAAAAGCAGCTTGCTCGGGCTTTCCTGGTGGTGCAGTGATTAAGAATCCACCTGCCAATACAGGGGACACCGGTTCGAGCCCTGGTCCGGGAAGATCCCACATGCCGCAGAGCAACTAAGTCCGTGTGACACAACTATTGAGCCTGCACTCTAGAGCCCGTGAGCCACAACTGAGCCCACGTGCCACAATTACTGAAGCCCGCGTGCCTAGAGCCCATGCTCTGCAACAAGAGAAACCACCACAATGAGAAGCCCACACACCACAACCAAGAGTAGCCCCCTCTCGCCACAACTGGAGAAAGCCCGTGTGCAGTAACAAAGAACCAAAGCAGCCAAAAATAAATAAATAAATTTTTTAAAAAATCAGCTTGCTCCTTTATTTGTTCAGAAGATTGCCCCCTCCCACCCCCACGCCCACCCCCACTGCAGTCAAACTGGGCACATGCAATCTGGGAACAATGGCTGGCCGTGGGACCCTCTGCCGCTGGGCCTGGGGAATCAGTTTCTAGGCAGAAGCTCAGGGTCCAAGGCGTGGCCACGGCTCAGGCATGCAGTGAAGGGGACTGGCACAGCGGACGCATCTGGGACTCCCAGGAGCACATTGCACCTGGGGACACTGAGGGGGTGGCCCGCGCCCCGCTGGCCCAGGACCAGACCTTGGGGCTGCAGGAGTGTCTGCAGGCGGGCTAGGAGCCCGCCAGATGCTGGTGGAAGTACAGGCCGAAGAGGCTAGAGAGCAGTTGGCAGGTGGCGATCCACCAGATGAGGAAGGCGAGGACGCCGCGGAGGAAGAGTGGCGTGAGCAGGCTGCCCAGGACCCCGGCGATCAGGGCCACGGTCTGCCGGGCCTCGTCCTCCTCGGGGCCGACCGGGCCATCGAGGGCTGAGGACGGGGTGGGAGACAGCGGGGGGACGGGACCCAGGCCCCAGGAGTAGCCGCCTGCGAGAGAAACAGGGTGGAGGGAGGGATGGGTGGAGGCGCAGGCGGAGTTGGCCTCCAGGACCCCCACCCATGCTGACACTCACCCGCCCCGCCCCAGGCTCTGCCTCCTTCCACCACCTCGGCTACCCCAGGCTCTGCCCGCACCTCATCTTCGGGCCCCACCCCAGGCTCCGCCTCTGACCTCGCCCCATCTCAGGGCCCTCCAGCCTCCGCCCCGCCCCCTCTATAGTCAGGCCCCGCCCCCGCCTCGCTCAGTCGCCGGCCCTCCCCGCCCCTCTCCCACCCAACTACAACTCCAGCCCCTCGCTCCAGGCTCAGCCCCGCCCCGCTCCAACTCCAGACCCCGCCCCCGCCGTCGCCCAGGCGGGTTCTCACCCAGCGTCTTGAGCAGCAGCGTGCAGTTGAGTGTGAGGATGAGCGGAGTCAGGTACTGCAGGCTCACAACTGTCACGTAGCAGTACACCCGCACCACCTAGTGGACAGGTAGCAGTGGCTGCAGCAGGGGACCTTCGGGCTCCGGGTAACCCCACGCCTGAGGAACAGGGAACCCCGCCCTGAGGCCCAGGTTCCCTCCCCGCCCGCGCCGGTACCCGCCGTTGGATCTCTCGGGCCTCGATGCGGCCGGCCTCCCGCCGCAGCTGCTCCACTCGAGCCTTGGCCAGGCACAGGTAGGCCTGCAGGTGGGGCCGGGTCACCGCCAGCCGCAGCAGGCACAGTGCCACCAGCATCCAGAGACGCAGCGAGTCGAAGGCCGAGTCGGACAGCCTGCGCCGAGAGGGGCGAGGGGGCTAGTGAGGCTGCCTTCTGCCCCAGGATCCTCCCCCAGGACGCACTCCTCCCTTAGTCTCAGAGTCTGGAGTAGCCAGAGGGGGCCCCAGCTGCCCTGCCTCCCACTTCCATACGCACAGAGAAAAGGACGTGCTTCCAAAGGGAGCCTGGTGCAGGAAGTCCCGCGCCATGGGCTTGGTCCAGAGCCACAGGACAAACAGGGGGGACAGGAAGCTGGTGTGCAGAAGGAACCTGGGGGCAAGGGCGCAGAGCGGGTAGGCTTGGGCACCCACCATCCCCACCGGCCCCTTCCCTAGGCGCCCTAACGCTCCATCCACCCGGTCCCCCACGTAACTGCAGCATGGGCCGGTCTTCCGACATGGTCAGTGCATCATGGTGGGTCTGGGCCAGCCGCAGGCCTGGGAAGGTGAGGAAGGCACCCAGCATGGAGCCCACTGCCGCCAGCCCCACGCGGATGGCCAGCTTGACCAAAGGAAGACTGGGAAAAAGAGAAGGGTCAGGGCCCCGCGGCAGGTCAGCACCCTGCCTGCAGGTCGCAGCATGCCGCTGTTCCCCCTCCCCTCCCAGGACTCACGCCCAGTCCCAGCCCTGTGTCTTCAGAAGTGGCTCCAAGTTCTGGGTCATACTGGCCAGGCCTGGGGAAGACAAAGAGAGGGTGGTGTCCAAAACAGACCCCTGGGGCCTCAGAGCCTACTCTGCCCCCCTCCCAGACATCCTTTTGTTTTCCAGGTAGGAACACACTAATGGCAGCCAGGCCCTATAACAAGCATGAGGACAATTTTGTTCTCCAGTTATGTGAAGCTCAGGAGAATGTGCTAGACAGACACCCTTGACTGGACTGAGGGACATGGGGGCGGAGGGCACTGAGTCTGAGCTTCCCCGAGGCTGGAGGGTCATGAAGGGCTCCACAGGAGGAAATCAAAGTCTTGGAAAGATTTCTCAGTTCAGGCCCCCACATTTTCCACGGAGTAAAAGCAAATAATGTGAGCTCACAACCAAAATCACCAAACACACAAGACAATAAATTACCATAAAGGTGAGTCAGGAGAAAAAAACCAAAGGACAAATTTAGACCCCAAGGCTTCTGTGTGAAATGCCTGAGGAAAATAAAAGTTGGAATTGCAGAACAGGTGACATGAGACTACCTCAGAGGACCAGGTGGATTTGCAAAGGAATCAGTTAAGCTCTTCCAAAAGGAAAATATAATTATTGAAGTGATAAGTTGTTAAACAGCGTCTTAGAAGGAGCCAAAGGAGGAAATGACGAATTGGATCTGAAGAAATCACTCAGATTCCGACTAAGAAAGACAGGAAGGTGGGAAAAGTGATGGAAGATTAAGAGATAAGGAGGACAGAATACGAAGTTCAATATAAGTCAAGTCTGAATCCCAAAGGGAGAGAAGAGAGAGAATGAAGGAGAAGAGATATTGAAAGGTAATTATTGAGAAGTCTGCAGAATGGATGATACATACAAAGTATATAAAACCAGATAAATACAAAGAAATCCATACCTAGACACACTGTGGCAAAACTGCAGAACACCAAAAACAAAGAGCTCACAAAGCAGTCAGAAGTTATGACAGATCACCTAAAAGGAAGGACAATTAAGCTGGCAGCCACTGTCAACAGCACAAAAGAAAAGGAACAAATGGAAAGTGAAAATGTAAGATGGTAGAGACAAGGCCAAATATGTCAGAAAACACAATAAATGTAAGTGGATTAAATTTTGAAGTTAAATGATACAGACTATCAGACTTGATGGAAAATATCCAGATAGGGAATTCCCTGGCAGTCCAGTGGTTAGGACTCTGAGCTTTCACTGCTGAGGGCACAGGTTCAATCCCTGGTCACGGAACCAAGATCCCGCAAGCCATGCAGCACGGCCAAATTAAAAAATAAAGAAAGAAAATAAAGAAAGAAAATATCTATATCTATATATTTATTATTATTATTTTTTAAAGTAGACATACCTCAACATGAGGTCACTGGAAGGTTGAAAGTAAAGGGATGTCAAAAAGATATAACAAATACTAATCAAAAGAAAGATAGTATTGTATATTTGAAAGTTGCTAAGCAAGTAGATCTTAAAAGTTCTCATCACAAGAAAAGAAAATTGTAACTATGTGCAGTGATGGATGTTAACTAGACTTATTGTGGTGCTCATTTTGCAGTATACACAAATATTGAATCATTATATTGTACACCTGAAACTAATATAATATGTCAAGTATATATCAATTTAAAAAGAAAAGAAGGGCTTCCCTGGTGGCGCAGTGGTTGAGAGTCCGCCTGCCGATGCAGGGGACACGGGTTCATGCCTTGGTCCGGGAAGATCCCACATGCCGCGGAGCGGCTAGACCCGTGAGCCATGGCCACTGAGCCTGCGCGTCCAGAGCCTGTGCTCCACAACGGGAGAGGCCACAACAGTGAGAGGACCGCGTACCGCAAAAAAAAAAAAAAGAAAAGAAAAGAAAAGAAGGAAGAAGGAAATAAGGAAGGGAGGGAGGAAGAAAAGAAGGAAGAAAGCTGGAAAGGCTATATTAATACCAGACAAACTAGACTAAGATGGAAGTATTATTAGAATCAAAATGGGTCCATACATCATGAAAAAAATGGCTGATTTGCCAGGAAGACGTAGCAATTTTAAACTTGTAAACACCTCGTCAATTAGCCTCAAAATATGTAAAGAAAACACTGACAGCAATAACCCAGAGGCTTAAACCCCAGGCCCCAGACTGCAGCAAAAACCCCAGGCCCCAGACTGCACATACCTGGCTCCAGGCCCAGCTCAAGGGTCTCCTCCGGCACCACCTGCACCAACATGGCCAGGAGGAGGAAGAGGAAGGCGAAGGTGAGGCAGACTGAGCGCTCGCCCCCCTCCTCTGCACTGAAGTACAGCCGGGTCACGGTCAGGAACACCTTGCTGGGGGCAGGGCTAAGGAGGCCTCCAGTGCCTGTAGTGACCCCTCCCCCATCCACCACCCCCAACCAGTGACCCCCCAACTCCAGAGCACTAACATGGAAGTTCAGGCTTAGAGTCCTGGGGAGCAGAGGAGTGAGCTGCCGGGCAAGACCAGGACACAAGGTTTACTGCTGTTCAGGCCTGTGTCATCAGCGAGCAGGAGGTCCTGAGCCAGGCCTCCAGCTTGGCCTCATCACACTGCCTGTGGTCAGTTAGAAATGGCCAACTCTGTCTCTGTCTGTCTGTCTGTCTGTCAGGAGGTCAAGTCTCCCTGACTCACTCAGCCGCCTGGCTGAATTCACAGCTCCTGAGTTTCCCGTTCCTCTGACAGGCTAATAGAGACACCAGTCTCTATCTCCAATCTGCCCTGCTTTGCAAGCCCATTCCACAAGGACATTGTCTCCGACTTGGGTCCTCAAAGTCACAGTTTTGCCTCTGCTCTCTATGCAGCTTCCTAAAAAAATGACGGAAGGGACGTCTCTTTGCCAGCCCCTGCATCTGTTCTGGACTGCTGAGTTGCTTTGACCCAGAGAATGGACAGGGGTTGGGTGGACCGACTTCAGGCAAAGCCTCAGGAGGCCTGCAGGGCCCCCTTTTCCTTCCTGGCCGCTGTGGTGAGAAAGCTTGCTCTAGACCGCTGAAAGGCAAGCCCACTTGGAGCGGATATGAGGCAACCCAGCTGAGCCCCGGCCCAGGCAAACATGAAATAGTGACTGCGTTACACCACTGAGTTTCTGGGGCGACAAGGAGCCTGGGGTCCAGCTTCCACAGGCCTCCACCTTCCCCACCTGGGAAGCTAAGAGGAAGGATACATAGAGAAGGCGATGGTGAGCAGGCACCAGAACACAGCGATGTTGGTCTCCTTGGCCGGGCCCAGCCCATAGTAGTAGGCCTCTGTGAAGAGGTACACGCCACCCGAGTACACCGCGAAGTCCACAAACCACTGGTACTCCAGGAAGAAGCGCAGGACTGCGGGGAGGATGCAACTGAGTCCCCAGCTTAGCCCGCCCAAGATGCTCCCCCCACCAACCCCACCAGGGTGTGAGCCAAGGGCCAGGGGAGCTGGGGACCCAGCTGTTACCGAGGGCATCAACGGCTGTGAGGGGACAGGTCTCTAGCTGGAAAGGGGTGTCACGGGGCACGGATAACGGCTTCTCCTCACTATAGCCATTGGCCCACCTGGGAGGAGGGGGGAATGTGTCACAACAGCATCCTCCATCCTCCCCTCCCCTGGCAGTCCACCCCACCCCAGCCTGGGAGGCTCTACCATGTCACCCTCAGAGCACAGGAGGCCTAGGAGGTACCTTCTCCCCCAGCCTGGATGTCCTCTGAATGCCAGGGTGGTGGCCACCACCCACCCAGAGGGCTGGCCCAGAGCAAACTTCCAATAAGCATTAGACGCCAACTGGAGGCAACCAGTGAATGACAGTGACCATCTCCTCAGCCTGGGGTGTCCCCAATTCTCCTGTGCCCAGAGCAGTGCCTGGAAGTGGGCAGGTAAGGCCCTGTGCCCTCATGGCCTCCCCTGGAAGGGAGCCACTTACCTAAGACTGGGGGTTCACTCACCGCTCCTTCCTGCCTCTGGGCCTCTGCTTCCCCGCCAGGGCCCGAAGCTCTTCCTCGGAAGGGTGCTTGTATCGGAAGAGACTAAGGGCAGAGACAGGCAGTCAGGAAAGGAACTGCCATGTGAATTGCCCTAGAGGGTTCACAATTTCCACCAGATTCTCAGAAAGGGTCCGAAACCCAAACCGGGACAAAAAGAGTTTCAGGAAACAGATCTACAGCTAGAGTAGGGATGAAGGAGAGCAGGAGTGGGGGAAGAGCTGCTCGTCTGAGTATTTAGATGGTCTCAGCGATGTGTACAATCTGTCAAAATTGATCCAACTGTGTACTTCAAATATTTGCAGATTATCGTACGTCAATTACATCTCAACAAAGTTGTTTGTTTTAAACAAAACAAAACAAAACAAAAAAAACCTCACCTTTCAGGGCTTGAGGCGGGGCTAGGAGAAAAACCAGGGAGGGCGGGGCCTTAGGGGCTCCGCCCACCGCCCGGGGAGGGGGTGTGGCTCACCTGCCATTGCAGAGCAGCCAGCGCGCGAAGGAGCAGTGAGGCGCAAGCCTATGCATGAGGGTGGCGGTGAGCAACGTCACCACCAGCTGCACTCCAAGGACAGCCTGCGGGGAGGAAACATGAAGGGCAGTGCCAGCCAGAGGATCACAAGCTCACGCTTCGGAAGCCCGGCTATTTATAGAGACTCTGGGGCCAGGTTGTGGAGGCAGGGCCACCCTGGCTCAAGCTGCTTCTTGGGGAAAGGTCCTGGGGTGGGCTCAGACCCAACCCTGGGAGCCCCAGCAAAACGCACGTCCCTCCCCACCACCTGGCTGGGGTGTGGGGCGGCGGAGAGCACGTGCTGGAGCAGACACTGGGGCCCGCTTTCCTCCTTGTGCTAAGGATTTAAGGATTTAAATCTCCCCAAGCCTCAGTTTTCCTCATCTGGAAATGGGGTGCTTCCTATTTTGTTTCGTGTACTCTCACGACCACCTTCTGGACCTACAACGAGCCGGGCACACCCAATGGAAGCGCTCTTCTCCCACGGTCCCACGGATGCAGTTTTTGTAACTGTGTCTCAGGTGAGCTTGTAGTTTCAACGTTCACCCAGGTGGCTCTGTCCCCCAAGTCTTTCCCATCTTAAATTATCCCTGATAATTGAAGTCACCCTCTCTCCCTCTCCCTCCCTTTGTAATCAGCCAAGGAGGAAAGCGATCTATTTCTGGCCCACTACCTGTTTCAGGATAAAGACTTACACGTTTGAGTGGGATGACTTTTTTTAATTAGGAATTTTCTTACCAAGTTCTACTAACAAACTTTTAAACAACAATTCATAACACATTTTCATATACTTATTTTAAAACATTTTAGAAAAAATGTTTTTGGTAATCAGTCTGAAGCTGGGTTTTCCTGCTTCAATGCAGTAAATACCAATTTGCTTTCGTAATTATGTAAAATTAAGTGCTCAGGAGGGCTGTCTGCTAGTATTATGGTATTAACAACTAAAATGAAATAAAGATTACATTAATATTAAAACTAATTGTTAAAATTATCCTTTAATCAGGCAAAAATAAGCTAAATTTAATAGGGAAAGCTCTAATGTGATGGCTATCGGGCCTAGCACTGTAATTCAGAATGACTGCTGAGAAATCCATCATTAAAATAAAAGACTAATAGGATATTTTCTTTATGCTGTGACTTGTAAACTGAGGCCAGGAACGTTTTTTCAGTAATGAGGTGGGGCGTCATCTTTCTGGTCTCACTGCTCACCCTCCCCCCACCCAAGTGCAGACTGGCTAGCAGGCATTAATGACCCAGAGCACAGTTGGGCCCCTCAAAGCGGCCCCGCCCTTCCTCCCAGGACCCCTCCTCCACTCCTCCCTGGAAACCCAGCACCTCCCAGCAGCTGCTCCCCAGTCTCCCTGGCTCTCCAGACACCTCTCCCTTGTGACCCATCATCCCCTGGCAGAACCTCTCTGCCGAGCTCGCAGACCATGCCTCCTGCAGGCCCTTCCCTGGAGGCCCCAGCACCCACCCATCACTCCCATGGACACTGCTCTCGGCTCCTCCAGGCAGCCCAGGCCCTTCCCAGTCTCATAGTAAACGTCCAACTCCGCTCCTCAGCCCACAAGGCCAGGCGGACCCAGCTCAGGACCAACCCGCCTCACTGCCTGGCTCTCTCCCCCGGCGTCCTCTGCGCCCAACCATTCGGGTCTCAGAGACCCTCCCAGACCCCCGGGCTCTCCATCGCTGACCCCATTACCCTTGGACACCTCCCAGGGAGGAGACTCATGGTTCAAACTGCGATCCCAGCACTTGGAGAGGAAGGACGTTAGAAAGGAAGGAGAGGGAGAGAGAGGAAGGGAGAAGAAGAGGGAGGAAGGATGAAGAAGGAAGAGAAGGGAAGGAGGGAAGACATGCATCCCTCCACCTAAGGCTCCCGAGGTCTGTCCAGGGATGTTTCTCACCGCCCACCCCCAGCAGCCTCCAGTCTTAGGGTCCACGCTCTGCAGATCTCCAAAGATCTCTGAAGCATCCCATCAGCCCATGTCCCTCCTCTGCTCAAAGCTCTTCCCTGGATCTGTGATCCCAGAATCCTGCTAAGTAACATCAATGCGACTTTCCTCCATCCCGTTTCCGAGAGCCCTTCCCCTCACCTCCCACAACATCCCGCACCCTGGAACGACATCCACTTTCATCAGCCCCTTCCATCAATGCTCTTACTTCAGACCCACCTCCAGCGCCCCTCCTCGGGGTCACCCACACCCCAGGCAAGTTCAGGCCGCCTTCCTGGCCCCTCCATCCTGTCTCTCCCTCTGTCCAGTCCTAGGGGCTGGGGGGTCTCCGCCCTCGCCCAGCACCAGCCTGACCCACAGGGGCCTGGCTAAGCTTGAAGAATAAACTCAATGGGTTGGACCCAGAACTACGTGAGACCTGAGGGTTCCAACTGTGCTGTCTCCAATTCTGGGACCCTCCCCCGCCCTGAGCCCACCCAGATCCCCTCCGCATGGCCCCCTCCTCTCAGGATTCTCCCTGGTCCTTCGGCACACCCCACACCCGTAGGGAGCCCCGATGGGCCCTGTTGGCGTGGCCCCCACGCTCCCGCAGGACACCATCCCCAGAGTGGGCCCCGGGGGACCCCAGATCTCCCTCACAGGGCTCCGAAGGTGTTCAGATCCCCAGTACCCTCCACAGGACGACACCCTCAGCAGGACCCCAGGCCCCTAGAGGGCCCCCCAGAGACTTGTCAGAAGCCCAGAACACTCAAGGCCTTCCAGTTCCCTTGTACAACCTCCGACCCCCTCACAGGTCCCGCAGTGAGACCCTGACCCCAAACAGGGAAACACGGCCCTCAGCGCGATCCCAAATCCCTCAGAGACCTCAGTGCCCACAAAGGGATCCCGGTCTCCTCGGTGTCTCCCTGGACCCCCCTCGGCGGAACCCCTAGCCCCTCAGGGCCCACCATGCTAAGAGTCGCCGGCTTACCATGTTGCCTGCTGGAGCGCTGTGCCGGGACCCATGGGCCTGGAGCTCGGAGCCCCGCTCGGAACTCGACCAATCAGAACCAGACTTTGGTCTGACAAGCAGCCCACCTAACCAATCGTCAGGCTTGGAGCCGGGGGGCAAATCAGGAGGACAAGGAGTCTCTCGCATTGCATGCCGGAAGTTGTAGTTCAAAGTTGCTCAACGAGCTCCTACCGGGGTCTCTGGGACCCCAGGGTGACCGGTGTCTCTGAGACTCAGTCTCCTCACCTGCACGTATTTCGCACGTTTGAGTGGAATACACTTATTCAACCAATCACTGTCTCCCGCTGGGGATTTCTGAGCGTTGAACTCTCTTGATCAAGAATATTTGGTGGGGGCTTCCCTGGTGGCGCAGTGGTTGAGAGTCCGCCTGCCGATGCGGGGAACACAGGTTCGTGCCCCGGTCCGGGAGGATCCCACATGCCGCGGAGCGGCTGGGCCCGTGGGCCATGGCCGCTGAGCCTGTGCGTCCGGAGCCTGTGCTCCGCAACGGGAGAGGCCACAACAGTGAGAGGCCCGCATACCACAAAAAAAAAAAAAAAAGAATATTTTGTGGGGGCTTCCCTCGTGACGCACTGGTTAAGAATCTGCCTGCATACATGGGTTCGAGGCCTGGTCCAGGAAGATCCCACAAGCGGCAGAGCAACTGAGCCCGAGCGCCACAGCTATTGAGCCTGTGCTCTAGAGTCCCCGAGCCACAACTACTGAAGCCCGCAGGCCTAGAGCCCGTGGTCCACAAGAGAAGACACCACAATGAGAAGCCCGCGCACTGCAACAAAGAGTAGTTCCCGCTCGCCACAACTAGAGAAAGCCCATGCGCAGCAAGGAAGACCCAAGGCAGCCAAAAATAAATAAATAAAAAATAAAAAGTAAATTAAAAAAGAACATTCGGTGGCCCTCAATGACTAGATTCCAGTTGCTCAGACTGAATTCAGACCCCTCTGCCTGACTTCAATCTGCCGCCAACACTATTGTACGCGCTATAATACAGCTAGCCACAGGCCACGCTTTCTTATATCTCCAGGCCTCTGTAAATGCCATCTTCCATCTTGGGGTGCCTCCTTCCTCCCCCGCTCCCCCCTTTTTTTTCACCTGGCAAAAGCCTTATTTATCTCTATCAGCCAGAACCCTGGTTGCAAGCCAAAAAAAAAAAAAGTCCAACTTAAATGGGCTCCAGCAAAAAAGGGAAAAATTTAGCTAACGTAACAGAAAACTCCAAAAGCATTGTCAGCTTCAGGCGTGGCTAGATCAAGGACTAAATGTCAGCCTCAGGAATCTGATGTTTTCTGTTTCAAGGCTTCGAGGAAAGGGCTTCAAGCCCAAATTTTTCAGCTCTGTTTCTGTGGATAAGTGTGTTTGCCTGAGTGTGGACATATTATGTGGGTGTGACTGTCTGAGGGTCTTTATGAGGCCTGTGAGTGGATCATGTTTAGTTGTTTTTTGTTTTGTTTTGTTTTATTTTTCGGTATGCAGGCCTCTCACTGTTGTGGCCTCTCCCGTTGCAGAGCACAGGCTCCGGACGTGCAGGCTCAGCGGCCGTGGCTCACAGGCCCAGCCGCTCTGCGGCATGTGGGATCTTCCTGGACCAGGGCACGAACCCGTGTTCCCTGCATCGGCAGGCGGACGCTTAACCACTGCGCCACCGGAGAAGCCCAGTTGTGTTTTTTTTTAAGGAATAACAATTTTTAATATTGGTTCATTAATTGTCACAAGTGTACCATATTAATGCA
Organism: Orcinus orca; assembly: GCF_937001465.1. NCBI lineage: Eukaryota > Metazoa > Chordata > Mammalia > Artiodactyla > Delphinidae > Orcinus > Orcinus orca. The sequence goes on along the minus strand of NC_064561.1, from coordinate 10,964,680 downwards.
AGGTGTTAATAATATGGGAAACTGGGTGTGGGGTATATGGGAACTCTCTGTACTATGTTCACAGTTTTTCTGTAAATCTAAAATTGTTCTAAATTAAACAGTTTATTTAAACAAAAGCCTAGATTGTGTATGTTTTTCTCCAGCGTTATTGAGATACAGTTGGCGTATAGCATTGTGTAAGTTTAAAAGTGATGATGTGCTACATACATATTACAAAATGATTACCACCATAGGATTGGTTACCACCTCCATCACCTAATTATCTTTTCTTTGTGTGTGGTGAGAACATTTAATACTACTGTCTTAGCAACTTTCAAGTACAACAAGGAAAATGAAAGCAGGGGACTTCACAGTGAATAAATTGTATTTTGGGGACTATGTCTCATTACTGCTGTCATCTTTGATCATTTATCTGACAGACATCCCCATGGTAAATTTACTAGTTTTCCCTTTGTAATGAATAGGTATCTTGTGGACAGGTACTTCTTGACCAAATATCTTGTTTCTCATCATACCATAAACCTCTAATTTTAGCATCTATTGATGATTTTTTTAAAATTTTTATTTATTTATTTTTGGCTGTGTTGGGTCTTCGTTGCTGCACACGGATTTTCTCTAGTTGTGGCTTGCAGGCTCTAGAGCGCAGGCTCAGTAGTTGTGGCACACAGGCTTAGTTGCTTCACGGCATGTGGGATCTTCCCAGACTAGGGCTCGAATCCATGTCCTCTGCAATGGTAGGCGGATTCTTAACCACTGCACCACTAGGGAAGCCCATTGATGATTCTTTTTTTTTTTTTTTTGCGGTACGCAGGCCTCTCACTGTTGTGGCCTCTCCCGTTGTGGAGCACAGGCTCCGGACGTGCAGGCTCAGCGGCCATGGCTCACAGGCCTAGCCGCTCCGCGGCATGTGGGATCTTCCCAGACCCGGGCACGAACCCATGTCCCCTGCATTGGCAGGCGGACTCTCAACCACTGCGCCACCAAGGAAGCCCCCATTGATAATTCTTGATTGCAACAATTATTCCTGTGTGTTTGCTTAATGGTAATTTTCCACTTTTTAAAAAATTTTATTTTAATATTATTTTTTATACAGCAGATTCTTATTAGTTATCTATCTTATACAGATTAGTGTATATATGTCAATCCCAATCTCCCAATTCATCCCACCACCACCACCGTCCCACCCCCCGCTTTCCCCCCTTGGTGTCCATACGTTTGCTCTCTACATCTGTGTCTCTATTTCTGCCTTGCAAACTGGTTCATCTGTACCATTTTTCTAGATTCCACATATATGCGTTAATATACGATATTTGTTTTTCTCTTTCTGACTTACTTCACTCTGTATGACAGTCTCTAGGTCCATGCATATCTCTACAAGTGACCCAATTTCGTTCCTTTTTATGGCTGAGTAATATTCCACTGTATATATGTACCACATCTTCTTTATCCATTCATCTGTTGATGGGCATTTAGGTTGCTTCCATAACCTAGCTATTGGAAATAGTGCTGCAATGAACCATTGGGGTGCATGTGTCCTTTTGAATTATGGTTTTCTCTGGGTATATGCCCAGTAGTGGGATTGCTGGGTCATATGGTAATTCTATTTTTAGTTTTTTAAGGAACCTCCATGCTGTTTTCCACAGTGGCTGTAACAATTTACATTCCCACCAACAGTGCAAGAGGGTTCCCTTTTCTCCACACCCTCTCCAGCATTTGTTGTTTGTAGATTTTCTGATGATGCCCATTCTAACTGGTGTGAGGTGATACCTCATTGTAGTTTTGTTTTTTTTTTCTCATTGTAGTTTTGATTTTCATTTCTCTAATAATCTGTGATGCTGAGCAGCTTTTCATGTGCCTCTTGGCCATCTGTATGTCTTCTTTGGAGAAATGTCTATTTAGGTCTTTTGCCCATTTTTTGGGTTGTTTGTTTTTTTAATATTGAGCTGCATGAACTGTTTATATATTTTGGAGATTAATCCTTTGTCTGTTGATTCATTTGCAAATATTTTCTCCTATTCTGAGGGTTGTCTTTTCGTCTTGTTTATAGTTTCCTTTGCTGTGCAAAAGTTTTTAAGTTTCATTAGGTCCCATTTATTTTTGTTTTTACTTCCATTACTCTAGGAGGTGGGTCAAAAAAGATCTTGCTGTGATTTATGTCAAAGAGTGTTCTTCCGGGCTTCCCTGGTGGCGCAGTGGTTGAGAGTCCGCCTGCCGATGCAGGGGACATGGGTTCGTGCCCCAGTCCGGGAAGATCCCACATGCCGCGGAGCGGCTGGGCCCATGAGCCATGGCCGCTGAGCCTGCGTGTCTGGAGCCTGTGCTCTGCAACGGGAGTGGCCACAACAGTGAGAGGCCCACGTACCGCAAAAAAAAAAAAAAAGTGTTCTTCCTATGTTTTCCTCTAAGAGTTTTATAGTGTCTGGTCTTACATTCAGGTTTTTAATCCATTTTGAGTTTATTTTTGTGTATGGTGTTAGGGAGTGTTCTAATTTCATTCTTTTACATGTAGCTGTCCAGTTTTCCCAGCACCACTTATTGAAGGGACTGTCTTTTCTCCATTGTATATCCTTGCCTCCTTTGTCATAGATTAGTTGACCACAGGTGCGTGGGTTTGTCTCTGGGCTTTCTATCCTGTTCCATTGACCTATATTTCTGTTTTTGTGCCAGTACCATATTGTCTTGATTACTGTAGCTTTGTAGTATAGTCTGAAGCCAGGGAGTCTGATTCCTCCAGCTCCATTTTTTTCCCTCAAATTGTTTTGGCTGGATTGTGTATAGTTGATTGCCTTGTCTCTGTGGGTGTTTTTGTCTTTGTATATGAGCCCATGTGGATGTCTGTTTGCAGGGGATTAACTATTTGTGACTTTGGTCCTCTGGACTCAGGCCATTGGCTTGAGAGAGTGTGGGTGGCAGTGGCAGTGAGGGTCACTGGGATTTCCCAGGACCTACATGGGGGTCATGAGACACCCCTCAGAGCTACAGCATCCAGGTGGGATCCAGCGAAGCTGGGGAGGGTGTCAGAGAAGGTGGACCAAGAAAAAAAGGGGGACATTTGGCCCCATGTTGGTCCCCCATGGGACCAAGAAAAAAAGGGGGACAATAGGATGACCTATTGCTCATCAAGCTGGGGGGCTGACTCGAGTGCTTTCTCCAGCAGGTCAGGGTGCTGGGACAATTGTCCCCATTAAACTGATAAAGATACTGAGACTCTGAGAGGCCCGAATCTAATTCACACCCTGACTTCTTCTATGGGCATAAGGTTTACGAGTCCAGGCATCACAGCACCCCCATGTGGTGAGCCACAGGCAGCTCACACACATCCTGGCCCCAGGAGCTCTGCATCTTCCCTCTGCAGCCTCCGCATTGCAGAAGAGGCAGCTCCATCTTCCAGGTGCTTATCCCCAAACTCTGAAGTTGGCGTTGAATTCTCTCTCTTGCTCCATACCTGACCTGTTAGCCCCTCCTGATGGCTTCACCTTCCATGTGTAACCATTGTCCCAACCAGCCTCCTTCCCTTCACAGCCTCCACCCAATCCAGCCTCCATCATCTCTCACCTGCAGTCCCCTCCTCCCTGGTCTCCTGTGGCTTCCATTCCCCACTTCCCATCCACCCCCCGCAGTCTGTTTTCCCCGAGCAGCCTGAGGGCACCTCTTGATACTTAAGCCAGACCGTGTCCCTCCTCCGCTCCCATGGCTCCCACCTCACGCAGAACAAATGCCAAAGTCTTCTCTTGGCCCATGTACTCCATCCCTCGTTGTTTGCTCAGCATCTCGGTTCTACATTGACTGTTCTTCACTTCCTATTCTACATTTCATGTGCTATGTTGTCTGTTCTCCATTGGACATTCTTCCTCGTCTATTCTCCATTGGGTGAACCCACATTCTGTCCTACACTGGGTATTCCATTTTCCCTGATCCTCACTGGACACTCCCTATGTTTGTTTATGCTAATGTCCCACAATCTCTGTCTACACTGAGGTCCACACTCTCATTCTACACTGTTTCATTCTATGGTGCTCTCTAAAATACATCTCTATGGTGCTCTCAAAAATGCATCTCTCAGATCTCTGACTTCCATCATCATGTTCGTACCCAGGCCATACTTCCCATGGTGCTTCCAACCGGTGACCGAGCCCCTGAGAGACTTGGAACCCATCTGATAGTGACATTGGCCCTGGCCAACATCACCATGGTGTCCTTAGAAAGACTAGCAGTAGGACACTTCCACACAACCCTCCTTGCTTCCTCCTCCACACAGCCAGCAGGGGCAGAGCTAGGGTCTGGACCCAGAGGCCTTTCCAGAACCTAGTAGCATGTCCACTGTCCCCTTATGGCCCAGAGCACCTCAAGCTGTACATGTATAGTCACACACACATGACATGTGACACAGCCCTTTTTGGTTCCCCAGTCTCATAGACTAAAAACATGGGGCAGACTCCCTGGAAGCCAAGATATATTTTATTTACTTATTCTTATTTCCACTTTATTTTAAAATTTTGAGCGGGGAGTTCAGAATCCAAAGGGCACTACTGGGCGCCACCTAACGGCAGATGGTGAAAGTGCAGCCTCCCAGGGATGAGGACACAGAGCCACACCAAACGGCCCTGGGGCTCCCCAGTGTTTGAATGCAACATTTTTTTTTTTTTTTTTTTTTGGTACGCGGGCCTCTCACTGTTGTGGCCTCTCCCGCTGCGGAGCACAGGCTCCGGACGCGCAGGCTCAGCGGCCATGGCTCACAGGCCTAGCCACTCCGTGACATGTGGGATCTTCCCGGACCGGGGCACGAACCCGTGTCCCCTGCATCGGCAGGCGGACTCTCAACCACTGCGCCACTGGGGAAGGCCCTCTCCCCAGCGTTTGAAAGCAGCCCACATTTTTATGAACTCCACACTCGGCACTTACCCTGTGGGCACTGACTTCAGAGACTGGCCCACCTTATCCACAATGTGGGTAAGATCCAGAGGCTGAAAAAGGGGCCCTTTCTGGATATGCCTCAGTTTCCCCCAGAGGACCTGCTGCCTTGGCCTCTCTCCTCCTTCCAAGTCCCTGGTCCTGCGTCTGGTTGTATGGGGAGCTGTGACTGCGACACTGCGGGGCGCCACCAGCTTGGCGGTTCATCCACCCCATGTGTATGGCCAGGGTCCTTGTGACCTGAGGAAGGGGATCCCCAGAAGGGTAACCCAGTTGGAGAAAGTTGCACCTGCGTGGTGACCATGGTGCATGTGGCAATGGTGCTGCTGGGGTGGCAGGGGCTGTGTGTTCAGCTGGATCCCCAGAGGCTACTGTCATAGGCTGGGGTGGAGACAATGCCTCACCCCTCCTCTGAGGGTGGGAAGGGACAGAAGGGAGCAGGTGGGGAGGATTTAGAACCTGAATCTGAGTTGGGTGAGAGAGCTCTCCAGCCTAACTTAAACACTCCACAGAGGCCTTGAGTTCATCCTACAGACTCTGCATTCTCCGCCAAGTTTCCCTGTGTTGTAAGAGGGGGCTGCGAGTTGCCCATGAAACCCTTTACCCCACATCCGAGCCATCTGCAGGTCCTGGTAGCTCTACCTCCAAATACACCCTGGAGTGTCCCTCCACTGTCCCTTGGTCTCTTGCCTCTTTTGTTCCTGGACCCCACCTCCACCTCACGCCACAGAAGCCCCAGGGAGGGAGGCTTTCACAAACCTTGATCGTGCCATGTTTCTCCGCTGGAAACTAGGGCTCCAAAGCCCCAACTTCACAGGGGATGAAGGTGTCGAGGACCAGGAAGATTGGAGAACAAAGTCCAGGCTGGATCTGGCATAGGAATGGTGCTATATATATGGCTGCTCAAGCAAGTGCGCTCACGTCACAGAACATGGTCGGGCACTGTACACATTTTCCCCTCTCTCCCTACCCGTCAAAGGAGTCCACCGAAAGTCTTGGCTGGGAAGGGGGACTATAGGAGAAAGGGAGGTGACTTTTTTCGAAGGCTGCACACATTTTTGCCTCTGTATCCACATCCAGGTCTGTGTGCGCTAATGGTGGAATGCAAGGCATTGAATTTTACTGAAAAAGTCCTCTGTGGAGGGCTGGGGTGACAGGGGACAAGGGTCTTGAAATTACAGCCAAGCTGGACCAATCAGCTTTGGATCTTCATAGAATGATGGTGGGGTAGGGGCATACAAATCTTATAAACACTGATACCAACACCGTGTGTTTTTCACATTCTCGTCCAGATAGGTGATCTCCACTAAGCAGACCCTTTGAGAATTGTCAGAGCCATTTCTCAGCTTGGGGCAGTGAGAGGGCTTCCTGCAGGAGCGGTCAGGGAGCTAGGCCTTGGAGGGTAGGAAGCAGTCTAAAAAGGAGGCCAGTTGAGGGTTGCAGGAGGTGGCCCAGCAGGAAGGACCAGCATGGCCCTAGCTTGGAACAGCAAGTATTTCTAAGGGCCTCAGGGCAGGAGACAGAGTGGGTGAGAGCAGCTGAGGAGCTCAGGAAGGTCAAGGGACAGATCTGAGTGTTATAAAGATCCCACTGAGACCACTTGGGGGGTGGTTGGAGGGGAGGAACAAATGGAGCTCCCTCTGGCTCCCTCCTGGACCCCCAAGTCTGCCCTCACACAGGACAGGACGAAGTGGAGGGAGTTTGCACCACCCCAAAGTGGGTGGATAAACGCCTGGCTCCCTCCTCCCTCCGGTGGAAATCGTTGGATCAAGAGATCAAGGGATATGCCCATTTAAAAGATGAAGAGTGTAGCGGCCATTCCAGCGCTCCCATAGCCCACCATTCACGGTTCCCCACTGCCTCTTGCTGCAAGCGATTGCAACCCAGCCTGAGCCCTCGACCCAACACCCTCAGGAGCTGGAGCGCAAATAGCCCAGCCCATCACCACTGGGGTGGAACCACTCTAGGTGCCCACTCTATGTGGTGCCCTAGGGCCCCCAGCGGGCTGAGCACGGCGTCACCTGCTCGTTGGCGCCCCCTCCAGGGCTCCTCCCCTTACGTCCCTGTCCCCCCCAACTCCGATCCCGCTTCTCCCCCCCACCCCCCTTCCCAAGCAGCACTGGAGTCCTCCTCTCAGGGTCAGGTTCTGGAGTGGGTACCCAAGACACGACAAGGCAAGACTGAGGCCGCTGGGGAAGAGATGGGAGGACCCGGGCGGGGGTGTGGCTCTGAGCAGCGACGGTTTCGTTCACGGATGCCCCGTGTGTTTTATTGATGGATACACACACACGGGAAGGGGGAAACGAGCACCCCAACCTTGGATCCGAACCAGGCTTTCCCCCCTCCAGGCCCCTGCCGTGGAGAGGGTCGTAACTGCTGGGTCTTCTCCAAGGACACAGGGAGGAAGGTTGGGACCCCGCGTGCCCTCACCTCGCCTGGTGTGAGGGGCAGAATCGGTGCCACCCCCGGGCCTACTACCGGGGCCAGCCGTCGGTAGTGGGCAGCCGGCGCAGGGGGGGCCCAGGCCGTAGGGGCTCTGCCAGGGGCCGGGCCAGGAGCAAGGGGTAGGGGAAGGCCTTTGGAAAGTCGCCGGGGCCTCCAGGGGCCGGCGAGAGGCGCTCGGACTTGATGCTGACTGGTGGGGTGGGCGAGGAGGCACCGCGGGCTGGAGGGCCTTCCTCGCCCAGGCTGCGGCCCCCACTGCAGAGAGAGAGAGAGAGAGGAGCGGGGCCGTGAGCTCAGCGAGGGAAGCCATGGAAGTGGCATGGCTTGGGCAAAGATTGGGCAGGAGGACCTTGGGAAAGGAGGGGGTGGCGATCCCTCTTGGGGCCTCCAAAATAGCCGCCCATCCCCACCAGGACCAGTCGGGAGGGGCTAAGTGCAGAACCGGGAGTGGCCACTAGGGGTCAGCAGTGGCTGGGGCTTGGAAGACTTGGAGGAGCCCCACCCGTGAACCCGGGGTGGGAGGGAGCGTGCAAGGAGGCAGTCGGGGCACTTACCTGGGCTGGGCGGGGGTGACTGGGGGCCCATCACCCCTGGAGGGCTGCCAGGGGGCCAGGGTGGGGGGCTGCAGCAAGCCTGGGGGCGGAGGGGGGTCTCCCAGGCCATATTCTGGGGGGGGGGCAGGAAGAGTAAACTGAGGCCCTGACCTCAGGGAGCCCCTTGCCCAAGCCTGACCCACCCCACAGGCCAGTTTTCAGTTCTGGAGGGCGGGGGAGTGTGGACCCCCGGCAGGCAGGTGTGTGGACGCCTCCCACAGCGGGTGCATACCTGGGGGACCTGCAGGGAGGAAGGGGAAGCTCCCTAGTGGGGGTCCTGGGGTGGCAGTGGAGCACGGACTCTGCAGGCTACCATAGAGGCCTCTCTGTGGAGAGACAGGGGAAAGGGGAAACTGAGGCCCACACCCAGGCCACCCTGCCCCCACAGCCCTTCCACACCTTCCCCTCACTCACCGAGGTGCTCAGTCCCCCTCGGGCCCCAGCCAGGCCACCAGCCAGGTCTGGCCTCCTCCCATCCACTGCCAGGTACAGGGGCGGTGGTGTCTTGCTGCCAAGGTGGCTTGCTGAGAAGAGAGGGTGCGCAAGGCCTGGGGAGCAGGAGACCCCCAGAGAGAGGGCAGGTGGCCATGTCATCTAATGGAGTCTGAGGTCCAGAGTGATGCCCACAGCCAAGCAGGGCCAGAGCCAATATTCCCGCCTTGCACAGCCCCCCTGGGACCGCCACCCCTCCTCCCCCAGGGCCTATGCCCCATGCTCACCTGGGGGGCCAGCTTTAGGGGCTCCTGGACGGAAGGGGGATGGGCGGCTCTGGGCAGGCAGGGCCTCCCCAAGCCCACTGGGGTCACAGCCTGGTGGGGGCAGAGCCCCATATGCCATGTCAGGGCTGGGCATAGTGGGAGCTGCTGGCTGAGGGCAGAGAGGACAGGATTGGCTGAGGAATGTGGAAATGAGGGCATCAAGTCCAAGACAGAAAATCCCAATGAGTTCAGTCGCCAGCCTCCACCTTCCGTAAGTCCTCACTACTCCTCCCTCTGGCCTAACGCCACATGGCTGGGGGAGCCTGTGTCTGCCTCTGTCGCTCCTTGACAGCTAGGCCCAGAGCTGAGGCTTCTTAATCAGCATAGGGTTGACCCTGAGGGGGCTTCCCAGGGTGTTTGATGAATCAAAGAAAGGAAGGAACTGGGACTTCCCTGGTGGTGCAGTGGTTAAGAATCCGCCTACTAATGCAGGGGACACGGGTTCAAGCCCTGGTCCGGGAAGATCCCACATGCCACGGAGCAACTAAGCCCGTGTGCCGCAACTAATGAGTCTGCATGCTGCAACTACTGAAGCCCACGTGCCTAGAGCCTGAGCTCCACCTCAAGAGAAGCCACTGCAGTGAGAAGCCCACGCACCACAACAAAGAGTAGCTGCCGCTCACAACTAGAGAAAGCCCGCGCACAGCAATGAAGACCCAACGCAGCCAAAAATTAAAATTAAAATTAAAAAAAAAAAAAGAAAGGAACTGTCTGCCCGTTGAACTCTTTTCCATCCTTCAAAGCCCCTGCTATAATGCCCACTTCTCCAGGAAGCCTTCTCTGCCCACCCAGGCAGAAACCTGCCCCCAAATTAAGTCTCTCTCTCAATCTCGGCCTCAGCCATTTGGACCTCAGAAGTGGGGGAAGGGCCCCATTCATGGCGGGGCAGGGAGTCACTTACATAGAGCCGGGGTCGGGGCAAGGCTGGGTCACCCCCATCACCTGCCAGCCTCCGCAGCTTCTCTCCTGGCCCCTCAATCACCTCCTCTTGCTCTAGCTCTTGTCCATCAAGGCCCACGCCCCTCCGCTTCAGTGTCTGTGGAAGGGGGAGACAAAAGGGTGACACTCCCCCCATCCTGGCCAAGGAACCTGGTTCTACGGGAGAGGGGAGGACCTATCCCATCCAGCTCTGTGGGCAGGCAGGGTGCAAGCACAGCCTGCTCCAGCCAAAAACCCCAGTGAGTTATCACCTAGTAAGTTCCAACTGTGTGGGAGAGAGGGACTGTCCTGCCCTGGGACCAGAGAGGCCCGGGTCACACAGTAGAGGCCGAGATGCACCCAGGCCTGCTGGCATTATCCTAACACTGCTTCTGAGTGTGATTCAGTTCCTCCATTCTGCACCCATGTGCAGCCTCGGAGCCTGGCGTGCAGTAGGTGCTTAATAAATGTCAGCTGACTGAGCACCTGAGGACAACTTTATAGGTTCTCCTAAGCTGCCACCCACATAGGAGCAGTGACCAGCACACTCCTGGACCCCTGCCTCTCCTGTGCCAGCTTCTCCCCCTCCTCTGCCAGATTGGGGCTTCCTGGGTGCAGTCCTAGCCCGCTGCTCTCTCCAGCCCAGTGGCTTTAGCTTCCCGCCCTGGGTAAAGATGCCCGCATCCAAAGTGACAGTGATCTTGCCCATCCTGGGTCGTGGGTGTGAGGGCTGCCCAGATAATGCAGGGGCTGCTCCTGCCTCTTTCTCCTGAGGATACAGCAGCTCAAGCAAAAACAGTCCTGGGGCTTCCCTGGTGGCGTAGTGGTTGAGAGTCCACCTGCCGATGCAGGGGACACGGGTTTGTGCCCCGGTCCGGGAAGATCCCACATGCCGTGGAGCGGCTGGGCCCGTGAGCCATGGCCGCTGAGCCTGCGCGTCCGGAGCCTGTGCTCCGCAGCGGGAGAGGCCACAGCAGTGAGAGGCCCGCGTACCACACAAAAAAAAAAACATTCCTGGACCTCAGTGAGGTCTGTTTGCTTTGTGGTACCTTTTCTTCTCTGTGTCTGTACTCACCAAATGGGTAACAGGAGCAAATGAGATTATGTGTGTGAGGGGCACATAGTGGGGCCCTCGATGTTTTTTATTTCCACTATCCAGGAAGTTGCCCCTAAAAGGGACACTCTATTACCCCAAACCTGCTTTGACTAGCAGCAAAGCCAAATTGCAACGCTCATCTTTTGTGCAAACCAAGAGTCCCTAGGCTCTGAGTGAGCAGAGTGTGCTGGGCTTCATGAGGCCAGGGAGGTGGGTCCCAGGGGTACCTCAAGGATGTCGGTGTTGGTGCGGCTCTCGTGAGGCTCACTGTACTCTGTGTACTTCAGTAGCACACGGTCCATGTCCGTGCTGGCGTACTGGAAGAGGCGGTTGGCGCTATTGAAGATGATGAGGGCGATCTCACAGTCGCAGAGTACACTTAGCTCATAGGCCTTCTTCATCAGCCCAAACTTCCGCTTAGTAAATGTCACCTGGACCCAGGACCCACAGGCGGGGCAGGAGAAGACAAAGATTTGGGATGGTGAGAGGGGAGGTGGAGGGGCCTAATTGTTGCCTGAACATGCCTTGTGATTCCATGCCTTTGCATGTGCTGTTCTTTCTGGCTATACTACTCCTTCTCACTTCTTAACATGGCAAACTCCTATCGATGCTTCAAAACCCAGCCCAAATGTCCTCTCCTTTGGTAAGTTTACCTTGGCCTCCAGGCAGAGCCCACACTCCCTCTCTGAGCTTCCCCAGTTCTGTGTCTCTCTCTGGTCCAGCGCTTTGAGTTGGGTGTATTTGTATTGAGTTCCACCTCCCCTGTGACTGGGGCTCCAGTCATCAAGGGGAATCAGTGAATTAATCATCATGAGAATGAGTAAAGGCTACATCTCAAACTCCTGACATTGCATCAAGTCTCCTTATTCCCTTGCAGTTCTCCCAGATGGCCAGACCTTTGCCCAGGCCATGTCCCCTGCCAGGAATGCCTTTCCCCGAACCACTGGCCCACCCACTGAACTCACCTGCCGATTCCTTTGGTCCAGAATGCGTGAGATCTGAATTTTCTTCCTCCCCATTGTCCCAGGCTGGGTGGAGTGTCCTTGGTCTGGGGGTTGAGGTGGGGAGGAGAAGAGGACAGAGTAGGTGGGTGGAGAGTGGGGACAGGCACCCCAGTCTACCCCCTATCTTCCTCCTGCCCCTGCCAGGTGCTGAAAGGGAGATGATGGGGGAGATCAAGGCAGGCTGGGTCATCCCCACAGCCCACACCCTCGACCAGCCCAGGATGCAGCAAATGCTCATTGAACACTTTCAGATCAATGTTTTATAAGGAGAAGGCTGACCAAGGGGGAAAGATTGAGAGGTATGGGTGCCCCCACCTGAAGCTTTAAAGCAAAACAAGCTGGTAACTGTGGGACCTAGAGGGAGCCTGACCCCGTATCTGTGCAGCGGGGATAACAGTGTGGTGCATTGCCCAGTGCTGCTGGAGCATAAAATGAGCTAACCCACAAAGGGCATTCAGATCTGCCTTGCAGACGGCAGGTGCTGTGTATGCACTGCTGTTATGAATACTGGCGACAGCTTAAAAGTTCTCAATAGGCCAGGTTGGAGGGCCATCCAGTGCTGGTACCCAGTGGTGCTCAGTGATCCTGAGCCTCTGAAAGTAAGCCTGGTCCACACAGCAGACACTTTTGAACTCATTCAATCCCACAATAGCCCTTTGATGAGCAAGGTTGAGGGCTGTGGTTACCAGAAAACATATATTAAAAATATATAAAACATATATTTAAAAACTGTACTGAGGGGCTTCCCTGGTGGCGCAGTGGTTGAGAGTCCGCCTGCCGATGCAGGGGACACGGGTTCGTGCCCCGGTCCGGGAAGATCCCACATGCCGCGGAGCGGCTGGGCCCGTGAGCCATGGTCACTGAGCCTGCGCGTCTGGAGCCTGTGCTCCGCAATGGGAGAGGCCACAACAGTGAGAGGCCCGCGTACTGCAAAAACAACAACAACAACAACAAAAGAAAAACGGTACTGAGAGTGGAAAAAAGACTAGAAGGAAATGCTCAATCTGGGAGTCAACGCTGGGTGGAAATTTATGGGTTTTTTCCCGTTTTTAAAAATTGAGATGCAATTCACATAACATAAAACTTGCCATTTTAACGTATGCAATTCAGTGGCATTTAGAGTATCCACGACGTTGTACAACCATCACATCTATCTAGTTCCAGAAAATTTTCATCCTCCCAAAAAAAGACCCCAGCCCCATTAGCAGCCACTCCCCATTCCCCTCCCCTCAGCCCCTGGCAACCACTAATCTATGTTCTCTATGGCTTTGCCTGTTCTGGACACTTCGTATAAATGGAATCATACAATGTGTAGGCTTTTTGTCTTTTTTTTTTTTTCCTTTTTGATCTTTTGAATTTTCTAACATTTCTCCCTCAGTGATTATAGATTTCTATTTTAAAAATTGTGTGTGTGTGGGGACTTCCCTGGTGGTCCAGTGGTTCAGATTCCACGCTTCCAGTGCAGCGGGCACGGATTCGATCCCTGGTCAGGGAACTAAGATCCCACATGCTGCGTGGCATGGCCAAAAAATAAAAATAAAATAAAAAGTTGGGGGGAAGCATAAGAGAAACCCTATCCCTGCCCCACCATCCAGCGGGAGGAGGGGAGAATGCCCTGGAAAGACTTAAGCTTGGGACCCTCAGACTGGGGGATGGGGTGGGCCCAGGCAAACTGGAGAGAAACTCTGGACCTTCCTTGTGGGGATCTTGGATTTCCCTGGTGGGGGCCCCAAGGGTGAGAATGGGCAGCTCAGTGAGGGCAGCATGTACCCAAGACACGGTCCAGGACTTTCCCAGCAGCCCTCATGCAGGACTCCTTGGAATCAAAGAATCATGTTGCCTGTTTAGCGGCACCCACCCCACTATACAGACAGCCGCTCCATGGCCCCCGAGATCCCCTCTGCCAACTCTATGACCACACTCCACTCCCCCATCCCTCCCATGTCATAGGTGGCTGAGGCCTGCCCAGGGTGAAGTGGGTCTGCTCTCAGGTCTCAGCCAGCCTCTGAACAGAAGAGCGGTCTTTAGCAAGGGAGGCCTCTCCCTCGGCCTCAGTTTGCTGTTCTGTGAATGGGGTGGGTATGAAATACAGAGTACCTGGCACAAGGCCTGGGAATGAGCTCTTGGGAAGTATAGGGAAATGTAGGTCTGTCTCTGGGAGTAGCCATACCTGCTTCCCACACCCCAGCCCGAGGGGTCTGAGCAGGGTGCCTCATCTTCCCACAGACCCAGGGCTGGAAGTATGAGATGCCCCAGTCTGTCATATGTGGCCCGCTGTGTGACCCCAGACACACCCTCCACCTTCTCTGGGTTGGGTCTCTGAGTGGTCACAGCTATGCAAATCCCAGGCCAACGAAAGCCCCCATCTCAGCCCCCCAGCTCCAGCTTGACTTGCTAAATTTAACCTCTGGGGCTAATTTTAATCCCCGGCTGGAATCAGGCTAGTTCCCACGGCTGGGGTGCGTTATCCCCGCCCTGACAGGTCCCTGGGGACAGAAGACGGGCACTGGCCGGGAGGTCTCGGTGCCAAGATGACTCAGGAAATGCCCCCAAGCCTGGGGTCCCATGGGAACATGGGACTTGGACATGAGTCTCTGAGCCTGGATGATCAACTCTGGCCCCTTCTCAATCTGTCCCCATTTTAGACAAGGACATCCTGGCTAGGGCAGGGTTCACATAATGGGGGAGCCCCAAGAGTCAGAAGGTCAGGGGGGGTTTCTCTGAACTGAGACCCAAGAGCCAGACAGGAAGTAAGTTCCAGGCAGAAGGAGTGGCAGGTGCAAAGGCCCTCAGGAGGGAGGAAATGCATCAATAAGACTAGAGTGAGGAGGCCAGCAGGAGAGGCTTCAGAGGCAGGGCCACTCTGGGTCCTCTGAGCTGCAGGGAGGCCTGTGGGTTTTGGTCTAAGAGAAGTATACAGCCGTGGGAGGGCTTTGAGCAAGAAGGCACACGACTTTTGGGGCTTCCCTGGTGGCGCAGTGGTTGAGAGTCCGCCTGCCGATGCGGGGGACACGGGTTCGTGCCCCGGTCTGGGAAGATCCCACATGCCGCGGAGCGGCTGGTCCCGTGAGCCGTGGCCGCTGAGCCTGTGCGTCCGGAGCCTGTGCTCCACAACGGGAGAGGCCACAACAGTGAGAGGCCCGCGTACCACAAAAAAAAAAAAAAAAAAAAAAGAAGGCACAGGACTTTAAAAACTTGGCCATGGCTGCCATGGGAAGCAGGACAGTTGGGGGCAGGGGTAGAGATGACAGGAAACTACCGGGAGGCCAGGGCTGTGTCCCTCTGGGCAGAGACTGGGGGTGAGGCCCCCTCTGTGCTATGCCTGAATCCTGCACTTTAAGTCACTGTACTCTAGGGCTCTTTGGGTCCTCTAGAAGCCACTAGGTCCTCTGCCATCTCTGGAGCCAGGCCTGACAGGTAAAGATGGGCTCACACAGGGGTTTGAGTCTTCTGAACTTTGATGACCTTGGAGCCCCCAATCCTCACCCAGGAACCAAAGTCATCCCCTGCCCTGGTCCTTGAGGGATCTACCCAGCACAGAGCTGACCATGTCCCTTCACTGTTCAAGCACTCCTCACGGCCCCTCACTGCCCTCAGGAGGAAGGAAGCTTCAGTCCTCAGCCTGCCATTCAAGGCCCTGCCCCAGGGACTCCCCTGGTGGTCCAGCGCTTAAGACTTCGCGCTCCCCAATGGTTAAGAATCCGCCTGCCAATGCAGGGGACAAGGGTTTGAGCCCTGGTCTGGAAGATCCCATGTGCCGTGGAGCAACTAAGCCTGTGCGCCACAACTACTGAGCCTGCGCTCTAGAGCCCATGAGCCACAGCCAACTGAGCCCGAGTGCCACACCTACTGAAGCCCACATACCTAGAGCCTGTGCTCCGCAACAAGAGGAGCCACTGCAATGAGAAGGCCGTGCACCGCAATGAAGAGTAGCCCCCGCTCGCCGCAACTAGAGAAAGCCCACGCGCGGCAATGAAGACCCCACACGGCCAAAAATAAATAAATAAATAAATAAAAAGAAAGAAAAAAATTAAAAAAAAAAAAAAAAAAAAGACTCTGCGCGCCCAATGCAGGGGGCCTGGGTTCAATCCCTGGTCACGGAATTAGATCCTGCACACTGAAATGAAGATCCCGCGTGCTGCAACTAAGACCCGGCGCAGCCAAATAAATAAAATAAATTTTTTAAAAAGTAAGAAAGGCCCTGCCCCAATCAGCTCCTGCCCACCGTTCTCTACCTTCAACAAAATATCTCTGCCTGAAAAGCCCTTGTTGCCCCTTCTGCACCTGGCCAACTCTGATACACATTTCAGAAACCTAGCTCAAAAAAATCCATTCCTCCGTGAAGCCCTCCCTGCCCTCACTCTGGTCTCCCAGAGCCTCCATCCATCCCCTCCAGTTCTGACTCTGTGGGGCTAAGGGGGTCGTATATCCAGCTCTCTCCCTCTCCCCAAGACTGGAAGACCCTCAGGACAAGTCAGAGGGGTGACTGGGAAGATTTGGTGAAGGGAGCAGGTCAACAGGGACACATCTGAACTCCCCCCAGCTTCCCTCAACAACTTCCTCTCAGACTCCCCCAGCTGACTCCCTACCCAGAAATACACAGGCATGCAAATCCAGCCACTCAGCGTTGACCTGCCTCAGGCCCAGGTGTGAAGGGCCAGCCAAGGAATGCGGAGGCAGGCGGAAGGCCCAGGGTGTGCATATATATTTGTACTCACATGCAAATCCCCACCCCAGGCAGCAGACAGACCTGGCGGCCCCTTCTCCAGATGTTGGCGTGACCGGAACTGCTGGGGGGAGGTGGTGGTGCGTGCTGAATCTGCAGGGCACGAGGGGGGAGGCTGAGGTTAGGGGAGTATTCTTCTGTGCGCATGTCCCCTCCACCCCCACCAATGTCCAGCTAGAAAGCAGAGAGCTTGTGGCATCTGCCCAGCAGAGAGGCACAGGTGGACTCATCGACCCAGGAAAGGGAAGAAGAGTCAGGAAAAATGCAAGAGGGCGTCTTAAAGGAGGAAGCATGTAGTTGGGCCTCAGTGGAAGGGCTGGATGGGGCCCTGAGCAGATGGACGGGGGAGTGGGCATTTGAAGTCAAGAGTCCAATACCTCCCACCCCTTTCTTTGCCCCCCATACTTGGCATTTATCAAGTGCCAACCATTGTGATAAACTGACCTCAAAAGAAGTAGAAAGCTTAAGTAGACCAATGACCACAGAAGATTAGAAAAGTGACTTGAGACCTACCATTAAAAGGACAACAGGCCCCGATAGTTTTATGGTTATTTTATCAAATCTTAAAGGACAGGAAAGTGAAATGTTCTTTAAACTACCTCAGACCTTTGAAAACAATGGGAACTGCCCAAGTCATTTTATGAAGCTCTTGTAGGTCAGAATCTAAGTCTAAAAAGAGAGAAGTATTGACCACGAAAGGGGCAATGTTAGAAGCCAGGGATTTCAAGGAAGATCTCTCTGAAGAGGTGACATCTGAACTGAGACCCAAAGACCAAGAAAGACACAGCCAAGCAAAGGAAGAGTCAGTTGTGGGGAGATCTGGTGCAAGGGTGTTCCTGGCAGGGGGAACTGCAAGGGCAAAGGCTCAGAGTGATCATGAGTTTGGCATTTTGAAAAAAAGCAAAGAAATCTCTATGGCTGGACAGTGCGAGCAAGGGAGAGAGGGGAGGGGACTGGTGGTGGGGAGAGTTGTGGCACTTGGATCACATAGGTCCTTGTGGGCCACAGTGACGAGTGTGGGTTTTACTCTGAGGGCATTAGGGAGCCACAGAGAGTTTGGAGGCAGGGGAGGGTCAGGATATGATTTTACAGTTTAAATAATCCCCTTGTACTTCCATGCATTGCTGGTGGAAAAAGAAAGAAGTAGAGCCACTCTGGAAAACTGTCTGGCACCTACTAAAGCTGAACATGCATCTACCCTTTGACCCAGCAATGCTTCCCTTCAACATTCACCTAAGAGAAAAGTGTCCGTGTTTTACCAAAGGACACAGACAAGAATGTTCTCAGCAGCCTCATTTGTCAGAGCCCCAAATTGGAAACAACTCAAATGCCCTCAATGGGAGAACTGGTAAATGATTTTTGGTAGATTCTATGCAAGACTACTATACAGCACAGAAAAATGATGCATTCCACCTCCATGCCACCACACAGGTGAATCTCCCAGACCATGTGCCGGTTCAGCAATACTGGGCTCCCTAGAGAGGACACACCATGTGATTCCATTTATATGAAGTTCCAGAACAGGCAAAACTCACCTACAGTGATGGATATGAGCACAGTGGCCACCTGGAGCAGGTACTGTGACAGGACAGCGGGAGTCCGGGGACTGGGGTGTCCTGTTCCCCGGGCCAGGACCTGGATACATAGATGTGTTCAGTTTGTGCAAATTTTTTAGCCCTACTCCAACGATTTTTGCATTTTTCTCTATGTGATTTATCTCAACCAAAAGATTTTTTTAAAAACCTCATCCCTGGGGACTTCCCTGAACGTCCAGTGGTTAAGACTCTATGTTTCCATCATAGGGGGCATGGGTTCGATCCCTGGTCTGGGAACTAAGATCTCACATGCTGTGCGGCGCGGCCAAAAAAACAAAAACCAAAACAAAACCCAAAACAAACCTTGTCCCTAGTCATGGCTGCCATGAGAAACAGCATCTGTCTGCGCAGGAGCAAGGTGCCGGGAGAGGCTGGGGCAGGTGTCTAGGTGGGAGATGTGGGGCCTGAACTGGGACGGGGGCTGCAGGTAGGCAGAAGAGGATGGATTGTTTGGCGACCAAGGGGACAGGACGTGCTGGTGGCATATGCCTGGGGTTGGGAGGGGGCCTGGGGCCTCAGGCCTGAGCGTTGTTCTGGAGGGGGGAACTAGGGGTACAAAGGAAGATTTCATGAGTGCCTGGAGCATCATAAACCCTCTAAGGTGATACCTGTGGTCACTAAGTCCATCAACAAACACCGCTGCAGTCCTTCAGGCCATGACTGTCATCTCTCTCTACGAGGTCTCTTAGCTCCCTGGTGATGGAGATGGGGGTCTGGAAGGAATCCCACCCTCCCACTGACCCTTCACTGCTGGCCTCTCCCTGTGGAAGGACTCAGTTTTCTCACCTGTAAATGGGAGGGAGAATCCTTCTCCCACCAGCTGGGGAGGAGGGGGCAGTGGAGGGATCTATCAACCTTGGCTTCTGGCCTCCCAGAAGCCAGAAGGAAGAGGGGCCTTGGAACTGGGGATGCTGAGTCAGCGTGCCATCTTGCAAGACCACAGTGACACTTACTGTGACACGCTGGGAGACATCAGACCCCTACTTCCTCCCCCACAAAATGGGTCACAGAATCCTGATATCAAAGGCTTTGCAGTGAGGTTTGAGAGAAAAGATCAGGAAGAGTCAAGTTCCCCTTCTTGCCTCCCAGTGGGTCTTTAATGGAGGGACAAGTGGCAAAGTCACGCTGCCAGACCCTTGAGCTCAGAGGCCTCAGTTTGGTGGGGGACCCAGGCCGGCGAGGAAAGGAGAGGAGGAAAGGAGAAGTGAGAGGCAGGTGGGTGGCCTGGGGGAGATGAGGGCCCGCGGGACGCGGCGAAGCGGGGAGGGGGCGCTGCTCCTGGGCCCTGCAGCAAATCAGGCCGGTGGCCCCGCCTCACGCAACCCAGGCGGTGGTTTCATCACCTGCTCCCCAAGTATCTCATTACAGGAGACAGGAAGAGCCCCTTGGAAAGTCGGGACCCCCCCGCCCCTCTCTTGAGGGCTCCAGCGGCTCCCACCCCAGCTGCTGGCGACACCCCTCCTCCCCGAGCCAGGGCCCTGGGCCGCCTCCTCCCCTGGGAGCCTGGGGAGATGGTGGCCCAGGTAGTTGGGGGGGGCACTGTGGGTGACCTAGGGGCTGGCTCAGCCCACAACAGCCCCTGGAGTCCCTCACCTGCCCTGGGGAGAAGGCGGGCTCTAGCAGTGACTACTGTGCAACCAAACTTCTCTGGGCCTCAGCTTCCTACCCCAGAAGATGGGGAGAGTCGGCGACACCTCCCTGAGTTGGGGGGCTCTCTGGAGATAATATCGCCCTCTTTCTCTATGCAGGCAGCTTTTGCCATCACTGGGCCTGACCCCTCCCAGAAGGCCTTGGGGTCACCTCTCCTCAGCCCTGGGGTGCCCAGCTCAGAGTGAGGGCCCCGGGCAGACCCAGGAAGGGTGCTGGGGACAGGGGGTCAGGGAGAAAGCTCTTTCCTCCTACGTACAGATGGGGGGGTTGGGAGATTCCCCTCGCAGGGAGACCCCCCCAAACACATGCATCACCCCTAACACCCACATACATAAGTCCCCAAAACACATGCAGTCCACAATACATGCAGACCCCTCCCAAACCCACACGGCTTGCCAAACACACACATCCCCAAAACACACACAGAGGCCTCTGCACACGCAGA
Organism: Orcinus orca; assembly: GCF_937001465.1. Lineage (NCBI taxonomy): Eukaryota > Metazoa > Chordata > Mammalia > Artiodactyla > Delphinidae > Orcinus > Orcinus orca. The sequence goes on along the minus strand of NC_064561.1, from coordinate 10,944,539 downwards.
TGCCCAACTACATGCAGACCCCTCAGACACACACAGAGTCCCCCAACACCTGCCGATCCCTCGAATGTACACAAACCCCCCAATATATGCAGATGCCCCCAAACACACGACCCCCAACAACATGCAACCCTCCTAGACACACACAGAGCTCCCCAAACACATGTAGACTCCCCAAATCCATGCTAGTCCCCCATTATAAGCAGGCCCCCAGACACAGATAGGGCCTCTATCCCCTGCAGGGGTATCGCCCACCCTCTGGCTTCCTGAGGCAGGGTGGGAGCACCCCCCAGGGGAGAGATGTGGGTTCGGGGCTGGGGGTTCTGAGGGTGGGGTGTGAAGATCTCACGGATCGCACGTACGGACACTGCATGGGGAACACAAGCTATGCTGGTGCAAGGTGGCAGGGGGTTGAGGGGATCTTCGGGGTATTCCTGGGGACTGTGGGGGTCTGAGGGTGGGGTGTGTTACCCACGTGTGGCTCTGAATCCCAGAAACCCAGAATGTTCCAGCTGGAGGAGGCCCTTTGCGGGGGTCCCTTTGTTTATAGACCTCTCTGGCATTCATGGGGAAATGGAGGCCCAGTGGGGGACCCTCAGACCCACTTCCACAGACCCCTCCCCAGGCCTGCTCCATGAGTTGAGAGGTATGATGGCCTGGCTGTGGCTATGGGCACAGCCAGATGGGGGTATCGACTCCACTGTACACTCATTGCCTGACATGCTCCAAGCCTCAGTTTCCCCATTTGTCCAATGGGCCCTGGGGGCACCTCAGGCACACACCCACGTGTCCCTCTACTTTAGACAGGCCTCATCTACCAGCAGATTCCCAGCTCACCTTCCGCCCCTTTCCAGGCACCTGAAACACCAGCCCCAGACAGACCTGCCACTTGCCCATTGCCAGGCTTTTGCCCCCGCTGTGCCCTCTCCCTAGAACGCCCTTCTCAGACTCACCCAGGTCTGAGACGCTGCTACATGTCCTTCAAGCCTGGGCAGAAATCTCTCTTTCTAGAGGTGCTAATTTCCCCAGACCAGATTTCTCTTTCCCTGTGTCACTTAGTCCTACCAGATATTTTTGGTGCTTCTTTGTTACTTTCTTTGATGATCCTGTTGCCCCACTAAGATGTCCGTTCCACGAGGGCAAGGATGGAGTCTTCCCAATGCCCGGCACACAGTAGGTCCGCAATCACCCTTCCTTGAATGAATGAGCAAACAACTGCTTAACAAACGGAAGAAACATCAGCAACAGGTTCCGTTTTAAATACCTCATGGTTCACAAAACAAATTTGAGGTCCCATCTGGCCCACAGGCCGCCAGTTTGAGGGGGCCCCTGCTCCCCCACTCCTCTCTAAACAGCCCACAGCACGACAGCCCACTGGACGGTGCTCATGCTTCTCTCAGGCCAAGGGGCTGACCCTCTGAAGGTTCCAGTGCCCGCCGTGGAAGGAAACTATGTCCCGGGGTCATGCAGGACCTCGCTGCCCTCACTGTCCACTGAAGGTCCTGCCAGGAAGGCCATTTTCTCTGTCATGGCCACTGCAAATGGAGACGTGCCCCATCCCACCTCCCGTGGGGCTTGGGACTCCTACCCCTGGCGCTGAGAGAGACCATACATTCAGAACCCAACTCTGCTATCTCACACAGGTCAGAGCCCTCGGCCACTGAAGGCCCCCAAAGATGTCCCCTAAGCTGCGGTGGCAGCTGCAGGAACAACCCAAGGCTTCTCTCTCTTTGTTCCAAAGAAAGATCTCCCCGTAGGGCCCCAGAAATTCATCCCCAGAGGCCCAGACCTCCCAGCTTGGGAAATTAGCACATCTGTCAGAGCTGAGAGGAAGACACTCAGCCCATAGCCCAGCAGACCCAAGACGCAGCCAGTGGGGAACCCAAGATGGGGCCTTTGAGGCATCCCTGGTCCCCACTTTCTTCGCCAAGAAATGTCTGGGAGCTGACCAAGGTGCCAGGGACGCAAGGGCAGGGAGTGGACAGACCCGTCTGACCTTTCCCATTGCCCAGTCTGGTGGGGGAGACGACAGACACGTAAACTGTCAGGGACAGAGCCCTCACCAATGAAATTCTATAGGGCAGGGGTCCCCAACTCCCGGGCTGTGGACTGCTACCGTCTGCAGCCTCTTAGGAACCTTGCTGCACAGCAGGAGGGGAGTGGAGGGCGAACAAGCGAAGCTTCGTCTGCCGCTCCCCATCTCTCACATTACCACCTGAACCATGCCCCCTGCCCCCAGTCTGTGGAAAAATTGTCTTCCATGAAACCAGTCCCTGATGCCAAAAAGGTTGGGGACCACAGCTATAGGGGGAGGCAGTGGGGGAGGTGGCAGGGGAGGGAGCTGCTTTGGAAAGATGGGCCAGAAGGGACTTTTTGAAAAGGGGATCTCAAGGACTAGAGGACACCAGCCATGAAGGGGTGTGGGTGAGAGACTGCCTGGTGGAAGGAATGGCAGGTGCAAAGGTCCTGAGGTGGGAATGTGCTGGGTGGGTTCCAGGTGCAGGCGTGGATGGTATTGCCAGGTATGGGTGAGCGAGGGGCATCTGGAGACAGAAGAGGGCAGGGAGGCTGCAAGGGGCCTTGGGGATCAGGGTGAAAGAGTGGGCTGTAGAGCAATGGAGAGTCATGGAGGGTGTATGAACGGGGGTGGGGGGTGGCTGTGGTGCAATTCAGGATTTTCAGCAGACTCCGTGGCTGCTGTGGTGAGAAGTCCTTTGGGAGCAGGAGGCCAGGACAGCGTCCAGTGGGAGAGGGTCGGGGCTCTGATTGTGGAAACTGGACAGAGGCAGGCCTGTGCCCACAGCAGTGACTCATTATCACAACTTGCCTGGATTGTTCCCTTCTGAGGACCCAACCTCAACCTGTGGTGAACCTGAACCTGGAGGAGATCAGGACAGGAAAGCTGACAGGCCTGAGGCTTGCTTGGCCCCTGGTGGAGGGTGGGATGCGGGTGGACCTGGATGGGGCTCACAGGCACGTCCACTCATAGTCATAGTTCGGATGGCCCCTCCTGTTACTGAGTGCCTGCTGTCTGCCCGGGCCCATGCTCCACCTCACTTACACACAGGACCAGCTTGACTCAGATAGCCCAGTGAAGCGGAGACGGCTGCCCTGTTTTATACAGGAGGAAGCAGGCTCCTTCCCAGGGCCACACGGTGGGACCCCAGATCCTCGCTCAAGCGTGGGCTTATACCACAGGGTTCTCCGGCCGTGCCCCAAATTCACCCTCGCCGACCCAGTCTGGGAAGTGGGCCTGGGCACCAGTGGGATCTGAGACACTCATTCCTGAGTTCCCTGGGGCCAGTGAGCAGCCTCACAAGCCCCCCCCCCCCACAAGATGCAGGCTCAGCGAGGACCTCTGGGAGGCTGAGAAATGGGACCCAACCACTGTGTACACCCCACTCGGATTCATGGGCCTGGGCTGGGGTGACCTCTCCAACCCCACATGGGATCCCAGGAGTGTGATAAATACTCTCTGACAAATGACATCTGTCTCCAGGTGCATATGTGCCTCTAATATTCCAGAAGGTCAGACCCCCAACATGTCTATACTCATTGCATCTGAGTTGGGGTGACAAACGATTTTAATTCCCTTTCTCCTCTAATTTGCATTTTCTAGATGTCTGCCTGGTTGGGTAATGATTTAATGAAATCAATCATTAGTTGGAGATGGGAAGTAAGATCGGGCTCAAATTGCTCAGGTCACAGGGTCAGAAAGGGGTAGCGATTTGTCTGAGGTCACACAGAGAGGAGAGAGGAAGCTGGGGCCCCTCACTCCTGGCTTTAGTTCTCCTAGGGGCTGAGGGGCAGCCTTGAGCCCGTCCTTTCTCTGAGGGGCCTGCGTGTTTCCACCTGGCCTCAGTCTTCCCTCCTGCAAAGTGGCAGCTTCAGACCAGATAGCGAGTTCCCAGCTCTCGCAGGTGAGACCCCAGGACTCTAAATGTCCCAAAAGTCCATTCCCTGGAGGCCAAGATTCACTCCTGGACTCAGACAGGTAGTGGAAGGCAGGTATGGGGACAGGAGGGAACAAGGCTGACTTCTCCCAAAGCTCCTTTGACCTTTGAAATCAAACCCCATACACTTGTACTTCCAAGTCTAAATACTTTTTTGAACCCCGTTTCCTTCACCCCAAGAGCCTGAAAGTTCTCATCCCCGACGCCAAAGATCCAGAGGTCCTGACCTTCCCCAGTGAGGATTCTCAGCTGGTCAGGCAGAAGGCCTCAGCTATTTCTGACTTCTTGGGTCTGCAGCTTGGGGACTGGGAATAGCCAGGGACCCCAGTTGGCAACGTCTGCTGCCCTGGACCCTGAGAGAGGCAGAGGGTGGGGACCATGACCATGAAAGCAACGCAGCCACGGGCTTGTCATGTGCTGACAACCTCGGAGGGCTGTGACTATCCTTCCTATACCCATGGCCCAGATGGGACACTGAGGCACGGGGAGGAAGTGGCCCAGGCAGCTGTGGTGCCCCACTCAGGGCTCTGGGCCCACCATCCTGCCCTCAGCCACAAAGGCATTCTGTGGGCCCAGCTGAGGCCCCACGTTCACTGCATGAGGTGCAAACCCCATGGGGTGGATGAGGGTCATGGCGGTCACAGGCACACGTGGATGTCATGCCACTTGCAGGTCTGGGGCCGCGACACACAAGGGCACACCAACAGCAGGAAGGCATGGGGTTGTGGTTGTGCACAGGGGGCTCCAGGATGCACAAAGGGATGTGACCCAGGAAAGGGGACCACTATAACTCATAGTCGCATACCAGGGGCTCATGGCACCACAACTTTGGACTCACAATTCCCCAACTGACACAACCCTCAGACACATGCCCTTTGGACACACAACCCCTCAGACATGACACACACTCCTTCAGACATAACTCCTAGACATGCAACCCCTGGGACACTCACCCTTTCGGACACACAACCTCTCAGAACCACAACCCTTGACCGCCCCACCCCCCGAACACAACCCTCAGACTCACACCCCTTGGACACATACCCTTGGGACACACAAATCCAGGACACATAACCTCTCAAACTCACAATCTTAGGACTGCACACCTCTTAGACACAACTCTCCCTCGTACAGCAGGACATTCGGACTTTCAAACTCAACCCAGCCCACAGATGCCATTCAAAGGACACCGCAAAAACCTCGGCCCAACGCAACACGCACCTGCTACACCTGGACCCTCGGACGCTCGCGCACCGACCTGGAGGAAGCAGCTCAGAACCCCGAGCGCCCGGCAGCCGCAAGGGCCTTCGGAGTGGGCGGCCCCGCCCCCGGGAGCTGATTGGGCGGGGCTTAAATTTGCATAGAGGGCGTGCCACGGGCTGCGACGGACGGGCACTCGGGCGTGGCCGGGTCCCGGGAGTTCTGGGGCCCGGGACTCAGACGCGGGAAGACTCTGAGGTGGGGAATAGTATAATGAGGGAGGGGGGCCCGGGAGGGAGCTGGTTCAGACCTGCCAGGCTTCCCCTGATGTCAGTGGGCGACCCTGGCCTGCTGAGCCTGACCCTAATTCGGACCCTGTCTGTAACCCCCTGCTATCTCCTACTCTGGACTAACTTCAACCTGAGTGAAATGTAACTCCGACCCGGGACCTGAGGCCCCAGGCACCGAGACTTTCTCGAAGCCAACCCTGACCCTTGCTGTCACCCAAATGGAGGGACTGCAGAGAGGGGCTCTGGGGTCGCTGAGGGACCTCGCCCAGCTGTGTGCCTCCTGCAGCTGAATGTGTGACCCACGTGCTTCGACAGGAGGGTAACAGACCCCTCGGTGGCTGGGCGCCCTCCTCCACTTCAAAGGTCAGCTTCCAGGATTGGACCCCCTCCCTGGGATCCCAGCACCACCCAGCACAGGTCCAGGCCCAGAGGGGGATCAGAGCAGGATTAATGAGTGAATCAAGGTGGAAAGAATTACAGGATGAAGATGACTGTTGACTGGGCAATCCTGGAGAAGCCCCCAGTCTGAAGGAGGCAGAGCTACCACATACTCCCTATCCCTGTGGGATCAGAACTGGGCCAGAGGGGTCAGGGAGGGCTTCCCCCAAAGAGGGGTGGAGCATTTATACTGGGCCTTGAAGCATGAGTAGGAGTTTGCCACTGGTAGAAGAAGAGGGAACAGGACTTGCAAAGGTTCAGAGAAAGAGTGCAGAACATTCTTTGGTGGGGGAGGATGAAGCCAGAGCAGTGAGTGGAAGTAGATTGAGGTGGGCACCCAAAGAGAGGCTTGGAGATGGGGGAGGGGGTCCACTGGGGCAGATGAAAGGGGAGAGCAGGTGGGTTGCAATGGCTGCCTGGTGTCCACCTTCTAAGAAGACAACAGGAGGTGATTGGACCCCTGGACTCAGGGGAGAATATGTGGAGATATTAGTATGGGGGGGACACTGAAGAAGGGAACAGAGACCCTGCCTCTCCCCACACCTCAGTTTCCCCATCTGTGACATGGGCAGTTTGGACCCCCAGCCTGGGCATAGATTTCTCTTTGGACCAAAAAAACTAGGGTTCACACTGTGTCATAAAGGTGGGGATCAGGGTTCCTGCCTCTCCCACCCCGTCTTTGCTGCCCTTCAGTGTCCAACACCAGACACTCAGGTGTCCCAAGAACACACCAGGGCCTAGGCCAGGTTGGGGGCTTCTGCCTGGGCTCAAAGGCACAGAACAAGGCTTGGGGAGTGTGGAGGTGGCTGGGGAGGCCTGGGGCCCTCGAGAGCTGCTCTGTTTACCCAAGACCGCCTGCCTGCCTCTGATGCAACAAGCAGGCTCTGGTTACGTGAGGGCGGCAGCTGGAGCAGCTCTAGGAGCAGCCCGGGCTGGGCCAGCTGGGGCTGCCCACTATGGGCCACACCTCTTGCCCCCTCACCACTGGGGCTTGCTCCTGTGTTCTTGCCCCTGCCACGTTGTCTCCTTCCACCACTCATGGTGGAAACACCCTTCCCATTCCGGTCCATACCATCTTCTATCATTCACACCGTTTCCTATAATGGCTCCTTCTTTCTGCCTTTACCCCTGTTCCTGTCCTATACCCTCCCCCATCGCTGGCTGTGTTACCCCATGTGGACCCACACCCACCACTGGGCCAATCAAGAGTCTCGACCTCAGTCTTCTCAGATGAGGGGACACTCTTAGGTGCTGGAGTAAGAGGTTGGGGGGTTGAAAGGGAGATTTCGGGGGAGAAGGGAATGGAAAAGGCCAGAGAGGAAGATCTGGGAAAGGGGCCTGGAAGACGGGGAAGGTGGAGACAGGGATGGGAAGGTGAGGAGGTGTAGAAGCTGCTCCCCCCAAGTCCCCCTCTCCAGATCCTCTCCCAGAATGTCAACAGGGGAAGCCTTTGAAGGATCCTCCATGGCAAGGACAGTGTGGTCCAGTGGGTAGGGCTTCAGGGTTCGAGGACCCTGGGTTCCCATCCCAGCTCTGACTCCCACTTGCTGTGTGACCTCAGGCCAGTCACTTCACCCCTCTGAGCCTGTTTGCTCATGTGAAAAGTGGGGACAATAGTAGTCTCTCCTCTGGGGGGGGAGAAGCGTTTCAAGGTCGGCCTCCAATGCCCCTTTCTCCTCCAAAAGCCTTACCTATCCCCCCTCCCATCTGTTGTTCTGACACCCCCATCCCTCCTTCTACCTGAGCGCTGACCCCGTGCTTTAGAAATGTCTCTGTCCAGCTCTGTCTCCCGGAGCCTGGGCCGTGTGTTGCGGTAGCACAAAAGGGGTGTTTCCATGGGTTTCTTGAAGAACTGGAGTCCTGGAGAGGGTCTGAGTAGCGTAGGGGCATGCGGACCAATCTTGGGGCATGCGGACCAATCTTGGGGCATCCAGAGGCCTTGCTGGGGGATGAGGCAGGGGCCAGGAAGGGGCTTCCCAGGGGCAGGACCCTCAGAGTACAGAGCAGGCCTGAAATAAAAACTAGGACTTGGGGCTTCCCTGGTGGCACAGTGTTTGAGAGTCCGCCTGCCGATGCAGGGGACACGGGTTCGTGCCCCAGTCCGGGAAGATCCCACATGCCGCGGAGCGGCTGGGCCCGTGAGCCATGGCCGCTGAGCCTGCGCGTCCGGAGCCTGTGCTCCGCAACGGGAGAGGCCACAACAGTGAGAGGCCCGCGTACCGCAAAAAAAAAAAAAAAAAAAAAAAAAAAAAAAAAAAAAAAAAAACCAAAAAACCAGGGGCTAAGAACAAAAAGCCAAAACTCAAGTCTGATTCCCATCCTGACCACTGTGGACCAACTGGAGACAAGTCACCGCCCTCCCGGGCCTCCTTTTACTCCATCCACAAATTTGAAGGAGACTGGTGGAGGGTGGGGGGGGCAGTTCCAACACTTAACCCAGGGAGCCCTTCCAGGTTACCCCCACCCGTGGGTGCTAGGCTCCCTACTTGAATGCCCCGTGGCACGGAGAGTTCCCTGTCGCTCTCCTGGCTGCCCACCTATTTCTGGGAGCAAGTCTTAGCGAGCTAGGTCTGGGCATGCCCACACCCTTCACTCCGGGCGGCGGGGGGAGGGGGTAAGTCGGCCAGAGCGTCGAGGCAGATGCGAGGTGTTGCTGGGTAATCTGGCCTTGCGGAGCCTTAGTTCGCTTTCTAGAAAATGGAAGCAAGAACGTATGAAGTGAAAAAGGACGGAGGGTCACGATGCACCCTTCAGGATCGGCCAAGACTGGGGACGGGGGCTTGAATCAGGGGCTAAGAACAGCTTGGAGGCGGAGTGCCCGGCCAAGGCTTTGCCTCTTGCGCCCCCTTGCGGCCGGCAGGGGACGGACGTTCGCCCGGCATGAAAGGCGAGCCGGCCACGCAGAGCAAATAACCAGCATCTCCGTGAGCCCCAGGATTTGGGGTGATGGGGCATCTAACAACCCACGTCCTGCACAAACATCTTTGAGAGTACTGGCTAAGGTCATGTTCAGGGGCCGTGGGTGACAGGGAGCCCTCGGAAGGTCTAGGGCATCTCATGACTGCCCCCCACTAACTCACAGCGCCTGAGCCATCCAAGGCTGCCTCTGGGATACATGCAGTTACCTCACTTAGCTGCCTGTCTGTCCAGCGGGTCTGAGCCCTGGAGCCAGGGTTGGTCTGTCTGGCTCACCAGGGCATCCCCTGGGCAGGCAGGGCCTAGCTCAGAGAGAACCGTCAATGATGGATACATGGCTGCAATGGCAGGAGGAGAGATGGACGAGAGGTGCCTTCAGAGTGGGTGGAGAGGGAGGGTGACTCTGTGGGGGTTACACACCAGGCAGGGCCTAAAACAGTGTGAACCTGAGGCTCTTCCCTCCCCCTCAACTGAGCTGGGGCAGGGGGAAGGCATGATGGTAGCACACAGGCCCCCAGTACACCCTAGGAGAGGTGAGAGAGGGCTGACCCTGTTTCCTGGTGGTGGGAGGCAATTATTAATACCTCCTGTGTTCCTGAACCTCCTCCCAGGCCCTCAGGCCCCTCCACAGCCCTGATACCCCACCAGGACCCTCTCTGTTTCCCCTAGGGTGCCCTTGGCCTTTGCCACCCCTCTCGCCCAACCACTTCTCTGGGCCAAACTGGGGGATCCTCCCAGAGCAGTGAGCCTGGGACCCACCCTGGCTCTACCCTCGACAACTCAATTCTGCTCTTCTTTATACATTTTGCTGGGCACTTTGTTGGCACACAGCTGGCCTCGGAGGTGTACAAACCATGGGCCATGATCTCCCAGGCTTGGAATTCGCAGGGATCAGATCAGCGTGGGCTCTTCTCAAGTCAGCAGAAACAGACTCAAAGCAATTTTGGCAAATACAGTAATTTTAGGGACTCATGAAACTGAAGAATTGAGATTTTCTAGTGTCAGGTACAGCTGGATCCAGGGCCCCAGGCAATGTTCTCAGGTCCCCTGGTCCATCTGCCGAGCTCACCAACCCCAGAAGGAAGATGGTACTTTTCCAGCAAAATCCTCAGGGAAGATCTCTCATTGGATCGCATGCCCATCTCAAACCAATCACTGTGACCTGGGAGGTGGGGGGCTCTGACTAGCCAGGCCAGGGTCCCACATCCACCCCTGGAGTTAGGGTGGCTTCTCCTTATGGTCTGAGCCTGAGGTGGGCATTTCTGCTCGAGGCAGAATGCAGTCCAGGCAGGCAGGTACACGAATGCCTGCCTCAGCCTGTAGAGAAGGTCCAGTCCAGCCTTCCTTGTTGAGATGGAGAAAGGTAGCACCAGGGAGGGTCGGTGCCAGACCCATGTCACACAGCATGTCAGAGGCAGGGCTGGGACCAAACTAGGCCAGGGTCTGCTCTTCTCTGTGTGATCTCGCACAAACAATGCCACCTCTTGGAGCCTCTCTTTTCCCCTCTGCATTTGGGTGACATCTGCCTGATAGGGCTGTCTGAGGATGAAAGATGACCCTTGTGAAGCCTCCAGCACAGATCTGGGCACACAGCAGGTGCATGTTCAGGATGACCCTTGTGAAGCCTCCAGCACAGATCTGGGCACACAGCAGGCGCATGATCAGGACTGTCATGGTGGCAGATACTGGTCCGAGGGGCCATGGCCGTGTCCATGGCCAGTGGGGGCGGGTAAGAATCCAGAGGCAGCAAAGCCTTGTCTCGGGACATTCATGGCTGGCCCAGAGGCTCCAGGCAAGAGCAAGAGAAATGCGCCGGCCACACTTACTTGGTCTTCTGTCCCTGCCAAGTCCCACAAGGCTGTGTCCAAGGGTCCAAGCTTTGGTCAGGCTGGGGGGCAAGAGGTGAGTCAAGGCGAGGTCTGAGAGACCCCTAGGGCTGCAGGGTAGCCCTGATGAGGTGGCGTCTGAGGAAAATCCTGGGCGAGGCTGAGGGAAGAGGTGAAGCACTGGGAGTTAGAGGGTCTGGGTGTGAATCCTGACATTTCCAGTCACTCGCCTCTCTGAGCCTCAGTTTCCTCTTCTGTAAAATGAGGCTGTGTGTAGAGCCCGGGGCCTGGAGAAGCAGGGGAGGCCAGGACTTGATCCTGTGAAGGTCACCTACAACCCTTGGGGGGGGGCAGTCTGGAGAGAAGTGGGAGTGGAGGCTCCGAGGTAGGGAGAGGGGGGCAATTCTGGGGAGCAGAGCAGGGTCTGTAGGTACACAGGTGGGATCGGGCGGAGCCACAGAGCAGTTTGTTCTGAGGGGGCGCGGCAGTAGCAGTAAAGGGACGGCAGATGACCCAGGATGTTCACGCCTTGCCTGGAGGCTCCAGGCAGGAGCAGGAGAAACACACTGACTGTGGACGGGTGGAGAGGGCAGCATCTCTGAGGCTTGAGGGTGGGAGGCACCAGGGCACAGGGGATAGGATGGGGGAGATTTTGGGGTGTGGGTCCAGACTGGTGGGCACCAATGGGTGGGGAAATGGGGTGGGTTGCTGACCCCCTTGGCAGCCCCTCTTGCTCCAGGCCCTCCCAGATGTCCCCCAAGTGACGCCACAGTCTGTGGGATTCCTCATCACCCCGATGCCCAGAGCTAAGCCTGTCACATAGCAAGTGCCCGATAAGAACTCTGACTGCACACCCATGAACTCTGCTGCCTCTTGGCTCTCGGGGCTGCTGCTCTAGGAGTTGTGGGGGCCCTGTCCCCTGCCACGCCTCCCTTGACCCTCTGAGAAGACCTCCACAGCACAGAGCACAATCACAGCAAATGAGCAGGGGGCTGTGAGAGCTACACAAGCTGCGGGTACAGTCAGTCCCTTGGGTACCTCCAATCTGCCTGTGTCTGCCCTGGCATGCCCTGCATGCACAGAATAACAAGACACTAGGCCTTTCTTGGTGCCACGCTCTCCTCAGATGGTCAACCACACCTCCCAGTACTGAAGCCCTCCTGCAGTCCTTGCCCATCTGGTCCTGGTCACGTGACTGGCCTTGACCAATGGGACAGCCATAACTGAAGCAAGGGAAGGCTGGATGAACACGTGCACACCAGGCGCCCAACCACCAGGAGAAGCTTGGGCTGTCCTGCTGGAGAGGCCACGTGGAGGACCAGACACCCCCCTCCCCACCAGCAGCAGACAGCACTGGTCAAGGGCCAGATGTGAGGCTACTTCTGACTCTCTGGCCCCATCAAGCTCCCACAAGAGCCACAAGTAGCACCCAGGTGAGCCCAGCAAAACTGCCCGGCTGAGTCCAACCCAAACTGCACGACCGTAAGCAGGCGAATGATTGGTGTCATAAGCCACTAAGTTTTGGGATAGTTTGTCATGCAGCAGTAGCTGACTGCTACAATACACATCACTGTATGCAGATGCGCCTAATGAAGCACTCTGACAGAAGGGAAAAGCAGAGACCAGAGTGGGGAGGGACTTGCTCAGGGTCACACAGCAGGTCAGCAGTAGAATGAAGATTCCAGAGCTGGGTGGATAACAGTCCTGCTGGGCTCCGCCTGAGACAATGTGTTTGGGTAAAGCAAGCAGCTGGCATGTGGAAGGGTATGGAAAATGAGGCTCCCCTCTGTCTTGGGGGGCAGGGGTCCTTGGGATCAGGACAGGGCCTGTGGCCTGGATAAGGGGCAGGAAGATGACAGAGAAAGCACAAGGGAGATGGGCTGACAACAGCCCCGAGCAGCAGAGGGCACAGGTGCCCCTACCCTCTACCCTCCCACGGATGAAACCATCCTACAAGCCTAGGGAGAAAACTCGAGTGGTTAGTCAAGTAGGTCCGTTCTTGGATGCCGAGAACGTGGGTTAGTTCAGAGCAAGGAGCACAGAGAGGCTTATGGCCCCACTTGGCACTGACCTGAGTCAGAGGGGCCAAAGCACCTCCAAGTCTCTTCCGGGATCAGGCTGAAGAGGGCGGGGGCGGTTCCTCGGGGCTGGAACAAAACATGTGCAGCGTCCATGAGGCTGAGGTCAGAGGCCATGAGGCCTGCTCGGCTAGGCTGGATTGTGCATTGGGGTCACAGTCCAGTCCCCCAAGACCCCTGGCCTGAGCCTTCAGGGCATCCTCTGTAAAAACGGGACCAGCCACCCACTTCAGAGGTTGTGCCTGGGTCTCGCGTATGACTGGGAGCTTCAAACCCCCAGGGCTTGCAAAGAGACGCAATAGCAGGTGAGTAGCTACTACGCAAGCTGCTACTGGTGCCTTTCAGAAGCACGGTGCATTTTTGCAACAGCAGGCAGAAGCAGGGCTTCTGGAAGCAGCTGGGAAACTGAGTTAAAAGTAAAAGCTATGGTTTTTGAGGCCCTACTGTGTGTATGGCACTGTGCAAGGTTTGACGCAGTGAACTCCAGTCCCAATGGCTGTCACCCACCCGGGCCAGAGCAGCCAGAGCCAGATGGTTATTTGGTGCAGGGGAACCATCGTGAACCCCTCTCACGCTACCCTCAGAGGGCAGGTTGCTGCACATCCCTTCTTACACATTTGCAAGGCCTTTTTGGTTTTTGTTGTTGCTTGTTTTTTGTTTTTAAGGCTTTTTTGGTTTTGACAGTTCTTTTGTCTCAATTATCACAGGCAGCAACACAGTTTTTTTTTCTAAGTGCCTGGTCGGGGACAGGCATACCAGAACCCCACACTGAAGGAGCCAGACGCATCTCAAGCTCGAGTGATGGCTTATAGCACGTGTGCATGTGTTTACATGTGTGTTTATTAAGTTCTAATGAAAACCAAAACAAAAAGAGCTACTTCTCCAAAAACTCTCTCCCCGGTATGTAAGAACTGTAAGTAGTTTTCATTTTTAGACCGTCTGGTCATTGGCTCAAAGCCTCTTTCAGCTCCGGGCGCCCTCCCAGCTGCCCTCGAGGCCCCTGCCCACCCCCTGAACCCGTCTCCCTTTCGCTCACCCACTGCAGCCACACCCACCTCAGATGTTCCTCCAACACACCCAGCTCACCAGGCCCCGGGCCTTTGCCCTGCCACTGACGTGCCTGGAGCACCAACCCCGGGTCATATCTGTCTGCAGGTTGTTCAAGCCTCTGCTCACACCTCTGCCGTCTCCCCAGAGAGGCCCCCCACAGCCCTTTTCCTCCTTCACATGTGTCTGAAATGTTCTTGTGTGTTCCGTGTTTACCTGGTTGCTGTGTGTCTCCCCGTGAGGCCACGAGCACACCTTTCTTGGTCACTACCGTGTCCCCAGCACCCAGCCCAGGGCCAGGCACACAACAGAGCTCAGAAGCTGGGTGCCGAGTGACTGAACTCTCCCACTACAGACGCCAAAGGATGAAAGGAAGTCACTGGCCACCATGAGATGAAGAGAGGGAGTTGTCTGAGGAGCGAGAAGTGGCAGTTCCTGGCTGAGCAGCGAAGGTCCTTACAGCAAGGAGGCTGAGAGCAGCAGGGGCGGGAGGTCCTGGGAACTACCTGTGGCCCTGGGCTGTGGCGTTCATGTGGTCTCGGATGCTGATGGCCTGTTTGAGGAGGCCCTCCACGCTGCGGAAGTAGACGCTGCTGTCGACAAGGTTCTTCACGGCGCTGAAATGGGAGGATGGATCCAGTCAGAGGCACCACGCTCTCTTCGCCCCCCAACCAGAGCTCAGCGGATGCCTGTGAGGGCCAGCACTCATCAGGCACCTGGAGGATTCCATGGGCCTCCCTGAGGGCTCCCTGTGGGCTTAAAGATTAGACTTCCCTATGCAACAGAGCACTGGATGGCAACATGCAACTTTCGCTTAACGGCTGCTAGATTATCTAATGCTTTGAAGGAGCTATAAGCACGCAAAAGTGACCTCAAAAATATCTTGCTTTCCTCTTAGGTAACCTATTCCTGCCTCTGAAGGAAGCTTGTCAACTGGACTGTGAAAAGCTCTAGAGGTGAGTTTAGACTCATCACCATTAGAGGGGCACTACTGCAAAGCTGTGCTAAGCTCTGGTGTTGAAGCTACATTGATGGATGTCTAATGAAAATGTCCCTTCCAACAGCACTACAGGAACATATTCACCAAGCCACGTGGGGCCTTGCTAACGCCAGAAAGTTGCCTGTGCAACGACACCTGCAGTAAAAATAAGAGGGTCGTTTTAAAGTCCTTCTGTTAAAGACAAAGAAATCACTCCCATTTATTATCAGTCAGGGACCTGCTTATGGCTATGAGATCAAAAGGCGGGAGCGTCGGCTGTTGCCGCTCCGTTAACTTGCTCATCTGACACCACCAAATGTAGTCAGCTTTCCTAGTGCCCGTCCACCTTGATAAAAAGCTATCTAGGGCTTCCCTGGTGGCGCAGTGATTGAGGGTCCGCCTGCCGATGCAGGGGACACGGGTTCGTGCCCTGGTCCGGGAAGATCCCACATGCCGTCAAGCGGCTGGGCCCGTGAGCCATGGCCGCTGGGCCTGCGCGTCCGGAGCCTGTGCTCCGCAACGGGAGAGGCCACAACAGTGAGAGGCCCGCGTACCGCAAAAAAAAAAAGCTATCTAACATAAGCTCACTACTGAATAGTTCACCCCAACCAATATACCATTTTAACATCTTTCAGTTTTACACCAACCATTAATGCTGCATAAAACATTTAGACAACTAAAAGGGCACTTTCATGTCCATAAAGGAAACAGTCTTTCAGCATTAGAGAAATTCACATCTCACTAAAGAGAAGTGCTCAGAGCTCGGAGCAGACTGGCCCCCTGCCTAGCCTAGGGCTGCTAAGCACTTGAAATATGGTTCATGAGACTGAGGAGCTGAATCTTCCATTTTATTTCATTAAAATTTAAGTGTAAACAGCCACCTGGGATCCGGGCTCCTGCACTGGATAGCACGGCTAGAGGAACTGGGAGAAAGTACAGACTGATTTGTTATTCCTTGAACCTGGACCTTTCTGATGAACTCTGGGCTGTCTGGGAACTATTCAGCAGCTGCGAGAAAAACTCCCATTTCTTTTCTACTCTTCCTGGAGCTAAGGAGGGTGTCTGTGACCACCATCCTCAGGAAGATGCCATCTGTCTGGGTCACCCTCCCGTCCCAGCGGAAGGGCCAAGGCTGGTGAAGGCAGAACTCCCAGAGGCACGACTTCCTGTCAAGGAACCTTCGACCACACAACAGAAACAGGCAGGCAAACCGCACAGTGCCACGGACGAGAGCTGCTGGGGAGTATCCAGCCTCCACCAAAACAACCCACAGCCCAAGCCAGAGGCAAACAGCACTCCTAATTACAGTCGCCAACTCCTAAAGCAAACGGAACAAGCCAGGTCATGAAATACAGTCATGGGGAACAGAACCAACAGGAGCACAGGAGGCAAGGCTGGCAAAGCTGCAACAATGGGAAGAAACACCAACTACTGCTTTTTATTCTCAGGCACGTCTTTCACTTGGGGTTAAAAAATCTGGATATTTAGAGAAAGTTAAACAAACAGAAATAATAAATGGTATATCCACGGTCACAGAAGCTTTATTCATAGTAGCCAAAACATGGAAGCAACCCAGATGTCCATCAACAGATGAATGGATAAACAAAATGTGGTCCATCCATATGATAGAATATTACTCAGCCCTAAAAAAGGAAATTCTGACACATGCTACAACATGGATGAACCTTGAAGACATTACAGTAAGTGAAAGAAGTTGGCCTCAGAAAGACAAATACTGTATGATTCCACCTATGTGAGGTTCCTAGAATAGTCAGATTCTTCGACAGAAAGCAGAATGGTGGGTGCCAGGAATGGGGGGCGGGAAACAGGGAGTTAGTGTTTAATGGGGACAGAGTTGCAGTTTTGCAAGATGAAAAGAATTCTGGAGACGGATGGTGGGGATAGTTGCACAGCATTATGAGTGTATTTAATACCACTGAACTGTACACTTAAAAATGGTTAAGATGATGAATTTGCATCTTAACCACAAGATAAAAAATTGGAAAGAAATAAACATTAAAAAATAAACAGTCATGTTCATGTTTTGGCCCTCCCCCCCAGCTGCCATCCACCCCACCAGCCAGTCTGTGGTCCCCAACTGTGGGTGGGAAACATTGGCCCCTTGAGGCACCTCCTGGAGTCCTTATCAGCCCCTCCTGTGACAGATGGGGAGGGGTTGAGGGCCAGAAGAAGCCAGCAAATAGCGAGAAGCACAGGTCTGGGCTGGAATTTTGCCCTGTGGCCAGGTGAGTCCAGATCCGCATGCCTCTACTCAGGCAGGGCAAGGCTCACAGGCAGCCGGCTGAGATGCCCCTGAACACCCGGGGCATAACAGGGCGACCGTGGCAGCGCGGAGGCTGTGGCGCTCACCTGCAGGCGTACTCCACCGTGTAGATGGCTCCCTGGCTTTGCTCCTCCCACCGCTGCATGTCAGCCTGCAGGGGGTTGGGGGCTGTTAGCAGGGGTGGCTGCGACCTCCATCCTCCCAGCTGTCTGGGATGGAGCACCCGAACACCAATCCCCATGGCTGTAGAGAGCAGCCCCCTCCAGCCCCTGATCTTTCCTCCTGCCACTCCCACGCCTCATCAGTCTGGGCTTTCTGTGAACACATAGCGACTATGGCTCAGGGCCTTTGAGCAGGCTGTTCTCTCTGCCTGGCATATCCTTCCCTCACACGGCTGCCTCCTTCTCACCACACAGGTCACAACTAATGCAGACCCTGCTGTCCCCTTCTTCCAAATCTGCCCCAGATCTGTCCACCCAGCCCCTATCTGGGCTGGTGACCATGTGCCTCCTTGCTGGTGTCCCAGCCTTGACCCCTGCACCAACAGAGTAGGCCCCAGCTCACAAGGTGCAGACCCTGGGAGAGGTTGGTGGCTGGGGCGGGGACGGCTCACCTTATGCTGGGCCAGCTCAGGCAGAGAGCGGCGCACGTGCTCCTGCAGCCGGTACAGGGCCACGGATGGCTCGTTGGCCAGGACGTAGACACTCTCAGTGAACTTGTCTGTTACTGGGTCCAGGATCGACAGTCGACAAAGTGGGACGGGAGGGTAGGGTGGACAGGGGGTCAAGGAGACAAAGCATCAGACTCCTGGTTGCTCAACCCGTGAGTCCAGCCAGAGTAAAGAGGAGTATCCAGTGTCCCTCCCAGTGGCTGGGTCACCTGTGGCCCCGGTGATGGGTTGCAGGAGATGGTCACAGCAGGGCCGAACAACTCCATCTGGGAGTCACAAAAGGGACTTAATCTTTTTTTTTTAAATAAATGTATGTATGTATGTATGTATTTATGGCTGTGTTGGGTCTTCGTTGCTGCGTGTGGGCTTTCTCTAGTTGTGGCGAGCAGGGGGGCTACTCTTCGTTGTGGTGCGCGGGCTTCTCATTGAGGTGGCTTCTCTTGTTGTGGAGCACGGGCTCTAGGCGCACGGGCTTCAGTAGTTGTGGCACGTGGGCTCAGTAGTTGTGGCTCGCGGGCTCTAGAGCGCAGGGCTTCAATCTTGATGACATTAATGTGTCCAGTGAATTCATGATCTTTCCCTTCCCAAACCCACTTACAGTGGACACTGCTACCACCTGCTCGGATCTACTCACATTCCTTTTACCCCAGTGACAAAATCCAAGATTCTTCTTCAGATGCCCACTGGCTACCAGACCCAAAAGTGCCTGGAAGTTTACATGGGTGGATGGCTCTCAGCCATGACTGACCACCGAGGGGTAGGAAAGCCCATGTCCTGTGCTGTGTGTCGAAACAACTCAGAAGTGTGACCCATCCCTGTGAGCTCCCCTGTGGGAACAGACTGTGGCTTCTTTCTGCAGGATTTTACCTGAGGTCACTCCTTGCTCAGCTTCCTCCCCGGCCCTGTCCTGTTTGCCCCCTCTCCTCTGTGGGGTTCTCTTGGTAAGTTGACTACACACAAATCCTCATCCCAGGGTCTGCTTCAACAAACAGCAGACAGCTGGTTGCCCCTGCCCTTCCTACCTCATCAATGAGCAGACCCTGCTTGTTCTGTCGCAAAACAGAGCCCAGAACTCACCCATTCTTTCTTTTTTCTTTTTTTTTTTTTTGCGGTACGCGGGCCTCTCACTGTTGTGGCCTCTCCCGCTGCGGAGCACAGGCTCCAGACGCGCAGGCTCAGCGGCCATGGCTCACGGGCCCAGCCGCTCCACAGCATGTGGGATCTTCCCGGACCGGGGCACAAACTCGTGTCCCCTGCATCGGCAGGTGGACTCTCAACCACTGAGCCACCAGGGAAGCCCCAGAACTCACCCATTCTTAACACTGTACTGCCCTCACTGGTCCAGACATAGCTGTCTCCCACCTGGATGCCAAACTCAGCTGCTCTCTGGTCTCCCCGCGCCCACTCCTGCCAACAATCCAATCCCCACAAAACAGATGGCATGAGCTCCTAAAGAATATATCAGATATGTCTTTCCCTTGGTTGAAACACTCCCATCAGCCAGAAATTAAATCTGCCTTCCTTAACATGGCCCTTAAGGCCCTGTATGTTCTACCTGCTGTTACCCGCCTCTGCCCTCCTCAGCCACTGCCCCAGGCACAATGGCCTCCTAGCTGGTCCTTGGACACTCTCGGCACTGTCGAAAAGAACTTTCTGCGATGATGGAAAGTTTCTATAATCTATACTGCCCAATATGGTAGCCACTAGTCACATATGGCTACTGAACACTTGAAATGTGACTGATGTGACTCAGAAACTGAATTTTAAATTTTATCTAACTTTAATTAATTTAAATATGCATAAGTACTGTGACCAGTAGCTACTGTATTGCAGCACAGCTCTGAATACTTTGCCACCTCAGGGCCCTCATACCTGTTGATCCCACCACTGACACTGCCTCCCTCCCCCCCCCAACCATCATTTCTCTTAATCCCTCATGTCTCAGCTCAAATGTCACCTCCTGGGCAAGGCCTTCCCTAATCACCAAGCTTAATCAGATGTCCCTTCACCTTCACTCTCAGCCTCAGCACTTTGTTCATTTCCCTTATGCTTAAAATCTCACTCTATTTTTTTCTTAAATTTTATATTGGAGTACAGTTGATTTACAATGTTGTGTTAGTTTCAGGTGTAAAAATTCTCATTCTTTATTAGGTTACATGTTTACCTAAAATTTGATTTGTGAGGGCATGGGCTTCTCTGAGCCTGTTTCCTCATATGCAAAAATGGAATGATAAAGGTACCCACCTCAAGGTTTGTTACAGAGATGGACCCTATGCTATTGTGCAGGGCAGTGTAGTTTGTGAGGGAGAGAACCCACATGTGTCTGGGAGTCAAGGGAGGATGTCTATGAGTCTGTCCAGTTTGGGTTTGTCCAGCTCACCACGGTGTCCTGACTCAGGCAGAGCCCAGCCTGCCACCTCCAAACTATGTGTCCTCTTACCTTCTTCGGCCTCCTTGTTTTGAAAATGAGCACAGTAGCTTACACCTCACAGCGCTAATATGAAGTATATGGAATTACATGTACTTGTGACTTCTAAATAATTAACTAGTGGGAGTTGCCTGGTAGCCTAGTGGTTAGGATTCCGGGCTTTCACTGCTGTGGCCCGGGGTTCAATCCCTGGTGGGGGAACTGAGATTTCACAAACTGGGTAGCACAGCCAAAAACAAACAAACTATAAACAAATAAATTTGTTAAAAAAAAAAAAGAAAAAATTAACTAGTAATAACATATATAATAAAGTATCAAAGACGTTTATACTTTAAAAATAACTTGTGGCATTTTGTAATTTGTAACTATGTGATTTACATATATTTTTTAAGTTGATGTAAACGTATGCAAATGCATAAATACAAAGGAAACAATACGCACAGCAACTGCCATGCCCCAAGCGTTCTTCCAATGCTTTACAGATATCAGATTACTGGGGGCTTCCCCGGGGGGGCTTCCCTGGTGGTGCAGTGTTAAGAATCCCCCTGCCAATGCCGGAGACACGGGTCCCAGCCCTGGTCGGAGGAGATCCCAAACGCCGCGGAGCAACTAAGCACGGGTTTTACAACGACTGAGCCTGCGCTCTACAGCCCGTGAGCCACAACTACTGAGCCTGTGTGCCACAACTACTGAGCCTGTGTGCCACAACTACTGAAGCCCGCGCGCCTAGAGCCCGTGCTCCGCAACAAGAGAAGCCACCGCAGTGAGAAGCCTCCGCACCGCAAGAGTAGCCCCCGCTCACCGCAACTAGAGAAAGCCCGCACAGCAACCAAGACACAACACAGCCAAAAATAAATAAATAAAATTTAAAAATATTTATCAAGTTACTGAATTATCACAATTTTATGGGGGGAGGGAGGGAGGGAGTCTATTATACTCTCCATTCTACAGATGGCAAAATCGAGGCACAGAGACTTTCTAAATGTTTCAAAACTAGTCAGCGGCCGAGCCGCGATTTCGTGGCAGTTCAATCACACCTCCTAAACGCTCCCTCCGCGCCTTGGCCCCCTCCCGCCCCCAGTCTGGTCGCCCTTTTGCGAGTTCCTGACCCCTCCGCCCGCCCGGGGCCCCACACCACCTTTCTTTCCCTTGAGCTGCATCTCCGGTTCCTCCATGGTGCCTGCGGCCCTATTTCGAGGACAGGAACCGGAAGTCTGGGGTGGAGACAGCTGCCTAAACCATCCCTGGGAAACTGGGGCACCGCATTTCTCCAGTTCCGCTACTCATTGGCCTGCCCTCCTCGATCTTTAGTCTACCCAGACAGGAGAAGGGCTGTGAGTTAGAGACTGGGGAAAGAGGCAATCGGCAGGTGGGTGAAGAGGGGCCGGGAACCCCTTGAAGCTCCAGGAGGGACACTCAGGCAGGGGAAGGGCGCCCTCCTTTACCGAACCCCTTTTCCGGGGGCATATTGTGGGAATACTCCACACAGTGCCCACTTCGGGCCGTATAAACTCCCTTCTTGTACCCCTCTGCTGCCACCAAATCCCTGCACATACTCCTGAGCCCCCAGGACCGCACAGGAGACATTGTTATGGACGGGGACGCCGTCTGTCCGAAGGTGGAGCCACTTGGCTCCCTCTGGGAAAACCTGTGGGTGGTATTGGGAGAGAGGTAGGAGAAGGTCAGGGAACTCTCGCGAGCCCTCTGAGGCCCCGCCCACCCCTCCCGTTCCTACTAGGCTCCCTCCCGAGCGGCGGGGACGAGGAAGCGCAGGCGCAATTCCATAGCTCTTGCCCCAGCGGAAGCCACGCCCCCCAAGCCTTAAAGGGCCAGAAACAGCTCATACAGCTCCAGCCCTTCCGCACTTTCGGGGGGGCGGGGGCGCGCAGGCGCAGTGGAGGCACTCTGCGGTGTGGGTAGCGGTCGCGTATCAAGTTGCTCTCCGTCCCGGCAGAAGAAGCCAGGGCGCAGAGGGTCCAGGCTCCATTTTGCTACCCATTACATCAATTGGAAGAGAAAAGTTTGTGAGTTGGGCCCCCAAGTTTGGGGGGACCCGGGCTTGCGGCGTGGAGTGACAGAGGAGGCTCGTTGGAGGTGAGTGGACCTCCTGGATTGACTTGGGAGGGGCGGGTGGGATGCAACCAATCACATCTTTGTTGAGCCCTCACTCATTCTAGGGATTCCCCCCCTCAAAAAAAACAAAAACAAAAACACAGCGGACGTTTAAGATCTGCCCGTGTATCAGGCCTCCTGCTTACATATTTACAGACATGATTTTTTTAGTCCTCCTTTCCCCCATTTTACTAATGAAGACACTGAGGCTTAGAGAAATTAAGTAATGTGCCCAAGTTTTCACAGCCTATAAGTGGAGGGATTCAAACCCAGATGGCTGACCCCAGAGCCAGGGCTTTTAAGCAATGCATATTGTATGTGCTCTGGTGTTGGGGAGGAGTGGGCCTGAGAAGCAGTTGGACTCTGGTTTTAATTTCCCGGCTGAGTCTTAGTTTACCCACCCTCACTGTGTGAGGCCAGGTATGCAGTCAGTTCCTATTTAATGAGTTGTCAATAATTATTGCCATCTCTCCCTGTTTGGCCTTTCCACCAGCTTCCCCATGGAGCCCACCCAGCCTGCAGAGGATCTCAGCCTGACCCAGCAGCCTTCTACCCCAGAATTTGGGGACCCCGAAGACCCCAGGGGTGAGGCCCCTGACGGCTCAGACACTGTGGTCCTCAGTCTCTTTCCCTGCACCCCGGAGCCTGGGAATCCTGAACCAGATTCTGGTACCTCCTCACCTCAAGGTAGGATACTTACCCTGGACTCCTGCTTCTGGGATACAAGAACGGTGGAATGTCAGGCCCAAGATGGGACTTCTGTCTTTGTGTCCTTGGATGTGTCTTCCATCTCCACCCTGTGAGGGGTTGCTTATTATTTTTTTAAATTGTGGTAAAATTCACGTAACATAAAAGTTACCATTTTAACCAAAATTGCTTACAATTCAGTGGCAGTAAGTACATTCACAATGGTATATAACTTCCACCTCTATGTAGTCCTAGAACATTTCCATCACCCCCAGAGGAAAACCCCAGGCCCATTAGCAGTCACTCCCCATTCCCCTCCTCCAGCCCTTGGGAAGCAAAAATCTGCTTTCTGTTTCTATGGATTTGCCTGTTCCGGACATTTCATATAAATGGGTTCATACAACATGTGGCTCTTCCCGTTCTGACTCCTTTCACTCAGCAAGATGTTTTCAAGGTCCATCCACATTGTATGGTGTGTCAGTGCTTCATCCCTTTTATAGCTGAATGACATTCCACAGTATGGCTGGACCACATTTAGTTTATTCATTTATGCATTGATGGACATTTGGGTTCTCCTTTTAGTGACTGAATAGTGCTGTTGTGAACATGCGTATACCAGTTTTTGTCTGAACACATTATTTCAACTCTTTGGGGTAGATACCTAGGAGTGGAATTGCTGGGTCAGATGATAATTCTGTTTGACTTATCAAGGACCCAAGGGTTTCTTTTGACTGGAATCCTTGAACATGTCTAACTCAGCTGCCCTGGGGCCTTCGTCCCTACCATTCCCTGTGTGAAATGCTCTTCCCACACCTCTCCCCAGGTTTCTTCAACTGGCCAAGCTCTCATTTGGTGTTACCTCCTTGGAGTGACCCTCCCCGACCATTTTCTTTAAAAGGGACTCACCCTCTGCCCTCCCTTCTTTCCACCCCCTTCCACCTGCTTTTCATTTCTCCTGAACATGTATTTTAACTTAAGCTCTCATTGTATTTCTCCATTTCTGTCTGACTCTCCAACTTGTCCATGGGCCCCTTGAGGGCAGGGACTGTCTCGTTTGTGCAGAATCTTGCCAGGGGCGGAGGAGAAATCCACACCCTGGGTATCTGGGAGGATGGAGTGAGTGAACAGTGGAGCCACGCACTGTCTCTGGTAGTTCCAAGCCCCCAGGGTCTGGTCTGAAGCCCAAGACATACTGGGGAATGAGGGGAAACTGAGGCCCTTTCTCTCTCTCCCAGCAGGGAGCTCCCTAAAGCACTCCACGACCCTCACCAACCGGCAGCGGGGGAATGAGGTATCAGCCCTGCCGGCCACCTTGGACTGTGAGTGGGACCCCGGTCCCCACGGGGGAGAGAAGTAGTGGGCTGGCAGGGGCTAAGAGGGGCAACTTTGGACAAGGAATAAACTGGGGCATGGAGCTCAGATGGGACAGGTGAGGACTCTACCTCTCTCTGCCCCCCAGCCCTGTCCATCCACCAGCTCGCAGCCCAGGGGGAGCTGAGCCAACTGAAGGAGCATCTGAGGAAAGGTGTGTGCCCACGCTCGTGTGCCGGTGTGTCCGTGCCTGTGTGACCTCACATGCTGGTGGGTGCATGTGGCTGCTGACATGACCTGAGTCTCCACATGTGTACCTATGTCTGTAAGTGTGTCTGAGCATGTCCGTGTGTGCATCCACATGTATGCTTCCCCGCCCCACATCTGACCCCAGCTGCCTGCCCTGCCCCCAATTCTGCAGCACTGGGGAGAGTGGGCAGGGGTGCATCCCAGTGGTACCACCCCCCTCCTGCCAGGAGACAACCTCATCAACAAGCCGGACGAGCGAGGCTTCACCCCCCTCATCTGGGCCTCCGCCTTTGGAGAGATCGAGACCGTCCGCTTCTTGCTTGAATGGGTGCGTCCCAGCCCAGCTGGGGGCTTCCTGGGGACTCGAGGGCGGGCCAGGGTCTCAGCTGAGTCTGCTGGTGCTGTGTCTGTAAGATGGAGCTAACATGGAGACCCCAAGATTGCAGGGGATGCACCCACTCCTCCTTTTGCCCCCCCTTCTGTCACTGTCCCCCTCTGTTCCCCCCAGGGTGCCGACCCCCACATCCTGGCCAAAGAGCGGGAGAGCGCCCTGTCGCTGGCCAGCACAGGTGGCTACACAGACATTGTAGGGCTGCTGCTGGAGCGCGACGTGGACATCAACATCTATGACTGGGTAAGGTGCCACCCACTGGCCCTGGGCACCTCACAGGGTACCAGGCTGGCTCTGGGCGCTAAGAACGCAAGACAGACCCATCCCCAAGCCTCATAGAGCTCCCAGTTTTTTTTGGGGGGGGGCGGGGATAGCCGACACATAAACAGCTCAGGTATAGTGAATAACACTATGTTGGCAGATACACAGACAGCTAGCTGCAAGAGCCCAGAGGCTGCCTGTAGAGCCAAGGGAAGTCAGGATGGGCTTCCTGGAAGAAGGGGCATCTAAGCTGAGGCCCAAAGGAGAAGCTAGATGGGCCTAGTGACAAGCAGAAGGAGGAACCATATTAAATTGGTGGGTGTGGGGTGTCGTGAGAATCTGGAAAAGATAGTGTTGCTTGCCCCCTACCCGTCCCTGACAGAATGGAGGGACACCACTTCTGTATGCCGTGCGTGGGAACCATGTGAAGTGCGTGGAGGCCTTGCTGGGTGAGTAGGAGTAGAGGCTAGCCTGAGGGGCCCTAGAGCCCCACGTGGCTCTGCAGGAATCCTGAGGGCCAGGGAAGGGTCTGAGCTCTGCTTGAACAGCTCTTGGGATGGGTGGCTGCTGCCTGCTTTGCCCAGAGGATTGATGTGGGGACAGGAGGTAGCAGGAATAGCACAGGGATCTGGCCGACTGGGTTGAGAACCCACACCCTGCGTGCCTCAGAGACCCCGGATGTGGAGATTCTATTGGCCACATTCATCAGAGAGGTCAGGCTCTTGTCCAAGACCACACAGCAACCAGCAGACCTGTGGCTGCACAGTGGGTAGTCACTGGACCTCCCGAGTCCCCGTGCCCCACCCGGGCTCCCGGTCCCCAGGCCCAGCCCTCTCTGCAGTGTCTGCTCTGCTTTGCAGCCCGAGGAGCTGATCTCACCACTGAGGCAGACTCTGGCTACACCCCAATGGACCTCGCCGTGGCCCTGGGATATAGGAAAGGTCAGCCCGAGGCACATGGGGCTAGTGACAGGGGCCATAATGGGGGGACATGTAGGCACTGAGAGGCCCAAAGGAGGCCCCCTGGCAGGGTGAGGATACCAGGAGGGCCACAGCTCACATGGCCATGGAGCCCAGCCCCCTCCACGGCAAGAGGTGGGTATGAGTAGGGGCTGTAGGCAGACCCCAGTTTGACTCCCCACTTCAGAAAATGGGGGGATCCTAACAGAACTGACCCCCTGGGGTCATGTGGGGGTGTGTGGGAAATATCCCACTCCTTCCTTGAAGGAGTTTTATTCCATTTGAGACAAGTAATTCCTCACAGTCCCTCTCATCTTTTCATAAAAGTTCCAATTGGACAATTTTATTTGGTAAGGAATATTTTTATAATTCTGAAAAGCCTCCAAAAATGCATCTTTACAAACTCAGGGGAAATAGAGGCTCCTAAGAGGGGGGCCTCTGTCTTCCCAGCTGTGCTCTGGCAAGGGCTTGGATTTCCCTGTGTATGAAATGGGTCCTCCATCCAGGTCCCAGGGCTGAGGCCCCTGTTCTTGCCCTGAGGGGAAGGTACAGGTTGGCCTGTGCCTCTGCAGCCGCTGTTAAGTTCATGGCCCACCTTTTCCCTGTTCTGTTTCCAGTGCAACAGGTGATCGAGAACCACATCCTTAAACTCTTCCAGAGCAACCTGGTGCCCGCCACCCCTGAGTGAACGCCGTCTGCCAGGGACTCAGACACTCAGGGAACAAAATGGTCGACCCAGAGCTGGGGGAACCCAGAACTGGCTTCAAAGGCAGCTCCTGGACAGACGGTGGGAGGGGGCCCTTTCCAAGAGGAACCAATAAACCTTCTGTGCAGAACTTGAAGGACTTCACTGTGCTTCCCAGAGAACTTCCTGGACGAGGCAGCCACCCAGTGGCCTCACACCTTCTTCTCCCCTAGCACCCGCAGGTGGTAGATGACCACTCGGCCAAAGAAATCAGTGGTGTCCTCAAATGTCACTTTCAGCCGGTCCACCTCAGCAGATGGCACAGGGAAAGTGTAAGCAGGGCAGTCAAGGGAAACAGATGCCTTATCTTTTCCCACCCACCAGCCCCAGCTCAAGTACTACAAATGTGCTGGGTGACCCAGCACACTGTGGGTCCCTCTGAAACTCTAACACAGAACAGATTATCATCAGCCCATTTCACAGGTGAAGCAATGGAGACCCAGAGGCCAGTTGCTCGAGGTCACATGCCAGGGCCCACAGCTTTCAGAGGCACAGACCACCCCACCCAGAGGCTGAGGCAGGATATCTGAAGCGAGTTGTTGTCCTCAGGATAAAAGTCCACAATCTTGCTAAGAGCCTCACTCCCCTGAGAACCTGCAGCAGAGAAAGGAGCAGTGAAGCCAGCATACCCCCTCTAATCCCCCATCTTCCAGGGCCTTCCAGTACCTTCGAGGCGGCCCTGGCGACTGGAAAAGCCCCCCTGGAACTGGATCTGCAGCTGGGAGACACAGATGCGCTGGGGAAACTCCAGTATTACCCACTGGGAGGGGCCCTGGAAGCAGAGAAATAGAGGTCCATGGTCACTCCAGACTCAGAGCCCAGCTGTGCCTCTCTCAGTCACAGAGTCCATGGTGGGTGGGGAGCACAGTGAACACGGGTTCCCTCCCTGGCCAACCTAACTGTCCAGCTGGGGTGCACCCAAATTCTCAGGGTGCCCCAGACCCCTGATTCTGATTCACACTAGGGGTGGAGGATCCAGGGAGAGGGTGCCTCACCTGGTCCGAGTTCCAACAGGTCTCCTCGTCCTGGTCGAACAGATGCTTCTTTCCAAACTGCCGAGTGTTACGATTCAGCACCGAACTCACCCTAGAGGCAACCAGAATCGGCGTGTGGAGAGGTGCTGAGCCCTGCGGCGAGGGCCCGCCCACTACTGGGCCCACCCCTCCCTCGCCACCGGTTCCCCCATTTCTGTCCACTAGGGAGGGACTATCCCAGGCCAACGGCCCCGTCCGCTACTGCCCGCCGCCATTCACACCCCACCCCCGCCCGGGGCTCTCACCTGCTCACTGTCTCTGGACAAACCAAAGAGTGGGTCATCTCGGTTCCACAAAGCCTCGCAGGACTAAGAGCTGGGCTCAGTCCGGGTTCAAATCCCGGCCGCCAAAGCGCGACCTTGTTCACGCTCAGAGTCTCAGAGTCTTCACGTCCTCACCTGTAGCACGGCACAAGAACAGTCACTGCCCCGTCACTCCAGTCCTAAATGTCGCCTTGACCACCCCCTTGCCAGAAAAATTTGGAGTTTCGGGGACACTGCCGATGACCCGAGGCCAAGCCTTTCACAGTGGGTCCAAGGAAGGGAAACGGGTTTCCTGTGGGTTTCGGAAGCAGTCGCTCCCTCTCGGTGCCTTAGTTTCTCTGCAAACAGCTTGGGAAACCAACATCAGTACCCGGAACCGCGTGAACACCGCGCAGGCGCAGAGTGCCTCAGGCTCGCCCAGCCCCCGCTCCCGGGGCGCGGTTTAGTTTGAGCCCCGCCCCCTCAGCGCCCGCCTCTTAAAAGGTCCTTGTCCAGTGATTGCCTATCCCTCGGAGCTGGAGGAAAAAGGCCGGCATCTAAAGCAATTTATGTCCACTGTGTGCAGGGAGCTGTCCTTTGGTGCCCGCGGGTATAGAGCCCTAGTTTTGGTGTCCGAGAGCCGTCTTATAATGATGTCATCCTACCGGCAGAATGAACTCGGCCGAATTCATTCTCTGATTGCTGTTGCCGCCTGGGAACCCCTGCATTTCACTGCCTCCCAGAGGCCAAAGGAAGAGTTGAGGAAGAGGCTACGATGGTGCGAGTACTGTACTGGAAGTCTTTATCAGCCTCGCGTGTCCCCACTGGGACACAGGAGGCCCGGTTTCCAAATCTGTCTTCTTAGTAAATGCTGCCTGGGACAGGCTTCTTGGAGGAGGGGTAATGTGAGGTGGGTTTTGAAGAATGAAGAGGAGTTTGCCAAACCGGATTATACAAAACCTCAGATACACGGCTAAAAGTTTGGTTCTCTGATTCAGTAAACAACTGCCACTCCCCACCGCCCAACCCTGTGCTGAGTGATTCTGAGGACTGTGAGAGGCCTCAGTTCCAGCCCCATATCTGAAGATCTCCCAATCTGGGGAAGACAGAACTAGACACATACACTCAGAGACCCATGGGGCCAGGGCTGAGCCAGGGGGAGAGATAGGGCTAGGGAAGCAGGGGGTCTACCTGGAGGGAGGGCTTCCTGGGAGAGGGGATATTATCCTGCACTTTAATGGGTGGGCAGGAATTCACCAGGGTGAGAAAAATTGGGGGGCGGGGGGGGGCAGACAGGGTGAACAGCATAAGCAAAGGCCTAGTTGGATGAAAGACCATGAATTTGAATAAAATATGTGGAGCCAGATCCTGCTGGGCCTAAAGCAGTCACGGAAGGTGTTTGAGAAAGGGCAGCACACCCATCCAATCTGCATGAATGGAGGGTTCTGAGACAGAGCAGCCACTGGCAGGAGGCTGCAGTTCCTGGCTTTAACTGAATGGTCTGGGATCCAGTCCCTTTCTTAAGGGCTAGGGGAATGGTTCTCCTGACATCCTACTAGTGTCTGCCCAAGTCCACACCAGGAGTGGAGGCTGGCTGGGAAACTGGGACACCAGCGGAAGGGCTGCCCCATCAGCCCCTGCCTGCCAGGACTTCTTGCATTCAGTCATGGCCTGGTGCCATCCAGACCAGGCTCTACTGGTCTCAGGGCTGGGGCTGGGGTGTCAAAAAACACCTCCCTACCCCTAGAGGAATTTAGGAAGAGCATGGACCCTGGAGGGCCCAGATCCTGTTCTAATCCTGGTTGGGCCACTCACTCATTGGCTGTGTGATCTTGGACAAATATGTTGACCTCTCTGAGCCTCAGTTCCCTCATCTGTGAAATGGAGGGAAATCTATAGGACTGCTGGAGAATTCAGGGGGCTCTTCAGGCTGACACATAACAACAGTGGCTGACATTTGTTGAGAGCCTACCCTGTGTTTAACTTGAAGCCACGTTTGTCTCCATCCACAGGATCATTAAATCTGCTGTTCTGGTCTCTGTCACTCCCATTTTACAGCTGAGGATACGGCCACTCAGCCACTTGGCTCCCAGGGAGGATATGCATGGCCCCAGGGCCCCCCTTGCCACTCCTGGTCTTGGCATGGAGCCACCTTGCCCACTGGGATAAAGCCAGCTTGTACCCCCTTCCCGCCTCCTCACCCCACCGGTGCCTGGTCATGAAAGAGCCTCCTGTTTCTCCAGGGAATTAGCAACTCTAAGCTCCCAGCAGGGCAGCCAAAAGTGGTCCATTCATTTGCCTTAGTGAGAAGAGACTAGGCACTCCCTCCTCCCTCACCCCAGGGGATGGGGCAGAGGGAGGTCTAGAAGAGCCAGGAGCTGTAACTCTGGTTGGCTGAGGGAAACTGAAGCAAAGAAGTCATTTGGCTAAGGTCACCGAGGGGAACCGGGATACAAACCCCAGTCTGACTCTGGAGCTCTCTCCAGAGCTCACTCTCTCCACTGAGCTGAGCTCTGCATTTTTCAGGAGAGGACTTGACGCTCAGAGAGGGTCAGGGATTTGCTGAAGTCACACAGCAAGTATGGGTCAGCAGGGACTCTCTCTGGGGAGGCAGCCACACTCATGGCAGAAAACAGGTCCCACTTCCCATGAGTTTGTCATCCCGGAGTAGGGCAGGGAAAAGCCCTCAGATTGCTTCAGGCCTCAGTTCCCCCTGGGGAATAAGTGTAATGGTTGCCCCAAGACTCCAGCCTGGAGGGTCTGTGGGGTGGGGGTGATGGAGTCCCCTGGGCTGGCAGCCCCTCTATGGGGCAGATCCGGGTCTGATTTATCCACCGAGGCCTGCATGAGTACCGCAGGGCCCAGCTCAGAGTAAACGGATGCTCACTTGTTTCCAACTGGACTTGTTGGTCCTGGCAGGGGGCAAGCCTGGGAGCCTGGAAGCCTGGGGAAGTGGAGATGACAATAGGCATGAGAGAGGTCGGCCAAGCATGAAGGGATTGAGCTGAGTTTACGTGAGAACACCTAGGGCCACGACTGGCCGACTGGCCGTGCTGAGCATTGAGTATGAGTGGCTGTGCTGTGAGCATGGCCCCGGGGGGACTGTCTCCCTGTTGGTAACTTGGTGTCAAGTGATCATGGTTGGGTGCTGGCTGTCTGTAGGTAATGCCACGGCTGTAAACATAGTAGGGTATAAACAACACGGGGAAAATGTGGGCTGTTTGTGGCTGCCAGGAAGGCTAAGTTCCGATGGGTGTGCACAGCAATGGGTGTGTTTGAGTGTGAAGGGACTAGGTGCAGCTGGGCTCACAGCTGTGAGTTTGGTTGTGCAGCAGACATGACTTATGTATGGCCAGTGTGACTTATATGTGGCCTGGCTGGGTATGGTTGTATATGAGCTGCCTGTGCTGTCACTGTGTCTCTGGCATATGGCTTTGTATCAGTGGTTATTGGTAACATTGTATGTGACAGGAGTGAATATGGTTGCATGTGCCCTGTCAGTACGTCACCTTGGGTGTGTGAAAAGCACTTCGGGGGACACTGTCCACCCCTGATGCCCAGATGTCCTGGAGGGTCTTGCTTCCTTGCTCCGGTTCTGGCTCACAAGCCCCCTCCCCTGCTCCCTCCCCGCACTCGCAGCAGCCCCTGGCCCAGGCCCCAGTGTAGAGGAGACAGAGAGAGCACTCAAGGCTGGAGGAGGGGGGTGGTTGGCCCATTCCCAGTGCCGGCCTATAAATAGCTCTTTGAGCCCGGCAGATTCCCAGGCAAGGTTGCCTCATTCAAGCCCCCAGCAACAGCCTGCTCCCGGGCTCCAGGCCAGCCCCTCTAAGCTCAGCCCTGGCACCAGCCAGGGGAGCCAGGGGGTGGGGGAGTGAAAGGGTGGGCGGAGTCAGGATGGGGATCAACTTGGTTCTGAAGCCACAGACCTGGACTCCCACTTGGCCCCTGCCCATACTCTGCAACCTCAAGTGCATGCCCTACCTCCCCGAGCCTCAGTTTTCCCATCTGGAAAATGGGCAGCAGTACGATAGCAGCCCCCAGCTTGTGTGTTTACTTCCCATTTCATTCTCCCAGCAACCCTGTAAGGTGGTTACTCTTAATTGTCCCTGTTTTCGACAGGGAAACTGAGGCACAGAAAGACGAAATGGCTGGCCCAGAGTTACACCACTGTTAGGAGTTGCAGAGAGGGTTTTGGTTTTTTGGGGTTTTTTGTTTGTTTGTTTTTGCCATGCCGCACGGCTTGCAGGATCTCAGTTCCCCAACCAGGGATTGAATCCTGGCCACAGCAGTGAAAGTTCCGAATCCTAATCACTAGACCCCCAGGGAACTCCCCAGAGAGGGGTTTTGAACTGTGGACTTGTGAGGCCAAGCTGCAGCTCCCACACACGTCACCCAGATCCCTGTCTCCACCGCCTGTCACCTGTAGACACTTATATCAGTGTGATCCCCGACCTCCATCCCTCCTCTGTGATGAGAAGTTGGACACTGTGTCACTTTGACCCCTAGGGCCACCACTAGCCCACCCCCGGAACAGCAGCCTGACACAGACCTTCCAGGGCAACGCTGCTCCCCTGGGGTCTTCGTCCTTCACTCATTCTCACCCCTTTTTTGGTAATCTTGCCGAAATCATCTAGTTCCCTGTTTGTCTGTCCCCCCACCAGACTGAAACCCACCCTCAGAGATGCACACACACACATACACACAGATGCAGGACACTGGTGGAGTGAACAGACCCTCCAACTACCACAGCCCATTCTCAGTGCTGAGAAACTAAGACCCTGGGAAGGAAGGCCAGCTGGGTAGAGGGCTGATTTTTTTAAGTATCTGTTCTCCTTCGTTTCCATCTTTCATTGTGGTAAAATACACGGAACATAAAATCTACCATTTGAAAGTGTACAATTAGTGGCATTAACTACACTCACATTATTGTGCAGCCATCACCACTATCTAGTTCTAGAACATTTCCATCACCCTAAAAGGAAACCCTGTACCCATTTGCAATCACTCCCTGTTCCCCCTCCCCCAAGCCCCTGGTAATCACTAATTTACTCTCTGCCTCTGTATTTGTCCGTTCTGAACACTTCATATAAACGGACTCATACTGTGACTTTTTGTGTCTGGCTTCTTTCATTCATCATAACGTTTTCAAAATTCATCTATGTTGTAACATATATTAGTACTTCATTCCTTTTAATGGCTGAATAATATTCTATTGTAGACCTTTTAAGATCAGGGGTCTCCCTGCAAAGACACGCACATGCTGCCTGCTCAAAGCAAAAGTATTTCTGTAACAACAGTACCCGGTCCACAGCAGGTGCTCCATAGAAGTTGACTAGATAAGGGAATGAATGAATTAATGAATGATAGTTCTAGGTGGCGCGGGCAGAAACAGCTCTGGGTGTGACACACCTGGGCTCTGACTCTGCAAGTCTCTTACCAGCTGTGTGAACCAGGGAGCTTTCTGTCCTCTCTGAGCCTCAGCTTCCTCTCTATACATGGTGTAAAACAGTAACTGTAGCCTAAACTGCTTCCAGGGTGAACCTGCCGAGTCAGGCAGACCAGGGTTGGAATCCCAGCTCAGTCCTTCCCCTCTGCGTGACCTTGGGAGAGACTTCATCTCCCTGGGGTCTCAGTTTCCCCATCTGTAAGATGGAGCAGGCCCCACTGCGGGGCATCTGGGAACCCTTAACGTGGCACCTGGGGCGAAGTGAATGGGAGGAAGTCAGGAACAGTCTTCCCCGGGGTGGGGTGAGTGGTCGTAGGAAGAGGGAGGGGTTTTAGGCAGAGGGAACACCCTCCCTCGCGCAGTTGGAGGCGTCGGGCTGACGGGAGCGCATGCGCAGAGCAGCCCCGCAGTCCCTTTATAAGCGCTGAGGCGGCGCTGGGGCGAGCGGAGCACAGGGCTCAAGGGTGGACCCGGCGCGGATTGAGCGCAGCCACCGCGTCCTTTGTGCCGGTTGACCGCCCCGGGATGCGTCCGAGCTAGGAGCCAGGTGGGGGTCCGTCGTGGGGAGGGGGCCGCGTTGAGGGAGAGGTCCTTGAAAATAGAAACAGAGCCCGAGATTGGGGAGGGGGGATCAGAGAGAAGCCCCCAGAATGGGGAGGGGGTTTAGAGGGGGAGGGAAGCCCCGGGTTGGGGAGGGAACCCACACTGGGAGAGGGCTTGGGAATGTTAAGGGGATTCGGATTTGGGGGCAAGGTTGTCTGGGGAATTCGGAGACGACCCCGCAATGGGGAAGGGGCCGGGCTGGGGGTGGGTCTTAGAATTGGGGAGGCACTGGGAACCAAGGCTAGGGAAGGGGCACCCCGAGTTTAGAGAGAAAAGGGGGACATCCACACGTTGTGTGTGGGACTCTGGAACAGGGCACCCTGTGTCTGTGCTGAGACACCCCAAGATTTTAAGTGGGGATTCCCAATTTGCAGATGAATGCAGGATTCCAGGCTGGACTGCAGCAGGGAGGAGGCCCCCAGACCAGCCTGAGCCCAATGGACGGGGTCTGCCCTGAGAGTAAACCCCAACAGGGAAGGGGTGCCCTGCAGTCTCCCTGTCTTTTTGGCTCAAGTCTTGTCACCACATCTTGACTCAGGGAGGACGCTCTGGGGGCTCCATCCCAAGGTGGTCCCTGTTGTTCCCTGGGACTTGGAGTTGGGGTGCTGTCCCTTCTCCCAGGGAGCACGTTGTGTCTCCGAGGTTAATGCTAGTTGAGAGCCTCTTAAAGCCCCCAGTTATGGATCCCACGGACCCGTAAAGAGCACCCAGTCTCTAGGGGGGAGCCACCCCAGTACTTCCACATCTGGCCACGTTCTCACAGCTAGACACAGATCCTTGCCTCACGCCTTCCGTTCCATCTGGCCACATGGATGCATGTGGAAGTCCTGGCTTGGCTTGGGGGCACAGGCGCTGGGAAGGAGGGGGCTGGGACCCCAGGCCCAGCCTGGGCAGGAGCAATCCCCATCCCTGTTCCTCTTTGTTCCTCTCAGCAGCATTAATGGGAGACAGCCAGGCTGAGGAGAGGGTTGGCGCTGGGCCCCAGCGGGGGATGTGGGGCAAGGGCCGGGAGTGAGGGCTGGGCAGACCATGGGACCCCAGACCCCAGCAGCCTCGTTGGCTTGTGGACATTTCCAAACAGAAGGTGTCCCCCAGGAGGTAGGGACTTGCGTGTGTGTGTGTGTGTGTGTGTGTGTGTGTGTGTGTGTGTCTACCCCGTACTGGGAGAAGGCATGTGCTTATGGGGGGACCCGGGGTCCTCTGTGACTCTAATGTGACCAAGGTTGTGTCTTTGTCAGGAAACTTGTGCTGGGGGCCACTTCACCAGGCAAAATGATGTGTGCCCACCAGTCACCAAAGCCACAATTTATCCAGCCTGGTCTGTGCCAGGGGCTGGCAGCTACGTGAGTGAGTGTGTGTGAGGAACTGTGTCTGACAGAGTGGCCTCATCGAGGGGTTTATGTGGGGAGCCTGAGACTGTGGGTGTGTGTCTTTGTGCAGAAGACGTGCTGCCTGGCTTGTAAGTGCCCATATTGTCTCTCTTTGTTAATGTCACTGTGAATCTGTGAGTGTGTGTGTCTCCTAGGCTCTGAGCCTAGAGTGTGTGGCTGTGTATGTGTCCCGTGTGTGCAGCAAGGGTCCTCTCCATGTGATTGGCAGCGTGGACCCTGAGTGGGTGAGTGTGAGATGTGGTCTGTGTACAGAGTTGGGGAGCTAATGGGAGAGACATTGACAGGGGTTCAGGTCTCCAAGGGACAACCTGGGATGATTTACTGAGCCCAGTTTCCTTTCTTCTCCAAGGAGCACGCAAATACGCTCTGACTCCCAGGCCAGTAACACATACACACGTGTGCTCATAGCCCTTGCTGAGGGGTGCTTGAACCCACACATCCAGAGACTACACTGGGTCCCCTACGCCCCACCCAGTGCATATTGCTGCTGTGGACCCTCGTACATGTTCACACACCACAGGGGGCAACCTCATGGATATCCTTGCCTGGACACACACCCAGGCACAAACACACAAAAATGCCTACTGGCAAACTCACCCTCACTCAGTGGCTTGAGACAGGAGGTGGATGTGAGGGAGGAGGAGACACACGCGTGCTCACGCGCACACACACACTCTCTCTCTCTCTCCCCCCTCCTGGGCCACCCCTCCCACAAAGCCCCACAGGCCCCTACTTGCATATGTATGAGGCTCATGCATTATTAATGAGGGGACAAGCCCCAGACAGCTGTGTAAATGCTCACCTCTTGTGGCCCTGGGGAAGAGGTATTCTAAGAGAAGGGGTGTGGGTGTGTGAGGTGCAACTGGAGGGGATGGAGTGTGTGCGGGAGGGCATGGGGGGGGAGTGCAACTGAACCTTTTTGTGTCACCTTGTTGGACCACCATTGCATATTTGAGTCTGTACACAAGGCTTTGTGTATAAGAAGCTGTTGTTTAAGTGAACATTTCTTGGACTTGACAAGTCTTAGCTCATTCCATTCTCACAATAACACTCTGAAGTATGTGCTGGTTGATCCCCATTTTACAGGTGGGAAAACTGAGGCACGGAGTGATGAAGCAGCTGTCTAGGATCATGCAACATGTAGGGAGTAGAGGCAGGGTTTGAAGCCAAGTCATGTGGATATAGTCTGAGCTCTTAACCGTACAGAGTATGTGTGTGTGTGCACGTGCATGAGAATTCTCTGAACTTGCCCCCTCCTAAAACTCTCTTGGGGTAGGAGCAGCCCAGAGTCCTGCCCCACCCTCTAATACCCATCCAGGCCTTGGACAGCCATCAGGGGATCCCACCCCACTCAGGGTTCCGAGGGGGAGAAATGAGGACAGCCCGGGATGGAGGCAGAGGTTGCTGAGGTTTACAGGTCGGTAGTTAGGGGCACCGTCCCAGAAGCTGCCTCTGCCCTGCTGTGCAGTCCCAGGAAAACCGGTCACCCTCTCTGGACCCCGAGATGCTGCCCTAAGAAGGCAAGAAGGAGACCAAGGGGGTGGGTAGTGCCACTGCATTGCTGCCCCAGAGTTCAGCACCACGGACAGGTCCCTGGCCTGCCTCCCTAAGGTGGGGCCAGCTGTCCCCCACAGGACCCTATTCTGGACTCCATCCACACTGGCTCTTCTTTTATCAGGAGGAGGGTGCAAGGGCTGGGTTTGTAGGTGATGTTCTAACTTCCCATCTGCCCCCACCTTCTGAGCCCCCCCAGGGGGGGAAGGGGAAGGGGGTTCCAGAGGGGTGGGACGCACCACCACCCCAGGGTTTCTAGTCTCTGGAAGAATGTGAGGTTTGGGAGGGCACTGCTGTATCCCAGTGTTTGGAATGGGCCTTGCTTACAGGTAGTGCTCACTATTTGTCCACTTTATGCTCATGTGCCACAACCCCTATAGGAGTCTAGACCCGCAACTGGAGTTTCTCTGTGGACCTGGAAGGCATCTTCGCCAGTCAGTATGGATTCAGGGGGAGGATGGGGTGGGCGAGGGCGAGGTCCCTTCCTCCAGCTGGGACTTGGCAGCTCTTCAAAAATCCCAGAAACCAGGAATAGAATCTTGGCGACAACCAAATCCTGGAATTGAAGCTGAGAATCGTGTCAGTCAGCAAACCCAGATTACAGGCTGGCTTGGAGTCCAGTCTGCTGCCAGAACTGGGGACCCCAGGAAGACCAGGACTGGCTGCTGCTCTCTAGGAGCCCCCAATTTGATTTGGGAGGCTGACTTGAAAAATGGGACTTTGATCTTGGCTATGTTAAAGTCAATAATAATAATAGCAGCTGAAATTTACTCCTTCATGCCAGGCAGTTCTAAGCATTTTATATGTATTGACTATATTGACTCATCTATCCCTTCCAACTACCTCATATTATCCCCATCTGACCTGCAAAGAAACTGAGGCACAGAGAAGCTAAGCAACTTGCTCAAGGTCACCCAGCAAGGAACAGGCAAAAGACAACCCCAGGTTTGATTCCCTCCAGAACCCATGCTCTGACCATAGGACTTCACTGCTCGGATTCTGAAGTCAGTTGGTCCTGGGTTCGGATTCTGGCTCAGCTCTGGCTTGCTGACTGTGTGACCTTGGGTGACACACTGGCCTCTCTGAGCCCCAGTTTCCAGATCCGTAGAGTGGGAGGAATTGGTCCTTTCATGCCAAATGTCTAGGAGGGTTGTACTCACCCCTTCCTTCCTCTCCATCTTGTTTCAGGTCCAGGATGGGGGCCATGTCTGTCTGGGTCTCAGGCCTCCTGATTCTCCAGATGCTGCTCTTTGTGGCTGGGGAACAGGGTGAGTTGGCTTGTGGGTTGGGAGAGGTTGGGGTGTGGAGAATTGACAAGATGGGGCAGCTTTTTAACTTGAGAGCCTTCTCCTGCTGGTTCTCTGGCTTGGTCTGGAGAATAAAATGAGAATAGATGAAAAAAGTCTTTGAACAGTCAAAAGCGAACAAGACACCTGAGAGGTTATTTTTAGTCATTGCCAGCGGAGGCTAGAGTTTCCCGCCTCTCACTGTTTTGCTGAGATGAGCTGAAGAGAGAGAGAAAAAAAAGAGGGAGAGAGAATAGTATGAAGATTGATTAGTGATGCCTGCCCTGGGTAGGACAATAGAAATAAAGGTCTGTGTGCCTCTCCCTGGCATCTCCCCAGTAGCGGTCAAAAGCCCAGACTTTAGCAATGCCTCCTGATTTGCTCTGTGGCCTTACGCAATTATAATGATGTCTCTGAGCCTCAATTTCCTCAACTCCCCCAAAAGAGGATGAGACATGGCTACCTCTGCAGATGGTTATGAAAATCAAATGAGCTGATTGCTATTTATAAAGTGCCTGTTATATAGAAGGTACTCCACAAACACTGTTTCTCTTCCAATGGATGCCTATCACTTAACTTTTGGGGAAACCATGGCTCAGAGCAGAATAGTGACTTTCCCATGGACACATAGTGAGTCAGTGACACTGAGAGTTAAATCCCTGGCCTCCAGGGTCTGGACTTTGAGAGGAGGCAGAACTATGAAGGGATTCGACCCCATTACCCCTCTTCTGCTCACAGATTGGGTTGCAGGTCACAGATCTGTGTACGACATTGTGATGTTGTGTAGGCAACCTAACCTCTCTGGCCTCAGTCAGAGGGTCCTTGCTTCTCAGTCAGGCCCTCTCTCCACCTTCTCCACCCCAGGCACACAGGACGCCACTGCTGCTGCCACTGCCGAGAAGGGGCTCCACATGCAGAAGGTGGGGTCTGGGTCGGTGCGGGCTGCGCTGGCAGAGCTGGTGGCCCTGCCCTGTCTCTTCACCCTGTGGCCACGGCCAGGTGCAGCCCGAGAAGCTCCTCGGATCAAGTGGACCAAGGTGCGGACTGCATCAGGCCAACGGCAGGACTTGCCCATCCTAGTGGCCAAGGACAACGTGGTTCGAGTGGCCAAGGGCTGGCAGGGACGCGTGTCACTACCTGCCTACCCCCGGCACCGGGTCAACGCCACCTTGCTACTGGGGCCACTGAGGGCCAGCGACTCCGGGCTCTACCGCTGCCAGGTGGTGAGGGGCATCGAGGATGAGCAGGACCTGGTGCCCCTGGAAGTGACGGGTCAGTTGGGGGAAGGGGAGGGGCCAAGGCTGGGATGGGGAAGCCCATCCACTGAATGTCACCTTAGAAATTACTCCCTGGGGAATTCCCTGGTGGTCCACTGGTTAGGACTCTGCAGTTTTACTGCCGAGGGCCCAGGTTGGATCCCTGGTCAAGGAGCTAAGATCCCACAAGCAAAAAAAAAAAGAAAGAAAAGAAAAGAAAAAAAAAGAAATCACTCCCTGAACAGCGATTTGCTTTCAGTTCTTCTGATGAAGTCAGGAACAAAGTCTCCATGGGTACGCCTCTCTCTTTAACATCTCTCTCTTTCTCTTTTAGCTAAGAGAGAGCAGCCTCTGGCTCAGTCTCTTATGGACCACAGCATTTCATAGGATTTCATAACCTTGTTTTAAGTCCATTTCATGGTTACCTACTTTCACATAAGGCAAAGGATATTGGCTTTCTATTTAATATAGGAATACAAATTTCCTTTTAAAATAAATATATGTTTTTAAAAAGTAAAGTTCTTTTTAAAAAGTGGATTGAAAATATAGATTAAGTAAATAAGTCATCAATGTAACCAATTCCTATATTAAATTGTTTCTGTTGAAATAGTGTAGTTTCTGTTTTCCTAACCAATCAAGATGAACAAGGCCAAAAAACAATTTTTTTAAAATTATTAAACAAAGTCCTAGGACAGGGCATGGCACACAGAAGATGATCAATTGATATTTGACAAATGAATCAATGAAAGGATTTGTGGGGTTTTTTGGCTGCGTTTTGGGTCTTCATTGCTGCACATGGGCTCTCTCTAGTTGCAGCGAGCGGGGGTTACTCTTAGTTGCGGTGGGCAGGCTTCTCATTGCAGTGGCCTCTCTTGTTGCAGAGCATGGTCTCCAGTAGTTGTGGCCATGGGCTCAGTAGTTGTGGCTTGCAGGCTCCAGAGCACAGGCTCAGTAGTTGTGGCGCACGGGCTTAGTTGCTCCAAGGCATGTGGGATCTTCCTGCACCAGGGCTTGAACCTGTGTCCCCTGCATTGGCAGGCGTATTCTTAACCACTGCACCACCAGGGAAGCCCAATGAATGGATTGTTGTGTGGAGAATATCCTGTGGACTCCTACTGGGAAGTCAATTTCCCTTAACCTATGTTGGCCATGAGCAAAGTCCCTGCACCCTCTGTTCTGGGGCACAGTCTTTGCCCAGCCAACAGTGTCTCACTGCATATTTTATGGAGTCAACCAATCATCCCCTTTCCAAGGCATTGTTCTCAAAACTGATAAACCTCAAAGAAAACTGATAAGTCGTGAAAGAAGAGAATTCCACCTCTGGGTTTGGTTAGTTCGTTCATTCAGCCAAACATTTATTGAGTAGCTACCACATGCCA
Organism: Orcinus orca; assembly: GCF_937001465.1. Lineage (NCBI taxonomy): Eukaryota > Metazoa > Chordata > Mammalia > Artiodactyla > Delphinidae > Orcinus > Orcinus orca. The sequence goes on along the minus strand of NC_064561.1, from coordinate 10,903,527 downwards.
GCCTGGTGCTGGAGACACAGCCATGAGTGAGACACAGCTGCTGCCTTCTGGGAGCTCTCAGTTTGATAAAATGGAGCAAAATGTTTAATACCTTTGTTTTGCTCAGCCATTTCTCTCATCCCTAAATCAGAATTTGAGTCACAGTGAGCTTATTGATGCTTCATGTCCTGGCTTACATGTCACCTCCTCCAGGAAGCCTTCGGTGACTCCATTTCTAAGCTGAGCAAGAACCACATTTGGGGGCTTCCCTGGTGGCGCAGTGGTTAAGAATCTGCCTGCCAATGCAGGGGACACGGGTTTGAGCCCTGGTCTGGGAAGATCCCACATGCCACGGAGCAACTAAGCCTGTGTGCTACAACTACTGAGCCTGTGATCTAGACCCCACGTGCCACAACTACTGAAGCCTGCGCACCTAGAGCCCATGCTCCACAACAACAGAAGCCACTGCAATGAGAAGCCCGTGCACCGCAACGAAGAGTAGCCCCTGCTCGCCACGGCTAGAGAAAGCCCGCGTACAGCAACGAAGACCCAATGCAGCCATAAATAAATAAATACAATTTTTTTAAAAACCCACCACATTTGATCACCCATTGCTGCCTTTGCTTCCCCTCTGTATGCATGTACTTAATTTCTAAAAGGCAGAATCTCTCTCTCACTCTTCTCCATGCCTCCTGTCACCTCCAGAGCCTAACCCTAGGCGTGAAGAGTGCTATCTTTGGAGTCAGATCTTTCTGGATATAACTTCTGGCTCTCCCTTATACAGGTTATGTGGCCTTAGACCTGTCCCTCAACCTTTCTGAGCCTTAGTTTGCTCCTCTGGAAATGGGGATAATCATAGGGTTGTTGTAAGATTTCAATGAGATAATGCTTATAAATGTTTTTTACGTAGCAAATATTTAACAAATTCTAGCCCTTTATGGCCATTGCTATCATTTCCTCGTCTGTAAAATGGGAGCATATCTGTCTCACCCCCCCATCATCACCCTAGCACTATGCCTGTTGCTGAGTGAACAGACATGGTACAGGGCAGTGTAGGGCAGCAGGTCTGTTATTATCAGACTGGGGGGGGGGCATTCTGCAAGAGCGAGGTCTGTTCTTGAAGATTACAGCATACATCATCCTGGATATTTCCCCATAGGTGTTGTGTTCCACTACCGAGCAGCCCAGGATCGCTACTCGCTGACCTTCGCTGAGGCCCAGGACGCCTGCCGTCTCAACTCAGCCACCATTGCAGCCCCGCGGCACCTGCAGGCTGCCTTCGAGGATGGCTTTGACAACTGTGATGCCGGGTGGCTCTCTGACCGCACTGTTCGGTGAGGGGGTACACAGGGTAGGGAGATGGAGAGCTAGCCCCTGGAGAAAGATGGTCCTTGGGGGCCCCAGGAGCACACATCTGAGAGGGACCCCCACCTTGTCTTGTCAGGTATCCTATCACCCAGTCCCGTCCTGGTTGCTATGGTGACCGTAGCAGCCTTCCAGGGGTGAGGAACTATGGGAGGCGAGACCCACGGGAACTCTACGATGTGTATTGCTTTGCCCGTGAGCTGGGGGGTAAGTCTGGGGCTGGCAGAACACCCCCTTCCCTGAGCCCCATTACCCTCCCTAACCCCCATCCTTCCCTAAGTCCTTCCTAGCTCTCCTAAGTTTCATCCCTCTCTAAACCTGCAGCCAAGATCTGAGCCCACCGGTTCCCTGAGCCTTCCTCCACTCCTTGAGCCCCTCTCCTCTGTGCCCCTTCCCTCTCTCTGAGCCTCTTCCCTCTCTGAAGCCTTGTCCCCTTCTCTGAGTCTCTCCCCCTTCCTGCCCCCCCTCCCTCTTCCTACTTCCCTCCTCACTGATCCCCCCTCATCAAGGCCCTCCCTCTCTCTGAAGCTTAACTCGTTAAGGGGCCTGAGTTACCTCACTTGAAAAGGAAAGTGAAGCCCCCTCTTAGCACTGCATGAGAGGTAACGACAGTGATGTTCTGGCGATGGGGGCACGCAGCTGCGGCTGCTGCAACCCAGATCTAGCCAGATCAGGGCTATTTGGGGTGGGACCCCCTTCCCGGGCTCCGTGGGAGGGTTCTTGGGGCCCCTCTGACCTTCTCCCGCGCCTTCCCGCAGGCGAGGTCTTCTACGTAGGTCTGGCCCGCCGCCTGACACTGGCCGGCGCGCGTGCCCAGTGCCGCCGCCAGGGCGCTGTGCTGGCCTCGGTAGGACAGCTGCACCTGGCCTGGCATGAGGGCCTGGACCAGTGCGACCCGGGCTGGCTGGCCGACGGCAGCGTGCGCTATCCGATCCAGACGCCGCGCCGGCGCTGCGGGGGCCCAGTCCCGGGCGTGCGCACCGTCTATAGCTTCGCCAACCGCACCCGCTTCCCGGCGCCGAGAGAGCGCTACGACGCCTACTGCTTCCGAGGTGCGCGTGAGGCCACGCCCTTTGAGTGTGCGTCCCCGGGTGGCCACGCCCCAAGGGCATGCACCTTGATACCGGCCGCGCCCCCGGGAGCTTGGCTTTCTAGTAGAGGTGGAGGCCAGGCAGGGGAGAGACACAAGAAAACTTGCTGCGCGGTGAGCCGCGCCCCCAGGGAAAGGTCGTACCCCTGAGACAAGCTTTCCGTAGGAGCCCCGCCTTAGAGGAGGACGAGCCCCAGAGAAGACCAAGCTCTGCGGGGAAGTCCTGTTTAGTGGGTGGGCTATGTCTCCTGAGATCTCTGAGAGACACGCCGCTGGATGGAGCAGTTCTCACCTGGAGCCTTGCCCATGAGCACCCACTGGGGAGGAAGTGATGCCTCAACTAGCCATGACCCTGAGCAAGGCCACACCCCCAGGGATGGGACCAGGGATGGCCTTCACCCTTGGGGTGGGGCCACACCCTCAGAAGCTGCAAACCTCAAGTCCAAGGAGCAGAGTCTTATGTGTAAGCTGGGGGCGGAAAAAGAATCTCTTCGTAGGAAGGCCATGCCCATTAGGCGCTTTCTCTTCCATGGGAGGAGCCACGGCCCAGGTCTGACCTGCCCCCTGAGAGCTGGCCACTGCTCAGCTTCACCCACCAGCCAAGCTGTCTCTTGACCCTTTACTGTGACCAGTTGATTCTGACCTTGACAGTGGACCCCAGCCTGAACAGTGAGGATGATAACTTTGCGCCTCTGTCTCTCAGTCAGGGGGGGATCCCAGAAACAACCCAGAGAGACAGAGGGGCTCAGAGAGACAGAGGTACATAGAAGATCTCTGTTGTAGCATGCTGGAATGTGGGTAGACTTCAGGCAGAACTTCCCAGCCAGCCCCTGGGCCTAACACAGCCTCTTCTGCTTTCTCCCACAGCTCATCACCCTTCATCACAACATGGAAACCCAGAGACCCCGTCGTCTGGGGATGAGGGGGAGATTCTGTCAGCAGAAGGGCCCCCCGCCCAAGAACTGGAGCCCAGCCTGGAGGAGGAGGAGATAGTCACCCCAGACTTCCAGGAGCCTCTGGTGTCCAGTGGGGAAGAAGAGCCTCTGATCTTGGCAGAGAAGCAGGAGTCTCGAGAGACCCCCAGTCCTGCCACTGGGGGCCTCACACTAGCCTCAAGGCCTGCTCTGGAGGCTGAGGAGGTGTGGCTGAGCACGGTGTCCCCCGCCCGCAGCAACGTGGAGGCAGGCACTGCGGTGGGCAGGCACGCAGAGGCAACCCCAGCCAGCCCCATGCCCAGGAGGAGGGGGCGCTTTAAAGGGTTGAACGGGCGCCACTTCCAGCAACAGGAACCCCAGCGAGGGCTGAAGGGCGCGCTCCAGGCCAGCGTCCAGCCCCCCACCCCAGAGGTTGCTGGGAATTACGTGGAGCCTCCCCTGGCCACAGGAGCCACTGACGCCTTGGGGAGTGGCCGGAGCCAAAGCCCCTGGGCTGTGCTGACCAATGAGGTGGATGTGCCTGGAGCTGGTGAGTGGGGTCCAAGGGGGAGATGGGACCTGCCTGGGGATGCAAGGGGGACAGGGGAGGAGGCTCCGAATCACAGTTGGGTCCCCTGGCCTCACCAAGCCTCAGAAGACCCCTCTTCCTCAGGCCTGGAGCCAAGGAGATGATCAGCAGAAGAAGCTGCTGAGAGATAATTATAATTACTGTTGATATTGTTTCAGGTTCCCCTGGTGGCAGGAGCCCCCCAGAGCCCTGGCTGTGGCCCCCAACCATGGTCCCACCTATCACCCTTGGCCTGGAACTAGAGGAAGCCAAGGGCCCCAGTGTGAGGCCAGCCACCCCCGACCTGCCCTGGTCCTCCTCGGAGGCCACTGCCTTGGCTCCCAACCCCTTGAAGGGCCCCAGCACTGCCCGCTGGGAGGCTTCTCCCACAGTCATTTCTCCAGACCTCCCTGTCATGGCCATGCTTCGTGGCCACAAACTGTGGCTCCTGTCACACCCTACGCCCCTCCCCACCGATGCCAGTGAGGTAAAGGGGTATAATGAAGCCATGGCCGCTGCCCCACCCTCCCCTGCCTCAGAGATCGAGGCCAGCCCCCAGGATCCCATCCATCCAGAAGTGTATTCCCTGCCCTCTTCCTCGGGCCTGATGGGACAAGGTGGAGAGGCCACATCCCTGACACTCAGCAGCCCTGGAGAAGGAAGTCCTACGGCTCCTTTGCAGGCAGCTACAGACACACAAGCTGGAGCTGGTCCTAACTCCTTCAGAGCAGACTTCGGAAAAACTGGGGGGACCAGCCCTACTGGGCTCAGCAAAGCTGAGCCCCCCAGATCCAACCCACAGGCTTCTGTGGATGGGAATGTGGTGGCAGCCGTCACTCCCACTGAGACTGCCACTGAGCCCATGGGAGCCAGAGGCGTCTTGGGGTCTGAGTCTGCGGTCTTCAACACAGCAGAGACCCCCACTTCCAGCTTGCAGGCCAACATGGATGAGGCACAGGGCATGTGGCGGTCACTGCACAGTGAAGGGCTAGACCCCCATTCCCCATCTGCGCCCTTGGGGGTCCCTAGGGTCTCCTTGATGCTCAAGGTCACCCCGCGTTCGGAGCCTTCGGCTGCTACAGATGGAGGAGCCACAGTGGCTCCCATGAATTCCATGGCCACACTAGACACCCGTGGTGCCGGTGGGAATTGGGAACCTGGATCCCACGTGGTTGAGGGAGCTGAAAGCCCCACCTTGAACCCTCAAATGGCTGTGGATACAAGTGTGGTGATGTCCCTCATGTCCCTGGACCTGGGGGACAAGGTTGGGGTCCTGGCCATGTCCACAATGGCCTCCTCAAACTCCCAACCCCATCCAGAGCCGGAGGGCCAGATGGTGACCCAGGGCACCCTGAGAGGCTTGGAGCCTCCACGTGAGGGCAGCCCCTCAGGGGAGCCCGCTCTTCCTCCTTGGACACCGACGGCAGCCAGCAAGGACAAGCCCATTTCAGTTTCCTCGGGGGAGCCTATAGTGCCGTGGGACTCCCCCAGCACCCTGCTGCCTGCCTCCCTGGGCCCAGAGGAGTTTGAGCTGGAGGTCCTGGCGGGGAGCCCGGGTGTGGAGAGCTTCTGGGCGGAGGCAGCAAGTGGAGAGGAGCCAGCCCTGCCAGGAACCCCTGCAAATGGGAGTGCAGAGGAGGGTGAGTTGGAAGCTCGTGGTCTCATCCAGGTCACTGTGTTTGTGCTCAGGAACCAGGGGCTGGGGTAGGCCAGAGCTGGGAGGAAGGATTGTTCTTGGGTGCCTGGGAAGGTTTCTAGCAGGGGATGATGTTGAAGGCGGGAGGTCATTAGGCAGAGTTGAATTACAGAAAGCGTATTCCTGGCAGAGGCACTAGCCTGGGCAAAGGCCAAGAGGTGAAGCTGCGTTTGATGTGTTTTAGGCACAGCGAGCAATGAGGCAATGACGAGGTGTTGGGCGGAGTTTGGTTTTGGGGACGAGTACAGTCAGCAAATCATGTTCATGACCACTCTCAGCTGACAGTGTTGTGTGACACTGGGGTCCTGCTTTCAGCGATGCCTCAGTCTGAGGAAGACAGAGCTGGTTACAGGCAACCCCCCTGGGGTGGGGCCGGAGGGAGGAGGCATGGCAGGGAGGCCTTCCTGGACAAGTGTTGAATCGTAGCTGGAATTCAGTGGTGCAAAACGTGGGGGGCCTCAAGCCACAGATAAAGTGGGTGCTGGGAAGGGGTGGGAGTGGTGGGCATCACCCCCATTTAGTAGACAGCAAACTGAGGCTCAGGGAGGTATGTCACTACCAGCTAGTCAGTGGTCAAACCTCAACTGGCACCCAAATCCACATGTGCCTTGGTTGCTCTATGCCCAGCGGAGTCCAGAGAAAGCCATCACCCTGTTCTCCTGGGGCCAGGTCTGCCCGTTATGGGCAGCCTGCAAATTCCAGCCCTTTAGTTTTTAGGTCCTGCCATATTGAGCTATTCTTTCGGTCAAGTGAGCGTTAAAAAAAAAAAAAAAACAAACGAAGAAGAAGAAGCTAATTAAGAGGCACACTTTTTCCGAGTTGCAAAACACTCTTATTAACAGGATTGGTTTTACAATCAATCAATAACACTTGCTCCTTTTTTTGAAGGCAGAGTGTCGTGGTGATGGAAACAGCGGATGCAGGGTTTTATCACCCACCCTGTCATCTCTGGGTTGTGTCTGGGGCTGCATCTTCTTTTCTTAGATGCCCAGGAGGCAGGTGGACCCTGGGCAGGGGCACTTGCATCAATAAAGGCTTATGTTTATTGGTGACTGCCTTTGTGCTTGGGTTGGTCTGAGCACTTTACTGGAATCACCTTGGTTAATCTTTTTAATGTCCTTGAGGAACAAGTTCTAGTACGATCCTAACTTTACAGATGGGGATACTGAGGCACAGGGAAGTCAAGTGACTTGTGCAGAGTCATGCAGCTGGGGAGTGTCAAGGATAACGTTTGAATCCAGGCTGTCTGACAACAGTCTCTGTCTCAATCACTGGGCTCTAAGATGTTTATTTCATTGACATAAAACAAAATAAAACGCCCTGAGGTCTTGGGGAGGGGGTAAGCTTGCCCAAGGCCAAAGGAACTAGAGAAGGAATGGTCAGGTGGGAGGGAAACCACGAAGAAGTGTGCTAAGGAAAGTGTGTTGAGAGGAGCCCCCAGGGCCACGGCTGGATCTGTCTTGGACTTTGTTGGTTTTTCAGCTCCAGACTCAAGCCATGGGCAGCCGGGGTGGAGGGAGGCAGCCAGTGCTGGGGGAGACCTGGGCGCCTACTCACCTACTGCTTGCAGCAGAAATGCTAATGAAGCCAAAAATAAATGCAGCACCAGCAAGCGACTGAGTCACCGCCAGTCCGTGGGCAGGTGTCAGCAGCTTGGGGCACCTGGTGGGGCTTACACGTCCTGGCGCCTGGCAGCCCCACGCATGTGCCCGCACGTGCCAGGGTGGCACCAGGCACAGAAATAGCCACAGGCCTCTCTGGCCATCCGTGGTGGTACACGCCACTGCCCCAGGGACCGGCTTCAGTCACTGCGGGCAGGCCAGCAGCTACCTTTATGCAGTTAGCAAGCAACTGTTGAGTGCTTGCTGTATTCCAGGCACCATGTTGAGACCGAGTCCCTTGTCCTCTGGCAGCTGACATTCTAGAACAATGCTCTAGAACTTTCCCAGTGATGGAAATGTTCTTGAGCTACGCAGTCTAATACAATAGCAACAAGCCATTGGTGGCTACTGAGCCCTTGAAATGTGGCTAGTGTGACTGAGGAACTGCGTTTTAACTTTTATTCCATTTTAATTAATTTAAACTTAAATAGCTGTGCGTGGCTGCCATGTGGAACATCACTGCTCTGGGGGGAGGCATGGATAAGAAATGATGGTCCTAATAAATTATATTGGAGGTTAGAAAGTAATAAAGACAAAAGAGAAAAGTAAAGCAAGGGATGAGGGATGCCAGTGGGTGGGTTTTGGTTTTGGAAGGGGGGTTAGGATGAATTTTAGCAAGCCTGAAGGAGGTGAGAGAGGAGCCATGCAGAGATCTAGGGGAAAAGCAGTTCAGGCAGACGGAATAGCTTGTGCAAAGGCCCTGAGGCAGGACTGTGTTTGGTGTGTAGGAGGAACAGCAGGGTCAGTGTGGCTGGAGCGGAGTGAGTGAAGGAGGGAGAGGAGGATCAGGCAGGGAGATATTGGGGAAGATTGCACTGGGCCCTGTGGGCTGAGGTAAGGATTTTGGCTTTTCCTATGAGGGCAATGGGGAGCCATGGAGGAGTCTAGGCAGAGGAGGGACATGACCTGACTCAGGTTTACATGGCCTCCCTCTGGCAGCTGTGGGGAGAACAACCTGTTAAGGGTGAGGGCGGAGTCCAGAAGATCAGGGAGGAGGTGACTGCTTGTCATCGTCTCAGTTTCTTGTGGGCCTCCAGACCAGGACAAAACAGAAACAAATTCTACGTTATAGGGCCTGGAGAGAGGGCCTTAAATGGCTTCCAGATCCCCGTAGGCCAGTCTTGGCTCTTGTACTGTCCTGCTGAGTGGCTTTGAGCTAGACCCTGCCCTCCTCTGGGTCTCATTTCTGGTATCTTGCAGTGGAAGACTTGACACTGTCCTGACAAGGGATAGGGGTCATCTGGGGTACATGGGGGTTCTTGCTCTGCCCCTCCAAGACTCCAGGGTGGTCCAGAGACCACTCACCAAGGCCTCTGAGGCCCTGAGATGGGGAGGGGTGACCCTCCTGCCTCCAGAGAACCCTATCCGTGTTAAGCAATGTTGAGACCCCTCAAGAGGCCCCAGGCTGATATACAGAGAGCCAGTCATGGCATTACGGTCAGGACTGGGAGAGCAGGATGAGCTACTTTTTTTTTTTTTTTTTTTTGCGGTACGCGGGCCTCTCACTGTTGTGGCCTCTCCCGTTGCGGAGCACAGGCTCCGGACACGCAGGCTCAGCGGCCATGGCTCACGGGCCCAGTTGCTCCACAGCATGTGGGATCTTCCCGGTCCGGGGCACGAACCCGTGTCCCCTGCATCGGCAGGTGGACTCTCAACCACTGCGCCACCACGGAAGCCCAGGATGAGCTATTTTTATTTTCATTTTGTAAATGAGGCAACTGAAATTCACAGAAGTAATTTGCCCAGGGTTCCCTAGTGAGTGGCAGAGGCAGGAATTGAACCAGCCTCTCTGACTGCACAGCCTATGGTTATTACTGCTATAATCCACCACTTCTCCACACTGTAACCACTGAGGTTGCATCAGAAGAGGTTGAGCCACAAGGACGAAGGAAGTGATCATTCCCACTGGTCCCAGTGCCGTTCATACCCCATCTAGAACCTATGTCCACTTCTTTGCTCCAAAGTATGAGAAGCACAATGACCAGTTGGGTATTTCTAGAAAAATGGGGATAAGTCAAGGAGCGCACTTAAACCATGTTCTATGAGAAGACTTCCTAAGAGAAGCTGCAAGAATCCCATTCTAGTTCAGTCCAAGGAAGGACTTTGCCATAGCCAGGGCATCCCACAGGTGCTTTGGCCAGTTCCTGGAAAGAGTAAGCTCATCACAGGGACATGTGAGAGGAAGTTGGCAATCAATTATTGGGAAGTTATAGAGGGGACTCCACAGAGAGGGGTGGAACGAGAGGGCCTTTAGGGGTCTGAGGTCTGGATTCCCTGGGAGGCAGACTTGGTGGTCTGACTCCTTCCCGTACTCCTGTCCATCCTGCAGTTCCCTCGGATCCCTGTGAGAACAACCCTTGCCTGCATGGGGGCACGTGTAAAGCCAATGGCACCATGTATGGCTGTAGCTGTGACCAGGGCTTTGCTGGAGAGAACTGTGAGATCGGTGAGTACGCCAGACTCAGGATCTGAACACAGACTTGTCTGACTCAGAGCCCTGGGGTCTATCCCAGCAGCCATCCCCATGAGGATCAGGGATCACAAAATGCTGGCTTCAGATGCTCCCTTCCCCTCCCTCACTCCTTGGTTCCAGTAAATCAGCCTCAGCAACAACCATCTGAGGTTTTATCCTCAGGGCTGAGGCTCTGGTGTGCTGCCTCCCATTACTACCAGGCAGGGGTGGGGAAGGGGAAGACAAAAGGATGGTAAGGCTCATACTCCCACCGGCAAAGGGCCCCAGGGGATCGCCTACCCTCTCCTGGGTAGGCAGGGGTATAGGCACCACCACCAGAACTGTTGGAAGCTAGCTCCAAAGCCCAACACAAGACATATGAAAAATTATGAAATTATAACAATAATTATAAATGATATAATTTCTTGAGCTCTTCCATTGACTCTACTCACAACCACTGCTGTGGAGGTGCTATTGTTATCACCACTTTGCAAAAAAAAAGAAACTGAGTCTCAGAGAGGGCAAGTGACTTGCCTGGCATCATACATGCTTCAGGCACTATCTACACAGGGATTGGGAGAAGAGGTGCTCAACTGATTGCTCCCTGTACCTACAAACAACTTCGTGATTCTGTGCAAATCCTTATAAGTGCTCCACATTCTGAAGACCCTTCAGCTTCGACATTCTATGTGTCTGTTTGCCAGACCCACCTTCACTGTTCTGGAGTCAGGGGGAACGTCCTGCACACTCTGGCTTTCAGCCAGCCCAGTGGCATCTCCTCTCATTGATGCTAATTCACATCAGTTGTGTGAAGTTCCACCCCCTTGACCTCCAGAGTCATTGGGCCATCAGTGCAGACCACCGCTGTTGTACTCAGGTCTGGGATAGATGGTAGGGTCATGAACGCATCTTCTGCCTGGTTCTCCATGGGGACTGGGAGCCACAGGGAGGCTGACCTCTGACTCAGCCCCACCTTCCCCTCCAGATATAGATGACTGCCTCTCCAGCCCCTGTGAGAATGGAGGCACCTGCATCGACGAGGTCAACGCCTTCGTCTGCCTTTGCCTCCCCAGCTATGGGGGCAGCCTCTGTGAGAAAGGTGAGTCTCTGCCGAGACCCCAGAAACAGTTCCAGGAGCAGGGTTGGGTGCTGGACCACAAGCTTCCCACACATGGAGCTCCAGGTCTCTGCCTCTGGTTCCATGGCCGTGAGTCAGACAGGCAGGAGGCGAATAATTTTCTTGAGATAAAATTCACATAACATAGAATTAACCTTTTTAGAGTGTGCAATTCAGTGGCATTCAGTACATTCACAGTGTTGTACAACCACCACCTCTAGCTAGTTCCAAGACATTTTCATCAGCCCCAAAGGAAATCCTGTCCCCGTTAGCCATCACTCCCCATTCCTCCCCTCCAGCCCCTGGCAACCACTAATCTACTTTCTGTCTCTATGGGTTTGCCTGTTTTATATGTTTCATATAAATGTAGTCATACGCTCTGTGTCTTTTTGTCTCTGCCTTCTTTCACTCAGCATGATGTTTTTCAGGGTTCATCCACATTGTAGGACGTGTCAGTGCTTCATTCCTTTTTATGGCTGAATCGTATTCCATTGGATGGTCCACATTTTGTTTATCTATTCATCATTGATGGACCTTTGAGTTGTCTCCCCCTTGTGGCTAATGTGAATAGTGCGGCTATGAATGTTCATGTACACGTTTTTGTTTCAATACCTGTTTTCCATTCTTTTTGATTTTCCCCCCATTCTTTTTGGTGTACCCAGGAGTAGAATGGCTGGGTCATATGGTAATTCTGTGTTTAACTTTTTGAGAAGCTGCCAGACTGTTTTCCACAGGGGCTACACCATTTTACATTGCCCCCAGCAATGCAAGATGGTTCCAATTTCTCCATATCCTTGCCAGCGCTTATTATTTTCCTTTTAAAAAAACTTATAGCCATCCTAGTGGGTATGAGGTGGTATCCCATTGTGATTCTGATTTGTTTTTCCTAATGATTCATGTTGTTGAGCATCTTTTCATGTGCTTGTTGGCCATTTGTATATCTTTTTGGGAGAAATGTCTATTTGAGTTTTTTCCCAGGAGGGAAATTTTAGGCCTTCCTGAGACCATTTCCTGAGGTCCCAGGATGTGGCCAGATCAGAGAATGAGATATTAGAGTTGGGATAAGAGGGAATGGGTATAATGGTCTTCCAGTTGAATCACTTCCTGCAACAGAGAAAAGAGGTGAATATGGGAGGAGGGAGGTGAAAAGGTGGGGGGACAGAGTGGGGGCTGGGGGATGGGCCCAGGGAGAGGGTTGATTTAGCCCCACAGAGACCTTGGATCGGGCCCTCTCTCTGGTGGGCTGCTGTGCTCATGGCTGGCAAGGCAGGCCTCGGCTTGAGGCCAGCCCCCTTCATGCTCCCTTTCCACCTCCCAGACACAGAGGGCTGTGACCATGGCTGGCACAAGTTTCAGGGCCACTGCTACCGCTACTTCGCCCATCGGCGGGCATGGGAGGATGCCGAGAGGGACTGCCGCCGTCGAGCCGGCCACCTGACCAGCATCCACTCATCTGAAGAACACGGCTTCATCAACAGTAGGGACTCTGGGGTGGGCAGGGGTGGCCTTCACAGTCCCTTTGTCAGGGGATCCCCCCCGGGTCCTGAAGACGCTAACTTTCTGAAGCTATGTTCATTAATGCAAGCCCTGACCACTTATTAATTCAAGTGTCTATTTATTCCCTTGTCAGTTCATTCATTCACTTCATTCATTCTCTGACTATTTACTGAGCACCTGCTATGTGCCAGGCACTGTTCCAGGCACAGAGACACACATTGTCCTGTCCTTAGGGAGTGACGTTCTTGAAGAGGATATAGTCAAACAAGTAAATATCTAATTAAATAAGTCTATCCTAAAATTTAGCTGGTTCTCAGGGCACTGATGACAGTTAAAACAGGGCCAGGGGACAGAGGGTGATGGAAAAGCATCTGTGGTGCGGGGGATGAAATGAGGGAGGAGCAGAGATTTAGAGAAAGAGGGGTGTCCCATAAATTAAATCCAGCATTTATTGATTTACTCATTATTCCTTCTACCCTTTTTCATCCATTTATTTATTCACATTTTCCCCATCCCATCCCCTGTTAATTCTTTAATTTGTTCATTCCCTGGTTCACTGGCTTTTTTCCTCTATGTAATCAAACACACATGCATCCAGCTGCTTCCTCCTCAGTGACTGATTGGCTCATTTAGATTCACCTGCCTGCCCTGTCAGCCTTGCTCGCTGGCTCTCTTAGCCCCTGCTCTCTCATTTCTGCAAAGATCTGACTTGTTTTTATCGTTTTCTCTGGCCTTTTGTTTAAGCCACAAATTGTGACAAGGCCAGGAGCCTAATTCCAGCCCTTTCCATGCCCCAACCCCACTCCCCAAGTATGAGGCCAGCCAGAGCCTCAGCCTGCTAGGAAATGGGGGGATGTGGCCTCCAGCCCATGCCCCCCAGGCTGGCAGAGGGGCTGGGGTCCTCCCCTCCAGCTCAAACCCAAAACTGGGGGAGGGGCTCTGGGTACCCCCCCCTCCATTCTCATCTTCATCCACTTCCCCTTCCAGCCCACCTTCAGGCTGGGGAGGGGGCTGAGTCTCCCCTCCCACACCCCCCACCTGGCCTCCAGCCAGCAACCTAGGCTGGGGGAGGTGCAAGTGCCCAGCCCTCACGACACCCCACACCCCACAGGTTTTGGGCGTGAAAACACGTGGATCGGCCTAAACGATAGGATCGTGGAGAGGGATTTCCAGTGGACGGACAACACGGGGCTGGTGAGTGGTGGCAGCCTGGGGGCCTGGGTCCCTGCAGTCAGACTGTTGACTTGGGCCCTGCCTAGAATGGAGAGTTCTGGGTAAGCTGCAATGACCCGGCCCTCTGGCTTCACTTTAGTAAATCTTATATCTTTTTCACCACAATTAGAAAAGAAATCCACCTCCTCTCCTCTGCCATGAGAACTGGCCCCGGCCCACTCTCTGACTGCACTTGAACTGGATCAAGCAGCCCCAGCCCTCCTGGCCTCTGTTCTGTTCCTCAGACAGGACAAGCTCAGTCCTGCCTCAGGGCCTTTGCATTAGCTAGTCCCTCTGCTTAGAACTCTGTTCCCTGCCTGCGTTGTTCTTATCCTTGAGTCTTCCTTCAGCTCTCCTGTTGCCTCCTCAGGGAAGCTCTCCTGGACTTCCAGTCTGAGGTCACCTTTTTGTTCAACTATTTATCTAACAATGAGTGACCCATGTGGAAAACAGACTGTCAGGGAGTGAGCCGGGGCAGGAGGACCAAGGAAGAGGGCACCACAGCCTTGCAGCTAGAGGAGGGTTGACTTGGACTGTAGTGGCAGCCACCCTCAGGGCAGGCAGAACAGTGCTCATTGTAGAGATGGAAACACTGAGTCCCTAAGAGTTTGAGTGGTCTGGCCAGGGGAATCCCACAGTACCAGTGCCAGAGCCTGGGACAGGCTGCATGTCCCCTGAGCACCCCCTGCTCCCCATTCTTACAGCAATATGAGAACTGGAGGGAGAACCAGCCCGACAATTTCTTCGCGGGTGGGGAGGACTGTGTGGTGATGGTGTCACATGAGAGTGGGCACTGGAATGATGTCCCCTGCAACTACAACCTCCCCTATGTCTGTAAGAAGGGCACAGGTATGCTGCTACTCTCCTTCCCACCCCTTCTCCCCCAACCTTCCCTCCTGCCTGTCACTGGTTCATTGTTTTATTTAAGTTTGTAAATGTAGGAGTCAGTCCAGCCCAGTTTTCACTCTTTAGAACTATGTGAGGGTACCCATTTTTCCCCCACCCTTGCCAACTCTGGGTTACCAAACTTTTTGTTCTTTGTTCATCTAAGTCCTGAAAAACAGTATCTCATTGTTATCATAGTTTGCACGTCTTCGAGGATGAGAATAACCAGCTCTTCATATGTTGATAAGCTTATATGTATTTGATTTCCTGTGACCTACCAGTTCATTTCCTTTGCCTAATTTTCTATCGGTTCATTGGTCTTATTGATTTGTAAGAGCTCTTTACATATTAAGGAAACATATATATGTATAGGTATATTCTCAAGTCCACCTTTCTTATACTTTTCTTCATTCTTGCTTCTGTTTCTTTGCCAATTTTCATATCCTTTTTTCCATTCATTTGCTCAGATTATTCTTGCCTCCCATCTCCTTCATTCCCATCATGCACAAGAATTAGGGGGTGGGATGTGTCCAGGAGGTTCCTGCCCCTCAGCATCTCCTGGTTTGGGTGGAGGAGACATTCACTTCTAGCCCTTTGAGGTCACAGCTGGGCAAAAGGTGGGACCTGTTGAGGGTTCATCTCAACAAGAGATGAAACCAGTTCAGCCCCAGTCCCATCCACTTCTTTAACTGGAGGTTCCTCTGTCCCCAGTGCTGTGTGGTCCCCCTCCAGCAGTGGAGAACGCCTTGCCCATCGGTGCCCGCAAGGCCAAGTATAATGTCCACGCCACTGTACGCTACCAGTGCGACGAAGGATTTGCCCAGCACCATGTGGCCATCATCCGATGCAGGAGCAATGGCAAATGGGACCGACCCCAAATCGTCTGCACCAAACGTAAGTGGCTTCCGCCAGACACCCCAACAAAAGTTTCCAGCTACTTGTAGTCTCCAGTTAAGCATCTCATGACTACACACATTGATCTGGTTGAATGTCTGCCTGATAATATGGCCTTGCAGATAAGTGAGAACTTACTAGCTTGCCTGGTGTTCCCTCCATTTCCCCCTCCCCCGAGGAAGCCTGTTCCATCAGGCCACCCACCTCTCATCAGCTTTTGCCACGTCCCTGTCGTCCCTCACTTCCCCGCAGCCAGACGATCCCATCGGATGCGGCGACACCATCACCACCACCAACACCACCACCAGCATCACCACCACAAATCGCGCAAGGAGCGCAGAAAACACAAGAAACACCCAGCAGAGGACTGGGAGAAGGAAGAAGGGAATTTCTGCTGAAGAACCAGGCAAAAGAAAGCACAATCCCCTTCCCACACCTCCCCTGGAGCCTTCACCTGGGGAGGCAGAGCCCAGAGAGAAACAAGAGGGTCCGGAAGCCCCTGAGTCCCAAACCGCATCCCCCCATACATAACCATTTGTAAAAAGCTCCTCTCTCCTTTTTCTTACATATACAAGGTCCTCTTGGCAGGTATAGCCATGTGTCTGAAAAGTCAGTTCTAGTCAGGCTGAACTCTGGGCGCATCTCTCAGTGGAGGGAAGCACAATCGGCAAAGATTATTCTTTGCACTGGTTTAGTCTTTTGTTGGCAAGGCTGACTGCCAGTTGTGGAAATAAGGCTGTGATAAGGGTGCAAGAATGTGTGTTTGGATTCGCACTAAGGAATTGCTTTTACCACCAGAGGTTCAGATTTAGTAAACTGTCGGATGTCCTAAATGCAGGCTGAAGCCTATAGTGAAGGTCACTGGCTTTGGGAGTAGAAAATTACATGGACGCACACGGCTTGAACTTGATGACAGCTCTTCCTTCACCTTGGACTTCAGCCTAAGTCAGTCCTTAGTCTTGGTGGATGAACTGAGTGTGGAATTCCTATGTATTGAATTTTAGGAATGTTTTTAGAACAGCATCCCTCCGTGCCCTCAGAGTTAGGGGTCAGAATAGTCAGAGGAATTTGTGGGCAATGAGGGGAAGCTGTATTGCTTGCCCTCTCAGGTCTAGTCCAGTGCTGAGATTTGGTGGTTCTGCATGTGTGGTGAATTTTATACACACACACACACACACACACGCACACACACACACACGCACACACACAGATGAGAGGATGTTTAGGGCTCAACGAACCCAGATTTCTTCCCCCTCCATCTCTCAGGGAGACAAAGAACCTCCCTCCTGGGCCAAGGAGGTGCCAAGTTTTCTAGCTCGTTGCCCATATCCATCCCTCAAGCAGACATTGGTAATGCCCCTGCCATGGGTCCCACCCCTACCCCTACTCTATTCCTGTCTCCTCCATTCATCGCCTGGTGGACTAGAAATGCTTAAAACTTGAAGTAGTGACATCTACCTGCGGTCATGTAGAGAGATGTGCAGTGTTAAAACTGAAACACACACACACACACACATTTTTCTCTTAGTTTTTTAATTTTTTAAGCAGTAAAGAACTCACCTTGCCTTCCTCCCCAGAATCTGAAACCTGTAAAAACTTTCCCCAAGCCGGAAGTCGGGATTCAGCTTCCTGATCTCTGGCAGGAAAGAGCCACAGCTTTTCCTCCATGTCCTTTGTCCACTCTCAGCCTCTCTAGTCTGGGTAACATCTGTGGATTAGTGTTAAAAACCACAGTGGAGAATGGCCCTCTGCAGGAAAGAAAAATAAGCAAATATACAGTCCATCTAAGGGTTCAGTAGAGAAAGAAATGTGTTGGCTTAGCCTATATCCCTCCTGGGAAGTACTAATCATAATTGACAACTATGGAGTAGGTACCATGCTAAGGACATACACACACTGCCTCCGTGAATCTTCTCAACAGCCCAGTGACTTAGGAACCATTACTTTCCCATTTTACACAAGACAAAACTGAGGCTCAGATAAGAGAAAGGCACTGGCTTGCAAGACAGGAATAAGGATTCGGTCCTGCCTCTGGCTGACTCCTAACCCTGCTCTCTATTTTGGGGGGAAGGAATTGAAACATAATCATGCTCTAACACACAGGAAGATTTAGGAAAAGATTGAGAAGTGCAAACTAGACCTGCATCCTTGACCATGGTCTTTAGTGTCCCCTGCTATAGACATTATCCACTGTCCCATGTTACGGTTATTGTTGAGAAAACCCAGGGATATAGGTTTGCCTTCTAGGTTTGATAATTCCTCTTGGTTTAAGAAATATAAAAACAATAACACATCTTCAGTCATCCATGTCACAAAAGAATTTTCCTTTGTTTGGAGTGGGGGGCTCTGGGGATGCAACTTTTTTGGGGGTGTCTTGCTTTATGCTCCTTACCCTTGACCACCTCAGCCCCTCGCCCTGCCCCCACCCCAGCTCCGTGGTGGGAGGGGGCTCTGATATTTTCTAAGGTGGGTGGTTTGTCTCTTGGTCTTTCCCTTTGAGATGTGCGTGTGTGTTTGCGTGTGCCGCGTGTGTGGCATGCGTGTGAGTGTGCGTGCGCGTGAACAGCTTTGGATTCTGTTGGTTATGCTGTCAGCTGCCGTGTTCCGTGGGTCTGTGGTATCTGACACTATGGACATTAATGTACTCCTTGGACATTTTAATAAAATTTTTTAACAGTTCAACCTGCCTCCTGACACCTTCCTTCATTCATTTACTCAGCAAGGACTTACTGGACAGCTGTTATATGCCGTGTACTGTGCTGGGTGCTGGGGAGATAGTGGTGGACAGAACAGATGTGACCCCTGGGAGGTGGTCAGGGGAGGCTTCTTAGAGGAGGTGAATGGAATCTAAAGGATGAATAGCATTAACTAGACAAGGAAGGGAAGAAAGGAAGAGAGTTTCAGGCAGAGGGAAGAGTAAAAGTGAAAATCTTCTTGCAGAAGGGAACATGGTTCATTTGAGAAACAGCAAAGAGTCCATAGCGGCTGGAGCGGAGTGACAGAGGTAGACAGTGGAGGGAGATGAGGTCAGAGAGGTAGAGGATGGATCACTCAGGGCAATATGGGCTGTAATGAGAAGTTTGGGTTTTATTCTAAAGCAATAGTGGCAACAAACAACATAAACAAGGACAAAAGGTGAATGCCAAGCTTGGAAACAATTCTTCAAATCAGAGATAAAGGAATTTTGCCTTAATATATAAAGAGCTCCTACAAATCAATACGAAAACCCCCAATAATCCAATAGCCAAATGGGCACAGGATATGAACAAAAAGCTCAAAGAAAAGGAAATACAGATGGCTCTTAAACTACAACATATGCTCAACAAAATAATACACAATTTTCAGATCACCAAGATACACAAATAAGGACATATAAATAAAAGGGAATAAACGAATAAATCTCACAAGAGAGGGGCCTTGCATATTTCAATGATGACAATGTACCTGAACTGAGAATGATTTATGATTTACTCAGCTTCCTGCATCTAAAGTCAAAGTGGAGGATAGTCAGCTTCATATAACAGGTGAATTGCAAGTGACAACCACAATGAGATATTATTTTTCACCTATCAGGTTGGCTAAGGTAACAAGTGATAACACATGATGCTACTGAGGACATATGGAAATAGGTAGGTACATCTGTTACTGATGGGCTATAAATTGGCCTCACCTCTAAGAAGAGTTGGAGATCACTAACAAAACGGCAAGTTTTGACCCCTTGATCAAACAATTCCTGCTATCATCCTCCAGTTATACTTGCACTTATGTGATGACCATGGTACTTATTACTAACAGCAAAATATGGGAAACAATGTAAATGTCCACCATTAGGAGACTGATTACAAAGATTATGGTGCATCCAAACAGGGACTACTTTGCCAAACTTCAAAAGAATGCTGGTTGGGCTTCCCTGGTGGCGCAGTGGTTGAGAGTCCGCCTGTCGATGCAGGGGACACGGGTTTGTGCCCCGGTCCGGGAAGATCCCACATGCCGCGGAGCGGCTGGGCCCGTGAGCCATGGCCGCTGAGCCTGCGCGTCCGGAGCCTGTGCTCCGCAATGGGAGAGGCCACAACAGTGAGAGGCCCGCATAACGCAAAAAAAAAAAAAAAAAAAAGAATGCTGGTGGGGGAAGGGGGCGGATTTTTACATGCTGAAGGAAACCAGTCCCCAAATATATTGTTAAATAAGAATTACTTCATAAGTGTATATGAGGGCTTCCCTAGTGGCGCAGTGGTTGAGAATCCACCTGCCAATGCAGGAGACACGGGTTCGAGCCCTGGTCCGGGAAGATCTCGCATGCCACGGAGCAACTAAGCCTGTGCGCCACAACTACTGAGCCTGCGCTCTAGAGACCGCAAGCCACAACTACTGAAGCCCGTGCACCTAGAGCCCACGCTCCCCAACAAGAGAAGCCACCGCAATGAGAAGCCCGCGCACCGCAACAAGAGTAGCCCCCGCTCACCACAACTAGAGAAAAGCCCGAGCGCAGCAACGAAGACCCAATGCAGCCAAAATTAGATAAATAAATTTATAAAATAAAGTATATATGGCACACAAATGTTCATAGCAGCATTATTGACAATAGCCAAAAGTTAATGGACATTTGGAAACAACCCAAATGTCCATTAACTGATAAAAGAAAATGTGATATATATACATATATGTGAACATTATTCAGCCATAAATATTATACTGAGTGAGAGAAGCTAGACACAAAAGGACACATACTGTAGGATTCCACTTATACCAAACGTCAGGACGAGGCAAATCCACAGAGATGGGAAGCAGATGAACAGTTTTCAGGGCACGGAGTGGGGAGGGAGGAATGGAGAGTGATTGCTGAATGAGTAGGAGATTTTCTTTGGGGTGATGAAAATGATAGGGGTGATGGTTGGACAACACTGGGAATGTACTAAATGCCACTAAATTGAAGACTTTAAAATGTTTACAATGGTGAATTTCATATTATGTGAAGTTTTACAACATAAAAAATATATGTGGCATATTTTCATTTGTGTAGAAGTGGGGGGAAAACAACATATGCATGTTTGATTGAATGAATATAAAACATCTTTTGAAGGACATGTAAGAAATTTTAGATGTCTCTGAGAAGTGCACTCGGTGCTGGAAGACAGGAGTGAGACATTTTTCTGAATAACTAGCTTCAGGAGTGGCTCTACCCTGGTTGCCATCCTTAGGTCTCCTCCAGGTGGACCCTCAAAGACCTGCAATCCAACAGTGCAGAGACCCAGCAGAAAGAGGGTTCCCTTGGTCCTATTGGTCCGTCAAAATCCCAGGCAGTCTCATTGGTCTGCCTGGGTCCATGTCCACCCCTGGACCAATTAGGGTTGCCCAGGAAGATGAGCCACAGCCGTCATTGCCCAGTGGAGTCAGCCCCTCTGACTCACAGAATGAGAGGAGGGAAACTTACATACCCGAGGCAAAATCAGGATGCTGGAACCCATGGAAGGGAGAAAGGATGTCAGCAGGGAAAAGGCGGGATGAAAGAAATCTCATGCACTCATCTCCAGAAAAATGCCCCTACCATTCCTCTAGTCAAGGAAGCTAAGGCACAGCTGGAGCCCAAGGCAGTCTAACCAAGGGACTGGACCCTGACTTCAGATGAGTGGTTGGAATCTCTAAGAGTTCTGTCCCATCTGACATTGAAGCATGAGCAGTTAACGACCACCCCGCTTCTACAACCATATCAGACATTTACACTTTTTTCCTCTTCTCCCTTTCTTTGTATGCCCGAAACGAAACTTTCAATACTCCTCGGCCCACACTCTCCCTACCCCCACCTCCACACCCACCCCAGGGAAAATTTGCAACTTCTCTGCCTTCCTGATGCAGGAACTCAACACCCAGTTTCACACACTTCATTCCCAGGGGACTGGGAGGAATCGCTGGCTTGGTTAGTGACCCAATTAGGACAGGGCTGAGAAGGGCCAGACCCATGGGAGGTGGCTCGAGAGACAGAGTGAGGGAACGACGGTGGGGGGGGGAAGGGAGGGGAGAGAGATTGGGGACAGGGAATGGTCCTGAGGAATGAGAGGAGACGCTTCCCAACTGAATCATCACCAAGCACCCCCAGCTGAAAAACATTTTGTCCACGAAAGTGCATTTTTGAAGTAACTACCCACGAGCTGTCTCATTTTCTCATTCATCAAAAAAAAAAAATTTATTGAGCCCCTGCTGTACACTTCGCACTCACTGGGATCTTAGAACAGCCTTGATACAGAGGAGGAAATAGGATCCGGGGTTTTGTCACTTGGTCATAGAGGCAGGATTCGAACCCAGGCACACCTGGTTCCAAAACCCACAGATGGGTTTCCTGGAGATGGATGTGACAATATGGAGGGCTCCAGGAGGGACCCCAGTGCCACTCCAGGCAAGACCTCGAAACTGGGGTCTCCAAAAGCTGGGGTGGCCTTGTTCATGGACAGTCTCCCTGAGCTAGCTGTTAACACTGGGGAGTTTGGTCCTGACTTCTTAGCACAAATTACCCTTTAGAACATGGAGCTCAGAGAGGATTTTGAGGTTTAAAGACAATTCAACCTCTCCTGGACCTCTAAGAAGGAAAATGTGGGGGGAGGGAGGTTAGAAAAGGAGAGAGGAACTCAGTGAGAATGGGGATGTGGTCTCAGAGAGGAAGCGGGAGCCTACTGCTTGCATAGCACAAAGGGTAGGGGCACGCCAGAGCCTCAGTTTGTTCATCTGGGTGCTGCAAGGGTGTCTCGTGAACAGCTGTTGTCTGGGATATAGTTAGCGTGCAAAGGGAGGATATCCAGCAGCTCCAGAAGTCCACCTGGGTCTGAGATGCTGTCTGGAGCTGGGCCCATCTGGTGAAGGGGCAGCCATTAAGCCCTATGGGGCACATAGTTCGGGCCCATGGTAAGAAGTTCCTGAGAACTGGGAAGTCAGTTGTCCTGGGGACGACGTTGACAGTCTCTATGGTGACAGTTTGGAGGGGCGGGCCCTACCGACAAGGGAAAGCCTAGGGGGACAGGTGTTCTGTTACCTCAGACACCGGAGTGTGGTCTCCATGGCAACAGCTGCCGGGGGCGGGGGGGTGGGTCCAAGCCGCTTGGGGGCGGAGCTTGGAGGGTAGCAAGGAGCTGGGGCACCCCGCGGAAAGGAACAGCCTGTTTCCATGGTGAGAGCTGGAGAACCGAATGTTGGGTCACTCTCAGGACAGTTAGGGGAGGGGGTGGTCTCCACGGCTGTTGGTCAGGGTGAGGACAGTGGGAGTGAAGTTGTAGGTCTCAGGGGTGAATGTGGGTGAGATAGTAAACGTGCGGTGTCCATGGTTACAGCTGGAGGAGGGAGGTACTAACTCCATGGGTGTGACTGATGAAGGAAGGGCTGTGTGACTCTAGGTGACAGGTAGAAGCTGGGCTGGTCGCCTTGGTAACAATGGGAAGTGGGGCAGCTTCTCTCTGTAGTGAATGACATAGATTTTATGGGTCTCTGGGCCTGGGAGATGGTCTCTTAGGCGACAGCCAGGAAAGGGGCCGTCAGGTGAAGACGAATTTGCTCCCTCAGAGAGATACCTAAGGGATGGGCCACGGCTGCCAGTAATGCGAGCCAGCTGGGGCGTGTCAATCTGTCTTAACAGTGACAGACAACGGTGGTGTCCCCTGAAACTGGAGGGGTGGAGCTGTTCTCCACAGTGACCTGGGGACACGACCTGTTACTATGGAAACTGGGGGACTCGTGGGAGAAGGGGGGAGAATGGGAGTAACCAATCTCCAGGTCACCCTAGAGGAGAGGACAGGAGCCCACAGTCTTCATGTGACCATGGTGGCATGGTCAACTGACGAACTCTGAGGTTTCTGGTTTCTCTACAGGTGATAGGGAGGAGGGTTCAGTGTCCCGGTGACCTTAGGGGACCAGTCTTCAGTCTCCAGGGAGATGCATAGGACGTGTGCCCAGTCTCCTGATAATCCCGGGGGTCCAGCCTCCAGGCGACCTTGGGGGTAGTTCCAGAAGACCTCGCGAGACGTTTCCAGTGTTCAGGAGACCTCGGGTTCTGTTGGTCTCCAGTGGTTCTCAGAGGGTGTGCCCTGTCTCCTGGAGAAAGTTGGGAGAGGAGAGGAATCCACTGTCCAGGAGAGGCGGGGCTTGGTCGATTTCCAGGGGACTCCAGGGGACTTGGCTTCCGGGACTGGCCAGACTCTGGGGACCTCAGAGGGTGTGGCCAGGGTTTAAGGACCGCAGGAGGCCTGGTCAACTTTCAGGGCACCGCAGGGTGCATGGCCAGTCTCCAGGGGTGTGGTCCATCTCCAAGTGGCCGTAGGGCACTCGGCCAGCCGCCAAGCGCCCCAGTGGTCCACGGCCCGGACCTAGACGCGCAGCGGGGTCCAGGCGGCGGGGTCTCGCGCACCTCCAGCCCACCCGCCGCCTCCGGCCCAGCCCCAGCCCCAGCCACCAGGTGCGGGGTCCGGTGCCCCAGGCGCGCGGTAGCAATAGACGCCGAAGAGGCGGCGCGTGGCGTCAGGAAAGCCGAGGCTGCGCACACCTGGCCGGCGGCCGCCGCAGCGCGCGCGCGGGTTCACGATGGGGTAGCGTGCGCTCCCGTCCGCCAGCCAGCCTGCGGTGCAGCGGTCCAGCAGCTGCAGCTTCCACGCAGCGAACAACTGCCCCACCTTGGCCACGGCCGCTCCGCGCGCCGCGCAGGCGCGCGCTGCTCCCGCGAAGGGCACGGGCCGCAGCGGCTTCAGGAAGAACACGCGGCCTGCAGGGGGGTGGGGAGGAGTGGTTAGGGCCGCTCTTGGGACCCGGCTTCCTCGGGATTCAGAACACCCTCTCGCTTGCAGCCTAGGACCTCAGCCTCAGGGCTCAGATACACCCCCTCCCCTGAAGCCCGGGACCACAGCCTCGGCTAGAGCAGTGCTGGTGCCAGGCGATGTTTGATTTCCGTGCCTAGGCAGTACTAGGGAAGGGATCTCCTGGTTCGGACCCCCGAGGGCGGGTGTGGAGAGGAAGGACAGGGAGGGAGACCTGGGCGGAGTGGTAAAGACTCTGAGAGGGAGGGGTACCTGTGTGTGGGTGGGGTCTCATACGCGGGGCGGGGCCCGGGCCAGCGGAGGGCAGGACCATCCTCCCAGGGGTGGAGCCTACGCACCCGGGAGGTTGGATGTGAAGCAGAAGGCGTCGTAGAGTTCCTCGGCGTTCTGGCGGTAGCCGTAGTTGCGCACACCCCCCGAGGCTCCGCCGCCAGCCCCGGCGCTCCCGGCCCCGCCCAGGCCGCCGCAGGGCTCCCGGGGCTGGCTCACCGGGTACTGCACCGAGCCGTCGCGCAGCCAACCCGCGTTGCACCAGTCCAGGCCGTCGCGCCAGGCCGCGTGCAGCTGCTCAGCCGACGCCAAGATGCCGTCCTGTTCAGCGCACGCGCGTTGCGCCTCCGTGAAGGTCAGCTTGTAGCGGCCTCCACGCGGGTGGTAAGGGAAGACTACGCCTGAGAGGATACACGAGGGTCAGCTCGGACCCGCCAACTCTCACCCACCTACCTGACATCTGTGGTGCCGTGTGACTCTTCAACCTAGACCTTTCAGGCCATCCCTCACTATGGCCTCAGAGCTGACCATGCCTTTCCCCAGTTCACACCCCTCATACTCGCTGTGCCTTAAGCTTACGATTCACTTGACCCTCCCCCTTGACATACTTAATCACGTCCACCTCCTTTCCACCACTGGAGACCTTTGTTCATGTTCTTTCCACCTTTCCACCTGTCGAACTACTATGCATCCTTCAAAACCCAGCTCCCACAACCCTCCTCCATTCAGTTCTACGTGCTTCTGACATTCTTCCAGCATTGGGACCTTCCTTCTTGTCAAATCCTGAGCCCACAAAACTGACTCCCTCACACTGGGAGCCCACGAAAGTTTGACCCGGGGCAAAGACCTCTTTGATCTCCAGCATTGTCCAGGACAATTCCCTTTGGTTTCCCTTCTACCTTCAGTTCTTATAACTCGTCCCTCATCAGAATCACAGTCATCTCAGCTCACTAGCGTTCTGTGTGTCTGTGTTTGTGGGCTGGACCTTGGGGGTGCAGGTGCAGATGCTTCTCTCAGCAGATGCAGGAAGGATCAAACAGCAGCCGGAGAGAAGAGCTGGAGCCTGACGGACTAGAGTTCCAGTCCTGGCTCTGCCACTCACTGGTATGTGCCCTGGTCAAGGCTCTAACCTCTCTGAGCCAGTTGCCCCTCTGTGAGTAATACCATCTCCCTCAGGGTTTGGGGGAAAATTAAATGAAAGCTCAGCTTCAGCCAAGCTCCTGGCACATAGAAAACATCCAATAAAGGAGAGCTGCTTCAGTTATTGTTGTTGTTTTTCGCTATTGTTGGGGAGTTCAGCAAGTGAGGGCTCTGAAATCTCCCTAGCATCTTCTGAGGTGGAGTGAAGAAGGCAAACCACATGGGAGGGAATTCTTCAGAGAGAAACCCTACTTCCCAGCTCCACAGTCAGCCAATCAGAGCATCCCATCTCCCAGGCACAGTGATTGGCCCATGGATAGGCAAATGACTCAAGCTGGGCCAATGAAGGACAACTCTGGAACTCTAGCTAGCACTCCTAGGAAATCAATTGCCAAGCTGGGAGGGTGGAAGCCTGGCACTACTTTTTGGTTCCATCAGGGGAAACTTGTCCAAGGAAAGCCCACCCAGGGAAACAGAGCTGAAGGAAGGATTTCTGACATGATGTGAATGCCTGGATCTCACTGTGCCTGGATCCTACCAAAGGGTTTCCCGTTGTCTTCACTATTGACATTTTGGACTGGATTATTCTTTGCTGTGGGGAGACTGTCCTGTGTGTTGTGGGCTGTTTACAGCATCCCTGGTCTCTACCCGCTATATCACCACAACCTACTTCTAGATCTTGCCAATATCCCCGGGTAGCGAAATCACCCCAGATCAGAACCATTATCCTACCCCACCAAGGCGCTGAATTCCTTCAGGCCAACTTGATTTGATTTCTGTCCTTTGCAATACCCTCCTCTCTTCTCCCTTAGAAATGAGCCTCATCCTGCCCACAGGCTAGTCACCTTCCAGGTCCAGCTTGACCATGCCAGTGTCATCCTCCAGCTCGTTGGTGACCTCGCACTCATAGCGCCCATAATCCTGCAGCGTGACGTTTCGGAGAACCAGGGAGGCATCCCCGGGCCCATCGCCCTGCAGCTCAGCCCGCCCGCGGTAGCTGCCAAAGGCTCGGTGCTGGGCACCCAGTGCCACGAAGACATCGGCAAAGGCCAGCGGGTCCACCACCTTGGTCCACTTGAGGCGGATGCTGTCGTGGCCGTGGGCGGCTGCCTCGTAGTGGTAGCGGCAGGGCAGGACGATGGTGCCACCCCGGTGGCTGACCACCTGTCCCGGCGCTGTCTGCACCACCACCGAGCCCGACTCCCCTTCTATGGGCAACCAAAGAGGGTTAAGAAGAGGTTCTAGGGGCGGGGCAGGGGAACCTGGGGAGGGGGACCCAGGGAAAGGGATGTGGGAAGAAAACTTGGGTGCGGATCAGGAGATCAGAAGGGTAAAGGGGCTCCATAAGGGGACTAGGGAGGGGGGCGGGGACTGTGGCCATCAGGACCGCCCAGCACCCTCCGTCCTCCCCGCTCCATGCACCCTGGTGATCCTACTTGGCCACGGTTTCTGCGGGGCAAGATCCGCTTCCACGGCCCTGACTCACCCAGCACGTGCACGACCTTCTTCCGGCCGTGCTCCGCTTCCGCGGCGCCGGTGAGCAGCAGGACTCCCCATGCAGCTGCCCAGAGCGCCCCGCGACCGAGGGCCGCCGCCGGAGCACACACCTGGGGGCACAGTGCGCTCAGTGCAGCCTCCTGGCCTTTGTCTTTCAGAAGACTAACTCCCTGGCCTTCCTTTCCCGCAGCGAGGACTTCTTACATGCCCAGGTCCCCAGCCCAGCCAGGATCCCAGAGGATTCCCCCAAGGAGAAGGCTAGCAGACCCTCCCACCCACAGACCCTCCCACTCTCCCAGGATCTCACACACTTGCCCTTGGGCAAAGCGCATGCCCCTGGACTCACTCTCCCTTAGTTCTGCACGGGCAACCCACCTGACCCCCTGACCCCAACACCAGAGCCTCGGAACTCCGCACCTTTCTCTCTTTCTTTTCTGGCCCAGGCCAAGGATTGGGGAGGAGGGAGGAGGGAGGAGGGAGGAGGGGCTGGAGCAGCGGCAGCAGCAAGGTTATCAGTGCGCCAGGAGACTGCAGCAAACCCGTGCAGGTGGGGGTGGTAGAGGCAGAGAGGGGGAGACACACAGAAAGAAGGCGAGAACGGGGAAAGAGACTGAGACAGAGAGAAAGGCAGGGAGAGATGGAGACAGAAGGAAAGTGTCACAGACAGAGGAAGGAAAGATGGAGAGGGACAGAGATACAAAGGGAGAGAGAGAAGAGAGTGCCAGAGGGAGACACGGAGAAGAGTAAGGAAAGATGGAGAGAGACAGAGATAGAGAGGGAGAGACAGAGACTGAAAGAGAGAAAGGAGAGAGAGCAACAGGGAAAGAGACACAAAGATAGAGGGAGATGGGGGGGGTAGGGAAAGACAGAGAGACTCAGAGAGAGGGAGAGTAAAGGGACCCCCCCAAAAAGGGAGAGAAAAGTAGGGAGAGACATAGAATAAGAGAAGGAGAAGCAGAGAGGGAGAGAGTGGGAGGGAAAGAGATACAGGTGAGAGACAGAGAGATGGGAGAGATGAGAAGGAGAGAGGGACTGAAGAGAGAAACACTGAGGGTTGTAGATCAGAGACACAGAGACAGAATCCCAGAGAAGGACCTACCGAACCCACAGCCCCACTCACCATTCTGCCGGTGCGGCCCCCGACCAGCGGCCCCTATGTGCCGGGACTGCGCTCCCTGCACACGCAGGAAGGACTGGGCAGGTCCCTGCAGGCGGCGCAATCCCGGCGTCTGCCTGCAAGGGGAGGAGGGAGGTGGACGGGGGGGGGGCGTTAAAGGGGACGTGGTGGCGCCTGCTGGGGGAGAGGTGATGATGGGCACAGACGGAGGAAGGACTGCCCTGAACAGTGAGTTCAGAGCCAGGTACCAGCCTCCCTGCTGGCTGACTTTGGGCCACCGGAGGAAACTTTCTGGGTCTCAGTTTAACGCTCTTTAAAATGGAGGAGGGGGGAGCCTGATGATGCCCTGCGTGGGCAGGGGGGCTGAGTAACCTGGGAAAGGGGCTTGGCTTGCACGCCTCAGTTTTCCCATCTGTCACTGGGTGACCATCAAAGGGTCCTGGGCCCCAGCAGCCAAAGGGTGCTCACTCTGCGGGATGCATGCCCTACAACAATCATACACTCTGCAGAGGGACTCTGCCCCTCACTCTATGCCTCAGTTTCCACATCTGAGATATGGAGTGCTGGGTCTTTCGTGAAGATCTAATGGCTAGACATAGGTGCCTAATAAGTGTTGGTAAGGGCAGGGAGCAGGGGGATCAACCCCCTGACCCAGAGTGGTCTGGGCAGGAGTTACCCCTGAACCTGAACCTGCACTCAAGTTCAAAACTCAAACCAGGAGGCAATGAGCCCTTCTCCCAGCTTCTTGGCTG
Organism: Orcinus orca; assembly: GCF_937001465.1. Lineage (NCBI taxonomy): Eukaryota > Metazoa > Chordata > Mammalia > Artiodactyla > Delphinidae > Orcinus > Orcinus orca. Next base: position 10,874,632 of record NC_064561.1, on the reverse strand, counting down.
CCTCCCCAGCTTCAGTTTCCCCCAAATATAAGCCCGTCAGACAGCAGAGGCAGGTTTATGGGGTCTGTGGTTGAAGGGGCTGGGGCTCGTTGCCTAACTCAGCTGCATCCAGGAGGCGTGACTTGGGACCAGGACGTTCACCTCCTGCAGGCTCAGTTTCCCCATCTGGAATATGCGGTGAGATCCAGCATGTAGCATGTGAGGTTAGCCATTGGCCTGGTATATGGTAGGTGCTTAATAACTGTGCCACACTGTTAGTTATTATAATTTATTGGTGGAGCTTAGACTTTGGACCCTTCTCTCCTGCTTGTGCCCTCAGGCAGGTCTCTGGTCCTCTTTGAGCCTCAGTTTTCCCTACCTGGAAGATGGGGCTGGGCACACCAACCAGAGGTAACTTCTGCTGTCCGGCACCTCCAGCTCCTGATGACTATTCTGGCAGTGATGAGTGGGCCCCCGTGGGTTCGGAGGAGAGGGTCCCTTGCCCCTGCCCCCGAAACACTCAGAGCAACATTTTATGCGTCAAAAGGAATTTTACTGAAAGGATCCATGGGGGGGATGATGGATAAATTCCAGGAGGGTGCCAGTGTGGAGTTTGGGTGAGGTGACAGCTGAGCATGGCCGTGGCCTTCTCTGCTGGAACACCTGGACCTTGGGCCCCCCCATCCCACCCTGAAATCACCATAGCCAGGACTGAAGTCACCCAGAGACACACCTCCTGCCTCTAAAAAACCCAACCCCCCCTTCCAGGGGCAGGGCCAGCTGGGTATGTAAACAGGATCTTGGGGAGTCCCACAGCCCCCTCAGTGCTGCTTCTCATGGTGGGCTGGGGGGCCAGGAAGCGGGCGTAGGAAGAAGGCAGGGCTCCACAGGCAGCGGTAGGCCAGCAAGTGAGGCCCCAGAGCATACAGTAGGTTGCACACGAAGAAGCTGGCCCAGGCATCCTCAGGCACACGGTAGGTGAAGGGCGTGCGCAGGTGCATGGAAGCACCCATGTGTGAGAACTGTGCCTGGTGGCCAAAAAGGGAGGATGGATGTCACAGACCAGGAGAGAACAAGTCCCAGCGTCACCAGCATCCCACCCTGGGTAGCTCAAAATATCCCCATCTCTATCTCACTGGCTCTGCTGACCTACCTGTCTCCCCTCTTCAATCCATCTGTCTCTAAATATCCCTGTCCCCACATGTCCTGTCTATCCTCGTCCATCTATCTGTAAGTCTCTCCCCAGCTGCCTAACTAGAACGATCTTCAGGGTCTGCTGGACCCTGAACCCTATTTCTCTGCCCTGAGTCCAGCTCCTTCCCCTGGTCTTCCCCACCCCAGGCAGCCTCGATACAAATCCTCTCAATTCTACCCCTAATCGATAAAATAATAATATATCTAATGGATGTCCCCCTGGTCCCACTGCCCTGGCCAGGACCCAGCCTTTATCACTTCCCATCAGAAACCCAGAAACATGCCCCCAGCTCTGACTGGGCCCTCCACTGCTCAGACACCTTCTACAGCTCCCCATTGTTCTCAGCACAAGCCCCCAAGCCCAGAGTTCAAAGCCCTTAGCATCTAGCTGTCAATTTATCTTGTCTCTGCCTTTACTCACGTTATGGGACTCTAAATCACTGTCCCCCTCTGTGCATATCCTTATGCTGTTACCATTCCTGGAATGCCCTTCCCTGCCTGAAGAACTCATACCCATCCATCAAAGCCTATGCCCCCGGGGGTGTGTGTGATGAATTGGGAGATTGGGATTGACATTTATACACTAATATGTACAAAATGGATAACTAATAAGAACTTACTGTATAAAAAAATAAATAAAATAAAATTCAAAACAAAAAGTAATATCTTTCCAGAGCTCAAAAAAAAAAAAAAAAGAAACATTTATTTGAAAAAAAAAGAAATGGAAAATTACAAAAGAGGTAAGTAGAAAAATTACTGAAAATGGTTTGGCAAGGTGGGTTAGACAATGTACATTTTGTGGTTTGGCAGGATCACATTTTCTTGAGCAAAGACTCAGCATGAGGGCTGGGGTCATCTTTATGGACACAAACTACAACCTAGTTCAAGTGGAAGTCAAATTGAAGTTTGGTCAACTCTCTTAGCACAGTGTTAGCCAAGCCCTTTTTTTTTTTTTTTTTTTGCGGTACGCGGGCCTCTCGCTGTTGTGGCCTCTCCCGTTCCGGAGCACAGGCTCCAGACGCGCAGGCTCAGCGGCCATGGCTCACGGGCCCAGCCGCTCCGCGGCATGTGGGATCTTCCCGGACCGGGGCACGAACCCGCGTCCCGTGCATCGGCAGGCGGACTCTCAACCACTGCGCCACCAGGGAAGCCCAGCCAAACCCTTTTTTCTGTATAGGGGTTTAGAGTTCAGAAACCTCATGAAACCCAAAACATTCCTTCATGGAAATTTTCTTTGCTTCAGAAATTCTGAACAGTCCTAACTGGCTTGCTACTTAAAACTATGCAAAAAGTAAAATCTATGTTTAAAAGGAGTACAGAAATTTTCTACATAAAGCCTTGAATATGCTTGAATGACTATTCTCCCTTAATAATAACCCTTTATAATTAGATAGTAATACACAAAATGAAAACAGAGAGTAGGATGATAGCTGGGGCTCAGCAAGATCAATCCAGTCCTTCCGGTTTACAATGTTAGAAGATTTCCCTCCTCCTGAAATAAGGTTTCCAATTTCTTGAACTTGTCAAGTTAGATACGTCCAACTTCTTTAATACCTCGGATACTGAGTATCATTGAGTATCATAAGGAGAAACATATAATTTTCAGATTCTTCCTTCACATCACATAGAAAAATAAATTACAGATGGAATAAAGAGGCAAATATTGTGTGTAAGAATTTTTAAAGCCTATGCATGAGAAAGCTTTTGAAATAGCAAAAATATCTCCAAAGCTTGACTTTAAACGTTGGTAATCAGAGCCTTCGGACTCAGAACACAGCTTCCAAAGCAAAATAGAGAGAAGAAAGAAACCAAGTTAAGAGTAGTTCTTCTGCCTTTAAAGAGCTGGATGGAAATGAGACGTTCTTAGCAATTTTGATAGATGGCTGAGATTTTTATAGCACTCTTCTGTACAACAAAATTATTTTTGACAGTCATCGTTAATGAAACAACTAATAATAATAACAATGATAATAATATCCAGAAGAGAAATAGACAATGAGTATTTTCTTTTATTGTACTTTGAATATACAATCATGCCGCAACAAAGTAAAAAATAAATAGTAAAGTACAATAGAGAGAAAAAAAAAAAGCCTATGCCCCCTTTTCTAAGAAATCTGTCCCCTCTGGAATCCCTCTCAGACTCTCTACCTCCCTCTATTCAGTTCTAACCTCATGGGGTTTGGGGTGCCTGTGTCTGGCTCTTTCTCCCCCACACTAGGGAATCCTGGGGTACTGAGCTGGGGGTGGAGCCTGTCAGGGGCCTAGTATCACCCTGCTCAGGGTGAGCACAAAAGCAATTGATGAGCAGGCAGAAACTTTCTTCCCTACGCACTGGCCCACCCCACCCCATTCCACCCCACCTCACCTGGCCAATGGCTCCAGCAAATACCAAGGTCCAGTCAGGCAGCCAGGAGCAGCCAGGAAAGATGAGGGCATAGATGGCCAGGCCATAGAAGGGCAGCACGTAGAACATATTCACCAGCATCTGGGGGGCACACAGCTGATGGATTGAGCGGCTGCCCCAGTTGAGTCTCCTGATACCCCTCAGGTGGTGGACCCAAGGAGAATCTGGCCAGCCTCAGACCCCACCCAAGACAGGGGCTCTCTGCACATCCTACCCTGTGCAAATTGCTCCTTTATTTCCCTTGGGTTTCCCCACCCATCCCACTCCCACACACTGAGCCCACCCACCTTACTCCAGAAATAGCATGTGACCCTGGCCTGGCCAATCAGAACACCATAATAATCAGCTATGAGCATGTGATTTAAACTTGGCCAATCAGAGCCTGCCTGAGACTTATATTTAAGCTGAGGAATTAAGGGCTCACACTCCTCTGTGGTGGCTAAGCAGAAAGAATGGAAGCCTAGAGCTACCCAAGGCTGTCTCTGCCATACCACAAAGGCACTACCCGGGAGTGGAGCACATGTAAAGAAAACACAGTCTAGAGACAGAGCTATCCTTGAGCTCCTGGATCCAGCCATACCTGAAGAGAATGTCTATACTTTTTTGGTAGGACAATAAATTCCATTGGTGCTTCCACCAGTTTGACTTGTGTTTTTGGCACCTGCTTCAAAGGGGCCCAGTAGATCCCTAACCACGGCAGGACTGTGGCCCTCTCCTCCCATCTGCCCTCTCACCTGCACCTTCGGATAGGCCACGGGGTCCCTCAGGTATGGCTCATACTGATAGATGTAGACGAAGCAGGCATCCATGGGGCAGTCAAGCACCACCTGGGGCCCACAGACAAACCAACAGCCTCAAATATCCCTCCCAGAAGAAGCCTTCCCCAGCCTCCCAGGAGAGGCCCATACCCCTGGCTCTGGCCTGCCCCAGCTTTGGTTCTCTCCTCTGGCTGAGAATCCACAGATATTTGAGCCAGGGAGAAGGCTACAGGGAATGGGGCTTTGTGATGGAACACTCAGGTCAGACTCGCTGAACTTCCCTGGATGATCAGATGGGAGAGCAGTGGCCTTTTTGCACTGGATAATGAAGATAAAGGAGGGAGGGATGGGCTGGGGACGGGGAGTTGGAGGCAGGTAGGCTGGCCAGTGCAGACTCACCAGGCCCCGAAAGAGGGTGAAGAACGCAGCAAAGATGAGGTAGATGATGAGGGCCAGGTCAACTGGGCGCCGCAGAAGGCCCTTTCTTTGTTCCTCCTCCACCTGCCCCATGAGAAACAGCATGAGAAGTCTGGTATCCAACAGGCACTCAATGAAGCCTCATCCCTTCTTCCCTAATGACCAAGGAGATCTTTCCAAGGAGATAACGTCTTTGACCAGAAGCAACTCAAATGGGGGACATTCAGGCATTTGGCACAAGGCCTATCTGGGGGCAAGGGACTCACCATGTTGGGAGTGCAGCAGCTTGGTGCCTGGGTCTGGTTGAAGACCCTCAAGCCAGCCCAGCAGGGGACCAGCAAGTAGGGGATGGTGAGGAAAAAGGAAGGCCTGATCTCTGAGTTGTATTTGCCTGCCATGGTAGGAGAGACAGGGTGTCACGCAGCGAGGATCCCCCAGGCCCGGCCGGACCCTTTAGCTGGGCCATGTCAGAGCACCTGGCTGGAAGTTGTGATTCACAAATGCCATCCTAGCTCAGCCCTAACACCTCTGACTCCCGAGTGCCCATAAGATGATGTCCATGCTCCTCAGCCTGGCCTGCCTCAATTTACCTTCTGGACATGGCTCTTACACTTCAGCTGTTCTTTGCTCCCCCTAGAAACACCCTGGATATTCCTCTTGCACAGCCATCCCCACATCCCTGGCTGCCTTCTCTGCTCCGCCTCCTAAGACCTACCTACAAAGGTTTCACTCTGCCCTCTGGATCCACCTTAAAATTCCCTTCTTGTGTCAAGAGCATTCTGGGCCAAGCCCCTGTGGTCAGGAACCAGCTAGCTGGGGAGGAAATGGAATGTGCTTCCGCTCCTCCAAGAGGAAAATGGGGGGGAGGTGGGGAAAGGCTGCTGGCTTAGGCTCTGAATGGAGAGGCATGTGGTGGGGAGGAGGTTGCCCTCTGCAGACATTGGAGAGGATATGCAGGATCCACTAGGAACTTCCAGACACAGGGCAGTGACCCAGCCCAGGGAGACAGGACTCCTCAAAGCCAAGTCCTTACCAAGGATGTTTCCTGGGAGGAACACCAGGATGCTCATGACGAAGGATCCCAGCCAGTAGAGTGCAAGGTTCCGGTACCTCTTCCTGGGCAGGGGATGGAGGGGTGACCAGTAGATCCCTGTCCCCCAGTCTCAGAGCCCCCGACAGGGTCCAGAGACCAATCTGGGAACCCCAGCTCTGGATCCCTTCAGTGTCACCCAGAACAGAAGGGACAACAGGAAGTTGAATGAGGGAATGAACAGTCAGATGCTCTGTCCAAGGACAGTGGTGTCTGCCCAGGCACAGGGTGGTAGAGAAGAGAACCGACCATCACTGACACCTGTGATGTTCCCTGGATCCTTCTCCTGGCCACTCCTGTCTAGAGCCCTAGAGAGGCTTCCTGATTTCCCCTACAGATACTTCTGGCTTCATCCTGACCTGGGACCTCCCACCTAAGGACTCCACCTCCTTCCCAGGGTCCAGGTGCCACGCTGCCCACCCCACGCACCTTTTACGGATGGCACCAGCCATGGCCAGGTAGAGGAGGTAGTGAACAGTGCCATCCCAGTAGCAGATGAAGACCCCGTGTGCCGTGCGCAGGTACGGCTCACCCTACAGGGGCAGGGGCAGGGCTCAGACGGGCAGTAGGGCTGCGGGCATCCCAGACAGCTCCCTACATACCTCCTTGGTGTAGAACGCCATGAAGCTCCCCATGTAGCCATCTTCCTCGAGAGCGATAAGGAGGTCCACCACGGAGGTGAAAGAGAAGACCGCAAACACTACGGGGAGAGTAGCAGGGCATGGGCAGGGTGTGGGTGGGGCACAGACCACGTGTGGGCGGGACCTGAGACTGCAGGTCGGTGACCGGCCACCCAGTTTCTGGGCAAAGCCTCTGCACAAACCTGCTCCCAGGCCCCACCCCACAAGTCACATGACCCACAGCCCACCTCAGAGGGAGGCACAGTCCCTGCCTTTAGGGGTCCCCAGGCTGATGGGAAAGGCACTGTCCCTGCACTCAGGAGTCCCAAGTCAGAAGGGGGAGGCCCCTTGAGGTTCCCCAATCAGTAGGGGTTCTCCAGTCTCTGAGGTTCTCCAGTCTGATGAAGGCCCTTCAAGGGCTGCCAGTCTGATGGAGGAGGCCCTTGCCCAGACAGTTCTCTTCCCTAAGACCCTCCCACCAACTCACCGGCATAGAGTGGGTCATAGTAGATGTCACTTCGGGACAAGCTGTATATAGCCAAGAAGAGCAGACCCAGGATCAGGGCGCTCATCCACACCACCCCCAGGGGGCTGTGGAGAGGAAAACCAAGTCAGGGAGGCCAGGCTCATTCTGAGGTCCTGCCCCACCCTAGGGCAAGAGCAGACTCCAGGAAGCTCCAGGTGAGGAGGCTGAAGCATCTGTCCATCCAGGAAAGCCATTCCCCGAAACTCCCCTTTCCTAGCACCAGGCTCTTGCCCCAGCTGTTTCCCTCTTCTGGAAACTCCTTCCAAAAGTCTCCTTTCCACTTGGCAAACTCCTACTCATCCTTCATGGCCCATCTACATTGCTCCTCCTCCAGGGAAGCCCTCCCTGACTCCTCAGAAAGGATCATTGCCTGACTTGGGCCAGGCATAGAGAGAGCATCTGTCAACACTTCTGACTATATGATTTATCCAGTCACTTGCTGATGTGTGTGACAGTTTGCTTGCTCTGTCATTCAACAGCTCCAAGACCCTCTGTGGCCAGTCCCAGTGCCCACACCTGCCAGAGGGTCTCTAGTGCTCAGCTCTGTACACCTCATGGTCTGAAGCTCCTGACTCCTCAGGTAAAGTGCAAATATTTCCATCAACTCCACCCCACCCCTGCCCTGATCTGTTCCCATCAACCTGATAAGGCAAGTCAACCAGCTGCAGAGATAACAGAAGCCAGGTCTCTGGGCAGCCCCCAACTCTTGGCAAACCAAGGCCAAGGGTGGGAGGGTGGGAGACATATCCAAGGTCACACATTCCCCCCCACACTCTCTCCAGGCCCCAACCTTCTCCTGAACCCCTCTAACCCCATTCCTAGCCCCATCTAACCAACATGACAATTATAGTAATCACATGAGACCACACCAGCATCTTGGCACACAATTTGTAATCCCAAACTGTAACTATGGGATGAGCTCTAGAATTATGTTCATTACACAGGGAAGAAACTGAGGCTCCCGGGGCAACCTGTCTCACTCAGGGTCCAGGAGGATGGAGCCAGGAATTTGTACCCAAGGAACCAACTCCACAGTCAAGACTCCCTCTACCCCATGTCTTGGGTTGCACTGGGTTTGGGAGTGTGAGGGGCTTGTGGTTGCCTGGTACCCAGTAGCTGGATCCACAGGGTTGAGGCCTAGGGTTAGGAGATAGGGACAGGGGAGGTCGAGGTATGTAGGGGAAACTGAGGCTAGGGACAGGGTGGGCCAGCCCTGAAGAGAAGAAAGTCCCAGGTCTGAGACAGGCAATGGAGTGACAGTCTGGTAGGGGTGGTGCAGCAGAGCGTGTGTGTGGCAAGAGCCGGGTCACTGGGGCATTATCTGGGGCAATACTTTGACCCTTGGGGACTCTGGAAACTGTGCTGGGCACATCCCTGGGAAAACACCAGAAACCCTCCAAAACCCTGCCTTGTTAGGGGCTCTGCTTCTCAAAGTCCCTCCTCCCCAGGCCCCAAACGTCCCAGGAGCGCCCCCAGCTCCACCACACAGCTCCGGGCCTGCTGGAAGGCGATTTCCGGTCGGAGGTTGCGGGGGTTCTTCTGACCCAGCCCCTGTCCTCGCGGGCCGGAGCGGCGCGGGGCCGCTGGGCTCGGGGGAGCCCGCGCATCCTCCATCCCGCCCCCTCCACACCCCAGCCCAGCCCCGCAGCCCCCGAGGAAGCCGCCCCGGCCCCTCCCCGCACGCACTACGAGAGCGCCGAGACGTGGTTGAGCGCGTAGGACAACGGGAGAGCGCCCAGCGACAGAACTGCGACCTTGCCCGCCAGCGGCGGGATGTCCATAGCGGCGGTGCCGGGACCCCGGCTTGGTTTCTGCGCGGCGGTGCCTCTGGGCGCGGAGCTGCCAGGGACCCAGCCCGGCTCGGCCCCGCCTTGCGCAAAGGTCGCCCCCGCGCTGTGACTGCCCTGCGAGGCCCCTCCCTCTCGCAGTGGCCCCACCCCGCCTTGATAGCCTCGCCGGACTCTGCGCTGTCCCCAGTGGCAGTCCCCGTCGCCCAACCGGTTTCCCTCTCTACTAATGCTAGAATACGATGCCTCAGGATGCTTCCGCTTCTGCGTCCTGGAGGCCACTTCGGTCTAAGGGAATTCGTTCCCCGGACCTCGTTCTGCACTTCTTTCTTCACCCTAAGGCACAGGCATCCTAGCCTCGACCTCGACCCCGAAGGGGGACCCTTTTAACTCTTCACATTCCGCAGACCTCCCTCCAGCCCAGGATCAAGTGGGCATTGTATGTGCGCGCTGACAGAGGAACCTCATCCGCTTGGGTGCAGAGCTCCCTTCAGTGCCCTTAGATTTGAGTTTTCATGCGGTGGCCACAGACAAATTTAAATGTGTCCAGGTGTGAAGTTTTAACTGGTCCCGGGGGCCAACTCAAGGCAGACGGTCAGGGACCAGGGTTGGGGACACCTTGAAGGACTCCATGATTCTCTGCTGTGTTCCTTCCGTGTAGCCTGAACCCCTGCTCATGTGGGCGAGGTCCAAGGGATGGGGTCCAAGGGGTGGCTGAGATTATAAAGTGGGGATGGAGTCAGTTTGGTGAGGAGTTTCGTAATGGTGCTCCCGGCAGGAAAAAATAGCTCAGGCTTGGGGATGAGCTGCAGAAAGGAAGCACTGAAGGCTGGGGTTGGTGGTGGGGTCATGGAGCAAGGTGGGGTGGGCTTGGGAGCGTTCTGAACAGCCTGCAGGAGGCTGGGCTCCATTCGGGGGCATATGTAAGGGGGCAGGGCTGGACCAGGGAGGGGGCTGCAGGGTGGAGAATTAGGAGGCAACTTTTTGTCAACCCCTCCAAGGAGCCTCGGACTCTTGCCCACGTGGTACTTGTGGGTGCAGGAAACAGGGTGAGCGGTGCCCACCTGTTTCCTGCCCTAGGGGGCCCAGTTTTTTTTTCTGGCCGTGCCATGTGGCTTGCGCGACCTTAGTTCCAGGGATTGAACCTGGGCCACAGCACTGGAACACCAGGGAATCCCCTGGGGGGAAATTCTAACCCTCACATCCCCGCAACTCCCACCAGGCCCAGCCCCCGCCTTCTCCATGGGGCAGTTGGGTCCCATCTCTGAGCCTGGGTGACAAGATGATCTTCTGGCCACTGACCTGAGAGCCTCCTTCCCCAGGTGCCTGTTGCTCATGTGTGAAGCTCAGGTTTCTCTGGGCTGATCTGAACCTCCAGCCTCATTTCTTGACTTTTCTCAATTCTTGTGGTGCCAATATGCTACATGCCTCTCTCCTATCTGCAATATGGACCCTCTCGTATTTCCTCACCCCTTAAAGCAGGCCCCAGTGTCCCCTCCTCCAGGGAGGTCTCCCTGCCACTCCAGCCCCACTTCTCCCCCTGGAGGGCCAGGGGTGTCTGGTGCAGCTCTGTCTACGGGTCTGGCCTCGCATCCTGTATCTGGGAGATACCTGCACACCCACACAGCATTTGGAAGCCTCCTCTTCCAACTGTCCCCGTGGCTGGGGCTAAAGTCCGTGGTCTGAGTCTGGCGAGCCTTCTGGTCACTGAGAATTAAATGGAGGGGTGACCTTGACTTAGTGAGGTGTTTGGGACCGAGGCCCAGGGTCCCCATCACTGGGACCTCTGGCTGCCCAGACCTATACGCTTGTGCTCAGGACTCTGGCTCCCCAGGGCAGGCTCCACCACACCCCCTTGCCCTGCCCTGGGCACAGCGTCCATGGTGGGGAAACAGGGTAGTACGTGTCATGCCAGCCAGGGGTTTGCTGCTGAGACTTCCAGACCCTGAACTCCCTCACTGAGACACCCCCCAGGCCACCTCCACCATAGTTCCCACTTCCTCTTTATGGCATTTATCAGTCTCAGATTGTGTTAGAGGTTAATGGCCACAGCCCCAGCAGACTGTGGGTGCCCAGGGGGAAATCCCATCCATGTGATTCACAGTCAGTGCTCAGTGTTTGCTGAATGACTGTGTGAACTGCAGGCTGGCCCAGGAGCCTGACGCCAGCTTGAGTCCTCAGACCCCATAAGCTCACAGGGGTTGAGCAGGACCTACTGGGTACCTGTATGAGGCAGGGGGATGAGAGGTAGGGGCTCCTCAGTTTGCCAGGCCCTGATACTCCAAGCATGGCTCACAGATTTCCGAGACCCTGCCCAATCTGCTCACTCAGCAGCTGCAATTGCACAAGATCCCCAGGTGGTTTCTGCACAAGTGTGACGCACAGGCGCTGGAGACGTGGCAAGCTCTCCTTGGTCTGGGCTACCCACTAGCCTCCCCTCCTCCAGGAGGCGTGTGATGTCTTAGTACGGTGTATCCGTCCATGAAGCTGTCCCCCAAAGGCACGAGCCCTAGGGACTCGTGTGTCCACTATAGCTGTAGGACCCAGGGCAGCTAGGGTAGCCTGGGCTGCAGCCATCACTAGCCAGGTTTGTTGTGCGTGTGTGTGTGTGGGGGCCCTGTCAATGCCACCTGTCAAGAGAGGTTGAGGGGCACAGGTGTGCCCTGGGTCCACCTGCTTTGTGGGTCTGAGGGAGGAATGGGCCCTGCCTGGAGACCCCTCCCCAGCCTCCTTCTGCAGTGCAGTGCGCTAGGCTAGGAGGGGAGTCCCTGATGCCCCTGGCCCAGGTGCAGCCAGGTCTTGGCCAGCTGGCCGCCCCTCCCCTCTCCAAAGGTCCTCCCCTCAACTCCAACCCAGGCCGATGGGGGACCCCATAAGCAGACAAAAGGTCCAGGTGGTTTTCCAGGATTCCTTGGTGCTGGGCAGCCTTCAGAGCAGCATCCTGTCCCCACCTGTCTGGCCTGGCCCTGCTAAGGAACAGGAGGGGTTTCTGGTGATGGCAAGACCAGGCTGCCGTGGCAGGCAAGCACCGGGATTTTAATACACAGCACGACACTCGCAACAATGGGAAGGGCGGGCAGAAAAGCAGGCCGGAACATTCCACAGTCCAGGAATGGTCGGTCTTTTGGAAAGTACATTTGTGCATTTTTCCAGAATACTCAGTAGTAAGGCCGTCTGGGGTTGTTCTGTGGGAAGCAAGAAAGATAAAAGGGGAGGTGGTTATGCTGTGCTAAAGGGAGCTAGCAGTTCCTCCCGTCTAGAACCTAGTGGGGGCAGCTAGCCCACATCCTCTAGAAGGGAGGGCAGGCTTTGGGGAGGCGAGGCAGGCTCGAACAAGGTGGAGAGGTGGGGTGGGTCTGCTGGAGAGCCTAGCCGGACTGCGGAAGGAGGGACACTTCTGTGATCAGCACCACCACCCGCCTACAGCGGAAGAACTGCGGCGGCCCGGCCACAAGCAATATAGGGGGATAGGGACACACGCACCAGGGGGTTGGGCCGGAAGCGGTAGGCCAGCATCATCCTCTTGCGGAAGGCCTCGTACTCGTCATCTTCCTTGGAGAGCTCGGCTGGCCGGTCAATGCCAAAGCCAGCACCATCTACCGTGGTGGTGCCCCTGCATTGGGGCAACGGGTGGTGTGAGCCGGGGAGCAGGCTGGTGCCGGCAAGAGGGGGGGTGAGGGACCTGAGCTTGGGGCAGGGAGGCTTCACCCGCCGTGGCTGGGCTCAGCAGCAGCACCCCAATGCAGCTCAATGTGGGGGCTATGCTGGGCTGGGTGACATCTGTCTGGGACACTCCTGGCACTGTGGGAAGGTGGAGAGCCTAAGACGGCCCAGCCACCAGAGTCCAAATCCCTGACTCCCAGCCCAGTGACAGGGCTGGACCCAGGCCCTGGGCCTATGTCTCCGTGTGGGACTTCTCCTCTCCCCCTCCCCCCTGGCATTGGAGGCCACACTCACTTATTGACTGGGTTCTTGATGCCCTGGCCTTCTGAGCCCAGGCCATCGCCCTCCTTCCAGCCCATCTTCATCAGCATCTGGTAGCCGATGTTCTCTATCGTCAGCTTGAACTCCTTGTACTCTGAGTAGTCAGGCTCACGGCCCTCCTGCAGGGGGAGGAGGTAGCCGTCATCCACCAGGGCTGCAGCCATCCCCAGTCCCAGCTCTGGCCTGAAACCCCACCCCCACATGGCTTCACTGGCCGCTGGGACCACCTGCCCACCTGCCTCCCCACCACTAAGTCAGACTCCTTGAGAAGAGATCAAGCTGCCCCTTCTCAGAGGCCCCAGGACCAGAAGCAGTACTGAGCTCCCTGGTGGCCAAGTCAAAGAGGGCAAGGTGACAGGTCACACAGGCCTTGTCTACCATGAGAAAGATTAATCGTTCATCAGTGAAGAAAAATCCCATGTTCCAAGAGCAATTTGTTACACAGAGTGCTAAAAAGAGTGCTGTGGTCACATGAGGTGACCATCACATTGGTGAGATTATGTGGTACAAAGCAGTTTAAAAAAAACCCTCAAAAACCTATGTGGAATGTTCTGTCAGCCCTCTCCTCTTGAGCATGAAAACAGCATGGGAAGAACAATTTCACTCTGGAGAGCCCAACACATGGGGGCGTCTGCCCGAGAAATGCTTTGCCTGTAAACTGCACTTAATTGGCTCCACTGGAAGCAGAATTTCCCTAAAGCCTCAGCAAATGTCTCTAAAGCGGCAGTTGAGATGCTATTTGCTAATTCCCTACACAGATGGCACCTGTCATAAGCAGGTGCCACCCGTGGCAAGAGGGTCCTACCCCTCTTGTGAGCGAGCAGGCCCCTGAGGCCACCGCAGGTGCCTGCCACCTGAGGAGGCTGCAGGAGGGGCTGGGACACTGCGCAGGCTGCCTGCTAGACATGCTCACAGCAGGGGCTGGTGCCTGGGGCCTCTCCCAGCCTACCTTCAGGGCCTTGAAGGTCTCCATGAACTTCTCCAGCTCATCGGGTGGCAGGAAGTCTCCGATGAAGTGTTTGCCCCGGCCCATCTTCGTCAGCTGCTCCGCCCATTCTGCCCAGAGATGGGGTAAAGGTGAGAGGAGGAAGGAGGGTGTGGCAGCCCCACAGCAGAAGTATGAGTCCCAGGGGGAGTCTGGGGCCGTGGGGAATGAGGTAGCTGGTTGAGACCTCGAGCCCTGCTCTCCCACGCAGCCCTTGTGTACCGTGTTCAAACGCCAGTGAACACTCAGAGGACCATCCTTTTGCCACTGAAGAAACAGGCACAAAGAGGCCAAGTCTCTTGCTCAAGGCCTTACAGGCTGGATAGGTGGCTTAAGACCCCAATGTGGTGTCTCCAGGCACTTCCTGGGCCGGTGAGTGGGCTTCCTGAGCCCACAGCACCCTGAAGAAAAGGGCACCCTCCACCCCACCCCTGTAACTCGCTCCTTGGCCCACCCCGAGTCTTGTCCATCTCCATGCGCCGCAGCTGGTGCTCCCAGGTGCCCAGCTCGCTGTCCACCTCCTCGTCGCTGTCGTAGCCATGCTGGTGCTGCTGCAGCGCCTTCTCCCACAGCAGCTGCATGTCCTGCATTGCTCGCTTGTGCTGCATGATCATGTCGTACATCTGTTGCATCTGTGGGCGGCACACGCCAGTGAGCAAGGCCGTGCACTGTGCGTGCAGGAAGCTAGCCCCCTCACCTCCCCTGTGCATGCTGGGCACCCCTTTTCCCCCCTCCCTGGAGCAGGCACAAGAGCAGGGCTCAGAGCAAGTGTTCAGGAAGGCACCGAGTCCTGTGTCAGGACATGCCCTGGGTTCCCTGAATCTCTATTTTGAGCAGGGAGGACCCCGGCCTGGAATCTGGAATATCCTGGGTACCATCACTGTGGACCAAATGAGGGTGACGTGGGCTCCTGACCACTGGGAGGGTCGAGGGTGATGTGATGGGGCTGCCAGCCTGGAGGAGGTGGCCCAGGTAAGCTGTCCCAGCTGTCCATATCCTGGCCACAGAGCTCCCTGCTGAGCCAGCCCTCACTCCCAAACTGCCCAACACCAACTGAACAGCTGTCGCATCGTCCAGGGCACCCAGTGCCAGACAGGCTTATCCTGTACTGAGTGCTGCAGGGAACTGTAAGGAAAACTTAAATGGAGACTATCCAGTCAGGACCAGCCCGCGAGCGCAGTGGGAAGTAGCTGTGGAGCATCAGCTGAGAAGGCTGCCCAGGCAGCATGAGAAGGCTCTGGGCCCAACTGTGGGCTTGGGAGGGCCCTCAGGGGGTGGCTTGCCATTGATGGGGGACCCACCTGCCCAAGAGCCTCTCCCCTGACTGTGGATTCACCCGGCACAGGGAGGCACAGGAAGAATACACGTGACCACTGCACCACGGGGCAGGGTGGGAGACGATACTCCACCAGCCCCTCGGAGCCTGCCTGCCCTGCCCCCCAGGGCCTTACCTCCTGCTGCTCCTTCAGCTGCTTCTTCTGGGCATCCGAAAGCTCTGTGACACCCACCAGACCCACGGGCTTCCCCTTCTCGTAGCCTAGACCCTTGAGGTCCTGAACTAGAAACAAGACACAGGCTGGTCAGCAACAGACACGTGGGCTTGGCCGTGCATCTGTGTCCCAGGCAGAGTCCATGTGCTGACGACACCTGACGCACGTGGCCCATGTGGCAGGACACTTAAGTTGGAACAGTTAGTACGCATGTCACTTGATGACCTCGGGGGGCTTTGCTCCGCTCTATCGTGTGTACTCAGTTCCATCCCCACATGACTGCTCCAGGCAGGCTCTGTGACCCCACACTGCAAATGCTGACACCAAAACTCAGGAGGTCTGGGGCCTCACTCAAGGTCACACAGCTAATGGGTGACAAGGCAGGGACTCTGCAAAGCCAGAGATGCTTGCACACAGGCTCTTGGAAGTAAGCCCCACGGTAAGCAGATACCTTATGTAGACACACAGGTCTGGAGTCTGGCAGAAGACTCAGCTGCGTGGTTCTGTTAGCTCCTTCTGGGGAAGCAGCCAACCATCTTTAAAGCAACTAACATTTAAGCTGGCATCCCCTTTGGAGCTTGGCTGGAGCCTGCAACGCTAACTCACATCAAGATGCTGCAATGGCCCCATCTGGGTGGTGGAAACAACCACCCCTCAGGTGGTGGCTTCCTGGGGAAGAAGCCAGGCAGAACGGGGTGCAGAGGCCCCTCTGGGGGGATGGAAAGAGCCAGGTCTTCCCAGCTCAACAGGACTGTGTTGTCGCCTGCAAGAACCACCCGCAGGTGCTCCTGGACCCTAAGATTGCACACCAATCCCTCCTCGGTCTATGGGGGCTCTGAAAGATGTTGGAGAGCCCCATGGAGAGAGCAAGGGAGCCAAGGTCTGAGCAGCCTGCTGTGTGCCTGGATCACGTCCACAGTCCCTTTCCTCCTTGGGCGACTTCACCAGTGAGCAGGCAGGTGGGGGCTGCCCACGCTCCCCTGGGGACAATGTGGGCCAGTGGGGCTTGAATCTGAACCTGAGACTTCGGAGCCTGTACTTGTCCCCTAGAATGTGAAGGACCTGGCAGCTGGGGCTGGACCTTGCGGACACGCTCTCAGAGGCGGGGGTGTGCGTGCGTCAGAAGAGCCCTCACATCTGAGCACCCTCCTTTACTGCGGGCACCAGGTTTGGCACTTGAGCAGCAGTCCGACCCTAGGCACCCTCAACTCCGGGTAGAAGTGCTATCTAGAGCCCCAGGGAGTACCAGACTTTTCAGTCAGCAGCTTTTCTCTTTGGCCAAGGGAGGCACTCAGCCAGAGACCACTCTCAGAGCTGGGCGGGCAGGGCCAACAGGCCAGGCCAGCCCTGTGACCTGGGGGAGATGCCTTCCCCCTCAGCCCATCCTTGTGTGGCAAATGTGGGTGCTGGCGCCAGGGCATATATGGCTCTTCTTTGTGCCTGTGTGTCCAGCTCCAGTGAAGTCAGGGGTGAGGGAGGTTGAGAGAGTTCTGCCCATGGTGCAGGCTGCGTGGTGAGGGAGTCAGACAGACGGCATGAGACGGCCAATTAACAGTCACCAACATCATCTGCAAAATGTGATGACAACAGACCCCCACCCTTATGGGTTTGTGGTAGAAAATGAGAAATGAGGCCACACGTTGGCTGTCCCTGAAACTGTTGTCAAGGAGGGAGACGCTGGAGATCATTGTGCAAAATTGACTGTAGCAATAATTGTTCTTATCACTGTGCGTTTCCTGAGCTTTCTATGACAAAACTGAATCCAAGTACTTTAAAGCTTAAGGGAGAAAACAGGACTATCTATATGCTGTCTGTAAGAGACTTACTTTAGATACAAAGACACAAGTAGGTGAAAGTCAAAGGAAGGAAAAAGAAATTTCAAGCAAATAGTAACCAAGACAGAGCTGCACTAGCCATACTAGCATCAGACAAAATATACTTTAAATCAAAAAAGGTTTATGAGAGACAAAGAAGGATGTTATATATTTACAAAGATTTGATACAGAAAGAAGATATAACAATTAAATATACACACAGACTTAACAACAGAGCCCCAAGATAAATGAAGCAAAAATTGACAAAACTGAAGGGAGAAATAAACAGTTCCATAGTAACTGTTAGAGATTTCAATACCCTATTTTAAATAATGGACAGAAAATCAGTAAGGATATAGAGGACTGAACAACACTATAAACCAACCAGACCTAATAGATATCTTTAGAACATGCAATCCAACAACACCAGAATACACAGTATTCTCAAGTACACATGGAACATTCTCCAGGATAGATCATTTGTTAGGCTACAAAACAAATTTTAATAAATTTTAAAAGACAAATCATACCAGGTATCTTTTCTGATCACAGTGGAATAAAGCCAGAAATCAGTAATGGAAGGAAAACTGGAAAATTCACAAACATGGAAATTAAACACACTCCTAAACAACAAATGGGTCAAAGAAGAAATCACAAGAGATCAGAAAATGCTTAGAGATGAATGAACACAACAGCACAGCACACACCAAAACTTCTGGGGTGTAGCAAAAGCAGTGCCAAGAGGGAAATGTATAGCTGTAGATGCTCACGTTAAAAAAGAAGATAGGGCTTCCCTGGTGGTGCAGTGGCGAAGAATCCGCCTGCCAATGCAGGGGACACGGGTTCGAGACCTGCTCTGGGAAGCCCCCACACGCTGCGGAGCAACTAAGCCCGTGCACCACAACTACTGAACCTGTGCTCTAGAGCCCAGGTGCCACAACTACTGAGCCCGTGTGCTACAACTACTGAAGCTCGCATGCCTAGAGCCCGAGGTCCAGAACAAGAGAAGCCACTGCAATGAGAAGCCTGTGCACCGCAACAAAGAGTAGCCCCAGCTCGCCACAACTAAAGAAAGCCCGCGTGCAGCAACGAAAACCCAATGCAGCCATAAATAAATAAATAGATACATAGTTAAATAAATAAATAAAGACCTCTGATCAATACCTAACTGTACATCTTAAGGAACTAGAAAAAGAAGAGCAAACTAATTCCAGGGCTAGCAGAATGAAGGAAATAACGATTAGAATGGAGATAAAAGAAACAGGAAATACAAAATACGAGAGAAAAATCAATGAAACCAAAAGTTGGTTTCTTGAAAAGACCAACGAAATGGACAAATCTTTAGTTAGACTGCCTAAGAAAAAAACAGAAAAGACTCAACTACTAAAACAACAGGGGGATACAGCAGTCCACTTTATCTGCAGGGGATACATTCCAAGATCCCTCTAGTAGAAGCCTGAAACTACACATAGTACTGAACCCCGTGTATACTATATATACATACATACGTATGATAAAGTTTAATTTATAAATTAGGCACAGTAAGAAATTAATGACAATAGCTAATAATAAAATAGAACAGTTACAACAACATACTATTATAAAAGTTATGTGAATGTGGTTTTTCTCTCCCTCTCAAAATATCTTATCACAAATGTAATGCCTTTTCCATTTTAACTAAGTACTCAGCACACACTGTGCCCATAACTTTCGCAGTTTGAGGTAAGACAGCAAAACTAGCACAAACTTCTTTTTCCTTCTTCACAATTTCACGGATAGATGATTTGTTCTTACCATAGATCTTGGAGACCTCAGCTTAAGTCAAGAGCTTTTACCCTTTCACTTAAAAGAAATACTTGACGGCTTCTCTTTGGCATGTCTACATTGCCAGCATCACTACTCTGTGCTGTGAGGCCATTATTAAGTAAAATAGTAAAATAAGGATTATTTGAACATAAACACTGCAATACCATGACAGTCAATCTGATAACCGAGTGACTACTGGTGACTAATGGGTGGGATATGCTGGTCAAAGGGATGACTCACATCCCAGGCAGGGTGGAACAGACAGCACGAGATTTCATCGCAATACTCAGAATGGCACAAACTGGATCACCTGGAACGGCACAAACTACCAAAACTAACTCAAGAAGTAACAGAAAACTTGAATAGACCTATAACAAGTAAGGGGACTGAATCAATAATCAACTCTCCCCTCCAGCCCACCAAAGAAAAGCCCAGAACCAGATAAATGCACTGGTAAATTCTACCCAAGATTTAAAAGAAGAGTTAACACCAATTCTTCTCAAATTCTTCCAAAAAGTTAAAGCAGGACACACTTCCTAACTCATTCTATGAGGTCAGCATTATCCTGATACCAAAAGCAGACAAAGACAATATAAGAAAACTACAGACCAATAATCCTTATGAGTATAAATGCAGACAGAAATCTGCAACAAAATATTAGCAAACCAAATCCATCAGCATGTAAATAATTAGTAAACTAATTGTTAGTAAACTAATTATTTACTAAACTAATTAGTAAACTAATTATTTACTAAAACGGAGGGGGATTTATTCCAGGAATGCAAGGGTGGTTTCATCATACAAAAATCAATCAATGTAATACTCCACATTAATAGAATGAAGGGAAAAACCCACATGATCATTTCAATTGATGTAGAAAAAGCACTTGACAAAATCTAACACTCTTTCATGATAAAAACACTCAATAAACTAGGAACAGAAGGGAACTTCTTCAACATGACAAAGGTCATCTATTAAAAACATACAACAACATCATACTCAATGGTGAAAGAACAAAAGCTTTCCCCCTAAGATCAGGAACAAGGCAGGGATGCCTGCTTTCACCACTTCTGTTCAGCACAGTACTGCAAATCCTAGCCAGAGCAATTAGGCAAGAAAAAGAAATAAGAGGCATCCAAATTGGAAAGGAAGAAGTAAAACTATCCTTATCTGCAGATGACATGATCTTATGTGTAGAAAACCCTAAAGACTGTTACCCCAATAAATGAATTTAGCAAAAGATAAAAGATACATAATCAACACACAAATATCCGTTGTATTTCTTATACTAACAACGAATAATCCAAAAAGGAAATTTAAAAAAAATTCCATTTGCAACAGCATCATAAAGAGTAAATCACTTAGGAATAAACTTAACAGAGGTACAAGACTTGTACAACAGAAAGACAAAACACATTGAAAGAAATTAAAGGAAACCTAAGTAAATGGAAAGCTATCCCATGTTCTCAGATTGGAAGACTTAAAATGTTGTTAACATGTCAATACCTCCCAAAGCAATCTACAGATTAATACAGTCCCTATCAAATCCCAACAATGTTTTCTGCAGAAATGGAAAAGCCCATCTGAAAATTCATACAAAAATTCAAAGGACCTCGAATAGTCACAGTGTGAGAAAGAGGAACAAAGTTGGAAGACTGACACTCCCGATTTCAAAATTTCCCACAGAGCTACAGTAATCAAAACAGTGTGCTACTGGCATAAGGATAGATATATAAACCAGTGTAATAGAGCAGAGAGCCCCAAAATAAACTTTTACATCTATGGGATTTTTGACAAGGGTGTCAAGAGACCATTCAATGGAGAAAGAACAATGGTCTCTTCAACAAATAGTGCTGGGAAAATTGGATCTCCATATTTAAAGAAATGAAGTTGGACACTTACCTTATAACATATATAAAAATTAATTCAATTTAAGAGCTAAAACTATAAAACTCTTAGAAGAAAACATAAGAGCATATCTTCAAGACTTTGGATGTGGCTACGGTTTCTTAAGACCAAAATCATAGGCAACAAAAGAAAAAATAAATTGCACTTCATTAAAATTTAAAACTTCTGTGTATCAAAGGACATTAACGGGATGAAAATACAGCCCATAAAACTAGAGAAAATTTTTGCAAATCATGTATCTGAATGGGAGTTAATATCTAAAACATTTAGAGAACTCCTACAACTCAATAACAGAAAGACATACAACCCAATTAAAAAATGGGCAAAGGGGCTTCCTTGGTGGCGCAGTGGTTGAGAGTCCGCCTGCCGATGCAGGGGACACGGGTTCGTGCCCCGGTCCGGGAGGATCCCGCATGCCGCGGAGCGGCTGGGCCCGTGAGCCAGGCCCGTGAGCCATGGCCGCTGAGCCTGTGCATCTGGAGCCTGTGCTCCGCGGCGGGAGAGGCCACGAGAGTGGGAGGCCCGCGTGCGGCAGAAAAAAAAAAAAAAAAAAAAAATTGGGCAAAGGACTAAAATAGACATTTCTCCAACTAAACTATACACTGACCAATAACACATGAAAAGATGCTCAACACCATTAGTCATTAGGGAAATGCAAATCAAAACTACAATTTGATTTCACTTTACACTTATTAGAATAGCTATACAATAAGGTGAGAATGAGAAGAAACTGGAACCCTTGTGCACTGCTGATAGGAATGTAAAATGGTGCAGCTGCTGCAGAATGCAGTTTGGCAATTCCTCAATAAGTGAAACAGAATTACCGTAAGACCCAGTGATTCCACTCCTAGGTATATACAAAAAAGAATCAAAATCAGGGGTCCGAACGGTATTTGTAGGCCAGTGTTCACAGCAGCACTACTCACAATCGCCAAAAAGTGAAAATAACCCAAGCTTCTAAACAACTGATGAATGGATAAACAAAATGCTGTCTATCCGTACACTGGAATTCTATTCAGCTGTGGAAATAAATGAAATTCTGGCATGTGCTTCAACACAGATGAACCTTGAAAACATTACGCTCAGTGAAAGATGCCAGACCCTCCCCAGGAGGCTAAGGGAGGGGGTCGGCCCACCTGACAGAGGTGAGGGAGAAGCATCCACATCCCTCTGCACCAGCTCGGCAGGCGGGAGCTCCACCTTGTCCTCTTCAGGACCCCACCGGCTCTTTCGCTTCCTCTTCATGTTGGCTGTGGTGGCTGGCTTCCCTGGGGCAGCTGAAGATGGGTTGACGTTGGGCAAGGGGGCAGATGAGGTAGGGCAGGCAGTGGCGGTGGGCATGGACCCCAAGGGGGTCTCAGGAGGAGATCTGCGCTTCAGTCCGAGGTCAGGTGCCGTGGGGGTGCCCGTGGGACCAGCCTTGGCTTTCCTGAACTCCTCCAGCTTCTGGCGGTAGTACTTGTACCCTTGGCTGTTGGGTTCATACAGAAAGCTGCAAAAGAGAGTGGGGGGCACACTGTCATTGGGCCTCAGCCCCCTACCCCTGATTTAGGGCAGAAGAAGCTTGGGCCTTGTGTAGGCACACTGGGGCCAGCTAGGTCACTTCAGGGTCATGTCAAGATGGAGGTCTCTGTCGTGACCCCTGCCCTGCCAGGCCTCAGTGGCTGCTGGTGCTGGTGGCCCAAACTAGAGGAACAGTGTGACATGGCCACAGCCTGTCATGATGCTGTTCCTGTGAGCTGAGGGCCACTGCAAGCCCCTACCCCATCTTTATTAGATGCCCATCACAGTATCACTGATCCCCTGCTTCGAAGAAAAAGGTGCGGGCTCTCTCAGACCTTCCCCAGGCTCTGCCAGGCTTCTTCCCCTGCTGTCCTAGGTGAGTGCACCAGTGCCTACAAACCAAGAAATCCTGAGTTGCGAGAGACACGTGGTGCCAAAAAGGGCAGGATTTGTCCCAAACCTGACAGCTGGGCATATTTGTGCTCCTTTCTGATGCACCCTTGAGAGGCATCAACAGTGGACAGAGACAAAACAAAGACACTAAACATCAGAACAGACAGGGAGCTCACTAGCAGCCTTGCTGGTACCTGTTGGTCCCCAAGTGCAGAGCAGGAGGTGCTGGGTTCAGAGCCGGCAGAGGCCGCAGCTCCTTCTGCACCTGCCCAGCATCTCTCAGGCTATGCATGTACTGAGCCAACAGTCCCACTTCTAGAGTGAAGAGTCACAGCCCAGTTCCACATAGCAAAACCTGTGCACAGCAGAGATTACAAAGCCCTTGACAAGAAGGGGCTAGACTTGCACTCATGAACCTGGAAAGACAGTCACGGCACAATGCTGTAATACAAAAGCAAAATGCAGGCTCGAGGATGCTGTAAATTCCTTTTGTATAAAAGGAAGTTAGCAGAAAACAAATCCACATACTATTTCTACATGTCTACGTCAGAGATGGGAGAGGGATGGAGGACTCCCAATCCCGCTAACATCCTAGGGTGGGATGGAGGGTTGGGGAGACTGTGTCATCTTCTTTGTATTCCTGGGTCATGGTACAAGCATGTACACCCTTCAGAAAACCCAGTGTGGAACATTTGTAAAAGTTAAAAGAAACAAAGATCAACAAAATCGTTAAGCCTCTAGCCAAGCTAAGAAAAAAAGAGAAAGGACACCAACTACTAACAACAGAAAAGAAAGAGGGCCATCACTACAGATCCCACGGACATTAAAATTACTACAGATTACTATGAACAACTCTATGCCCACAAATTTGATAACCCAGATGAAATGGGCCAATTCTTTGAAAGGTACAATCTGTCAAAACTCACACAAGAAGAACTAGACAATCTGAACAGGCCTATTTTTATTAAATAAATTGAATCAGTAATTAATAACCTTCCAAAAGTTCACTGGTGAATTTCACCAAACATTTAGGGTAGAAATTATACCAATTCCGTACAATCCCTTTCAGAGAATAGAAGCAGAGAGAATACTTCCTAACTTACTCAGTTACCCTCATACCAAAACCAGACAAAAACATTACAAGAAAAGAAAACTATAGACCAACATCTCTCATGAACACAGATGTAAAAATCCTCAACAAAATATTAGCAAACCTAATCCACTAATGTATAAAAAGAACAGACACCACAACCAAGTGGGATTCATTCTAGGCAGGCAAGACTGGTTCAACATTTGAAAATCAAGTAATGTGGGCTTCCCTGGCGGCACAGTGGTTAAGAATCCGCCTGCCAATGCAGGGAACGTGGGTTCGAGCCCTGGTCCGGGAAGATCCCACATGCCGTGGAGCAATTAAGCCCGTGCGCCACAACTACTGAGCCTGCGCTCTAGAGCCTGTGAGCCACAACTACTGAAGCCCATGTGCCACAACTACTGAAGCCCGCGTGCCTAGAGCCCGTGCTCCGCAACAAGAGCAGCCACTGCAATGAGAAACCCGCATACTGCAATGAAGAGTAGCCCCTGCTCGCCGCAACTAAAGAAAACCCACGTGCTGCAGTGAAGATCCAATGCAGCCAAAAACTATAAACAAATGAATAAAATAAAATAAATTAAAAAAAAAGAAAATCAAGTAATGTAATCCATCAGGTCAGCAGACTAAAAAAGAAAAATCACATGATCATATCAATCACTGTGGAAAAAGCGTTTAATGAAATCTAATACCCATTCATGAGAAAAACTCTCAGTAAACTAGGAGTACAGGGGAACTTCCTCCACTTGATAAAGAATATCTATAAAGAACCTACAGCTAACATCATACTTAATGATGAGAAACCTCAAGCTTTTCCACTAAGAACAGAAACAAGCCAAGAATATCCCACCTCCCCAATGCTTTTCATCATCATTCTGGAAGTTCTAACTAATGAAATAAGATGAGAAAAGGAAGTAGAAGGTATACTGAGAAGAAGGAAATATAACATGATCGTCTACATAGAAAAAACAGATGAAGGACTTCCCTGGTGGTCCAGTGGTTAGGACTCTGCACTCTCACTGCTGAGAGCCCAGGTTCAATCCCTGATTGGGGAACTAAGATCCTGCAAGCCACGCGGTGCGACAAAAAATAAAAATAAAAAACACTGATGGAAGAATAGACCAAAAAACCCTGGAACTTAATAAGGTATTATAGCAAGGTTGCAGGATACAAGGTTAAAATACAGAAGTCAATCACTCTCCTATATACCACCAATGAACAAGTAGAACTTGAAACTAAAAACACAATACCATTTACATTAGCATTCCCCCATATAAAATACTTAGGTAAAGGGTAACAAAATATGTACAAGATCTATATGAGGAAAACTAAAAAACTCTGATGAATGAATTCAAAGAAGAACTAAATAAATGAAGAGCTATTCCTTGTTCAAAGATAGGAAGGCTCAATGTTGTCAAGATGTCAGTTACTCCCAACTTGATTTCTAGATTCAATGCAATTCCAGTCAAAATCATTTATTCTGTGGATACTGACAAACTCATTCTAGAGCTTATATAAAGAGACAAACAACCCACAATAGCCAACACAATACTGAAGAAGAAGAACAAAGTTGGAGGACTGATACTACCTGACTTCGGGACTTACTGTAAAGCTACAGTAATCAAGGCAGTGGGGTATTAGTGAAAGAATGGACAAAGAGATCAACAGAACAGAATAAAGAGCCCAGAAACAGATCCACATACATATAGTCTGTTCTTTGACAAAGGAGCAAAAGCAATACAATGGAGCAAAGACAGTCTTTTCAACAAATGGTGCTGAAACTGGACATCCACATGCAAAAAAACCACAAACAAAGAATCTAGAAACAGACCTCATAACCGTCACAAAAATTAACTAAAAATGTATCACTGACCTAAACGTAAAACATAAAACTATAAAACATAGAAGAATACCTACATAACCTTGGGTATGGCAATAACTTTTTAGATACAACACCAAAGGCATGATCCATGAAAGCAACTGATAAGCTGGACTTCATTAAAATGAAAAACTTCTGCTCTGCAAAGGACAACCTCAAGAGAATGAGGAGAAAAAGCCACAGACTGGGAGAAATATTTGCAAAAGACACATCTGATAAAGACTGTTATCCAAAATATACAAAGACTTCCCTGGTGATGCTGTGTTTAAGAATCCGCCTGCCAATGCAGGGGACACGGGTTTGATCCCTGGTCCGGGAAGATCCCACGTGCCATGGAGCAACTAAGCCCGTGCGCCACAACTACTGAGCCCATGCACTGCAACTACTGAAGCCCGCACGCTTAGAGCCCATGCCCCGCAGCAAGAGAAGCCACTGCAATGAGAAACCCGCGTACTGCAATGAAGAGTAGCCCCCGCTCACCACAACTAGAGAAAGCCCACGTGCAGCAATGAAGACCCAACACAGCCAGAAAAAAACAAACAAAAAAACAAACAAAAAAATCCAAAATATACAAAGAACTCTTAACACCCAACAATAAAAAAAACAAGCCAATTAAAAAATGGGGGCTTCCCTGGTGGTGCAGTGGTTGGGAGTCCACCTGCCGATGCAGGGGACACGGGTTTGTGCCCCGGTCGGGGAAGATCCCACATGCCATGGAGTGGCTGGGCCCGTGAGCCACGGCCGCTGAGCCTGCGCGTCCGGAGCCTGTGCTCCGCAACGGGAGAGACCACAACAGTGAGAGGCCCATGTACCGCCAAAAAAAAAAAAAAAAAAAAAACAGGGCCAATGACCTTAACACATGACTCACCAAAGATTTACAGATGGCAAGTAAGCATTATGAAAAGATACTTCCCTTCATGTCATCAGGAAAATGCAAATCAAAACAATGAATATCACTACACATCTATAAGAACGGCCAAAATCCAAAACACTGACAACATCAAATGTTGATATGGAGCTACTGAAACTCTCATTCGTTGCTGCAGGGAATGCAGATGGTACAAGCCATTTTGGAAGACAGTTAGGCTGTTTCTTACAAAACTAAATATACCATACAATCCAGCAATCACACTTCTTGGTATAAAAGAGTTGAAAATTTATGTCCACACAAAAACCCTGCACACTGATGTTTACAACAACTTTGTTCATAATTGCCAAAACTTGGGAGCGACCGAGATGTCCTGCAGGAGGTGAATATTAAATAAACTGTGGTACATCCAGACAATGGAAAATTATTAAGTGCTAAAAAGAAATGGGCTATCAAGCCAAAAAAAGACTCAGAGGGCTTCCCTGGTGGCGCAGTGGTTGAGAGTCCGCCTGCCGATGCAGGGGACATGGGTTCGTGCCCCGGTCCGGAAAGATCCCACATGCCGCGGAGCGGCTGGGCCCGTGAGCCATGGCCACTGAGCCTGCGCGTCCGGAGCCTGTGCTCCACAACGGGAGAGGCCACAACAGTGAGAGGCCCGCGTACCGCAAAACAAAACAAAACAAAAACAAAAAGACTCAGCGCAACCCTAAATACATATTACTAAGTGAAGGAAGCTAATCTGAAAAAGCAACATACTATGATTCCAATTATATGACATTCTGGAAAAGGCAAAACTACGTGGTTGCCAGGGGTTAGGGAGGAAAAAGGGATGAACAGGCAGAACACAGGGAATATTAGGGCAGTGAGAATACTCTGTATGGTATCATAATGATGGATACATGTCATTACGCATTTGTCCAAACCCACAGAATACGCAACACCAAGAGTGAACCCTAACTATAGACTTTGGGTGATCATGATGTGTCAACGTAGGTTCATCAATTGTAACAAATATACTATCCTGGTGGGGGATGTTGATAATGGGGGAGGCTGTGCATGTTTCGGGGAAGGGGGCACATGGGAAGTCTCTGTAGCTTCCCCTCAATTCTGCTGCGAACCTAAAACTGCTCAAAAAATAACATCTTAAAAAAAATTAAGAGACGAAAGCAAGAAGTCGTTCAAAGAGGGAAGGGAGCAGATGGCTGAATTTAAAAAAGACTCGTAGCAACCAGGACATGGATTTAAAGTGATTTGGTTCCTCCAAGAAAAGCAGACTGGGGAATTCGCCCACTGGGGCAGGGGGGCAGCTCCTAACAGGGTGGGTCTCCTCTAGGCTCACAAGCTTGCCTCTTCCTGGCCTCAGCTGCTGATTCATGCTGATTCTCTGAGAGGCAGCACCCAAGAGCCCCCCATGGGTATGCCTGTCTGCGAGGAGCATAACAGCCCACTATGGGCCCAGGGCACAGGTGCAGGGGATTCTACAACGAAGACCCCCTCTGACTGGTGTAATCCCACCCACAGGGTTAACCAAAGTTATCACTTTAGTGTCTTTTCCTTCCAGACTTTTTCCACTGCAGATTTATTTGAACAGAGCTGTGATTCTATTTTCCGTATCCTGATATTTTAAGAATTTCTTAACCCGACAACATAAGGCTTTCCTGTCAGAATGCAGTGTAGCATGGTGGTAAAGGCATCTCCACCAACTGGCCTCCTTGCCTTGCTCACCTGTTAAAGGCCAACATGCCAGGCTGTTGTAAAGAACAACATGGTTCACCCGGGTGATGTGTTAAGAGTCACACGTGGCTCGAGGTGTGCTGGCTGCTACCACCTTCAACAACTTGCCTTCCGATGGCCACGATTCCACTGGGGAGATGCAGTTATAGGAGTTTAGCCCACTGGGGCTGGACTTTCATTGTGTTACTAATTTTTCAAGACTATGACAGTGCTATATATATAACATTATTTCTGGGGATGGCATCTCAGAAGTAGAATGACTGGTCAAAGGAACAGACATTTCCAGCTTCTTTACGGATGAGCACAGCTATTACAATTGTTTCCCAAAACTCACAGCTGCTGGGAAATCAGAAGGGAAGGGTCCAGAGCGGCAGGAACACGGGTGGCTGTTAGATTTGGGGTGAGAGGAGCTGCCTTGCACCTGACCCCATGTGAAGATGAAACAGTCTGCTTGGTATGAACCTGCATGCCTTGCCCAGGTCCAATGTGTGGAGTGCCAACTGTAGTTCAGCTCTGGTGTTGAAATGAGCTCCCCCAGACCACGCTGGTCACCTTCAGCTACTTCTCTGCCAGACACCCCCAGGCTCTGTCCTCATCCGTGGCAGTCACCCTCTAGCCTCCATCAAAGCCACACCCAACAAGCTGGATGCCTGCCAGTAATGCCCCCACAAGGCGCAAGAGCTGCAGGGAGGGCCTGGAGTCACTTGTGGTGATAATGTCTCTTCGCTTTGACCCCAGGGAAAAGGCTCGGCTGGAGCTGCTGAGCCCTGGACCCCTGTGACCAGGGAGAGCCACTTGCGCTGGGGGTTTTGTACAGAATTCCACTACCTCGCCCACTCTGCCTGAGATAGATTTTTTGTCAGCTCTTGTCACGCTAAGTGACACTACACTAAGTTTCCTGTTTAAATAAACTTACTTAGGTAAATGAAGAAGGAAAAAAAAAGACGTAGTGACTTATACTGCAACACTGGTTTGGGTAGTGCAGAGTGGTGGCCGATATCACTACTTTGTGAGGAGATCCTGGGTCTCCTGAACTCTAGACCCAAACACCCCACAGCCCCCATGAAAGCTCCTAGCTGCCCAGGTACCAGACACAGGGACACCTGAAACCCTCAGCAGCCCTTCCCCCACCCCCAGCCCCACGCGATGGTTCCCTTCTGCCCCCATGTGCCTCAACCTGGTGTGCCTGACCACCCTCCACAACTGTGGCCAGATGATCCTGGAAGAACAGTTGACCCTGTCACTCCCTATGCAGACCCTCCAAAGGCTCTCAGTGGACACCTGAGCCCTCTGCGACCCAGCCCGGCCCGGCTCCAAGGCCCATCTGCACTGCGTCAACGCTCACCCTGCTCCCCCGCCAAGGTGGCACAGCGCCCGCCATCTCTGCCACTTCACTCCTGCGTGGCAGTCCCTCCAGACGCCCTTCACTTTGTTCCATGTCTAGCTCACGCTGGCTCACATGTAGTAGATGCGACTGGCCGCCTGCCCAGCATCCACACCTTCTTCTTTCTTCCTGAGTCCCTGATGGTGTCTAGAGCTGCAGAATCGACCAGCCCAGATGGCTGCTGCTCTAGCACATTCGTTAAAAGCGCCATCGCATCTCCTCACTGACTGAATGGGGACTTGGGTTACTCGTGGCCAAGTGTCCTCATGGGTGCATCACCCCCACAACAGGTTCAGCGTCCACCTCACAAACCTCTGCCGGCCCCCGCCCTGCAGCAGTGACCACCCCTCCCACACCCCAACATCCAGCCCCCCGACCCGCCTTCCCCCACAAAGAGCTGGGGCTGAACCCACCCAACGAATGACAGAGCGGGGGTAGCACAGACCCAGCCTGAGGGAGTGGTGTGTGACTCTGTGGCTGGGAACAGCAGGGAGGGCAGGATGCTTGTCCCACCCACTCTGTGGAACCTGCACACAGGCTGTGGGTTCCCCCTCCCCAGAGCCTGAGGTATCACATTGCCTGCTTTCCTGCCATTTCCCTTGTCGTAAAGATGAGACCCTCAGGATGCAAACAGTGAACAACAATTCTGTGAGTTTCTGCTCGAGAGCCTGGCCTATTCTGTTACAAGGGAGCAAGGCAAGTGCTAGAGACTTTCTCCATGAGGCACCTGGAAAACACAAGGCCCCAAAGGTCCACACACCTGCCTCAGAGATGATTCAGGGCACCGACGTGCACTTGGGGAATGCCTATGCAGTGGCACGCCTAAACTCTGTGGTCAGAAACTCCTGGACCTGAGTCCTGGCCCTGCCAACTTCTTGCCATGGGACCCTAGCACGTCTCAATACCACACCAAGCCCATTTTCTCAGCGGGGGAGCTGTGACTAGGGTGAGAGGTTACCTCTCCAGTGGGTTCCCCCCCACCGCTTACCTGAATGCCTGGTTCTCGCGGTTGTTCTGGAGGGCAATGGTTTCCACCTCAGGACCCCCATCCGCTATGAACCTGGCCAACTTTTCTGCGAGGTTCTTGACCTCTTCATCCTCTGGGGGTGAAACTTTAAGCAGGCTGTCAGTACTGAGCTCAACTCACCACACCCAACAGCCTAATTTCTGCTAAGAACCCCGGGCAACAAGAGGGGTTTATTTTAGGAACAATACAAAGAAAAACAGGCAAATGGGAATCAGATTACTGCACTGGAACCAAACACCTGAATTAATATAATAATATATCTTGAGCTTCTGCCCCCCACACCCGACCCCTTCCCACCCCATATGTCTGGGGGTTTTGGACCCACACTGGGACATGGGAACAGAATGTGAGGGAGAGTCTGGGTCCAGGCTGGAGGAGAGATGGGAATCCCCACCTCAGTCTTTCTGCTGGCAGCTGTCCCCCCAGGTCACATGGGGAGATGGGCCTGGCCCACCTCTCCTGGGAAGAAGGTCAGGGCAAGGGGCTGCAAGTGACAGACATGATGAACCAACGTCTGTGGCCCACATTTGGCTTAAACATCAATCCCCCTGCTGCCCACCAGCACCTGGCTGGGGTTTCACTTCATTACAGCTGGAGACCAGGCAGCATCTCACCCTCCCGACACTCATCCCACCAGCTGACCGTTTTTGTCTCCTGGCCCCCCTCGACCAGTGTCAGTCACTGCATTTGTCTCTAGGTGTCCTCAGTGCCCAGCACGCATCAGGTGCTCATTAGCACTTGTGAAAATGACCATGAACCAAGGGGCAAATGTTCCTCCCCTGTGCCCCGTTTACATGCACAGGGCTGAGCTCCTGGACATGACCTTGACCTTTACCTTGACCCTTAGATTTCGTCTCAGAGCACTGGCAGGGAGGGCAGTGCTGGTCCCAGCATGACCCCAGCTCCCTGGGAGGGCATAGACCTGCACTGTCAACGCCACCCCACACCACGACGGGTTCCAGGAAAGGAACCCCGATTCCACCTGGGGCGTGGTTTGTCCACACGCCTCCCTAGAACCTCCCACCCCCTTCAGCCACCTACCTTTCTGAGAGGCTGCCTGCAACTTCTGTGCTTCCTTTCTTATCTCAGCCACCTTCTTTCTGTAGTAGAGGAATTCCCTGCTATTCTTATCATGCAAAAACCTGGAGAGTTTTGTAAAACAAAGAGTGTAAAATGAGCAACGGGGATGGGTGGACCCATGCAGCTTCTGAAGACATACTGTGCAAAAGCAAGCTGGTGAGCAGAGACACCTCGATGGGGCCCAAAAATAAGTCTCCACACCACACTGGGGCCTCTTGCTACCTCTGGTGTGAATTAGAAAGCTCTCAGAACAGTATCTGGCCCACGCAAGTAAGCACCCAGCCCCGGGCAGCTTCAGTCACCACCAGGGTTTTACAAGAACATTTGCATGTACTAACATGTGGCAAGAACATTAAGTAGCAGTGGTCTTCCCCTCCCAGAAGTACTTACGAAAATGCTGGGTTATCCTTGTAGTTCTCCATAGCTACTTTTTCTAACTCGGGGCCTCCTTCTGCCACAAAGCGGGCCAATTTCTCTATCACTTTCCGAGTCTCGGCTCCCTCTGGGGGTGAAACTTTAAGGAGGCTGTCAGTACTGGGGTTCAACTCACACACCCCACAGTCAACAGGCACACTCTCTCTACGGACCACAAGGACAGAGGGGTCGGGGGAGAAGAGGGTGAAATGCGGGAGGTTGTCGGGCGTCCCGGGTCCATGCACAAAGCACCATGATGAGGGGTGAGTCGGTCTAGACAGCCTTTGCGAGACATGCTGGAGGGAGAAAAGTGTGTGAGCCTCCCAAAGGCCAAGCCAGTCCCCAGGCTGGCAGGGAGATGTTGGAA
Source organism: Orcinus orca (assembly GCF_937001465.1). NCBI lineage: Eukaryota > Metazoa > Chordata > Mammalia > Artiodactyla > Delphinidae > Orcinus > Orcinus orca. The sequence goes on along the minus strand of NC_064561.1, from coordinate 10,842,134 downwards.
AACATAGCCACCCTCCCCCTCCTTTTGTGGAATGCTCAATCCCTTTCTTTACCAGTGTTCAGTACAATAAATCAATTCCCTTTCATCCTTCAAAGACAAATTCTTTTTTTTCAAATATCATTACAAACTCTGATTTTAAGATGTCAGTGGGTTTCAATCCAACACAATTAATATCATCACAGAAGCTCAATCACCCCCTCTGTGGCCAGTGGAGCCTCTTCAAGCTGGCTCCCGAGGCCTTTGGACATGACCCCAGTCTCTGATGGCCTCCTCGATACCTGCTGGGACAGGGCACTTCAGGATCATCTCAGACGCTTCCTGCCCAGACCTAGAGCCAGCCATTTCTCCAAGAAGTCCTGGTTTCCATGAGTGAGAACATGTGTTTCCAGACCAACATCTGGGAGCTAGGGACACTCATTGCAATGGGTTTAATTGTTACCTCAGAGCACTTTCAGTGAACACCACTAAAAAATATATTTTGGGGGCTTCCCTGGTGGCGCAGTGGTTGAGAGTCCGCCTGCCGATGCAGGGGACACGGGTTCGTGCCCCGGTCCGGGAAGATCCCACGTGCTGCGGAGCGGCTGGGCCCGTGAGCCATGGCCGCTGGGCCTGCGTGTCCGGAGCCTGTGCTCCGCAACGGGAGAGGCCACAACAGTGAGAGGCCCGCATACCGACAAAAAAAACAAAACAAAAAATACACATATATGTGTGTATATATATATATATATACACACACACACATATATATACGTATATATTTTTTTATTAGCCTCCACTTTGAGCCACATGGAACTTGCTTTTGTATTTACTGCTGGCCTGTTTCTGAGACTGTCAGCCACCATACAGCTCACATCCCTCATGAAAACTCCCAGAAGAAATTTCTTGATGTCAGTCAGTGCTTAGGAATGTTTGCTCCTCCTGGCAATGGGGCCAGACACTGAGCCTGTGGCCACTCTTATTCCCCCTGCTGCTTGTACTGCCAGGAAGCTCGCGGGGTTGGGGTGGCGGGGTACAACATGTGGCCTAAGGAGGACCTATAAGAGGTCTCAGAGACATTCTGTGTCCACCTTTTTCCTAAGCCTCATCCTCCTCCCACATGCCTGGCAACGACCCTGACCTGGTCACTTTACAAGCACAGGTGCTTTTCTGAGGTTGTATCAACAGCAGGCCATAAAAGCCTCAAGGGCCTTGAGACACCCACTGCCCCTCATAAAGTAGCAGTTCCCAGCAGGGTACCATTGAACTGCCAGGGCCCCTCTCTGAGGAAACACCACACTCACTGACTCCATTCTGACTAATGCTCCAAGCTTCGAGGTTGGCCCCTGATCTGTTTAGATGCACGGCCTGAAGCCGGCACCCATCCAGAACAAGAGGCCTAGAGGCTGTCATGGCATGATTATATGGTCGCTTCAGTCTGTCCTGTCAGGGAGACATGACTGTGCTAGCCATCCTGGAGCAGAGGTGGCCTAGGGCCAGGACTTCACACAGCTCGTTCTCCACACAGCACCGAAGTCTCGTTCTGAATATGGTCATGGCTGGATGCACTAGGAGTGCCACCATCACCACCCTCCTCCGCCCTCCTCCACCATGGGGCTGGAACTGGCTCACCCAAGGCCAATGACTGTCCTTCCCTGGGCAGGAGAGCACGCCCTCCAACCGGCACGCTCATACCTCTGGCCCAAACTCGTGGAGACAAGTACCCGCACTGAGGAGCTCCTCTTCTAGTACTGGATGAGGAGGGCACAAGTGAATGCTCCCCTGAGAACGCCCCCCCGGAGGCCAGCCCCCACACAAGTGGACAGTAGGTCCCACAGCTCCCAGGATGAAACCCACACTCTGCAGCCCCTCCATGCTCCCCATGCTCTGCTCCCCACCCCTTCCTTCACCTCGCTCATCCTGAAGGCACCCCCTGACCACAGCCCCAAGCACCCCACAGCCCTGGCTGCGCTGTCCCCGGTGCCCGTGGACCCTGCTGGAGCAGCTGGAGGGGCAGCCGTGGAAGGGGGGCAGCAGCCCCGGCCCCTCACCTTTGATCTCCAGCCACTGTTCATAGTCCTCCTCCTCGTCCTCGTCAGGAGACTGGAAGACGCTCGGGCGGCTGGCCACGGGCAGCTGCTTGGCATGCACGTAGTTCTTCATCTGGCCCGGCGGGCTACTGATGAGGGGGGGCCTCTTCCCGGTGCGCGGGAGCACACGAGGCGGGGCAGCGGGCGCACTCGGGCGGGCATCTTGGGATACAAGGAAGGATACCCACACTCAAGGTCTGTGGTGCAGGTTTCCTATCTTCCTGCCTAACCTGCACACCCTGAGCCCCAAGTGGCTGGGTTCTTAACTTCTCGCATAGCACTGGTAGGCAGTGGGTGACCAGAAGCACTCAGGGAGGACGCCACCCCCATTTTACAGATGAGGACCCCTGAGGCGCAGAGAAGAACCTACCGTGGTCACCCAGCCCGGGACTCTGCAGGCGGCAACTCTGGCAGTAGGTGCCTCTGATGCCTATATCCATAGACTAGGGATGCTGCAGCTCTTCCGGATGAGACCTGAACCCCCACGTCCAGCTTACACTCACTCCCTCTGCTTGCCAGTAGCGGGCTGGAGTCAGTCTATTTGGGACTTTTCAAACACGACTCATGGCATGAGACCCTGCAGTGAAGAGCTCATATAGCCCTTTCTCCCTCTCTGTGGGCAAACTTGGCCTTGGGTTAACTGTCTTCACTGTTACCTGGGAAACCTGACAAAGGTTGAAGGTCAGCTGTTTCACCAGTAACTTTCTTACAGTAAAAATGAGACTGGTAAACTGCACAACCACAGATACAGGTGGGCTTCCCACAGGTGGTGATTCTCACACCTGGCGTGTCCCATGGGGCTCCTGTGGGCCAAGCGCACCCGCCCCCCGCCCCCGCCCGAAGAGGGTCCTGTTCCTTGCACCTGGGCTGCCGCTCTGACTCAAGCCTCAGTCCCACAACTCTGGGGCATGCTTAGTCCTGGCCCCTACCCCCTGGATCGAAACCTGGCTTCTTTGTCTCCACTTCTTGGGGGTAAGCATCTAGAGGGCAAGGTCTGCACTCTCCCCTTGGGCGTTTAGCGTGAGGACGAGTAGAATGAGGGCGCTCAATGAACGAGGGGTGAGAGGAACAAGTCTAAGGTGGGACCTGCCATTTCTGAGGTGCTAAGGGACCCCTGGGAGAGAAAGCCAGCAGGGGGAGCTCTAGGAGGAGGTGAGATGGGACAGGGGGGACTGCACTCACCTGTGCTGGTCTGTGCCTTCTGCAACTTCAGAAACTGCTGCAAGAAGCTGCCGTCGTTGGCAAACTTGTTGGAAACATTAGAGTTGTGTGCGTTTGCAATTCTAGACCCGAGACAGAGGACAGACAGCGTAAGCCTTGAGAAGAGGGGAGGGAGCACGCCTTGCCGGCCTCAGTCCCACCCCCACCCCTGTGTTCTCACCTAAGGGGACCCAAAACAGGCCCCCAAAGATGCCAGGGAACAACTGAGTGCACAGAGCAGTCTTCAGAGTAGTAAGATGGAACAATCTTGTTCTAGTCAAAGCAATCCCACCTGTGCTGGTGTTCTCTCTACCCGCATGTTGACCTTCCAGGTCCAAAGGGCCTCCCCAAGAAGATGGCTCAGAACCACCTGCCATACTTATTGTTAACAAATCATCTGGGCTATCACTGACGCTTACGTCTGTTTTCCCAGCTAGACTGCAGAGTTCTCAAAGGCAGGGCCTATGTCTGTACTTGCGTGTGACTGCAGTTCCATGCCTGGGTCAGCCAGCGCTTCTGTGGGTTTCACATGTGCAGAGGAAAATACCCAAAGCAATTTCTTGGTGGGAGAATTACAGGGGAATTTTATATTTTTATTACTTTCTCTTTTTGAAAAGAATATGTTTTATTTTGAAATAAGAAAAATTTTTAACGAACACAAAAGCAAACCCAGGGGCCTAAATGTTTAATTCAAATTCATCTTTCCTTATCAAAAAAGTGATAGAGGCTCATTATGAGCAAATGGGAACGTGGAAAAAATCAGAAACGTAGAAAGCAAGGAGAAAACCCTAAAAAAGTCTCCTTACCTCACAAGAGCCACAATTAATACTTTGATATACTTCTTTGATTTGCCCCTTAGATTAGAAATAGAGGAAATAAGGCTGGGATCATAGCATATATTCTACTTCTTTCATCTTTTCCTACAGCATACTATCTTGCTCTAACCTCAGAAACTCCTCGTATGTGCTGCTTTTAGGGACACATCCATCATACAGACACACCCAATAACTGAAAAAGCTCAGGGAGCCCATAGGTCTGAACTTTTTCCTTTAAAGTAAAGTTTTATCCTCCTAGAAATCCGTTCTAATGAAGTAAAAGTGGAAAAAAACCTAAGTAGTCAACAAGGGGCACTGGTTAAATAAATTACGAGACATCCATAAGGCAGATGGAGTGGCCCTGAAAAGTTAAATTCTTATAAATAAAGCAACCAAGCACAACGTTAAATGAAAAACAAAAAGGCAGGATATAAAACAGTACCTACAGGGTGGTCCTACTTATGTGAAAATATATTTGACTGAAAAATTGTTACAAAAATCCATCAAATGCAACCAGCACTTGCCTCTGGGTTGCAGGGTTACAACTGATTTTATTTCTTCCTCATTTTCTTCTCCTCTACTTCCCAGGTTTTCTACCACATATATGAATTATCTTTAAAGTTAAAAAACAAAAGAGAGAGAGAAGGCAGTAAAAGTTATTTTATATGAAAGAGAAAGTTCTGCTGATAACCAGCCTTGGCATTAAACAAGCAGGGCCTTCTAGTGACCCTGGCCTTGTCCTCATGCTGTGTGCACCTCCCTCAGGAGGGACAGAAAGAAGGCTGGGACAATGAAGGACAAGAAAATACTTTGGGGGGAATTCTCTGGCGGTCCAGTGGTTAGGACTCCGCACTTTCACTGCCAAGGGCCTGGGTTCAATCCCTGGTCAGGGAACTAAGACCCCACAAGCCACACGGTGCGGCCAAAAAAAACCCCCCAAAAACCACTTCGGGTCAGCAGCATGTCAGCACATGAATCCCACTTGAAAACCACCCATAACAAATGGCAGAGGCTTCCCTGGTGGCGCAGTGGTTAAGAATCCACATGCCAATGCAGGGGACATGGGGCCCTGGTCCGGGAAGATCCCACATGCCGCGGAGCAACGAAGCCCATGCGCCACAACTACTGAGCCTGCGCTCTGGAGCCCGGCCACAACTAATGAAGCCTGCGCCTGGAGCCTATGCTCTGCAACAAGAGAAGCCACCGCAATAAGAAGCCCTCGGCAACTAGAGAGAGCCTATGCACAGCCACGAAGACCCAACGCAGCCAATAAATAAATAAATAAATAAATTTTAAAAATTCATTTTTTTAAAAAATGGCAGGGGTTATCACACAGCTGTTAAATGATGGCTTTTGATGAACAGATAAACAAAACATGGTCCATCCACACAATGGAATATTATTCAGCCACCAAAAAAAGGAATGAAGTACTGACACATGCTACAAAGTGATGAACCTTGAAAACATCACGTCCAGTGAAAACAGCCAGACACAAAAGGCCGCGTATTACATGAAATATCTAGAATAGGTAAATCCACACAGATAGAAAGTAGATTAGTCGTTGTCAGGGGCTGAGGGAAGAGGGAATGGGGAGTGATTGCTAATGGGCATGGGGTTTCTTTCTGGAGTGACAAAACGTTCTGGAATTAGTGATAATAGTTGCACAATGCTGTGAATATACTGAAAATCACTAGGTTGTATAGTTTAAAAAGTCAATTTTATGGCATGTAAGTCATATCTTAATATAAATAAATAAAACTTTAACACTGTGGCGGTTCTAAAGAGTTGTAACGCAGGGGGTTGGGGGGAAGCTTTTCCTTTAAAAAGTGGGGGGCGGGGGAAGCGACATGAAATTGACCACAATTTAGTGAAACAAAGCAATGACATGGGAAGGGAATATATCAAAATGGTTCTCTTGAGGCAACCTGAATGTTTCTTATTTCTGCAGCACGAAATTCTAAGGTGTTCTAAGCTTTTACAATGGGGAAAACAACCTTATTTTCAAAGCTACCTGTACTCTGCACCCACCCGATGTTCCTTTTTGGCTGCCTGATCCTGGCGCTGAGATCCAGCAGCCTCCAGGGGGCCCTCTTGGAAGCAGTCCTACAGGCCTTTCCCATCTTTGTGCAAGTCCTTCCATAACCCCAGGGGTGACAGTCCACAAGCCCACCCACAGATCACTCAACATCCAGTCCCCATGTTCCTGAACACCCTGGAGGTTCCAACAAGAATAAAGTTTAAGTCCCGCCCTCAAGGAGAAGCCACGGACTCTTAGAAAAGGTGGGAGCTGGAACAGAGCCTTAGTGGAGGGCTAACATGCTCCACACTTCAGACCGCAGAGGAAGGGGCTTGTCTCTGTCAACCTCCAGCCTGAAATTCTTGGATCTTGTCACCCTGATCACACCACCCCTGCTCAAAACTCTTGGGTGCCCTCAGAGCCTCTCAGGACAGTCAGGAGGAAACCCTCTCTCCTGGCTCAGAAACAGCCCCTTTGGTGCAGCAGCTCGAGCTGCCTGACACACAGGGGCTCGCCTCCCTTCTGCCCTTTGCTGTCCTTTCCTGCTTCCTCAAAGGGCTGGCTCTGCCTGGGGCCTTCAGAATGCAGAGCCTCTTCTGCATCCCTACGGCAGCTGCTGCATCTGGGAGCACACTGCCTCATGTTACCTACCAGAGCATCCCTTCACAAGTAGACTGTGAGCCCCGTAAAGGCAGAGATGGAATCTGGGTTTTTGCTCCGTGCTGTATTCTTGGTCCCTGGCCCACAACAGGTCAGCAGTAAATAACCACTGAGTGAAAGAGTTGGCAGCCATCCTCTGGGCTCCCATACACCCCTTGTTTCTCTCCTGCCACACAGCCTCCTGAAAGTGCACCTGCGTTCCTCCTTGCACCATCAGGCTGTGGCTAGATGCAGAAACACCTCGACTACTCTCGCAAGCAAAACCCTCTGTTGGTGACCCTCAAAGACCCTAATCCAGTCTCGGGGTAGACTTACTCGCCAGGATGCCGGGGCTGAGGGCTGGCCACCTGATTCTGCTTGGCTTTCTGCTCCATTTTGGCTTCAATTTCCCGTTTCTTCTGAGCAATGAGCTCCTCCTGGTGAAGGATGTTCATGTTCATTTTTCCAGACTTGGGAGGAGCAACCCCAAACCACCGGTTAGCCTTTCCTGGGGAGGGAAAAGAAGTACATCAGAAATCACCTTTGCTCCAAAAACATGCCCAGCAGCTGCTATGGGAGCAGCCCAGCTGCTATGGGAGCAGCCCAGAGCTGCCCTCTCAGGCAGCAACTAACATTCAGATTGACATTCACACATCTGTTCCTTCATTTATTTAGCAAACATTTACTGAGTTATGCACCAGATGCTGTATTTAGCAAACATTTACTGAGTTATGCACCAGATGCTGTACTTGGTGCTAATCAAGACAGAAGGGGCCTCTGCCCATGTGGGATTCACCTCTGGCTGAGGAGACAAAAGACTTGTAACAAAAAAGTAGTTGCAAAATCATGATAAGAGCTCTCTGCTGGAAACAAAAAAAAAGATGAGAAAGCATAACAGAGGACCACCTATACAGCTAGCCAGAAAATAACCGTTAAAAAAGGGGACATTTAAGCTAAAACCAGAAAGATAAAGAGGTGGCTTCCTGAAAAGCCACATGGGGAGTGATCTGGGCAGAGTAAGAAGCAGAGGTCCAATGTGGTCAGAGCAGGCGGTTCCAGGGGTGGGGCTAGCGGCGGTAGGGCAAAATAGGGAGTCTGAGTTTTACTTAAAGGGTTTTAGGAAGTGACTGGGGAGTATTAAGCTGATAAGATCCAACTGGTATTTTTATTTTTAAGATCATTCTGTCTACTGATTGGACAGAGTGCATAGGCAGCAAGGAGACCAACAAGGAGGCTTACTGGCTCCAAGCAAAAGATGATGGTGTCTTCAGACAAGGGTGGTAGTTGTGGAGATGGAGAAGACACCTCGAACGTTCCCCCATGGGACTCAAAATAAAATCCAAATTCTGAAAGCCGATTTTCAAGACGCTGCCAGAGATGGCTCCCCTCCCCACTTCCACTTCATCCCTGACATTCTTCAAAATGACAAGCTCTCAAGGCTTTTGCACTTGCTGTCCCCCTCTGCATAGAAGGCTCTGCCTTCCAGGCCTTCCGATAGTTGGCATCTTCTCATCTCAAGTATCTTCTGCTCAAAAAGGCTTTCCTTGACCACCCAATATCAGCAACCTGCACCTCCACTCTCTCGTATCATTATAACTCACTCTCTGTAAATATTTCCTTTTTTGTGCATTGTGATGCCCCAGTAGAAAGTAGCCTTCAGGAAGGCATGGCCCCGTTTTGGTTACACTACATCCTCAGCAACTAGCACAGTGCCTAGCACACAATGAATATTTCTTCAATGTATCCCAGTCTGGGTGGAGGGCTAGGGCTGGGGTGGGGGAAGAATAAGGCTTGTGCTAAAGTAGGGGCTCTAAAGACCCAGGAAAATGTGTACAGGGAGGCCAAGTGCAGTTCGGAAAAACAGCTTTTCCAGAAAGCGGGATACAGGCCAGTCAGGAGCTGACACGAAGAGAGGCGCAGGACAGCCCAAGGTTGCCACTGGCTCGGGGAGCGGAGGTCTGAGCAGCCCTGAAGGCGGTTATTTCGGAAAGCAGGCGCAGGGCAGATCCCGGTGGCGGCCTTTAAGGAAAGCCTGGCGTCCTCAGCAAACCAGCGGTTGGGGGGGGTGGGCGGGGGCGGGGTAACTGGGTCTGGGGTCTCGGGAGACGGGGGTGGTGCAGAAGCCGCCTCTTCCAGCCACCGGGAAGCTGAGGCTAAGGGCCGGCGGGTTGAGGTAGGGCCGACGGTAGGGCTAAGCAAAGACTCATAGCCCGAACACCCAGGCAGACGCTTGCGGGGAGGCGGGGGCTGTTACCTGCAACATCCCGGTTGTCCATCTTGAGACTCATCCAATCCCACAATGCTCCGGCGCCACCGGGGGCGGAGGGGTGGTGGCGGCGGGGGGCGCTTGTTATAGTACGCATGGCCTGATGGGAGATGTAGTCCACGTCGGCAAGCCACGCCCTGCCATTGCTTGGACACCTGGGGTCTTCACCCTAGGAATGCAAACCTCAGCCCATCGGAAATCTCCGGTCACAGTCTCGCGGACCAGATGGTGTCGCCTTTTCTCAGACCTTCCCGGAGCCGCGGCCACTCCAAATACAAACTACATGTCCCAGGATGCTTTGTACAGAAGCTCTCGCGAGAAACGCGAGGCGCTCCCGGCCCCGCCCCGTGCGCCTGCTTCCGCCTCCCTGTGGCGGCAGTTTGTTGTTGGGGAGGCCAAAATGGCGGCTCAGGCGGCGGCGGCGGCTCAGGCTGCGGCGGCCCAGGCAGCGCAGGCCGAGGCGGCTGAGTCGTGGTACCTGGCGCTCCTGGGCTTTGCCGAACACTTCCGCACTTCCAGCCCGCCCAAGATCCGCCTGTGTGTGCACTGCTTGCAGGCCGTGTTCCCCTTCAAGCCGCCGCAGCGCATTGAGGCCCGAACACACCTGCAGCTCGGTTCCGTGCTCTACCACCACACCAAGAACAGCGAGCAGGCGCGCAGCCACCTGGAGAAGGCGGTGAGCGCGGGCCGGGCCGCAAGGGTGGAGGTGCAGGCTCTTTTCTGAGCTTGGGCTGAGGGGTCGCGACCCTGGCGGGCGGGGGCCGCCGGCGCCGCTCCTCCGGGACCTGGGGCGTGACTTCCGCACCAGCAGCAAGACCCCGAAGACGTGAGCCTCTCAGGGGACCCGAGGGAACTCGCCCCGTACCGTACTTAATATTTCTGGTGACAGGCAGAGGCCTAGGACTCCGGTCCGGGTACTCCGAGAGTTGCCTCTTTCAGGAGCAACAGGGTTGTGCCCCCATCAGTGATGAGGGGAGTCATAGGTGAGAGGCAGAGGCCCAGAACCTAGAGGCAGTCGTTTGAAGTCCTGTAAAAGGCAGAACTGGGCGGGGGGTGGGGGGGTGTCTGGATTCCAGAGCTCAGGGCTCCTGCTTTCTCCGTATCTACCTGTGACTTCTCTTTCTCCCACCATACACTCAACCGTCCCCTTCAGAGGGCAGGCCCTATCTTCCCATGTTGACCTGTGGGATCTTGGTGCCTCAAAAAATGTGGGAAAGTGGCCATCATTCTGCCCTTTCTGGCTGTGCAGTTCTTTCTACTCAGAGCAACACTGCACTCCTGTCATATGGTGTCTCCAATTGCTGTTCACCCAGCTTTATTCTGCTTAGAGGAGGGACTTCTCTTTTTTTCTTTTTTTTTTAATGGTTACTTTCCTCTCTTCTTGCCAGAGGTATGAGATGAGTTTTTTTCTTGTTTTTTTTTTTGATGTTGGGAGTAGGAGTTTATTAATTTATTTATGTATTTTTGCTATGTTGGGCCTTGGTTTCTGTGCGAGGGCTTTCTCTAGTTGTGGCAAGCGGGGGCCACTCACTATCGCGGCCTCTCATTGCAGAGCACAGGCTCCAGATGCGCAGGCTCAGTAGTTGTGGCTCACGGGCCTAGTTGCTCCGCGGCATGTGGGATCCTCCCAGACCAGGGCTCGAACCCATGTCCCCTGCATTAGCAGGCAGATTCTCAACCACTGCGCCACCAGGGAAGCCCAAGACTTCTTGAATACAGTCAACTTCGATTTTAAAAATGTATTGATCCTGAGGTAAATCTGAACCCACCGGTGGCTAGTAACAAATTGCCTTTGGTAGGATAATCAGATCTTTGTTTTGCAGGCTGTAAAGAGTTGGAAGGGGACTTTAGTTCTTTCTTGATCCACTTCTTGTTTCACGAATGAGGCAGTATGGGCCCAAAGAGGTAAAGTGATTTGCCCAAAGCCACACAGCAACTTATTAACAAAATTGAGCTCAAACCTAGGCTCAAGGGCTTCCCTGGTGGTGCTGTGGTTAAGAATCCACCTGCCAATGCAGGGGACACGGGTTCGAGCCCTGGGCCGGGAAGATCCCGCACCGAAGCCGGTGCGCCACAACTACTGAGCCTGCACTCTAGAGCTCCCGTGCCACAACTACTGAAGCCCGTGCACCTAGAGCCCGTGCTGCGCAATGAGAAGCCACTGCAATGAGAAGCCCGCGCACCGCAACAAAGAGTAGCCCCCTCTCGCCGCGACCAGAGAAATCCCGTGCGCAGCAATGAAGACCCAACGCAACCAAAAATTAAAAAAAATAATAATAATAATAAATAAATTTACAACAACAACAAAAAATCTAAGGTCAAGATCGCCAGGGTCCATGCCAAGATGATAAGTCGTGGGTGGTTGTTGTGTTTTTTTTTTTTTTAATTAATTAATTAATTAATTTTTGGCTGTGTTGGGCCTTCATTGCTGCCGCGGGCTTTCTCTAGGAGCAGTGTGCAAGGGCTACTCTTCGTTACGGTGCACGGGCTTCTCGTTGCAGTGTCTTTTTTTTTTTTTTTTTTTTTTTTGCGGAACGCGGGCCTCTCACTGTTGTGGCCTCTCCCGTTGCGGAGCACAGGCTCCAACGCGCAGGCTCAGCGGCCATGGCTCACAGGCCCAGCTGCTCCGTGGCATGTGGGATCTTCCCGGACCGGGGCACGAACCCGTGTCCCCTGCATCGGCAGGTGGACTCTCAACCACTGCACCACCAGGGAAGCCCCGCAATGTCTTCTTTTGTTGTGGAGCACAGGCTCTAGGCGCGTGGGTTTCAGTAGCTGTAGCACATGGGCTCAACAGTTGTGGCTCACAGGCTCTAGAGCGCAGGCTCAGTAGTTGTGGCGCACGGGCTTAGTTGCTCTGCAGCATGTGGGATCTTTCCGGACCAGGGCTTGAACCCGCGTCCCCTGCACTGGCAGGCAGATTCTTAACCGCTACGCCACCGGGGAAGTCCAAGTCGTTGTTTTTGTGAAGTTCTTTTCTTTCATTCATTCAGCAGATATTTAATTAGCTCACACTGGGTGCCAAGACCTATTCTAGGTGCTGGGGATCAACAGTGACTAAAGCAGTCCTTGCCCACAGAAGCTTATGTTTTTGTGAGGGAGACAAACAATGAATATATAGTAAAAGGTTAGGCAGCGATAGAAGAACCATGAAAACCAGGGTGAGGGTTGGAGTTGACAGGGAGCTATTTTTAGCAAAGGTAATGAGGGAGTCTCTATTTGTGGGAGTCACATTTGAACAGAGTCCTGAATGAGGTGGGGGAGCAAGCCTTGAGAAGCGCTCAGAGTTTCAGGTCAATCCCTAGGAGTGCCTGAGCTGTTGGTGACTGGTTGATATCAGGGTCTCTCCTGAGCAGTGATGAGGCTGAGATCAAACGAAGTGTCAAGCTTCCTTGGGTGTGGGAAGGGTGGAGGCTGTGACTGCCCGGGCCTGACTCCCAGTGCCTTTAGTGGATGTGCTGGTTCTGAAGCTCTCCCTTCGCTCAGTTAACAACAAATCCTGCCACCTCCTTTCCCTTGTCTTCAGGCCATTCAGCCTGTTTCTTTTTTGTTTTCTTTTTTTAATTTGAAATATTATAGGGTCTTTTTTAATTTTTATTTAATTAATTTATTTTTGGCTGCATTGGGTCTTTGTTGCTGTGCGCGGGCTTTCTCTAGTTGTGGCAAGCGGGGGCTACTATCGTTGTGGTGCACGGGCTTCTCATTGCGGTGGCTTCTCTTGTTGTGGAGCACGGGCTCTAGAGCACAGGCTCAGTAGTTGTTGCGCACAGGCTTAGTTGCTCCACGGCATGTGGGATCTTCCGGACCAGGGCTCGAACCCATGTCCCCTGCATTAGCAGGCGGATTCTTAACCACTGCACCACCAGGGAAGCCTTATGGTAGTTCTATTTTTAATTTTTTGAGGAACCTCCATACTGTTTTCCATAGTGGCTGCACCAATTTACAGTCCAACAGTGCACAAGGGCCCCCTTTTCAGGGCTTCCCTGGTGGCACAGTGGTTAAGAATCCGCCTGCCAATGCAGGGGACATGGGTTCGAGCCCTGGTCCGGGAAGATCCCACATGCCACGGAGCAACTAAGCCCGTGCGCCACAACTACTGAGCCCGCAAGCCACAACTAGTGAAGCCCACGTGCCTAGAGTCCATGCACCACAACGAAGAGTAGCCCCCGCTCGCCACGACTAGAGAAAGCTCATGTGCAGCAACGAAGACCCAACACAGCCAAAAATAAATGAAATAAATAAAATTATTTTTTTTAAAAAAGGGACTTTAACTTAAATAGACGTTTCTCCAAAGAAGATAGCCAATAGGCTCATGAAAAGATGCTCAGCATTGCTAGTTATTAGAGAAATGCAAATCAGAACTATATTGAGGTATCACCTCACACCGGTCAGAATGGCCATCATCAAAAAGTCTACAAATAATAAATGCTAGAGCGTGTGTAAAGGAAAGGAAACCCTCCTGCACTGTTGGTGGGAATGTAAATTGGTACAGCCACTATGGGGAACAGTATGGAGGTTCCTTAAAATAGAGTTGTTGGGCTTCCCTGGTGATGCAGTGGTTAAGAATTCACCCACCAATGCAGGGGACACGGGTTGGAGCCCTGGTCCGGGAGGATCCCACATGCCTCGGAGCAACTAAGCCCGTGCGCCACAACTGCTGAGCCTGTGCTCTAGAGCCCGCGAGACACAACTGTTGATCCCACGCGCCACAACTACTGAAGCCTGTGTGCCTAGAGCCCATGCTCTGCAACAAGAGAAGACACCGCAATGAGAAGCCCGCACACTGCAACGAAGAGTATCCCCCACCTGCTGCACCTAGAGAAAGCCCATGGGCAGCAACGGAGACCCAGTGCAGCCAAAAATAAAATAAATAAAATAAATAAAAATTTTTTTTTAAATCTAAAAAAAAAAAACGAAAGATGCCGGCAGCAATGTATATATTAAACAACAAAAAAAAGTGGAGTTGTCATATGATCCAGCAATCCCACTCCTGGACATATATCGGGAAAAGATGAAAACTCATTCAAAAAGCTACGTGCGCTGAAATGTTCATAGCAGCACTGTTTATAATAGCCACAACATGGAAGCAACTTAAATGTCCATCAATGGATGAATGGATAAAGAAATGTGGTATATGTATACATAATAGACTACTACTTATCCATAAAAAAGAATGAAATAATGCCATTTGCAGCAACATGGATGGACCTAGAGATTATCATACTAAGTGAAGTAAGTCAGACAGAGAAAGACAAATAGCACATGAGATCACTTATATGTGGAATTTAAAATATGATACAAATGAACTTATTTCAAACAGAAAACAGACTCACAGACATAGAAGACAATCTTATAGTTACCAGGGGGAAAAGCGGTAGGGGAAGGATAAATTAGGAGTTTGGGATTATCAGGTACAAAGTACTATATATGAAACAGATAAACAACAAGGTATAGCACAGGAAATTATATTCAGTATCTTGTAATAAGCCATAATGAAAAAGAATATGAAAAAGTATATGTATGAATATATGTAACTTAATCACTTTGATGTAAACCAGAAACTAACACAGCAGTGTAAATGAACTATACTTCAGTTAAAAAATAAAAATATATAAGCGCTTGAGCATTTGTGGATTTTGGCATCCTCAAGGGCTCCTGGAACCAATCCCCTGAGGATACTGAGGGACAATTGTATCTTCTCCCATTCTCTCCATTCTGCCTTTTTGTTTTGTTAATAGTTTCCTTCCTGTGCAAAAGCTTTTTAGCTGGGTGTAGTCCCATTTGTTTATTTATTTTTTTAATTTATTTATTTATTTAATTTCGGTTGCATTGGGTCTTCGTTGCTGCGTGGGCTTTCTCTAGTTGCAGCGAGCGGGGGCTACTCTTCATTGCGGTGCTCGGGCTTCTCATTGCGGTTGCTTCTCTTGTTGTGGAGCACAGGCTCTAGGTGCGCGGGCTTCAGTAGTTGTGGCTCGCAGGCTCTAGAGTGCAGGCTCAGTAGTTGTGGCACACGGGCTTAGTTGATCCGCGGCATGTGGTATCTTCCCGGACCAGGGCTTGAACCTGTGTCCCCTGCATTGGCAGGCGGATTCTTAACCACTGCGGCACCAGAGAAGCCCCCATTTGTTTATTTTTGCTTTTGTTTCCCTTGCCTGAGGAAACAGATCCAGAAAAATATTGCTAAGGTTGATATCAAAGAGTACACTGCTCATGTTTTCTTCTAGGAGCTTTATGGTTTCAGGTCTTTAAGTCTTTCATCCATTTTAAGTTTATTTTTTTATATAGAGTGAGAAAGTAATTCAGTTTGATTCTTTTGCATGTGGCTGTCCAGTTTTCCCAGCACCATTTTTAAAAAATATTTATTTATTTATTTATTTATTTATGGCTTAGTTGGGTCTTCGTTGCAGCACGCGGGATCTTTCATTGCAGCGCGTGGGCTTCTCTCTAGTTGTGGTGCTCAGGCTTCTCTCTAGCTGTGGTGCGTGGGCTCAGTTGCCCCACAACATGTGGGATCTTAGTTCCCCAGCCAGGGATCGAACCCACGTACCCTGCATTGGAAGGCTGATTCTTAACCACTGGACCACCAGGGAAGTGCCCCAAACACCATTTATTGAAGAGGCTGTCTTTTCCCCATTATGTATTCTTACCTCTTTTGTCATAGATTAATTGGCTGTATAAGTATGGGTTTATTTCTGGCTGTCTGTTCTCCATTGATCTATGTGTCTGTTTTTGTGCCATTACCATACTGTTTTTATTGCTGTAGGTTTGTAGCATAGTTTGAAATCAGGAAACATGATACCTCCAGCTTTGTTCTTTTTTCTCAACATTGCTTTGGCTACTCACGGTCCTTTGTGTTTTCATAAAATTTTTAGAATTATTTGTTCCAGTTGTGTGAAAAATACTATTGGTATTTTGAGAGGGATTGCATTGGATCTGCAGATTGCCTTGTGTAGTATGGTCATTTTAACAATATTAATTCTCCCAATCCATGAGCACAGTATAGCTTCCATTCGTTTCTGTAGTCTTCATTTTCTTTCATTGATGTCTTAGAGTTTTCAGAGTATAAAACTTTTACTTCCTTGGTTAGATTTATTCTTAGCTACTTTACTCTTTTTGATACAGTTGTAAATGGATTGTTTTCTTAATTTTTTTTTCTGATAGTTCATTATTAGTGTATGGAAACACAACAGATTTCTGTATATTAATTCTGTATCCTGCAACTTTATTGAATTCATTTATAAATTATATTTTTTGGTGACATCTCTAGGATTTTCTGTATATGGTATCATGTCATGTGCAAACAGTGATAGTTTTACTTTTTCCTTTCCATTCAGCCTGTTTCTAGCAGTGGTTCATAGTCACTGTATATATATATATATATATATATTTATAAACTTATTTAATTATCTTTGGCTGCGTTGGGTTTTCATTGCTGTATGCAGGCTTTCTCTAGTTGTGGTGAGCGGGGGCTCCTCTTTGTTGCAGTGCATGGGCTTCTCATTACAGTGGCTTCTCTTGTTGCGGAGCACGAGCTCTTGGTATGCAGGCTTCAGTAGTTGTGGCTCACAGGCTCAGTAGTTGTGGCCTACAGGCTTAGTTGCTCTGTGGCATGTGGGATCTTCCCGGACCAGGGCTCGAACCTGTGTCCCCTGCATTGGCAGGTGGATTCTTAACCACTTCGCCACCGGGGAAGTCCAGTCACTGTGTATATTGTCCTTATCATATTTTGCCCACTCAGTGCTGTTAAGGAGAAGCAGCCATGCCTCAGATTGCTTCCTTGTAGCTGCTTGGCTTTTGGACCCATAATTTAAATCCTTATCATCGTGGAGAGTTTTCCCTCGATTTTACAGAACCCTAATTCTTGTGGGGTCTTCCATAGAGCCACAGGGTACCCTCCGTAGGTCGCACTGTCGTTACACCTGGAAATACCTTTCTTTCTGTCAGGTGCATCCCCACGTGAAAGTTTGTCCAGATTTCAGTTAAAGTGCCATTCTTTGTAATGTTTTCCTTCTTTGTTTGTTTCTGATCTCCTTTTGTGTTGCAATGCAAGCATGCTTTTTTTAAACTTCATTCTTTATTAGCTGTGCATTTTTTCCAAATCACGGAGCTGTCAACTTTTATTCTTTCCTTTCATTCTTTACTAGGTAAAGAATCATATAAGTGCTATAGATAAAACTTTTAATTGACCTCTGAACTTAGTATTACATTCATCTTCCTTAACTATTATTTTCATCATCTTTTGCTTTCCCTATGAGAGACTCTAACCTCGTTTGTAATCACTTTTTTATATATATAAGGGTAGATTATTATTTCTGTTTCCTCAACTGTATTTGTAAGCTTTCCAGAAGGAATGTGTAATATACTCACCCATCTGCTTCATCAGTTCATTTGTTAAGGGTTCCCATCAGAGGGACGGAGGGTATTTCTCCCTTTCCTCAGCAGCTTTATCCAAGTTGCAGCCATTGGTCTCTCAGTCATACCTGCCCCTGCAGGCCTTCGGAGTACCTGCTGGCTGCCTCATTCCCTGGATCTGTTCAGCAGGTCCTGTAACTATTACAGTGCATGACAAGACACTTCACCAGAGAGCCTTCTCTTTTTGCTTATGGTTTTGGCAGCGATGGGAATGTATCTACAGAATTCTTTTTTTTTTTAATTTATTTATTTTTTATTGTGTCAGGTCTTCATTGCTACACACGGACTTTCTCTCGTTGCGGCAAGCAGGGGCTACTCTTTGTTGCGGTGCGAGGGCTTCTCACTGCGGTGGCTTGTCTTGTGGAGCACAGGCTCTAGGCACGTGGGCTCAGTAGTTGTGGCTCACGGGCTCTAGAGCGCAGGCTCAGTAGTTGTGGCGCATGGGCTTAGTTGCTCCACGGCATGTGGGATCTTCCCGGACCAAGACTCGAACCCGTGTCCCTTGCATTGGCAGGCAGATTCTTAATCACTGCACCACCAGGGAAGTCCCCTCAACAGAATTCTTGACTCCTTTGGGACTCTGACTAAATCATTCATGATTATAAGGAATGTCACTTTACATCAAAATCTCTTGGCTAGATACTTTGTGAAGCTATTTCTACAGGTTTTGTCAGATTGTGTTCTTTTTCATTTCAGTTTTGCCTTGTTGTCTTTCCTCTTGCTACATTCTATTCCTGTGTAAATTTTCAGTCTTCTCTTATATTTTACTGTTTTTCAAACAGTTCCATTTCAGTCATTTGTGCTTCTACTGTGGAACTGAGAATCTTTATATCTGTACTTAGATGTGTATTTATTTCCCCCTTAACTTTCTTAATTTATCTGGAAAGTGCATCATCATCCTTAGATTTTGCTGATTTGAAAGCCACAGAGGAATAAATGCTACTTCTCTGGAATGGATTGTTCGTTATTTGCTATAATCCAGGCAGTCATTCTTTGGACAGTGGTCTTTAGTGACTGCAGCATCTGTGTTGATGCCATGTTTGCTTTCTCTGTGTGTTAGCAATGGGGCTACTTTTTAGTGGTTGTTCGTCTGACTTAGAAAGCAGCTCCAAACTGCCAGTCAGATACTCCTTAATTGTGCTTCCAGGTTTAGCGCGAGAGTCTATGGCTACCTTCCCAGCAAGTGATTAAAAGCTTCCCTTTCTTATTTTAAGGCCTAAAAGGGCTCAATTCTGGGCCTTTCATCATCAGGCACAGATGGAGCATATCTTTCATCCTTTAGGATCATGGCTGTGTCCTGGTAAATTCCATGCCACATCAGCTGGGAGCAGAACCTGGTACAGAAGCTGCATTTGCAGAACTTGCTGTTAAGCATTTTCATGGAAGAGTATCTGTGCTTCCTCCTGTTCGCATTTCCATTTTCTTCACTCATTCTCTGAGTCTCCCCTGACTTCAGGAAGTGAAATGTGTTTAGGAACCTTTACTTCATGATGCTACCAACTTGCCCCCTGTCTCCCCTGCAACCCGTACTTCTTCCGGTTCCTGCCTGGGAATTATTATAGTATTCTTGGTGCTTTCCACATGCCAGGCTCTGCGTTCATGGTTCTTGGAGCACTGTCTCTTTGGATCCTCACCAAACCCACAAGGTAGAGACCACTTCCGACTTGCCGATGGCAGTACTGACCGGGATGCTTGTAGCCGTGGTCACATGGCAGAGAGAGGCAAGGCTGGCTGCTAAATGTTGTGCTTCCATCCCAGAGGAGTTTCAGTTGATAACTATTTTTACACATTTTGGTGACTTAAAAAAACCTGATTTTTAAGAAAAACTTACCTTGGTTATGAGGTACAAGAAGCCTTGAAACACTCAGCCCTGAACTGAATGCCCTAGGAATGAGAAGCGTGCTGATCCCAGCCCTTCCACCCCTCAGGGTGTATGCTAGCCCTGTAGTGACCCTTGCTTTTCCTGAGAACCCCAAGGTGACCCCAGAGGCTTCTGGTAGGGTCATTCACATCT
Organism: Orcinus orca; assembly: GCF_937001465.1. Classification (NCBI taxonomy): domain Eukaryota; kingdom Metazoa; phylum Chordata; class Mammalia; order Artiodactyla; family Delphinidae; genus Orcinus; species Orcinus orca. Next base: position 10,822,705 of record NC_064561.1, on the reverse strand, counting down.
CTGCCTCACACCTGCAGGCTTCCTGGCAGTGACGGGACTCTCACTTTGGCTACTTTCGCATGACAGGAAGAAGACGTAAAAGCTATATTTTAATGTTACAAAGTAAAACATAGGTTGAGGTAGCAACCTTGGGTAATTTGTGAGATGGACGTATTTTCTAATATCTAGATTTCTGATTATGAATTTATGTTGCAAGTTAAAAAAGGTACAAAAGCAAAGTGATTTGATTGGCTTCTGACTGACAATCCTGGGGAAGTGACTGGCTCTCCATGACATGGAGCTAGTCCTACAGCTTCAGAAATGGGTCATCTTGGGGACGGCTCAGGTGTCACTGACACTGATGCCTGAGCAAGAAACAGTGACGTTTAAAGACAAGGAGATGTCTGATGCCACTTAGGAATTAGAATTTTGTGTTTAAAAGGCGTAAGCCTGGGCTTCCCTGGTGGCGCAGTGGTTGAGAATCCTCCTGCCAATGCAGGGGACACGGGTTCTATCCCTGGTCTGGGAAGATCGCACATGCCACAGAGCAACTAAGCCCGTGCGCCACAACTACTGAGCCCACATGCTGCAACTGCTGAAGCCCGAGCGCCTAGAGTCTGTGCTCTGCAACAAGAGAAACCACGACAATGAGAAGCCCACACACCACAACGAAGAGTAGCCCCCACTTGCTGCAACTAGAGAAAGCCCTCACGCAGCAACGAAGACCCAATGCAGCCAAAAAAAAAAAAAAGGGGCATAAGCCTCAATTCTTTGGCCATTTGTGCATGAGGAAGCCCTCATTTCCTTGTGATGATAGATAAAGTCATCATTCGTGCAACAAATGTTTCCTGAGAGCCTCCCATGTGTCAGCCCCTTCTAGGCACTGGGGACACAGAATCATGATGAGGCACATTATGGGGCTTTATCCAACATCCCCAATTTGTGTGTGTGTTGGGGGGTGTGTTGGGGGCTGGTGGCCCACAGTGCATGCATGAGAGAATGGTGGCAGATCATGGCTCTGGGAAATGGATGCTAAGGACCACTAGGATCCAGCTCCTCCAGGAGTTGGAGTGTTGCTAACTCCCATGTGGGTCCACACCTCAAACTTTGTCCTCTGGCCCCTAGAGCAGCGCTCCTGACAGCCTCTCACACTGACAGACAAGGCCTTCCAGAAGGTTTGAGTCTTCAAACTTTACACGTTACTTTCCAGCTCTCCCCGTGGTCACTAAAGGCCCCAGGGGGATGTGATGCTCTTTCTCCAGCCCTCAGGTCAGAAAACAGAACTGTCAGAGACAGAAACTGATCATTAACAGACACATCTGACTTATAGAAAAAAGGTGTTAGTGGGGTCCAGCCCAAATGTCTACTGAATAGATGTTAACCACATAAAATCCCCAAATGCAGAGACATTTGATGGGCTCATGTGGGCCTGGGCCCAGCAGCACAGGCCAAGGCGCTGGAGAAGTCGGCATAGTGGGGCCCTCCCCAGGCAGTAGGCAAATGGCTGTGTCCCCTCACAGTCTGCCCACCATGGACATACTTCTGTGGACTGTCCTCTCGTGAATTTGGAGTATGCCTTGTGCAGTGGGGAGAGCATCCCTGGGCCACAGACTCATAAGGAAGGCTTCTTCGCCCCACTGGAGGAGTTTCACCTCTTGTTGCCCTCTTCACCTCTGTTGGGGAACAGTGACACACAGATGTAGTCAGCTTTACGCCAGGTCCTGAGGCATGGCCAAGCTTGACTTGGAAACTCAGCTGTAGGTGGTGGATTTACTGAGCCCACTCCGCCTTGGCTACCAGGCTGGGTTGTTGAGAGCAAGCCACACGGCGCTCCGAGTGGAAGGCAAATGCTTCTCATGTGTGTCTTTATCCATCCTGTACTCTCTCTAAAGGGCTCCCCTTGAGTATGGAGGCCTTGCCTGAGATATGTCTTGCATGTGGAGATTAAGTCATGGAACTACAGAATCTTGAGGTGGGACCAGGTCTTAGCATGTCCCTAACCCAGCTTTTTAGTCACAGAGTTTCCTACACGGTATCTTGTCCCTCCTCCCAGTTGGTGGCCTTCAGGAGTGTCTCTAGCTCGACTGCCCTTCCCAGTGAGGAGGAGGAGTGGCTTCTGTAGAAAGCAAGCCCCTACTTACTTGTTTACCAGCTTCATGACGTCACACGAGGCTGGAGCTAGTCCTGTCCCCACTGTCCATGTAGGTGGTATTCAGCCAAGGAGCCTCACTTGGGGCCACACTCCTGGCAGCAGGCACTGGCCGTGTCCCTCTTGGGACCCTGAGCTCCTCCTGACCCTGTTGCAGGGGAGCCTTGGGAGGGGATACCCGGGCTGGCTGCGGAGTGCCTTTTGCCTGGGCTCTATGTGCCCGTGCACTTGTATGTGTGTGTGACAGACACAGGAGCCTGGTGGCTCTCCATGTTCCCTCTTTCTCTCTGTTCTGTCCCTCTCCTCTACTCCCATAGCTCCCCCTCCTGGCCCACCTGTGTCTCTGAGGCAGCTGGTCTCCAGACCAGCTCCAAGTCTTGCCGAGCCTCTTTGGTGACTTCCCTGGCCACCACTCAGCCCCAGAGACATCTCGAGCTCCAAGGCTGTCCCGCTGGCGTCACTGGCCTTTCTCCCTGGCGGCCAGCAGACCCATGGGCCTTCAGCCTCTTTCCTCTTTCTCCTCCTCCCTCTGCGTCCTTTGCTGCATATAAGATGCTCTTAAAACTTGGATCTGATTGGGTGCTTTTGTTTTATGCGTCTGACTGGGTCAGGCTCCAGGGATGACATCAGGGCATTCTTACCCACAGTCACATGAGTGGCACAGAGACCAAATGGGCCTTCCAGCCTCACCTCCCTGGCCCTCTGCTCTTTGCCTGGAGCACCTCCCCTTCCTTCTTTGCCTGGTAACACCCATAGTTACATTCTCATCCTTCAAGGCCCAGCCCCAGACACCCCAACCCCCACCACCTCCCTCCACATGCGCGTGCGTGCACACACACACACCACACACACATACCACACACACTGTTCTCCCACAGAGCATGGCAAGTAAGAGTCTTCTTCTGGGCTCTGGATCTGCCTTCCAGCAACTGCTGAGGCTCTGAGAATGTTTGCAGGACGAGTGGGTCAGCAGGAACAGCGTCAGGTGTATGCTTGAGTCCTTGATAGTCTGATAGACTGTGGTCAGTGTGGTGGTGTGGCGGACTGTCCTGGGACCTCACCGCCTCCTGTTGGAATGTGAAACTCCAGGGCACAGTTATGGCCAAGTGGGAGCATGTCGTTATCTGAACCACGTCCCAGCCTGTGTACTAGCAGAGAGGGATGGTGAGCTCAGAACTCAGAATCATCCCTGCTACCCCTGGCCAGGTGCTGCCCACACCAGTCCTTCCTGGAGTACTCTTCCCTCCCCTCTGAGGCTAACTTTTCTCATTTCCAAACATCTTTTAAATGTCACTTCTCCAGGAAGGACTGACACCCACAGACCTACTCTCTAATTGTAATTAATTCCTCACGTCATGATTTGCTCTTGGCGTACTACAGTGAGTGTCATGTGGTGGCCCCTCTGTGCTCCTTCCCGTTGTGAAGCATTGCTGCTGTAGTGGGAGAGGGCTCCAATTCTGACTCCGGAGGCTGGCAGGACGGGAAGCCCGTGAGTGGGGGAGCAAGTTCATGTTCCCTTTCCCCCAGACACGCCCTGGTTGCTGGATTAGAGGAAAAGCAAGCCCCCCCTCTTAGGCTGAGCAGTCCATCTTCCCACTTAACCGAACACCTGCAGCCTCTGGTGACAAGGCAACCTGTGTAAACCCCAAAGTGGAGCCAGTTAAGCAGGTGCAAAGCGTATGGTTGAGAATTAATGCTTTTTTCTTTCTCTTTCAGTGGTTGATATCACAGCAAGTATCCTTTTCTTGGTACTGTTCCCTTTAAGGAAAACTCTTTCTAAATAAAAAAAAATGTGTTATAAACTTGAATCCTACCTATAATGCACACCTTGGGTTTGGGCTTTGCCCCACAGATTACCTGGAGCATCCCTTCAGACCAGTAGCTTCTCCCTGGGTGCTGTGCTCCTCTTCATGCCCCAGCCTCTAGCTCCACACCCAGCCAGCAGCAAGCTCAGGGATTACTGGGGGAATATGTGAACTAGGGGTTTTAGAGTGGGTGGGGATATGCCCGTCCGGCCAGCCTCTGCAGTGTAAGAACTCTGAGCTGTGGCCCTTTTTTTTTTTTTTTGCGGTACGCGGGCCTCTCACTGTTGTGTTGTGGCCTCTCACGTTGCGGAGCCCAGGCTCCGGACGCGCAGGCTCAGCGGCCATGGCTCACGGGCGCAGCCTCTCCGCGGCACGTGGGATCCTCCCGGACCGGGGCACAAACCTGTGTACCCTGCATCGGCAGGCGGACTCCCAACCACTGCACCACCAGGGAAGCCCTGTGGCCCTTTTAAACTGACCATTTTGCAGTGTCTCTACTTCCTTAACTGGACGTCATTAGATCCCGCAGTTTGAAGATGTTAAATTTGAAGCAGCAAGTCTTTTGTCTGAATTATACTGTCAAGAGGTAAGAACATATGAAGGTTTCTGAAAGCAAACTCCCTCTCCCTGTAGCAAAGCACAGTGGCAAACTGGGACTCTCAGGAGTGGATTCCCTTCCGGCTTTTAAGACTTCTCATAATTTTCTTATCTCCCACGCCTGGTATGGGGCAGCCATGGGTGATCACTTGCTAACAGAGGCTAGCAGAATCTTTTTCTACCGAGGACTGTTGGAAAACAGCCTTGTTCCTAGGCTAAAGATGATTAGTTCCTGAACAAATTTATATAGTTTAAGCTTAGGCTAAAGATGATTCCTAGGCTAAAGATGATTAGTTCCTGAACAAGTTTATATAGTTTACCTTAAGCTGGTTCCTGATGTCAGGTGTAGCTGAAAATTGCCTTTCCCAGCTTTGAGCAGTGACCCCTTTTCACGCCCCTGACCCCTCTCTCTGGTTGCAGAACAGGAAAGACAGCAATTGTTATCAATTTGACTGTTCAGGATTTTGAACTAAAGCTAGTTTCTGTTTAGTTGAGTGGGGAGTTATTTTAAGGTCGATACAAAAACTTCCCAGCCAGTGAGTCTAATAAAATATCTTTTCTTCTTTAATCAAGCACATTGGCAACCCACAAATCCTTTGGTAAGTGTGAACAGGAATGGCCGCCTGGCTCCGCAGCTGCTGCATAAGGAATCCAGCTTGTTTTTTCCTCCCCAAACTTCACTGTTTCCTTTCAGAATTCCGTTGATGCAGCAAAGCCACTGCTGCGGAAAGCAATCCAGATCTCACAGCAGACCCCGTACTGGCACTGCCGCCTGCTCTTCCAGCTTGCTGTGAGTACTGTGGGCCTGGCTAAGATGCGTGGGTGCCTGTTGGGGGCCGTGACCTTGGGGCACAGCTGCCTCAAGTACAAATAAGCAGACTCTGGGACACACGGGTCTTCCTCAGGCTGCTGTACTGAGCGGATGGGGACACAGGAACATTTCTTTGACCTGCTCACAAGTCCCCTCCAGACTGTCGCCAGGAGGCGGTACTCCCAGGGTGGGCCTCTCACTCAGCAGCACCTGGGGTGATTGGTGGGAGTGTCCTTCCCCTGGAGCTGACTTGGGGCCTAGTCTTCATGTTCCCCTCCCTCCTGTTGCTCCCTTTGGCCTGCATTCATCAAAATTTAGGGAGCATTTCTTGCCAGAGGTCCACTCTGTTTTCTGAGAGCTGTGCAGAGATTCCAAGGGACTGCCTATTGGGCAAGAAATGCTGGAGTCAAGCCTTTTCTCCTAGAGCCCACTTTTGGGGCCTGCTGGGGTATAGCCTCACCCTGGTCTCCACACAGCCCCTCTGCCCTCAGCCTCCCTTAAGCTCCTCAGATGTAGGTGGTGCCTGGTCCCTGCACTCTGAGATGCTCAGGTGGTGAGGGGCTCTCTAGGCTGGGCTTTCCTGGCTACAGTGGGGGCCGGGGGCTGGGTAGACTCCTTCATGAGGAGTGCCTCTTCATCGGGGTCTGCCCACACCTCCCCAGCACTGGCCATCCTCTATCCTCTCCTGACCCTGACACAGCCTACCCACCAGGCCACCTCTCGCCCACCCTCCATGATAAAGCTCCATCACCTGCCTGAACACACAGTGGGTGCTGGGCTGCAAGTGTCCCCTGCTCCCTGGGGGAGCATTAATGCCAGGAGGATTTGGCTCAGAGGGTCCCCTGCTGAGAAGAGCTCACCTAGCCTGGGCCCCTGCCTTCCCTCCAGGCTTTTTTCTGCCCTGCACGTGCACTGTCCTCCTTTTATCCTCCATGTGCTTTTGTGCCTGCTGGCAGAGGAGGAAGCAGGCCAGGCGGTGAGTCACCTGCCTCAGGTCACAGTATTGGTTTGTGCTGTGAGCACGGATCCCAAGATCTCAACCAAGGCTCCACAGGTGCCCCTGCCTTTCAGCCTGTCAAGGCTCCTGGGTTTGAAACTCCCATAGGTACTTACCCCTGAAAGAGTCTCTCCTTGTTTGAGGCTCCTCTGGCTGCTCCCCTAGTGACCACCCCCTGAAGGTGACCTGGGAAGCATTCAAACATACTCGCACAGCCTTGGAGGGGTCTGCACCTGTGAGTGTTAACTGCTGGCTGTATGCACCATTAAGCTTAGATGATGTACACTATAAATGAAGTGGAGTTCTGTACCCAAACACTGTTGATGAGATAATATGCTTAGTTTAGCTGAAAACTGACACTGAGGCAATTTTGTTGATGTAGGGAGGTTCAGTTTAACTCGCCAGCCATAAGGTCAGGTACTGTAAAGCAAGTGGTTTGGAAATGAGGGTCATTGTTCTTTCTTCTTTTCAGCAACTGCACACACTTGAGAAGGACCTGGTGTCAGCCTGTGACCTCCTGGGTGTGGGGGCCGAGTACGCCCGGGTGGTGGGATCTGAGTACACACGGTAGGCACTCTCTCCCTGGCCCCTCCTCCTCTTACTTGGAAAGAATTTGGCCATCTTGATCCTGGACAACAAATAGAAATGGCATTTCAGCATGAAACGATGGCCACCCTTATACATAGTAAGAGACATGCAAATTAAGGCAGCACCGAGATGCTGTGCCCCATCGATTCATGAAGTAAGAAGTTGAGTTGACTGTGAGGGTGAGGGGCAGCTGGCATTCTCAGCACCATCAGCACTTGCACGTTTCTAGTATCTCTTGAAATAAAAAGGGCTCGTATGATTTTCTGGGTTGATCCCCTTCCTGGTGCAGTGCAAGAGTGGTGCTTGTAGAGAGTGTGGGCAGCGTGCTTGGCAACCAGTGTCCCCACTCAGGGGACACCCAGGAGTTTTTAGATACATAACAGGAGACAGAGTAAGTGGACATTTGTGTAAAAGAAGGGACATAGGTTCATGTTATGCGTGAAACTGCTTAGACTACCTGGAGGCTAATGCCCTGGGGTTGGGGTCAGGGGTCAGAGGCCACCAGTGCTTCACTGTGTGCCCTCTAAGAGAGCCTCCAGTCTGTCTCTTTTTCCCCTAAAGAGAAGAATCCTCTGTAGTAGGATTCCAGACTCCAGGTAGCAGCACTCTTATTCTATTGTGCATTGGGATTCTGGAAACACAAAATCTAAGCTTGTCCCATGGGGTTATTGGGACAGAACAGTCCCTAACTCCATTCTCTAAGCTCTGGACTTGCAAGTGCTCACAGGGGTCCACACAGTTCCCCACAGGCTGTCATCCCTCGACCAACCTGCCCTGGGATGGACACTGTCACACAGTCTGGTCTGTGTTCCTGGCCCGTCTTATCCTCCTCGTGCTGTGGCCATCACTGGATTCAGGGTGACACTCATGCCTTGCAGGGCATGGGGATGGCCACACACTGCACATGTTCAGTCACAAGTGTCCTCAAACAGGTCTCTGTACCACTGTGGGCAGGGGACCTGGGTGGGCCTCACTAGGGCATGACGCCTACAGGTCGCCTGACACAGAACTTCTGATCTTGGGCATATGGCCTAGTGATGTGACAATATGGGAACCTTGACGTGAAGTTCGAGGCCTTAGATTTCAGCAGTCAGACAGTAGACCCTAGAGTGTCCACACCGTGAGGTAACAACAAGGAATGGCGAGGTGGCTGGGAGTATAGACATCTCTCACTGTGTGACTGGGACACCCCTCTCTACCTCAGTCTACTCACCTGGAATGATGCCCATTTGACGGGGTGTCAGCTGCTGTACATGGGGACTCTGCACAGACTGGCAGGACAAAGACTTAGATGTTGAACAAACTGTGACGACAGCCCAACAGCCGATCCTAAAAGCCTGTCCCAACGCCAGTGCCGTGAGCAGCCCCGAGGCACTGGGGTGAGGCTGGGCTGCCCTCCTCTGTCTTTTGGCAGTCTCGTAAACCTTTTAATGTGTTCATTTTATTATTTTTCTTGCTGATGACAGCAGTACGTGCTTGTTTATTAGAAAGTGCAGAAAGATTTAAGAGAGACAGTAGAAATCTCCTGGCCACGCCACCCTTGAGGGTGGGGACAGCGGGCAGCGAGGCTGCTGACATGCCTAGGCTTCCTGAGTTTCATCCCCTTAGCCCTCAGGAGAGCCCAAGGGGGCTTGGCTGGTTATAGGCAAGGAGGTGGGGGCACAGAGGGGCCACGGTGAGGTGCAGATTTCGGTTCGGGCACCTGAGGCTGATTACTTACCCGCCTTCTCTCCTTGCCTCACCCTGTGCTGTCCCCAGACATGGAACCTGTGATCTGCTGTGTCAGCGAGAGTAAGGTTATGGTGGATGTGCTGTCCTGTACCCTGCCCCTCTGTGCTTTCTGAGCACATGTTTCTGCTTTCTGAGCTTTTGAACCACACGAGTGTCTAAACAGGAAAAAGCTAAAGACAAATAGAATAGAACAAAATAGAGCCCTCTTATAAATAAAACAGACCTAATTGGCCAGGGTCCATTGTCATCCATTTAACTGTCCCAGAGGTGGCTCGTTAGGTTCCTGTGAATGTTGAGATGGCACAGTCATCCCAGGGGGTGCCTGAGTCTCCCAGACCTGACTACCCCTCTCTTTTCCAGGGCACTGTTCCTGCTCAGCAAAGGGATGGTAAGTGGAGGCTGGATGGGATGGGACTGGTATGGTGGACGTGAGGCCGGGTCCCCATGAGGTCTGCCAAAGCCTCGCCTGCTTGCCATGTTGTGGCCCCTCAGGCGCCCAGACCCTCACGCATGGCAGGCAGCCACGAGGGGCAGGCCTGTGTCCCCCAGCTGGATTCAGAGGTAAAACTCAGGTTCCAGGTTGTGGGATCTGTGCTGATGGAAGAGCAGCCTGGGTTGGAGCTGCCTAGACCTGGGTTCCAGCCCGGCTATGCACCCTCCCTTCATGGTGCCAGCAGTCCCACAGCGCGTGGGCAGGCGGGTGGCAGTCCTTTGTACCAGGAGGGTCTCCCATTACGTGCACCTCTCCCTCCCCAGCTATTGTTGATGGAGCGCAAGTTGCAGGAAGTCCACCCACTACTGACCCTCTGTGGACAGATAGTTGAGAACTGGCAAGGGAACCCCATCCAGAAAGAGTCTCTGCGTGTCTTCTTCCTGGTGCTCCAGGTGACCCACTACTTGGATGCTGGGCAGGTATGTAGTGCCTCTCACCTGAGGGCTGCTGGGGAGGAGGCAGGTGGTGCGTGGGCCTGTAAGCTAAGACATCAGCTCTGTGATTTCCTCCTGTCCCTCACCACTGGGCACGTCTGTCATTCGGGGCTCGATTCCCCCACAGCCCTGTCGTGCTCTGGCATGAGTACTGTGCCTCTGTGGACAGAGGGCACTCACGGAATGGGTCTGTCCCATTTCTGCCCTTATAGCGGGAATAGCTGTGACCTCACACACATCTACTCAGTGTGTGAATGGTCAAATGACCTTGAGGGCAGTTTGGGGAATCCAAGAAAATACACTGGGGATTCTGGCATGGTGCCTGGCATACAGCAGGTGCTCAAGCAGTGTCTGTCCACCACCCCCCAGTTAATGACAGCTTTGTGGGAGTTGAGAAGGGACTAACAAAATCAGCTGTGTTTGAGGCACATACACAAAAAGCCCATAACCCTCATATGGTTGAGGAGCAGCTGTACCTGTACGTGGGGGAACGTCTCAGCCTTTTGGACAGGTGCTGCTCCACGCACCCTCCCCACCCTGTCACGCTTCCTCAGTTCCCCCACGCACACCCACCTTTGCTTGTTGGGCCGAGCACTTCAGTCAACACATAGGAGCACAGTGCAAATTCTCACAGGGTGCTGACAGCTGTGGAGATGGCCTGTAGGGCCTCGGGATGGGGCTTCCTGGTGCAGAAAGGCCAGTCTGTATAAACCACGGCACCTGCAGGACTCCGAGTGGCCACTTCACACCCCCCAGGATAACCAGCCGTGTCCTCCTCTCTTGGGGTCACTGCAGGAAGGAGAAAATGTGGCTGGAGCAGGGTCTTTGAACAGGCCTTTCCCAGGCCTTGGTGTTGGGCCCTGTGCTGGGGGGGGGGTGGAGCCTCAGTGCCACAGATGACCCTCCTGGCCCTGCCCTGTGCCTTGAAAGCTGGCTGACCCATCTGGGGGGATGGGCTTCCTGCAAGTGGTGGGTGTGGTAGGAGTTCCCGGGAAGGAAGGGCTGACGGGCCGATGGGCAGGCAGGACCTGGCTAGCTGCCACTGTGGGGATCTGCCTCCTAAGAGTGGTTGGCACCTGATAGGAGCAGACGGGTGCTCAGGTGTGCATTGCTGTCTGCCTGCTGCAGGTAAAGAGTGTGAAGCCATGCCTGAAGCAGCTGCAGCAGTGCATCCAGACCATCTCCACACTGCACGATGATGAGATCCTGCCCAGCAACCCCGCTGACCTCTTCCACTGGCTGCCTAAGGAGCACATGTGCGTGCTTGTCTACCTGGTGAGTCCCTGGAGGGGCCGGGGCCTGGTGGCCCAGGTGAGAGAGGAGAGGGCCCCAGTGACCACCACCATCTGATCTTGTCACCAGGTGACTGTGATGCACTCCATGCAAGCCGGCTACCTAGAGAAGGCACAGAAGTACACAGACAAGGCTCTCATGCAGCTGGAGAAGCTCAAGAGTAAGTCAGGCTCTGTGGGGCTCAGTGGGTCAAGTAGCCCCCTGGGGGGCGGCCCGATCACCACCTCCTATGCTGGGCCTGAAGGACCTTTAAAGACTGCAGCACAGGTCCCTGCCCCATGGGTCGTGTTACGCCAGTTGGCAGATGGGGACGATCCAGGTTCGGGCAGAGCAGGCCAGGCCTGGACTGGATCCTTGATCCCCAAGGGGTTGTGTTGTGGGGTGGTTGTGCCGTCTCTGTCCTGTCCCCCTCACTGCGCAAGATAGCCACGAGGGTTAGCGGGACTCCACTGGGGGCTGCTGGGGCGGCAGTGCTCAGTTGAAACAGGTGTTGGCTGCTTTTGCTGTCTATTATCAGTATCGTGATGTGGATGGTGTTCAGGGTGAGGTTGGGATTGGAACTGACTGACAGCAGGTCCTCTGGAGGCCCTGGGTTCTTCCTGGATGCTTGACTAATCCATCCTGTGAGATCAAGGACCTTTGACTAGTAGGAACCCAGGGCCCCACACATCCCTGGCTGGCTTGTGCGCCTGTTAACCTCATTCATTCCCTGTGCCCTTGTCAGTGCTGCTGGGGAAGAGCCTTAGAGCCAGAGAACCAACGACGCCTGCGGGGGCTGCGGTTCTTTCCCTTCAGATGAGTTGGGAAAGTGCTGTCTGGTTCCAATGTGAGGACAGCCGCTTGGGGCAGCCAGAAGCTAGGGTCCCCCCACTGTTGCCTGAGGCCTATCACGTGGTCTCAGTCTCCCAGACAACTTCAGCATTTCTAGAATGTGTTGTGTCCAGAGTGCCCTTGAGCACTCAGCTGGGTCGGGGTGTGGTGAGGATGGAAGACAGATCCCTCCAGAATTTCTTGCTCTTACAATACTCTGGTTACCAAAGCCTGCTATGAGCCTGTTTCCTCACCTAGACAGGGAGATGCACCCCCTCGCTTAAGGGTGCTGTGGACACCGAGCAAGGTGACAGACTGGGTGCTGGGCCAATGTCCAGCGGAGCAAGTGGGCTCAGACCCAGGTATCTATGGGCCCGGTGTGGCCGGAGGGCTCGAAGCCCCTAGGAGGCAGGGGTCACTGTCTCCTCAGTTGTCTCCTCTGCCCACGCTTCGAATGCTTACCCCTGCCTCTCACCCCCAGTGCTCGACTGCAGCCCCATTCTGTCCTCCTTCCAAGTAATCCTGCTCGAGCACATCATCATGTGCAGGCTCGTCACAGGACACAAGGCCACAGCGCTTCAGGAGGTGAGGCCACTGGGGGCTGCACACACACAGGGTGGGAAGGCTGAGGGGTAGAGTGGTTTGAGTTTGCTGGGTCTCGGAGGGTGTCGTGTGGGAGAATGTAAATGTGTTGCCAGTGTGTGTCAGCAGGACGTCATCTGTCATATGACTATAACTTGGCAGTCCACGACCCTGTGTGGACACAACTGATCAGAGCCTTTTACCTAAAAGTTGGCATGCCCAAGGAACATGGGGTCTGGAGTTTTAGGGTCCCCTGACGGCAGTTCTAGCACTCCTCCTGCCCTGTGATCCGTAATCCCTGATGCCCACCTTCCTGAAAGGGCATGGGGGCCTTGATAAGGGTGAAGGTACTGTACAGCTGAGACACAAGTTGGAAAGGGAGACGGCGGGTAATGGACAAGGGTCACCATCCTCAAAGAGGTCAAGGCTGTGCCTAATCCTCACAATGGGCACATCCGCTGGGATTTTGTGCCCAAGTTAGAGTGGGCACGACATGGGCACACCCACCGGCTTTGGGGTCTCTCCTCAATGCTGCGGGGACACTGGGTCCCACATTACAGGCCAAGTGATGTCAGACATGCTCTCTCCCGGCAGATCTCCCAGGTCTGTCAGCTGTGCCAGCAATCCCCCCGGCTCTTCTCCAACCACGCAGCACAGCTGCATACACTGCTGGTGAGTGCATGAGGGCTGTCCGCCCCCAACCCCACCCCTGCGAGTAACCCTCTGACCACCACCCCCGGCAGAATTCAGAACCTTCCCTGTGGACTTCACTCTGACAAGCATGTCATCAAGTCCAAGTTGACTTAGGTCCCGGGAGGCAGGAATAATTAAGCATGCCATCTTTCTCCCTGTCTGTCAGGGTAAAGCTCAGATATAGCTAGCTCAGTAGAGTCACTTGTCAGGCTCGCCTGGGTGCAGCTGTGCAGCCCCGGGCAAGCTGCATGTGGCTCTGAGCCCTCAGCATCTTCTTCTTCCAGGGCCTGTATTGTGTCTCTGTCAACTGCATGGACAACGCTGAAGCCCAGTTCACCACAGCTTTGCGGGTAAGGTGCCGGCCCTCGCTTTATGGGGCAGGCAGTGCTTCTCAGGAGTCGGGCGTGGTCTGTGATGAGGACAACAGCCATACAAAACCATGGTCAGCGGGTGACTCCACCAGCATTCAGCCTGATGCCAGTGGTGACAGTGATGCACCATTTATCCAGGGCTTTCTGTGTCACGTCTTGTGCTGCTCAGCTGCAGACAAGGCCAGCACTCGCAGCACAGCTTAATGAGGGATAGCTGTGGGCACGGGGGCTCCTGGCTAGCCTGCAGTGGGGCTTCCCCAGCTGACTCAGGGCTGGTGCCATGGCCTGTTCAGCCACTTTCGCTCACGATTCCCAGTCTTCCTGATAGCCTGCCAGGTGGCGTTGACTTGTGTCACAGCTGTGACTTGTGTCACAGCTACTGGTCGGCTGGTGCTGCTCACTACAGTGGTGCCAGGACCACCCCACCTTGCCCGCGGCCCTATGGAGGTCTCTTGGACCCTCCTTCCCCATCTCAGTTCCTACACAAGTGGCTGCTGCTTGTTTGGTTCAACGTCAAAATTCCCGACGGATGGTATGTTGTCCCAGGAAGTCCTCCCCACTGGCTGGGGGAGGGGTGGTGGTGCAGCCAGGACTTGGGCCCAAACCCCGCGTGACCCCCAACCACACGCTGTTCCTGTGGTCCCATGACAAACATATTGGAGCATCTTTGCTCAGATCAGATGACCCTCTGGACCTCCTTGGCACCTGCCAGGGGCCTCCAGGTGGAGTTTGTGCTTCCCAGGCACCCTTGGCCTCCTTCACAGCTGCGCTCCCTCAGCCCCATTGGGAATGCTCAGCCCGCTCAGCTTGGTCCCTCTCGTGGCCGTTCTTGTCCCCCCAGAAGAACTGGGGATCAGGCTCTGTCCACCACCAGCCGTTAGAAGCATTCCTGGTCTCTAATAGCTTCGGCTTCTTCCAGGCAGGATCCCTGCCTCCCCGAGGATCAGCGTACTCCTCTGCTGTGTCAGCACACGGGTCCTGGGGTTACCACCTGTGGCGTAGAGGGAGGGCCCAGCCAGGTCTCAGACCGAGAGACAGCAGAGAATAGACCAAGCTGTGGTGTGTTCTGAGGGCAGGATCAGGGTGACTGGCTTTTCTTTTCTGTTTCCGGAATTTCCCATAACGTGGGTGATTGTTTTATGATGAAAAGAACTAACAGTTTTGTTGTCCTTGGGTTTAGGAGGCAAGGGGTGTGTGTTTGAATGAAAATAATAAGGAGATTCCAAGGTAGCCACTGTGGAGCGTTTGGGTGGCTCTGATGCCGCCAAGCGGCCCCCATGTGACATGACTGCCCAGCCCAGCCCCCTAATGCCCTGTGTCTCCCATTCCAGCTCACCAATCACCAGGAGCTGTGGGCCTTCATCGTGACCAATCTGGCGAGTGTGTATATACGGGAAGGAAATAGACACCAAGAGGTAGTAGGTGACATGCTTCATGTTTGGTATCCTTTGTTTCAACTCTTACTTGGAGGGGGGCGTGGGGGGAGTGTTGTCCTGGGCACCAGCAAATCTCAGCAGCCCTGGCGTATTTGCCCTCCAACAAGGTGTCCCACGCAGCGGAGCGTAGGCATGGCTGGGGGAAGGCCAAGTCTAGGACAGAAACGTTCCCATAGCCAGTTAGCACTTTTCCCTACTGAAAACGAGCCAAGCTTTACTGAATCCCTCAGAAAAAAAACCCAATTTCTTGTACCCTGAGATGTCTGTTCTAGAACATTGGTGAGGCCTCATGGCTCAGTTATGAGGAGCAACAGCTTGGGCAGCTGTCTGCACTAGGCCCCTAGGTTGTTCTGGTGCCCCAACCTGCTGAGGCGGGGAGGTGGGCCAGAGCTTGACCTCGCAGGATAAGTCCCTCCCACTAGGTTCCCCTTGCAACACCCCCTTATCCCTGCAATCCCCCCCAACCTGACCCCTCTAGAGTATCTCAGATTCAGCCACTTGTCTCCACCCCTGTGGCTTTCATTTCTTAGTTCAGGCCACTATCATCTCTTGGCTACAAAAAGCCTAGCTGACTTCCCAGGTGATTGGTTAGCTTGAATGCTTTGGGTAGAAAGCCCAGTGCAGGACTTCCCTGGTGGCACAGTGGTTGAGAATCCGCCTGCCGATGCAGGGGACATGGGTTCAATCCCTGGTCTGGGAAGATCCCACACGCCACAGAGCAACTGAGCCCGTGTGCCACAACTACTGAGCCCACCCGCCTAGAGCCCGTGCTCCACAACAAGAGAAGCCACAGCAATGAGAAGCCAACGCATCACAACGAAGAGTAGGCCCCGCTCGACGCAACTAGAGAAAGCCCACGTGCAGCACCGAAGACGCAACACAGCCCAAAAAAAATAATTAATTTTTTAAAAACACCTCATTTATTAAAAAAAGAAAGAAAGCCCAGTGCAGTTGCTCCAGTAGTCAGGAAGCACAGTGGGCAGGGTCATGAGGGCCTGGTGTGGCCTTGGTGGTCTCGGAGGAGTTTGGTTCCCTTGTGTCTCCTCCCCACCCCCACCCCATTGTCTGCCTCCTGAAGGGACTGTGTGGGTACTGGGTGAAGCCTCAGCCCACTTCAGCCCTCATCCACCAGCACACCCTCCATATGACAGCCAAAGGGCACCTAAGATGTCAGTGATGTTGCAGGTCCTGCCCCTTCTCCCAGCAGGTTGCTTACAGGCATGGGATTTGGGGTACGGGCACGTTCCTCAGGAAGTTGCAGGCAGCCCTAGTCAATTTACTAGCATATCTGGGGCCGAGCTCTCATATTTAGAAATGTGGAATTATCCTAACTTGCAGACATTTCTTTCACAGCTGTACAGTTTGTTGGAGAGGATCAATCCAGACCACAGCTTCCCTGTCAGGTAGGCTGCCCCAGGCCCTGAGTTCTACTTTACTAGCTATCTTATGTTTTCTCTGCTCTTTGGGGTGGCGTGAGCACCTGTGGGGCCCTAGACTGCCCCATGTACCCCAACACCTCATACACCCCCACCCACTCCCCTTTTGTAAATCTGCTGCTTTCACAAAAACCCCACCAAGGTGTGACACTCCGCTCTCCCCTCAGCTCGCACTGCCTCCGAGCAGCAGCTTTCTACGTGCGTGGGCTCTTCTCCTTCTTCCAGGGACGCTATAACGAGGCCAAGTGAGTACTGGGAGAGGGCAGGTGGCCTCGTGCCCGGCACCTCCCGGTGTTTCTCTTCCCCCAGCAGCATGTGCCCAGGTCCCCTGTCCCTGCCCTTCCCACCCACTGCCCAATGGGGTGGGTGGCCCTCTGCTCAGGACCTCAAGGCCACTGCTGCTTTTTCTTCCCCAAAGGCCTCCCAATGGGGCCTCATCATCTGTTCTTCTCATGAAGGCGATTTCTGCGGGAAACCCTGAAGATGTCCAATGCAGAGGACCTGAACCGGCTTACAGCCTGCTCCCTTGTGCTCCTGGGCCATATCTTCTATGTGTTGGGAAACCATAGGGTGAGTGTCGGGTCAGGCTGAGGGGCATGGGGCCAGGGTGGTGCTTAGTGGGGGGAACCTAGCAAGGAAGTGCCTCCCATTCTGTGCCCCATAATGATCGCGTCTCACTGACCCCTCACCCACCATTGCTCCGTGAGGCTCAGCCAGGGCAGAGGCACTCTGGCTCAGCCAGCCTGGGCAGGCAGGGCTGGGGGAGCTCTGGATCCCTGGAGGATGCATCTGTGGGGCAGACAGGGCCAGTGTTGGTCATGGGCAGTCGTCAGGCAAAGCCCCAGGGCTCAGTGGAGCTAGAGCTGGTCAGGCTGCCCAAAACTGGCAAGGCTGAGGGCAGGTTCCCTTTCCTGTTAATACTTGGGGAGAAGGAGTGTGTCCTCTCAGTCACAATCCCAAGGATTCCATCTCTGCCCATCACACATGGTGTCTTCAGTGCACTCTGTGTTTTTACCCTCACCAACAGTGCCCCCCTAGGCCTGGTCCCCACCCATGCCAACTGGTCTCTGGTGGGATCAGTTGACTCCGAGTCTCCCCATCTGGGGGTGTATGTATATCTCACCTGCTCTAACCCATCGACCATACAGGGTCTTTAATTTTTTAAAGAAAACATTTGTCAGTATAAAATACGGCATGTATTTTATTTCTCATAGAAAGTGTGAGAAGCAAAGGAGAAAGTCATCGCGTGTCTTGTGTCTTCCAGCTCTTTTCCATTGCCTGCCTCTGCCCATGCATAGGTTTTGTTTATCAGGCTGTTTTATAATTTTATGTCTGGTCTTTCTGTGCACCACTGTGTTGGAGCTTTTTTCTAATGGCAGTGAGAATTTTTAAGCTGCATCAACTCCGTAGTTTAGCCAAATGCACTTCAGCTGTTTTTTGGGGACAGATAGTGCAGCGTACTTGTCTTGGCCCATAAAGTTCTATCTGATCAAGCCCCGGGGCTTCTGAAGGGTGCGTGCTTTTAAGGAGCCTGGTGCATCCCCTTCCCCACAGTCATGTGGTATGCATTTGCCAGGCCAACATGCCCTGTAGCTGTGGCCTGAACCCTGTGGGGTATCATCACCCTGAAAGGAGGAGGACCAGTACTAAGTTCTCCCTTCTGAGTGTAGCTCCACTCCTTCTACAATACCTGTCACACTACTCACTGAGCACAGTGAGGGCAGTGGCCTCAGTGTGTATCTGGGGGTTAGGCAGGGACAAGGTGCTCAACGTGAGGCTCCACTGAGTGTAGGCCAACTGCCTTGTGTCTTGGTGCAGTGGCTGTGATTACCTCGTTGCCAGATGGGGAGACTGAAGGCACACAGCCCCAAATTTTTAAAAAATAATAAAAATTTTTAAAAAGGGACTTCCCTGGCAGTCCAGTGGTTAAGACTCCACTCTTCCACTGCAGGGGGCACAGGTTCAGTCCCTAGTTGGGGAACTAAGATCCCGAATGCCGTATGGCGTGGCCAAAAAATAAATAAATAAAGTTAAAAAAAAAAAAGTGACACAGCCCCAAACTGCAAACCTAGGCTTAGAACCCAGACCTTGTTGGCTCTTGTTTGTCCAGAAGCCGCCTTTAGGATGGGCAGAGCAGCTCTTCAGCTGCAGCATCTGGTTCATGTTTGGGACAGTCCCGGAGGAAATTATAGAGCTTATTTGGGAACCTCTGCTGCTCCCTTTGTGCCTGGGCCCACGTGGGGTAACGTGGGGCCACCAAGAGTCCTCAAACCCAGGTCCCGCCTCAAGCAGCTCCAGGTCTGGGGGAGACACTGCCTGCCCCGGGCCTGCCAGGCCAGAGTGTCCTTAGGCATTACAAGTTTGCGGGTGGTGTCATACAGGACTGCTCTCAGGATCACACCGCTCTTCAAACCCAGGTTTTGTGGGGCAGCCCCAAGCTGTCATGGGGGAACCTGAGCCAAGGGGGACTCTCCCTCCTGGAAGCTCCCTCCCAGCCCCAGGCCTAGAGGGGGAGAGTAGTTTTTCCTGTTCTGTGCATTCTGAGGTCTTAGAAGGGCTTGGTTCAATTTTGAAAAGTTTTGAGACCCACCTGGAGCTTATCTCAGGGCAGCATAAGGTCACTGGGCTTTTGTGTCTGTGTGGTGGCATGTCCTGCACAACCGTGGCCATGTTGAATCTGGGCCTCAGGAGTTGGTTTTGAGGATTTGTATGTGTCTGGGCTACATGCCAAGTGTCCCCCAGACTGCAAGGTATTGCCGCATTGGGAGTTTTCCCAGTGTCACCCTGAACCCAACATTTAGGCCAGCAGGCTGTGGTCTCTGGACTGGGTGGAGTCAGAGCACTGCTGCTGGTCACTGTGGGGTCAAGGATGGGTGTTTACAGCCCCCAGCGGCTCTCACTCAGCTCCTCCTGGGGATTAGGGGCTGGGGGCGTTGTTGCAATCACGTGGTGGAGTCAGGGTTGGAGGGTTCAAACATCCTGCTGCCTCAACAGCCCTGTGTGTCCCAGATGGCGTCGCACAAGAGCAGGCTCGTACGTAGAAGAGAAACTTCTCTTCCTCTCTCTTTTGTCCGTTCAGCCCTTGTTGCTCCTGCCAGGACAGACTGCTGCCTTTGCCCAGCCCTGGGACCCCTGAATCTGTATTTCTAATCAGCTCCTGATATGGGTCCAGGGCTGACTGCCACCAGTGCCTTTTCCTCTGGCTAGAAAGACAAAGGCACATAGAGTTGCCCATGGCCGTACCCCAGGGAGGAGGCACATGCAGAGCTGAGGCGTGAGGGCAGTTTATTTTTCCAAGGTGGTTGAGGAGTACTTCGGAGAGGGTTATTTGAGATAGGCTCTGAAGTAGGAGTGGGTATATGCCAAGCAGCAGGAGGTCACAGGTGGGGCCCACGCTGTCCCTGCCACCAGCCCTTTCTACCACCAACCTCCGCCCTTGACTCCTCTACTGCTCTCGATCGACAGGAGAGTAACAACATGGTGGTGCCAGCCATGCAGCTAGCCAGCAAGATCCCAGACATGTCAGTGCAGCTGTGGTCATCGGCCCTGCTAAGAGGTGAGTAAGAGATTGGGGCTTCTGGGTAGAGCCAAAGGCTAGAGGATCCTAGGTAAGCCTTGCTAAGCCTCTGCTTCAGACTGGGCCTCTGCAGGCCATAGCCCCAGTTCTAGCACATTCTCAGGCTTCTCAGGAGGCCCTGTTTGAGGGCAGTGGGCTCGTTCACATAGTGAGATCTATGCAGAATCTGATTCTGTCTCTCTGGGACCCACAAGGCTAGTTCTTGGCATCTGAGTGAAGAATTGAGCTGTGAGCCCTGGCACTTGGCCTCAGTTTCTTTCCCATGAATGGGGATGGCAGTCATTTCTGTCAGGCAGGACGAGCCAGGGTGCTCAGCAGGTGTCATTGTTGTTACTGCTGCTCTCCCATTTACAGGTTGTGAAACTGAGGTCCATAGACTCACCCAGGGACCTGGGGAGGAGGTAGAGGGCAGTGGACTATCCTATCTGCAGTGGACTTTATGCACCTATTCAGTCCTCCTGCCTCAGAAGTGAGCCTTGCTCCCGGTTGGCTCCTGGGTGCCCAAGAGCTAGCTGGCCGGGAAATCCCTGGGAGTGCTGAGTGCTGCATCCACAGGGAGCCCCAGGGACTTTCAGTGCCCTACCAGCCCTTATATATGCCCCTATGGGCCTTGTTGCTCATCCACCTCCAAGGACAAAGGACTCAGGAACACAGGAGGGCACATGTGAGGGCTGCTGGCAAGTGAGCTTTGCTGACCTTGACACAGGGCTCAGGGCAGGTGATGTGCCAGGCACACAGCAACCCACTGGCAGAGCTGGGATTTGACTTTAGGGCTCCACCCAAGGGGAGGATGTGGGGGCAGTGGCAGGCCAAAGCAGGCCCATCCGTTGTGCGTATCCCACCCTCAGACCTGAACAAAGCCTGCGGGAATGCCATGGATGCCCATGAAGCCGCCCAGATGCACCAGAACTTCTCGCAGCAGCTGCTCCAGGACCACATCGAGGCATGCAGCCTCCCTGAGCACAACCTCATCACGGTACGGGCATAGGGTGGGAGAGACAAAATGAGGGTGCTGGTTGGCTCCTTGGGGCCAGCTCACCTGGTCTGTAGCCCCTGGGGGACACGCTTCCTGAGGAGGGAAGTACACACTTGGCTACCATCTCCTTCCATCTCTCCAACAATCCGTAACTCAGCCTGGCCTCAGGAGCCCCCTTGGATGGGCAAGATAGCACCAACCCAAGTGGGTGATGCAGGCTGCTTCCTGGGGTCCCATCTGACTCAAGTGTGGAAGACGCAGGGTCCTCGCTGGTGACCAGCCCGAGGAGGGCAGCATTCCAGGCGCAGACATGTGGCCCAGCACACCCCTGCTTCTCTCTAAGAAGGACTTCACTTGTGTGTCCTCTTCCCCAACAGTGGACAGACGGCCCGCCTCCTGTGCAGTTCCAAGCTCAGAATGGACCCAACACCAGCCTGGCCAGCCTCCTGTGAGACCCCTGGACAGGGCCACTCAGCTTCTTTGGGCCTCTGTGGGGCCTGGTGTGTCCCCGACTTCCACCCAGATGGCACTTGAGCTTTCCTTAGAGACGTGCTGGCGTGGCTGTCCCCAGGCTTCTTTCCCGACTGTCTGCAGAGCTTCCAAGTCCCTGGGGAGTGTGGAGGGCCAATTCCCATCTTCCCAGGAAGGGCCGGCTGGCCGTTCTTGCCGAGTGCCAGGAGTCCAGGTGCTGAGGCTCACAGGTGGGATTTTGGAGCCAACTTTCCAGAGCCATCCTTCAAAGTGGACTTGAGCTGCCAGTCCTGCTTCCACGACTGAGTCACATCTTCAAGAGAGTGTGTCTGGGCGGGGAGTGGAGTGCCAGCCCCCGCCCAGCTCCTGATCCTGCATGCAGGGGTGGTTCTTACCACCGAGGTGCCACTTGACTTCCATCGCCTGGGCCTCTATGCTGCGCTGGAGTGTTTCCTCTGCTCATGGCAGCTTCCAGTGCCCAGAGGCAAGACACCAGTTTCTGGCCCAAAATTAGAGGGAAGAAGTCATTGCTCATGTCAGGGACAAAAAATGCACGTCCTGCCACAATGCTTTTCTCAGCTTGCCTTTCTGTCCAGCATCCATCCTTTTGGCAGCTGGGGCCTCTAGCTAGGGGCCCTGGGGGACCCAGGAACTTGGCTTCCAAACATCTGAGCCTTGACTGGATTCACTGTCCAGCCGTGGGGGTGCGCGTGTGTGCGTGCGCGTGTGTGCGTGCGCGTGTGTGCGTGCGTGTGTGTGTGCGTGTGTGTGTGTGTGTGTGTGTGTGTGTGGCTTCACAGAGCTGGCGCCCAGAGCAGAAACTCCTGTGTTTGCACCAGCCACCCTCCCCCTGTCAGCATCCATAGTGCGGGGCAGGAAGCAGGGGAGAGGGACCTTCCTCAACCCAACTCAGGGTCCCGGATCATAGGGGCTTGCTTCCTGGCAGCTCTGCAGCCTCCTTTGCGGAGAATGTTTGCAGACACCTGAAGCTCCACCAGCCTGCAGGCAGCCATTCCCTTGGCCCCCTGCCCTGTTTTCAGAGGGAAGGAGGGGGAAACCTACCTGCCTTGGGTCTCAGAACAGCATTGAAAACCTTTCCTGAGCTGGACCCCAGGAGGCTCTGCCAGGCCCAACCAGCCATTCTTGGTTCTGTGCTCCTCTTGGATAGTTGAGGAGGTGCCCCAGGTGATGGTGACGTTGGGGGTAGTCAAAGCAGCTGCCGCCTTTAGCTTCCGGCACCTGGGATCATCTCCCTGATGAGGGGTGGTGAGTGGTTTTGCTAGTCACACCTGCTTGTTGGTTCAAGTCTAGTCACCCAGCACCGTGAAGGCTGTTTCTCGAAGCCTCGGTGTCCGTGAAGGAAGGCATGTTGGGATCGCTCAGGTCAGCTGCCTGGGCCCTGAGGCCTGGGTGTGCCTTAGCCATAAGCAGGCCTGTCAGCAGACCTCCCTGCTGTGGGCCACTGGCTTCTTGGGGGCCCGCAACAGGCATGCAAGTGAGCTACTGGTTGAAGGGACAGGCTGGTTGAAGGGACAAGCTGGCAGAGTTTTGTCCTAAGAGGACCCGTCCTCTCTGTGTCATCCTGGGTCACTCGAAAGAGTCTGGTCCTCTCCCATGCTCCCTGGGGCTGCCCCCTTGGTGACACCACTGGGCCAGTGAGGTCTGCAAATGTGGGTCTGACATCTGGTCATAAGCTGTCCACATCCTGTCTTCCTCCCCCCTCAAGGGTGCCCCCCAGGTCCTCCCCTCCACCCGAGGGACAGAGCACCTGTCTTGCTACAAGCTGCGCCTGCAGGCCAGGACCCCACACTGTCGAACCTCTCCAGACCCACATTTCTTCAATCACACTTTACATCATGCTTGTCTCTGTGTATTTATTTAAACCTTTCTTTGCTTCTAGGACATTTTGTATGTAGAGCAGTTGAAATAAGAACCTCAAGACTTAACATCTGTCCTGATGTTAAAGTGCTTTTAGTGACCACTTTGTTATCTATGTATATGTAAAGTTAAGGTTAAGTTCTTAAGTTTACAGTTAAGAATTCAGTACTCGATGTTTAATATTCCACTGTAGCTTTATGGAAGCCAACCCGCGTGTACTGCTTGCGTGCGTGTGTGTGAGCTTTGAATGTCCCCTTCACTGCAGCACCTTTCAATTACATAAAGCTGTCATAAATACCTTCCTGTGAGTCCAAATTCAGTGCCTCACAGTTTCTCAATCATAAGAACTGAAGACAGCGCAAACAAGCCCCCAGGGAGACATTATAGCTAGTGTCATATAGCTAAGTGTTCAGGAAAAAACAGATAAATAAAACTCCAGGGCTTCCCTGGTGGCGCAGTGGTTGAGAGTCCGCCTGTCGATGCAGGGGTCACGGGTTCATGCCCCGGTCCGGGAAGATCCCACATGCCACGGAGCGGCTAGGCCTGTGAGCCATGGCCCCTGAGCCTGCGTGTCCGGCGCCTGTGCTCCGCAACGGGAGAGGTCACAACAGTGAGAGGCATGCGTACCGCCAAAAAAACAAAAAAGCTGGTCAGACCCCTTGTGTGCGCCTCCCACTTCCTCCTATGAGCAGTGGTGGCCCTCAGGGCATACGGTTCTGGGGACGTTGGTCCAGGAGTTGCCAGCTGCCTTACCCTGTTGGATCCCCCCAGTCGCCCATGGGTGAGGCCAGGGTCCTCCCCCTTGGGTAAGCACTCCCCATCCCATTTATTGGGAGCACAGGCAGGGAAATCGGAAAGGGCTGCCTGGCACAGTTGGTAAATTTGTTGGTTGCATTGTCTTTGTTTCCTTAAAGGGTTTTCAGTAAGTATGTTTGGCATACGGTCTTTTAATGGGTTTGCAGTGTCTTATGTTTTTAGCAGCCTGTATCTTCAGCTGGTGCTTTTAATCAGGAAAAAAATTCTATAAATACAAGAAATGTTTAAAAGACATAACCATAGAACATAGCTTCTCGTTTGTAGATTTCTTTTCCTATATATTCAAAGTAAAATAACTTGCGGGAGCCATCACTCACTGTGTCTTTGTTGTGCCGTCTGCCCCTCACATGTGCCATCCCAAAGACTAACCTTCCCCACCCAGCCAGTGGGGCCACAGAGACTTCTGCTATAAACTACAGAGTGTGAGGATGCAGAACCCGATGCCCTGGACTGGAGGACCTGGTGGAAACCTGCATCTTTTCCCCTCTAATGATGATGTTCCTCAGTCCAGCCCTGCCTAGAGGGGAGGAAACCCCTGAGACATGGCATGCGAGGCCCACAGCACTGTCTGTCCTGGCCCTTGCTACAGGCAGACTTTCTTGCTTGGCTGGTGTTCTATTCCCTGTGTTCTTAGAAAACTCATGGGTCAGCCTTTATGTGCCTAGGTTTTTTTTTTTCTTCCTTTTTGAGGTGAAAGTCACATAACATAAAATTAACATTTAAACATCTACAATTCAGTGGCACTAAATTCACTATGTACAACCAGCACCTCTGTCTAGTTCCAGAACATTTTCATCACCCCAAAAGGAGACCCCATCTCCATTAGCAGTCACTCCCCATTCCCATTACCCCAGCCCCAGAAAACCACTAATCTACTTTCTGTCACTCTTGGATTTACCTGTTCTGGGTATTTCATATAAATGGAATCATGTGTCCTTTTGTGTCTGGTTTCTTTCACTCAGCCTGACGTCTTCAAGGTTTTTCCACGTTGTAGCATGTATCAGTGCTTCATTTTTATGGCTAAATAACGTTCTGTTGGATAATGGATGGACCACATTTTATCTAGTCATCCATTGACGGGCTTTGGGTTGCTTCTCCCTTGTGGCTGTCGTGAGCAGTGCTGTTACGGATGTGCCTGTGCATTTTGTTTGAACACATGTTTTCAATTCTCTTGGTTTGTGCCGTGCTTTAAGGTGCTTTTAAGGTGCACAGGCTGCCACTCATGCTGCATGAAGGCCCTCGTGTTGCTCTTGTCCCTGTGCCCTGAGGTGATGCCCACGTAGCCTTGACTGCTGCCTTCCAGGGGCACTTCTGAAGGCTCCTTTGGGCCGTCATCCCAGGGCAGCACTGCTGGCCACTGGATGTGTGAGTGATTCCACACAGTGACACAGTGCAGAGAACATACTTGGGAAGTAGATGACAGGAACTCAGCCAGGAGGCAGCCACAGGACTGAGGGGAAGACAGGAATGGGCCTCACAGAGGCTAGCAGGTGGCCAGGGCAGCTGGCCCGAGCATCAAATGCCTGCGGAAGGGGTTGTTACTAGCCTTTGACACCTACATCCCCAATCCTCAGAAATCCTGCCGGTCACTCTGCCTATTCCTGGCCATCTTCTCCGTCTGTCTGAGGCCCAGTCATGTCTCCCACTTGGCTGCTGCCCAGCCTCCTCCCTGAATGGTCTCAGAACATTGTGTGCTCACTCCCACCTGTCCCCCTGCCAGGGGCACTCTCCTTATGGCTGCTGGGTTTCACTGGGGAAACGTCCTGGCCCAAGCCTGACATAGGGTGTGTAGGTCCATGGGGCATCCCAGAGGGAAGAGCACATGGGTCAACCCCAGACAGGTCCAGCAGATGCCACTGTGGACACCTGCCCACAATGTGCCTGTGTCAGAACACCCAGTCACTGTGGCCAGTCCCACCCCTCCACCACCAAAATGCCAACAGCGGGTCCCTGCTGTCCTGCAGGGGAGCCTGGACCCTACACCCCCAGGCTGATGGGCTCCTGGGGGCCTGGGAATTTAAAGTATTCCCCGTGTGTATTGGCTTCCCCCTTGTCTTCCTTGAGCTCTTTGGGTTTACAATTCCCCACAAAGAAAGCTATTCAGGGAGATTCCTGCCATGTTTAGTCTGTGCAGCACCTTGTATCGCTTCTTCCATTTGAACCACGGTGGCTTCTTCCCCTAATAAAATCCCAGTCAGCTCAGAGGTGCCCAGTGGAGGCTGACCCCAGGTCAGAGGAGGCCCCTCCCTCCCAACCCTCTCCACTCCCCACCGCCCTCTCTGCTGGTCCTCAGAGGGTCTGAGAGGGGAAGGGGGGATTGCCGACGATTTAAAAAGTATTTCACCACAAATTCATGCTCACTTGGTGAGATTACAATGCAGTTCGTTGGGGAAAAAAAGGAAAAGATTTGTTTCTATGTGAATTTGATTTTCTTAGCACTTTGATATTTTTTGATACTTTTTTCAAGGGATATTTTTTGATACTTTTTTCAAGGACTCGAAAATAAAGGGAGTATTACAGTCCCTTTGTGAAAAATATGATACTCTCAATGCATTATGGCTGCTACAACAAATGTCTTTTTTTTTTATTGGGGGCTTGATGTTTTTAAATTAATTTATTTATATATTTATTTTTGGCTGCGTTGAGTCTTCGTTGCTGCACACAGGCTTTCTCTAGTTGAAGCGAGCGGGGCACTACTCTTTGTTGTGGTGCGCAGGCTCTAGAGTGCAGGCTCAGTAGTTGTGGCTCATGGGCTTAGTTGCTCCGCGGCATGTGGGATCTTCCTGGGTCAGGGCCCGAACCCGTGTCCCCTGCATCGACAGGAGGATTCTTAACCACTGCACCACCAGGGAAGTCCAACAAATGTCATTTTAAAAATCACAACATTCTTACACTAAATTAGGAGTTTGTGGGAGAGATCAGCACTCGTTGGTCCTATCCCTGTTGTGCATGCAGAAAAGCTCTCTAAGACAGATCCTTAGAAGAGGACCACTTTGTCAACATGTGTTTGTTTTGCTTTGCGTGTTGTTTCTAACCACAATTCTGAGCATCATGTGTCTGTGCAGCTTGGAGTCCAGGCTCCATCTGCAGTTAGGCATGCTCCGCCCAGAGCGAGTGTCTGTGTGGCCCTTGGAGGATGTCCTGCTACTGCAGGGTTCTGAACACAAACGCTCCCGTAAAGGGTTAAGTACAAACTGCTCAGAAGTAAAGTGAACCGGAAGTAAATCTCCCACTCTGTCATCTGTGTGTCACCAGCAGCTGCCGGTGGCCCAGCCTGCTCCTCAGCCGCCAGGGGGCGCGGACACCCCGGGCAGTGTTCCCATCAGGCAGGGCAAGCAGGCGGGGAGGGCTGGACTGGATGTCACCAGACCCCAGTGTACCCTGGCTCTGTCCTTATCTGCAAGTATGTGGGCTGACCTTTACCTCAGGGCCTCTCAATTCCCCTCCTGTAACATGTAGGTCAGAGACGCTGATCCCCATGGTTCTCTAGGTGTCAGGGCTGCACCATTCATTCCCTCATTTACTTGCCAGACATTTATTTGGCACATACTGGGTGCTGGGAACACAGCAGGAACCACACCAGATAAAGTCCCTGCCCTCAGGGAGTGGACATTGTACCAGGAACTCTATGATGGACCTCAAATAGGAGTGATTGCTGTCCTGCCTGCAAGAGAGGAGGAGTGCACTGTAGGATGGGACAACCAGGGGACCTGGGGGGTGGGGGAGCTCTGTGACAGGACACAGGGGAGAACTCCCTCAGCCAAGCCAGTCAGAGCTGGGCAGCTAGACGGCGTTTCCAACTTCTGCTTACGTGGCCACCAAGACTGTGGGAAGGGAATGGGCAGCCCTCATGTCTGGCCACCCCAGAGAGGATGCTGGGTGGGCATCTGGGCTGCCTGTGGCATTCTGGAGGGCAGCGGCTGCCACCTGTGTCCACCACCACCTCAAGCACAGCTGACACCTGGGTCATGTCCAGGAGGACATTGATGGCTGGGGAAAGTGACTGAGCCCCCTAGTCCAGGGGAAGGATCAAAGTCTCCCGGTCTCCTCAGGTTCTTCTCCCCCTACCACACTTAGGCCTACGTCCCAGAAGTGAACTCGGGTGGCGGTGATGCAGACAGGGCTGAAGTGAGGCAAGGGCACGGGTCAGAAGGTGACAATGACAGAGGTGGGGTCACTAACCCCCGTGGATAACATGGACTCCAACAGCAGGTGACCAAGGGCCAGATCCCTCCTGACACCACCACGAACTAACCAGAGTAGATCCCTCAGAGCGGGGTCCCCAGTCCGAGTACTGTACCCCTAACACCCTGCCCAGCAGCCACCACGATGTTTCCTGAGGCACCCCCACCCCAGGAAAAGGGACTTCATCTCTCCAAGAAGTCCTTCCTGCCTCCAGAAAGTTCTGTCTTCTGGCGCCAACAGAAGGAAGTCCCCGCAGGACCAGGGCCACACCTGAAACCCTCATTCACAGGATCTGTTTCTCTCACAGCATCTAGTTTTCCTGAGACCCAAAACCTCGACTTAGGGAGGTTGTTTTCCAGGGATTATTTGCCCCTGCCTGACTGTGTTCTGGAAAGGCCAAAGGCCATGCCCGGAGTTGCCCTGTGGAAACACCCACATGCCTTGTCTGCAGAGTACAGGGCCAGGTGGGCTTTGCACACCGACAGACCCCATGGCAGTGTCAACTCAGTCCCCGTGATGGGACGAGGAGCCCATGGCCACATCATCTCTCTCTGAATCCTTCCAACGTTCAAATTTTACCTCAGGTCTCTCACAGCCACACCCTCGGTGAGGATAATGGGTGAGTGCCGAACACGTTACCCTCCCTTCTCATAATTCTCATGAAAAAGGCCAGAACCTATATCTGGCCACCCAAATAACCTCCCCACACAACACAATACATGTTTGTGATGCAGGGGATGTCGAAAAGGCATTTTCATCAATGCCATGTGGGCATCTAACAAGAGTTGGGGCACCCAAAGGAATCGCCAGTTCAAGGTCACAATTTGGGGCCAAGGTGGATTTTTGAAGCCGGTTAATCTCTCTCTCCCAAGTCACACCAGACTCTAGCCTTCGTGTCTGACCAGTTCCTCCGAAGGCAGTAGGCTGTGGGGTTGTGTGAAGAAAATCGTTCAAAGCTGAGCTGACTCCTAGCGGGGCCGTGGCACATGGAAGATACTCTGACGCTGTGGGATAGGCTTATACTACATGAGAATTGGTCGTTAATCTGAAATTCACCCTAACTGGGCATCCTAGGTTTTCTTTTTCTTTTTTTTAATAAATTTTATTTTATTTATTTTATTTTTGGCTGAGTTGGGTCTTCATTGCTGCACATGGGCTTTCCCTAGTGCAGCGAGGGGGGGCTACTCCTTGTTGTGGTGCACAGGCTTCTCATTGCAGTGGCTTCTCGTTGCGGAGCACGGACTCTAGGCACGAGGGCTTCAGTAGTTGTGGCACGCAAGCTCAGTAGTTGTGGCTCGCGGGCTCTAGAACGCAGGCTCAGTAGTTGTGGCGCACGGGCTTAGTTGCTCCGCAGCATGTGGGATCTTCCCGGCCCAGGGCTCAAACCCGTTTCCCCTGCATTGGCAGGCGGATTCTTAACCACTGCGCCACCAGGGAAGCCCCATCCTTTGTTTTCATTTGCTAAATCTGGCCACCCTGGAGGCTCAATAACATCTTTGAATAAAAGAACACAGGCATGAAACCAGAGAACTGGAAGATTACCGAATCCAAACAAGGAATTTTACCAGTGGGAAACAGAGCTCACAGAGCTTTGTAGCATGCTTACTTCTTCCCATTAGAATAAAATCCAGCTTCCTCCCAGGCCTGCAACATCAGCTCTCCCACTTCATCCTTGCCCACCAGCTCTCCAGTTGCTCTCTGCCCCATGGTCAGTGCCCTCAGGGCTGTGGCATCCACTGCTCCCCTCTGCCCAGAATGCTCATCCCCAGGCTGAGTCCTTGTTAAGATTCAGTTCTCTCCTCAAATCCACCTGCTCGCAAGCTGCCGACTCCTGCCCTGGCCGGAGTCCTTTCCAGTCACTGTGTCACATCCCTGGTTACTTTTCTTCATCAACATCACCAGGGGTTGAAATCACCTTGTTCACTTTGTTGTCAGTCTGTCCCTCCCCATTCGAATTGCTCACCGCAGCATCCAGAACGGTCACTATGACCACAGGTCTCTGACGGCTCCAGTGGAGAACCTGGGCCCTTGCACTGAAATTCCCGCGACAGCCCCATCTCCCCCTAAGCTGCAGGCCCCTAGCTCTCAGCATCATTTGGAGCAGGAGTGAAGGTTTCCAGACCCGGGGGCACTAGTGACTCCTGCACTAGGAAGAAGATAAGTTAGTTTCCAGATCTAAGCAAAAGTAGTGATTCAGCCTTTCCTAACCCAAGACACGTAGAAATATGCCTACTCCAAGGATCCAAGGACCTTTTCCCCTCAGGCCCCAATGCAGGTGTTTCTAGGGCTTTCTATACCAAACAGCCATGTTGGGCTAAGGGTGCTCCATTCTTAGGAACATTCTAGAACAGTCCCGGTCACTGATTGTGGGTGGCAACTTGCCTCCATGGTGAGAATTGCCCACCAGAACATTTGCTTTCAGTTTAAAAGATCAGAGCACATGCGCCATGACTCTGTGTGTGCACAAAATCAAAGTGGACCCCATGCATCTGCACATGGAACAGAACCTCTCTGGAGGGACATTTGAGAGTCTGGTGATGGTGGCTGCCTGTGGGGAAGGGAACAGCAGACCTGAGGGTCAAGGTGAGAGAGAGATGCCTCATCCCCGGCACCTTCGCCCATGGCGCTCTACCCCACAGTGCCCAGCCCTCCTTAGAGGCCCATTAAATATTTGTGGAATAAATGAATATATCAATGAATGAGGGAAGTTTTGAAAGGTTACTCGTACAAAAGAACAAAATAATATGGAAGCACTAAGTATCCTCTTTCATTCCATCCTCACCACTCACCCTGCTACCCACCCAGTGCCAGCCCCATGCCCACCACAGGGGAGGAAGAGGGGAGAATGATGCTGATGAGACACATTTCTATAGTTTCTGTATGTCTGGGGGGATGTCTTTCTCTCCTGGCTCGCTTGTCTATGCTTTGGCAACAATCCAGGAGAAAATTCTCATAAAGAGGACCAGGGTCTTGGTGAGCAGATGCGTGAGAGGTTGAACAGCAGCAGGAAGGACGAGCCTGGTCTGGTCTGGGTGGAAGGCAAAGGCAGAGAGTCCTGATGGCTGCTTCCCCACAGACTGGCCTGGAGGCCTTAACATGGAGGCAGGAAGCAGCTGGGCAGTGACAAGGAAACTGCCCTCACAAAGGCACACGAGTGACCCACGGGGCGCGGCCCGCGACTGCCCAGAGCTCCCTGGGGACTCCTGAATTCCACTCAAGACAGGAGACAGGATGCTGCCTGCTCTGCCACTGGGGTTTAACAACCACGAAAGTGCAATGAGTCTCTGTGGCCTTTGAGATTCGGGCTGGCTTTGCCAAGAGACCAGCTCGGCTCTCGCCTTGATGCTGGGCTTGCTCAGTCATACCCTCTCTGCATTTGGGAAATGTTGAAGATGGACTAACTGATTGCTTAACTTCCTCTCGGTTCTGACAGTCCTTAACACGCTATTATCTAAAAGAAGAGGGGATGTGAAGGGGAGAGATGAGCAGGCATTCAGAAAAGGCGGATGACCCAGGCATGTATGGTTTAAATGTAGTCCGCTGTGTATATATTAAATGTGTGTGTGTATCTACTATGTGTATACTGAAGAATGTAGTTCTATCCTCTGGGAGTGTATTATCTAGTGGAGGAACAGGGGAGAAAGGGAGGGAGGAAGGAAGGAAGGAAGAAAGTAAGAAAGGAAGGAAGGAAGGGAAAGAAAGAAAAAGAGGAAAGAAAGAAAGAAAGAAAGGAAGGAAGAGAAAGAAAAAGAAAGAAAAAAGAAAAGGAAGAGAGAAGGAGGGAGGGAGGAAGAGGGAAAGGAAAGGAGGAAGGGAAGAAGGAAAGAAAAACAATCCAGCCTACCCACTTTGTGTGGTGACTTAATACAAAATGCACAAAAATGAGGATTATAAACAGAAAATGTTAGTTACCAACATGCTCGTAGCCCCAGCAGGTGGAAAGGCTGTACGGGAGTCGGATTTTGTTCAGAATTGGAATTGAAACCTAGGTTCTGGTTTTATTTATTTGTGACCCTAGCTGAATAAAACACCCTGAGACTCAACTGTCTCCCCTCCAAAATGGGGCAATGTACCTTGATCTCACAGAACTCCTGAGAGAGGGAGATGCAATAAGGGAGGCAGAAGCTGGCTTAGACAGGGGCAACATGCCAAGCCAGCCCCAATCAAGCCATGAACCACATTCTACTGAATGTGAGTTCACTAGGATTTTTTCTTTTTAACTAATTTTTATTGGAATACAATTGCTTTACAATGTTGTGTTAGTTTCCGCTGTACAGCAAAGTGAATCAGTTTTATGTATACATATATCCCCTCTTTTTTGGATTTCCTTCCCATTTAGGTCACCACAGAGAACTGAGTAGAGTTCCCTGTGCTATACAGTAGCGCCAGGATATTGATGGGTGTTCTTAGAAAAAAAGGAAACATCATGTGCTCAAGGGAGGGGAATTGTAATATAACATAACAACATGTATTATCAATATTAAAGGTTTAGCGAAATCTTCTGGTTGAAAACTTTTTTTTTTTGGCCATGCCATGTGGCATGTGGGATCTTAGTTTCCTGACCAGGGATCGAAACTGCACCCCCTGCACTGGAAGTACGGAGTCTTAACCAC
The DNA here is from genome assembly GCF_937001465.1 of Orcinus orca. Taxonomy (NCBI): domain Eukaryota; kingdom Metazoa; phylum Chordata; class Mammalia; order Artiodactyla; family Delphinidae; genus Orcinus; species Orcinus orca. The sequence goes on along the minus strand of NC_064561.1, from coordinate 10,789,984 downwards.
TGGACCACCAGGGAAGTCCTGAAAAAAATTTTTTTAAGCAGGGAAACTCATCACAGAATCTCTACTGATATCTTGAGTCATTCTGATGCCTTGTGGAATTCAGTGTAGGAAATTTTGCACTAATCAACATAAGGTATCATTCCTGAAGAAAGCATCCCAGGAAGAAACTGTAGCGAAGGGAGGGGCAAGGAGAAGGCTTCAAACGTTAGGCCAAGATTCAGTCTTTACATTTTGGTGATGGAATTCTTTTTTTTTTCCTTCCTGATTACAAAAGCAATACAATACAGCCTCCATAAAAATTGAAGTTTTTTTGTGTAGGGGTGTCACATGGTCCATGATTTAAGAGAAATCAGTCTGATATTTGCACATAATAGTCCAGGCATGGGTGGTAGCAATGGAAATTGAAAAGAGTAGATAGAAAAGTGAGCAGGCGAATCACAACATTTAGCAACTAAGTTTGAGCTTGAAGAATGATGTTAAAACTTCCAAAGATTTAAGAGCTTTCATCCTGGAACACTGGGAAAGTGACATTGGTGCAAGGAAAAAAAGAAAGAAAGAAAGAAACAAAGAGCAGCTAGTTTAAAGAATGGGAGATGGGTCAAAGAGAGAGCTACCAAATTTGGTCCGATATTTGGTCAGGTTTGAGTCACATCTTCGTGGAACCATCTGGAGGCAAAGGAGACCCTGGACAAGGAACTCCAGAAGACTGGAAATACAGATCTTAGAGTTCTTATATAGTCCCACTCCACAAAGGGATTTATTCTCTGATGACACATAGAGGGCAAAGAGTGGCAAGAGATGAGCAGCCTGGCAGAATTTCCAGGTAGAAGTTGCACAGAGACTGAACAGGAGACCAGAAAAGTCAAGTTCCCTGAAAGCCAATGGAAGATATTTCAAGGAGGAGGGAGTGTCCTCTAGATGCTAGAGGTTAGAGAAAATACACACCAAGAAGAGTTCCTGGAATGGGAATCGTTAAGTTCTCAGAGAGAACTTAAATTGAGAGAGAGGTTTTAGTGGCAGGATTAGACACCAGCCTGACGAGGAGGAGAGAATGGTGAGGGAATGAAAGCAGTGGGCTGTGACCACAGGCATGACACACATGCCACTTGGAGTCACTTAAGTCCCTGGGCACAGGGCCATTGTCTCAAGGCAGAGAAAGATCGAGGGAAGGATACGAAATGCAGCAGGATGAAAGCCCTGACCTGGGTTTTAGGCTCAGGTGTAAATGCATGTCTGGGATGCTAAAGGCCTTCAGATCCAACAGAATCTCAAGGTGAATTCTCTGAAGGCAGCAGTAAGTCTGCGTTCAGCTCCTCCTTTCTGCATACAGAGTGTCTAAGATGAACTCTCTCCTATTCAGAAATGCTTTCCTTCCTGGTTGGGGAAGTCACCGTTTTGATTTAGAAGTCTTCTAGGCTGTAGGCATGTAGGTGTAGATAACACTTTTTGTCTCAGAAAAGGGTTATCACTAATTTCACTTAATTGTGTCAGTACAAACTGGGTAAGATTTGTTACTAGAGTCCAGCTTTTTGACCCAGAGATCTATAAAAAAAAGTCTGACTGAAAGGACTCCTGAACTCCATCTGGACTTGATTCTAGACTTTCTAGCCAACCAACACCAATAAAGCTACACCTTGCTCCCCACTCCTGGATAATTCAGGTGCTATATGAGGACATATAGGCCAACCTCCTGATTTGGTGGTGTCTATTTCTCTCTGGAAACAGGCACTGACTTTTTTTTTTTAATTGAAGTATAGTTGATTTACAATGTTGTGTTAGTTTCAGGTATACAGCAAAGTTATCAAAGTGATTCAGTTATACATACACATATATCAGGGTTTTTTCAGATTCTTTTCCCTTAAAGGTTATTACTATATACATATATTTAAATATTTAAATATTTATTTATTTATTTGGCTGCACTGGGTCTTAGTTGCGGCATGTGGGATGTTTAGTTGTGTCATGTGGGATCTAGTTCCCCGACCAGGGATCGAACCCGGGCCCCGTGCATTGGGAGTGGAGTCTTAGCCACTGGACCGCCAGGGAAGTCCCCACAAAATATTGAGTATAGTTCCCTGTGCTATACAGTAAGTCCTTGTTATTTATCTATTTTATATATAGTAGTGTTAAATTAGGAGTTTGGGATTAACATACTCCTAATTTATCCCTCCCCCCAGGCACTGAGTTTTTACCACTGACAAAGGATGCAAATTTCAGCAGACTAGCAATTCACATATGTGAACCTCACAGTGCTTGTCAAACACAAATGAATTAGGCAGTCCAAGAATCTTAGGAGGCAATGATGGAGGGGCACTTTACTGTTTGTACCTGAACTTCAACTATCATTGAGTGACACTAGTGGGCTTTCATATTTGTGCTTAGTATCCTTTCCACTGGTATTAACAAGCTGTCATCCTTCATTGTCAGTGGGCACTCTTCCTTGTCCAAAGCCAAAACACCAAGAGAATGTCTCTGCAGGCTAGCACCCATCAGGTCATCATTTTTCTAACTACTGTTGAGGCCCTGCCTTCCTTGCTGCCTGTGCATTCACCTGGCTCAGTTCCCATTTCCCTATTTGGATGTGAATGTCACTTAGCCAGTTTGCCCACATGATTTCCCAGACCAGGAAGGGACATGCCTTGATGCAGAAAGATGCAATCGCTGCTACCACCATGGAAAGGAAAGCCCATCCTTGGAATGGGTCATGTGCTCTTCTTTCCTTTTGTTTCTTTTTTTTTTTTTTTTTATGTCAGAAGCTGTGCTCCTGTCATCCATTTTGGTGGGGTATTTCACTCTCTCTGACAAATGCCCACTTGCCTTTGATTCTTCAAGGATACAATTTTCCAGCCAAATGGGACTTCTGTTTATGCTTAGGATTCCAGACTTCATGGACATCGCTTAATCCAACATCTCTGCCTCCAGGCAATGCTTTTTTCCAGAGAATCAGAGAAATTCTGTGCATTCTTAAAATAAAAAGTGAGATCTAATTATAGGTCCTGACATTTCCAGGGATCAGTCTGGAAATTACATAGAGTAGCTCTGAAATAACCTCACTTCATTTGCAATTTCCCTTTGATAAAGTTAATTTAGGTGGCCTTGACCCTGGTCAGGGACCCCACTTGCCCTTTGCTCTTGAGTTTGGGGACTGTATTAGAGCTGTATCCAGAACTTTCTCCCAGCTTGCCTGAGAGAGACATAAGTAAGGCTCAGGGAATTTGGGGTTCTTACATGACTCTGCTCTGCATGACTCAAGGGCACAGGTCTCCTTCCTTCTTATCTTTCCTGCACAGAGGCCAAAAGTGAGATTAAGACAATGCAAGTTTAGGATCCAGCCATAAAGTAGCAGTAGGATGTGAACAAGTCACAGTTGCCCTCTGGGCCCCTCAGTTTCTCATGTATAAAATGAAGGGGTTGGACAACAAGCTGCTCTTTGATCCCAGTTCAATTCAGAACTATAAAAGCACTGAGGGATTACTTAAATGAATAAGGCTGGATTCTTTTTTTTTTTTTTTTTTTTTGCGGTACACGGGCCTCTCACTGTCGCGGCCTCTCCCGCTGTGGAGCACAGGCCCCGGATGTGCAGGCTCAGCAGCCATGGCTCACGGGCCCAGCCGCTCCGTGGTATGTGGGATCTTCCCGGACCGGGGCACGAACCCGTGTCCCCTGCATCGGCAGGCGGACTCTCAACCACTGCGCCACCAGGGAAGCCCTAAGGCTGGATTCTTGCTCTCAGAAAGCAACCTAGTTAGTGACTGGAATGAAACAAAAAACTCCTGAGTCCTAATGTGTACCAGGTACCATGCAAGGCACTTTGAGCTCACAATCCTCAGTGCAACCTTTAGAGACTGGTGTTCTCACTCCTGATATGGCTAAGGAAAGTAACTGGCCTAGCTAGGGAGTGGCAGGCGTGTGTTTGACCCGAGTTCTGCCAGTCACCAAAAGTCCAAGGGTTTATTGTCCACCCAGACTGCCTCAGACACTTGCAGAATGTGGTAAGTGCTACAACAGAGGTACAAACAAGGCACTCCGGGAACACAGTGTCTTTATGTTTCCAGTGGCTTCTTTTCCTATCCAAGGACTCCGTGAGCCTTGCCACTTGGGTCTGGGCTGAGATCACTCAGGGAGTCAGGCCCCACAGGGCTCTCTGCCAACCTCCCATCACTCTGACTCTCAGAATTTATTTTTTACTTTTCTTCCAGGAATGTCAGCCCACTTGTAAAAATAACAATAATCCTTTCTACACAGGAACACTGCTTCAACGTTTATGAAGCACCATCACATCCATTACCTCAATTTAAAAAAAAAAATTTATTTATTTATATTTTTGGCTGCGTCGGGTCTGTTGCTGCACACGGGTTTTCTCTAGTTGCGGCAAATGGGGGCTACTCTTCGTTGTGGTGCACAGGCTTCTCATCGCGGTGGCTTCTCTTGTTGTGGAGCACGGGTTCTAGAGCACAGGCTCAGTAGCAGTGGCTCACGGGCTCTAGAGCATAGGCTCAGTAGTTGTGGCACACGGGCTTAGTTACTCCGTGGCATGGGGGATCTTCCTGGACCAGGGCTCGAACCCGTGTCCCCTGCATTGGCAGGCAGATTCTTAACCACTGCACCACCAGGGAAGCCCACATCCATTATTTAATTTAATCACTTCCTCCTCTACATTCCTACAACATATTCTGGGTATCTCTTTAGTATAACAGTCTGCCTTGTCTAATAGGCCTATTTCCCTTTATTGTGCTCATCTTGGTTCACAAGTTCCATCCTATAATTCAGGTATCTCAGCAACTTGCACACTTCTGTGCACAAAGTGGGGGGAGATAAAAGTTTGCCATATTGAATCCTCAGAGTGTTATGGCTCTTTCTCATTGCTGCCTTCTTCACCCCTTCAGTTCAGTGGATGTCTGGTTGCCTGTGAAGGGTATAACTGGGTTCTTCGGGGGTAAATCATAGGAGCAGTTCAGACCAGCTGGGGGAAGACAGAGGTGAAGGCCTCTGATGCCTGGTAGGCCATGGTGGATGCTACAGCAGAGTTTGGTGACTACTTAGTTTTGTCTCAGGACAGGTGGGAAGCAGGACTACTTCTTGGAAGGGCCCCACTCAGAGAAGAAAAGTGGGACTGAAGAGCCCGACAGGGGACAGAATTAGGAAGGGCCACGGATTTGACCCTTGGGAAAGAGCCGACAGCTGCTTGGAAAAATTCTCCTCAAAACAAACAAACAAACAAAAAACAAAAACAAGGAAGGAGAGCTAAATGGGTAACTTTTCTGGGGCACAGGAATTAAATGGTTGCCGTTCTTAGGAAAAGAGGAACTCTTCCTGCAACACTCAAACACTGCTTAGAAAAAGCGCAGGGAGCATAGCTCCCTGGCAGTTCTTGACTAAGAAGGGTGAGGGGCCATCCGTTTCCTGCAATTCCTCTCTGGAGAGAGGAGAGGTGCTTTAAATCCCAAATTTCTCCTCTGGTTGGAGGAGGTACATGCAACTTAGAAATTTCCCAAGTTATCTTTAGAAATGAAGGCTAGGGCTTCCCTGGTGGCGCAGTGGTTAAGAATCCGCCTGCCAATGCAGGGGACACGGGTTTGAGCCCTGGTGGGGGAAGATCCCACATGCCGCGGAGCAACTAAGCCCGTGCGCCGCCACTACTGAGCCTGCGCTCTAGAGCCCGCGAGCCACAATTACTGAGCCTGTGAAGCCCGTGCTCCTAGACCCCGTGCTCTGCAACAAGAGAAGCCACCGCAGTGAGAAGCCCATGCACCCGCAAGGAAGAAGTAGCCCCTGCTCGCTGCAACTAGAGAAAGCCCACGCAGCAAGGAAGACCCAACGCAAACAAAAATTAATTAAATAAATATTAAAAAAAAAAGAAACATAGGCCGGGGACATGCAGCCCCCACTGCCCCCCAGATCAGGGAGGAACAAGGCCAGTGGCTCCCACTAGGGCTCAGAAAACAGGCAGGGTATGTTCTCTAAATACTCTCCAGGAAAGGCAGTGGACCCTGAGCTCCCCAAATTCTCCTTAGTAAGGCGGACAGGGGCCCGAATCCCGTCAAATCTTCTTTGAACAGAGAGCGGTGGTGGAGGGTGGTCCTGAACATACAAAATCATTCTTTTCCTGGCAATTCTCAGAAAAGTGGGCAGGGCAAGAATAGCTAAAACTCTTCTCAGAAAGAGGGGTCAGGGGCAAGATTCCTCAAGGTTTTCCTTAGAACGGGGGCCGGAGGCAAGAAACCCAAGATTCTCCTCAGAAGAGAGTCGAACCCGTGACTCTAGTCAGAAGAGAGCCCAGGGCCAACGAAACCCCTCGGAAACAAGGCCGCGCCGCAGCTCGCCCAGTGTCCTTAGAGCGCGCCTCATGAGGCCCCGCCCACTGCCCGGCGTAACCGCCCCACGCCCGCCGGGCCCAGGCCACCTCCGATGCATTGTGGGTGGGGCGCCCCTGCTGAGCACTGCGGGGAACCCCCTGCCCATCCAGTTGTTGGCCGCCGGGCAGCCCGGCGTAACCCCCCGCCAATGTCCGAGCGAGCCGGCCACGGATTAACGCGTCCTCATGCCCCACCCCTCGCGGTGTTCCTACCCTGAAGATAAGCCCCGCCCCCACAGCACCCTGACTGGACCTGAGGCCCGCTACACTCTCCCATTGGCAGGCCGCCTGTCAGTCACCTCGTTCCGCCTCCTTGGGCCCGCCCAGGCCCTCAGCCTTATTCTGAGGGCCAGCCGGCCAGCGCGCTCATTGGCCGTCGGCTGCTGTCCGTCATGAGTATGGCCACGCCCTCTTCGGGGCGCGGATCCCGGGAACCCTGGCTGGACCTCATTGGCCTGCGGCGCCGCCACTCAGTGAGACGCGCCTCAACCCGGAAGTGTGCGAGGCGAAATCTGCCTAGCAACCGGGGAAGCCGGGCTGCGAAGCGGGCAATTTCAGTGTGAGACGGAGCGGCGAGACCGAGCGGCGGCTTAGAGCGCTGTGCTGCGGCTCCTCCCGCCCGGGGTCAGCGCCCCAGCGCGCGCACGCGCACCCCCGCCGCCCGAACGCGCTCCGCGCCGCCCGCTCGGTTAGTCCGTCGATAGTCCGTCGTCCTGTCGCCGCGCCGCCGCCACCGCGGGCGCCACCTGAAGGAGCTGCCGCCGCGGAACCCGAGCGGACTGGATACGACCCTGCCACCCGAGGCCGCCCAGGGCCGAACAGCCGCCCGCAGAGGCGCCGAGCAACTTCGGTGAGTGAGGGGCGGGCGCCGCTGGTGGCGGGTCCCCGGCTTCCGGTGTCCCGGGCTTCTCTGGGGCTTCCGCTTCTCTGAGGGGGCCGCTTCCATGCGTGGACCCCCTTGTCTGAGGAGACCTGCTTCCCTAAACCCCGCCTCTCTGATAGGAGCCTCCCTTCCCTGAGGGTGCCCCATCTCTTTGAGGGACCGCCTGCCTCCGTGAGGGGCGCCTTCTCCGAGGGCCCCCGCCTCTTTGAGACTACTCCTCCCAACTTCTCTAAGGGGATCCCTGCTTCTCCGAGGGATTGCTTTTTGAGGGATCCCCTGCGTTTCTGGGACCCCCATGTCTTCCCTGAGGGACCCCCACTTCTCTCAGGGAGATATCCCTGCTTCTAGGGCACACTTCCCCTCACTTCTCTGGGGGACCCCCACCTCTGCGAGGAGATCCCTGCTTCTCTGAGCTGTTGTCCCACTGTTCTGTGTTCCTTTTTGGCCCTTGCCTTTTTAAGGTGTCCCCCACTTTTCACAGGTCTCCCTTTCCCCCTACCTTTCTGCGTTGCTCTCCCTGCTTTTCTGTCCCCACTTCTTTGGGTGACTTCCTCCTTTTCCCAAGTGCCCCCCAACTAATCTGAGGTGTTCCTGCTTCTGTCAGAATCCTTGTTGGACGTGTTCCCCACTTTTCTGATTTGACCCCACTTTTGATGGGACCCGCTACTTTTTGATGAGTACCTCCATTTTACTGAGGGGGCCCTCTACTCTGAAATACCCATACGTCTGACTGGATCCTTATTTACTTGAGGAAATGTTCCCCACTTTTCCAAAATAGTTCCCATTCTGGGGGGGGACTCCTACTAATCTGTGGATGCTGCAGTGTTTGGAGGGGTCCCTGGCTTCTCCAGAGGTCCTCCCCGTAATACGAGATGTCCCACTTCTGTTAGGCTCCTCACATCTCTGAAATGTGCCTGCACTCTTTCAAGATACCTCCTCTCTGATGGAGGACACAGTGGATTTCTTCACTTCTCTAAAGGGTCCCCCTGAATTCCCAGGGGTTCCCCTTCCACTTGCCTGAGGACATGCCTCCTTTCCTGAGGTTTCCCTCCTGATTTGCTAAGGGAGAAACTCTTCCGTCATTTTTCCTTCGAGCCCTCAACTTCAGGGTTCCCGTATTCCTGTTTGTGGTACCCACTTCTCTCTATTCTGGAAGGAGAGATCAGAAATATACCCCTCCCATCTTCAGTCTTCTTTCTTGCCGGATTAGGGGTATTCTCTGAACTTTTACCTCAGCTTCCAGGGACCTGGAGGAATTTGTGATTGGAAGGGAAATTGGGAGACAGGCAAAAATAATGCTGTTTTCTTTCATCCTTTAAGACCTGCTAGATTTGGGGGAGCAGGAGCTGTTGTCGAAGGACAGTCTTGGTTGCTCCATTTTTGAGTCATGGGGCCACCACAGTGTTGTCAGGCCAGTGTAGAGGCAGGAGGGACAGGGCTGGAGCATTGTACCCCATTATCACACTTTCAACTTCCTGTCCCATTCCTCAGTCCTCCCTCTGCATAGTATAACTCACCCCCCCAAAAAAAGAAAAAAAAAAAAAGAGAAGAAAAACGCTCTTTCAGTTCTTCCAGCTGTGTTTTCTCTCCCTAGGCCCTCTGATTTACCCCTTGATCTCCAGTGGATCCTCAATTTGTGGGCCACTCGGGTTTGAAAGGCAGAGCAAGAAGCAGGAAATGGGTCACCTTAGATCCAGGAAGGGTGGAAGGGAGGCAAGGAACAGGGGATTTGAATTCATTTCTCTAAGTTTTAGGTGACTTCAGCTTGGCTCAAAGGAAGTTTTTACGTGGCTTTTACAAATCTCATGTGTACCTTTTTTTTTTAATGGCCCACCCTGGATTCCAAGTTCACTCCAGTAGCTAATTTTATCTGTTTTGCCAAACGCAGAGCTCTCTGGAGCCCAAGTAGATGAATGCTGGCATTGAGAGATGGTCCAAAGGACAGGAATGAACTCAGTTTGAAACCTGAGTAACTTGTAACCACTTCGTGTCCATGCACAAGTCTCAGGCTAAAAATGTGGGGAAAATGTTCCTGAAGTGGAGTTCTGAAATATAGGCTGAACTTGGTTGGTTTAGCATTTCAACCAGTTCTTCCCTCTGATTCTGCTAGAACTGCAGTTCACTTTACAAGTTTGACTTAAGACTGTCTCTCCTGTTCATTTCCATCTGGGTCTTGCTTAATTTGAGTCCTTTGTGAAGACTCCTGCCGAGGCTATAATTTGAGTTCTAAATCTGTCGGTGGACCATGTGGACACAAGTTTCAACTCGAGCTATTTTCTTCTGTGGAGAAGCGTTTGGAGAGTTTCCTGGGCCCTCTGCTCCTGGGGTAGTCAAGTCCAGGCAGGAAGCTGCTACAGACCTGGTTGCTCCCCTACTGCCTCTTCCTGGTCAGCTTGCCCTGAGGGGAAGAGGAAATTTGGTGGGGAGCTCGGGGCTTAAGGTGTCCTGAGACAGGGCAGAGAAGTGCTGGCACATGTTTGTTATTTGAAAATGAAGCCCATAGGACCAGCAAGGTGAGGTGTTAGGGAAGAGGGAACTTTGAAGTCAGAAGGACCTGATTCAGATTCTGGGTCTGTCCTTCCTAGCTGTGTGGCCTTGGATAAGTTATGGCACAAGATCAGCACGTTACTAAATATTTGAGGGGGTCACATCTCTGTGAATGTGTGTAAAGGCGCCTACAAATGGGAAGTGCTTCCTAGATGTGTGAATGAATGAATCTGAGATAACAAACAGGAGGCAGCCAGCACAGCGCCTAGCACATGGTTGGTGTGCAATAGGTTGGTTGTTGTGCTCAGGAGATTATGGTTCTGGTCTGGACTCCCAGACAGGAAGCACTTGACATTTTGCCAAGGCCAAATATGCCCGCAGAGCGAAGAGAAAGAAACTCGGAGTGTCTCGTGCAAAACCCACTGCCCACCTGGGTCTAGTAGTGTTTTTCTGTGTTCAGATAGCAGACGTGAGATGGATTTGCTGTGTGACAGGGGTTTGTGTTTGCCTTCGCCTTGCTTTCTCCCTCTGTAAAATGGGGTAATTTGTGAGTTAAGGCCATGGAGATGTATTACTATAATTAGACCACAGGCGAGATAGAAGATTATTACTAGCTTGAATTGTGGGAAGAAAAAGGTGAACCATAAAGGATCACGGCCATATTTTGGGACTGCTTGACTGAGCGATATGCAGCAGTTACCTGATGAGTGATCTCTTCTTACACGTTAGAACCTTGGAAGAAGAACCGTTCTTTTAGGGTAATGGATCAGATTTGGGGACAAAAGACTGGAAAAGTGATGTACAAAGGCATTTATTGGCACAAAAGAATAGTACATTGAGTGTGTGGCTTAGTGCCCATGAGGAGATCAGGATTCACCTTGAGTTCCCAAGGATTCAGAGAGCTGTGAAGATGCTAACTCAAACTCTGGGGATGGAGGCTGGGGTGGGCAGGACACTTTTTATCTTTTTTGAGAGGGTTTTGTCTTAGCAATTAGTGAAAGCCTTAACATCATGGCTGGTGAGTTGGGTCCAGCCTTTTTCACTTATTCATGTGGGGACAGATGGCACTTGCCCTTGATAGCTAAAACCCGGGTTGCGGGTGAATAGTGGGTGAAAAATCTGAGCTAGGCCCCCGCTGCACTGCTTCCAAGTTTGAAGAAAAGGGTTTTTCCCCCTCTCTTGAAATATCCCCTTTCCCTCCCTCTGCCCCCATCCCCCCCCACACAGAGTGAATTTACTATTGAAGCCAGGAAATATCTGCCAGTCTTAAATTTCTCTTAATTCTTTTAAGGACATTTATTCCATTATATGGGAAAGGAGCAAAGTTTATTATTTTTAAAATATAAAACATAGGGTAAACAACTTTAAGGGGATTATTATCCCTTTTGAAATTATGATGTCCCTTGTGTGCCACAGACTTCACTCTGGTGGATGGTGGCGCCACCACCAAGTCCCTTTTATCTAACAGGAAGTTTTTTAAACTTTTTTTTGAATTGAAAGATCCTTACAGCAATAAAAACCCTCGGATAGTTAGAAACGATATTGATCTAGGTACATTTATTAGATGTAATGTAACGTGATTATCCGTTGGTGGGCAGCTCTAAAAAGGTATGTGGGTCGCAACACTGCCCAGCTTCTAACTGGACAATAAACTGTTGATTTATGTAACTGAAATAGCTGGGGAAGTCAGGGTTTCCTTCCTGTTGGAGACAGCACTGGGGGCATTAAATCCCTGTGGGATTTTGATGATAAGAAAGAAGCTGACCTCCCTGGGAATTGGGGAATAATTACTGTATGGAGTCGTTCCATCCAAATGAATGGATGTTGTTATTTTGAATTTCTAGTATTAATTTTGGCTTTATCCTCTCTGCAACCTGGCTGCCTTTGTTTACACTGGTGCATTGTTTGAATATGAATTTGTCTCTCCAAACTGGCCTACAAGGGACGTTTAAACACTCAAGTAAGGGCTTAACTTGGCACAAGTTTTCCTGTGTGGCCATAAGGTAGGGTTTTTTTGTTTTTTAATACAACTAAAATTGGATTGAAAAATAGAAAGTGTTAGATTTTCTGGCTCATATAACTTCCTATGCCAGCAAATAATTCAGCAATAAATGTGTGCCAGTGATGTGCTAGGCATACCATGCTGGGTGCTGGGGGCCTAGCAGTGAGCTGGGCCCCCAGGGACAGATGCAGTCAGCCCTCAAGGATCTTACATCCCAGTCACAGACAAGTAAACAAATGAATGAAAGAATATCTCAGGGCTTCTTTGGGCATATTCCTGGATGTTGGGAGTTTGGGGTGGAGTTTCTTGGAGGTTTGGAAGTGAAACCTTACTACCCTTCTAATTTCCTCACTGGACTCCTTGCTTCTGTTTCCTCCTTCTGAAAGGAAGCAGAAATTATGGTGTTTTCCCGGTTGATTGTTGGCTTTTGGCACTAGTTGATCCAGGATGACTGTGGCTGTAGTCTTGGAGAAACAAAAGAGAGTCTGGAATGGTTATTGCCAGGAGGATTTTCAGCTTTACTTTTCTTGAAGTTGGTAGCAGTGTGTTTTTGGAATCCTGTGGCATTTCTTCATGGCAGTGCATATTATGCAAAGAGGTAAACAGCTATTAAAGCCCTTCTCGCCTTGTTTTAAATCTTAAAAAAAAAAAAAAATCAGACAAGGGTAGTGCTTGGCTGTTGTTTATGGCATAGGAAAAGTGAGATTTCAAATAGGTGGACTGCTTTGTCATGTATCAGTAGGTTCTTGGTGCACAGAGTTCCCTCTGCCCTAGGGTTCCCTCTTGTATTGGGACTGGGGAAGCACTATTTTGATCTTCCTATGTTGTGGCCCGGATTTGATGTTAGTCCACATAGATCAATTATGTGACAGGTGCTTTTCTTAAGTAGGTGTATTTTTGAGGGGTGGAGCCAGAGAGCCGGGGTGGATATTCATTCAGGGCCCAGGGCCCAGCAGGGGAGAGAGAGCATATTACAAGGAGAGTTTCTGGTAGTCTGTCTTCTTTTCCTTTCCCTTCACCCAAGTACTGACTCATGAGGTGAAGCGGAAGGCCCAGGCCGGAAGTGGGCGTGGACAAGCAATGCAACTGTGCACGTGACCAGACTCCCACCTCTGGGCTCTGTTGCCCTTGGGAAGTGGATGCATGCTCTCTCTTCATTTCCTGTTCCCCACACTCCAGGCTGAGTTCTTGGGCTCCAATTTGAGCATAGAAAACATGTTCAGGTTATCATTTTTTGCTCAGTAAGCTGCTTTGTCAGAACTGGGAGCCACCAGTGGACCTGCACCTAGCAGTTCTAGGGGCTCAGCTAATGTACCCACAAACTCAGGACTATCTGGCAGGGTGGTTAACAGGATGGTTTCCTATTGCATTATCACAGTGTTCCCTGCAGGAGCTTGCCTGCAGAGGGCTGCTCTGGAGATGTGTATAGAACTAAAGGAAGCAGACAGTAGATAGATCCTTCTGCAAGAGTGTGCTCTTGAAGAATTAATTTGTCTTTGTTGCTTTGTAAAAGTGCCCTGTGTGCAGTAGAAACTTTGGAGCCAGAAAGCCAGATTCTGCCACTTGCTGGCTCTGTGACCTCAGGAAGGTGGCCTAATTGCAAGTGGCCTAACCTCTTTGAGCCTCAGTTTCTTCATTTGTTGGGTGGGGATGGTAAGCACGAAGCAAGCAGCTGGATTGTTGTAGGTGCCTAGTAAAGGTAGTTGTTAGCAGAATCATACCAAGGCTGACTATTCCTCTTGAGGTTGGCACCCAAGTTTGGATAGCTATCTATGGCAGTTAATACTGCCCAAGAGCAAACCAGTCCACATTGGGGCCACAGGCTGCTGCGTATGACTGAGGGCTGATGATCTAGAGGTTCCTGGATTGGCTGATTTTTGACAGTGGGTTCCCTTAGTTCATCATAGCCTTACACTGCTGCTGCTGCCGCCGCCACTGCACCACCTTGGTGTACCATATGGACTTGCAGTGCCTCCTGAAGCATGACAGGGTAACTAGGAAAAAGGCTCAAACCTACACTCTATGTGGCTATAGTATGTTGTAGGAAAAGCCTTACTTTTGAGTGTGATGGAAATATTCATTTAACTTGCTAAGGGTCAGGCACCTGGCTGGACACAGGAGCTCATATGCTACTAGGAAAAAACAAGTTCATGAACTGATAACTGCAGCAAAATGCTGCAGTTGGATTGTGGAAGGAGAGCCTGCAAAGGAAGGGGCGATGGGGAGGGCTGCTTTTTAGGTGGCTACTCATTCCCAGGAGAGGAACAGCGTGGGCACCGTCAGGGACCTGGAGGTAAAGAAACAATCTGGTGAGTTCCCTTGACCTGAGGAGGTTATGCTCATCTAAAAATCAGAGTTTGAACTGAGCACCTTTGGCAAGAAAAGCCCAAAGTTACCTTCGAAGGTAGAGAGTCTTATAAAATGTGCCATAGTAGGATTCAAGATTGAACTCTAAAATAATATTTAAATTGAGCTCTGAATAAGTATTTTCAATCAGAAACCAATGATGGCCAGTGAAATCAGACCATGCAGACTCTATTTATAATAGTATGCAGTCTACATGGAGTTTCAGGAGGACAGATAATGGGGGCTGCTTCTGAATTTTTTTCCTTTGAGAATTGTCATTTAAGCTGGTCTAAAACTCTTAATACAGCAGAACAGTTTTTTTTTTTTGGCTGCGTTGGGTCTTCGTTGCTGTGCACAGGCTTTCTTTGCTCTCTGTGGCAAGTGGGGGCTACTCTTCGTTGCAGTGCACGGGCTTTTTATTGCGGTGGCTTCTCTTGTTGCAGAGCATGGGCTCTAGGCGCGTGGGCTTCAGTAGTTGCAGCACGCGGGCTCAGTAGTTGTGGTGCACGGGCTTAGTTGCTCCGCGGCATATGGGATCTTCCCCGGCCAGGGATCGAACCCGTGTCCCCTGCATTGGCAGGCGGATTCTTAACCACTGTGCCACTAGGGAAGTCCCCAGAACAGTTTTTTAACTTGCATGACATTTTCAAGGTTTAGGCTTTATATTTATACTTAACCTCTTAAAGTATCTCTATTGAAGGTTGATTTTTGAGCCAAATTTGAAAAAAAGATTTTACTGCTCCCAAACCAGGAGTTGGTAAAATTATAGGCCTGACTAGGTCAACATGCAAGAGGACATGGTGTTTGTTATCAAGCTGTGAAGGAGAAAACTAGAAAGACCCGCCTCCTGAATTTCCTATAGTGAAATGCTGGGCACCAGTGGAGGAGGGGAGTATTCATCCTATTAGGAAAACTTTGGGGAGGAATGTTTTCCTCTTTCCTATGTTAGGTTGGAAGATCTGCCATTTAATAACTGGGGAGGGGTGTGTGAACTGGATACCAAGTTTTTAAAACATGTTTTTCTTCATGTCTAAACCAAGGATGTTTATTAGCAGGCCACTGATGTGATTAATACTCTTTCTTTGTTAAGCAGGTTTGAATAGGTTGATCTCTAGACTTAAGACTGTCATATAGCATTTTTTTTTTTCTGGTAGTTTTCTGATTTTCCTGTTAATTCTTTAATTCATAGAAAACATGGTTCACTTACTAACTTTTCAAAGACTTAAAATTGACCTAAATTAGATATGCATATTTTTTTTTTTTGTAAGCCATATATAGACACAAAAGAGATATTCCTTGCCAACTGGTGACACATGCAGATGAAGACAGAGTGGGAGATACACTTCCGGTTCACAATGATACTTCTGAGCAGTTTGTATTTAACCCTTTAGGGAAGCATTTGTGCTCAGAGCCCTGTAACAGTGGGATATCGTCAGGGCCACACAGAGACTAACTGCAGATGGAGCCTGAACTCCATGTTGCATCTACACTAAGCGTTCAGAATTGTGGTTAGAAACGATACTCAAAACAAACACATGTTGACAAAGTGGCTCATCTCTAGAGAGCTGTGCTTCAGAGAGCTTTTCTGCATACACGACAGGGATGGGGCAGATGGGTGCTTATCTGTCTCCCACAAACTCCTAATCTAGTGTAAAAGTGTTGTGATTTAAAAAATGACATTTGTTGTAGAAGCTTGGGAGTATTGTATTTTTCATAAAGCATAGTCCCTTTAACTATTTTCTGGTCCTTGAAAAAAGTACCAAAAATATCAAAGTACTAGGGAAATCAAATTCACATAGAAATGAATCTTTTCCTTTCCTTTCCCAACCAATTGCTTTGCAATCTCACCATCTGAGAGTGAATTTGGGATGAAATAAGAAACTTTAAAATAATCCTCTTAGAGATTGTGGTTATATTGTCCCTAAACTCAATGAAAATAGTTTTAGACTTTAGAGTACTAAAAGTGCAAAGTGTGGAAAGTAGCGCTCTTTTTCATAAAGGTACTTTTTTTTTTAAACTTGGTACACTTTTGTAAATTAATTAATTAATTTATATTTTAAATTTTTGGCTGCACTGGGTCTTTGTTGCTGTGCGCGGGCTTTCTCTAGCTGCGGTGCACGGGCTTCTCATTGTGGTGGCTTCTCTTGTTGAGGAGCACGGGCTCTAGGTACACGGGCTTCAGCAGTTGTGGCTCGTGAGCTGTAGAGCGCAGGCTCAGTAGTTGTGGCACACAGGCATAGTTGCTCCGTGGCACGTGGGATCTTCCCGGGCCAGCGCTCGAACCCATGTCACCTGCATTGGCATGCGGATTCTTAACCACTGTGCCACCAGGGAAGTCCGAAACTTGGTACACTTTTGAATGAACAACTTGTTTATTCTTTGGAAAGCTTCTCAGAAAACAAGAGGGAGCCTAGTGTCACTGTTTGATAGCAGTAATCTAAAAATTGGTTAAAGTCTACATAATTAGGTCTGCTTAGCTTGTGAATTGAAGTGGTCCACAGTTCATTCCGTGTTCTGAGAGATAAAGCCACCTAGAAAGTTTAAAGGTTAATGAATCCATCCCTTTGCAGCCCTGTCTGCCCCAAAGCCCTCACACTCCAGGAGTAGCCAGCTCTGGCCCTTGCTTCTGCTGTTCTGGATGCCTGGGATGTTCATCCATTAAGAGCTAGCTCAAATGTCACATCCATAAAGATCTCCCAGACCCCTCTCCAGGGAGGGGAGCAGCCTCTTCCTGTCTTTTCTATGAATGCATTTTCTACATTGAAAGCATTCTATGTCTTTCTGTGCCACCAGCCTGTGAACTTCTGGAGCTGGTGCCTACAGGCTCCCCAGCCTACAAAACCCTTGTGATGAGAGGTCTCTTAGACGGTTCTTGTTGACCGGTGTTTATAATGTAAGATATCTTAAATTTTGTCCACCAGGAACTTTAAAGACATTTTCTGATTAAAACCCCAAAAGTACAGTACCTTAAACATTTAGTAGGTGATGCTACTCCTTTTCAGTTGGTTTCACACTATTGTTGAGCCTTTGACCAATTTCTACTTTATAAAAGAGGACACGAACATGGATTTGGCCCAAATTTCTTTTCTTCAGTCCCTTTGTTGTACAGGAATTAGCTCAGTTGGTTTTTGGAAGTTTATCTAATAGTACATTAGAAAGATAATTAGAATATTTCTGCAGTGGTTAGGGTGGAAGGAGGCTTGGCTATTATTAGCAAGGATCTGGTCTGAAGGATATGAAGTGAATTCGGCAGAAATTTTTGTTTAACTTAATAACAGAAGTGTTTTTAGAGTATCATGTTAACTGGTACCCATAACTATTAATTGACTGCCTTGTTCTTAGGGCAGAGGGGAAAAACTTCAGGAGAAACATGGTTCTAGCCCTAGTTGTCTCTTAAATTAGGGTTTCTTCAGTTTTAGAATGGCATCTGAAGGTGATTGCATCATATTTCATAATCACCCAGCTGAACTATTTGCTGTTTAGTCCAGTACTATAGGCACAAGGTCTTTAGGCCAAGCAGTCTCAGCATTCACCCGCCTGAGCATCTGGTACCCCAAACAGGTCTGGATTCACTATCGCTTTTTCCATCTACACACTTGGCCCTCTCTTCCTATCACAGAAGTAAACTCTATTTCACCCTTTCCCAGCTGGAGAAGTTGGCACTGTCCCCTGGAGCAGCCCACCTGTCACTAGTGCACACCTCAGTCCATGGGGGTGTGTGTGTCATTAATATGTCACAGCTGATGCCTCCCTCTTTATTTTTTTAAATAAATTTATTTATTTATTTATTTATTTTTGGCTGCGTTGGGTCTTAATTGCTACGCGCGGGCTTTCTGTAGATGCGAAGAGCGGTGGCTTCTCTTGTTGCGGAGCGCGGGCTTCTCACTGTTGTGGCTTCTCTTGTTGCAGAGCATGGGCTCTAGGGGAGCTGGCTTCAGTAGTTGTGGCGCGTGGGCTCAGTAGTCGTGGCTTGCGGGCTCTAGAGCACAGGCTCACATGTGGCGCATGGGCTTAGTTGCTCTGCGGCATGTGGGATCTTCCCAGACCAGGGCTCGAACCCGTGTCCCCTGCATTGGCAGGTGGATTCTTAACCACTGTGCCACCAGGGAAGTCCCATGCCTCCCTCTTTAAAACAGGATGGTTGTCACCTTGGTGACTCCTACGGGGTTTGCCAGCTCAGATTCTGGAATCCCTGTGTCAATCTCAAGTCTTGGGTCTCCCACCTGACCACACTTTGCTCTGTTTATAGTTAATTAAGTTGGCATTAATCAAGAGCCAGGTGAGGAGCAGTGAGGTAATATTTTGCTTCTATTGCTTTAATATACATCATCTGATTAATCGTCGAGTAAAGCAGTTCTCAAAATAAACAGCTGCCGAATTAGAGTGAAAATCATTTGCTTTAAACTATCTTTGCATATGGGATTAGGGAGTTTCCTGCATTCCTATACCAAGTTACCTGTTTGAGAATAAACTGTTTTTGTTTGGTTTTTGAATTTGAACATTCGAATTTCTTAGTAGCAAAGCAAATTGCTGACAAATCTGGGTCAGGGAAGGTGTTTGGGGGTCAACAACTTGTATTTTGTATCATTTTTAGTTTAAGGAATGCTTCTTTTTTGGCCCTGGGGAAGTTGTGCCAGACGTTGGCATTAAGCCCTTGGAAGATTTTGGGGGTAGGATTGATTGGGGGTGGAATCAACAACAAAAAGTTGCCAGTTAGGTGTGGAACTCAACACAATTAAAATGGGCTTTCTTTTAACTTCTTATTGTGGTGGGGGCACATAGCAGAAAATTTTACTTGTAAAACTTATTCTGCATTAAGTGTTTTTAAAGTTTGGGGTCAAGACTAACAGTGGGTTAGAATTACATTGATTCTTTTTAAAAAATGAAATAGAAAATATCAGTACATTGCAAGGTATGTTTGGTGAAACTTTTGTTTCACTTGTATTAGGATATGTTATCTAGGTGTCTCATCATGAATTATTTGTTTTAACGCTGTAAAAAGAACATGGAAAGGGCCTTTTCTGGTGATTCTTCAGAACCTAATCTTGATATTGAGAGCTTCTTGTGATACTAGATATTTTATTTTCCCTATTAAAACTGTGTTTGTTTTATGTAGTCGAACATCTCCAAAGCCCATCCTCTCTCAGGTTAGACTGTTTCCCGTGTTTCCTCCAAGTCACTGGAGAGGGAAGGGTGCAGATTTGCTTTCTTGGGGGGTTTCACCTTCTCCCAGAGGCACGGGGGCAGATTGGGAGGTAACTGGAGAGGGAGAGCAGTCATCCCTGAAGTGTCTTTGAAGTGGGTGGGTCTGGAGCTTACTTTGTAGAACTCTCTTTACTGCGCTGTAAGAATTACGGTTTCGCCTATCCCCTAGAGGGGAACTTCTGTGTGACGACCCCGCCGGGGGTGGCATTCTAACCTTGGTTTTCAGAAGCAGTTGCCTGAGGTCTCGCAGCTCAGTTGGAGCGAGGTCAGCAGTGAGCGCGTCATGAGTCAACCCTGGGCGCGGCCCGCCCGGCTCTGCCGCGGGTGAGCTGGCGACGACCCCCCTAACCCTGCGGCAGGAGCCCGCCCGAGCCCTCGTGGGAAACCGGCGCGCGGGGCCGGGCGTCCAGTGGACTGCGGTCAGGAGGGGCGGTGCTTCCGGGGCGGTGTCGGTCTGCCTGACCCCGCCCACCACTATCAGGCCCCGCCCCAACCGACTGGCCCCGCCCATCCGGGCGCGGGCGGGCGGCGTCGCCTTTAAGAGCTCCCCGGTGTTTTGGGGGCCGCGGGCCGGGCGCGCTGACCTGGTGCGCATGTCCCGGGCGGTGACGCCGGCGCCGGGCTCCATGTGTGCGGCCGAGGGGCGCATTATCTGGCCGGCGGCGCGGGCGGGCGGGCGGACCGGCGGAGCGAGCGCCGCGGGCCCGGGCGGCCCCACAGACGGAGCGAGCGCGCGCGGCCCGGCGCCCCCAGCCCCTCGGCCGCCCGGCCCCGCAGGCGACCCCGACCCCGGCCCCGCGGCCCCTTGAACCTGCGCGCTGTCCTAGGGCCCGGCCGGCCCGCGGCCCGGTAAGTTCCGGACCAAACTTGGCGGGGGGCGGGGGCTGGGGTCGGGGCTGAGGTCTTGCGAGGGAGACTGGAGCGGCAGGGGCGGTGTGGGTTGGGCAGGGTCGGGGGGCTGTGAGGGACCCCCTGTGTGAGCATGGAAAAGTGAGAGCGAGCGAGTACTGCTTTTATTCTGGGAGCGTCTTTCTTGCGCTGCCCTGGAAAGTTCCGCGCTCTGACGCCGCCCGGGCACGTGGGGGCCGGGCCGGGCGGGGGTCCTGGAAAGTCGCGTCGTCGCCCCTCTTCCTCCTGCGCTTCCTCTGGGGTCGGGGGAGGGGTCGGGCCGAGAGGCGCAGCTTCCCAGAGGCCGGGACGGGCTGGGGGGCGGTGGCACGTGGGCGCGCAGGGCGAGGGTCCCGGGCGGGGGTCGCGGGCTGGCCGGGCCGCGGCGCTGAACCCCGCGGCGACGGCGACGGCGGCTGCGGATCCCGTGTCAGAATAAGAGTCCCCGCGCGCCCACGCCTGCAGGGCTGGCCCTCCCCCCGCTCGCGCCCTTCCTGCCTGACCCCCGGGAGCCGCGGGACCCTTCCCCCTCTGTGGGTTCCGGCCTTTCACAGGGCTTTACACTTTAAATTTGCCTCCTCATCTAGGCGTTGGCTGTATTGATTTCTTTTTTCCCACCTGGAATGGGTCGGCATCAGTGACTAGACAGCAGCAGCTGGCCTTTTAAAGGGATTATTGCCAAGAATCGGAATTGATCACTTCAACAAGGAAGGGCTTATGGGCAGGGCCCTAGCCTAGAGCGTGATTGACACTTGGTGTGTGCGCAAACACTGGGACCCAGAAATGAATGGGGATCCCTCCCTTAGGAACTCAATGACACATTGGGTGCACGTTTCTGCCCTGCCCTGGGAATTTTGCAGGGACTGCTTAATTTTGTGTATCCGATCCTATGCCTTTAGGTGTGTAGTTCATCCTTACCCTTAGAGCTTTGGATTCTTTAGATCAAAGTCCGAGTGAGTCACTTGCGACTTTAATTTCCTCTTCCTTACCCTTTTACTTCTTTCAGTTTTCTTGGAGTGCACAGTACTGGTTAAGTCTCTGGTTCTGTATGTCCATTTCACACAGTGACACCTTCTGGCTGTGGTAGCGCAGAGAAACTGAGGGACAGACAGCCTTCTGTGCAGTTGCTTTAGTCTTGGACCCACTGTCCTGTTGACGTTTTTATTTCTTCTGGTAGTGGTTACAAGTTTTCTTTTAAGTTAGATTATGTGCAGTGTTTGCTGGCACCAGATCAGTATGCTGAGTAGCGTGTTAGACCTGACAGCAAGCTGTGGAGGAAGGCTAAAAGATCACACCGGCCCCGATTTGAATGCCCACTGTGTGCTAAGCTCAGTGCACAGACATATTTCAGTGCCCTTAACAATACGATGGAGGAAGAGAGAGTATAGTCCCCACTTTACAGGTGAGGAAACTGGGGCTTCTGGAGGTCAGGCTGCTTGCCCAAGACTGCTTAGTAGAGAGGCAGAGCTGGGCTTGCGCCTGCCCTGTGGGGCACCAGAGCCTAGGAGCTCCTGTTTGCAAGCCCAGTATGTGAGTATTTTCTGGGAGCTCCTAAAACACAAGGCCATTTATTTGTCCAGGCTCCAGTACACCTCTGCTTGGAGTTGGGGGATGACCTGGTGACACCATTTCTAGCCCTGCTTTGTCCTCGGAGAGCAGAGTTACCAGCTGGCTTTTAAGAACCAAGCCACAGAGTCACCCCTTTGCCTTGCTTCCATAGCCTGTAACTCAGAAAAGTTGGTCCTTTTCTAGAGGAAGCAGTTTAGGTTGGGGATTTTGAGAGTAATTTGCTAGACCCTTTCCTCAGTTAGTCCCCCACCCTTCATCTTTCATCCCCTATTTCTCCCCTAAAATTCTGAAGCTGGGTTTTGCAGAGGATTGCCTCTCATCTTGGATGTGGTGTAGAGAATGGGATTAATGTATTAATGATTTGAATGCATTGTTATTTTCATTCAGATGATGTCATTTTTGTTTTTTAATGTCAAGTCATCTCTATTAATGCAGTATCATTTGGCGGATCCTACAATTTTATATTTTGATAGAGAGGAAAGAAATAATGCTGCTTTTGGTAAAAAAAAAAAAAAAAAAAGTCCTGGAAGGATTTGTACCAAGATTAGGGGTAGCAGTAGTTTGTTTGTTTGTTTGTTTTCTTAACTTTTTTTTTTCCTTAACTTTTTGATACTTGTGTTTTATGATTTTTTTTTTAAAAGAAGGAACATTTTATTTATTTATTTTTGCAGTACGCGGGCCTCTCACTGTTGCGGCCTCTCCCGTTGCGGAGCACAGGCTCTGGACGCGCAGGCTCAGCGGCCATGGCTCACGGGCCCAGCCGCTCTGTGGCATGTGGGATCTTCCCGGACCAGGGCACGAACCCGTGTCCCCTGCATCGGCAGGCAGACTCTCAACCACTGCACCACCAGGGAAGCCCAAAAGAAGGAACATTTTAAATTTAAGTAAAAAATGACTCCAATTCTCAACTGTTTAGTAGTTCTTCTCACTTGTTTTGTATCACTTATTTTGTGACTTTGTGGCATTGCGAGTAGTGATTTCTGTATTGATTTATTCAATAAATATCAATGTGCTTACTGTGCCTCCGGCACCATGCTAGGAATCCCTGCTCAGTGGAGTTTACTGTGAGATTAATGGGAGGGAAATCGTAACTAATCTCATAAACTTGGGGAAACTTACAAGGGCCAAGGAGAGAAGGATGCTGTGACATGGTGAGCAAGACTTGAGAGGGTCTTTTTTCAGCTGGGATCAGAGGACCTGTAGGAGCTAAATAGGTAAAGTGAAAAAGGGAGAGCATTTCTGGCAGAGAGAGTGCTTGGGACTGAAGGAAGATCAGTGTGGTTGGAGCAGAGAGAGACAAATGCGCAGGCTCCAGGGCTGAGGCTTCTGGAATTTACCTTGAGAACAGTAGGACCTCATTGAAGAGGATAATACAGGGACCCATGTGATGAGGCTGCATTGGGCCTTAGATAGCAGAAGACTGGAAGATGGCGCCTGAAGGACATGAGGGGGAGAGTAGCGAAGCCATTCTGAAATGTTGGCATTTTCTTGTGTTCTGTTGGGAGAAAATCAAGAATGACCTTCAGAGTCTTGAATGTGTCTGTTTCCAAGAGACAGAAATGTAATGCCCTTACCACTGAATCCAGTTAAGGACTCTTGGTGTGGGTGTGTTAACCTCTGAAAGCGTAGGCAACTCAGATGCTTACCTGGAGAACTACCTGTTTGGACTTGGTAGTCCAAACTACCAAGTTTGGACTTTGGGTGTTTCTGTGCCATCAAATGGAATGGAAAAGATTATTTTCCCTAGGCTTATTTTTTTCTCCCTGATGATTGAGTTAATTTATGCTCATTGTAGAAAACTAGGAGGATTATGAAACAGGTGAGTAGGTGAGGTCTTCATGAGCAGTCGTCCTGGGGTAATAGAGTATCATTGGGATTTCCTTGTAATAGTTGTCGGGTTAGGAAGTGCAGCAGAACCAGAAGAACGAGTTGGCAGTGTCATAGATTGAGGCTTACAGAACTGTGCAGCCTGCCAAGTGTGGTTGTTTGTTAGAATGGATGCTCTTGAGTTATTTGAACTGTTTTAGGAGGTGAGTTGGACAGCCTGGCCTCAGATTGCTTTTCTTTCAGGTAGTGAAACTTACTTTATGTGCTAACTGTGCAAAGCTACATCTTTGCCTTGAATTAGGAAGGCAACGTGTTAAGAAGGTTGACGTAAAAAAATACAGGGGACCTGAAGTGGTGGCAGTGAGATGGAAGTAGTGAGACTGGTGTTATGAGAAACAAAAGTACCAGCTGGGGACAGATCTTACATACTTGTGGATTCCGGCAAGCAGGATCCAGGACTTCTTAGTCAAGAGGAATGTTAGACCACGGGCTTCTTGCCCCTCCTCTTGCTTTCTAGGCTGTATTTATGACCTCTTTTTGTGTGTGATGAGAATGTAGGTTAGTCTTTTAGAAGACAGAAACTTACTCTAATTGAATACCTGAAGGTAGCTGTAGGAAGTGACTTGAAATCCTCTGGAACCCTCCAGGGTATGTGGGAAAGGGTCTTTGCGGCTTCAGTGCACTGCACTCACTTTCTCTCTCTTGATTTTCACAGAGGTACTTGAATCCTTCAGCCATTCCTTCTGCATCTCCATCTCTAGCCTTGAAACCACTTGACCTGCCTTGCTAGTCAGGTCTTTTGGTTTGAACCTTCAAACCTAATTCATCCTAAATGAGGTAATGCCTTTGAGTACACTTTTAATAAATAGTGCTGCATTATAGGGGCCAGCCAGATCCTCCTGGTGCCAGGGAGGCTGTTGCATATCCAGTACCGCCTGCTCTTTACCATGTGAGGCCGTGGGCCTGTTCCCAGGTAGCAGGTCCCTGTAATGGTGTCATGGGTCAGCCCTGGCTTTGCCTTAGGTTGGGTGTGAGCTCCACCTGGCCACTTCCCTGTGGCTTGACCTTGGTGAACCTTGTCCTCTGTTTCCCATTTCTAAAAAGGGGATAGTAGTGTCTGCCTTAAATGGCTGAGTTGGGAGTGAGATAATAAATGCAAGTGGCATAGCACAGCACCTAGTATGTGTACCTGCTCAATAAATTGGAGTTCAGTGAGTGTACCATCATGACTTTAGCAGATGAGGCAGAGCCCCAAAGCATTAATGACTGTTCTGCTTCTCATGTGTGGAGCACCTCTATGTTTGTGGGACAAACCATCACTGTCTCTGCCCCTTGGAACCACAACCTTGTTCCCACATTTCAGATGGAAGAAGGTGAAGTCCCTATAGAGGGTGATACTTGCCAGAGTCACCTTGCTGATTTTTCTACATCTGGGACTGGGCCCCAACCTTTCCGATTTCAGACTATGAATGTTTTTCCCACCAGCCTTTGTGCCTCCCTGGTGATACAGAATAGCTAGGTTGGTGGTGCCTCATCAGGGCAAAGGAGACACAGCCCCTTTTCCTGATCCTGAGCTTGCTGAACCCCACATTCTGATTTTCAGGGTCAGCCCTTCCATTTGTAAGATGTTTGCCAGGCAGATTCTCATGGGGTCCTGCCTTTGAGAACCCAGAG
Organism: Orcinus orca; assembly: GCF_937001465.1. Classification (NCBI taxonomy): domain Eukaryota; kingdom Metazoa; phylum Chordata; class Mammalia; order Artiodactyla; family Delphinidae; genus Orcinus; species Orcinus orca. The sequence goes on along the minus strand of NC_064561.1, from coordinate 10,764,748 downwards.
GCGCCCCTGTACCTCTGGCTTTATCACTGAGTGGACTCTGCTCAGGGATGAGAAGTAGGTTGCTTGATGGTGCTTGCAGTGGCAAACAGGAGAGTTTGTTCCCGAATCCTATCCTCCTTCCGCACTTACAGCTCTCTAGCCAGTTTGGGAATTTGACAGATCTGACTACAGCTTACCACTCTTCAGCATTGGGCAGGTTTTCTGGCCACCTGGCCTCAGCTTTCCCATCCATAGACAGGGACTGTATCTTAATCTCATGGGATGGCTGTGAGGGCAATTGGGAAATGTTTAAAAGTAGTCAGGGATATCCTAGCCCTTGATCCTCCATTTACCTCTGAGACAGAAATCCTTCTCTGGGGAAATTCCCTGGCAGTCTAGTGGTTAGGACTCCTAGCTTCCACTGCAGGGGGCACAGTTCTAACCCTGGTCGAGGAACTAAGATCCCGCGTGTCTCTAGGTGGGGCCAAAAAAAAAGAAAAGTAACCAAAAAACAAAATGCTTCTCTGCCCAGAGGACAGCTACGTGATGATCCCCCTGGGTCTTAACATCTCAGTTATCACGCACAATGAAACACTCAGATTGAGGAGCTAGATTTTCTTTATAACAAAATTCCACCACAACCTAACAATTTGGAGGTCTTCAGAACTTATTGTAAGGAGATCTCACCTAAAAGGTCAGTCAGGTTATCCGGAAGGGAAGTGAAAAAACCTTGTGGTCTTAAATCTGCATATAATCCCAATATAACATTTCCTACAATCGCAGTTGTTCTGTGCAATTAGCCTTTGAGTCAGTAGCTGTTAAACTTGACTCAACACATTCTTACCTTAGAGGCAGCTGCTCACCATGACCTTGGAGGTGAGCAGGTTTCAGGCCAGTATCTTCGTCACTTGAGTTTCCATTTGGTGGACTTTGTGGCAGTGACAGCATATTTTTAGCTTTCTTGTGTGTTTTGGGCAGGCTCACTCTGCCAGCCAGTTCTGAAAACTTTGCTGCTACAATCTTCATTCATCCACGGAGGAAACACATTTTTTTCGCAATTGCTCAGTGGTGTGGGGAAAGTAGGAGCATGGCAAACTGAATCCTTGGTTTGAAGGTGTTGATTGAATTGGTTGAGTCACTCCAGACCTGTGATATTCTCAGGACTTGCATATCATTGACAACACCTGAACCTCATTTTGTCTTCTCTCCTGCATGTAAAGGGTTAATGCCCACCCCCTTCAATGGTGGGCAGTTCTTTCAGCGGATTCTGGAGTCAGATCCCTCCCTGGGACTCTCTTACACCCACCGGAACCTGGGGAGATTTCGAGGGTTTGATTAGTATTTTCACACTTTTGTTTGATTAGCTGACCTTCTCAGCAGTTTGTATGTTGGTCATCTGTCTCTTGCCTCTCTCTGCAAACCTTTAAAGTTTTTATTGTTGAGGCTTTTTGTTTGTTTCAACCTTACAAGTGACATTTCCCGATGCCAAAGACTGGGGAGGTGGTGGGAGCCTCAGGTGTCAGTAGTAGGCATTTGAAGTTTTTGAAGTTTGCTTTTGAAGTTTTCTTGGTTAAGGATATTAAGGGACTGAGTCTGGATTAAAATGTAATTGTAGCCTTACTGTCAATTTATATTTGTCAGGCAGAGCATTAGAAATGTAACTATTTTTGGTCCTTGGGCAGCAGACAAATGTAACATTCACCTGGGACTAGCTTGCTTCTGTGTGCTGTTTTGCTGAACCCAGCAGGCAGCATACAGACTTCCAGATGAACAGGACAGCCCTTGATGTTGCAAACTGGAAACTGAGGCCTGAGAGGAGGAGTGGCCTGCCCTGGGTTGACTTGCAGAAGACAGAACATAGATCTCTGTTCCCTTCTAGTGCTTCCTGGTCTGATCTCTGTTATCCTTATTTCTTTATGGCCTGGTTAGTTTAGAATTTTTTGTTTTGTTTTAGGTTTCTCTTTTATTTATGTAGTGTAGGTCCATTGGCAGGTTTCCTTCCTCAGGGCTTTGTTTTTTGAGGTCATCATGGTATCTCTGGTGTGAGGATGGGACAGGACACAGGGAAGAAGAACTCAGGGCTGATTCTGGAGTCTCAGGGCTGCCTTCAAAACAAAACAAAACAAAACAAAAACTCTAGCTGTGTTTCCTGTTCTGGAATTGAGTGGTTGATGGCTTTCAATTTTAAGAGCATTAAACTGCTTTTCCCCATCTATTAATAAAAAGTAATGACACTTATTATTTAGTCATCCTTCGGGTGATCCATTTTGGGTGTCCATTTCAAGATTCAAAAAAGCTAGCCATCAGATCCTGTACGAGGCTCTGATGATCAGCTGTGCTAGTCTGGGGCAAGAGTGAAGGACCTTAACACTCAGATAAGGATGAGTCTAGGACAGCACAAGCTGGCTGCTAAAAAGCTTCGAGGGAGGTTATTTTTTGCATATCCTTTATATGTGGGGAAGTCCATTCTGCCTGCTGAAGTAGTCTTTAAACCATTTCATAGGAGAACTGGTTAGAGGGATTGATCATGTTCTTGGAAGAGAGAAGATTGGGTGGGGGGGGTGACGAGGGGTTCCAGGAGACCCATTGGTGAGTTGGGATCTCAGCTCAGGATTGGACAGTTGGCCTTTCCTGCTGTTGGTGCCATCAGGTACCCACTCACCCACCTCAGGGAGGATGGAAGGGGTTCCTCTTACTTTCCAGAGATAAGATCAGGTGACCCTGACACAAAAGGCAGCAAGAGTGGACAGGTCGCCACCTGGGAAGGTACTTAGCATTGGGTGAGCAGGTGAGAAACATGCACCTTCTGTGAAGTTTAAGATGGTGGGAGCATGCCCACTTCGTTACCTTGGTTTATTGCAGAAGGGAGAAAGTAACTTAAATTGCTTAGAAAAATTAGGGTCACTTTGAATCAGTTTAACCAGTCTTCTAAGTCTATGAACTAGGGTTGGCTAATTTTTCTTTTAAGTTATTTTAAAAAGTTAACCCATTGACGTAGAAGAGCCTAAGCTACTCCAGTAGGTGGCCTATGGAGTGAAATGCAGTACAGGTGTCTCAGGCCCTGAGATAGTGGGTCTTCGGTTTTAGGGGTGCTGAGTATGAGCAAAGGTGAGGTGAGCTGGGCCCTAGAGAAGGGTGGTCTGAGATCGTGTTTACTGCCTGGGAGAAGGTGGGCATTGGTGAGACCCAGGGCACAGCCGGTGACCCTGGATGACCACTTTCTGCTTCGCTAGGAGAACGTAGTGTGTTGAGGTGTGGCGGTCCTGTGTGACCATCAGGGCTCAGGACCCTCATGAACAGGAGGCACGTGTCTTTGACCCTGACAGATCTCGGCTGGCTCTGGGGGCTGGGTGCGGAACTTGATTTGTCCTTGTGTCTCTTCCTCCCCTAAGAAATAGTGCTTTGTGTTAGATGAAAGTGTGATAAATAATGGGTAAAAGAATAAAATATCTGAGGGACTGTCTTGTATATACGAGTTTGTTCTGCTCTGTTCCCAAGAGTGAAGTAGTGATGGATAGGTAGAAATTAGAAGGACGTGGCCCTTAACTTAGCCTGAAAAAGAGCTTTGTAGCAATTAGAGGGACCAGGAAGAGGCTCCATGTGATTCCTGTGCCCCAGGAGCTGGCTGGTAATCAGCATTTTTTTTTTTTTTTTTTGATGTGGACCATTTTTAACGTCTGTATTCGATTTGTTACAATATTGCTTCTGTTTTATGTTTTGGTTTTTTGGCCCTGAGGTATGTGGGATCTTAGCTCCCTGACCAGGGATCGAACCCACACCCCCTGCATTGGAAGGCGAAGTCAACCACTGGGCCACCAGGGAAGTCCCGGTAATCAGCATTTTCTGGATTCTGAGAATTTTCCAGCTTGAGGTTTTGGACACTTTTCCAAACAGACCTAGGGCGATTAAGACACTTCTCTGAAACATCACATGAATTTTTCCAACAGCTGCGGCTTCCTAGTTTGAGAATGTTTCCCTGTTTCATGCATTGCTCAAATGTTTCCAAATCCTGACTCTTCTTGTAGAGTTCAGGGGAGAAGACAGGTGGGTGTCTTACCCAATGACAATACTGGTTTTGAGAGTAGGGAGAGGGGTTGTGGACACAGGAAGGAAAAGGGCCGTGGGGACCTGGCACTTGGAAAAAAAATGACTTGGGTCTGAGAGTGACATCTGCCTGATGATGACCAAGACACCATCAGGGTCCTGATTTTGAGGTCATGGGTGGGAGTGAGGAATCAGGTGAGTTGGGTGAGGGCAGCAGCCTGGTGCCTCATATGCAGAGCTGGGAGGGCCAGCACATGCCCTGGCCACCACCCACCTTAGGAAACGCTCCCACAGGGCCTGGGCTGTCCCCCAGCTCCATGTCCCTTGGCCATGTGTCTTCTGCTGTCCTTGCACTCTCCTTGCTGTCTGTGGTCAGAGGACCTGTCTCCTTCCCGATGGTCTGTGTCTGCTCTGTTCCCTACCTCATGCGTGAGTGCTGTGCTGTTCTGATGGAAGGAAAGAAGATAATTCTGCACATCTGTTCCTTGCCAGGGACCCCCTGGTCTGCTCTGTGGAGTGCTAAGAGTGGTTGGCTTGTGTGTACATCTCACACAATGGAAAAGAAGATGAAGAGGTCCTAGTTTATGACCTAGGCTGGCAGTGTTTTTTTTTTCCCTTAGTTTTTTGCTGCGCCCCGCAGCATGAGGGATCTTCATTTCCAACCAGCATCGAACCCATGCCCCCGACAGTGAAAGTGCAGAGTCTTAACCACTGGACTACCAGGGAAGTCCCTGGTAGTGTTGATCAAGTCCTTTAAGCCCCTTCCCTTGACTTGTATGTACCCTGGCATGTAGGGGCTCAGAAATATGTGCTTCGTCAACCTCTGAGGGTTTTAGTGCCTTTTGCAGAAGGTGAAGATGCACACGAGTTATTGAATTTGCTGTATGGTCCATGGAATGAGGGTTTGCACAACAAGGCTCATTCCTCCAGGAGGTTTCTAGCAATTCAGTAAAGGGCTAAGTTAGTGTGCTCTTGTAAGAGGGAATCGAGGGTGTGCTCATCTTTGCTTTAGGAAGTCTTCCCATAGCCTTGGGAAGGATCCAGCCTTAGGATGGCCTTAAGAGTCCGACTTCCCTCGAAGGTGTGGTGGTTCAGATTTGAGCCTGGGTCTGGGAGATGGCTGACCTGCATCTGGATCCCCATTTAACTTCTTAATCCTGTGACCCTGGCCAATCACCTTGACTTATCTTAGCCTCTGTTTTTTTCACCTGTCAAGTGTGGGCATCAATGGCAGTCCCCTGTGTGAAGTGTGGGTGACAGTGACAGTCTCCCAGTGTGAAGTGTGGTTAGTGTTGGTAGTACCTCATTCTGTGGTTATGAGGATTAAATGAAATCAGGTATGTAAAGTACTGGCACCATGCCTGGCACCAAATAAAGAATTTAATAATCATTATCCACTGTTGTACTTTTCTTTTCCTCCTTTAGTAACAAAATCTCTTGTCAACGTGTTAAAGGTGATTCTTTGGATGTTCCTGCCTTTGTCAGCAGTGAGCTTTTTTTTCTGCAGCAGTTTGAATCTGTGTGCCCAGTGGTAGCTTTCTCAGTGGAGAATCAGGCCCTCCCCTTTCTGTGCCACCAAAGTCCGATGAACACTGATGAGTCCTGGACCATGGGGGACAGTGGAGCCCCCACTCTAGCAGTAGTGTGACTGGGGTCTTGGGGACAGACCTGCAGTGCCTGGGGCTCAGGCTGGATCTTGGTGCTGGATGGTTAGGTAGGACCTAGGTCTGTGTTAGGTGGCTGGTGACAGAGCATGGCAGTGGGATAGGCCTCGGAGGAGGACAGAGGGTCCCTGCAAGGCTGGCCCAATAAAGGTGAGGTGAGTGAACACCCCTACCCTTGCCCCTGTGGCACTACTCCTCCTCTCTCCTCCTTGCCCCTTTTGATCTGGGAGGGCTAGGGCTGGGACTCGAGGCGACTTCCCAGGGGATTTCGTGCTTTGGGTTGGGTTGTATTGGCAGGACTGTGCTTTGAGAATATTGGAATGAGGTGGACTTTGTGGGCTACTTGGGAGCCTGACCCTACTTAGGACAGTGTTTCTCTGGCATGTGTGGTCTACGTTCTCAACAACTGACAGCTTAGAAGTATACCTTTGCCTGGAAGGTAAAGTGTGTGCTGGCCTCGTGTGTGCCCATGTGGTGTCCTGTATATATTGGTTTTGTGTGCACCCTTGTGTGTGCTTGTGCACATGTGCTTATGCACGTGTGTGATGGCTCTATATGTGCTTGTGCGTGTGTGTATGTGTGCAAATGGAGGAAAGACATTTCAGTCCGTGTTGGACATGGGCTTCATGTGGCAGAGTCCTGCCTTTTGTGGGGTCCCCGGCCCACTCTGGGGTGAGTCTCAGGTAGAAACAAAGTCCCACTGAGGGCACAGCCCACAGGTTTCTTTGGGCTTCTTATTTTAAGTCAGAGATTCACATGACGTTCGCATTGTACCTCATAGCGCATCAGGTTTAGTAGTAAAATCTACTACCAGCAAGGAAATCTCCAACTTGCAGCGGAAGCCAAAACAAAGTGTATTTCAAAATTCTGGTGTCCTTGCCGTTGCACCCCAGGAAGCAGGCCTTTCACTCTTCTAAAGCTTTGGTAGGGCCCGGGGATTTGGTCTTTGCTGCCTCTCTCCTCCAGTAGCGGGCTTCTCTATGTGTCTGACTCTCTAGCACGGTTTCCTTCCTGCTTGCTCCCTAGATGCTGGCTCTTTGGCTGAGTCAAGCAGAACTCTTCCCAGCCAGCAAGGCCCTGTGTCTGCCCAGCACCTCTTCTCCCCAGTGGGCCTTCTGTGAGGATAGAGTGATGGGAAGTGTCTGTGCAAGGTGCTGGGAAGCTCTGATGGCCTAGAGAAGCCTGGTGTAGCCCACCCTCCCCTCTTCCCTACCTCCTCTGAGACCTTGGGAAGGCTCTGCTTCTTCCATCTTGGGCTCATTTTACCTTATAAGGGCTGGGGGCAGTGAGGACAGTCCGATGGTTCTCTGAAACACCCTCCCTGAGGAGCCCCTCTGTTCCTGACCTCCTCTGATCATACTTTTATCGTTGGGTACATTGTCAGGAAGATGTGGTGTCTGTTCATGTCATTTCTCAATTTGTTCTTTTTTTTTTTTTTTAATATTTATTTATTTATTTGGCTGCACCGGGTCTTAGTTGAGGCACATGGGATCTTCGTCGCGGCATACAGGATCTTTTTTTAGTTGGGGCATGCGAACTCTTAGTTGCGGCATGTGGTATCTAGTTCCCTGACCAGGGATCGAACCTGGGCCCCCTACATTGGGAACGTGGAGTCTTAGCCACTGAATCACCACGGAAGTCCCTCTTAATTTGTTCTTAATTGGCTTATGTAGTGTAAGCCACAATTTACTGATAAATGTTGCCATCGTTGTAGTTTCTTCCTTGGAACTTTGCAGCATTTTAATCACTCATGCAGTTTTTGTGATCCTTGTGATACATCATGAGAGTTTGTGGCAATGATGAAGTGTCTGGGGCTGGGAACTGGCTTGTTGGCCTGGACCTTGCCATGAGGCCTCGGGACTCCTGGGCTGAACACGTGGCCTCAGTCACGGCCATCAGTGCTGTGATGTGGTTGTTGGATGGCTCCAGCCACGTGTCAGAAGTTACTAGATGGTTTTGACTGTTTGACCTGGTTCCTGACAGATAGAGAAACTGAATTCTGCCTCTTAGGAAAGCTTGGTTGCTCAGATGGTTGTAGCTTGTTTTGTATTTGAAGACCCAGCATCAGACTGGATTTCCAGAATTCTACCAAGGCCACCCTTCTGTCCAAAACTCAGCTAGGGGGCATCTGGAGGTTTGTGTGTGAACAATGCTGACCTTGCCGCCTGCCTGGGTACTCACTAGCTGCTCTGGATTTGGATCTAGGCGGACCCTTTGGTGTTCTGGAAAGTACCACCTTACATAGACCTCAGTCACTTGTTCTCAGTCTCCTGTTGCCTGCCTGGAGGATGGGACCCTTCATGAGGATCAAGGTGGCAGAGGCCAGCTGAGGCTCCAGGTCCGTCCAGCAGTAGTGGGACAGCTGGTGGGTGCTTTCCTTGGTAGTGAGCAGACAGTAGCCCTGCCTCCCAGGAAGTGCCCAAGTGCCACAGGGGCCCTTCTGGGCAGGGGTGAGGGGATGGGGGAGTAGGGGAGTGCGTTTTAGAGGTGAAAACTGGAGGTCCTCTCCTGGACTGTGTGGTCTGCCAAGTTTACATTTCTTTTTTTTTTTCCTTAATTTATTTATTTTATTTTTGGCTGTGTTGGGTCTTCGTTGCTGTGCACGGGCTTTCTCTAGTTGCGGCGAGCGAGGGCTACGCGTGGGATTCTCATTGCAGTGGTTTCTCTTGTTGTGGAGCACGGGGTCTAGGCACGCGGGCTTCAGTAGTTGTGGCACTCAGGCTCAGTAGTTGTGGCTCGCAGGCTCTAGAGTGCAGGCTCAGTAGCTGTGGCACATGGACTTAGTTGCTCCTTGGCATGTGGGATCTTCCCGGACCAGGGCTCGAACCCATGTCCCCTGCATTGGCAGGCAGATTCTTAACCACTGCACCACCAGAGAAGTCCCCCTAGTTTACATTTCTTTGGTGATATTTCTGCCATCCTACCTGCTGCTACCTGACCAAAATAGTCTTATCTTGGACCTTACAGGGATAAGCTTTGTGAACTACTTTTAGATTTTGTTTGGATTTCAAGACCATGAAGTTTTTTCCTTTAGGCCCAGGTAGGTCTTCATTTATATACAGTGGGGCCAGCACACAACACTGCTCCCTCCATGCTCCTGAACAGGTTTTCCCTTCTCTATTCCAGTTCTGGAAAGTGAGATACCGGTTCTTAAACTTGTGGGGAGCACCTGCCCTAGTTACCAGCTTGCGCCAGATTGCTGCTTGTTCACCAAGACTGCCTGTTTGAAGATGGCCGGTGAGGAAGTATAAACTCTGGGCTCAGCCTATGGCCTTCATGTTGCTCCTCAGAGAGACTTGGGGTGATGTGCAGGTCTTTGCCCTGTCCGTGAATATGCAGGTCATGGTTGGTGCCCGTGTCATCACAGAGTTGGGGTCTGTCTTTACGGCATAGAGAAGGTGCTCAGCTGGTGGCTTTGCTTCTGCTTTCTCAGCACACACAGGCCCACGGCCACAGGACCTGGGTTGAGGCAGCACATGGCGCCTGTGGCCAGGGCCGGGACCCCTCAGAGTCAGTGGAGGACACCTAGTCCTCCACTTGGTGAAAAAAGGATTCTTGCTTTTCCGGGAGATTGTGTGATAAATAAGGTGTTGCTTCTTTAAAAACAAACTCAAGAAAAGTTGCCACAAGAATGGAATGGCTGGAGGTTTTATTTCTTGACATGAAAATAAATACTGATACAGCTGGTTGACATGCTTTGTGACGTGGAGGCCACCTGGATGGTGCCTTCTTGGCAGTGAGGCCCGCTGCTTTGGGAACCTCCTGTTCAGGCCACCTGCTGTAATGGAGATCTTCTGTGGTTGGGGCTTTTTGTGATCCTCACTCTCAAATTTTTCTGTTCCGAGTGGTCCTGGAGACTCAGTTACCTCCTCAGCCTCCCCCTTGTTAGTCGTCCCAGGAGGACACTATATTTTGCAGTCACAGGCCACACAGGGACATGTCTGTTTGGAAAGGAGACTGCCTGTTTGCCCAAGCCAAACTAGGTGGGGAAGCCCAGAAAATCATTTTTGCCCTTCTTATTCTGGAGCAGTTAACCAAAGTGATAATTGAGGTGCTATGGGCGTTTCTATCTGAAATTATTGGTAATGAACCAAATGTCCTCCTCCTGTTGGAGTTGGGTACCTCATGTGGGGTCATTTGGTGTCACTGTTTTCCCACATAGCATCCATGGACTTGGCCAGTGTGGTGACTGACTCCCCTGGGCCTGGCTTTGTGTCAGCCTCACAAGATAAGTGGGTTTGGTACTCAGACCTTGAGAAGGGGATGCAGTGTTTTCCTCTTCAGTGACATTGATTGCTGAGTGCATTGTTGGGGCTAGTTGTCTGTGTCTCTGTTGTCTTTTGAGTTTGACGTGAGTTTGACGTGAGTTTGACGTGTCTGGAACTCAGGGCTCACACCGCCAGTGGGCCTGCGTAAGGGTTTCTGAGTCTGGCTCAGGTGCTCCAAGGAATAGGTTTGGGTTGTGCTGTGATATCTCTGGCTTCCACATATAGGAAAAGATTGTGCCCAAGACGAGTTAGTTATCTTTATCGTTCATCTAACAGGGGTTTCTTGACTCCCTTGGTTCATGGCTGTGGGATGGGGCTGGAATAGGTGTGTCCTGGGGAGACAGAGTGCTCTGGGAGGCAAGAACTGGGGTGATGAGACTTGGCATACTTGAAGTCCATCTGAGGTATAACATTAGATGCTGCTTTCATCTCACTATTGTAAGTCTTTCCAGTATCTTTTTGTGCAATTTATTTGGGGAGTGGAGGGAAGGACTGGTTGATAGTAGAACATGTCAGGGACATGGCTGGTCTGGGAAACAGGGTTCTAGAGCCATGCTTTTTGGCTGTGGGTGTACCAGACCCATGGGCCTTGTTCTGTACACACTAAGGCCTCGAAAGGTTAAAATGATTTGTTGTTCTACCTCAAAGAGACATTGTACTGAGTGAAATACGCCAGACAGAAAAGGACAAATACTGCATGATTCTATTTATATGAGGCACCTAGAGTAGTCAGATTCATAGAGACAGAAAGTAGGATGGTGGTTGCCTGGATGGGCATGGGAGGGAGGGAAAAATGGGTAGTTAGTGGGTAGTTAGTTAATGGGGACAGAGTTTCAGTTTTGCAAGGTGAAAAAGTTCTGGAGATGGATGATGGTGATGGCTGTACAACAGTGTGAATGTACTTAATGGCACTGAACTGTACACTTAAAAATGACTAAGGCCAAAATATGATTAAGACAGTAAATTTTATGTTATGTGTATTTTAGCACAGTAAAAAAAAAAGGAAAAAAACCCAGAACCTTTCTGAATTCAGAAATAGCCTGCATCCTTATGAGAGCATGCATGCATTTTTAAAAATAAATTTATTTATTTATTTTTGGCTGCATTGGGTCTTTGTTGCTGCACGCGGGCTTCTCATTGTGGTGGCTTCTTTTGTTGCGGAGCACAGGCTCTAGACGCGTGGGCTGCACTAGTTGTGGCATGCAGGCTCAGCAGTTGTGGCCCACAGGCTCTAGAGCACAGGCTCAGTGGTTGTGGTGCATGGGTTTAGTTGCTCCGCGGCATGTGGGATCCTCCCTGACCAGGGATTGAACCCGTGTCCCCTGCATTGGCAGGTGGACTCCCAAGCACTGCGCCACCAGGGAAGCCCGGCAGGAGGATTCTTAACCACTGCATGACCAGGGAAGCCTAGAGCATGCATTTTTATCCTCCAAGAGTTAGCTTAGGGAGAAATGAACAGAGACACTCACATTTTGATGGTCTACCTTATGCCAGATACTAGGGGCTTTAAAAAAAAAAAAAAGATATACATGGTTCTAGAAGGCTCATTTTAACATCATCTTGGGAGCGTGATTCCATGGGTGTTCTTTGGTCCCTAGAGCGGTGGGGCCTGGATGCACTTCCTCCCCTCAGTAGAGTCACACAGAACTAGAGTCTGCAGGAGATTTAGGAGGACAGTCCAGGAACATTTGAGATCTTCTCTCCTCCAGTGCTCAGCACAGAGACTGAAGGTGTTCCTTGGTTTTCTGTGGCTCTTTGTTAGAGAATTCCCTTAGTGTGGCACATATTGATGTGTATGCACAGAAGGGGAGACTCTAGTTCGTAGTTACTCGTTACTAACACAGAAGTTATTTCCTCTTTTGTTCTTGTGACATTTTCTTCAAGGTATCCTTTAATATTGTAATGCCCTAATGCTAGACATTTCAAACACCTACCAAAGTCTCAGACTTGTCTAGATGTGAACATTTGATCCCTGGGCTTTTTAAAATTTTATTTATTTTTTTTATTGTTTTATTTTATTTATTATTATTTTTGGCTGTGTTGGGTCAGTTGTGGCACGTGGGATCTTTGATGAGGCATGCAGGATCTTTCGTTGCAGTACGCGTGCTTCTCTCTAGTTGTGGCGTGCAGGTTTTCTCTTCTCTAGTTGTTGTGCGTTGGCTCTATAGTTTGAGGCATGTGGGCTCTGTTGTTGAGGCGCACGAGCTCAGTAGTTGTGGCGCACAGGCTTAGTTGCCCTGTGGGATCTTAGTTCGCTGACCAGGGATCAAACCCGCGTTCCCTGCATTGGAGGGCGGATTCTTTACCACTGGGCCACCAGGCAAGTTCCTGATCCCTGGGCATTTTAAGTATGGGGGTTTATCTGAAGTTCTGAACTGCCGCGTGGACTGCCTGGGCAGCTGCTAGGGATCGAGGGTGGAAACACTGAAAGGAACCTTGTTATAAGGAATCAAAATATTTTGAGGAACAACATTAATCATAGTACTCAAAGTAAGAACTAGTTGCTTCTCTTTGAGAGCCTGCCTGGAGCCAGGGCCTGCCACTTGGTCCTCAGGATGGTCTTGAGTCCTAAGGGGCTAGGTGGGCTCCCAGGGGCGCAGTTGGATTTGGTCCCAGGCTGGATGGACTGTTTAATTATCAGGAGGGTCGTGGCTGGGCAGCTAGCTGTATGATTCATCAGTAGGATTCTGTTCATTATCATCAGGATGGTCTGGTAGTGTGAAAGGGAGGGATGCTCAGAAGAAAGGAGGGTCGTGCTGGAGTCAAGCCTTCGAGAGGGCAGGGCCTTCTGTTGGAAGGATTGTTGATGGGTTTTTTAGGGAGGGATATGGAATCTTGGCAATAGAAATGGGGAGGGGAGTGCAGGGTGTGGGTGAATGGGTGCTGGGGTAGGTCACACTTCTTAGTGGTGATAGGGGAGGCCCTTCCAGACACAAGGCCATTGAGGCCTAAGGGAATCTCCAGGCGCCTTTCTCCAAACAGCCATGTGAGGGAGTTGGGGAGAGCTCCCCCCACTCCAAGAAGCTCTGGGCTCTGCAGGGGCTGTGGCGACGCTGTGGCCTTGCCTATCTCCATATTGTTTCTTCCTGATGTTATATTTATATTGTTATGTTTTTGCATCAGGTTGGTGGTGAAAACATAGTGGTTGAGTATTTATAACTCACAGAGGATGCCATTTTGTCATTTCTTCTCCATGCCTCCTTGGGCCTTGGATAAGGAGATGAGCAAGCGCCCTTTCTCTTGTGGAGTGTAGAGCGTTTGGGGGAGAGAACCTAGTGGGATGCTTGATGTCAGATGTCAAGATCAGCCGTGCCACGTGATGGGGCTGTAGTCCTCGGGGATGGAAGCAAGGAGAGGGTGCCTGAGTAACACATGTTTTGAGTTTGAAAGGTGAGTGGGGGGAAGGAAGGACTTTCATGGCAGTGACAACAGCATGTGCAAAGGCCCAGTGGTGGAGGAAGGCAGATATGGTGGGTAAGATGAATCGAAACAAGGCCTGTGTGGTTGGAGCCAGGAGCATGGTGTGTGTACACGTACTATGTGAGTCCCAGATGACTTCATAGGGTCACCTGCGCCTAAACAGTCAGGGCCTTAAAGGCTGTGGTGAGGTGTTGGGGGGTTTTAACGAGCTTTAGGAACAGCTGCATTGGCATAGTGTGGGGAGTGGACAGTCTGTCTCTTGGTGAGGCCGTGGTTACTGTGGCTGAGGGAGGAGAGTCAGGGGCAGACCGGGGGTCTGGAGGCACATACTGGTTGTTACCCTGGTAGATGCTTTGGCTTGACAGTGGAGACCGGCCAGCTCTGGTTGCCAAGGATAGGCTTGTGCAGCTGGCCTCACTGTCGGCTCCTTGGCCCTCATGGGGTTGGTTCTTTGCCTCTCGAGTCTGCCTAGTCATGCTCTCCCTCACTCTGTGGGGATATAGGGTTAATGAGGCTCTTTGCTTTGGGGAGAGCAGGTACTGCTTGGTCCCCTGGGGCTGACGTGGAGCTGAAGCACCCCCTTGCTGTGCCTCTGCCTTGACTTCTTGTCTCAGGCATGCTGCTCTGCCTGAGTCATCTCTGTCCCTTTAATGCTCAGCAGAGCCTGTTAGGGCCATGGTTCCCTCCTGCTCTCAAGGATCAGGTAGTCAGTATTTTCCACCGTTACTGTCTTTGTCATTACTACTCAGCTCTGCCCTGTAGGTGAAAGCAGCTGGAGACAGTGCAAACTTGAGTGGGCATGGCTGTGTCCCAGGAAAGCCATTCGCCAGAACAGGCCCAGGCAGTAGTTTGCCGACCCTTGGATTAGGGAATTGACTCTGACCCAAGTTAATCTTTCCCTAACCAGCCAGCGCATGTTGGAGCAGTGTGACCTCTGGGCTTCCTTGAGATGATCCACTGTTGCCCTGCCTCAGTTTCTCCCTTTCTCATAGAGCTAGCTGGGGACTTCCTCTCCTTGACAGTTAGCAGTACAGTCGCTAAGACTGTTGGCAGAGAGGGTCTGGGTGGGGTGCTCATTTTGTGTGGAACAAGTGGACTTTGTGGACCTAGGGGTAGGAGAAGGTGAATAGTATTATTGCTGGGTTTCATCTTGGAGGTTTTTTGGCTTAATATGTTCCCGGGATTGGATTAGAGCCAGAGTGGTAAAACACTGGGCAAGTGTTTGGTGAGTGCAGACGGTGGTAGGAGATCAGAAGTGTGCAGCTTCCATAGGGCCAGGCCTTGGAAGGGATGATGGGGCCCTCTGGGGGGCACCTTGGAGAGCCCAGGCTTCCCCATCAGGTGCCCATGGCCTCTGAGAGCTGTCCCTGGGCTGGCCATGGGCATTGCAGCTGAAGCGTCTCTAAGGAACTGGAGCTCCGTAGACAGCAGCCAGTGTCTGGCAGGAGGCTCCTCCCCTCAAGTTAAAAGGGAGCGGACCTCTCTTGCCTGAGCTGGAGAGGATGAAGTGGCAACAGTGGACTTTTGTTGCCCAAAGTGCAGTGACTTGATTTCATGTAAACCACCAATCACTGCCTCCTTACCAAGTGTGATCTCCCTCAGATTGGGAAATTGTTGTTTGGGTAGGTCGAAGATTCGGGGTGTTGTGTGTGCATGCATGTAAGTGGAGTACCCAGGTGCAGGGTCAAAGCCAAACCATAATGATTTATCAAGGGAGTGGAAGAGTCTCTTACGAGTTGGTAATTGTGTACTTAAGGGTTACTTGATACTGTTTTAAATATATGGGTTGGAAATAAAAACAGTAAAAGCTCTCTAAACCCAGCCAGTGTGGGGTAGATGGCACAGCAACCCAAATGATATACCAGTGGAAAGTGATTACAGTTTATTTTAGAGAAATGCTCCCAATCCTGATGGTGCTAAGTGGTCTCTGCTTGGTTTCTGCTCCTTCGTGAATTTTGCTCTAATTGTATCAAGGGGTTTTTGGGGTGTGAACTCCTCAGATTGGTTCTTTCTCCCTCAATGTTAAACCATCTCTGCTCATTCATTCTATAAATATTTATTGAGCACCGGACACTGTTGGAGGTGCTTGAAATGATATCAGGCACCAGGCAGACACCCTTTTCCTTGTGGCATTTATGTTCTTGCCGGGTGAGAAAGTCCATAGATACAGTAGCTGTGTTGTGTGGAGTTTGAGGAGGGGCCAGGGCTGTGGCAGAGAAAGGGCAGGGTGAGCAGGGTGGGCCTCTTTGAGGGAGACATTTGAGCAGTGACTTGGGGGTACACGGAGGAGATAGCCATGGTGGGGGAGAGTGATGGAGGCAGAGAGCAGCTAGCACAAATGCTAGCACAAAAGCTAGCAACTACTGTTAGAACAGGCTGTGTACAGACGTTTTTGGGAAATTGTGTGAAGCTGAATATGGACTGGGCATTTGTTGACATTTAGAGATTATTGTATGGTAGTTATGTTTTCAAAGGTCATTTTCAACTTGGGATGCAAATTGAAGAATCGATTGTTAAAATTACAAAGTATCGGGGATTTTGTTGAAAACCTTGAAGAACCCCAAGGTGGGAGGGTGCCTGGTGTGTTGGAGGCCAGCATGGCTGGAGGAGGGTGGACATGTCAAGAGAGGATGGGGCTTCACTCTGAGCAATTGCAGGGCCTTTGGAAGGTTTCGAGCTGAGGAATGAAAGCAGGGGGTCCAGTTTGCAGACCTCCGTCGTATTAAGGGAGGATAGTGTGGCAAGTGGAGGTGTGAGAAGTGGTGGGACCCCAGATGTGTTTGACGGCAAAATCAGTAGGATTTCCTGGCAGACTGGATGATGGGTAGTCCTATCAAGAAGGCAAGTGCAGCCAAAAAAAAAAGGGACTTTCTGGCGGTCCAGTGGTTAAGACTTCTCGCTCCCAATGCAGGGGGCACAGGTTTGATCCCTGATCGGGGAACTAAGATCCCGCATGCCTCATGGCGCACACAAAATAGAAAAAAAAAAAGGCAACTCCAGATTTTAATCTGAGCATTTTGAAAGACTGAATTTACCATGAGCTGAGGTGGGGAAAGCTGTGGTGGAGGGTGAAAGTCTGAGGTGACCTTAAAACTTCTTGTATGTTGCATACTGCCCCATGATGCACTGTATGCATTATGATAACAGATTAATGTCACCTTCCTCGCAGGTTAACCCTTCAGGAAAATGTCCAGTGTGTCTTGTGGTCTCACGGAGTTAGGGTACTTGGATCTTTGTTGAAAATCATTTGTCCACGTGTGCATGGTGTATTCTGTTCCATCTGTCTACTTGTCTGTCTTTACGTTCATATCATACTCTCTTGGCTACTGTTAACTTTACATACAGTATGTCTTGAAATCAGGTTAGGTAAGTCTTCCAAATTTGTTTCTCTTTTTCAGTATTTCACTAGTCTAAGTCCTTTGCATTTCCATATAAATTTTGGAATCAGTCTGTTTTTTCCGGCAAAACATGCCTGCAGTTTTTTTTCTTAATAAATAAATTTATTTATTTATTTAATTTTTGGCTGCGTTGGGTCATCGTTGCTGCACACGGGCTTTCTCTAGTTGTGGCGAGCGGGGGCTACTCTTTGATGTGGTGTGCAGGCTTCTCATTGTGGTGGCTTCTCTTGTTGTGGAGCAAGGGCTCTACACGCGCGGGCTTCAGTATTTGTGGCACGTGGGCTCAGCAGTTGTGGCTTGCAGCTCTAGAGCGCAGGCTCAGTGGTTGTGGCACACAGGCTTAGTTGCTCCACGGCATGTGGGATCTTCCCGGACCAGGGCTTGAACCCGTGTCCCCTGCATTGTCAGAGTCTTAACCACTGCACCACCAGGGAAGTCCCATGCTGGCAATTTTTGATTGGGGCTTTGAATCTATGAATCAATTTAGGGGAGAATTGACACCTTCTGACCCATGGAAAAGTCATATCTCTCTGTTTATTTAGGTTTTCTTTCATTTCTCTTAGCGACGTCTTACTGTAGTTTCAGCTTACAGGTCTTGCACATTTTTTTGAAAGATCAGATTTATCCTTAAGTATTTCACATTTATGGTAGTATTAATTGATTTTTTTTTAAGAGCTTTGAGTTTTGGTTGTTTGTTGCCATTTGGAACAAATGGCATGTGGAACAACATTGCCATGTGGAAATACCACTGACTTTTGTATATTGCCCTTGATCCTGAAGAGAGTAGGTGCTTGGAAAAGCCCAGGACCCCTACTTTCTGAGGCTTCCCCCTCCATGGCAGAGAGAGGCCTTGGCTTGGGAGGTAAAAGAACTCTGATCGCAACTTCCCTGGTGGTCCAGTGGGTAAGACTCTGCGCTCCCAATGCAGGGGGCCTGGGTTCGATCCCTGGTCAGGGAATTAGATCCGACACGCATGCTGCAACTAAGAGCCTGCGTGCTGCAGCTAAACGTGCTGCAACGAAGATCCCATGTGCTGCAACTGAGACCCGGTGCAGCCTTACTAACTAAGTAAATATTAAAAAAAAAAAAAGAGAGAGAGAGAGAGAACTAAGATTCATGGCATCTACTGCATTTCCCAGCCTGAATGGGGCCAAAAAGAGTGGCAGAAAGGGCCCCTCTCCCTAGGAGCTAGCCCTGGTGGTGGCTGTAGCCCTGGCCCTCACTGAGGAGGATGCTGTGTGCTCCTTGGTTCCCAAAGGTCTTTGCATAGAGTTCACTGATACTTGCTTATTTTGCAAGTTCTCCTGTGGGAGTGTTTCTCGCCATCCATGAGCTGTGAATTGCTGTGAACCCAGCTTAAAAATAAAGTTTTCATATCAGAGCAAGCTCCTGATAGTCATGTGGGTGCAAAGAATGACAACAGAGGTGATATTGACAATATTTGGCAAGCTACAACTGACAACTGCCTGGGAGTTTTGAGATTTGGCTGGTTCACTGGGTTCAATCTCTGTGCCCAGAGGCCTGGACATCTGATGTCACAAAGGAGGGGAAGTTCTGGGACCATGCTATCTCTGGGACCTTGGGAGAGTTCCTAAACATTCTTGAGCCTTAGTTTTCCTATCTGTGAAACAGGCAGACTCTTTCTGCCTGGGCAGTGTAAGACCTTTGGAGTTGATCCCTGGGTGAAACTTCTAGTTGCCCTGTGGCGGTGAAGCCGCCTCCATGTGGGAGATGAATTTTGTCTATCCCTGGGCACCTCATGCCCTCAGCTTCTTGAGGGCAAACTCTGCACTGCCGGTAATGGTGGGTGGTTTCCTTGGGGTCTATGTTGGGGAGTGCGCACTGGGGAGGGGAGAGGTCATTTCTGGAGAGGGAGACCTGGGTGGCCCTGGGCAAGTTCCTGAATATCAGACATGTCAGGTCCCTTATGTGTAAAATGAGGGTGATTGTGTAATTTATCCCTAAGATTGTCCTGGGGATTTAAAGAGATACTGAATTGTAGCATAGTACCTGGAACTCACTACTAAACATCTATTAAATGCTAGTATTTCTATTTCTGCTGTTAATGTCATTACCATTATCATCAAAACCTTGAAGTGTTTTCTGTGTGTTCAGTATGTTGGCTTGTGGTTGTGTACCACCTCTTGTCTCCATCCATATTGCTAAAGATGAGATCTGTAGTGTTTGAGATGTTAGTATTTATTGGTTAGTGCACCTTATTGGATCATACATCAGAGACTGATAGAAATTGATTTCCTCAGCTTGCCCTCCCTTGGAAGGTAGCAGACACAGAGCTCTGTTTGAAATGTAGAATTTTGCAATTCCAGGGATTGGAGACATTTAAAACTGTCTGTACATTCCAGAAATTTTCCTTGGAAACTCAGTGTTTCTTCCTCTGTTCTTTGCTTTAGGTTGGCCAGCACGTTGACGGAGTTGCCTTTTGACATAGCTCCCACCATGGCCGGCTGGTAGGACCACCGTCCCATGCCCAGAAGCCAGGTGAGTGTGTAGCATCTAGTATCTGTGGAACGGAGGCACTGACTTACCCAGTAGGCCTTATTCAGGTCCTTGGACATTTGAAACAGAGCACTGCTTTAAAAGCTGATGGCCATCTCCTAGAGGAGAAGGAGGAAGACAGGTACCTCTGGGATTGCACATTGGGCCATCTCCACAGGGCTGCCCAGGCCCTGCCTCCTCCAGGATGGCCGTTTGCTCTCCTGTTGCATCTCAGGGGTCGCTCGTTTGAAAAGGCCAGGCCCAAGTAGGATGAACTGTCCTCCGTGAGCATCAGGGGCAGAGGATAATCCTGGCCAAGTGACCTTTGCCCTCTGGCCATTCCTGTGATTTCCCAATGCTGACAGAAACCGTTAGAATTTATCCTTAACCACCAGTGCTTGGAGCTCATTGCCCTTACCGCACCCCGTGCCTATGGGGAAACTGAGCCATCCCCTACTGCTTATAGGGCTCTCAGGTGGAGACTCTGTCCAGGGCTTTCGGGACCCAGCAAGACAGAGCCCAAAACCCAGGTGGGATTTTGTCTGTTACTGTCAGACCAGTGATGTTTTGGGCCAGGGCTGCCTACCTGGAGAAGAATGTAGGACTGAGAGACGTCTCAGAACACGGAGATAGCTTGGAGACCTCCTGGGTTGGTTAGCTGCTTCCTCTTATAGGCCAGCTGGCTGGTGACTTTCCAAGGGGTGTATGCCCTTCAAACAGTGTCACAGCTGCACAGGGTAAGAACTGGCTGCTGGGCTGAGCAAGGTATGTGACAAGGGTTGGGGGTCGGTTTGTGAGGTTTCAGCTCTTATCTGCATATAGCGAGATGATAGTATGGGCATGGTCAGGTAATCCTGGTGTCAGGAAAACATTTCCAGAATGTTTACCCAGCAAAAACAAACTTTACTGGTATTAAAAAAAAAAAAAAAATTTTTAAATTGAGATAATTTGCATACCATATAATTCACCCATTTGTAGTATACAGTTTAGTGATGTTTTTGTATATTCAGGAGTTGTACAAATATCACGTCTATCTAGTTCCAGAACACTTTCATCACCTTCAAAAGAAAGCCCACACCCATTAGCAGTCCCTCTTCAATCTCCCTTCCTCAGCCCCTGGCAACCACTAATCTACTTTCTATCTCTATGGATTTGCCTGTTCTGGACATTTCATATCAATGGAATCACATAATATCTATGACCTTGTGTGTTTAACTTCTCATACTCAGCAAGTTTTCAGGGTTCATCCACTCTGTAGCATGAGTCAGTGCTTCATCCATTTTTGTGGCTGAGTATATTCCATCAAATGGATAGACCACATTTTGTTTATCCATTCATCTGGGATAGATTTGGGCTATTCCCACCTTTCGGTAATTATGAATAGTGCTGTGAACATTTATGTACACAAATTTGTGTGGACTTGTTTTCACTTCCTTTGGATATATACCTAGGAGTGGAATTTGTTGGGTCATGAGTCTTTAATATTCTGAGGAACTGCCAGACTGTTGTTATTGTGGCTGCACCATTTTACATGCCCCCCCAGCCCTGCCCCAGGCCCCCAGAGCTCTCTGGAGACAAAAAATGACTCAAAGTCTGTGCCGGTTTCCTAGGCTAGTTGAGGATCATCGGTGTTGACAGTGCTCGTTACCTGGTGCTGGTGGCAGCATGCAGTGAGCCAGCCACCTAGAAAGTGGGTTTGGCGCTTGATTGTCAACAGGCTCTCTTTGGACGTTAGTGTTGGAAAATCGTACTTTACGTCTTGACAAGGTCTTACCTGCAGCCCAGAGGGGTGAGTGATCATCCCTTATCCTATAGCCCAGGGCATTGTCTGAAGGCAGTGGGCTGGCTTAGGGTTCTCTGAGGTCCTCGGCTGGGTGACCCCACCTCTGCCGGGCCCTTTGTTAACTAGGAAGTACATAGTCCAAGCAGTAAGTACTTGCTGAGTGAATGAATGAATGAATGAAAGAAAACTGCTCCTTTCCTATCGCAGGGTCAACAAGGAAGACACAGCCAGAGCATTACAAAGCAGTTAGTTTGGTGATTCCGGAGGGAATTTCTGGAAGCCCCCTCAGGTGTTCCCTCTGGCCCTGCCTCTCTGTACCCGGTGAGTGAAGGGGCTTGACGGGAAAGGATGGTCTGTGAATGGTTGTGGCAGATGGTGGTCGATGTCAAACAGGCAAAAACACCCTTGAGCAATTTTATTTTTTGGCTGCGGTGTGGGATCTCAGTTCCCTGACCAGGGGTCGAACCTGGGCTCTTGGCAGTGAGAGCAGAGTCCTAACCCCTGGACCACCAGGAAATTCCCTGAGCAGTTATTTTTAAGAGATGTATAAATATGTCAGCTTGTGTACTTTTTGTTGTGGGTGTAAGTCAGCTCAGCAGATTGATTGATTGTTCCACTTTCAGTTGAACCATGGCCTAAAGTCAGCTGAGGCCTCCCCATTCCTGCTGCCCAGGACTCTGGGCACAGAGGAAGAGCAAGGCAGGAGGAGGACTGGGTCCTGGGGAGTCTTGAGGCGCATACACAGCCCCCACACGATGCCCCCACAGTGTATGTGGCTGTCAGTGTGAATACTGAGGGTCAGGCTGCCTGCTTGGGCTAATGGAATTGGTGTCCACCCTTGAATTTTGCTTGTCGGGTCCTGTTCGTTCAGCAGCTACGTATACTGCTCGCGTGCTGAGAGACTGGCCTTGTGCTTGGTGTTAAGGATCAAAAATGGGTGTGACTTACAGAAAAACAAACAGGAAAAGCAAATGCAGATGACCCTTAACCAAGGCATAAAAGATACTCAGTCTTTTCTGATACTAAGAATAATGCTTTTTGGAGCTTCCCTAAGATATTTCTGACCCTTTGTCCTGAAAGGTGGACACCATTCTCTTGGTGGGAATCACGCAGCATCATATGTTGCTTTTGGAGGTTCACAACTCCTCGGAGGGGGATTTGCTTACCCTTTGCTCCAGCAAGTCCACTTCTAGAAATGTATGCCAAAGATAGACTGTCAAAAATAAGGTTTGTGACAAGACTGTTCATTACAACATTCTGAAGTATAAAACTGGAAATAACTTAGATGTTTGTCATTTGGGCCTGGGACTGATGGGGCTGGATCGCCAGTGGGGTGGAGCCGAGCCCCTGAGCAGAGGAAGGAGGGGTGTCTTCTTGTCATGGTGATGGGATTTCTAGGGTGAAATGAGTAGAAAAAATTATAAGGTGAAAGATAAAGAGATGTACCGCACTCACTTTTATCCCTCATAAGGAACGGTGGGGGTGGGATATAGACATGTGTATTTGTTTATATTTTATTTTATTATTTTTTTTTAATTTATTTTATTTATTTTTTGCTGTGTTGTGTCTTCGTTACTGCGCGGAGGCTTTCTCTCGTTGTGGCGAGTTGTGGCTTTCTCTAGTTGTGGCGAGTGGGGGCTACTCTTCGTTGAGGTGCGCGGGCTTCTCATTGCAGTGGCTTCTCTTGTTGTGGAGCACAGGCTCTAGGCACACAGGCTTCAGTAGTTGTAGCATGCGGGGTCAGTACTTGTGGCATGCGGGCTCAGTAGTTGTGGCACGCGGGCTTAGTTGCTCCGTGGCACGTGGGTTCTTCCCGGACCAGGGCCTCGAACCCTTGTACCCTGCATTGGCAGGTGGATTCTTAAGCACTGCGCCACCAGGGAAGCCCTGTATTTTATTTTTATTTTTCCTTTTTTTGGGGGGGCCATGCCATGTGGCATGCGGGATCTTAGTTCCTCGACCAGAGATCGAACCCAGGCCCTCGGCAGTGAGATTGCAGAGTCCTAACCACTGGACCACCAGGGAATTCCCTAAATCATAGTAGTTTGATTGTAAGATATGAGATATGCCATAAAGGCAAAAATTAGAAAAAAATCTTTAACTGTTTTTAGGAATCATATTTTTGGTTTCAGGTCAACAATGCCCATAGTCTTACTGTTACATATTGTAGGAGGAAACAAGTAATTGATGTCTTTAAGAACCAAAATTGGGAATTCCTTGGTGGTCCACTGGTTAGGACTCCACGCTTCCACTGCTGGAGGCCTGGGTTTGATCCTTGGTTGGGGAACTATGCCTCCCCCCCAAAAAAAAGAACCAAAATTTTTAGGATGAAAGACCTATGCAAATAGAAGATCAAAATACTTAAGTGAAAATGTTTTAATTCTAAATCTGCATTGGGAATGTCCCAGTTGTATAAGATGGTACCAGGGTTGTGTCAGAAGGAATCCCCCCTTCCACCCCACCAAGGGTGGGGCAGGTAAATGTGAATGAGAATTAGTCCCTGAGTTGGAGCCTCAAATGTATTAAAAAAATCCAGTGTTCCTATTGGTGCTCAAAGGAAAGGAAGAAACTCACTGGTGCCCTTTGGAAGGTGTTAGGGAATCAACTCATTTTGAAAATTGGTAGATAGAAGGAAAGAAGCAAGCATTTATCTTGCCTCTACTCTACAGACTGTATTTGCAAGGAACAAAAAAGGGGGTAAGAGCTAGTTTCCTTCGAAGATAGATCAGTGCTGCCAGAATTTTCCAGAATGCTCTACTCGCACTGTCCAGTGTGGTACCTGGAATATCGTGATTGAGGAAGTCAAGTTTTAATTTTATTTGATTTAAATCTTTTTAAATAGCCACATGTGGCTAATGGACCGTGTAGCTGTTAACATTCTGGCTAATTAATATGAAACGATGGGATTATAAATTCATACATTTGCAGGCATCTGATGAAATGGTGGGTCTAGACAGTGGACCTCAGTGGCTTCCAGCCCCCAAGGAAGGGTGCACATGCTTCCAGAGGGATGTGTGCTTGGCTGGACCTCAAAATCTAGTTTTGGGACATTGGGGTTGTGTTACATTATACCACAGGGATGCCAACTGGCAAAACCCAATTGTGGGAAACAGGACAAATGGCCTGATTTCTTCAACATATGATTGAAAAGAAAGTGGCAGGGGAACCTGTAGGTTTCAGCCAAGCGTGACTTCAACAAAGATTGAGGAATGATTGTTTAATTGTTGATGGTGTGATCATGGGATTGTGGTTTTGTGTCCTTGTAGTGATAAACGCTGAACTGTTCATAAATGCATGTTGTATGGCATTTGCTTCTTAGAGGCTAGTGGGCGTGAGGTGTGTGAAAGACCAAGGTGGTCGTCTGACAACCATGGAAGCTGGGTGGTGGGCATGAGCAGTTAATTGTGCTGTTCTCGCTGCTTCTTTGGGTATGTTTGCAATTTTTCCGTAATGAAGTTTGGAAGATGGTGTTTGACCCAGGCATTCCCTCAGGGAGCTTTATGATTCATGTCACCCAGGGCAGGGGAAACACTCGTTTACAAAAGTGAGGATGGTGGCCGCTTGTGGTTAAAATTCAAGCAGAAAACCTTCAGCAGAGATTCTGGAATTGCTGTGAGGGGCTGTGGCCAGTAGTAGCCTGTTAAGCGGGACAACCTCTTGTTAACAGCATTCTCATTTTCTGTAATAACAACCCTTACAGTACCTTCATGGAGCCCTTGAAGAACCTTAGTGATAAAGTGGGCGCTGTTCTCATTTCACAGGTGAGGAAGCTGAGGTGTGCAGAGATGAACCAGGCATTCTGGTTTTGACCTAATGTAGTGTGATGCTGATGGCACCTTCTGTTCTGGGAGCACTCCGCCCACCTCCCCCAGTACCCAGAGTGCATTTTATCACCACAGTGCATCAACACCCTGATGCTGTAATGTCCCATATGTTGTTTTCTGACATAAATTAATATATTATTCATTAGAAATCAATCTCACCTCTATTGGTGTGGTCTGTACATAGCAGCCATAGCCAATTAAGACTGGATAAAGTAGGTAGTTAGCTGGTCTTCAGTATGACTTCGTCTTATAAAAAGCACTGCTTCGCAGATTTGATCCTTATGTGTGATCTAGGGATTACTGCAACTCCCAGTGTGCGAGGGACCTCAGCCCCATGTCTCAGCCTGCTCTGTCCACTGCCTACCCCACACATCTGTGTGTGTCCCCCCAGTGGCCTACTGGAGCTATGCTGCTATGGGTGGGAAGCCTTTTGTTGAAACCCCAGGGGTGTCCCTGGGGCCCAGTTAGCTCCTGCTCCCTGGTAGAAACTAAGCAGGTGTTTGGGTGAATGCGTGAGTGAAATGTCTGTGAGACTGAGGCGTCTGGCACAATCCCAGTGTGAAGCCTGTGACGGACCTGACTTGAATCCATATCTGCGGTGCTGGCCCGTGTGACCCCTGCCATCAGAGGTCTTGCCCTCTCTCCAAGTTGGCTCCCTGTTGGTAAATTGTCCCATTTGTGTCCCACGTGGTCACACTCCCATCTGTACCGTGGGCTTGCTCTGGTCCCCTTGGTTGCTGTGAGAAGCTGACAGTTGTTGCTCGTGGAAGGACTGCATCCCAGTGGACAATGGCTCTTCGATTGTTTGGGATCTTGTTACACAAAGGAGTCTTTCCTTGAGGACCCTGTTCGGTGCTCTTGGGGGTCATAGTAAACCTGCTTTTGCGTTTTAGTAGTTTAGCAGCCGTAGAGGGGTTGTGGCTCTTGAGGTTAAGATTATTTTGTTTTTTGTTTTCCTGCTTAAAAAATAATAAAGTAAAATTCACACATTTAAAGTGTACATTGGCATTTACTACGGTCACAACGTTGTGCAGCCATCACCTCTAGTTCTAGAACATTTTCATCATCCCAAAGTGAAATTTGTATGTATTAGCCTATACTCCTGCATTCCCCTACCTCTGTGCTATCCAGTCCCTAGCAACCATTAATCTATCGATACTTTCTGTCTCTATAGATTCGCGTGGCTCTGGACATCTCAGATAGATGGAATCATATACTGTATGGCCTTCTGTGTCTGGCCTGTCTCACTTAGCATGTTTTCATAGTTCATCTGCATTGTGACATGAATCAGAAATTTATTCCTTTTAAAAAATTTATTTATTTATTTATTTATTTTTGGCTGTGTTGGGTCTTCGTGCTGCGCGCAGGCTTTCTCTAGTTGCGGCGAGTGGGGGCTACTCTTCGTTGCGGTGCGTGGACTTCTCATTGCGGTGGCTTCTCTTGTTGCGGAGCACGGACTCTAGGCGCATGGGCTTCAGTAGTTGTGTCATGCAGGCTCAGTAGTTGTGGCTCGCGGGCTGTAGAGCACAGGCTCAGTAGTTACGGCGCACGGGCTTAGTTGCTCCGTGGCATGTGGGATCTTCCGGGACCAGGGCTCGAACCTGTGTCCCCTGTATTGGCAGGCAGATTCTTAACCATGGTGCCACCAGGGAAGCCCGATTCCTTTTTATGGCTGAAAAATATTTCATTGTATGGATATACGACATTTTGTTTATCCATTCACCCATTGATGAACATTTGGGTTGTTCTTACTTGTTGGCTGTTGTGAATAGTGCTGCTTTTTAACATTTATGTACAAGTTTTTGTTTGAATAAATGCACATCTCTTGGGTATATATCTAGAAGTAGAATTGTTGGGTCATATGGTAATTCTGTATTTAACTTTTTGAGGAACTGCCAGACTGTTTCTCACATTACTGCACCATTTTACCATTTTACATTCCCACCAGCGATATGTGGTGGTTCCAATGTCTCCACATCCTCAACAACGCTTATTTTCCTTTTTTTTTAATAGTCATCCTGGTGGGTGAGAGGTGGTATCTCATTGTGGTTTTGATTTGCATTTCCCTAATGACTAATGATGCTGAACATCTTTTCATGTGCTTATTGGCCATTTGTCTGTCTTTGGAGAAATGTCTTTTCAAGTCTTTTGCCTGTTTTGTTGAATTGGGTTTGTTGCTAAGTTTTAAGAGTTCTTTATATATTCTGACACCAGACCCTTATTAGAGATACGATTTCTAATGTTTTTCCCGCTCTGTTGATCTTTTCACTCTCTTTTGCACAGAAGAATTTAGTTTTGATGAAGTCTAATTTATCTTTTTTCTTTTGTTGATATTGAGCTTTTGGTGTCATATCTAAGAATCTCTTGGCAAATCGAAGGTCATGATTCACCCTTACATACTCTTCTAAGAGTTTTGTAGGTTTAGCTTTTAGTATTTAGGTCTTTGACCCATTTTGAGTTGATTGTCATATATGGTATGAAGTAAGGGTTTTGTTTGGTTTTGATCATTATGTTTTCTATTGACATGAAGACTTTTTGGCTTATGTAACGAGGAAGGGGAGTGCCATAGCTGGAAGTTCTGAAAGTACTTTTTTCTCATCTGTTTAACAAATATGTATTGAACACCTGTTCTGTCCTGGGCCCTGGGATGGTAGCACTGAACAAAGAGATATATATTATCTGTTCTTGTGGGGGATGGGGTGGGGGGGACAAACACGTAAACGGAGAGATGAGTAAATAGAATGTCAAGTGGTGATGAAGTGGGAAAGGGGTAGAGACCCACCAAAGTGCATGGAGGGGAGATACATGTAACTTTGCTGTTTCGGCTGAAGAAGAGAGTGGTATACAGAGACGTGGGGGAGGACCTTCCAGGTAGGGGGAGCAGGAAGTACAAAAGCTCTGAGGTGGGAGTAAACTTGGTTTTCAGAGAAGCAGCTGGAATGTCAGAGTGGCTGGAGCTGAGAGAATAGGGTCGAGGGGTAGTGGGGACGTGTGGGGGACAGCAGTAGACAGGTCAGAGAGGCCGGCAGGGCCTTGGCTGGGGTGAGGCCTTGCTTTTACCTTGAGTAGCGTGTTTTACAAAATGACCACTAATGTGATATGCTCTAGGTCAGCTTGGCTATTTCCTGGAGGTTGTGGTAGGTGTCTATACCCAGAACAACCCCCTGCCCAAGGGGAAGATTTCCACTTACAGGGTGGAGGAGAGAAGCAGGATTTCTGTTCCAGCTCTCACAGCTGTGCAGGAAGTGCTGCAAGAACTGTGCATCAGTAGAAACTGTTTCTTAGGCCCATGGGCTTCTTTGAGACCAGAAACTTATTTAGTCCTAGACGTACGTTTCCCTGCTGGCTCTGAGCCTTTTGGGGCGGCCTCCGGCCCTGCCTGCTGCAGGATGTGTGCAGGGAGGAGCTGACAAAGGAGCCCAGGCAGTGCTTCCAGGCAGTGGCGTCACCACATTGCTGGGTGTCCTGTTGAAAATGATGAAAGATGCACATTTGGTTCTCCCACTTTCCACTCACATTTCCTCCCAAGACTGGAGAAGGCTTTTCTGGCCCTTCCTGGAATTTTCTGTGTAAAACCTCCTGCCATTTCCAGCTCGATGAAGCTGGTGGTCAGGGCTGCGTTCTTGGCCAGGCCCTGAGGGAGTCAGCCCTGGAAGGGTTAAGCCCTCCCATTTTTGATGTGACGCCCGATTGGCACATTGCAGGTGGCATGGAAATGGCAGGCGTAACCCTTTGTGGGCCGAGGAGGCTCAGCCTAGGAGGCAGCTGGGAGGGACAGAGGACTGGTCCTTTCCCGTGGGAGGGAAACTCAGCCAGACATCCCTCACAGTGACGTCCTACACCAGAGGACTCCTGGTCACCATTTCCCTGTGGACATTTCATATTTTTCAGATTCCCCTCACAGGTGGCACCTTTATTTCTGTGTCCCGTTCTCTGGCACCATTTGTTTCTCTCTCTCCGGGGCTGCAGGGGTTGGGCTTCAGGCACAGGCCCCCGCTTTCAGAGGCTCAGACACCCATGTGGAGTCGCTTCCAGATGGGCAGTGTTGGGTGCTTACTGAGGACTTCTGAGAGTGTAAACACAAAATCCAAGTCCTCATGTGGGGGTGAGCCTGGGGGTGCTATCAACAGTTTTAAAAACACTCGTTACCCATCTCTCTCCTCCCCTCTTAAAACGTGATCAGTTTAGGTGTACTTTGTCCTACTGTGTGCTTTGACTAGGAGGTGTAGACAGGCTTTCATCTCATGTCCCTGGGAAGGGGCACTCAGAGGCCAAGGCATGAGGCTGAGGGGTAGACAGAGCTCAGTGGAATCTGCGTGGCCTGTCTGGTTAGTGGTGTTCCCTGTTTTCAGAAGTTTTTAGGAGATTGTCTATGTCTGGGGGAAGATAAAAACATACTCCCTACTTACACCATCTTTCCCAACAGGATCTGTGCTTTCTTTAGCCACCCCTCCCCCATGACTCCAGGGAGGGAGGATGGTTGTTGAGGTCAGGGGACTTGGCTGTTCCAGGCCAGGCCCTGCATGTCCCCAGGTGAGTTTGAGTGGCCGGACATGCTACCAGAGGGCTGGCTGTTACTGTGGCATGAGCCTCATTGAAGGCAGTGACCACTGATTTTTCTGGAGGTGACTTGTCCCAAAACCTGCTCTGTTCCCACAAGCGGTACTGGGGTGAGGTGCTTCCAAGCGCCTTTCTCCACAGTGCACGTCTACATGGGATTTTCCTTTAGGAATCTGAAGACCATTCAGGCTTTATTTTTAAAATGTTGGGTGGTTACTACTTGAGTACATTAAAGTTTCTGCTTTCTAGGTTAATTTTATTAAATATATCCCAAGAAAGCATTATTTCAGAGGCTGTATTTACATGTCCTCCACCTTAAAAAAATAATCAGATTGTAAATGTGTGTTTATTTGTAAATGTAAAAGCCTGAGTTTCTGTGTGTGTGGTTTTTTTACTTTATTTTTTTTTACTCTTTTCAGTCTTAACACTCTATATACCTACATATCTGGGTGGTTCTTGAACCAACGACTGAGGTGACTTTCATAGGATGGCTGATTTGGTCTGACTTTATCTTGCATGACTCCTCTGGGTGGTGATGGCCTTTTAGATGGGTCATTAGCATTTCAGATGGAGTGTGGTGTTTGGGCGCACCGGGCATGATAGAAGTGCCCTGTTAGGAGGAGGTCGAGATGCTCCTGAACTTAACCTTCCCCTTTGACTTCTGTGTCTGAGCTGAGCGCTGCATTTGCAAATGGTGTCTCTTCCCTGAAGGGTTAGGTAGAGCGCACCTCTGGGGGCTGAGGGCAGAGAGCTCCCTGCGGAGAGCGCCAGTGCTCAGATTGATTTGTTTGATGGAGTGACTGGAGGCACTTCATTTAAGTTGTGTGCGTGCATGTGTCTTTTTGCAGCATACTCTGTGCCGTTTCACAGGTCTCAGCACTCCCCTCCTCTGTCCTTCAGGACCTAATTAAAGGTTCCAGCTCTCCTCACTCTCACAGGCTGAAGGCGGGCTGGTCAGGGCCCCTACCCCACCCCCAGTCCCTACACTCCTGCAGGGCACCCTGAGTCAGAGAAGTCTCTGGGAGGCCCGATCATCACTGTTTCGCCTCTTAAACTGAATATAAGTGGCCTCACTGTAATGGGGGAATGTTTTTTCCTTTTTTTTTTTTGCAGTACGCGGGCCTCTCACTGTTGTGGCCTCTCCCGTTGCAGAGCATAGGCTCCAGACGCGCAGGCTCAGCGGCCATGGCTCACGGGCCCAGCCGCTCCGCGGCATGTGGGATCTTCCCGGACCGGGGCACAAACCCGTGTCCCCTGCACGGCAGGAGGACCCTCAAGCACTGCGCCACCAGGGAAGCCCTGTTTTTTCCTTTTAAGCAACCTCATTCCATTTTAAAAAGTTGTTAAAAGTTTTGATCTCCTTTTATTTGGTTTCATCTACTTACTTTGGAGATGGGTTTTCATGCGCCTGTGTATTTCTGCCACTTCACCTTTTGTGCTACCATTTCTTTCTCCCTCTTCCATCTCTATCTACAACTCCAGATTCTACTCTTGGGGCCTAGCTCAAATGAAGCTAGATCCTTAGCCTCCTCCTCTGGTCGGGCAGGGTGGATTTCTTTTCCAGTGTTGATTTGTAACAAAATGGTGATTGACACACATATCTCATAGCCCTTACTGGGTCTTTGCTCCCATGAAGGCGGGGATCCCCCCAAGCTGCTCTTCCTGCCCTCCACAAAGGTGGTACCTGCAGGTCACTGGCCCCTTGGAGGTCACTGTCTGGTTTAGAATCAGTATTTGGAGACTGTCGACGTCCACGTCCTGGGCCAGATGGGCTGTGAACTAGGAGAAGGGTGTCCCTGGTCGTTAGTAACTGACCAGGCTCCTCCCTGCTGCAGAAGTTCCCTTCTGGGTTCAGGCGTCACTCAGATAAACAACAGTAGACAAAAGTCAGTTCTTCGCCTTCTCTGGAAACTTAAATTACTGTGTACACAAAGTAGTAGAAATGAGCATGGTTGCAGTGCTAGTGATTTTAAAATGATCGGCTGTTCCACCCAGGTGCGAAATGATTTGTCTTGGAGGAATTGTGGGTTGATGTGGCGGAGGTGTGCACAAGGCCCTGCAGGTCTCTCTGCAAGGCCCTCTGGGCTCCTTCACTTGCTTTAGAAGTTGGTGATCCTGGACCCTGTGTCTAATCTTATTTCCATACTTAATAGTTTTGCTTCTTCTTGAGATAGTTGGACACTGATCACCCATAAGAACTGCTGTTCTTTTGCTCATAAATGAATAGAAAAGACCCTTTGTAAGGTAATTGGAGAAGGTTTGGAGGTGGGAGGAGGGGATGAAAACTGTGCACACGTATGTGTGTGGTGTTCATGTGTACGTGGGCACATGTGTTTGTGTTTGCACGAGTGTGGGTGCACACACACGTGTGTATTTGTGTGTGTGGCGCAAGGTTGCTTGGTGTTCAACTAGCCTGGTGTGCTGCATTTTGGGGAGCAGGGAGGTGTCTGCCGACACCCTGGTTTCCTGCGTCCATCCTCTGCCAGTAGGGTGTCCATCAGGTGGGGTCAGATGCTCCCAAGTCTGGAGCACCCTGTGTTCCTCATCCCTTTTTTACTCCCTTCTCATTGCCTCAGCCTACCCAGAGCCTAGGCACCACTGGCCACCTTTGGAGGCCAGCAGTGAGATTGCCCACCTTATGAGAAGCCTTTGAAAGAGCAAGTGAGCACCTTCAGCAGGACAGAAGAATTTGTTGGTCAAGTCTTTTATTTTTGTTACGTGGCTGTTTATCTGGCGAGCCAGAGTCGGCTTCTCTTAACGCTAGGAAGAAGGCTCAGAAAACTTGCAACAAGTCCCCAGGTCCAGGGAGCTCCTGTGTGGGATGGACACGACGCCACAAGGCTGGGGGTGAGGTGATGTGCCTACCAGTCAGGCCTAGCGTTCACATAAAGGTCAGGAGAATTGAAGGACCAAGGTGCTGACCAGGTGGAGGCTGAGCCTAACTGCTGTTCCCGAGGCTCTCCTGGTGTCCCCAGGCTGGGGCTGAGCTGTGGAGCTACAGTTGCAGGCAGAATGCACTGAGGTTCATTAAGGATGCAAGGTGCATGGCTGTGATGGCACTGGAGTGGGACAGTTGGGTGCAGTATGGTGTGAACCTGTGTCCTCCCAGATCCCAACCCCTCCAACCAGGTAGAGTGCACTTCTTAGGGTTTCTGTAGCACAGATGACCCCCCTGTCCCCAGCCCTCAAGGGCAAAGGTGATTTCTGGTTACCTGGAGAAGCCTGGCCCTGTGGCTCTTCCCAGGACCCCCAGGTCTCCAGCAACTCAGCCCTAGTGTGCTTGATTCACACTTTCCTTCCTGGCTTAACCCCTGCGCCCCCGCCCCTCCCCAATCAGGTCGTTCTCAGCTCCTGTGCTTTTCCTTAGAGCTTTGGTCTGATGCTCAGGCACGTGTGCTTAGGACCTGCTTGTTTCTGTAACTGGGTTAAAGTTTCATCCACTGCAGCAATTGAGTTTATAGCATGTAATTTCCCTCTACGAGGGACCTATTTATCTTGAGAGTGTATAGGGCTTTTAGGATGGTATAAAATAGACCCACGTAGTGGGACAGACTGACCCTGAAGTAAGCAGTCTGCATTCAACACTTTTTGAAACTAAATTTCTTCTGACTTGTCAAAAGGGTTAACCTTGAGTTCTGGGCTTGGATTGAATTTACACATTCAGGTCCTTTTTTTGAAATCGATTTTTCTCTGTTGTCAGTTCTGCTGTGAGGCTTGTTTGGAAAAGCAGGTTTGTTCCAACACTATTAATATATTGGGCACACCGTTTGGTTATGTGCGATTTTGTCCAGGAGAAATGCTAGGTCTAGGGGTTGGGAAGCTATGGCCCACAGGCTGCTGGCCTGTTTGGGTAAATAATGTTTGATTGGGACACAGCCGTGCCCCTTCGAGAACGAACTGTCACAGTTGCAGAGCTTGAGTAATCAGGACAGAGACTGAATGACCTGCAGAGCTGAAAATATTTACTGTGTCCCTTTTAAGAAAAAGTTTGCAGACTCCTGTACTATAGGAATCCGGAAAACTGCTCCTAGCTAAAAGAGCGCCTGCTGGTACCCTAAAGGAAAATGCACACGCCTCACATGGGCATCTTGCCCCCTCTGGGCCATACACATCCCCTTCTGGGGTCAGACAACCTCCTTCCAGCATGTCACAGTAACTCAGAAACTGCATCTCACCCACTGTCACAGCAAACACCAGATCTTCCCTCAGGTGAGGCATAAGGCTTCAGGCAGCATTTGTGTATTTCTTAGCTGTTTAACGTGCTGCCATTTAAAAATCAGGTTCCTGTCTTTTTTTTATGGCGCTAATGAAGTTTTAGGGTATTGTGCCCTAACCCCATTGTTCCTACAAGCCCTGTGTTTTTTGTTTGTTTGTTTGTTTTAATTAATTTATTTTTGGCTGCATTGGGTCTTCGCTGCACAGGGGCTTTCTTTAGTTGCCACGAGCAGGGGCTACTCTTCATTGCGGTGCACAGGCTTCTCATTGTGGTGGCTTCTCTTGTTGCGGAGCATGGGCTCTAGGTGCGCGGGCTTCAGTAGTTGTGGCACGCAGGCTCAGTGCTGTGGCTCGCGGGTTCTAGAGCGCAGGCTCAGTAGTTGTGGCGCACGGGCTTAGTTGCTCTGCCGCATGTGGGATCTTCCCGGACCAGGGCTCGAGCCTGTGTCCCCTCCGTTGACAGGTGGATTCTTAACCACTGCATCACCAGGGAAGTCCAGCCCTGTGTTTTTATTGAATGATTTTGCACCACGTGGCAAGTTTTGGGAATGCATATGTTGAGCTCCAGCAGAGCTTACTGTACTCTGAAAGCAAACAGCAAAAGGTGTGGTCTCACTCATAACACTCAATAAAATTGTAAACATTTAATATCTCGTCTGGACCCCATTGGGCCAGAGCGAAACTTCCTGCTTGTGAGGAGCTTCCTGTGTCCTTTGGAAACCACGCCTGACTCTAGGTAGTTGACGGGGGTGTTTCAGTGGGCACTGTCTGGAGGAGCATGGGCTTCAGTTCCCAGCAGTGTCCCACCCACTTGCTGTGTGACCTTCACCTGCCTCAGTTTCCCTACCTGTAAAACAGAGGCTGATGATAGCACTCACCTTGCATCTGAGATGATCCATGTGGGGTAAATACTCAGTCAGTGTAAGGTGTTCTGTCTGTAAAGGAGGACCCCACATTTCTGTTAACAACAGAGGAACATTAAACTTGGGTTGAGATCCAAGAATCCCAGTGGTGAAAGGGAGCCCGTGCTCACCAACCCCTCACCCCACCCCCCAGTCCCTGAGCTCCTCTCTGTAAAACCTACATTTGTTCATTCGTTAAATGTTTGAAGTGCACCTACTATGTGGCTAGCACTCTTCTGGAGCTGGGGATACACCAGGAACATTGATGACAGGGGGCTTGTACCTTTTGGTTGCAGGGGTCTTCCCTGCCCAGGCCTTCCCATGAGTGCTTCCGCAGCCCCTGGCAGGGCAAGTCTTAATTTTCTGAGGTGAGGCTGCCGTGGAGGCATTTGAGGACAGCTGTTCTGTCCTGCTCCTCACTGGCAAGTGTCATTTAAGCCCTACCATGTGCTTGTCTCTCCAGGTGAAAACAAACAATTTAAACATGATTAACAAAAGGGCTTTAGAGTGTATAGTGGAATGTTCCACAGTGGGCAGCTTGTAAGAATGCCAGGTAGAAAGAAGAGTGTTGGACCTGGGTTCCAGACCCACTAGACTTGGATTTCTCCACCTTGTGGGATGACAGGCTGGTCTTCTACCCCCAGAGGCTCTGGGTATATGGCACCTGTCCCCCTGCCCCCACATGTATGGGTGTGGCCTGTCCCCTCCTGGATCACAGGACTGCTGCAGGGAGAGTCTGTCCTCCTCATCTTCTCAGTTCAGGTCTTTGAAGGCCCAAGGAGCTCCTAGCCAGGTGGCTAGGTCAGGGGCCCTTCTGATGATGTCCAAGAGAGAAAACACCTGTATTCTGGAGTGTCTTCAGTTTTCAGACAACTAAGGGTTCAGAACCCAGCTTCAATCAGTGAGGAAGACTTAGTTCTCTTTTTCAGGAAACCTTTAGCACAGGACTCAACTGTGGCCTCCCTTCCTTTGCCTGAGACTCACAGCTCAGTGGCTTGGCCCATGCTGTTCCTCTGCCTGGACCATCTCCCTGGATTCCTGTTCCCGCCTTGGCCTCAACCTGTGAGGCTCCATCTCAGTACACTCGCCTCCCAGAAAGTCAGAATGCAGGTTTTTTTTGGTTTTGGCTGCATTGGGTCTTCGTTGCTGTGTGTGGGCTTTCTCTAGTTGCAGTGAGTGGGGGATACTCTTCGTCGTGTGTGGGCTTCTCATTGCGGTGGCTTCTTGTTGCAGAGCACGGGCTCTAGGCTCACGGGCTTCTGTAGTTGTGGTGCGCAGGCTTCAGTAGTTGTGGTGCACGGGCTTCATTGCTCCACGGCATGTGGGATCTTCCTGGATCAGGGCTCGAACCTGTGTCCCCTGCATTGGCAGGCGGGTTCTAAACCACTGTGCCACCAGAGAAATCCCAGGACTTTTTAATGAAAGCCCTTGACTTGCTTGCTACATTTTGCCTTGTAGGGCAACCCCAGGAATCATACACTTTGTGAGGCTAATTTACAGAAATGTAGGTTTAACTCAGTAGCACATTCTGAACCCGTACTGTTGGCTCCACACCGAAAATGGAGATGAATGGGAAAAATCTTCTGCCGTGGAAGAGTTTAACGTTGAGATGAAGCCGTCAAGCTGTATGGGCGTTGTTGCTGTGGGCAGCCCTAGTGAGGAACAGTGTGGGCCGTGGGCCCTCTCAGAATGAGCCCACACTGATGCTGTGGCCTGATGTCCACTTGGGACAGCTATTGGCCCAGGTAGAAGATGGGCTGTGGGGATGAGCTAAGGGTTTTGGGTTTACTGCTTAGAGCCCAGGAGTCGCTGTAGCAAGTGATATAAAGGTGGACTGTTAAGCTGCCAACAACAAATGGGAAAGTGGCAGCGGCATCCCCTTTCAGTCCACTGAAGGTCACGGTTCATCTTGGGTTCTTTGTTCTGCCTGCTGAAGGAGCTGGCCGGGGGGTCCTCCTTCCAGTGCAGGGCCTTCTTCCCTCACCCCCACCCAATACCACTTGTTCTTTCAATTCTCAGCCTTTGTAGGTGGGAGTGTTATTTTATCTATAACTCTCCTTTTTATCTTTGTTTTCTTTGA
Organism: Orcinus orca; assembly: GCF_937001465.1. Classification (NCBI taxonomy): domain Eukaryota; kingdom Metazoa; phylum Chordata; class Mammalia; order Artiodactyla; family Delphinidae; genus Orcinus; species Orcinus orca. Next base: position 10,728,115 of record NC_064561.1, on the reverse strand, counting down.
ATACAAAGAAACTGATAAATAGTCCCTGTTAAGAGAAGTAATTTAATCCAGAAATGCTTAATACAGACAGTGAAAGTTTCTGAGATGAGTGTTGTGGATTTTAGTCCAATTTCTTTCAGTTTCAATTTTAGTGAACTTTCTTTCAGTATTTTTTTCTGCAGGTTGTAAGCATTTTAAAACTGTGAATGGTATCATATCATTCTGCAACTTGATTTTCTCATTCAAGTTTTTACTAATGTCACTCTGTGCCTCTTCACATAGCGCATCTATGAGGTATGGATGGGGAAGCTGAGGCTCAGAGAGTGACAAGCTCCCCTGGCCAGTTGCTCCCTGAGGTCCATCCTGTGTTCTCTGCAGTGTCTAGTGATGGGGGCTGGCTGTTGGGATCAACTTTCTGTTTCCCAAGTTAAATTTCATCCCTTCTACTTGGCCTTAACGAGGTTTGACATTATTTAAAACTCGAGAGCTGGTGTTTTGGGTGTGATTTCCTTCCAGAACACAGCTGCTCTATCCCTGCCACTGTCACTCAAAGATATGTATCAGGAAGTAGCTCAGGCAGAGAGCAGAGTGAAGTCTCTGGTCTGGAAGGGAAGACATATGCCTGTCAGCCAGGGGCTGTGGAGAGTGTGGAACTTGGCCAGTGGCTAGTGAGGCTGGCATTTGGAACCCGTCGTTACTCAACTGCATCGGTTGCTGCATAGGCCCAGGCCCTTGTTTCCACACCGTCCTGAGGACAGTGGCTATCTCGTGTGCGTGTGTGCAGGCCTCCGCCTGTCAGCAGACACTCCTCAGCCTCTCTGCATGCCAAACAATCCCACTCCCAACATTCTTCCCCCAGATCTGCTCCTTCCCCATATCAGAAAATCAAATCCATCTTTTTCCAGTTGCTCTGGCAAAAAAACAAACAAAAAAAACAAAGCAACCCTCTCTCACCTGGCGTCCAACTGTTGGTATGTTGTGTTGTCTAAATCCTCTAAAGTACACCCAGCATTGGTCATGTCTCCCTGCTGCTCTATCCCCTTTCCATCCTGAACCACGAGATACAGAACCCCCCTGACTGTTCCCCCTGCCACTTCCCTGCCTCAGTCTGTCCCCAAATCCTTTAGAACAAATTGGATCCCACTCCCCCTCCCCCTCCATCCAACACACCCGCTGCCCTCTGTGCTCCACCTGAGGTCAGTCTACACTCAGCACCCTCCTTTTGCCACCTCATCGAGCTCACTCCCTTCTTTGGGCTCTGGAAAAAGCACCCCACATCATCTCCTTTTCAGAGCATCAGCTCTCACTTCTCCCAAACACATGTTCCTAAGCCTCATTTTCCTCATGCCTGAAACAGGAGTATTACTAGTAGTGTTCCTGCTGTTATTTTGTAGCAGTGTGGTATAAATAACATTTCCTAGTACAGAGTATTAATGATAACCTCAGGGTTATGGCTGTATGACTTATGCCTATCTAATCCCCCCTCTCAACCAACCCCACCCCCACCCCCTGTGCAGAGTCAGTGTTAGTCTTCTGAGTTCTGTTTAAAAATATTGGTTCCTGGGACTTCCCAGGTGAAGTAGTTAAGAATCCGCCTGCCAATGCAGGGAACACGGCTTCAATCCCTCGTCTGGGAAGATCCCACATGCTGTGGATCATCTAAGCCCGTGTGCCACAACTACTGAAGCCCACATTCCCTACAGCCTGTGCGCCACAACTACTGAGCGCACACGCTGCAACTACTGAAACCCATGCACTCTACGGCCCATGTGCCGCAACTACTGAGCCCACATGCTGCAACTACTGAAGCCTGCACTCCTAGAGCCCGTGCTCTGCAACAAGAGAAGCCACTACAATAAGAATCCCGCGTACCACAACGAAGAGTAGCCCCCGCTCGCTGCAACTAGAGAAAGCCCGTGTGCAGCAACGAAGACCCAAGCACAGCCAAAAAAACAATACTGGTTCCTGCCACAGCACAATTCACCCTTTTGGAGTTGTCTTAGAACAGATTTTCCACCTGAGGTCCTCAGACCAGTTGGAAGGTGACATTTTAATAAAAGAAAGCATCTTTTGGTAGAAGCAATTGAAATTCACATCCAACCCAAAGCCATGTGTCAGCATTCCGCCTGGGACTTGGTAGCCCACTCATCCTGGGATTGGTCTGTGCTGTGTGCTTGTGAAGCCTCTAGTATGGCTGGAGCCTGCCCTTCTTTGGCCTGAGGAAGACTTGGGTTGCATCCTGCCTGTGCAGCCAGGTTATGTTTGGAGAGAGTGAGGAGGGGCTGAGGCCACCTGGGTTCCAGCCCAGCTCCCCATGTAGCAGCCTGTGTCTCAGGCAGCCTTGCAGCCCTGGTGGCCGCATCTTTACGGTGGGCTTGCTGCTGTTGGGATCTGTCCCTGCAGACAGCAGCCGGCACTGGATCCTGCCTTGATTAGAGGGGGCTGCTCTCTGTGGGCCAGCAGTTCTCCCCGGGCCTGTGGTGGAACTTATGCCATTGTGGCTGCTATCCCTTCCTCACTCACCAGGAGTTTTGAAGCAGATCCTAATTTGTCAGTTGCAGTAATCCAACCTCTTCACCTGCTCTTTAGAAAGTATTCTAATGCACCTCCTCACTGCATTTTGCAGAAATTGTGGGTCATGCTTCATTCCTAGGTCGCACTTCATTCCTCAAGGCTGGTTTCTTCCTGACAACTTTTTTTTTTTTGCTGTCCCTGCCTCTGTGCCTGCAGGGCGGTGGCTGCCAGCCCTGATTTGCTAGGTTGGGGCACTGGTCCTTCCTGCTGAGAGGAGGGAGAGGCCACTCCTTACTAACACCTGCCCTCCCCAGGAGCAATTGCCTGGTGGTGTCGGTGTCCGGGATTGGCCAGTGGCGGGCCCCATGTGGGCACTAAGGCAACCGCCTTCCCAGTGGAGGAGGCTCCACCCAAGGAGGGGGAGGTCAGAGCCTGAGGCTCCATCCTCCATGGCTGGCCCCACCCCCTCCAGCTGTGCTCACCCTTTATGTGGTGGGGGAGGGGGGCAAGGCTGCTGCACCCCTCCCCCACTCAGCAGCCTGCCAGAGGCACAGGGCGTGCCTGGGGTTGGCAGAGTTCCAGCCCCTCAGCTTCTGAGTGAGCTGCCCTGACACTGCACACAGAACACAAGCAGATGGTCTCCCAGGTCCTCTGCTAGGGACCCCGACCAGAACTGTGGCCTAGCATGGTCTCTGGGGCTGGTGGGAGCAGCCCCATGGGTGTGAGGCTCTACTCTGGCCCCTTGTGACCGCTTGTCCTTCACCAGTGACAATGAAGTGAGGTCACTGGGGCACCACCTTGCTGGTCTGGTGACCTGATGCACAGCGACCTCCTCATCAGCCTCTCCTCCCACCCCAGTCCATGTGGGCAGTTGGGAGGAAGGAGGGACTTCATGCAGGGTCTGGGGTTCAGATGAGCTTCATGGATTGGAGCCTGGGGTTTACAAGGCCGGAGGCTGTGCTGGGGGTGGGGGCCCTGCAGGCTGGGCTGGAGCAGAGGCGAAGTGGGGAAGTATTGGGGGCGGTTCTGAGTTCAGGATTGAGGGGTGCATTCTCCCTGTTCACTTCGGACCTCCCCTCCCCCAGTGGGCACCAGGCCAGCCTGGGAGCTTCTCCCTAGGGACAGAATTTCCTTTGACTCCAGTGGGGGCCCTCCGTGCCTGAGGTCCTGGACTCCCTTCATCTTTTACCCCCAATAGGCTCCTCTCTGATCCTGGGAGCACAGGTACCCACCATCCAACGTGGCCGCTGAAATCATTCCTCTCATGCAATTCCCCATACGTTCGAGCAGCTCCTGTTGTTTAGGCAGTGCCCCAAAGGAAAGTGACCCAACCCTCCCACAGTGAGGGAGAGGAGGGGAGGGTGACTGACATTCAATTCAGGGCAGTGACTTGTCTGCAGCTTATGGGGAGACAGGACAGACAGACTCAGTGAGCAGGCTGACAGCATTTGTGGTGAAAGCATGTTGGAGAAGGACAGAAACTAGAACTTTAGGCTGAGAGGGACATGGGAGCATCCCTTGCTTCCCTCTGGGGTGGTGAGGAGATGACCTCTACAGGTGAAGGAGGGGATGGGGAGATCTGGGTGAGAGCAGAGGGACGGAGTGTGGCTGAGGGCTGAGGTGGCACGGGGTGAGCAGCAGGTGCAGGCTGGGATGCCAGGAGGGGTTGGAGGCAGATGGAGGCCAAGTTGATAGGCTGTGCCCTTGAGCTTCAGACTTCTCAAGCCCTGCCTGGAATGGGGAGCACCCCAGGGGCGGGGGTGACATGGCCACAGGGAAACCTGCTTGATTCAACCCTTTTGGACTGCCCGTGGGAGCAGATGTCTGAGGGTCCAGGCCGGGGCACGCTGGCCTAACACGTGTCAGACGGACGCTGGGCCTCCTGTGCCCGGAGCCCGAAGCAGCTGTCACTTTCCTTCCTTTCAGTTTGAGTCCAAGGCAGGGCCCTGCAGTGTTGCTCATTTGTGAAATCAGCTCCTTTAAGGAGCTTGCAAATGAGTCAGCTCAGGAGTGTGTCCCAAATACAGTGATGGGGCCCCTTCAATGCCCTGTGCTCTCCCCACCCACACCAAGTCTCCAGAAGGTGGGCTGCTTTGGGACTGGTTCTGCTTGGCCATACCCAGGACAGGCCTCCCAGGGTGTTTGCTGGTGAGGAAACTGAGGTGCTGGGTGTCCTGCCTGCTTGGACACAGAGCCAGGAGGTCTTCATCGTAGGCACACTGCAGGTGTGAATTGGGATTCTTTGAGGGGCTCATACAGTGTGCTCCTCCCCGGGCCCCCACGTTGGTAGATGTGGGCATTGACTGTCCTGTGGAGAACTGGTACTTCAGGAGCCTGGCAGCTAAATTCTTTTTTTGTCCTGTGATGAACTCTTGAATGGCTTTTTAGACCCTGACTGTTGAAGTCTGGTTTCCCATGTCCTGCCCCGCTGGGACATCAAGGCTGGGCTCTGAGCGGCCCCTTTAAGAGCGAGTACTCGTGTCCCAGACTCGGTTGTGGAATGCCAGCAGTCTCCCTGTAAACAGACATCACTGCCGTCTTCCCTCCTGTCTCTGTGAGGGTTAACAACACTTCAGCTTGTTGTCTGGAACCGGTTCAGACTGGTTTTCTGGAAAGTGCTTTGTCTCTCAGACTGAATCCTGGGAAGGGTCATGTGGAGCCCAGTGATGTCATGGGATCAAAAACTGACTCAGCTGTTTTTTTTCTTCTTTTCTTTCTTCTTTCAATCAAGATATGTGTATGCTGCAGGTACAGGGTGCCGGCATGGTGATGGGCCAGGCCTCACCCCACTCAAAGTTCACCTCATCGGCAGTCAAAGGGTTAAATGTGACCTCCCACTCCTCACCCTCCTGAGGTGAGCAGGGAGTGAGAAGGCTGCCCCTCACTGAAGCAGGAGTAGAAGGGTCAACCCTCATCAGTGCAGTGCAGGGCTGGAGTTGGGCTGTGACCCTGCTCCTGAGACAGCATGGTCCCTCCTTCTTGGATTCCAGATACCTCCAATCCCATGTAGGTGCTCAGGATCCCATAGGCAGGGAATTCAGATCTAGAACAGTTTCCTCTATTTGTTCTTGAGTCTGGAGTGCAGAGATTTCCCCCTTCTTTCTGATAAGCAGCCACCTTCCGTTGTTCCTGCCCAGGCCCCTGCAGGTTTCTGGCCCTGGATGGGGCGATGCATAGCTTGGCTTCCCAGATGCTCTGTTGCTCCTGCCCTCGCCTTCCCCAAGGCAGTGAAGAAATGTCCTGGGCACGCTTTGTGGGCCCTTCATTTGTTGTACCTACTTCTGCCATTGTCACATGGTGAGGAAAACACTCCATGATGACATTGTGAAAAGTCTGAGAAGACAGCCACTTCGTTGTGCCAAGTTTAAATGTCATGTTTTCTCCATTCCCTAAAGTTCAGAATGACTGAAGAAGCATGCCGAACACGGAGTCAGAAACGAGCGCTTGACCGGGACCCAGCAGAGGACGATGTGGAGAGCAAGAAAATAAAAATGGAGAGAGGAGTGTTGGCTTCAGAGTTAAACGCTGACGGAGATATGAGAGTGACGCCTGAGCCGGGAGCAGGCCCAGCCCAAGGGTTGCTGAGAGGCGCAGAGGCGATGGCCATGGGCAGAGGCGAAGGGCAGGTGGGCGATGGGCCCGTGGACATGCGAACCACACACAGGTGAGCAGGAGGGTCCAGGAACCAGGGACAGGCCTGGGCGTGAGGAGGCCTGTCGGGATGAAGCCGCCGTCAGGCCTACAGGAAGCAGCTTTCGGTGGCTTATCATGGAGATGGCTGTGGGCTCCAGCCCTGGCACCTCCCCCACCGTCCTGGCCAAGGGACCTCCCTCTTGGGGCCCTGGGGCCCAGACATCTGTAGCATGGGGTGTGGGTCTCACAGGATGGGGGAGCGGTAGCCTCTGTTGGCTCCCCTGCTTGACAGCAGGCCTTCACTAAACTTGTACCTGCTGTCTAGCTCTGTGCTTCTGGTTTATAGGAAAACTTTTTCATTTGGTCCAGCTTCCCTGCTTTTCAGATCTGGGGCATGGGAGGCCAGGGATGATGCTACACCCTGCTTGGGTCACTTGGCCAGGGGCAGAGTCGGGAGCACAGCCCTCTCACGTGCATCACCACTCCTCCTAGGCCGTGCATCAGGGAGGAGGGGCCCCTGTGTTCGGGACTCCTGTGATGTGCTCTTTCGGTTTCTCCTTCATCGATACTGATTGCTTCAAGAGTAACTTTCCCAATCCTCAGCTTTTAAGGAAAAAGCTTGAAAGAAATAAGACTCAGTGTACCACCCCATGTCTTCACTAAGAAACCCTCTTTTCTCCCTGTAAAGAGAATTGCAGGCCTAGCTCCAGCTCCTGCTTTACCCCTCCCTTCACACCCTGATGTCCCATGAGCCAGCAGCCGGTGGCCATGGCCTCCTGAGAAGCCCCGCGGCCCCTCTGTGTGTGGCCCCTCTGTGGTTCATCCCTTGTCTCCCTCAGTGCCTCCTCTGCAGACTCCCTTCCATGTCTGTTTGCCCGGGGTGGGGTGAGGGGCAGTAAGTGCAGATCTGGAGAACCTGGTGCTCTTTGCCTCCTTGTGTTGACTGACCCCGCAGAGGGACCCCAACCTGCAGTCTTTGCATTAAATTCATTTGGGCCCCACATTGTTGGCATCCTAAGGACTTCAGAGATTGTCTGACTCAGTATTTCTCAGCTTTAAAAATTCTTACGCCTTGAGATAAATGGGAAAATCTAACCCCCTCCTACTGGGGAAGCGTATTAGTCTGGGGTGGTGTGCTTTGTGTTCTTGCTACCCAGAAAGGCCTTTTTTATCTGGCTCTGCTTTCTGCAGTCCCTGTTCTAAAACCAGAGGCCTCTTTTAAAGTTCTAGAAATAAAATTTTAAGTTTGGGTCTGCTTTCCCTTCCCTTTCCTTTCAGAATGTCACAGGTGGGTGAAGAGAAGGAGGAGCCCACACTTGCAGAGATTTACTGGGTCCCTCTTGTGTTCCTGGGCTCCTGGTCTACATTTTTTCCTGTAATCACCATGCTCCCCTGTAGGGCAGGCCAGTGAATTGTGAGGGAGAGGTTAAGTGTTGAAGGAGCATAAAAGAATGTAAGAGAGCAAGAGACAGAGACTAACCCAGGCACACAGAGCAGGGGTCCTCCTGTGGGACTAGGGAGACCCCAGGGCATTCTTCAAGCACTGTGAGATTGTGGAAGGAGCCCGGCTTTGGCAGAGTGGGGCTCAGATCACACTCTCTGACTGACCTTGGGCAGATGATACTGGCCCGTGCTACTTCATTTGTAAAATGGATGATAATCTGTGCTCTGCATCTCTGGGTGACAGATGCGTGCCCAGAATTGACCCTGGTGCATGGCATGTGGTGAGGGAAATAAGTGCTGGTAACAACTACCCTTCAGTCTTCAAGCTTCACTTAAAATACGACGTCACATATAGAGCTAGTGTCTCCTTGAGTGCTCACATAGAGTGTTCTGTCTAGTTTGTTGAAGTATAGTTGTGAATTTTGACAGAATAATAGGATCAAGTCCAGCCCAGAGCCATTCTAAAACTGTAATCTTTTTTGGAGTGAGTGGCCATGGTTTCTGTGTTAGAAGCAGGCAGTCTTTGGATCCTCATTGAGAGTGTCTGGCTCATCCCTTGGGAACCTCCATATAGAGAATTTTATTTAATTGAGTTATAGCATACATAATGAAAAGTACGCATGTGCCACTTGGTACATTTCACAAACTGAGCACATCCTTGTAGCTCAAATCAAGAAATAGAACGTTACTAGCGCCCTCATGCCCACTTGTCACTACCCTCCGAGTAACCACTTTCTTGACTTCAAACAGCACAGGTTAGTTTTTCCTGTTTTTGAACTTTAAGTAATTGGAATTATGTAGTCTGTACCCTTTGCTTGCTTTCATTCAACATAATGTTTGTGAAATTTACTTATGTTGTTGAATGTAGGAATAGTTACTCTTTTCATTGCTGTATAGTATTTTTCTAGAATTTGTTTGGCTCTTTTTAAAAACTGCTGCTTTCTTTCATGCTGTGCTATTCTTATGACCCAGTTTAGGCATATTGAAGGCTAGAGGGGGGTTTCTGGTGGCTTCTAGCAGAGAGAATTTCCTTTTTCTTTAAGGAAGTGCTGGTGAATTAAAATCACCAAGATACAACTTTTCTTTTCTTTTTTTTTTTAAACGACATTGGGGAGATTTAGAGCATGAGGATATCGATAAAATGGTAGGATCAGTTCTCTCCTTCTCTGCAGTTCCCCTCTTCATCTCTCTTTGGCATTTTTTCTGACTTAGTCTCCCAATGTGTGTGTGTTTTATTTTCAAAATAAATCAGGGCTGGAGGGCAGCTTCCAGCAGTGATTGAATGAGGAGAAATTGTCAAATCCTTTCCCCAAAAAAACAACTATGAAGCAGCACAGAATTGACCCCCCAAAATCAGCCATTTCAACACTCTGGAAATTGACCAGAAGCACACAACAATCTGCGAAGTGTTTGTGCTTAAGAAACTGCTGAACTCTGGGTAAAAATGGTGAGAATATGTGGCACTTGACCTGGGGCTCCTCTCATGCCCTCTCCCCAGCTCTCTTGGTAGGGAAGTTCTGCCTAGCCAGTGCAGGCTGTAAGGACCAACAGCTTCTCTGCAGGGGTGAGAAGGGGCTCACTCAATTTAGAGTGGTGGGCAGCAGCCCTGCCCATGGCCTTGTTGGTTAAAGTGACAGTTTTGGAGATGGGTAAGTGGGGAGGGACAGTGGCTGTATTAGCCCAAGGTTGCAGACATGTTTGGGGGCAAGACAGAAAAACAATTTGAAGAAAGAATGGCCAAACATGTATTTGAGCAGAAGCTTATCCAAGAAGCTTAACAAACCTCAAGTAGCATAAATACAAAGAGATCTATACCTAGACACATCAGAGTCAAACTGTTACAAGCCAGAGAAAAAGGGAAAATCTTGAAAGTAGCAAGAGAAAAACAACTCATCACATACAGGGGAAGCATTAATATAATTAACAGCTGACTTCTCACCTGAGACATTCAAATGGAAACCAAAAGGGAACTGAATGGCATTCAAAGTACTCAAAGAAGAAAATTGTCAACCCAGAATTCTCAGTGCATCAGAACTCTCCTTCAGAAACGAAAGCAAAAAGAGATTTTCAGATAAACAAAGACTGAGAGGATTTGTTGCTGGCAGACCTGCTGGTTCTTCAGGCTGAAAGGAAGTGACATGTTGGTAACGTACATTCACAGGAAGAAATAAAGAGCACTGGAAATGGTAAATATGTGGGCTAATAGAAAAGACATTTTTTTCTCATTTCTTCTTAGTTAAAAGACATAACATCATATGAAGCATTAACCATAACACTGGATAGAATTGACAAAAACAACCATAGCTCTTTGGCAGTTGACCAAAGGCATACAACAATCTGTTGTATTTATAACATATGTAGACACGTGATATACGGGTCAACAACAGTACAAAACAGGAGGAATGAAATGGAGCTGTATTGGAGTAAAGTTTCTATATTTTACCGGGATCAGGTTAGTGTTAATCTGAAGCAGACTGTATTGTTAATAAAATGCTTATTGTAATCCCTAGAGCAACTATTAAGAAAATAACTTTAAAATATAGTTTAAAAAAATCAACAGAAGAACTGTGGTACATTAAATATTTAACACAAAAGAAAGCAGTCAATGAGGAACAGAAGAACAAAAAAGGAAGACATGTAGAAAACAAACAGCTAAAGGATAAATGTAAATCCAACCAGATCAATAATTGCATTTAATGTGAGTAGTCTAAACACCCCAATCAAAAGGCAGAGATTGTCAGAGCAGATAAAAAAGGCAAGATCCAGCCTAATTTTTTTAAAAAATATATATATATATATATATTTTTTTTTTTTTTTCCTTTTTTGCGGTACGCAGGCCTCTCACTGTTGTGGTCTCTCCCGTTGCGGAGCACAGGCTCTGGACGCGCAGGCTCAGCGGCCATGGCTCACGGGCACAGCCGCTCCGCGGCATGTGGGATCTTCCCCGACCGGGGCACGAACCCGTGTCTCCTGCATTGGTAGGTGGACTCTCAACCATTGCGCCACCAGGGAAGCCCCCCTAATTATATATTGTCTATAAGAGACAACCATTAGATCCTTAGGTAAAAGGATGAGGAAAGATACACCATAAGTAACCATAAGAAAACTAGAATGACTGTATTAATATCAGATAAAATTGACTTTAAGACAAAAAAATATTCCTAGAGCCAAAGAGGGACATTTTTTAACAGTACATGGGAAGATATACCAGTAACAAATGTATATGTACCTAACAACAGAATCCCAAAATATCTGAGGCATAAACTGATAGGATTGCTAAGAGAAATAGACAGTTCATAAATTATAGAGATTTCAGGGGCTTCCCTGGTGGCGCAGTGGTTGAGAGTCCGCCTGCTGACGCAGGGGTCACGGGTTTGTGTCCCGGTCCGGGAAGATCCCACATGCCGCGGAGCGGCTGGGCCTGTGAGCCATGGCCGCTGAGCCTGCACGTCCGGAGCCTGTGCTCCACAACGGGAGAGGCCACAACAGTGAGAGGCCCGTGTACCGCAAAAAAAAAAAAAAAAGAAAAAAGAGATTTCAGTACTCCTCTCTTAATAATTGGTAGAGCAACTAAACAGAAAATCGGCAAGATTCTAGAAGACTCGAAGAGCACTGTTGATCTGTTTGGCTAAAGGGCATCTATAGAGTACATCTCATGTGCACATGAAACATTTTCCAGAGTGGACCATATGCTAGGCCATAAAACAAGTCTCAGGGGTAGCTGTAATAAAAAAAGACAGACAAAGGACTTCCCTGGTGGTCCAGTGGTTTAGACTCCACGCTTCCACTGCAGAGGGCATGGGTTTGATCCCTGGTCAGGGAACCAAGATCCCGCATGCTGTACAGCGCGGCCAAATAAATAAATAAAAGCTCTTTAAAAAAAAAAAAAAAAAAAAGGACGATAACAAGTGTTCGCGAGGACGTGGAGAGACTGGAACCCTGATACATTGCTGGTGGGAATGTAAAATGGCATAAACGGTTTGTCAGTTTCTTAGAAAGTTAGACATGAACTTACCACATGACCCAAGAGTCTGTCCAAGGAAGGTACCTGAGAGAAATGAAAGCGTGTCCACACAAAGACAGGTACATGGGTGTCCATAGCAGCATGATTCACAACAGGCAGAAAGGTGGAAACAATCCAGAAGGCCACGGATAAACAAAATGTGCTATATCCATGCAGTGGATTACTAATCAGCAATTTTAAAGAAGCGAGTTAGCAATTTGTGCTGCAACATGGATGAAGCTCAGACTCACCATGCCGAGGGGGAGACACCAGACCCAGAGACTATGTATTGTAAATTTCATCTACAAGGAGTGTCCAAAAAAGCAAACTTACAGAGACAGAGAGCATTCAGATGGTGGTCTGAGGCAGGGGTTGGGGGTGGGTGAGGGCAGTGATTAACTGTTCACAGGCACAAGGGAACGTTTTGGGGTGATGGCAGTGTTCTAAAATTGGATTGTAGGGATGGTTGCACAACTCTAAATTTACTAAAAAATCACTGAATTATACTCTTAAAATGGATGAATTTTGTGGTATGTAAATTATACCTCAATATGGATGTTAAAAAATATAAATGAGGTTAAAATAGTTTGGTTTCCGTTCTGGCATCCGTCAGTGTGCTCAGGGAAAAACAAAACCCCGCAGAGCTGGAGGTTGATCCTGTTGGTCTTGTGAGGCCAACCCAAAGCTCATGAGCATGTGCTGCCCTCCCTCTACCCCAAGTCTGGACTGCTGGATGAGGTCTGGAGCTGGGACAGGCAGAGGAAGCTGTTTTGGGTTCTCTGTTTTGTTTCTGAGATAAATAGATTCCACTCCTGCACTTTCCTATAGAGGAGACTCTCTTTCTGTCACGAATTGTTGATCTTCAAAAATAGTCTAGGCCACACACAGGTGAAAAGAGCTTTGTTTTTCCCCTTTTGGGTAGAGGAACATTTAACTGAGTAAAACATGAGCCTGTTCTCCAGAGGTTCTGCACCTGAAAGGTTAGGGCTGGGTCCCTTGGTTGCCCTGGGCCTGTGTGGGGTGGGAACTTCATGATTAGCCACCCCCATACTTCACTGAAAATGTTTTTTTGTGTGCCTTTTTCTGAGGCGCCAACTCTCCCTGGATTGTCTGTGGCAGGTACCATGCTCGTCCCTGGGGGCAGAAATGATGGGACAGGATCTGACTTAGCTGTTTTTCAGGGTACTGGATCTTGAAAGAATATGCAGAGGTGTTGGGGAGCCTCGACTTTAGGGGTGTGGCTCACCTAGGGATGGAAGTCACTGGATGCCTAAGCAGTCCATCTCTATTTCCTCATTTTACTTGGGAGGAAACAAGGCTGGGCTCCCAGGGTCTCACGGGCAGGGCAGGGGCAGACTTGGAGCCCCATTTCTGCTGCTCGACAGCCAGCCATGTGGGTCTTGTGTGGATGTGTGGGGCAGGTGTCATGGTGACTGTGTCTCCCTGGCTTCCATTGGTGTGCGTGGTCTTCAGGCAGCTGTCTGACACCTCTTCCTTCCCTGCTTTGCATCGTGTGTCTCTTCTGCTGTGGGACAGGGCTTTACTTGGACCAATGGTCTCCCCCATGGTGTGGGTGGGAAGGACTCTGATGTGTGTTCTTATCCCTACCGAGGGACCTGTGGCCTATTGGGAGCTGGCAGTAGCACCTGAGCCATTAGAGCTGTTCTTGGCTTTAGTTTTTCTGGCTTTCTGCCTTCTTGCAAGGTTTAACAGACTGTAAAATGCACCAGAAGTACACCCTCTGTTTACCAAGGCTGCAAAAGCAGGGCACCTTTGTTGAAGCCGGTATCCTTGATGACAGAATCACTGCCCCATCTTTCTTTTTGGACTTTGGTAGTGGAGGGCGACACTCTGTATAGAAGTTAGGATTCTCAATGGCAGATCATTTGCTCTTAAGACAGGGCTTGGCCACCCACAGTGGTGAGTGTGGTGTGTGGGGCATGTCATCCACACCCATGTTAATGCCCGAGTCCTCTTCCAAAGTGAAAATGAACCTGAAAGTAACATGATAGTGCTTCCGCCTGTCATCTGTAATGTTGGATTGTGTGGATGGCCTTGTTTTGTTCTGTTCTGTGTAGAAATGGAGTCCACAGGAAAAGGTATGTGCATCACTTAACGTTTCCAAGATGACTCCATAAGTTATAGAGTCCTTGTTTGGGTGGACATGCTTTACAAGCGGCCTTTGGGAGAAGAAGGATACAGTAAACCCGGGGTTGCATTGCCCCGCCAGGAAGTACTGCTGGTGCCTGCCGTGTATGCCTCTCCTGCTGCGGTTTTCACACATGTATCCACCTGTGTACAGAACCTTATCACCCCAGAAAGTGCCCTGGAGCCATACATACATTTCCTGCCCTCCCTGACTGGGTGTATTCTCCCACTCTCCACCAATCTTGCCTCTTCTCAAACTTCCTAGAAATGGAATCATAGAGTATGTGCTTGGTGGGGTCTGGCTTCTCTCACTCCACGTGATTAGGATTCATCTCTGTTGTGTGTATCAGCATTTTGCTGAGGGACTCCCGCGTGGATATGCATAGTCGTCCACTCGCCTGTCCACCGATACTGGGCAGTCTCCAGTTTGGGGTGCTGTGATCATTCCTGTAGAAGTCTTTCGCGTGGACATCGATCATCATTTCTCTTGCTAAATACCTAGGGGTCAAATTGCTGGGGTCACAGGGTAGGTGGGTATTGAGCTGTTTTAAAGAAACTGCCATGCCTTTCCCCAAAAATGTCTGGGTGGTTTTACTCTCACAGGCGTGGAGGTCCAGCTAACTTAATCCTCACTTGGTGTTGTCAGGCTTTACAGTTTTAGCCATGGAGTCTTCAGAGAGGTCTGAGTCCAGGTCCTGGCCTGCCTGTGTGACCATCAGCCCTCTCCCTTCCATGACAGAGGGTGAGGCCAGCGATGGTTGCTGCGCCAGCTTCCCGCGTGGGTGTGGGTGTGGGTCCTCCATGGCGATGTGCAGACGCGAGCCCCCCTCCTACCCTGTTCTCCCCACCATGCTCCACTGCAGCTGTGCCTGACCCACCGGCCAGCTGTCTGCTGGAATGTGCGTCCTTGAGTGATTCAGGGGAATGTTACACAGCTGTGGGCGTGATGGCTCTGGAAAGGGCTCTGGTTCTCTCACAGCCTGAGTGAGTGTGATTGTGGCCCTCACCCTGGCTCCTCCTACAGTCGCCAGCGATTGACAGCCCCCCCCACACACACAGTGTGAGAGCTTCGGAAGTCACGCAGCCAGGAGCCTGTTCCTTCTGTGTGACGATTACTTCCCTCAGTGTGTGTGTGGGGGGCTTTGGCACTCTGTGGGAGGCTCTTGGGGAGCCCAGCCCCTCCCCAGCACCTGTTGTGGGCTGGCCTTTCACTTGCTAGTTCTCTGTCTGCGGCTGGGCGGCTTCCAGGAGGGGCCAAGCAGCCTTGGGGAGCAGCTCCATCAGTTCCAACTAGAAATCCATAGCCTGCTTGCATTTCAGCACGTAAGAGCTGAACTGAGAGGTACGTTCCTTCAGAAATCGGTTCCTCGTTCTGGATTCCCCTGCCTCAGCTGCCACCTCTCCAAACCTCTGTGACTTCTTTCCATCTCCTCATTCGCTGCCTCTCCCCTTCCCTTGGGGCTCCTCATCCCGGTTCTCCTCTGTCCACCTGTCTTTATTCTGGGCCGTTATCTTATCCCAGGTTTGTAATAATTGTACTTTGAGGGGTTCACCTGTACTTCTGAAAATCATTAGATTATTTTTGGATGGCAGAGTGACAGACTCTGGGTGCCCTGTTTCTAACTCTTAGAGTGACCTAGTTCACATGGGGCATATTGTGAGCCAGCCTGGTGACAGGTAAGGAGCTCCACAGTTTTGCCACTTCCCTGTTGCCTTTACGGCGCCCTCCTCTGGCCTTGGAGGGGATGGTTTCTCACTGGATAGTGCCAGCCTTCTGGGGATATTACTGTGTGGCTGCCCTGACAGGAACCAGCAAGCCACCGTCTACAGTCATCAGGATAGTAGCTGTAAGCACTTGTTTGTTTAACAGTCAGGAACTCTTCTCTTCACACATGTGTGAGTTAAGCAGATTGGCAGATTAAGCAGATCATTTCCTTATTTTGAAATTATTCAGTATAATTCTGCAATTGCAGTTTCTGATATCCTCTTATGGCATGTATTCCTGCTGGTGCTTTGCCACATGCTGACAGGCAATGCCCTCACTGCTGTAGTGGGTTTAAACATTCTACCTATAGTGGTACATGAGGGAGGGTCTCTGGCCAGCCCTCTGCCATGGAGGCTCTGCTTTTATATACATTGCTTTTTATCTTACAGTCAGTTTCTCTGACATGAGGAGAGCAGGTGTACCGGAACCATAACCAACCCTGGGGGTGGGCATGGCGAGTGTGCTGGCCTGAGGGATCCCATCCTGTCCCTCATGGCCACCTAACCTGGTGGAGAAGAAGGATGAAGGGAGCTCTGTTTGTAGAACAGGTAGAAGCAGGAGTGAATACCCAGCACTTCCCACACATACCGTGTGTCACCCCAGGTGGGGCAAGCAGGATTTATACCAGGAGAGGAGTATTTTCTCAGTTAGCAGAATGTGCCCTGGAGGAAAAAGAGAGCTGGCCTGATTGCAAGAGATTTCTGGGTTTTTTCCTCAAGAAGATGAGCACTCGAATTGTAATTTGTGAGCCTGAAAGGGAGCGGGGGATAGCAGGTGGTTAAAAAAAAGAATGTGGGGTCTGACGGCTCAATTTCACTCACACCCCTGTGTAGCCCAGGACAGTTCACCCCACCCTTGGAGCCCACCATCTCCTCTGAAGTGAGGCATAGTCCAGTAAGGTTTGTCACAGCACTGATGGAAAGGAGACTTGGGACTCACAGGTGTCCAAGAATGAGGGAGAGGGGAGCTGAGTTCCCTGTGGCTGATCCAGCTCTGTGGATGGGCCCGCCCGGGGGAGGCGGGGAGTATGAAGGAGGTGGGGAGCGTCTGATGGGTGGAGAGATGGGAGACATACCAGACGTTACTGTGTGTCCCCTTCCTTGGATCCTAAGCCATAAGAGTGCTTATTTTTAGAGCTTAAATCTTAAAAATAGTTGTGATGTAATCACATTGAAAAGCTTCAGGTCTTAGGGGGCACTGAAATCTGGTGACATGCAGAGTTCCTTAAAGCAGGCCCTTGATAGCTTTCAAAAGCAGCTTTAACACAACAGTGCTTTAAAGAGAACAACCAATCCAGGCACGTGTGGTATCTGTGGGCACTGTGGGAAAGAGCAGTCCGGGTGGCATGTCCTGGGGAGCTCACGGCCCAGAAATAGGGGTGCTCGGGCATCCAGCTAGCTCCCTGGAGCCATTGTGTTTGCCTGGAGTCAGGGCCTGAGAAGACCCATGGCGGTGGGAGCAGAGCCAGATGTCAGGCTGGGAAATGCAGCCCATGGACCACCCTCTGGAGCAGGGAGAGTTGATGCTCTGGATGTGGGTGGAGCTTGGAAGTTTGCTGGATGCCTGCATGTGAGAACAGAGGTAGACATGCTGGAGGAGGGAGGAGATGCCTTTGCCTGCAGTGCGGCATAAGGGGGGAGTGGGGCGTGAGATGCAGGATAGTTTCCTGGTGTTGGCCTGGGGTGCCTGACCTGCCTCTATGGGAAGTCTGTGCTTGGCCTGCCCATCTGCATATGCAGGGTGTCCAAGCTGTCCTGGGCAGTGGCAAGTTCTCTGTGAACTGGGTAACTGTGGGGCCTGTACAGTTGCCGCTTTTTAAGGCCACAGGAACAGGGTTACCAAATTTTGTTGTCTTATAATTGAATAGGTTTTATAGGGAAATTACGGCGTATATGTGTGGTGAGTCCTATTAAATTTTTAGTACGTCTTGCTTTTCAAAACTCAACTTTGGCAGCATGAAAAAACCACGTGGATTGCGGTATGTCAGGAGGACTGCACTTGGGAACCTCTGCTCAGACTGGCATCTGATGGGGACAGGAAACCCTTTGCTGAAAGCACTGGTGCAGCCCCTTTTCCATCTCTGGACCCCAGAGAACCTTTGGTCGTGTGGAAAATATGTTGACATTTACTGTGTTAGAAAATCTGAAAATAACTTATTTATTTAAAGATGACGATAATAAACCCATTACATGTTAGCATAAAGAACATTGCTTATAAAAAAAATAACTGTTTTGCAGATCTCTTTAATAAGTAGACAGCTGGATTCTCATATCTGCTTCTTCATCCAGTCTCTTGTGATAAGTTTTTAGGGATGAAGCATGTGAAGAAAATCCAGCCTGACACAGAGAAGCAGTTTGAGCAGGGAGGAGTATTTGGTTAGTCTTGGATAATTGTGTGTTTCTTCCTTTAATACGACACCAAAACACAGAGTGGCCATTCCTAACGGTTAGTTGCACTGTAGACTCTGAAACCTCGATTATCAGTGAAGTTTTTGTACTCAGTTACATTAAAATCTGTCAGTCTCTCTTGCACCTTGAACAGAACAATTTTTTTTTAAGTATCATTTTAACTTTATTTTAATTAATTAATTTATCTTTGGCTGCATTGGGTCTTCATTGCTGCACGCGGGCTTTCTCTAGTTGCGGCGAGCGGGGGCTACTCTTTGTTGAAGTGCGCGGGCTTCTCACTGCGGTGACTTCTCATTGTGGAGCACGGGCTCTAGGTGTGCGGGTTTCAGTAGTTGTGGCACACAGGCTCAGTAGTTGGCTGGCGGGCTCTAGAGTTCAGGCCCAGTGGTTGTGGCGGGCTTAGTTACTCCGTGGCTGTGGGATCTTCCCGGACCAGGGCTCAACCCCGTGTCCCCTGCATTGGCAGGCAGACTCTTAACCACTGCGCCACCAGGGAAGTCCCTGAACAGAAGAATTTAAAAAAAAATTTTAGGATTGTTTCAGATTTACAGAAAGTTTGCAAAGATCGTTCCTGCACACCCTTTCCCAGTCTCCCTCATTGTTAACAGATTACTGTGGAACATTTGTCACGAGTAATTACTATTAACCAAAGTCTATATTGTCTATTCAGATTTCCTGTTTTTTTACATACCTTTTCTGTTCCAGGATCCCACATGACATTTTGTCGTTATGTCTCTAGGCTTCTCTGGGCTGAGACAGTTTCTCAGACTTTCTTGGTTTTGACGACCTTGACAGTTTGGAGTTAGGTGTTCTGTAGAATGGCCCTCAGTTGGAATTGTCTGGTGTTTTTCTCATGGTTGGACTGGGTTTTGGAGAGGAGGACCTCAGAGGGGAAGTGCCCTTCTCATCACACATGTGTCCAGGGCACGTGCCATCAGTGTGACTTGTCACACCTTGATCACCTGGGTGTATGTCAGGTGTCTTCACTGTAAAGTTACTTTCCTTCTCCCTTTCTGTGCTGTGCCCTTTGGAAGGAAGTCAGCTCACACCTAAGGAAAGGGATGCGGAGTCATGCTCCACCTTGAGAGTGGAGCGTCTACACAAATTATTTTGGGTTCTTCTGCCTAGATTTGTTTTTTCTCTCCCTGAATGATCTTTTACTCATGTTTGAGTTTGTAATACCATCGAACATTAGAAAATATTAGTTTACTGAGTTACAGAGATCTTTCAAATACTGATATATTTCATTTTACAGTATCGCGGAATCAGATTAGTTAATTATCCGATCTGTTGGGAAGCTCTTGGGCTCACAAATTTTCCAAAATTCTACATTTTGCTTGTTGGAAGCTCAGACATTATCATTAGTGACATATTATCGGTTGTTTTCCTTGAAGTGAACAGGCTTTGCTTTGACCATTTTGGGGAAAGTGTGTGCCAGACACCCAAGTCTGAATAACCACAGCATGTCTGTCCGACCTTCCTTCAAGCATCATGAACGCTCAAACGTGTGATTTTTTTCCTGCATATCTGTTCTGCTTCTGTATGCAACAGGAGTGCTTTATCTTGTCACAGAATATTAAAAAGACATGTTCTCAAATGCTTGAGTTTTAATAAAATCAATAGCTTGTACTTCATGCAGGGCGTTGCCTACAGCGTGATGACACTGTGAGTCTTGGCACAGTTTGGTGCAGCTCTCCTGACTTGGTGAAAAAGGCAAATGTCATCTTGATGTTACAACAGCCTGGCAGAGCCCCTGAAGGGGTCCTGAGGACCACTCTGGGAGGACCGCAGGCAGGCTGTCCACAGTGGGCACAAGCAAGGATGCCTGGCAGGACTCTGAGCTCACACTCAGGCAGGACAGTGGTTAATGGCCTGATGGGGTCAGACAGTGAGAGGAAGAGAAGCCCTCAGCCTGGGATCTTGTCCCTAGAGACCTCGGATTGCAGGGAAAGTGGCCAGATGAATCAATTCAGAGCTAAATTATAGCAGAAAAGGTGATGGGGGCTGCCCTGAGTGTGCACATTACTATGTTCTGCAAGGATGGGGAAGAGAGGTGGGGTCATCATCCGTTGACTAGATGCACTTTCTGTGCCCTTTACCATTCACAGCATCCTCTCATGGTCAGTGACATCCCATTCTGCAGATGAAGAAACTGAAGCTCTTTGAGGTTTGGTGACTGGGCCAGGTCCCAGGAGCCACTGACGAGTGCCCAGCCCCCCAGAGTCCTCATGGCTGACCTGGGCGGAGTCTCACAGCTGCTTTGCTTAGAGCAGCTGGGGCAGGTCAGGTGGGGTGGGTGCTGGGAGGACATCCCCTGGGATTTGCCAGGGCGTGGAGGGGCAGGACCCAGCAGTTTGAAACACAGATATTTAAGAGGGGGCAAGAAAGTTCCAGGCAAATAGAGCACTTTCTATTTATCACAAGAGTTTGTGGTCATTGCAAGCTGGAAAACAGTGTTTGTTTCTCGAGTGAGGTTTCATCTGCACACAGCTGACTTGCTGTGAGTCGGTGAGGAAGCTGGCATCCCAGGAGGTGTGTTTGGGTTCATCTGGTGTAGGGAGTCCCTCCGTGCTGCAGCGTGCTCCTGAGTTTCTCCCTGGAGGAACGTTGGCCTGGCATGCGGGTACGGTGACAGAGCAAAGAGGCGATGCTAGCGATAGTGCTGTGACCAGCAGAGGGGTCCCACACTCCTTTTACCTTAATTCCCCAGGCCCAGGCCCTTTGGAAGCCTGGATTCCCGAGTGCTGAAACCCCACGCAGCTTCCTCAAGCAGGTAGCGGTCCATGTGTAGTAAGAGTTGTTTCCCAGTCAAGTCCAAGGACCACATCCATGTCCTCGCACTGTCATCTCTTTATCACCTCAGAGACTTGGCATGCAGATGCTGGTGGCTATCCAGCATCCTTCAAGTATAAATAAAAATATTTTCCCCTTTTTAACCTAGTCCAAAAATGGTATTTGATAACCTGAGTTAGAGGCCTCAGCTGACAGTTATGTGAGACCTACCCTTTCCTGCCCTGCATCTCCTTTTTGGGATGCCATTTAGCCCCCTTCAGGCTATGGGTGCCCAGCTGGTCTGACTAGGACAGGAGGCCCAGGTCCCAGTGCACTGTGGAGTACACCTGGCAGACCTTGGCGTGCCAGAGTTGACCAGGCCTGCCAGAGGTCCATAGGAGACTGGGCCTGCTGTGGGCCCAGGTTATCCGCAGGCCATGGGTGTGTGACCTCAGGAAATCACTCTCTTAAGACTCTTTCCGCACCTGTGGATGTGGGTGATGTGGGTGACAGTTGAGCAGTTGAGACGATCACATGGAAGCATGCATCTTGGTGGTTGGCACAGGGATGGCCATCAAAAAGGGTCAGCAAATGTCCTGGGTGATTTTCCCAAATCTGACATAAGTCAGCATTTCAGTTCTGACTATGTGGTCATTTCTAATAAGTGCCCCTTTCTAAATTTCTGAGCAGAGAGCGTGCTGAATCGGATTTAACCTTCCTGGTGGTGACCCGACTGGAACATGTTGCCTGCTGGCAGGGTCATGCTGCAGTGACCTCCTTGGGTGGGTGCTGGCCCTGCAGGCTGTCCCATTGCCATTTGATGTCAGGGTCTTTTTGTGGGGCCACTGCCAGTTGCTGGCCCAGGGAACACTCCCTTCTGCCCATTCTTGGCATGTTTCTCCATCGACTCTGCATGCCCCCAAAACTGGCCCCTATCCCTGCTTCCAGTCCCAGTGAGGTCCTCTGGGTCTCCCTAGCCAGGCTGTGTGACTTCTGGGGGCTCCTGTGTTCCTAGAAGGATCCCCAGCAGGACAGGCTGGATGCCTCCTGGCCTTGCTGATGGCACAGTGCTCTTCCACTGCAGCTGCCTCTGCCCTGGGACTGCCCGCCTCTGTGCTGGGGGCCCTGGTTGGGGGATGGGCTCTCGGGACCAGACCCTGGTCACACTTGCTCTCTTCCTTTCTTCCGAGATGTTCGGCTGTTGCCATGGCAGGGTGGGCCATAATGGAGTCCCAGAGAGATAGCCGGACCTGGAGTCTCCAGGAAGAATTATGGCTGGGTTTCAAAAATCCTGTCCCAGCTGCTCACCTCCATGGCCTCTGTGGCCTAGAAGCAAAATGTATTCTGACTTCCTGGCCCCCACAAAGCAGGCTCTGGGCTTTTGTCTTGACATCCCAGCCAACAGGGTGTCAAGTTACAGTGCTGGGAGAAGTGGTAATGGATGCCAAGAAGGGAGTCGAGGGGGAATTGGGGGAATTGCGCAGGGGAGCCCAGGGAGCCGAGGGAGCTGAGGGGCTGGGGTTGGCGGGAAGCAGGTGGGCTCTGGGGGGCGCGGCAGGGACCAGGCACCCGTCAGTGCCTACCAACCCCAAGGGCAAGCAAGAGTTCGGCTTTGGGGCGCACCTGTGTCTGCATGCAGCGGTTCCCTTTCTAATCACATCGGGTGTGTCTGAATGGATGGGGCCCCTTGGGAAAGGAGGGTGGGGTGTCATGGGGTCCCAGTGAGCAGCTCCCATGCCCAAACGGCTGTGAAAGATCCCAGTGGTGTGTGTCTGCGGCGATGCCCAATATGCAACTGGGAACTGTCAGTGAAATGTTACCAGGTAGTAGGACTAACCTGGGAACTGGTGATAAACGTCGTATTTTTCTCTCTTTAGGACGTTTCTAGAAGTATTTCTGGAATGGGAGTGCTCATTGGATTAAGTACATGGAATTGCTTTCCAGCGTTGACTCAGACACCACTCCCGGTAGTGCCTGAAGCCGCTGGTAGTGGCTCCCAGACCTGAGGATGGCCCCCTCCTCTCCTGTGGGACCTTCTGTATATACACCCCCTTTTCTTTGTTGGGCAGCCCTGTGCTCCTGCTGGGCAGTCCTAGAGCTATGCTCCAATCCCTTCCCAAGTCTGCATCTGCCCCGGGCAGCCTCTGTGTGCAGAGAAGTACTGCTGGTCCTTTTGGGGGGATTTGAGGTTCAGCAGGGATGGTTACTTGAGTAAACCTTTTCTTTCCCACCTTCTCTCTCCCAGGGTACTGTAGTGTCTAGAGTAGGTGGCCTTGATGAGTCTGAGGGAGGCCATGGCATTATAGTGGCGTAGGCCAGCTCACTGGGGGCAGAGCTGGGCTGCCGGCCCCATTAGTTTAGTGGTTTAAAGTAACTGTATTGGTGTAGCATCATCTGTCAGGTCTGCTGGTTCCAGCTGGGTGCAGCTTCTTGAGTTCTCATCTTTGTAGTCCCACGTCAGCTGGATTGGGTGTCCCCAGTGGCTTGGTTACTCATGTAGGATGGCTGGGCCCATCTCTGTGTCTGTGTCTGTGACCCTCTTTGCAAGCAGCTAGTTTGGCATCCTACTCTGGGGTGGTCTCTCAGAGCAAATGTTCCAAGGGCCCAAGCACAAGCTTTTTTTTTAATTATTATTTTTTAATTAATTAGTTTTTATTTATTTATTTATTTTTGGCTGCGTTGGGTCTTTGTTGCTGCGCGCGGGCTTTCTCTAGCTGCGGTGAGCAGGGGGGCTACTCTTCGTTGTGGTGAGCAGGCTTCTCATTGCAGTGGCTTCTCTTGTTGCGGAGCACAGGCTCTAGGTGTGCGGGCTCAGCAGTTGTGGCTCACGGGCTCTAGAGCGCAGGCTCAGTAGTTGCGGCGCACGGGCTTAGTTGCTCCGCGGCATGCAGGACCTTCCCGGACCAGGGCTTGAACCTGTGTCCCCTGCACTGGCAGGCGGATTCTTAACCACTGGGCCACCAGGGAAGTCACAAGCACAAGCTTTTGAGGCTGTGACCTTGCTTCAAAAGCTTGCATCGTTGCTTCCTCTATGTTCCTCACTCCTGGCCTCAGAGAGTGAGCCACAGAACTAACCCAGATCCTGGGGATAGGACCGGACACGAGGACGTGAGCATGGGGAGGCATGGATCACTTGGAATGAGCTACCTCCACGGTGCTCTTCAGGACTGAATGGATGGCCTCGTAAGGGTGTAGTGCAGTGGTCCTGTGTACAGGGTTTTGTCAACCAGGTGTATTAGGACTCCTCCTTAACATCCACCAGAGTCCTGGACTCATAGGTTAGGAGTTGGACTTCCAGGGCCTAGTGCTTGACAAGACATAATGACACAGAATTCAGAAATCCTTTTTTTTTTTTTTTTTTTTTGCGGCACGCGGGCCTCTCACTGCCGTGTCCTCTCCCACCGCGGAGCACAGGTTCTGGACGCGCAGGCTCAGCGGCCATGGCTCACGGGCCCAGCCGCTCCGCGGCATGTGGGATCCTCCCGGACCGGGGCACAAACCCGTGTTCCCCGCATTGGCAGGCAGACTCTCAACCACTGCGCCACCAGGGAAGCCCCAGAAATCCTTTTAAGTGAGTTTGCACATCCTTTACCAGTGCAGCATCTGTGTGCGTGTGGAAAGAGCTGCTCACATGTGCGAGGTGATCGGTCAGTCTACAGGCATTGCAGATTCCTTGTGAACTCATAGGCCCCATCCTGGAACCAGGTGCAGGGAAGAGGAGGAGGTAGGTGCACACCAGCTGTGTCATCTGAGCACCCACAGAGCAGGCCCAATCTCTGTCTTCACCGGGTTTGAGAATATTCACGTGTTACCCAATTGACTGCTGTGTGCCGAGTTGACCTTCACAACAAGCAGCCCCTTACTGCCTCAGGAGAGGTTGGGGCCTGAACTGCCCTGATGGCCTCCTACGGCATCTGAGCCTCCTTGGCACTGAGGTCTCACCTCACACAGTAAACCCCACCCAGTGGGGCAGGAATTACTGTCCCCATCCTTGTAGGGGGCACAGAGGGGGAAGTGTCCTACCCTGGGCTTCTCACTTGCAAGAGGCAGAACCAAGTGAGAGGTTTTGTAAGGGTGTGACTCTCCCCCTCCCCTCAGTGTGTGTAGGCTTGGTGCACAGTGCCTGCTCTGGGAGGAAGCCCTGTGGCCTGTCCACCACCCAGCATGGCACTAGGAGGAGGGTCCTGTCCCTCTGGCTCTGGGGAAGTGGGAAGCCCTTTGCTTGTCGGGCCACCTTAGGAGCATCCTGGCCCTCACCGGGAGCTGTAGGGCCCCAGCATTGTGGAGATGGCTCCAGGTGGGACCATGGCTCCCTGGCTGCTATGCCTGTGGTGACCTCTGGCCCCAGCCCTGGGTGGGGGAACCCGCCTATCAAATGCGCAATGACAGCATTACCCTGGGAGGCTGTGGGAGGGTGAACTGAGCCAGCGCAGGGCTGCCATAATGGCACCTTGTAGGAGGGCAAGGCACTTTCTTGGATAGTTTGCTGAGGTGAGGGTGAGTGAGCTGGTCTCTGTCAGGGGAGTGCCTCTGCTCAGGCTTGTGCTGCCCTTGAGTGGAAGCTCCCAGAGTTTTGCCCTAAGCTCCCTGCCTCCAAGATGGACAGTTAGAGGCAGGGCGAAGAAGGCTGCCCCAGACATGCACGCTGTTGCGGGGGCGGGTCCCGTGAGCACAGTGGGGTGGTGCTGACCACGGTCCCAGGGCGGGGCTTGGCCAGCCGGGGCCTTTTCTGAGGGCACAGGTGGTTTGAAGCGCATCTTGAAGTGTGAATTGGGCCTCACAAGGGAGATGAGAAATATGACGGAGGAACATTCCTTGGAGGGGATGGTGGCGAGGGTGGGAGGAGCTCACGACAGGACGTACATGTGAGCAGCAACTTGGAGTTCAGGGGCTGAGGGCTGGAGAGGCTGTGGGCCTGGGAGGGCCGAATGGGCTCTAGAGGGAGGAATGCCCTGGGGGAGGGTCTGGTGGGGCCAAGACTAATGTTTGCTGAAACTGGCGCTGGGTCTGGAAAAGCCTCTCCCCTGCACCTGCCATACCCAGCAAACAGCAACCACCTGCCCCTCCCTGCCCAGCCAGGCCCAAAAGATGAGGGGAAGAGGGAGGGTTCTATCAGGGAGTAGTTGGCCACCAGCGCTGCTTGTCTTCCCTGGGTTAGCCCTGAGGAGCAGTTTGTTGTCCCCAGGCCTCATTTGGCCCACCCTCGTCCCCGGCTTCCCTAGTGTGTGCAGGCATCTTAGGGATCTTATAAAAGTGCAGGCTTTGATCAAGCAGGTCTGGGGTAGTAACGTGCCTTGGTGAAGCTGCTCTGCTGCTCAGTGGGCTGAGGCAGGTGGTGGTCCACTCCCATCTGCCCCTCCCCCTCCTGGTTTTGTGTCTGCCCATCCTGGTCGACCCTAAGGATGGAACTGCTTTTATCCAGGGGTTTCTCCCCACTACCTGACAAAGCACCTGCTTCTTAGGTTGGCTTTCAGCAAATTGGAGTGAGTGAGTAAATGAATGAGTGTGGATCAAGTGTGCCTTCCCCAGACATCAGGCAGGCCCATATTGAGAACAGCAAAGGTCAGAGCTGCATTCCCTTGAGACTGCTTCCCCTGGCACAGGCCAGTGAGACAGTAAATATTAACCTCACACTGACCACTAATTGGTTAGCAGCTGGGATGGTAGTCTGGTGCTGTGAATGGAGGGATCTTGTCATGAGTTAAGTTTATAATCCCTGCCTTCCCTTTAGGAAACTTGGTGAAAGTTCTGGGCAGGTAACAGAACTCTGTTTAGCCACGGCCGGTATACAGGGGAGGAGGTAGTGAGACCATTTTTGCTAACAGCCTAGCCTGCTTCCAGGGATTTTTGTCGGTCATGTAAAATCTCTTCTGATCATAATTTTTTTTAATTTGGCTGAGCCAGGTCTCAGTTGCAGCATGTGGGATCTTTAGTTGCAGCATGTGGGATCTTTAGTTGCAGCATGTGGGATCTAGTTCCCTAACCAGGGATTGAACCTGGCCCCCCTGCATTGGTAGCGTGGAGTCTTAGCCACTGGACCACCAGGGAGGTCCCCGGATCATAATATTTTATATAAGGGTTCCCAAGATGGGCAGGATAGGCTTAATGAATTTGCCCTGAAATCATATAGCTTCTAAATAAACTTGGTGCCCAGGCAGCTGCCCTGGATTGAGGCAGTACACCTGGCCACTACAACTGTTCCCCTGGCATGTTCGGCTAGATTTCCTCTGCTTTGTTCTCCTGGCCTAAATGGTTTTATAATTTAAAATACGTTTTAAAAAAAGAATGCCCACAATAATTTTGAGCCTTTGTCAAATGCGTGTTCTTTTCCCTGAATTAAAAGAACCCTCTGGGAAAGTAATGAGAGCCTTGAAGCACCTTTGCTTTAAAATTGAACTTAGGAAAGTTTTTCATCTTGGAAATTAGCGGGGCTGGTGACCCTTCTGTGTTTGGAAGAGGTGACTCAGGTCCCTGTAACAATCGAACGGGCCGGCACCACACAGGAAATGCCTGCAGCCCGGCAGCCCCAGGGTGAGCTGGCGCCTCCATTTCCTGACAGCACCTGAACCCTACCTCACTTCTCAAAATGAAGGCTGCGTGTCACAAACTGGTTAGAACTGGCTGTTGCCATGGTTTTCACGTTGGAAGGCACAGTTAAAGGGTCACATGACCAAAGAGGGAAATGCCTTTGTCACATGACTTTTTGGTGGCCTGATTAGCATACAGGAAGTTCACTCCCTGCTGGCTGCTGGGATGCTGAGTGATCATTGATGGGAGGTGATGTCATCTCTTGGACGAGTTATTGATTAGTCTCAGTCCAAGATGGGACCTGGGAGTGCTGTGGTCAGAGTGGCCATCTCAGGGAGCTTCAGCTTCAACATGGTCCCAGTCCCTAACCCTACCCTCTTCCCTCAGGCAAATTTGAGCTTTATTAGACATCTCACCTTTGGAAGGCGTGCACATCCTCATTGAGGTGATAAAAAGTGATAAATCCCTGCAAGTTACCGTTGTCTCAGAGCGCTCTTGCTCAGGAAGCGCCTGTAGTTTGTAACTCCAGATGTGGTTCTGCCTGGGCTGCTCCTCTGCCCGT
This sequence comes from Orcinus orca, assembly GCF_937001465.1. NCBI lineage: Eukaryota > Metazoa > Chordata > Mammalia > Artiodactyla > Delphinidae > Orcinus > Orcinus orca. The sequence goes on along the minus strand of NC_064561.1, from coordinate 10,700,360 downwards.
GTGTAGCCAGCTGCCTGGGAACCCACCTGGGCTGGGACCAGTGGCTGCACTCCTGTGCTGGAGCCTCGTGTCTGCTTAGTGCCTGTGTGCGTGTCCACAGAACCCGGAATTGGAGCCCCGAGGTCTTTTTTTTTTTAATATTTTTGGCTGCATCGGGTCTTCGTTGCTGTGCGCGGGCTTTCTCTAGTTGCGGCGAGCGGGGGCTACATTGTGGCACATGGGCTTAGTTGCTCCGCGGCACGTGGGAACTTGCCGGACCAGGGCTCGAACCTGTGTCCCCTGCATTGGCAGGCTGATTCTTAACCACTGCGCCACCAGGGAAGTCCCCCGAGGTCATCTTTAAAGTTGATTTTGGGCAGAGTTGGCAGTCAGCAGGGAGACACGGAGACTTGAAAGTGTGGTGGTTCCCGAATTGCATTGGTTTTTAGTTTGATGAGGCTCTAGTGAGACATCCCGGGTTACTTTATAGACAGCCAGCCAATTTCTGGACTTGAGAACGTGGGCTGCTAACCACAGTGAGGGGATTCTATACCTTGAAATGGAAGCCTTTTTTTGTTCACTCTCCTGGTCTCTTTTCTGGAAGACCATCCAGCAGCTGTGCTGGTTAAATCAGGTCAGGTCTGGGATTGTTGAGGTGCAGCAGCCATGCTGCTCTAGGAGGGGCCAGGGGAAGCACACTGCGGGTTGAGGGGCTACGGGAGTTAGGGAATGCAGTATCTGGTCCTCTGTGCCCATCCTTCCCTGAAGACACAGCTCACTCTGGGAATCGAAAGGGCAGTTGAGTGGGCTGTTAAAACACCAGTCCTCCATCTATAACTCTGTCCCCGCTCAGCCGGAAGGAATGGGACAACTTTGAGGTGTTACTCCCAGTTAACTTCATCGAGTTTGTTCTTTGGGCCACAGTGCCACCTAGTGGACACATTCAGTCCTTGGCTGGTTTTCCTGCTGATAGAAGGATTTGATTCCTTCGACACAAATGCTGAGGCCATATCTCAAGGGAAAGTTTATGTTGTGCCCTCAGCAAACAGAGCTGCTTGGTTCGGGACTAAGCACCGTCTCTGGGACCTGTTGGTCCTTATGTGTGGGGTCAGCAATGCCAGAGCAGAAGTCCAGCATCACTAGATGTGCATATATGTCCTAGGGGACTTGGCTGGTAGGGTTGGCGTAAGAGGGCAGAGGGTAATGGGCAGAGGTGGCTGGGAACTAGTTTGTGAGTGGATCAGGTGGGTGGAAAGTACCCAGATCTGTGAGAGAAAATGTTCCATGTTCCAGTCGGTTTCAAAACATGCAGCCACTACTGCCACATTGCCACTGGCAGGGTGAAGAGGCCACGTGTAGCCCAGGAAGGACTATCTAGCAGGCAGCCTTGGCCACCTTGTGAGGTGGTGGCACCCCATGCTGGGGAGCTAGAATGTAGGCCGGCAACATGTGCATCAGCCCCTCTGTCTCCTGGGACGGGCGTGAGGGCTGTTAGCGAGTCTGGGTTTAGCAAAGAAAGGCTGATTTGCGTGGGAGCTGGACGCCCCATCAGGTGGCTTCCAACACGGGCAGGTAGGAGCCCTAGCAAGAGGCCCAAGATTCAGGACCCAGTATTTTTATTCAGTACTGAGCTACATGGTAGAGATAGGAGCCGTGGTGTTTTTCAAAATGACGGTGTCACCTTCAGACACGTAGGCATCCTCAGCCCGGGGGACACAGAAGTGGTTACCAAGAACAGTCCCGGCTTTTGAAGGGCTCAGCCGCAAACTGGCAGATTTGAGTGCCCCGTGGTGAGTGCGGTGAGAGAAGGCAGCCTGGGTGGGCAGGTGGTGGGGAGGTCTGGTGAGGCAGCCCTGCTTGCTGCCACCTTGTTGTGTCTGCGTCTGAATCCAGGCATCTGCGGGGTGTGGGGGTGGGGCTCTAGGGGACGCCGTCCAGCGCAGTCGGGACGCTCTGGTAGTAACCTGTGACTGTTCCTGTTCCACAGTGACATGAAGTCCGAGAGGAGAGCCCCTTCGCCCGACGTGATCGTACTCTCTGACAACGAGCAGCCTGCGAGCCCGAGGGTGAATGGGCTGACCGAGGATGCCTTGAAGGAGACCAGCACTGAGGCCCTCATGGTGAGCCTTGTCCCCATGCTGGGGAACCATCTCGCAGTGGAACAGCCTGTGTTCGCCGGCCCCCAGCTCTCCCCCTCAACCCTTGTTCTCTTGCCCTTGTAGAAAAGCAGTCCTGAAGAACGAGAAAGGATGATTAAGCAACTAAAAGAAGAGTTAAGATTAGAAGAAGCAAAACTCGTTTTATTGAAAAAGTTGCGGCAGAGTCAAATACAAAAGGAAACTACCACCCAGAAGGTATGTGCGCGTCTGTTCCCTCCTCAGTGGTCAGTGAGAGTCGTTTAGAACCAGGGACAGAAAGCCATGGTCATTTCCTTGGCCCACTGCTGCCCCAGGAGCCAGAAAGACTGGTCATGAGGGGTCAGGTTTCCTTAGGGGCATAGGAACGGGGTCTGAATTGGAAATTTGCAGACTCAAGTTCATGTTTTGGATTTAGCTTAGAGGATATCAGAGTACGTTTTGGTCTAGTATGTTCTGGATCTGAGTATGTAAACCTCATTCCCTGTAGACTCCATCAAGGAAATGGAGAGCAGGCATCTTTGACCATGCTGGAAGCACAGCTCTGTCTCAGACCCCTTTTCAGAAAGGCCTTCTGCCCTGTGGATGAATGTTCTGGCCAGCAGGGGCCGCTGTGGTTTTGTGGACAGATTGCTGAATGCCACAGGGTGCACCATAGCCCGGCCCCAGAGCTTCTACTCCTGTTAACCTCCCCTGATGCCTCAGGCTCCTTGTGCTGCTTCTAAATGCACCTTACCATGTAAGGCAAGGTCAAGTTTGTTTTGTCCTTTTTTGGTGTCTCATTCTGGGAAGGTTCCTGGTCGGTGACAAAACTACCCTTCCTTATATTCTAACCACTCTCTTAGTGAACCAGAAAGTAAATGCACTTCAGGCAGTACAGTGTGTAGAACATGTGTCCCCTTAAGGGAGCAGGACAGGGGGACGCTCACTGGTCTGACTTGGGGATTTGCTGAGCCCCCACCCCCACCTGGTAAACAAGTGGACCAAGCCTGCCATCTGTTAATATCCCGATGGACAGAGCCTGCTCATTACTTGTTTCCTTGTTGATTGCTTAAGAATTGATGATGTGAACCAAGTCTGTCAGTGTCCCTCCTCTGGTGGAATATGTGACTTTAAGAAGTGCCTGGGGACTTCCCCAGTGGTCCAGTGGTGAAGAATCCTCCTTGCAATGCAGGGGACATGGGTTTGATCCCTAGTCAGGGAACTAAGATCCCACATGCAGCGGGACAACTAGGCCCGTGCACCACAACTACTGAGCTCGCATGCCTCAACCCTGCATGCTGCGAACCACAGAGCGCATGCGCTCTGGACCCCATGTGCCACAACTAGAGAAGAGAAAACCTACATGCCACAACTAGAGAGAAGCCCCTGGGCCATAATGAAAGGTCCCGCCAACGAAGATCCTGCGTGCCGCAGCTAAGACCCAATGCAGCCAAAAATAAATAAATAAATCTTTTTTGAAAAAAAGAATAAAGTGCCTGGACCCAACATTTTCTCACTAGGGTTGGGATTAACCTAAGCCTGGGGTCCTTCACCTCAGCCTCCACCACCAGCCTTTTTTGTCCCCTGAAGGGCAGAGATGGCACCTGAACCACAGTGATGCCAAGCACCCCCAGGGTGGGAGGGTAAAGGGTGCTGGAAAATCTGTCCTTTGTTTGTTTATTTTTATTTATTTATTTATCTATCTACCTACCTACCTACCTACCTATCTATCTGTCTATCTGGCTGTGCTGGGTCTTAGTTGTGGCACGTGGGATCTTCGTTGTGGCATGTGGGCTCTTAGGTGCGGCATGCGAGATCTTGTTCCCTGACCAGGAATCAAACCTGGGCCCCCTGCATTGGGAGCCTGGAGTCTTAACCACTGGACCACCAGGGAAATCCCCTTTATCTGTTTCAAACATGTCAGTTCCTGCTGCAAGGAACGTGGCAGGCGGGAAGCAGAACGTTTGAGAGCCTGATGCCTTTTGAAGAGGAAGAAAAGCAGTGCTCTTCTGTCAGAATTACGTGTGGGAGGAGCAGGGTTGGTGGCCCTCTCATCTCCTGCATGTCCTGCTCTCTTGCAGCCCGCAGGCTCCACTGGGAGCTCTGTGACCACCCCTCCCCCGCTTGTACGGGGCACCCAGAACATTCCTTCCGGCAAGCCATCACTTCAGGTCAGTGTTCCCTCTGCGTCATGCTCCTGAGCAGCCCTGATCCAGTTTCTGCAAAAGCCCGCTCGTTTCTTCTGATTAGAGGCCGTCTGGTGGGAGCCCAAAAAATAAAACATGCTTGTGTTCCCATACCCAACCCAGGCCCCTGTTGACATCATAAACAAATCACACAGACTCTCGGAGGGCCCCTCCCATGACCACCCCTAGAGAGACTGGAGAAGAGGACCAAGGTTCTAGGCAGACTGGGCTCCCTTCTGCCTGACTCTCTCAGGGCAGTTGGAGGGCCCAGTGGGGCCTTGTCCCAGCCCGGCTCACAGCCTCCTCTGCCCACAGGGTGAGATGGGCAGGTCTCCCACTTCCAGCCATAGGACAGAGAGGCCAGGGGCCCACCTCCCCTCAAACAGGCCTGAGCCCCCAGCTCAGACCAGCAGGCGGGTGGTACTGGTCCCAGTTAGCTGGACTCTTGCTGTGGTGGGGCCAGAGTCCTGAGTAAGCCTGAGTGAGCCCAGGTTGGCGTGGCTCTTGTCAGAGTCTGTTCCTGGTTCTTTTGTGTTTTGAATAAATAGGCATTTTAGCTTTTATTTTCTCTGCCACCACCCTTTTTTTTTTTGACATTTTAATTTTTCTTTTAATCTTTTTTTTAAAACATCTTTATTGGAGTATAATTGCTTTACAGTGCTGTGTTACTTCCTGCTGTATAACAGAGTGAATCAGCTATATGTATACATATATCCTCATATCCCCTCCCTCTTGCGTCTCCCTCCCACTCTCCCTATCCCACCCCTCTAGGTGGTCACAGAGCCCTGAGCTGATCTCCCTGTGCTATGCGGCCGCTTGCCACTAGCTATCTGTTTTACATTTGGTAGTGCATATATGTCCATGCCACTCTCTCACTTCGTCCAAGCTTGCCCTTCCTTCTCCGCCACCACCTTTTTCTGGGTAATGAGTATGTGCTTTTACAAAAACAGCAAACCTGTTTGTTTAAAAAGTTATGTAAGATCTGAGGGTTGGTGTTGTTGACAGACCTCTTCAACTCGGATGCCTGGCAGTGTCATCCCACCACCCCTGGTCCGTGGCGGGCAGCAGACGTCCTCGAAGTTAGGGCCACAGGCGAGCTCACAGGTCGTCATGCCCCCACTCGTCAGGGGGGCCCAGGTAAGCAGAGTGAGGGCTTAAGGGAAGCCCCAGGCAGCCTCCACCTCTCGAGAATGAGCCTTCCTAGTTCTCAGGTTGGGGGCTCTTTCCCTGTGGCGCCCTCTGTCGTCCCTCTCGTTGACTTGTCTCCCCCCACTACACCCTAACAGCAGATCCACAACATCAGACAACATTCCAGCACAGGGCCACCACCGCTCCTCCTGGCTCCCCGGGCATCTGTGCCCAGTGTGCAAATTCAGGGACAGAGGATCATCCAGCAGGGCCTCATCCGCGTCACCAACGTCCCCAACACTAGTCTGCTCGTCAACATCCCACAGGTGAGGGTCATATGTGTGCCCCGCAGCTGCCCCTCTGATGGCCCACAGTCCTGGGACCCAGTCATGTCTCCAGGGTGGCTTGGCGTGACTTGCCTGCTTCCTTGGAGCCAGGTGAGGTCTTGGATAATCCAGCCCTGCAGACGGTGTTACTGTAGCTCCTTGGAGCTAGTTGGTGCATGAAAGTCGTGGGCAGGAGTCTTACGTTGCCAACTGCCATCTAGCAGAGGTGGATAGCTGCCGAGAGTGGGAGGGGTGGAGATCTGAGCTGACATAGGGAAGGCTCAGGGTGGGGCACCAGAGCGCTCCGCACCCTCCCCCTCTATAGGCACAAACGTGCGGAGAAGGTCTGCAAATGTCCTTTCAGCACCAGGGCATCTATTCTTAGCCACGCATCCCTTCACCTCCATACAGAGCCTCTGAAATGGGGAGGGTTTGTCGCCACCCAACAGAGCGGGGAAGATGGGACCAGGGGCGGGCAGGCTGAAGCATGATCCTCATTGACAGATGAAATTACTGGGTTTGCAAGGGCTTTTGTTGATGTGCAAGTTAGCTTCTCTTCCTCCTTTGGCACGGTGCATCCTTGCCCGCCTTGCTCAGATAAGATCATGGCCAGCAGGGCTCTGGGCAGCGTCCCTGCCTCTTCTAAAGTCAGGTTCAAGTACAGTCTTGCCACCCAAATGGGGACGTCCCGGGCAGGCAGTTTCATCCACACCATAAACTCGGATCAAATTACTACCGTGTGCCATACCCTGTTCTCATGCCATGAGGATGGGAACCAGGCAGGCAGTGGTGGATGGATCCTGTGGCTGTGCTCCCTGTGGGGCCAGGGGAGCCTGCAAAAGGGGCAGGGAGGAACTGGCTGATCAGAGGCTGGAGTAGACAGGCCAAGGTGCTGTGATGGCATCCTCTATGGTGGGGAGTTTTGCTCCGCTGTGGAGACCCCATGGGCGGGGGGTCTGGGCAACCGTCCTGGGCTCCCTGAGCCCCATGATGTGTTACATACAAGTTGTCAGGTGTGTGCATTTTCCTGGAGATGGTGTACACAGCTTTCCTTCTATTTCCAGAAGTGTCTTCAGTGCCACAAAGCTAAGGGCACTGGCGTGGTCAGCTCCAAGTTTGGGGGAGAGCATTTGATAACGTTGGGCGACAAGTGGTCTGGAGCAAGGAGATGGTGGAGGGTCAGCCACTGGGGTGCAGAAGATGATAAATGATGCAGGAGCAGTGAGGGTCAGGAAAGGTGAAGTGCAGGGGCACACAAAGATGCTCATGAGGGAAATGCCATTGATGCCACAGTGAGCCACCTTTGCAACATTTTGAGGAAGGAGGCCACCCAGACCTGTGCTGGGAGGAGAGCCAGGCCATAGTGACAGGAGAGTTGCCATGCTGCCTGGGTGGGGGACAGTTGCCAAGGGGCTACCCACTGTCATGGTGATGGCTTCATGGGTGTCCTCAGGTGGCAAAGTGTAGCAAATTACAGGTTTTAAAGTTAATTGGATATCAGCTAAACCTCAACAAGTGTATTTATAAGATTGGTCATCTCATAGGGCAATTAGTTTAATGGCGCTTTTCCTGTTGCTTGTTGATGTCAAGCAGCTCTGAGTTACTTTTTACTTAAAAAAATTTTTTTAATTTTTGGCTGCATTGGGTCTTCGTTGCTGCGCGCAGGCTTTCTCTAGTTGCAGCGAGTGGGGGCTTCTCATTGCGGTGGCTTCTTTTGTTGTGGAGCACGGGCTCTAGGTGCGCGGGCTTCAGTAGTTGTGGCTCACAGGCTCAGTTGCTCCGCGGCATGTGGGATCTTCCCGGACCAGGGCTCAAAGCTGTGTCCCCTGCATTGGCAGGCGGATTCTTAACCACTGCGCCACCAGGGAAGTCCTGAGTTACTTTTATAAGGATTTGTTAGCATAGCTAATGGTGCTGATGACCTGGAGCTACTTTCATAAGGACTTAGTGTAGCTAAATGGTGCCGACGTGGGCTGTGGGTGCCGTGGTTGGGCTCTTCTCAGGGTGGGCGCCTCAAGCACCCTGACCAGGTCATTGTCTCCCAAAAGCCCTCCGCAGCATCGCTGAAAGGAACGACAGCCACTTCTGCTCAGGCCAACTCCACCCCCACCAGCGTGGCCTCCGTGGTCACCTCTGCTGATTCTCCAGCCAGTCGGCAGGCAGCCGCCAAGCTTGCACTGCGCAAACAGCTGGAGAAGACGCTGCTTGAAATCCCCCCACCCAAGCCCCCCGCCCCTGAGATGAACTTCCTACCCAGTGCTGCCAACAATGAATTCATCTACCTGGTCGGCCTGGAGGAGGTGGTGCAGAACCTGCTGGAGACGCAAGGTGAGGAGTCCCTGGGCCTGGGGCCGTTTTTATCTCTTGCTGCTGAAGTTTCCATCATGCAAGTTGTTTTCCATGCATAGCACATGTTGGCATGTCTGCTGTGTACCCACAGCTGTGGGGCACATTGTGGATGACATCTTGTCATTAGTTATTTGCTTGCTGTGAGGTTTAGATAATTTCTTTCTTTTTTTTTAAATTAATTTTTATTGGAGTATAGTTGATTTACAGTGTTGTGTCCGTTTCAGGAGTATAGCAAAGTGAATCAGTTATACATATGCATATATCCACTCTTTTTTAGATTCTATTCCCATATAGGTCATTATAGAATATTGAGTAGAGTTTTCTGTGCTATGCAGTAGGTCCTTGTCAGTTATCTGTTTTATGTATAGTAGTGTTTACATGTCAGTCCCAATCTCCTGATTTCTCCCTCCTGCCCTAGATAATTTCTTAAACGTACCATAGGCACCTTCTTTCTGATGGGGCCACTTCTGAGAGTTGGGCAAAGGTGGAACTCTGCAGAGCCTCAAGCACTCTTAGTCTCCAAAGTGGGAGAGGGACACCTATGCCCGGGCCAGGATCATTTTATTACCCTCCTTGGAAGTAGTTTGGAAAGCACACCTGCATGTTAGAGGGTTTTAGGAATAAAAGAATATAAATAAGGTAGTGAGCAAAAACGATACTGAAAGGTGAGAGGTCAGGTTGGCCCTTTGGGAGCCTCCAGCAGATGCTAAACTGAGGACTTTCTGCCCTTAGATTGAGCTCGTGGTGGCATTTATTAGGCAGCCAGCCTGAATCCCCACCCCACGTGATCTCGTCAGATGCTCAGAGCTGAGAAGGAGGCAGAGCTGTAACCTCTTCAGGGCAGGGGATGACCAGGTGGACTCCACCTGAGGGACTGTGGGGCACCAGAGCCAGGCCCAGTGGGGAGAGGTGTGGGCTCTGACACAGCCTGGATGTGTCTGGATCTCTTCAATGACTCCTTTATGATAAGGTTAAGTTGGCAAAAATGCTGCTATAAGGCCAGTGCAGTGCGGCAGGCAGGAGGCCTGAGTCAGGAGGCGATGCCTGCCCGTCCTACACTTGCCTGTGCTGGGCACCCGCTCTCCCAGACCAGTCTGTCTCCGCTTGTTCTCATCAGGGGTCTGTCTCCCTCTCCTGTTGTCAAAAAACAGGACCTAACTGTGGGAGGAGGCTCTGAGTCCTGCTTGAGGTGTCTCTTGACACTTCGCAGAGCCACAGGTGGACACTGAGTACAGCCCTGCACTGGTGTGTCTGTTCTGGCACTGGTCACGCAGGCTGCAGCTGCCTGGGAAGCAGGTACCCCATTCTCTGGGGTTGGATGTGTGAAAGCAAAAGTGCCCTTGTTACCAGAGCGTGTTAGCTGTAGGCTGGGGGCTGGAGCTGGGGGCCCAGTGTAGACCCCTGAGCCTTGGGCAGCTTGGGCAGGCAACATCCCATCTGCTCCGTGGAGTGACAGGTCTCCCCCCTAGAGTCAGATCCTGCACAGCCCCTCAGCAGTTAGGGGCAGCTTTTAGGGGCAGCTTGGCCAGGCCCAAGGCGGGATGGGGAGGCTAAGGGTCTCTCGGCATCATGGTCCATAATGCCAAGAGGCAACTAAACTCAGGAGTGCTGGACACAGAAAAGATAGGAACAGAGTGCAAAAGGTACCCCTTACTGCACATTGGATGGCAAACATATATACATTGAAGAAAGTATCGAGGGCTTCCCTGGTGGCGCAGTGGTTGAGAGTCCGCCTGCCGATGCAGGGGACATAGGTTCGTGCCCTGGTCCGGGAAGGTCCCACATGCCGCGGAGCGGCTGGGCCTGTGAGCCATGGCCGGTGAGCCTGCGCGTCCGGAGCCTGTGCTCCGCAACGGGAGAGGCCACAACAGTGAGAGGCCCGCGTACCGCAAAAAAAAAAAAAAGTATCGACCCCACACCTCAGCAGGTGCTTTTTGTGGCTTCCCCAGTCACCCCTCCTGTAGCTGATCAAGGAGCCACCAAGTTCCCATTTCCCAGGGCAGCCGGGTATGTGTCCTGGCCCTGCCGCTGACCAGCTGTGCACAGGTCACTTCAGCTCCTTGGCCTCAGTTTCTTCCTCAGGACAGTGGGGTGGGGTGTGCCCCTTAGAAGTTTGTTGTGAGAATTGGACACCCTGATACCCACAAGGCACCAGGCACAGTGCCTGTTGGCATAAGCACTCGCCTAGATGACTGGTCCTCTGTTAACTCACCCACTAGCAAGGGTGCCGGTCACCACAAGGTGGGGGCCTCGAGTGGTCACCATCTCCTCTCCACTGGTGACGCAGTACGGGAGGGTTGGAAATGTCTGCACTGTGGGTAGGAAAGATGACTGGGAGAAGCCAAGCTGACAGCACTGATGTCTTTGAGAGTTGGTATCAAGGGTGCCTAACTCACAGTGTTTTCTTAAGTGCTTCAACTTTGCTTCTGCCAGCAAAGCCTCCCGAGGCTGGCCCAGTGCCCGCACACAGTTGGCACCCAATATGTGTTTGCCTAACGAACACTGACTGAGGCTTTGGTGTCCTGATGCCAGTTGGGCCACATGGCCCAGGGTGCTGCCCCTGCTCTGCCCTCATCCATATCCCACTGGGGGGTAGTCCGGGCTCCTACTGTGGTGTTCCTGTTCCTCTGACGTGCGGCACACCCATCTCTCCCTGCAGCGGGCAGGATGTCAGCCGCCGTTGTGCTGTCTCGGGAGCCCTACATGTGTGCACAGTGCAAGACGGACTTCACATGCCGCTGGCGGGAGGAGAAGGGCGGCGCCATCATGTGCGAGAACTGCATGGCATCCAACCAGAAGAAGGCACTCAAGGTGGAGCACACGAGCCGCCTGAAGGCCGCCTTCGTGAAGGCGCTACAGCAGGAGCAGGAGATCGAGCAGCGCCTCCTACAGCAGGGCGCCGCCCCCGCGCAGGCCAAGGCCGAGCCTGCTGCCGCCCCACACCCTGCGCTGAAGCAGGTGAGAGTCCTGGTATGGGAGCCAGAGCTGTGGCCTGGGAGCATGGGCTGGGTGGCCTCGCCTTCCAGGAGAGGGGCCTCGTTCCCTTGGCAGGGAGTTGTCGCTAGCAGGCAGGATGTTCAGACATTCTCTCCCACACTCGGCGATCATCTGCCTGGTTGTTAACTGTGTGTCTAAATTGCATTTAATGGTGGTGTTTGGTGGTGAACATACTAATTTGCAGTTTCTTTAGATTTTGTAGCTTTCACTTGCAGTGTGCCGGCTGACAAGCACTTCTTGTTTAAAAGGACTTTTCTGAAAGCCACATTGAGATACAAAAGGGGCGTTTGGAAGAAACGTTCTAGCTAAATTAAGGAGAGAAGCAAGTTTGAAATCAAGTTTTTTTGGTTGCTTTTTTTTTTTAATGCTTTGCTTTCCCACCCCCTATAGACCCAAAGCTCCCTGTTGGCAATTTTTTGTGTCCTTGGAAGTCATTTGTAATTCACTAATAAACACATCTTCTCAAGATCCCTACGTAGTGGGTGGCTGCGCTGCCCTCAGGAAATGCCTATCCTGTGGGGACTGGGCCTCAAGCGGCCATAGCTGCTGCCCTTTGGTCACTCTAGATCACCCTTGGCCAGACTCTGGACAGTGCTGACCTCGATTTCAACCCCCGTTTGTGTAGGTCATAAAACCCCGGCGTAAGTTGGCGTTCCGCTCAGGAGAGGCCCGCGACTGGAGTAACGGGGCTGTGCTACAGGTCAGAACTGCGGTGCCGGGAGCCCCCTGCACCGAACCACCAACCGGCCCTCACATCCCAGACCGTGACCACGTCAGTCGCCGACTGTCACACTGCCTGTGTCTGTCTGTGTGTGTCTCTCTCTCTTTCCCTTCCTCCTACCCTCCCGCCTCGGTGTAACTTACCTAGTCTCCTGATTTTGGACTTCAGGGATCCCGTGTGGGTGGGAAGAGGTCAGCCAGAGCAAGGAGCGGCTGCGCTGAGCATCTTGCCCTCTGTTGCCCCCTTCCCCACACAAGCTGTTGCACCCTCTCTCCACTGCAGGCCTCCAGCCAGCTGTCCCGGGGCTCGGCCACAACGCCCCGAGGCATCCTGCACACGTTCAGCCAGTCACCCAAACTGCAGAATGCAGCCTCGGCCACAGCCCTCGTTAGCAGGACCGGCAGACATTCCGAGAGAGCCGTGAACGCTGGCAAGGGCAACGCCACCTCCAACTGGAAGAAGGCGCCCCTGAGTACAGGTGGGCAGACCCCGTGGGGCTCGGAGTAGGGACCTCGCTGGGGTTGGGTCCATCCCTTCCTTATTTTGAACAAAGACGTGCACACGCACAGGTAATGGCGCAGAAGGGCCCTGAACCTGCAGACGTGCTGCCTCGGACTCTTCAGCTTCATCTCTTCTGTTCACTAAATAGGATGCCCTGAACAAGTGATAGCCCTGGATAAATACTAATCACCCTCGGTGTCTCCACCCTCTATACCCAAACTCTCAGCCCTTGACCCAAAATGGGGGACAGAACCCGTTCAGGCAGTGCCCCCCACCCCCGTGCCGTCAGTGGACCCTGTGAGCATAGATGCTCATTTTGCCAACTCACCCCCTCTCCCTTCCAGCCATAGAGAATGTCTGATTCTGCTGTTACAGTGTATTGATACCTTTCGCGGCACACTGACTTCATTTCTTGCTCACCCAGTGTCCTTCATTCCCTGCTCTCTGGGCACCCTCTTCCCAGCCCCTCTGGCTTAGACAGGTCAGATGGTAGAAAGTGCAAAACAGAATGAGAAAGCAGGCAGGAGGAGGGGGACCCTTGGGCGGGGGCTGAGATTTCAACTGAGGTTGGCAACAAAGGCCTCTGAGGAGATGGCATTTGAGGAACAACCGGGGGAGGTGGAGACACTCAGGTGGTCACTCCCCAGTCTGCCACAGCCCCACCTTCCCTGGGTTGTCCTTGGGTCATCCCCCATACCATTTGTCCTGTTTTTTATTATTTATGTGCTGGCCTTAGGATGAAAGTTAAATATGTCTTGTGTCCGTCAGTAATTGGACAGTGAAATGTAGGCACAAAGAGCTGAGAGGAGGAGGTGGGTGAGAGGTCTCATTGGACCAAGTGTCCCGTCTCCCTCCTCACCCCCACGCCGGGGTTGCTCTAGGAAGAAGAGGCGCCATCATGAGATCCATCTCACTAGTCAGAACTGGGAAGTCTGGGTTGTTGGTGGAAACAAAACACAGAAGCCGGCTGTGCACGCAGCTGACCATGAGTTATAAACATGCCCAAATGTCAGAGCCTTCTAGAGGAGAGTCAGCTCAGGGGAGTTCATCCAACTGCAGAAGAATCTGGCCCTCCTGGAGAGCAGAGAGCATTTGTAAACAAACCAGAGATACTTTTGTTCAGCATGTTTAAGATTACAGCTAAGAACTCATAGACTGGTCAGAAGTTCCTTTTCTGGGAAATTTGAAAGTACATGAGATAAGTGGGGAAAGTCAAATATGAGAGTACGCGTGTATGCACAGTGATAGTACCATGTAAAAACTTCGTATTAAGGGTAACATTCGAAAGAGAATCTGAAGGAATAAATAGTTGCTGTGTTCAACGATTTGTGGGATTAGACCTGAAAGTGTCATGGCTTAAGAGCAGCGTTTCTCAGAAGAGTTCTGCTTGGACTCCTGGTTGCCCTGGGTTTCTGGATGGTGGCTTTCTGGGCAGGACCTAGCAGCAGGTTTCTGGAGTGCTGGCCTTGGATGCACAGGGAGGGTTCTGTGGTGCATTTGACTTTGGAACATTTATTCCACAAAATATATTAACCCACCAAAAATACTTCTGGGTAACACAACGACTCTGGTCCCTGCTGCAGCTGAGACTCCAGGGCAGTCCTTTCCCGCAGGCCAGCCCAAAACCTAAGTGTGCCGGTTGGAGGCTGGTGGGGCGGTGGGGGGCAGGGTGGGTGTGGGTGTGTGATACTTGGGGAATTCCCTGGCTGTCCAGTGGTTAGGACTCGGCGCTTTCACTGCTGGGGCCTGGGTTCAGTCCCTGGTCGGGGAACTAAGATCCTGCAAGCCGTGCAGCACACTGCCCTCCCCCCCGCCCCAAAAAAAAGAAGTGATACTTGTTCATTGTGGAAATTTGGAGAATACAAAAAGAGAAGATAATGGCAGTGGCCATTGTCAACCCCAGGAGAACAAATGTTGCACTTCAGGACTTTCTCCTCCCCACCCCCCCTCCACCTCCTCACTCACATGTCACACGTGTGTAAATGCCAGCACATATATAATAAAAAATAGGAAGTACCTTACAGAGGGATCGTGCTGTCTTTAGCATTCTGTGTCCCTCTTAATGTTTTAATGAGAGAATGTTACCATATCATTAAAAACTTTGAGGACAGGATCAGTTGTAATGACTGCATAGTATTGCATCATACTGGATTGCTCAGTTGCACAGGTCAGTCATTTGCAGTTTTTCAGTGTTCTGTATAGTACTGTAGTAAACAACTCAGTTTTCATAGTTCCGATAGATGACAGGATCTCTGATTATTGCCCCACGTGTAAGGTTACCATGGCAGAGGCTGGGAACATTGTAAAAGCGATTGAGTTATTAAATTCTCTTCAGCTTCAAGGCTGGTATTTGAACCACCTTTGCTCAGTGGGCCCAGCTGAGGCTGGGGTCCTCCCAGGAGCCTCCCCCTGACTGGGGCTGTTGTGGCCTGTTGCTCTGTTCTGTTGCAGGCGGGGCCCTTGCATTTGTCAGCCCGAGCTTGACGGTGCACAAGACCTCCTCAGCTGTGGACCGCCAGCGGGAGTACCTCCTGGACATGATCCCGCCACGCTCCATCCCCCAGTCGGCCATGTGGAAATAGTGCGAGCCGGGCCCAGTGGAGAACAGGCTCCCTCCTCCCTCCCACCTGGCCCCACCACCCTCCACTCGGGAAGACACCCTGCTGCCCGAGAGGGCGAGTAAGCGCCGGCCGCGCTGCGGAAGTGAGAGTTCCGATCTTGGCTGCAAAGTCTCATCGACGTGGGGGGACCACTTCACAGGTGGACCAGGATTATTACTGGGGACCTTTCCCATGGGCTTTCTTCCTTTCTTTGCCTTTAGTTTGCCCAACACCAGCAGAAAAGCGGACCTTGGGGGCTGGTTCTGCTCCTCGCCCTCTCCTTCGGCCCCCTGAAGGGCACATGGACGGCTCACCCTAGACACTGTGACACGCTCGGGCAATGGCGCCCGGGGCTTCTGAAGTTGAGCGGAGCATTCTGTTTTGTTTTTGCTTTTCCCTCTGTCTTAGCCTCCTAATCTTTGACTGCCTTCCTTCATGGCAATCTCTAGGTTGACAGATTTTTTTTAAATCACCTCACGATGATGGAGTTTAATGTAAACCGTGCAGACCTTCCCTGCCAAGCACGGCCCCCATGCCCTGGAGGGTGGGCCTCTGACCACCCAGCCCTTGCTCCAGCAGAAGGCCTCTGCTGCTGCTCGTCCCAGAGACCCCCGACCTTCCACACTTAAGCAGAAGAACAAACTGCAACCCGGACCCAGCCAGAGAGCCCGGGATCCTGGAAGCCGAGAACCGTCAGCAGAGTAGGGAGGAGAGAATCGGCAGCAACATCCAGAGCCTGAGCGGGAAGTTGGAGGGGCTGGCTGTTGTGTTTTTTTGTTGTGGTGGTTTATTTTATTAAATCCTTTTCTTTTCCTACTTACTTTGATGGACAACATCCTAAGCCCTGGCCTGTGCTTCTGTCAGGTGTGTCTGGGTGGGGAGGCGCCCCTGCACCCCCACCCCAGACTTCAGGGTTCATGTTTGGGTCTAGTTTAGAACCTTCCCTTAAAGCAGGGCCATGCTGCCAGGGTTTGCCTTCAGACTTTTTTTTTTTTTTTAAGCCCCCGCCTAGAGTCTACAGAAATGTCTTACAAAGGATCAGGTCTGCTTTTAGTTGTGTTGTGTTTTGGTTTCTCCCACTCCTTAAAAATCGGTCCATGAGGAAAGGCAGAAGCTGTTGTGTGTGTGCTGCACATGGGCCAGCTCTGTGCAGGTGTGAGGGTGTCATGTGTATGTGCACACGTGTGTGTAGATGGGGTATGCTGCTCCTCACTTCAGCCCCAGCCCTGGTTTTACTATCCATGCAGTTAGGGACTTAATTTAAAATCCTTATTTTGTAGGGCCACCTTCTTCGAATACACTGCTGCAACATTCTAATAAAGGCTCATTTAACCGCCGCCGCGCCCCCCCCCCCATGTTGTGTGACTATCAGTGTTTAGAGGACATTTTTGACATGCCGTAGAACTAGTTTTCCAAAGCATTCTAATTTTTTGTTGTGTAAAATCCTAAATTTTTCATTGATTTTTGAGTACATAATGTAGATGGGCTGAAGGAGGGGAGGGCAGGAGAAGGGTGGCTTTCATTCCAAGATCCAGGGATTTGGGGGAAAGGGGAAATTGACCTTCAGGAGGGGTGGGGGAGCGGGGAAGGGTGTGTTTTTACACCAAAAAATCAAGAGTATGCAAGCATTTCTATTCCTCTCATTTTTCTGTGTGCCTGGCAAATAAATACCTGTCTTATACTACTCTGAGCTGTTAGCTCTCTCTGTTCAATGACATGGGCCAAATTTTCCAAATCCTCCAAGAAGGAGTGCCCGCTGGCCTCCCCTGCAAACTGACCTCAGTCCTATGCAGCAACTCAGGCGTCTGGGCCAAGATCACCTCTGCACTGGGGGTGCACCATCGTTGTTGCACCCCCGCGGGGGCTGACTGGGTCTGTGACTCCAGGGCTCAAACTGAGCCACTTGCTTTGGCCCCGAGCCCCGTCCCCATCAGAACCTCACTCTCCACTATGCTCAGGAACCACCTCTCCTCACCTCACCTGGCCAGACTTCTCCAGGCTGTTGAATAGGCCTCGTGAGTTCAGTACAAACTGACCACCACAGGCGGAGGATGGGATGGCCGGGCCCTGACCCTGTCTCTGCCTCCTGCAGCCCAGCATTTGCAGGAACATTCCCATAGTAGGACATACTGTGACATAAATGTAGCTTTTTAAAAGGGGGTCAAGAACGTGAGATGCCTTAATCTTTATTCATTTCTACTGTCTCAAAACTTCTATCTCCCCCCTTTTTCCCTTTAATTTCCCCTTTGCAGTGTAACTTCTATAAGCCTCAAGTGCATGGTTCTGTGATGAAATTTATAATGTCGCAAGAAAAGGCATTAAATACCTCTCTGAATACGGGAAGGATATTAACATTAAGGGTATTCTCCCAGCCCCAAAGCCCACGCCTCAAAATTGGCTACAGTTCTGGGAGTTTGTAGGCTGAGAGGATCTGGTTCCCAGGAGAACCAGAGAATGTGGGAGCCTCCAGTCCCAAATGACAATTGTAACTGCCCGGGAATCTGTGACAGGAACCCCCGATGGCAACTGGAAACTATTCAAAACGTCAGCTGTTCTGTGGACTCGGGTGTGGGGTTCACCAAGCTCACTTCCCCATCTGAAGTGGCTGCCTGTGTGGGCCCGAGTGTGCACGTGGATGCTCTCACAGATAACTGTGCGTCCACTTGGAGCTGCCCACGGCTCTGGCCATCCTGACCATGTCATGGGGACTCCAGTCCTCGGTGTCCCATGTGTACTGTTGGGACCGACACCTTTGACAAGGTCAACTGTGGCCTCTCCTCGGGAGGCGGGGAGTGGGGGCCGGGGGTGGGGCAGGGCGCGGCTCTGGTCCTGTCTGTACTATAAGATCTTCAGGAAGCAAAAGCTCACTCCAGTGCAGAGGGAATGAAAGAGGCGACAGTACACCCCTGCTGCATCCTGTGGCTCCTGTGTCCCACAAATCACTCTCCTGTGGGTGGAGAGACACGGGGAGGAGTTTTCTATATAAATAATACATTATCATCACAGGGGTGTAAATAATGGGAAAGACAGTCCTTGCTGCTCTGCCATAGGGTTTTTCTTTGATGCCTAGTTATGCTGCACATGGCGTTTGCCTAAAGAACTTGGACTGAGCTTTTTTTTTTTCTTAAAGGACAGCTAAAGTTTTATAATCCTTAACAAAGAAAAGTATAATAGTCACACTAGTGTAGGGTATTTGGGAGGTGGTTTGTTTTGGTTGGGGGGAGGAGATTGTCACTTGTATTTATTGTGACTCTAAGTCTTTGATAATAAATGTTTAAAAAAATAATCTCCCACCAAACCGGAACAGAAGTTCCAGTAAACAAAGACGCTGGAATCAATGGCTATACATTGTGTCATGAGGAAGTTTTAGAATCTGAAGGACAATAAAGAAATGGATGATGTGTTGGCTGTATTTTTTTTTTCGTCCCCTCAGCCCTGGTATCCCACGTTTTTGTCGCGGCTTTGGGGCAGCTTGGAAACTTGGGAAGGGACAGCAGGGTGCTTGGTTGACGGGGAGGCAAAGGAAAGGAGAGGACACCTGCTTCTTGGGCTTCTTTCAGGCCTCACTTGTCATGGGTATTTAGTCTTCCCCTAACTGGGTTCCGCACCCTTGCTTCTGGGCCTCCATTTCCACCAGAACCTGGGGCTTTGTGGCCCGTTTACCCACAGCGCTGGGGGAGTGCAGTGAGAATGTAGTGGGTTTTGCCCATCGGCCTGGCTCCTAGCCATCACCAGCCTCCACCCCAGAGTGGTGGGCTTTTCTGGATTGGCACGGCATTGGGTGTCTGCTGCAGGACATGATGTGCTTAGATTCTAAGCACAGAGGGTGGGAGCCACCCGGCTGGCTCCGAAATGAACAATTTCTGGTGAAAATTTGTTTTCAGAGGTTGACACACTTTCAAAATTTTATTCACAAAAATGAGACTTGTAAGCACTTTGGTGAATTCCAATGTGCAGTAAATGTCACCCTGTTTTCCTAGGTGCTTTTATTTACTTATATATTTTTTCTCTTCTTTTCTTTTTTTGCGGTACGCGGGCCTCCCACTGCTGTGGCCTCTCCCGCCGCGGAGCACAGGCTCCGGATGCGCAGGCCCAGTGGCCACGGCCCACGAGCCCAGCCGCTCCGCGGCACGTGGGATCCTCCCAGACCGGGGCACGAACCCGCGTCCCCTGCATCGGCAGGCAGACTCTCAACCACTGCACCACCAGGGAAGCCCTACTTATATATTTTGCTGTTTCTTGTTATTGGGGCATCTCTGCCTCCAGCCTCCCCCGTGGCCATGACTAGCCTGGGCAAGGCATAGAACTGGTACAAGACATGACTGAAATTAAACGCAACCCTGTCCTCCACCCGTGACACATAATGACTGGTGCCCCACACCCCGACACTGGCTGAGAGAAGCCCGCTTCCGGGGTTCCACGGCCAGCCTTCAAGTGAGTCTTTGCTGGATTAGGCACAAGCTCCTCCGTGGACAGAGGGCAAGTCTCATGCATCTTATCCAGCTAATAAATGGGACACCAGCCCTGGTCCCTGAGACCTTGTCCCCTCTGAACTGAGTTGTGGGTGTGGCCGTGAGGCAGGAGGACCCCAGGCCCATTGCTTACACAGATCAATCAGTGGACAGAAAAAGGCATGTGCCATGCCCCAGGCATTGGGATCACACCTTGAGACAAGGGTGAGGAGGGAAAGAATGGGGTATCACGGGAGGTGACCTTTTTAGGCCAAGTCTCGCGTGAAGGGAGGGGAAAAGTGGTGCAGGGAGTGGGAGCAGCTTGTGCAAAGCCTCAGAGGTGAGACCAAGCAAGGCAGGTTGAGGACAAAGGAGAGTAGTGTGGCTGGACCTTAGGGGCAAGGGGAGAAGGATGTGGCTTTTATTGAGTGAGCAAGTCATTTCCCCTTTCTTAGCCTGTTTCTTCCTCTGCAAAATGAGGGGGTTGGGGCCACAGCCTATTTGAAGGGAGTGAGGGGAGAGGTGGCACACAATCCCCAGGACACCTGAGAGCCATGGAGGGTGAGGGAGCAAGGGGTGGGGTATGGTCAGACCCATAAATGACCACCCTCCTCAGGTACTGTGGGGCTCTGGTGGAGGCAGGTAGGAAGGGCCTAGGGAGGTGTTTCCCATACACCCCAAATGACAACAGCCACTGTCACCAAACCCAGTAACCTCATCACAGGCAAAATAACCCCCAAGCTCCCCCAGGCCCTGTGGGGTCCCTCTCCAGATACCAGACACACACCTTTTACCTCTCCACCTCCTTTCCCCCTCCATTCCAGCTACAGGAGTCCCTAGCATTACTCAAACACACCAGCTCCATCTTGTCTTGGGAACACTTGGAACACTCCTTTTGCTGTTTCCAGTGTTTGATTCCTTCCCGGCTTAGCTCAAATGGCGTTCCCTTCAGTCCCTCCTTGCTCACCCCCACCTGGCATTTAGCAACAACTTACAATTATTTTATTTTCACGCCATTCTTTTATTTTACTTTTCACTTGCTCCCTTCACTGACAGCAGGGATGAATCCAAGCCATTTGGCTGAGTCCCAGAGCCTGGCACACAGCAGGCGCTCAAAAAAAATGCATGAATGAACAGAGTAAAGAATGAACCCTCAGACAAATGCCCCACCCTCGACTCTTCCCCGAAGCTCTTAACCCTCACCAAAGAAGGGACCCTCACTAAGGAGAGCTTCCACCACCTCCCCACCCCACTTCAGACATATCTAGGTGCAAATCCTGGCTGTTCTTGGGCAAGTGATACCGGTGTGGGCATCAATTTTCTCTTTTGCAAATGCTGTTTCTGTAGGGACAGGCGACCCCCGCCCCTTGCTGTACCATCCTTAAACACCAGAAGGGTGCTGGGGTTCTTGCTCCCTAGTCCAGCACCTCCATTCCCAGGAGCATTACGACGCCGGGGACGACTCAAAGCCCCTTCGAGTCTGCCCAAGATGGGGAGCCCGAAAGGTCTGGGTTCGAATCCTTCCAACTCCCTTTTCAGACCTGTAGCAAGAACCTCTACAAACCTTTCTCTAAAATGGGGCGCCCGCGCCTGCCTTCTCCCAGGGAGCGATCCCCTCCCCCCAGCTCCGTAAAAGGGGGCGTCGCTAGAGCCAGGTGCGAGAAAGAGCGAGTTTATTCCAAGTTCCAAGGGGGGCAGCGCCTGGAGCGCGCCGTCCCTCACCGGCATGCGCGGCTGGCTGTGGACAGACGCCCTCCGCGCGCGTCCGCTCGCCAGCAGCTTCTCCAAGCAGCCACTGCCGGCCGCGTAGCGGTCGCTCATTCCGCACGGGGGCAACGTTTCCCTCTCCTCTCGTCCTGCCCCTTCCCGGGGGCCTTCCCTCGGGGAACCGAGGAAGCTTCTTCTCTTGGGATCGTGGCGGAGGAGCTGCATTCCAAACGGGGTCGACTGCCGCCCACGGCGTCGAAGTGGCAAAGAGGAAAGGGCGGGTGCGCAGTGTCGCGCGGCGGCTTCGCGGAACTCCGGAAGCGCGCTTCTTGCGCGTGCGCTGCGCTTGCGCAGTGCTCGGGGCGGCAGGAATGGTGGGAGCCCCGGCTTCTAGCCGGAGTCCTCCGAACGCAGCCAGCAGTTGCGCGCTACTTGGCTCGCGGAGGGCCTGGCCGTCGGGCTGAACTGCAGCAACTCGGCTATTAGGGCCTTGCAGTGCTCAGACAGCTCGAGGCCATCGGGGTAGAGAACGCCGCGCTTCTGACGCCGGGGCAGGCCGGCGATGTCGGAGTCGTCGAAGGGCATACACCCGGTGACCATGACGTAGAGCACAACACCCAGGCTCCATATGTCGTACTTCTTGGGGTCGTAGGGGATGCCGAGGAGTACCTCGGGCGACGCGTAGGCGGCCGAGCCGCAGTAGGTGGTGCTCAGGTCGGGGTAGCCATGCGCCTGACGGCCGAAGCCGAAGTCAGTGAGCTTGACGCGGCGTTCATCAGGGCTCAGCAGCACGTTTTCGCACTTGAGGTCGCGGTGCACCAGGTGGTGGTCGTGCAGGTAGCGCACAGCACCGGCAATCTGCCCGAAGAGGTCGCGTGCCTGCCCCCCGGGGATGCGCCCGTTTCGCTGCACGGCCTGCAGTAGGTCGGTGGCGGCCGCCTCCATCACGATGTACAGCTTCCCGTTGCACACCTCGATGAACTCGAAGACGTGCACGATGTGCGGGTGCCGCACGCCCCGAAGGATGGACAACTCGCGTGGCAGGAACTTGTTGACGAAGTCTGGCGGCGCGCGCCGCCGGTCCACCACCTTGATGGCCACCGGGCCCTTGTATTTCTTGGACGTGGCCACCTTCACCTTGGAGTAACTGCCCTCGCCTATCGTGCGGCCCAGTTTATAGCCGAGTTCGCTCAGAAGCTTGTCGCCCGACATGGTGGCGCCTGAAGCGCGTGGGGAGCAGGAGGCGGCTGCTGTCGGTGGGCGGCCGGACTCCTATCTCGGGCCTAACCCATGGCACTTGGCACCTGCACACCCCCACCCCCATGTGCCCACTCCCGGGCCCCCACCGCCGCGGTGCCCTTTATTGCCTAGGTAACAATTTCTGCCTTGTGAAGTGAACGCGGGCGTCACCCCGCCTCGGGGTGGGGCCCCAGACCCCGCCCCGTGGTGCCCCCCAAGGCCCTAGCTAGGGCTTTGTGACTCATGATCACGCTGAATGGTCCAGTTCCCGATGAGAGGACACTAGCAAGGAGTCCCGACCACCACGGGGAGTGGAATCCGTGCCTGGGATTGGGGCGGCTCCTCATGAGTCCGAATCTGAGTAGCAGCCGTCCCCCAACTTCTGTACTCAGCCCTGACCCTGTGAAGCCCTGGGCTGCCCACAGGGCCCCCCGAGGGGGAGAAAATGGGGAAGAGATCTGAGGGTTTCTAACTGGCCTGCACATCGCCCCAGAGGTAAGGTGAATGGGTGGTCCTTTGGTGCAAGGACCCTGGCGACCGGACGGGCTGCAGGCTTTGACACCGACTAAGCCACGCCCCGTGTGGGAGAAGAGAAAATAAGGACTCTACGGCCGCAGCTGGGGCGTGCAGTCGATCCCGGGCCCAGCTATCCGAGCTCTCTCACGCACTGGGGTAGGTAGGTGCACCGGGGTAGGTAGGTGCACCAGCGCCCTAGGTTTCGCAGCCGTGTGCGAGACCGGCGCGGCAGCTTCCGCCACACTCATTATGGCGTTGGCCGCCGTTGCGTAACTTCCTCCCGCGACCGGAAGTGCAGGGTTCTGTAAGTATGGCGGCGTCGAAGGTGAAGCAGGACATGCCCCCGCTGGGGGGCTACGGCCCTATCGACTACAAGCGGAACCTTCCGCGTCGGGGACTGTCGGGTCAGTGTCGCCCTGCGCCGGGGTGTCAGGGTCTGGGCCTTCTGGGTGCCTCGGCGGGGTCGGGACGCCGGGGAGTCTAGCGGGCCTCAGTTTCCCTCTCCATATGACGGGAAGCGGAGTTCCAGGATCCCCAACAGCTTCAGTACTAACAATAACGACAACTGCTGCAGTTTGTCGAGCATTTACTAAGCCCTTTGCCTCCTCGGAACAGCCCAAGAGGTCGGTCCCGTTAATTATTCCCATTTTACAATTGATGAAACTGAGGTTAATTTAGCCCGCGCCGCGATCCTTCCGCCACGTTCCAGTTTCACAGGTGGGGAAACTGAGGCCCGAGAGAGGATGCGACCTCCCCACGGGGCCACCCAGAGCAAAGCTGGGGCCGAAACCCGGAATACCGAGGGAATTTAAAAGATGGTCTGAAAAAAAAAAAAGAGAAGATGTTCTGTGCAGTGGTTACTCTCTGGTGGCCCCCAACTTCAGGCTATCCCAGAATTATGTGTTCTTAAAATTGTCCAGGGTTCTAAGTAACGTTTTAAAATTTTTTATTGGGTTTAACACAAAAAAATGTAAGCGAGAAAGTAAAAGGCGCCCATACTCTGCACCCAAGGATAACAGAGAAATACAAAAAATGTAAAACGAGTTAAGAATGAATACTTTGTTGCAAGTCATTGAACTTTACATTTAACCATGCGCATGTTGTGCAAATTATGCCTCAATTAAAAAGCAAAAAAATTCATGGGCATGGTTTCAAAAAAAAAAGTTATAATTCAGACATTAGAAAAGTTACTGTCAGGTGAAAACTCAGGTCTTCTCCTGCCCCTTCTTGGCTTTTTTCTAATCCAGAACAAAGGTTGGCAAACTTTTTCCGTAAAGAGCCGGCTAAATAGTTCGTGCTTTCTCTGCCAGATGGTCTTTATCCACTATTGCTGCTTTTTTTTTCAACTTTGCAAACCTAAAAGTGTTCTTAGCCCGAGGGACATACAAAAACAGGTTACAGACTAGATTTGGCACCACATGGGCACTCGACTCTAGACTCATTCCTAGATTCAACAAATATAAAGCAATCTTTGAGTCTCTTCTTAACACCCAGGTCAGTGCACTCCTCGGGTGTGTGACATGAGGTCTTTTATACATGGATAGTTCTGTGACCAGGCTGCAGAAGGACCCTAGCCCTTGGGTCTCCCTGGGCTTCCCACAGTCAGCATCTCTTTCATTTTTAAGTGACAAATGTGGCCCATATCCCGGTCCTCTATCAGTTAATAATACAGCAGTGCCTCCCGTGTGCCTCAGATACCACCAGTTGGGGTTGGGTCTCCCATCACAGCCCTTGACACCAACTTTCATTGCAGCACATACAGACCCCCCCCAGTCTTTCCTGGTTGCAGAGGGGTGAGGAATATAAGACCACATTCCTTTCTGGGATGTGGTCTTCGTTTATGTACCTGCATTTAGTAATTGTTAAGTGCATCCGTGGTGCTGGGCTGTGTCCTGAGGAGTTCACTGTTTAGCTGAGGAGACAGACACATCACTCCATAATTTCCCATTATGGTCAGTGCCGAGGCCTAGGATAACTGGGGCTTGCTTTAGCCAGAATGGGCGAAAGGACCTCTCTGAAAAGGATTTCCCCAGGCAGAGGGAACAGTAAATGCAAAGGCCCTACAGTCTGTCTTACACCCTGCCCTTGTCCTCTGTCCTCCAGCCTTATCCACAGCTGCCCTCTCCCAATCAGTCTTGCTCTTGTCAAGGCACTGTGGCCCCAAGCCTGGCACCGACTCCCCTTTTCTCTGCATGGCCCACTCAGTGCCAACATCCCAGAACATGCCAAGCTGGCTCAGGCCGCCTTTAATCCATGCTGCTACCGAAGTGACTGCTACCCCCACCTTTTCCCTTTATCTCTCACCTCCAGCTCTCCTCTCTCCACTCCCACCTGCACCCAGTGAGTGGCCCTTTCTTTTTTTCTGGTATCTTTAACATTTTTATTGAGATTCACATGCCATACCATACAGTTCACCCATTTCATGTGTACAGATCACCAATTTTGAGTCTATTCACAGGTATGCAACCATCGCCATGATCTAAATTTACAAAATTTTCATCACCCCAAGAAGAAATGCTCTACCCGTTAGCAGTCACTCCACATTCTCTCCCAGCCCCTGACAAGCTAGTGCTTTCTGTCTCTGTGGATTTGCCTCTCATATAAATGGCATCATTCACTCTGTGTCCTTTTTGTGTGACTTCTCAGCACGTTTTTAATGCTTATGTTGTAGTGTTTCAGTGCTTCATTCTTTTTTATGGCTGAATAATACTCTTGTATGGATGGACCACATTTTGTGTGTCCATTTACCACTTGTTGGACATTTGAGTTGTCTCCACCTTTTGGCTGTTACGAACAGTGCTGCTGTGAACATTCCTGTACAGGTTTCTGTGTGAACATATGTTTCCTTTCTCTGAGGTGGAGTGGAATTGCTGGGTCACATCGTAACTCCCTATTTAACATTGTGAGGAACTGCCAGACTATTCCCAAGTTGGCTGTACCATTTTACGTTCCCACCTGCAATGTACGGGAGTTCGAATTTCTCTGCATCTGGACAACACTAATTACTTTCCATTTAAAAAACTTTTAGCCATCCTAGTAGGTGTGAGGTGGTATCTAGTGTGGCGTTGATTTGCATTTCCCTAGGGACTAACGATGTTGAACATCTTTTCATGTGTTTATTGGCCATTTGTATAGCTTCCTTGAAGAAATTTCTGTTCAAATCCTTTATGCATTTTTAATTGGGTGGTTAGTCATTTTATTATTGAGTTTTAAGAGTTCTTTATATATTTTGGATACCATTCCCTTATCAGGTATATGATCTGCAAATACTTTCTTCCAGTCTGTGGGTTGTCTTTTCAGCTCATTGATGGTGTCATTTGCAGCACAAAAGTTTTAAATTTCAACGAAGTCCAGTTCTGTTTTTTCTTTTGTCACTTGTGCTTCTGGTGTCATATCTAAGAAACCATTGCCTTATCCAGGGTCACAGAGAATGACTTCTCTGTTTTCTAAGAGTTTTATGTTTTAGCTCTTAGTACATTGAGGTCTTTGATCCATTTTGAGTTAATTTTTGTGTATGGAGGGAGGAAGGAGCACACTTCTTTTGCATGTAGCTATCCAGTGGTCCAATTTGCTGAAAAGACTGTTCTGTCCCCATTGAATTATCTTGGCACCCTCGTCCAAAATCAATTGACCATAAATGTGAGGGTTTATTTCTGGACTCTCAGCTCTGTTCCATCAATGTACATGTCTATCCTTATGCCAGGGCACACTGTCTTGTACACACAGCTGCGTGATAAGTTTGAAGAGTCCTCCAACCTTGTTCTTCTTTTTCAGAATTGTTTCAGCTATTCTGGTCCCTTGCATTTCCATATGAATTTCACGATCTGCTTGTCAATTTCTGTGGGGGGGGGGGGGGCCGGGAAGGTTGGGATTCTGATGGGGACTGTTGAATCTGTAGCTCAGTTTGGAGAGTGCTGCCATCTGAACAATGTTAAGTTCTGATCCATGAACACAGGATGCGTTTCTATTCATTCAGGTCTTCTTTACACGTGGCCCGCACCCCCTTCTGGGCATGCCCCTCGTTGGCCTCTCCCACCAGACTGGCAGCTCTGGAGGCACAGACACCCCCTGAAGACCTGGGGCCTCGGCCTCACGACTGTCAATGAGGAATAGATGAGTTAGAGCTGCATCATCTTAAAGGCCACCTTACCTTAGTCTTGGAATTTATCTTACAGATGGGCCCACACATGGGTGCCCAATGTTGAGGGCAAGAGGTCCTCACAAAGACAGTCTCTCAGTCTTTTCCCTGGGGCTGGGTCGGAAGAAGCAGCCCCGGGCCTCTCTGCAGCTGTTGCAAATAACGGGCAGCTCTGATGAAACACTCCCACCCAATGGAAAGAACGTTGAGTGCCCAACACAGGTGGTCAGCCATTGTGGGAGAGCCACGAGTGCACTACGGACCGGTCCTGGGCACTCGGCCCTCTCAGGAGAGGTCCTACTTCTGAGCACAGGAACCAGGGTGCCCTCGCTACCTTGTCCCCCATAACATGGAAGTGCCTTACCGTGAGCTCATGTTTTTAACAGGTTGAACTAAAGGGATTAAAAAATTGAGCCAGTTTTTCATTTATCTCTGGGTCCAACAGAGGTGCCAGAGGAGCCTTGTGCTGGAGACGAGCTGAAGAAGAAAGAGCCCCCACTTTGTCCCCCCACAAGTCCCAGGAAGTGGCTTTACCCACCATTTGCCGGTCCTTTACTGGGTGTTAAATGGAGCTCGGTCTGGCTGAGCTTGTCAATTCATCCCAGCAACCACGAGTTCTGTCCAGAGGAGAGACTGAGGCTTGAAAGATGAGGTGGTGCAGGACGAGCCAGCCCCAGCCAGGCCCCAAGCGTCCAGACCTCCCTGAAGACCCCAGCAGGCCCACGGCCTGTCAGTCAGAATTACAGCACAGGTGCCCACGGGTTCTCAGTAAATATTCATTTCAGCCTCTGTCTCCTGGGGTCCCGGGAAGGGGATCCACCCTACTGGGACGGGAGGAAGCAGCACCTGGGAGCCCAGGGGGTGGCTGGGCAGCCCCTGCAGGGCACTGCCTGCCTCCAGCAGCCCCATCCAGCCCCCTGTGGGCAGCACACAGGGAGGTGGCCCAGGCAGCCGGGACCTCCGTGGAGCTGGGACCCAGCATGGACACCGTCCTTCCCCACAGGGACCAGCTGGCTGAAGGGAACCAAACGACCTTC
This sequence comes from Orcinus orca, assembly GCF_937001465.1. Taxonomy (NCBI): domain Eukaryota; kingdom Metazoa; phylum Chordata; class Mammalia; order Artiodactyla; family Delphinidae; genus Orcinus; species Orcinus orca. The sequence continues at coordinate 10,672,368 of NC_064561.1, read as the reverse complement.
TAGTCAGTGGCGGGGCCAGGGCCACCCAGCCATAAACGTTTAGGCCCTCAGGCCCTCTCATAGTCTCTGCCCGTCCTGTACCTTCCAGGAACCCTGGCATGGGGGCAGAGGTGTAGCAGCCTGGTGCCCCTGCCCGCAGAGTGGGTGAATGGGATAAAGAGTGGGCTGCAGCTGTGGGGGAGGGGGTGTCCAAGGGAGGGGGCCAGTGGACTTTCCACAGAGACAAAAAAAAGTAGTCTGAAAAAATAGGCATTAGAGATGGTACCGGCCATCTCTGGCAGGGGGTTCGTGAGGGCTTTTGCCTTCTCCCTCATTCATGTTACTGGACTGTTTGCACAGTGAGTGGGTTATGCTTCAGGAGAAGAAAGGACAAGGTGGCCTGTCCCACGTGCAGGTGCTGAGCAGCGCCCCCTCTCCCCACAGGCTACAGCATGTTCGCCGTGGGCATCGGGACCTTGCTGTTTGGGTACTGGAGCATGATGAAGTGGAACCGCGAACGCAGGTAGGCCCTGCGCTGGTGAGGATGGGAGGGTGGGGACGTGTGCCTGTGGACTTAGTGTACCTCGGGGCCCCTTGTCAACTCCTCAGGCCTCAGTAGGTGCAGGCCCTGACACAGCAAGTCGATTTCTGGGCTTTACCCTCAAGGAATGACTGACTAGTAAGCAAGAAGCTCGCCGCCAGATGTTTACTGGGTGCCCTTGACCTCCACCACTGGGTACCCGAGGGTCCACGTTAGCATAGCAGAGGTGGAGGTGGAAGGACAGGCCCGTGATGCACTCTCTTAGGGGGTTTTTGTCTTTTTGTGGGTGGTGACCGGGCAATGGTGATATAAAGGCTTAAAAAGCAGATCATGCAAGATAGTGGCCGGGCCAGCCGTACAGGGCCTAAGGGACCCAGGTCTGCAACGGCCTTGGTTGGGACTCTTGCCGCCTCTGAGCTTGCCGGACGCCCCGCCACGTGGCTTCTTCTCAGTGGCTCCCAACGAGCTAGGCCCCTCCACCCTCTCCCACTCTGTGTCCTGTGTCCTTAGCACCCACCTTGAGCTTGCTCACCCCCAGCACAGGCGGTGCTGGAGAAGGCCTAGCAAGTGGAGGGAGATCAGCATTGTTGAGTGAACTCAGGAGCACCTGGCGGGTGCTGGACGCTAGGGCCGCCACACTGGACAGGCAAGACCAGGCCCAGTCTCCCAGAGGGACCCAGTAGTAACCATGGTGTGTGACTGTGGTGAGGGCAGCAGCCTGGAGCGGGGCTGCTACCCTGGGTCCTGGGGGATGGGGAGGGGGTGGGAGGGTTGAGGTGGGGGCTGAAGTTCACCCAGACCCTTCCTTGTGCTGCTGTGAGATTTCTGGTGATGAGGGGACAGGGCCGGAGGCCACTCCCTGGGCCACATCATTGGGCATCGCTCTCCCCACACCTCCCAGCACAGATGGGGCTGGTGGCTTGGAGATGCCAAAAAGCAGGGAGAAGAAAGGAGCTGCCCATGATGCTTGCTCCCCCACGGCTATCTTGCAGTGAAAGTGATGTGATTTTGTAAAGTCCAGAACCCCATGATGAACGTTCCCCACAGTTCACTGCAGTCATCAGGCCCGGGCTATTTTTAGGATTTAAAAAAGAGTTTTGAACTGAAAAGAAAGTGTGAAGCCAGCAGTCTTGTGGACTGACGCCGCCTGTGTCAACTGCATGCCCCCCCATCCCCCGTCTCAGGCTGTCAGTGGGCAGAGCCCACTGCCCAAGCCCTTCCCTCTTGCTTGCCTCTCCCCCAAACCCCTTTCCAGGGTAATGCATGTCCAAGGGCCTCATCATCTGCCCCCCATCCCACCATGGTCTGACCTGAGTGTTGGTTTTGGGGTTTCACAGGCGCCTGCAGATCGAGGACTTCGAGGCCCGCATTGCACTGATGCCTCTGTTGCAGGCAGAGAAGGACCGGAGGTGTGCTGCTGGGGCCAGGGTCGGGAGGTTACAGGCCTGAGTGCTGCAGCCTGCAGCGTGGGATAAGGCCAGAACACACATGGGGACCGACAGCCATGACCTTGTACGTGGCTCCAGGGGATGCCCTCGTCCTTGGAGAGGGCCCCAAACTTGATTTGCAGCAGAGACCCAAGAGAGAATGGAAGGGCTTCTGGAGGAGGGGGCATTGGGGCCGGGCAGGAGGACAGTAAGAGTCTGCCAGTGGAAGAAAGGAAAGAAGAGGGGTCAGCATGCGCAGGGTTGAAAGCTGCAGGAGGTGATGGGGAGGTGGGGCAGGGACACATTTGGCAGGTTTGTTCGGCAGGGGCCCCTCAGGGTGGTCAGGCCTGTCCCCCACCTCCCACCCTGTCCCTGCAGGGTTCTCCAGATGCTTCGGGAGAACTTGGAGGAGGAGGCGATCATCATGAAGGACGTGCCGGATTGGAAGGTGGGTCCTCAGCAGGGAGGGCGGGGGTCTAGGCCACTGCAGAAACGCAGCCTCCCACAGAAAGCCTGGGGCCGAGGGGTAGTGGGTGTCAAGTGCCAGAAGGGGAAGGCAGTTTTGGGTGTAGGCACAGTGGCTGCCAGGCCTGGTGGGGTCCCAGCAGGCTGCATGGGCCTAAGGGGTTAGCTGCACCGCCACCCATACCCTTCTGTCCCCTCAGGTAGGCGAGTCTGTGTTCCACACAACGCGCTGGGTGACCCCCATGATGGGCGAGCTCTACGGGCTGCGCACGAACGAGGAGATTCTCCGCTCCACCTATGGCTTCAGGTGGTACACGTAGGCACCTGTGCCCTTCAGACCACTGGACCCCTACTCCCTCCCTACCAGGAGAGAATAAACGCTCTGGAGACTGGCCTGCCTGTGTCCTAGGGACTGAGTGATTGGGGGTTGGGGGCTACGGGGTGTCACAGGAGGTGCAGGGACTAAGCAGAAGATGCCAATGGGATGGCCCCTGGATCACCCTTTAGTATCGGCTACCAAATATGCCTGGACTTTTTCCTACCTTTTTTGAAACCCTGCTTGTCAGCAGCCAACACCTTCAGACTGGGGGGCTTCTCCACCTGGGTACGGGGTGGGTGGGTGACCTGCATAGGAGAGCACCGGGGTGGAGAGGGGCACAGCACAGGCGGGTCCCCGCGCTCCTAAGCCAGGATCCCATAGCAGGGGTAACCGGCCCATCGCTGCCCCTCCAGACTTTGTTTTCTTGCCAATATTCGCAACTCTGGGATTCCCGCCATCCTCTGAGGCAGCAGTGGGGTTAAGTCCACTTGCACCTACCGACCAACGGCTGTGCACAGCGCCTTCGCGGCGTCTCCTGATTGGCGGACACACGGTGGGCGGGAGGAGAGAGGACGCCCCCTCTGCCCAGGGATGTACTTAAAAGGCTGTGGTGGTGGTGGCTGCCTGCGCGCCCAGATCACCTCCGCCATGAGCAGCGCGGCTGGCCCGGACCTAGCGGAGGCACCCGAGGAGCGGTGTTTCCTCAGGTCAGCCGGGGGGAGAGGGACGGGAGGCTGGGGCATGGCTGGAAGAGGGCCTGGGGGACCAGGGGCTGTAGATCAGAGGCAAAGGCATGGCCGGGATGGGGGGGCAGGGAGAATCCCAGGCCCATCCGCATTTCACTGGAGAGACAGCCTGCAGCTGCCGACACCTCCAAAGCTGCGTTACCAGGGAAACGGCATCTGCAGCAGGCCCGCCCGTCATGAATTACTCATCAGCACCACTGGTCGCTCCCCCATTACCCACAGCCTAAGCAGGGCCCGCCTCCCCTTTCCATCTTTCCCAGGGACCCTGGAGCCCATGCCCCTTGTCTCCCATCCGGGAAGAGCTGAGCTCTTTTAGCTCCTCAAATGCTCACACCCTCCTTGATAGTGTACCTGCTACTAACCCCTTGTTCAGAGAAGAAAACTGAAGGCTGGGGAGGGAAGCCACTGGCTGAGCTAGGGCTAAAGTGAGTTTTAAATACATGGGGCCACTTGCCAGTGGGCTGATGAATTTGGGGTCTGGAGCTGGCAGCTCTGGTTGTGCCTTCCACCTTGTCCTAAGTCATCCTCTTGTGTCCTCTAAGCGCTTGTGACATGGGACCCCAAGCAGGGCTGTAGACCTCACTGTAAACCAGACCCCACAGTCCTTTGTGCAGCCACCTGCCCACTGTCCACTCAGCCCCTCTTCTCAAGGCAGATCCTGTGCAGCGACTGGCTGATGTCCAGACTCAGCGAGAGACCCAGCACATGCTAGGCAGGGGGAAGAAAGTGTTTTAGAAGCTGGAGCTGTGACTTCACCTGGTGTGGGGGATGGGGGGGCCTCAGATGCCAACTAAGGAGTGATGGGGTGCTGTGTGTTGGGTGGGAGTGGAACACGGGGAGAGGAGGCTGAGATGAGAGACATAATGGGGGGCATGTAAGGTGAGGAATTTGAATATTCTCTGAACACTGGGGACCCATAAGAAGGTTTAGGACAGGGGGTGGTGAAATCTGGTGTTCAAGTTTTCAAAGCCCCCTCGGCTTGTGTTGAGTTTGGGGGGATGTGACTGCAGTAGGCAGCCAGGTGAGCAATGATGAAGGGCTGGTGGGCAGAGTCACGAGGGTGGAGAGAAGCAGATGGAGCTGAGAAAGCAGGGAGTGTGTGGCACAGGCACCCTAGCCTCAGAGCTTCATCTCTAAAAAGCCCCCTCCTGGAGCATTTTGCCCCTTCTGGGGCTGGTGGGCAAATCCCGGGACCTCACATCTCCTCTCATCTGGGGGCTGAGGTTGGGAGAAGCAAGAGGCACCCTCATAAACTGAGCACCATCCCCCAGTCCCATAACAGTTCTGCCCTATCCCCTTCCCTGCCCAGAGCAGCTGCTGCCCCTACCCTCAGGCTCCTAAGCCTGGACTGCCCTCTGCCTGTGGAGTCCCGGTTATCTCTCCAGTGACCGGTTAGGCAGGAAGATAAGGTTCCAAGTGGAGGCCAGAGGCCAAAGCTTTGGAACAGAGAAAGAAGAGGAGGAATGCATGATCCTCCCCCAGCCCTCCTGCGGGGGCAACAGAGCTGTCACAAGGTGAAGATAGAGGAATGAGCCATATTCCTCCTGCCTGCCTGCCTGCCCGTGCTGGGTCTTTGTTGCTGCTCGCGGGCTTTCTCTACTTGCGGCGAGCAGGGCTACTCTTCGTGGAGGTGTCTGGGCTTCTCATTGCGGTGGCTTCTCGTTGTGGAGCACGGGCTCTAGGCACGCGGATTTCAGTAGTTGCGGCTCGCGGGCTCTAGAGCTCAGGCTCAGTAGTGTGGCACATGGGCTTAGTTGCTCTGCGGCATGTGGGATCTTCCCAGACCAGGGCTTGAACCTGTGTCCCCTGCACTGGCAGGCGGATTCTTAACCACTGCACCACCAGGGAAGCCCTGCCACATTCTTAAAGCACCTTCGACATTCTTTCTCAGGAGCTGGGCCGGCCTGTCCTGTGGGTGCTCTTCATCTGGCCCCACCATGAGGTCTGTTTCCCCACGCGGTCCTTCAACCTCCTGCAGCTTCAGCCGCAGACAACCTGGGAGTTGAATCTGGCTCTGCTCGCTGGGGTGACAAGGCATGTCACCTTGCCCTAAGCCTCCATCTTCCCCATCTGTGTGGGACCCTGAAGTATCTTTCTGACCAAGTTTCTCAGCCTCGCTCTCTCTGCCTCTCTTCTGTCCCTTGAACCTGCCAAGTTCATTTCCACCACAGGGCCTCGGCCCTCACTGTTCTTGCCACCTAGATTACCTCCCACAGCACTCCAGGCCAGCTCCTCCAGGAAGCCCTCCCTGACTCCCCATCGCATAGCAATGCTTGCTTCCCACCTCCACCCCTCCTGCTGCCTGGCCTGGTCACACTGCACAATTGGCTAGAAGGTTGTGGTCTCCTGCTCACAGAATCAAAAAAAGGAACCTCAGGATTCATCCCAACAAACCTCTGCCCATCTGTAGGTCTCCCTCTGCTTTGCTCACACCCCATCTGTGGCTCTGGAGACAGACACCAAGGGTAGAAGGCTCAGTTTTCCAACTTGCTTCCTACATGACTCTGGGCAAACCATTTTATTTATCTGAGTTGTTATATGTTCTTCCAACTCTTCTGGGCCTGGTCCTTTTACGATAATAATAATAATGATAATATCCTAATAACAATTATTATTATTATCACTATACTCTAGGGTGTGCTGAGCTGGGGGCAAGTGCAGTTCCCCAGCTGGAAGGGGTCCTGGCTATGGGAAGCTGGCATCAGGCTATAGACCTTGCCCAGCTGCTCCAGCCCCTGATTCTGGAGTGAAGAACGTCTTCCAGTCCTCAATGCCAGCCAGCTCTTCCTCTCTGTAGCCACCAAGCCCAGACCAAGGCCAGCCTGGGCCCTGCTCTTAGAAGGGCCCAACACTTGGTTTAATGCTCTGCCATCACCATCTTAAAACTCTTAATAATTATTGATCAAGGGGCCCCACATTTGCATTTTGCACTGGACGTTGAAAATTAGCCTGTCCTGCCTTCTCTTTTGCAAGGCTCAGAGAGATGAGACGGACCTCAGTCACTCACTGAGCTGGGGGCTGAGCTTCACCTCAAGCACTTTGGCTCCATTTCTCTGGCCACAATTATTGAATTTTATCACTGTCCCTGAAAGAGGGATCACCAATGAGTCTCATAGCTGCAGGCGCCACAGCCACCTCCCCATGTGAGCCATCAAACTCTGCTGCCTTGGACTTCCCTGGTGGCGCAGTGGTTAAGAATCCGCCTGCCAATGCAGGGGACACGGGTTCTTACCCTGGTCCGGGAAGATCCCGCATGCCGCGGAGCAACTAAGCCCATGCGCCACAACTACTGAAGCCCCTGCGCCTAGAGCCCGTGCTAGGCAACAAGAGAAGCCACTACAATGAGAAGGCTGCACGTCGCAATGAAGAGTAGCCCCTGCTCTCCGCAACTAGAGAAAGCCCGCGCGCAGCAACGAACACCCAACGTGGCCAAAAAAACAAAGCAAAACAAAACTCTGCTGCCTTTAAAACCCTCCTCCCCACAGGCACCCCCAGTCCAGTTGACCTCCAGTGTCCTAGAATCCTTTCAGTGGTTTTCACTGCCTGAAATCCACGCGTCACCCCCAACAACTAAGTCCTTCATGCTCTATTCCCCCCTCTGGGTTCCTCTTGCCTTGGGGGCTGGGGGCATCTGGGTGAGGCTCTATATCCCATGCTTTGGGGCAATAGAACCAACATGCACGGCCATGCACTTCTTCTACCACCAGAGGGCTCCCGCGCCTCAGGCTTGTGCTCAAAACTCCCGCAGCCTTCCAGGCTTCAGTTCAACGGTGTGCACGATGGATGAGGAAACTGAGGGTCTTCGGCTCTGGGCACGGGGTGGGGGTGGCATCCGGGCCTGGCTCAGAGCATTGGTGGCACATTTCTGGCTCCAGCTGAGTCTCTGTCTCTAAGTCTTTCCGTCTCTCTGTGTCTCTGAGCATTTCTCCCCACTCTGACCCCCAGCACAGCCGAGGCAGCTGCCCTGGAGCGGGAGTTGCTGGAAGATTATCGCTTCGGGCGGCAGCAGCTGGTGGAGTGGTGCGGCCATGCTAGTGCCGTGGCTGTGACCAAGGTACCTGACCCCTGATCCTCAACCTTGACCCCAACCAGATGGCCAGCCCACCAGAGTGGAGGCCTAGCTGCATGACCCCCATGGCCAGGAAGGTCATTTCTGCCCTCAAGAAGCCCCTCTTTGCTTGGGCCACCCCAGCCCATCACTCAGATGGGGAAACTGAGGTCCAAAGAAGATCATCACTGGCCCAGGCCAGTGTGTTAATGAGCGTCAGGACAGAGACGGGGGTCCCCACAGATGTGGAGGCAACCACAGAGATGGGTCTGGGGCCCTTGACTGCCTGCCTCTGCCACCTCCTGGGTCTTGAGCAGAGGGGACGTCAGTTCCTGAAGTCTGAGCACCCGCAAACAACTCCCAGCCACAGGTGGGGGAACTGAGGCCCAGAGGTGGGGAGGGGTCTGCACAGGGCCCTGGGGGGTTGGAAATAAAGCTATGTTTGGCTCTGGAGCAAACCCCCAGGCCTCAAGGTGCCTGCAAGAGATGCAAGAATAATAGCAATGACGATACTACTGTCCAGTGTTTCGTGTCATGTTGCCAAACCACGCTGGGCCTCAGTTTCCTCCTCTGAAAAGGGGTAATAAACTGACACCAATTAATAAACACAAATGCCTTAAGAAAGTGCCTGATTGAGTCAGGGCTCCAGCAGGTAACCCTTTTCCTCTTCCTCCCCTTCTTCCTCCTCTTCTTATTACCACTGTGTACTTTTTTTTTTTTGCGGTACGCGGGCCTCTCACTGTTGAGACCTCTCCCGTTGCGGAGCACAGGCTCAGCGGCCATGGCTCACGGGCCCAGCCGCTCCACGGCACGTGGGATCTTCCCGGACCGGGGCACGAACCCGTGTCCCCTGCATCGGCAGGCGGACTCTCGACCCCTGCGCCACCAGGGAAGCCCACCACTGTATACTTTTTAAAAACTTAATAATATCTTTCTTTATGGGGCCTCAATTGTCTTTTAACTTAAATGTTGCTAGTTCCAAGTGAAACAGATCCTGAGTGAGATGCTCAGAGGAAAAGAGAACAATGAAAATCAAAGCCACAAAAGCAAACCCAGTGTAGCAAACTCACGCCTGGCCGTTGATGACCAACCATCCAGTTTTTGCGCTGAAAGCTCTGTGTTTGTCCAGAGGCCCCTTGGTCCTAGCCAGCTGCATGTTATCACTCTCCCTGACTTGGTTGTGGGTCTGGGGCTCTGGGCATGGCGTGGTGAGGTCATAGGTAGGACCAGGTTGGGTCAGGACCTTGCTGAGACCCTGGGGAGGAGACTCAAAAAGGAACTAACTTTCCCTCTGTGTGGTTGGAGGTTAGAGTAGAGTTGGGCCCCCTGGAGCCACCCTGGGCCTGGTAGAGACCCCACAAGCATGTCGGAGCCATTGTTACTCCCATTCGATAGAGGCTGGGGAAGGAGAGTGAGCTGAGGCCAAGCAGAGAGTCAGGGTAGGGCTGAGACTCTTCTGCGTTAAAGAGAGGGAGATACACAGAGACAGAGAGGAGAGTCTGAGAGATACAGAGATGGAGAGAAAGAGAGACACAGAGGCAAAGACAGAAATGAGAGAAACAGATGAGGAGAGACACGTAGAGAGTCTGAGAGATACAGAGAGAAAGACAGGGAGGTGAAGACAGAGGCCAACAGAGAAGGACAGACAGACAGAGACAGGGTATGGCGTGTTGGAAAAATACCCCCCTCCCCTACTCCCTCCAGCTTTGGGGCCTCCGGGAGGGACGGAGGCCTGGAAACATGAGCAGTGGGAGGGGCAGCCACTGCGGTGGAAAAAGGTGGAAGAATGTCTGCAACTCAGGCCGAGAATAAACAAACCGCACTCTGGGCTCGGGTGGTGGCAGGAGGCACGTTTTTCTGCTTGGGCTTGGCAGAGCCTGAGGCAAGGACTCTGGGTCTCCAACAAGGAAACTGAGGCCCCCAGAGGCCCCAGCCCCTCTCCTCCCGTCCTGTCCTCTTGCCTCCAGGGCCGAGCCCTATCCCATCCTCTACTCCAGGCCTCAGTTTCCCCACTGGAGTAAGAAGTTCCGAACGCCATGCCTTTGCCTTTGCTGTGCCCCTGCCAGGTGTTCCCTTTGCCTGCCCACTCCCGGAAGCAGAGGACGGTGCTAGTCGTGTGCGGCCCGGAGCAGAATGGGGCAGTGGGGCTGGTCTGTGCCCGGCACCTGCGGGTGTTTGTGAGTAGCAAGAATTTCCTTGGCCTCTCAGGGTCACGCTCCCAACCCATCCTTGAAAAAAAATTGCTTCCTCCTCTTATTAGTGTCCCAGGGGGAGGATGAGGCATGTCAGGTTACAGAATATGCCCAGTGCTTGTGCCAGGCAGTGTCTGCTGCCTGGTACCCAGATCTGGGGACAGAGGCCCAGTGGGGAGCCTGGGAGGGCCCCAGTGCTGACCCCTTCCCACTCCCCACAGGAGTACGAACCAACCATCTTCTACCCCACACGCTCACTGGACCCGCTGCACCGGGACCTGACTACCCAGTGTGAGAAGATGGACATCCCCTTCCTGTCCTATCTGCCCACGGAGGTCAGCTCGGGTGGCAACTGAGGGGGTTGGTGGGGGACTGTGCCCCAAGATCGCCCCCTGACCCTGCCTGCCCTCCCAGGTCCAGCTCATCAACAACGCCTACAGACTGGTGGTGGACGCCGTGCTGGGCCCCGGTGTGGAGCCGGGCAAGGTCGGGGGCCCCTGCATGCGTGCGCTGGCCACGCTCAAGCTACTGTCCATCCCCCTCGTGAGCCTGGACATTCCCTCAGGCATGTCAGGTGGAGTGGGGGGCATGAGGACCTGGAGGGCTTGGGTGGAGGCCCCTGTACCCTGGCTTCTGGTGGTCCCAGCCTGTCTGCCCACTCTGAGCCTCAGTTTCCCCAGCGTGGATGGATCCTGCACTCTGGGTGAGGCTGAGGGTCATGTCCATCCCTCGGATGGGGAGTACCCAGGCTGGTGCCCGTGTGACCCTGGGTCCCCTCCCCCCTACACCCAGCACAGTGTGCCCGCTGCCCACCCTGGCCCAGTCACCCGGGGCAGACGTGAGCTCACTCGGCAAAGGCCCCGCTCATCCTGGCCACCGCCCCAGGCCTGTTGGAGCCATTAGGCAATGGGCAGAACGGAACAAACAGCTGCTGGCCAGCCAGACCCTCCATGGGGGTGGCCAGGCTCAGGGGGACATCACCCGGCTTACAAGACCCCAGGATCATACCAGCAGGATGCCACAGAGCTGGGGGTGGTGTCTAAGGGAGGAGGTGGTCTGGGGGGACAGGCTGCAAGCTCTTGTCTGAACAGATAGCCTTGGACAGAGAGGGTCTCCCTGTTAGGTCAGAAGGGCTTATTAGTGGCCCCTAGTCTGAGGGTGGAGGCTCATTTGAGGGATGGCAGAGGCTACAACCCAATGAGGGAGGGGGCAGGGTCCTGCCAAGTCAAAAGGCAAGATCTAGTCTGAAGGTGAAGGCAGGGATGTCAGGTCAGAGGGAAGAGTCTCTAGTCAGAGGGAGGAGGCTGGCTGCTCAAGTTGGGAGGGGCGGGGGGCACATCTTGTCAGAGGCAAGAACCTGGGGCAAAGAGACAGGTCTGATGGGGTAGGCTTGCCTGAGGATGGTGGCAAGTCTGTCCCCTGAGTAGAGAGTGGGGATCTGGGAGGAGGCTGGGAGGTCTGGGTGGAAAGAGACTTTAGTTTAAGTAGGGGAGCTCAGGATTGATAGGCAGGGAGGTATAGAGACGGGAGACGCATAGGTCTGATTGGGAAAGGGCAGCAGGTATAAATGAGGTCGTCTGAAGGCAGAAGCTCTGGTCAGAGGAGGAGGGAAACATCTCCGGGGAGCGGGGAGAAACTGGCCTGAGGGCAGAGGCTCAGTTTTTTGGGGTTTTTTTCGGTACGCGGGCCTCTCACTGTTGTGGCCTCTCCCATTGCGGAGCACAGGTTCCGGACGCGCAGGCTCAGCGGCCATGGCTCACGGGCCTAGCCGCTCCGCGGCATGTGGGATCTTCCCAGACCGGGGCACGAACCTGTGTCCCCTGCATCGGCAGGCGGACTCTCAACCACTGCGCCACCAGGGAAGCCCCCAGAGGCTCAGTTTTATGGGAGGCAGGTCTGACCAAACTCATGGGTCAGAGCAGAGGCTGTGTCTGATGGGGAAGGGGAAGTGGGTGATGGGGCGGCAGGTCTCTTGTCTGAGAGCCTGCACCCCTCCCAGCTCCTGATCCCCGCCTCCCATCCTTCCTCCCTCAGGCTGGGACCCAGAGACCGGCGGCGACGCCGAGGACGGGCTACGACCCGACGTGCTCGTATCGCTGGCGGCGCCCAAGCAATGCGCCGGCCGCTTCTCCGGGCGCCACCACTTCGTGGCCGGCAGGTTCGTGCCCGACGACGTGCGCCGAAAGTTCGCTCTGCGCCTGCCGGGGTACACGGGCACCGACTGCATCGCGGCGCTTTGACAGCCACCCGTGCCCACGCGGCTTGGGCCCGCGCCAATAAACACACGTACCACCGCCACCTCGCCTGGGCCTCCTCTGTGCGCGGGGTCTGGCGCGGGGGTGGGGAAGCTCAGGGAGGAACTTCCCACCGGTCCCCTGGTGGCCCCAAGGCGGGAGGGATGGAGGGCAGACGTAAATGGACTTCTTGCTGGCCTCGGAGAAAACTGGAGCCAGAAGAGTGGAGGGTAGATTCAAGGTGGGATTTCCAGGCTGCTCAGGGTGGCCTAAAGCCAATAGAATCGAAGTTAGACCCGATAGAGGATTTCTAGCCGCCTAAAGGGCGGCTTAAACATTGAAGGTTCGGACAGCTTCAGGCTCGATTCCAGGAGGCACTTCCCGACGTGGAGAACAGAGGGTGGGCTAAGGAGGGGACTTCCAGACGGCGACGAGGGGACGCAGGCCAGCCCGAGGGCGGAGGTACAGCCAGACGCACCGAGGGGGGCGACCCAAAGAGGTTGTCTGCGCACCGAAGTCACCTCAGGCCCGGGAGCGTCGCTTGGACGGGGAGTGGCCTGGACGGGGCGTGGCCTGCGGTCGCGTCCCTCCCCCCTCCACAGCCCCAGCGGCCGCCAGACCCGCGGGAGTCCGACCCGAGTGCACAGCGGAGCTGGGACCCTCCCTCCGACTTTCGGACCTGGCCATGGCGTCACTGCAGATACTGCTCTGCCTCTGTGTCGCCGCCGCGCACCTGGCGGGGACCCGAGGTGAGGCGCCCCCAGACCCCAGACCAGCCCCCTAGGCCCCGGACGTCTGACAGAGGGCGTGGCAAGCAGCCGGAGCCTGGAGACAGAACCAAGGGACCCACTTGCTTCCCCAGGCCTGCATTCCCTTTGCCAGCCTCGGGGGTGGAGTGAGGGGGCAACGAAGAGATGGAGCTCTGGGACCACCTGGGGCAGGAGGGGATCTCGTCCACTGTCTTCCCTCCTCCAAGGGACGATGGGGCACCGGGAGTGTGGCTATGAACTTCAGGCTCCTCTGGATTCTCAGGACTGCAGGGTACCCATCTCAGCCACAGCATTTGGACCCTGAATCATCCAGTCTTGGTCTCACTATGAAGGGGCCAGAGCTGTCCCCTCTCACCTAACTCCTTCCCTCTTCCACACACACACACACAGCACTCAGAAAAGAAATTCCCATCTCTGGAACACTCAGTGGAGTGGGGAACTGGGCCCATTTCTCAGATGGGGAGACTGAGACTCCAAGAGGGAAGGGACTTGTCTGAAGTCACTGCCCAGCCCAGTTATCTCAGACAACTCGCGGCTGGAGAAGCCAGGCTAGATTCCAAGGACTTCCCACTGGCAGCTTGGGCCCCAAGTGCAGGGATGAAAGGTAGACTGAGGGAGGGACTTCCAGTCAGCAAATGGATGAAAGAAAATTCAGATCAATATGACAGCAGGGAGGGGCACAGCCAACTGAACTCATGGCCACTGAGCACAGTGGGAGAACTGGGTCTGGGAAGCAGAGTGGACACAGACTTCCCCAGCATAAGGGGCTGTGTCAGAGTGAGGGACGGGGCTGTGGGAGACTGGGGGTGGGGAGGTCATGGGGAGGCTTCCTGGAGGAGGGGGTGCTGCAATTCTCCCCTGGATTCCGGCTTCTCCCCTGTGAAATGGGGATGATCGTGGCAGCACTTTGCATACCAGGAGTTCACAGAAGTCCTTCCCCCTACCCCTCACCCCTTTGACAGGCACCACCACCCCTGAGGAGCCCATGGTGACTGCGTGGGGCCTTGAAGGTTCATTGCTGCACCCTGGCCAGCCCTCACCAGCCCTGGAGGACTGGGAAGGTGAGCCAGCTTGGGTCTGAGTCCTCGTTCTGCTGTGGACTCTGTGTGAGCTCTGGCTGGTAGGGTCTTGTGAGGAGGGGATACAAGCTGGGTGAAGAGCCCAGGACTGTCCTGGTCCCTGGGCATGGCAGCCCCTGGAAGTGGTGCCCCAAGAGGTCTAAGTTTTAGGAGCAGGGAGATGAGAGCCCAGGCTGTTTGTCCAGGAGGAAACCAGGGTGGGGTGGGGCGGGGCGGTGAGACAACAAGCTCAGTTCAGTCAGGGAAACAGGAGTTCTGGAACCCAAGTCTCTAGCTTCCCAGCTAGGAAGGTTCTATTTGACTTGCTCTTGAATGAGGAAAGGAGTGAGCGCCCCTTGGGGGGTTGATGGAAACAGAAGCTAACCTGTGAGAGGCCAGACCCTTCCCACCTCTGGCTTCTGTGAAAGGGAGGGTTGCCTGATAGGTTCAGTGGGCAGCGAACAAGGTCCCAGCTGGCACTGATGCGAGGCTGCCAGGCAGTGGAACAGCTGGTCTCAGGCCTGGCTCCTCGTGCTGCCTTTATATCTCCTTACACCTCAAGGGTTCTGAATTCTGAGAGTGGGGGCTGGTGAGACAGTGGCAAGATCTCAGCGTGCACTCATGGGCCGGCTCAGATACTGAGCAGCAGAACTAGGGCCGGGGCAAGCGCAATCCAACCTCCCCTGATCCTTCTACAGCTCCTTCTGCCCTCGAGGGCTCTGGATCTGGGCAGGCTGGGCTTGCCCATGCACTTTTGTGGGGAGGGGGACCTGGCTTAAACACGCAGATGGGGGTGGGCGGGCCGCAGCCCAGGCTCCTGCCTGAACTGATGGGGCCCGACCAGCTAAGGCCCGGGTCCCAGCGCGTGCGGTGCCCGCAGAGGCCAGCGAGTGGACGTCCTGGTTCAACGTCGACCACCCGGGAGGCGACGGTGACTTCGAGAGCTTGGCTGCGATCCGCTTCTATTACGGGCCGGCGCGCGTGTGCCCGCGGCCGCTGGCGCTGGAGGCGCGCACCACAGACTGGGCCCTGCCGTCAGACGTCGGCGAGCGCGTACACTTGAACCCCACGCGAGGTTTCTGGTGCCTCAACCGCGAGCAGCCCCGAGGCCGCCGCTGCTCCAACTACCACGTGCGCTTCCGCTGCCCGCTCGGTGAGGGCGGGGCTAAGGGAGCGGCGGGGATTGGCCATAGGTGGATGAGGCCTGAAAGGATGGTGTCTTGTTGGGGGGGGAGGGGGAGGGTGCAGGGCGTGGCTAGGAAGAGGCGGGGTCTTCTAGGAGCAAGGCCGCAGGAGAGGCCCGGACCGGATAGGAGAGGAGCTTTGGAAGGGAGGGGCTAAGAATGGCCGGGGCCCAGGTCGGGGTCAGGAAGGGGCCCCCAGGAACATAGCTCCCTCTCACTGCCCTCTTTTGCTCATCTAGAACTAGGGCCGTTCTGTGGAAGTGTGTTTTGAGCCCCAGATGTGGGTGAGACGCAGGGAGAACAGCAGGGCTTATCTTGGCGGGGGCGGGAAGGTACCTCAACTGCACATTCGACTGGTGCGCCTGGGGGAGCACCGATTGAGGCAGTGGGCAGGACTTCTCTCTGACTCGGATGCACGTGACGAGAGCACCCTCCAGTCCCACACTGTCAACAGAGTTCCAGGTTCCATCTGACGCCCCCATCCCTGCCCTCTCCCCAGAGGCCACGTGGGGTGCGTGGGGCCCGTGGGGTCCTTGTTCGGGGAGCTGCGGGCCAGGCCGTCGCTTGCGCCACCGCCGCTGCCCAAGCCCTGCTGCGGATGCGTGTCCTGGGCGTACCCTGGAGGCGCAGAATTGTGTGAGGCCTACATGTCCAGGTAGGAGGGGCGGGGCCTGGAGGAGATAGTTGGGTTAGAGGCGGGGCCTGGGTGTAGGGGCGGGGCCAGTTGAGGGAAGTACCTAGAGGGGCTAGTTGGGGTGGAGCCTGATGGGGCGGTGCCTGGAGGGAGGAGGCGGAGCCTGAGTGTAGGGGCGGAGCCTGGACAACCAGAACTTGGACCACTTGGAGACGCTTTTCCTTCCCTTCCGGGCCCCCGAAGAGCATTGGTAAATGTGTACATCTGGACGGGTGGACGCCATGGGGGTCGTGTCCAGTCATGGGCAGATCTGAGGAGGCACTTCCTCTGTGTGCCTGTTGGAGTGTGCGGATGTCCTGGTGGACGTGGATACACACAGAAGCTGGCTCACACACTCGTGGTGCACACACGCGTGGCATTCGCAGGCCACGCCCGTCCCCCACGCCCACGTGGACATGCGCTCACACCCTGGCAGACATGATGCCCAGGCCCTCCCTGGTCCAGACACCAGGCCAGCCAGGAGGCGACTGGAAATTCCAATCAGGCCTGGTCTCCACAAACATGGTCTGGAGACTGCCCCAGCAGAGCACGCAGCAGGGTGGGGGAGCACAGTAGCCAATGGGGTGGTGGGATTCCCCACCCTACTCTGCTTGGCTCTGCCTTCTCCGTGCCTCTGCCCTGAAGTTTCCAGTGGAATTTTCCATTTTATGGAGAAACCGCAGGATTGTGTCAGGAGGGAGATGTTCTGGGCCCAAGACCCATCCCCTCGCTGGGCCCCCAGCCCCTGCCTGAACATTTTCTCTCATGCTAGAAGGAGCCTCTCTGCCCTGTAAGAGTCACCTATCCTGTCCTCACCTCCAGGGCATCTCCTTCACACCAGGATCCCAGGTCCCTCCCCTTGGCCCAGCCCTGACCACTGAGCCCCATGTCCTTCACACCAAGGGCTGCTGCAAGCAGGTCCATGATGAGGACTCTCTGAGGGGAACAAGGTGGGGAGGGTGTCTGGGTACCTTTGCTGAGTGACTGATAGAGAGGAAAGCCCTCCCCAGGAAGGGGTCAAGAGTCTTCTCTGCCTCCTGTGCCCCCCCCAGGGTGTGGTCCCAACACCTGTGGGTGCCCTGACCACATCCTTCTGGGCTCGGTGGTCACCCCATCTGGGTGTCCGCTGCCAGGAGCCAGGGTCTCCTTGCGAGACTGGCCTGGCACCATGGCTACTAGCCATGCCCACGGAACCTTCTGGGTGCCTGGAGTCTGTGCCAGCAGCCGAGCCAATGTCAGTGCCCGAATGGATGGCTTCTCTGCAGGCATGGCCCAGGCCCAGGCCAACAGCTCCACCTCTGCTGTGGTCAGTATTGTCCTTAATAAGTTGGGTAAGTGCCTCATGGTAAGAGGGATGAGGGGGCTGAGGAACTGGGGAGGAAATTCTGGGTGACGCCAAGCACTTGGGATGATGTGATGTACAGTGAGGCCAATGGAGCAAGAAATAAGATGTAACGGTCATTGGAGAAGATGTGAGGTGAGAGGTGGAGTTGCAAAGGGAAGCATTAAGATTAAGCATGGGCTTCCCTGCGTGGTGCAGTGGTTGAGAGTCCGCCTGCCGATGCAGGGGACAAGGGTTCGTGCCTCGGTCCAGGAAGATCCCACATGCCGCGGAGCGGCTAGGCCCGTGAGCCATGGCCGCTGAGCCTGCGCGTCCGGAGCCTGTGCTCCGCAGCGGGAGAGGCCACAGCAGTGAGAGGCCTGTGTACCACAAAAAAAAAAAAAAAAAAGCATTAAGGGCACAGTCTCCAGCAGATGTGAGGTGAACCTGAGTGCGGGGAGGGTCATTAGAAAAGGCCCAAGTGAAACAGGGCATCACTGTAAGGGAAAGGATGGGGCCCTGCTCTTGGGAAGGGTCTTTGGGAGAAGCTGGGGTGGGGCAGGGCCCTGACCTTTGCTGCCTCTGCCCCCAGAGAAGCCCTATCTGGTGAAGCACCCTGAGTCCCGAGTTCGAGAGGCTGGCCAGAATGTGACCTTCTGCTGCAAAGCCTTGGGCACCCCCATGCCCAAGAAATACTCCTGGTGAGTGCCTTGCCCCATGCTCAAGGGTCTCGCGCCCAGCTTTGGGGTTGGAATGGGCTTCCCATGATGTGTGGTGCCTCAGAGACCCAGAGGATGCTGCTCTGCAACCTCCCTGTGCTCCATGTGGGGCGGGACAGATGCAGCCCCTCCCCCGTGCCAAGGGCATTCATGGTGCTGCTCACCCGCCACCCAGGTTCCACAACGGGACCCTGCTGGACAGGCGAACGCACAGGTACGGGACCCACCTGGAGCTGCATGGGCTTCACCCAGACCAGGCAGGCACCTATCACTGCAAAGCGTGGAATGATGCCGGGGCCGTGCGATCGGGCACTGCCCAACTCACCGTGCTTGGTGAGCGTCCTCAGCAACCCTACCCACAACCCTGAGCGAGCCCTGACACCAAACTGAGCCCCAATCCCAGCTAAAACGCAACTTCAAATGGAACCACGACTTCAGACTGATCTCTGACCTTGCTCAGTCGGATCCCAGGCTCCCACTGAGCCCCTGGGTTGAGCCTCTGATCCCAATCTAGGCCCCCAACCTTGGCCTCCATGGAGTTCCCCCCCCCTTACCCTGATCTGGCTGATTTCTTGCTCCACAGCCCCAGGCCAGCCAGCCTGTGACCCCCAGCCCCGAGAACACCTGATCAAGCTTCCAGACGACTGTGGTCAGCCAGGCAGCGGCCCCATCTACCTGGACGTAGGCCTTTGCCCTGACACCCCCTGCCCCAGCCCTGCAGGCTCGAGGCCCCGATGTGGGGACGCAGGCTCCCGCTGCTGCTCGGTGCACCGGCTGGAGAGCAGGAAGATCCACTGCTCTGGCTACATCCTCCCAGTCAAGATAGTGGCTGAATGCGGCTGCCGGAAATGTCTGCCCCCTCGGGGGCTGATCCGGGGACGTGTGGTGGCCGCTGAGTCTAGGGAGCCCTTGCGCTTTGCTCGGATCCTCCTGGGCCGGGAGCCCATTGGCGTCACATCCTACCAGGGTGACTTCACCATTGAGGTGGCACCTTCCACTCAGCGGCTGGTGATTACTTTCGTGGACCCCAGTGGCCAGTTCGTGGACACTGTCAGGGTCCTGCCTTTTGACCCTCGAGGTGCGGGCGTGTACCATGAGGTCAAGGCCATGCGCAAGAAAGCCCCTGTCATCTTAGATGCCAGCCAGAGCAACACGATATCCCTCGGGGAGCTGGAGGACGAAGCCCCCTTAGGCGAGCTGGTCATCCCTCCGAGAGCCTTCCGCAGAGCTGATGGTGAACCCTACACAGGGGCTGTGGAGGCCCGGGTGACATTTGTTGACCCCCGAAATGTCACCTCGGCGGCTGCCGCCCCCAGTGACCTGCGATTTGTGGACAGTGACGGGGAGTTGGCTCCACTGCGCACCTACGGCATGTTCTCGGTGGACCTCCGTGCTGCCGGCTCCGCAGAGCAGCTGCAGACCGGGCCGGTGGCCGTGCGTGTGGCCGCCAACCAGATCCGAATGGCCGGCCACGTGGAGGCCCTGAAGCTGTGGTCGCTGAACCCTGACACGGGCTTGTGGGAAGAGGAGAGCGGCTTCCAGCGTGAGAGGTCGGCGGCCTCACGGGTCCGCCGGGAGGAGCGGGTCTTCCTGGTGGGCAACGTGGAGATCCGGGAGCGGCGTCTGTTCAACCTGGACGTGCCTGAGCGCCGCCGCTGCTTGGTGAAGGTGCGCGCCTACGCCAACGACAAGTTCAACCCCAACGAGCAGGTGGAGGGCGTGGTGGTCACGCTGGTCAACCTGGAGCCTGCCCCCGGCTTCTCGGCCAACCCCCGCGCCTGGGGCCGCTTCGACAGCGCCGTCACTGGTCCCAACGGGGCCTGCCTCCCCGCCTTCTGCGATGCTGACCGGCCAGACGCCTACACCGCCCTGGTCACGGCCACCCTGGGCGGAGAGGAGCTGGAGCCCGCCCCATCCCGGCCCCGCCCACTCCCGGCCACCGTGGGCGTGGCCCAGCCCTACCTAGACAAGCTGGGTTACCGCCGCACCGACCACGACGACCCCTCCCTCAAACGCAATGGCTTCCGCATCAACCTCGCCAAACCCAGGTCCGGCGACCCCGCCGAGGCCAACGGCCCCGTGTACCCGTGGCGCAACCTGCGGGAGTGTCAGGAGGCCCCGGTGACCGCCAGCCACTTCCGCTTTGCTCGCGTGGAGATGGAAAAATACGAGTATAACGTGGTCCCCTTCCGCGAGGGCGTGCCGGCCTCCTGGACTGGAGATCTCCTGGCCTGGTGGCCCAACCCGCAGGAGTTCAGAGCCTGCTTCCTCAAGGTGAAGATCCAGGGTCCCCAGGAATACATGGTCCGCTCCCACAATTCGGGGGGCAGCCACCCTCGGACCCGGGGCCAGCTCTACGGTCTGCGGGATGACCGGAGTGTCCGAGACCCCCAGCGCCCTAGCACATCTGCCGCCTGCGTGGAGTTCAAGTGCAGCGGGATGCTGTTCGACCAGCGTCAGGTGGACAGGACACTGGTGACCATCATGCCCCAGGGCAGCTGCCGGCGCGTGGCGGTCAACGGACTCCTGCAGGATTACTTGACCCGGCACCCCCCTGTTGCACCCGCTGATGACCTGGCTGTCTTCTCCATGCTGGCCCCGCTGGACCCTCTGGGTCACAACTATGGTGTCTATACAGTCACTGACCAGAGCCCAAGGCTGGCCAAGGAGATTGCCATCGGCCGCTGCTTCGATGGCTCCTCTGATGGCTTCTCCAGGGAGATGAAGGCCGATGCTGGCACAGCCGTCACCTTTCAGTGCCGGGAGACACCAGAGGGCCGGCCGAGCCTCTTCCAGAGGCTGCTGGAGTCCCCATCGGCAGCTCTTGGTGACATCCGCAGGGAGATGGGCGAGGTGGGCCGGGCACAGGCACGAGCCTCAGGTCCCCTCCGCACCCGCCGTGGCAGGGTCCAGCAGTGACCCTGGGCCCCAGCCTCGCTCCTCTGCCCTGCTCCAGACTCCTCTGTCCTTGGCAAGTCTCTTCAGGTTTCTGGGCACTTCCTCCCCAGCCCAGAATTCAGTCAGGTCCGATGGTGCAAATGCAGGCAGTTAATTGTTGCTGTGTGACGTGAAATGGAGTTTGTCCTGACTGTGGGAGCCAGCATCCTGGGATGATGGTCGGGGCTGGTGACCAGCTGAGGCCCAGAGGGGATCATTCCCAGCTCACATGCCAGCTCTGATTTCATTTCATATTTTGACCCGGATTTCAGATAATCCTCCCTTTCAGATTTCTGTGCTGAGCTGGATGCTTTATTGGGTCCTCTACCCTGAGTTTTGTTCTTGGGGTTATTTATTGAATAAATAATAACAGGTGTGAGTGTGGGGTCCGGACGTGGCCCATTGAAGGTCTGGGGAAGAGGCTTCTTGGCTCTGGGACTGAGGAGCACAATTCTCATACGTTTGGTGCTTGGAGATTCCCCAGGGGGTCGGGGCAGGGATTCAATTAAAGATGCTTCATTTCCAACTCCTGGTGTCAGTCTTGGGGAGAGAAGGATGGAGGCTGGGGCTGCTGGATCCAGGTGCACCTTGGCAGGCAGAAACAGGCCTGAAGCACATATGGACATGGGTGTGCAAGCGGCTTGCAGGCCCCCGTGCGGCCCTGGACACTCCTCAGGCAGGCACGTGGGCCCCAACCGATGCCCACAGAAGTGTATCTGCGACATGTGTGTGCAGAGCTGACTCATAAGCAGCCCAGGCTTGTGCAGCCCTGACTGCAAAACACAGTAGTAGCTGCTGCCCTGGCCTTATCCTCCTTGCCTGGCTGTGGTCAGTGGCTCCTATCTGGCCACATGCCCAGGGGCTACAGTGGGCAGGGAGGGGCCCTGGCAGGGCCGTTTGCCCCAGGAGGCAGGAACTGAGGCTTCCCTGGACTTCTTCCACCGGGACCACAGCTGCCCTGCCCTGGGTCACACCCGGCTGAGGCCTGGCCATGCCTTGACCACGTGGTGATTTGGCTGCCCAAGGCCATGGTCCTGAGCCATCACCGGGACTCTCAGTCTGGAGGTGCAGCACCATCGCTTGCGCACTGTGTGTGCGCAGCCAGGCAAGTTGTCCTGACGCCCCATGGGGCAGGCGCTGTTCCAACCACACACCCCCTTTCCAGACAGAGAAACTGAGGTCCCAAAAAGGAGAGGCAAAGGGCTGCTTGGGCCCCAGAGTGAATCCCGGCAGAAGCGGGGGGCTCCCTGGATGGCCCAGCAGTCCCCTCAAGGACGCGCGTGAGACTCCCTTGGCCTGTAGACGTTGGTCCCTGGAAGGCATCAATGTGGCGTTTCTGGGGGCCTGGAATGGGGAGCATTGTGCCTGGCTGATTGCCCCCAGAAAGGGTGGCGGCAGGGAGTTGGAGTGCAGGGTATTATTCCCTTATTCTAGGGCCTGCTCAGGCCTTCTGCACACCCACCCACTTACCCACTCAACTGCCCACTTCCCCTCTATCACCCACCCACCCGCTCGCCCACCTGTCCACCCCTGCCCCTCCAGTCCCTCTTACCATCTGCCTGTCTAGCATGTAGAAGTGTCACCTCTGTGCCAACAATGGGGGCCCGAAGAGGGCCTGGCCTTGGCGGGAAGAGAGGTTCACGCACACCCCGACACACCTGTGGAGTCAGTGCTCAGCCTACGTGGCCCGCTGGCTCTTGTCCATCTGGAGAACTCTCCATCGGACAACCCCCAGCCTCTCCAGCCCTCACTCACACTTTTGCTCAGCCCATGCCTTTCATGGGAACATCTTCCCCTGCCCAGGGGCCAGACTTAGGGGCCTGGAGGGTCTGGGAGAATCTGGCAAACCCGAGGGTATCAGCCCCAGTCTCTGAGGGTGGGCCCCAGGGCTGTGCTTGAAGACAAGGTTTGGAGGCCCCGGTGCCAGCACCCCAGCCTCTCCTTGGATAGGCTGTGATAGACAAGAGAGGGGAGATGCTTTGAGGCCCCTGGGAGCCAGGGGCATACGCATTTATCCAGACTTACTGTGTCTACACCCTCAGCTGAGAGGGAAGCTCAGAGGGGTAGGCCCCCGCCCAAGGCAACGCAGACTCTGGGCCTGCCTGTCGGGGTCCTGGGGGGGCAGCAGGAATTGGGGGGGTTCCCCCTGCAGCTGGCAGGAGAAGCTGGCTTCCAGGCTGGGTGTGATGAGGTGTCAGACGCCACTGCCAAATACCTTTCATTGAGAAAGTGTTGGGGCCGCGGCCACTGCCGGGCCTGGGGCAGCTGAGTTTGGGGCCGGCAGCTGGCCCCCCTTCCCTAGGGTGGGGCAGGGGTGGGTGGGCGTCATCCTGGGGCCCCCTCCCCAGCTGCTGTGGCTGGGCCAGGAGTGAGCAGGGGGTCCTAGAGGGAAGCGGGCCAGGGAGACTGTTCCAGGCAGAGGGCAGAGCCCAAGAAAATGCTTGGCACAGGACGGTGGCTGGAGCCCCAGTGCCTCCTCATCCCTGCTAACAGCTCTTCAAGAGGGCAGCACTTGGCCCCAATATTCAGATGAGAAAACTGAGGCTCCAAGAGAAGGAAGCCATGGCTCTGAGCTGACAGCCCTGTGCTTCGTTTTTTGGTTTTTTTTTTGCGGTACGCGGGCCTCTCGCTGTTGCGGCCTCTCGCTGTTGCGGCCTCTCCCGTTGCGGAGCACAGGCTCCGGACACGCAGGCTCAGAGGCCATGGCTCACGGGCGCAGCCGCTCCGCAGCATGTGGGATCTTCCCGGACCGGGGCACGAACCCGTGTCCCCTGCATCGGCAGGCGGACTCTCAACCACTGCCCCACCAGGGAAGCCCAGCCCTGTGCTTCTTGACGCTGTCTTGTGACCCCATTCTAGCCTCCGAGCCAGGAGTCTCCACGCCCCCGCTCCTGGAACGTTTGCTATCCGCCTCCTGGTAAATCCATTGCTCTCCCCCTAAAACTGGGGCTGCCAGACCACACCCCGTCAGCTTGGGGTGTGGGGGGCATAAAGTCCACCCTAGAGACCCCAGCTCCAGCCACCCTGGCGTCAGCTCAGGGCACAAGGAGGCCCTTGGTCCCGCCCACGGCATTTTAGACTTATAATTTTAGAACCAGAGGTTCTTAAAATTCCTAGTATTGCGAGTGGGAGAAAAATCTTGGAACAGTGCTTAAAACAAGAGAGTCTTAAACCTGTAGAATCCAAGAGGAGGAAGATAAAAATGAACACACATTGAGCAGTGACTGGATACAAGCCCTCCCTGTCCCCAAAGCCCTAACTCACTTTGAGAGCATTTAATGTATATTTATTGCCTTGGGCCTCAAAATATGCTTTTAGGGAGGGTGGTTTTTCACACACATACCCCCCCAATTCACAGCTGAAGGGACTTGCCCAGGGTCACACAGCAAATGGGGACACCATAGGCTGAAGGGAAGGTCAATGTTTCTCAGAGAAAAGGACACAGGCAGTGGGTCTTGAAGGATGTCTAGGAGTTCGCCAGGTGGGCAAGGCAGGAAGGGCATACCAGGCAGCTGGAAAGGTACATGTGAAGGCTGAGGAGGGAAACCTCAGGCGGGCATGGAGAAGGGAGACACACAGGGGAGGTGTACAGAGCCTTGAATGCCACACACCTGTGGAGTCAGCGCTCAGCCTACGTGGCCCGCTGGCTCTTGTGCATCTGGAGAACTCTCCATCGGACAACGCCCAGCCTCTCCAGCCCTCACTCACACTTTTGCTCAGCCCATGCCTTTCATGGGAACATCTTCCCCTGCCCAGGGGCCAGACTTAGGGGCCTGGAGGGTCTGGGAGTATCTGGCAAACCCGAGGGTATCAGCCCCAGTCTCTGAGGGTGGGCCCCAGGGCTGTGCTTGGAGACAAGGTTTGGAGGCCCCGGTGCCAGCACCCCAGCTCCTGCCAAGCAAGGAGCTGGAGAGTCTCCGGTGGGTGATGGGGAGCCACAGAAGGTGCTGGAGCTGGGAAAGATCACACAGTTTCTCATAACAAAGACTCCTCTATACCTGGGGCAGCATTCAGCGTGTGGAAAAGTGTTTCCTTTATGGAACTGGGTCTGCCCCCTCCCACGTGGCAGACCTTCGGGGTCCAAACCCGCAGCCCAGCGCCCCTTCCTCTCCAGCTGCCTCCTGTTTTGGCTGAATACTGCTGGCTCCTCCACTTGGGCCTCGTGTCCCTGGCATGGCTACCCACCACTTCCCCAGCCCTGTCTGTCTCCCTCATCAGCCCTCAGAGTTGGGTA
Source organism: Orcinus orca (assembly GCF_937001465.1). Classification (NCBI taxonomy): domain Eukaryota; kingdom Metazoa; phylum Chordata; class Mammalia; order Artiodactyla; family Delphinidae; genus Orcinus; species Orcinus orca. Next base: position 10,647,521 of record NC_064561.1, on the reverse strand, counting down.
TGACCCAGTCGCAGACCCCAAAGACTGGAGCCAGCCTGGCGGGGAGAACTGGCTTCAGTCAGGTGGGAGGAATGCTTGCATTTTAATGGTGGAAACAGAAGCAGGAGGCCAGCAGAGAAGGAACAGTCCAGCTGAGCGCCAATGTCCTGTCCAACCCCTCCCAGGGCAGGAGCTGAGGCCAGACCCCAGGGCCTCGGGTGGGGGATCTGGGCAGGCAGGAGGGAGGAGAGCCCAGGGATCAGGGGAGCAACAGACACGGACATTTGGTGATGGATGCAGGGAAACGTCCACCGCCCTACCCAGGGTCACAGGTGCCGTGCCAAACAGCGGATGTGGCGCGTGGAGTCAAGCGTCCTTATCATCAGTCCTGAGGTCACACCGTCCTGGTCACTCGCTGGCCCTGTCCTCCCCAGTCAGACACTCCCTCCCACACCACTAGGCCCCCTTCTTGTCACTCATTCAGCTACACCGTCACTCTTAATTGCAGCCCCACACGCAGTCATCCCCCCCCACCCCCCGCCAAAGTGCACACGGCTGGATTTGCCGGTTGTTTTGGGTGTGACAGCCTAGCTGGTCACTGTGCCAACCCTCACAGCAGCCCGGGCGGATGAACCCTGACACACAGGCAGGGTCCTGCGAGGGTGCTGGCAGCCAAGAGCACCTGTGTACAGTGGAGCATCAACACCACAGTGGCCCTTTGTCACCCTGCGCTTGGGGACACTCAACCCTCAGACACCCAGATCGCCCAAGTCAGGGCTGATCCTGACCCGCCACGAACCCCCGCAGTTCAGTCCCTCAAAGCACACCGGGCGCAGCCTGGTGCACGTGGCACCTCCCACCGTCCGGTGGCCCTGGGGAGGCCGTGGGCTGGGGGCGCCTCGAAGTCCCAGATGGTTTTCCTAGGAAGTCCCGAGTCCCTTCCTGCTGACTCAGCCCTGGGGACTGGCTGCCAAACCTCAGGTATGTCCTCGAAGGCTGCCTGGCGAGGCCTCCGTCAAGGCGATCGGGGGATCCCACTCAGGACTCAGCCCTCCCCCGGGCCCCAGCCCCTCCCGTGCCCCAGACGGAGATTGAGCTTTAACGATGGGTCATAAGGCAGGCTACTGGCATGGTGGAGGAGGCTGAGGTCGGCTGCTCACACCTCCAGTTCTTCCAGGCTGAGGGTCGGTAGACAAATGAGCTCCAAGCCAGGTCAGGCTCCCTCATAAAGGGGCCCTGCTCAGCTCACGCTCCTTGCTTTGTAAAGATGCCTCTGTCTTGGGTGGTCTGGGGAGATTTTCCTTGGCTGCCCCTCCTGGGGCCTGGCACGGGGACAGCGACACACACACACACACACACACACATGTGCACACGTGTGCTCTCACGTGATGTCTACACGCAGACCTGTGGGTACAGATATGCTTGATCATGCCCAGACTCAGCCCTGGACTGGCCTTTCCAGAGCCCCATTCTGAAGAGGGAGGCAGAGCCAGGCACAGGTACCTCAGCCTGTGGGGGTCAGATTTAGGCCAGCAGGAGGGCCAGGGGCTGGAAAAAACCAGAGAAGGGCCGAAGGAAGGCTTTCTGGAGGAGAGGGCATTTGCTATGGGCTCTGAAGAGAGAATAGGAGTTTGCCAAACCAAGAACCGATGTCCAAACGTCTTGAAAGCTGGTTTTAGAGTTTACCTTTTGTCTGTGAGGATTTTGAGCAGAGGAGGGACACAGTTAGATGAACCGCAATTCACTACCTCCTCTTGAAGACACAGCCTCTCCCCTCAGGGGGCTTTCAGTCAGATGGGAGAGGCAGAGCCAGACCCAATCTGGAGGCATAGAAGAGTCCTCAGGTTTGTGAAGCACCTGCTAGGCATTGGGTTGGATCTCGTCAACAACCTTTTAAGGTAGTTATTATCTCTAGTTTTCAGCCGAGGAAAGCAAGGCTGAGAGAGGGAGGTACCTTTCACAGGGTCCCACACGGAGGCAGGGCTGTTCACACACAACCCTGGCTTCTGACTTGCAGTTGTGTCTGCTGACCTGGTCCCAAGCTGACCCTAAAGTTCGAAAGGCAGGGCAGTGGGGCTCCAAAAAGTCAGCTTTGCCAAGGGTCACGTTTTTGCATCTTGGGTCCTGGCCTGTGGGGGAGGCCCCTGCTCACGGGACACACGAGCTCCCCCTGGGCCTCAGCATGACTGTCCCTCTCCCACATCCCTTGTCATTGGCTGCTGAGTGGCTTTAATGAGCAGCCTCTAGGCAGAGGGACGTCTGAGTAGGAGGCTGGTGGTGCTTTTCCAGGCCTCCTGGGAGGCCAAGGCCACAGGCCCGACATCTGGCCCAGGTGAACACAAACACTTGGAAATGGCTGACCCGACGGAATCTAGGCTGTGGCTGAAGAAGCCACTGGAAAAACACGCAGTCCACGCGGCCAGATCCAGCTTACGTCTCACCAGACAGGAGTGGCCTGCCCAGTGCCTGGAGCTGAGGAATGTTCGTTCCCTAGCTTTTTGGAACCTGCTGTCTCTGACCGGGGGATCCAGCCGCCGGGCGGTGCCACCCTCGGTCTCCTGTGGTCAGGCTGTGACCCGCCTCCTAATGTGTCCTTGGAGAATTAGGCCTCTTGTCTTGTCCCCTGGCCCAGATGCTGTTGGAGACCATTTGCTTGCTTGCATGCCCCTGACAATAGGAAGCTCACTCCTTTACAGCTGTCGTACCTGGCAGCCAGGAGCCTGTAACTGGACCAGTTTCCTACAGGAAGCTCTGGCTCCTTTGACCATGTGGAGGGGAGGTCACTGCAGCCTGAGCACCCCACCCCTCACACCCCCTCCGTGGGTGCAGCCCCCTCCTGGGCCTCAAGACTTCCCCCATGCTCTTTGCATTCAGTGTGTCCTAAGTAGGCCCAAGTGTCTCACCCCAGAATGTGCTACTTGCCCCAACGCCATGCTTTAGCACTAATTTCTCCGTCCGCCTTCCTGAGCCACGGCCTGGGCAAGTGGACCACACATCCATTGAGCACCTACTGGATGCTGAAGCGCTTTACTTGCATCTCTTCACTGACCCCTCCCAGCGAGGCTGTTCCTACAATTGCTCTACTTTACAGATGGCGAAACTGAGGCTCAGAGGGTTTACTTGGCATCCTGGGGTAGCAGGGGCAGATTCTGGAAGTAGGAGCCATTCCCCTGCTGGAACCAGGATAGGGACCTGGTGGCCTTGTCTTTTGGGCTGGGGCGGCCCCTGGAGGCCAAAGGGGGAGCCGCAGCCTGAGCCACAGTCTTGGGCCTGAGAGCCCCTGGCTTCCCATAGGCTCTGGCCTTTCCCCTACACACAAATCCTCCATGGCTCTGACGGACCCTGTCAGTAAGAGCAGGAGCTCTGGGTGAACTCTTGCTGGGTCACCACGGAGACGCCTAAGCACAAAATCCAGCCTCTTGTATCAGACCCAGGCTGGAACCAGGGATGGGGAGGGACCAAATGAGGGGAGGAGCCAGAGTCAGGGTCTGAATGCGGGTGACACACCGAGGTTCCAGGGAGGGGGGGTGGTTCAGATGAGGGGTGGGGTCCAGCTGGACTGAGAACAAGTGCTGCCCGGTCTCCCAATTCTACCCTGCCCCAGGAGACACTGCGAAATTAAACTAGGAGCTTCGGGGGGCCTTTGACGAATGACCAACGTGGGGTGAGTGGGATGGCAGATCTCCCCTCCACACAGACCACAGCTCTCCTCACCTCTCAACCCTCCCCAGGACTCGCTTTGGTCCGGAACATCCCCATCGGCCAGGACCAGAGGGAGTTCCCTGGCGGTCCAGTGGTTAGGACTCCGCGCTTTCACTGCCAAGAGCATGGGTTCAATATCTGGTCGGGGAACTAAGATCCCGCAAGCCGCGAGGCCAAAGAGAAAAAAAAAAACAACTTGAGGACCAGAGAGGGGTAGATCCTCCCTGGGGACATACAGCCCAGTCCCCGTCCTGTCCCCGGTGGCTGGGCGGCGATTGGGTGGGGTGTGTGGGTGATGGGCCCAGAGCGAGATTAACCGGAGCCACGCCCACAGCTGCGGGGTTGCCCCATCACCTCTTTTTTTTTCTGGCCGCGCCACCATGCTTTCGGTATCTTAGTTCCCCAACCCGGGCCAGGGAATTCCCTTTTTTTTTTTTTTTTGGAGTTGCCCCATCCCTATTCCAGGGGAGAACGCGGTTCCAGGAGGAGAAACCAAAACGCCCTGGCTCCTGAGGTGCCCCCAGCCCCTGGACGCTGGCTGGCTGGCGAGGACGGGGCGGCTAGGGGGAGAAGAAAGCTGGGGAGGGGGCGGTAGTGAGTCAGGGACCCTGAGGGGTCAGGTCCTGGGGAGAGGGTCTGTGGGAGTCAGGCTGGGAGCAGAGGAGAGGGGTGGGGTTTGGGGGAGGGGTAGAACAGTTCGCCGGGCATAGAAGGGAAGAGAGGGTGCTCCGGCAGAGGGAACGGCCAGTGCAAAAGCCCTGGGGTGGGAACACGTTTATGGGAGGGGTAGCCAGGGGGCCAGTGAAGAGGGAAATGACGTCAAAGACACACCTTGTAGGGCCTGGAGGGGGAGAAAAAGGGAATTGGAGTCTGAGAGGGAAGGGAAACCAGTGCCTGGATCCACTTCCCGTTGTAAGATTGCCCCCTGGCGGCCCAGTGAAGAACAGGCAGGGAGACGGTGGGGTCCGTCCATCCTCAAATCTACCCTCTGGCCCTCACAGGCCTTCACAGAAATTGTGGCAGCCTGAGCTAGGCTGCCCTTGGTCAAACCACCGCCCTCCTGTCTTCCTGTGTCAGCGTCCCCCTCGGCCGAACGGGGACAAGGTAACCCCAGACTCTCCAAGAGCATGGACACCATGCTCGGTGCTTTGGGTCCTCAGTGCTCACGTGATTCCCACCAAGCCTACTGGGGCACTTCTGTTTCCACTTCACAGCAGGGAAAACTGAGGCTCAGGGAAGGCAGCACATGCAGGGTCTCCTCACACCAGGGATACCTGTCAGGAGAGACTGGACCCCACCAGGGGCCAGCCCAGTCGGCCAGAACACAAGTTCAAGTTCTGCCTGTACATATCTCCCCAGTTCTTCAGTTGAGGGAGGCTAGCAAGAATAGCACTAATTTGTTCTTCAAACTTTCTCTTGCTGATGCTGGTGTCCATTGGCGATTCTTCTTCTTTTTTTTTTTTTTTCAGGGCAAAGTTTCATGCTGTGTGCCTTCACACACCAAAACTATCTCCACCAACATAGGAAGTCTAACTCGTGGTGTGTATTTCCTCAAGGGCCTGGGCCTTTCCAGATGCAGATGGAAGGAGGCAGCACCACCAGACACCAGAGGGATCTGAGTTCGTTGGGGGGGGGGCAGGGCGGTGTCGGTTTAATTAATTGTCCTTCTTTTTTTTGGGGCCACACTGCGTGTGGGATCTTAGCTCCCCAACCGGGGATCAAACCCGTGCCCCCTGGAAGTGCCGAGTCTTAACCACTGGACTGCCGGGGAAGTCCTAATCATCCTTCTTAAACTTGCCATTGATGTAGGGCACCTGGTCCAGAATCAGCCACCACTCGGTGGCCCACACCAGTCCCATGGTGCCCACGGTGCCCCACATGCCCGCCATGGGAATCCAATTTCTGGCCAGCTCGCGACAGTGCGGGCCCAGGAACCTGCTCAGCATCCTGGGGCCCGCTGGTGATTCTTGCGTGAGTCAGTGCCATCATGGTCCAGTGGGAGACCCTTCAATGCTGCTCCTGTGTCTGTGATTTACTCTAAAATTCAGGTCCTCTGGCTCTCTGACCTCAGGCTCCTACGCATTTGGATGTATGTTTTGAGACTGAAAGTGCTACTCCTCATGCCTGAAGAAGGTCCCTCATCACCTGGTTCTACAAGGATTGGCTCATTAGCCACTACAGTTGCTCACCTTCAACACACCTTGAAAGGAGTTCAGGGCGGAGATCAGGAATGAGGCTCTCAGTGCTCTGGGAAAACTGGCAGAACAGGTCTTCAGATAGGTAGGTATCTTCAGGAGGAAATTTTTTTTTTAATGACTTTATTTATTATTTATTTATTTTTGGTTGTGTTGGGTCTTCGTTGCTGCGCACCGGCTTTCTCTAGCTGTGGTGAGCAGGGGCTTCTCACTGCGGTGGCTTCTCTTGTTGCAGAGCACGGGCTCTAGGCGTGCGGGCTTCAGTAGTTGCGGCTCGCGGGCTCTAGAGGGCAGGCTCGGCAGCTGTGGGGCACGGGCTTAGTTGCTTCTCTGCATGTGGGATCTTCCCGGGCCAGGACTCGAACCTGTGCCCCCTGCATTGGCCGGCGGATTCTTAACCACTGCCAGCAGGGAAGTCCCAGGAGAAAATTTTTATGAACCAAATTTCTTGCATCTTCCCGTGCTTAGAAAAGCACTAAAATCATTAACCGAGACATCTGCTCTTTGTGACTAGCAGCAACCTTCTACTGAGATGTGTGCTTGATTGCACGTCCCCTTTTCCAAAATCACATATGTGCTGACCTCCTTCACACCGCTTCGGAGCAGTTTCTCAGAGCTCTCTGAGAAGCTCTCTCCAGGGCTATAGTCCTCAGTATGGCCCCAAATAAAACTGAAACTCACAGCTCTCACGTTGTGCATTTTAATTTCATTCGACATTCTCTTTCCAATTTATCGCTATTCCAAAATAAGGAAACTAAGGATCTGACACCCCAGCAGCACCCTGTCTCAGCCAGCCCCGAGGGAGTGCTGTCGTTTGTAGGGCCCACACCCAGGCAGGGGCCGTTACCCCAGTCAGGATCACACATTCCAGGTATAGGGCCACCACTTGCAAAACTCTAACCTAAAGCCAGTCTTTTTTTTTTTTTTTTTAATCACCAGTCAATCCTGGACACTTTGCTAATTAATTAGCATGATGAATATTACAACTGATTTTTCTCTGGTGGGAGGACTGGGGTTAAGATGTGTGGATCAGCTAAAAATAAAAAAAAAAAAAAAGGTTCTGAAGAACCTGGGGCAGGACAGGAATGAAGACGCAGACGTAGAGAATGGACTTGAGGACACGGGGAGGGGGAAGGGTAAGCTGGGACGAAGTGAGAGAGTGGCATGGACATATATACACTACCAAATGTAAAATAGATAGCTAGTGGGAAGCAGCCGCATAGCACAGGGAGATCAGCTCGGTGCTTTGTGACCACCTAGAGGGGTGGAATAGGGAGGGTGGGAGGGAGACACAAGAGGGAGGAGATATGGGGATATATGTATATGTATAACTGATTCACTTTGTTATAAAGCAGGAACTAACACACCATTGTAAAGCAATTATACTGCAATAAAGATGTTAAAAAAACCCCATTAAAACACTAAAAAAAAAAAAAGTGTGAATCAGGGAGAATATTAGCGGCTCTCCCCCTCCCAGACGTCTGGCCAGAGTTCCAGCCTTATCTGGGAGATGGTGAAAATGCAGACTCCCAGGCATGGCCCAGACCTGATGAACCAGAGCCTGCATTTAAACCCATCTCTGGCCTAAACCCCTCAGAGTAGCTCCCTTGACTCGAGACTGTGAATTGGTCTTGTGTCCAGCTGCTTGGAACCCTACCCAGGTTACAGTGGCTTTTGCCTCAGTGGCTCCGTGGAGCTCTAAGCAGATAGAGTGTGCCTTTCTGGGGCTCCTGACCAGGTGATGGAGATGTGATTTCATGGAACCTGGGGAAGGTGCCTACTCATCTCTCAGAGGCAGCCCAGGACACAGATCCTCAGTCTCTGCCTCCCACCAAACTGGCTCACAAAAGCGAGACAAATCTCTGAAAAGCTACACAAATGGTACGCAAAGGATATGCAAATCCCACACATCTTTAATTCAAATAAAGCAAGTTGTGCATATTATATGCAAGTAACAAACACATATGCAAATGTCATGAGAGGAAGGGTGCCCGGCTCAGGGTTGTCAGACACATTTCAAGGAACACACTGAGTATAATAGTAATGGCGGGGCTTCCCTGGTGGCGCAGTGGTTGAGAATCTGCCTGCTAATGCAGGGGACATGGGTTCGAGCCCTGGTCTGGGAGGATCCCACATGCCGTGGAGCAACTAGGCCCGTGAGCCACAACTACTGAGCCTGCACGTCTGGAGCCCGTGCTCCGCAACAAGAGAGGCTGCGATAGTGAGAGGCCCGCGCACCGCGATGAAGAGTGGCCCCCGCTTGCCACAACTAGAGAAAGCCCTCGCACAGAAACAAAGACCCAACACAGCAAAAATAAATAAATTAATAAACTCCTACCAACAACATCTTCTTTAAAAAAAAAAAAAAAAGTAATGGTGGAGGTCTCATTTCCTGCCCTGAGCCCGGCCCTTGGACCCGACAGCTACAAGTTGAGGGGGTCTTATATCCCTGGGTCTCCAGCCCAAGAGAGGTAGGTCTCCAGCCTCTAGCTCTGCACTCGCTGCAGGGCCACAGCGGCCTCTGGTGGATGGTGATGGGACACAGCAGCTGGACCTCTCACTCCACCTCCACTTTCTTCTCCCTGTGTGGTGGTTTCCAGATCCCCCTCCCGTGGGGCCCTGATCATGAACTTCCAAGCCACAGATTCGTGGGGGAGGGGGAGAGGAGGGAGGGCGAGGGGGAGGGGGAGGGGGAGGGTGGAATAATGAGTAATGAGCAGGACTGGCTGAGGGCAGTGGTCAGTGTTCCAAGGGCTCCTGCTGCTCTCCCAGCACAAGCTTCAGGGATTTCTAAACTGCAGACTGCCCAAGGGTATACAGAGAAATGAGAGATCGCTTCCCTGTCAACTACCGGATCCTTGGTTCATTCCCCAGTGGCCACTGCTGTGACCTGCGTCTCCTTCCAGAGATACTTGGATACCCCCACCCACCCCCATTTCAAAAATGGACACAAATGGTTATCCTTCCTACTTTTTACATTAATGCATTGTGGAGACGAGCTACTTCAGTCTTTTGAACGGTTGTATGCTATTCCACTGCAGGGCTGAACAGCGTGATTTAAACAGTGCCCAAAGGACAGACATTTATTTTCATTTTTTTTGCAGTTACAAAAAAATGTGGCAGGAAATGCATCACTTTGCATTCATTTGCATGTACCTGTAGAAGAATTCTTAGAAGGAAAACTGATGAGGGAGAGGGTGTGTGCATTTTTAATATTAATGGATTCTAGAAGATTGCCATCTCGAGCAGCCATACTCTCCCCAGAACTGCCTTCGGGCTCACAGCCTTGGCTCTGCCTGTCTCTCTCCTAAATGGGAGCCTGGGGCACAGGTCACGAAGCCTCTGTGCCTCAGTGTCCCCACCCGTTGCATGGAGGTACCATCAGCACCCACTCTGCCAGCAGGGTGGTGTCAGGGGGTGCCAGGTGACTCCTCCGCGCTCTTGTGGTCCTTAATAGCTCGATTAGTGTCGTGGGGCCACATTTTAGGCATTTTTTTGAATAATGCAGTATGAAATGCTGGTGTAGTGTGACTTTACGCGCAGAATTTGACCTAGGGAGTTTCCTCAAATTACAGCCCTCCAAGAGGGACTTCCCTGGCGGTCCAGTGGTTAAGACTGGGCGCTTTCCACTGCAGGGGGCCCAGGCTCGATCCCTGGTTAGGGAACTGAGATCCCACATGCCGGGCAGTGCCGCTAGAAAACCGAAACAAACAAGCAAACCAAACCTCCAAGGGACTCAGCCAGAAGCTGGCGGCCGAGCCAACCACGAGCCGCATTCACGCCACAGCCACGAGAGAGCGCAAGTGAGCGGGAGGCTCCAGGGCCACCTGGGACCCGCAAATTGCTGCTTTGTCTATTTCCTTTGGGACCGCGCTCTCCACCTCCTCTCCAGTGTCCACACGACCTGCCGTGGCACATCCCACCCTCTTGCTCCCACAGGACCTACCCGGCAGCTCTCCGCGGCACTGCCTCAGTTTCTCCGCACGGCCTCTGGCGACCCCTTTGCCGCGAGTCTCCTGGAGAGCTGACTGTGCTCTCTGATCCTCCGAGTCGCTGATTGTCTCTTGAACTAATCGGTGGCCCCATTGCTCCACTGAACCCAGGCTGCTCAGTCTGGCAGTCATTTTTCCATGTTGGTGGACCTTCACTTTCTGCTCCTGAAATCTGTCCTTCTGGCTTCCGTGACATCCTGTCTTGGTTTTTGTCCCATATTCTGGCCTCTCTCAACTTCCAAACTTCTATCCTGAACAAGACTCCGATGTCTAGTTGCGTGCACACCCCAAGCCTGTCAGACCAGAGCTGAGCTACCTTCCCTCCGTGATGTCCCCGTCCAGTCTTCCTGTGGCTCAGACCACCCCATTCCTACTCAGCAGCAGGTCCTGCAGGTCTACCTTCACTCACGTCCCCCGACCCTAACCACCCCTGCCTGCATGTGGCCACCAGCTGGGAGGTCGCAGGACCCTCGGACCCCCCTTTCCTGCAGTCTGTTCTCGACGCAGTAGCGGCGGATCGTGAAGATGTTAGTCCCCCTGGGGTGCCCCCTGCTCACACCAGGCCTGGCCCCTTCCCAGGGCTGGCACCTCTCGCCCTCCCACTGTTGTGGGTACCTCGGGCAGCGCCCACCCTGCACCTCGGCACGCTCTCTCAATCACCTCCCTAAGGCCTTGTCTTAAGGCACGGTCCCCAATGGGATGCTGGCTGTCAAAAGGAATGAAGCCCTGACACATGCTATATATAAAACGGTGAACCTTGAAAACATCCCGAGGGAAAGAAGCCAGACACGGAAGGCCGCATGTATGGTTCTATGTATATGAAATGTCCAGAACAGGCAAATCCACAGAGACAGAAAGCAGATGAGTGGTTGCCAGGGGCTGAGGACGGGAAATGGGGAGTGACTGCTCATGGGGACAGGGTCGCCTTTAGGGTGGGCTCTACAACAGCCTCGACTGACCGAGACCCCCCAGGCTGTGGGTTTGGGGTTGCCCAGCATCCTAACAGCTCCTGCTGGCAGGGATAGGGTGAAGAGCAGCTGGGAGGGCTCAGTGGAAAGGTCGCAGATGCAGGGGGAGGTCCTGATGGCTGTCCCCTGCCCGCCCTGAAGGTTTGCAAGGCAGTGAGGGGAAGAAAAGAAGCGCCAACCGTGCAGAGAGCCAGGCTGCGGGCGGGCTCGCAGAACAGCACCAAAGAGACTCGAGCTGAGGGGCGTCGCGGGCACAGGGCTGCAAACATGGGAGCTACCTAAAATATCCAGCACTGGGGCTGAGGGGCTCCGGCCGTGGCAGTTCATTCCCTGGAGGAAGATCCTCCCGGACACAGAGGCAGTGGCCAGTGCAAGATGCATCGGGTAGAGAGAAGCATGGTGTGCCAAGCGGGGGCTCGTCTGCAGGGGCACACCCAGACCGCCGCGGACCGTCTTGGCAGGTCACCCTGAGGACTAGCGTGCAGTGGGTGCCGGTGGAGAAGAGGCCAGGGCCTGGACACGGTTGGCTGAGGTTGTATCACCCGCCTTAGATATCCATTTCTTGGTTCTTGAAAGCAACAGAAATGGAGACGTGGAGGGCAGTGTGGTGACAGGCCAGGTGAGAGCAGCCGGCTGCTGCCCAGAGGCCCGTGGGTGTGATGGGTTGGGATGGGCAGATGTGCAGGGGGGATGGAAGCCAGAGGGGTGGGGGGCAGAGGTCCTTTGATCCCAGGAGACCACCGTGCTCAGTCTTTCGGGGTGCAGGCTGGGACCCCGCTGTGCTGCATGGCTGTGACCCAGCGGACCCTCACTCCCGCACCTCGTTTCCTGTCTGCAACCCTCACTAGGGTGTCGGCGCCACGGTGGTGACACCCGCGGGGGTTGGAGACAGGACAGAGGGACCTCTCGGGCATGGGGGCCCAAGAACCGGGAGAACGGTGACGCATCCAGCTGGCCAGGATCTGGGCGGAGCTGGTGTGGAGGTGCACGGGAGTCAGAACACTCTGTGTCCAGAGATGAAACACTCTGGACAGAAGCTCAGATGCTGGTCATGGTGGCAGCTGACAGTGCGGGGTTAGGGCCGTGGTGACACTGACTGACGGGCAGATACAGTGCACCTGCTCAGGGCCCCGAGCTGTCCTGAGCCCAGGTTCATTTAATTCTCCCAACAGCCCAGCTCTAGCATCTTCATTCCCGGTGAGGGGAAGAGAGGAGGAGACAGAGGGAAGGTCCCACCCGAAGGCTGAAGCAGAGGAGGAACTGGGCGAGGAGACAGAGAGGGGCATCCAGGAGCCGGGGGACTTGCAGCGCCAAGCCTTGGGCCAGCAGGATTTCAAGAGCACGGATGCAGGAAAGTGCTTGGGAAGTTTATCATCTTTAACGACATTTCAGCTGAAAATGGTAGAACTTGTATTAACGGAAAAAGGTGCCAAACCAATTCCCAGTAAAATTCTGAGCTCACAACAGACTTAAATCAAAACCGCATGAAACGACACAGCAGAAGAGAGTGTGGAAGGCAGCGTCTGGGCGAGTTGGCACACGGATGGACAAACGAGCAAACAGAGTAACAACCCGCCCAACTGCGCAGCTGCAGCCCTGCACCTGCGCGGTCAGCCATCGGCAGGAACAAATCTGGGAGTGAACGACATCGAAATTAAAATCGGTCCAAAACTGTAATGGGAGAATTTGTGCCAAGTCCTGGAAGAAACAATTCAGCCTTAACCATAAAATTACTGTAAAAAACACCAAATGGAGTTGGCAGAACGAGCAGTGTCTCAGCCCATTTCAAACCCCAGCTGACAAGCAAAAGATGGTACCGGTGTCGCCTGCCGTCAGCTCAGGGAGCGCTGTCTGCTGTCAGTTCTGGGTTTTCTGAGGAAACATGAATTCCAGGGAACCAAGGCAGGTCGCACCGTCCTCTTTTCTGCTCATCCCAACACTTAATTAGATGCGTTTGAAGTGACCCTGCCGGGGTCTCCAATAGGTGAAGCGGTCGACATTCGCCTCACCTGCCAGCCGCCCCTGGCCTGAAAAGACAGAGACAGAGAGTCAGAGGGGGGCCGTGGGACAGATGACCCATCCGGCCCCCACATCCCTGAGGCGGCCTAGAACATGCCGAGAACCGTGAGAGGAGCCAGGAGATGGGGCAGGGACACAGGGGTCAGTCCTGGGTCACAGCTGGCCTTGCACATGAGTGTGCCTCCTTGGCAGGAACTGGCCTCCGCTGGCCGGGCTCTGGCAAAGGACTGGCAGGGCACCGCGGCACACACTCTGAGGGTGAGGGAGACCCAGGCAGGCCCGGAGCTGACGGTGGTCCCCCAAACATCGTGGTGAGACGTGGTAAGCAGAAAGAGGCTCAGGAACCCAGCAGGACACGGGCCTGGCTGGGAGTCAGGAGGGCAGCGCCCATGGCTGCGGGCGTGTGGGCTCTGTCCACAGGGCGGGGATATATCGGGCACATGTGACCCTGGGATGTTTGTCCACAGGAGCCCCCCACAATGGGAACCACTACTATTGGTAGTGGTTTGCAGCCCACGAGAGCAGGGCCTGCAACTCACAAGCTCCCCTTCACCTTCCTCATTCTTTTTTATTTTATTTTATTTTAATTGAATATTTATTTGGCTGCGTTGGGTCTTCGATGCTGTGCGTGGGCTTTCTCTAGTTGTTGCGAGCGGGGGCTACTCTGTTGCGCCATGCGGGCTTCTCACTGCGGTGGCTTCTCTTGCTGTGGAGCATGGGCTCTAGGTGCACAGGCTTCAGTAGCTATGTCTCGCAGGCTCAGTAGTTGTGGCGCACGGGCTCAGTAGTTGTGGCGCACGGGCTTAGTTGCTCCGTGGCATGTGGGATCTTCCCGGACCCGGGCTCGAACCCGTGTCCCCTGCCTCGGCAGATGGATTCTTAACCACTGTGTCACCAGGGAAGGCCCATTCACCTTCCTCATTCTTGAACTTTCCTTAACAGGCTGAACCTCCCGCCTGCACCCTCTACCCCTTCCGACCCCACAAGGCCCAAGACCCTGCTCCTCACCCACCCATCCCGTTCCCCCCTCCCCCGCCTCAGCTATTACCTCCCATGTGCCCCAAGGATCTGCCACAGAGGACAGTGCTGGGCAAACAAATCAAGAGAATGCCTTCAAGGGCTGCCTCATCATGTGACACAGGGACACTGAGAGGCCAGCGTTGCTCCGCCTACCCTCAGTCTGAAAGCAACTGGGACAAGGATACTGGCCTCAGGGGGACACACTCTGCCCTTGGATGGACACCCATAGGCCTATGATCCCAGAAGGAGAACATGAGTGGTGAGGGGAGGGGTCCACTCGCAGGCCTGGGAGGTGACAGGCTGGGGCCCAGTGTGGGACTGGGAGCCAAAGGGCAGCTCAGGGCCAAGGAGATGGCTCCCAGCTGGGGTGACCTCAGCCCCTGAGACCTGCTCTCTGGAAGAGCATCTGTGCCTGTCCAGGGCAGGGGCCCACGGCACAGGTGGGTGTCCACACCACAACCCTAACCTTCCTGCTTACTATGTGGGGTTGACAGGACCCCATGTCACAGTCCACGGAACCCTCACCCCGATTCACTCTCACACGCTCACCCCTACTGTGCTCGAGGTGCTGAGCCCTGGGCAAGGGCAGAGCCGGACAGGTCTGGCCACTTGGTGGTGTCAGAGCATTTACTCTGCTCAGGTGCTCATTATGGGCTGTGGGGTTGCCACAGTGATGGGATGCGCGCCGCCCAGCACCGGGAGGCATCCATTCCCTGAACCTTTAAGAGGGGCTGGGGGTAAACGGGTGGGGGGTCAACCCCGAAGGAAACAGGTGGGCTGTGTAAGGCCCTGCCCACTCCCGCATGGCCTTGTCACACCTGCACCTGCGCACCCTCTTCAGGACAACCCTGCGCGGGGGGTCAGGCCCCTGTGGCTATCAGTGGGAGGCCGAGAGGCCCCAGGGACTGGGAGAGGGATGATGCCCTCTGATCCTGGCTGGCCTGGCACCTTGCCCCAAACCTGAGAAAGTTCCTGAGGGCACATCCCGAGACAGCTGAGATCCATGGCTCATTTTCTTCCCAGATCTTCACTGTGGCCCAGCTCGCGCCGGCCAAGGGGGCAGCCAGGATGGTGAGGCCATGGCATGAACGTTTTGAAGGGTCTGAGCCCAGTGGGGCTGTACCTTCAGACCGTCAGGGCCTCGTCTGCCCACCTTGCCTTCTCCTGATGGGTACAGACACCATCGGGGAGGGAGGGCTCCTTCCCAATAGGCAAAGCCCTCAGCAGTCATCGAATCCTGTGAGGCGTGAAGGTCTTTGCCAAGTGGGGCGCCACAGAGCTGGGCTCCCTGAGGCGGCTCTGCCAGCCTGCATTCGTCCCCATGATGGACTGAGACACGTCGAGATAGCCGGTTCCGAGGACCCGCCACCCACCTGGGCTCCACGTCAGCCCTATCACAGAGTCCGGGAGCCCACAGGTGTCCTTGGGATTGTGTTGGAGACTCACCTGGCCCAGAAGGCTGCCTTCCCCAGGGGCGGGCCGGAGGGAGGCCAGTGTCTGCAGGGTGATAAGTGTGTCGCTGGTGCTGGTCATTGGAAAGGGACCAGAGGAACCTGGAAGGGCGGGAGGGGTCAGGACCAGTGGGACCTACCAGACCCCCGGCCAGGAAGAGGCTGCGGAGGTGACTCCTACGGCTCCCTGCCCCTCCAGCAGCCCTGCGTGGGTGGGGAAACCAGACTTTTGGTAGGAACTTTCTGTCCCCACAGCGTCTGCCCAGCCTGCCGGGATGTGTTGACTTCACCGGGATAATCACTAATGGGAACAGAAACCTCACAGTGTAAATAGAGAAAAGAGGCATACGCAGGGACCAGTCTGCTTCCCCAGATGCAGCTCAGTGGGCCCGGCCACATGGGAGCGACTGACCCTGGGCTGGGCAGCCTTACTGACTGGAGCTGGGCCTCAAAGGGCAGCTGGCCTGGCTGCCCGGGCCCCTGACATCGGTGGTGTCCTCTGCCATCTTACCTGTGTAAGTGGTAGCCTCTTCTTGAAACTTCCCCATGTTCTTTTTATACCGGATTCTTTTGTTGCCGAACCAGTTTGAGACCTGTGGACAGGCAGAGATGGAAGTCACCGGAAAAAACTGACCTAGCGATGAGACGCGATGTGGACAGACAGCCGGGGGGAACATCACTGAGTGACAACGTGTGGCCCTGGGGCTGGGTGAGAGGCCGGGACTGAGAAGGTGGCGCTAATGAA
Organism: Orcinus orca; assembly: GCF_937001465.1. Lineage (NCBI taxonomy): Eukaryota > Metazoa > Chordata > Mammalia > Artiodactyla > Delphinidae > Orcinus > Orcinus orca. The sequence continues at coordinate 10,631,450 of NC_064561.1, read as the reverse complement.
CTGTGGGCCCAGGGAAACGTCTGCAGTGTGTTGGTGACACCCTGGACCTGGCGTGGCTTATAGAAGAGGGGGGAGCTGGAGGGAAAACAGGCATGTGTGTGACACACTCAGAGAGACGAGTGTCTGCTCACTGCGGCGGCAGGCAACAGACTGAATACTGATGCGGGAGACGCATCAGTAACCACATTTCTGGGAATGCAATTTAAGCAAAGAACACAGTCGAATCCAAAACTTATCAAAGGATAAGGACCACTTGACAGTGCAGGGGAAGGAGCTGAGCACTGAGCTGAGGGCCTGTTTTTAGTCCCCAAAGCCAGTTAGGAGGGAGCTGCAGTCACATGCATCCTGTAAGCAGGGGGCCGGCCCAGGGCCTAGAGGTCTGAGCCCAGCTCTGACTCCAAACCTGCACCGAGACCTCCAGGGCAGGGCTTCTCCCTGTGGGTCACTCTCTGGGGGGCGTCCTGGGCACTGAGGGTGCTGAGCAGCACCCCTGGCCTCCACCCACCAGATGCCAGTAGTGTCCTCCCCTCCCCCTGAGAGGTGTGATAATGAAAATGTCCCCTGGGGGCAGAACTGTCTGCGTGAGACCCTGGGCAGTGCCTTCCTAAGAGCATGCAGACATATCCCAAAGTAAGGCACCAGGCCCTGCAGTGAAAGGTTATGTATTTTAATGAACAGAAATAAACAGTTGAGTTACGTGGCAGCACTGTGGATGGAGGACTTTTCTCCTCTAAAAACCTGTTTCTTTTCTTTTCTTTTTTTTTTTTGCGGTACGCGGGCCTCTCACTGTTGTGGCCTCTCCCGTTGCGGAGCACAGGCTCCGGACGCGCAGGCTCAGCGGCCATGGCTTACGGGCCCAGCCGCTCCGCGGCATGCGGGATCCTCCCGGACCGGGGCACGAACCCGTGTCCCCTGCATCGGCAGGTGGACTCTCATCCACTGCGCCACCAGGGAAGCCCAAAACCTGGACTAAGTTTGCAGAAGAATAGCAGTGAGCAGTTTTCCATGTTGAATTCAACTGGCATTTTAGAGGGACAAAGAGCAAACTTCCCGTGTGGGTGAGGGAGGGTGGCTGCCGGGGAGCTGGTCCGGGCCAGGGTCCACCCTCTCCACGGGGTGTGTCCCGACACCTCGTACAGGAGTGGGATGCCCTCTCCACCAGCTGTAGCTCGGAGCCACTGGCCACTCCCTGCCCAGTCACTCTGGTCCCTTTGGCTCACACAGCTGCAGCCGCCTGGGTTTCTGCCCATGGCCCTGTCCATGGGCTCAGCTCTCCCGCCCTTTCCCCCTTGGGCCTCCTCACCCTGGAGTTGCAGCTGATCCTGTCCTGAAAACGTCTGTTGCCTCATCTGCAACACCCTTTGCCCTAATGGTGCTCTCCCTCCCCCGCTACTTCCTCCTTAGGCGAACCGCACAGCCTACACGACATCTGTATCCCAAATTCCGAGCCCTCCCTCAGCTGTCAGACATTCCCAGCTGGAGGACCTGCCCGAGTGGGGAGGGGCTCCCAGCACAGAATTCTGCTGCTGGTGGGCGGGGTCTCAGGGCCCGCCCACAGAGCAGGAGTCACTGGAATGTGGCCGGTGCTTTCCAAACTTTTGTTTGCAACGAACCCTCTCCTGAGATAAAGTTGAGACCCAAGACCCATGTGCTCTCTGGGGGTGCCAGGGCTTGAAGTGAATCTGGCCGTTTTCAGACAACTGCTCACGGTGACAAACAAGCTGCCATGGCTCCCACTTCTTCCGGGCCTCGAAGCCCCAGAGGTGCAGCCCTCACTTCAGCTCCAGCCAAGGTGCTGAGGACACCGCAGCGGTTCCAGGCCGAGTGAGGTCTCCTGTGACCGGGACACCTGTGAGGCTTTGCTGCCTGTGTGACCCTGCGGGGTTCCTGAGTGCCCTGGTCCCCAAGTCGCTGCTGGACTGGGCAGGGACCAGAGCAGAGGGTGGTGACGGAGGGCACAGGCTGACTGGGCTGGAAACTCACCCCCTCCAACTGCACAGTGGGAGCAGCCCTCCCTGCAGCCGGGGGCGGGGTGCCGTGCCCTGACCCCCATGCTGCCCCATGGGCGTGGCCTGGTCCTGCCTCTTGCTTGTGGGCTGCCTGCACTTACCGTTCTCGCTTTAAAGCCTTCGGAAATATTTCTTGGGTTCTCATCTTAGCCCCGCCACCTTACCCCAATTCCAGTGAGGACAGTGGTGGTCCCGACTACCAAGGTTGTCCAAGGTTGTCCAGGTCCCTTCTCTGATCTGCACTACCATTCCCCCTCTGGAGCCAGATGTCGTCTGTCTTGTACCCCCAGACACACACACTGGACTGTTTGAGGAACAAGAAGGCAAGGCGCGCGCCTGAATTTATCCCAGGATAACTGAATCGGTACTTAAGCACAAGAGCTGGTCTATCACTTCAAGTCCTAATTTTCCTCCAAGTTCTTCTTCTCCCAAGCTCATACCCCACCCCTCTTACGCAACACAGCACATCCCTCTGTTAGGAGAATATTAAATCCCAACGACTACAATCCACGGAGTACCTCATGATACACTCTGTGGTGTCGCCTCCGGGACCGCACACTCCACACCGGTCGCCTCAGCGAGTCCCCACACCTGGTGGGTGTGGCTTCCCGCCTGAGACCCACGCTCATAGCCCAGACCCTGGGACCTGAGCCCAGTCAGGCCGACTGGGAGCCTGCCTACCCGGCTCCCGCCCCACACATTTCACCAGCTTCCCTGGGTGGCCTCCTCACTGGGCTGAACTTTCCCTCCCTTCTGGGTTCAGGGAGGTGTGGCAGGGAAGGACTGTCACCTGGGAGACGGTGATGCCACCCTTCCTGGCCAGCTCTTCTTTGGTTTCTTCACTGGGTTAAGGGTTGCTCACATGGGAATAAAAATATTCATTCAGCACTTCCGTGGCTTGCTTGCCGAAGTTCTGCCGCTTACGCCTGTGAAGACAGACGGCCTCAGCCAGGGATCGTACGTGGGGCCTCGTCCTCGTCTCTGATTCCCTAGAGGTTGTAACAGCAGCAGCCAGCACTTCAGTCACCTTCCAAGAGGCTGTGTGAGGGCTACGCCTGCAGCTGTGGCCACAGCCCCTGCACAGGCCTGGAGGCCCCCAGAACTTAGACCCAAGCCAGCACTGACGTAGGTTCCTCTTCCTAAGAGCTGACCCTGGGGTCACAGGCCGGGGGTAGGTGGGGCCTGACCTGGCATCGAGGACCCTCGAGCGCAGGGTCATCACGGCCTCGCAGGTGCTCTCCTTCAGCTGCATCGGGACGCTGTTGAACTTGCCGTGGGTGCCCACCACGTGCTCGATCTCCTTGGGCGAGACAGGCCTTATCCTGCTCTGCTCCCGGAGAAGGCTGGTGACATGCGTGGTGAACTCACGGCAGGCCTGGGGTGGGGAGACAAATGGCAGCCGGTGACTACCCGGCAGGCTGTCCCGGGGGCTCCATGTGGGACCGGCCACCTGCCCCCCGAGGCTCCCACACAGGCTGGCTACTGAGAAGTGAAGGCAAAAGGCTTCCGGTAAAATCGGCCACCTTTGCTGTGAGACCAAGTGTGTGGACGCCCTGCTCTGGGCCACCAAAGGCAGGCAGTTAGCGCTCCACGTTTCCCTTTGACAAATGCGCATTCACATGACAGAAACTCTCCCATGCAGAAAGATCACCTGTTCATGTTTCTCTAGCTCAGAGGGGTAAATCTGTCGGGTCTGGGACAGCTTGGCCCTGGAGTCAGAGTGCTCAGGGCCACTGTCATTTGGACAGCCACCTGGGGTTGCTGTGCCGGCCGCCGCCTGGGCTCCTCTTCGGTGCTTCTCCGGCCTGCACATGCCCTCGGCCAGCAGCAGGTTATCCAGCTTTTGGAGCTGAGCGTCGGGGGGACCCTCTGCCAGAATGCCACGAATGTTCAACCCTGGGTAAGAGAGGAGACACTGAATCAGTGTCTGTTGTCGGAATGAAAACAACCACGACAGAGTGTTAGCACTGGCTTCGTGTCTGAACACTTTTCACGGAACCCTTGAGGGGAAAGAAAGACTTCATCTGATAACAGACACTGAGTAACCCCCGTGACGCTGGTCCAGGTGCCGTGCTTAGGAGCCCAGTCCGGGTGGCGGGAATGCAGGGGGCACACCGACCACAGCTCACAGCCCACAGTTGGGTGTGGGGGGGGGCCCGCAGGGCAGGGGTGGGGTGGCACTGGGTGCTGGAAAGCCTGAAGCCCTGAACCTTGTCTTCAGATGGGAGAGGAAGCACGTTCCAGACACACACACTAGCACAGGCAGGGATACGAAGGCTAGTGGCGGTCTGGCTTCAGGCAAGGCCGTGCTGCTGTGCGTCTGAAACTAAGCCCCCCAAAACCGAGTTCCCTTACTGAGTTTGACTAGTTCCTCTTTCTAAAACTTTATTCCCTTTCTTGTCCCCTTTGACTTCAGTCCTGTGCTAACTGAACACTAATCAGTCAGATGACTAAAATTGCTGTTGTTGATAACATCGTTAACGTGCTAAAATTGCTATTATAGATATCGTCATTAATGTACAAACTCAGGTTATGTCTCCAGGGCAAGATGAGCTAACAGACCCCTAAGCCATGGACCCACCTGGTCAGCGAATCATAAACCAGAGACATCCTGATTTCCGAAACTACGATTACGAAATGTCACAAGATGATGATTAATTCCAGCCTCTCTGTTCTTCCCCTTAAAAAAAAACAAACCAAAAAACCCTCACTCAAAGACCAAGGTGGAGTAGATCTGAGGCTTGTCTCCCACTCCCTTGCTTGGCACCCTGCAATAAACACTGTACTTTCCTTCACCACCATCCGGTGTCAGGAGAGTGACTTTGCTTTTCAGAAGACTGAACTTTGGTTTGGTAACACATCTATTATGTCTGTTTGTGTTTCCTGTGTGTGTGTTGGGGGGAGGGCTGTTGCTATAAAGTAAAGAGGAAAAGACTGATCCAGAGGTGCCAGAGAAGATGAACTAACCCACCGAGAGACCTTTTTTAAAAAATACATTTATTTATTTATTTATTTATGGCTGCATTGGGTCTTCATTGCTGTGCGTGGCTTTCTCTAGTTGCGGTCAGTGGGGGCTACTCTTTGTTGCAGTGTGCGGTCTTCTCATTGCGGTGGCTTCTCTTGTTGCGGAGCATGGGCTCTAGGCGTGCGGGCTTCAGTAGTTGTGGCTCGCAGGCTCTAGAGTGCAGGCTCAGTAGTCGTGGCGCACGGGCTTAGTTGCTCTGTGGCCTGTGGGATCTTCCTGGACCAGGGCTCGAACCCCTGTCCACCGCATTGGCAGGCGTATTCTTAACACTGTGACACCAGGGAAGTCCCCCACGGCGAGACTTTAAGCGGAGAAACAAGATGATTGGCTTTACAACATGGAGAAGCCACCGCAGCTGGACTGAGAGGGTGACGTGCTCGAGGGCAGGACTGGACGGGCAGTGGACGGGCAGGGGAGGCAGTGGGGGGGAGCTGTTGCTGTCCGAGGGGATGCAGGTCAGCTACAGGGCGGCCAGAGGGCGAGGCCCCAGAGTCTGTGACCACCAGATGCAGGCATGAGAGAAAGGAAGAGGCTGTGACCACTCCCACATTTGCCCTGGAAGGTGCCATTTTTTCCCAAGTACAGCACACAAAGCAGCAGGCAGGCACGAGAAAAAATGGCATCAGCCTGGTCCCTGACCCAGCTAAGCACAAGCGTCCAGGTGGCTGCGAGGCAGCTGCTTCCTGGGAGCTGGGGCTGAGCTGACCAGTTTGGGTGGGAAACAGGTATTCATGAGTCATCGGCGTGTGGTGTGTGGGAAATCCGTACATATCCACCTGTACCTGCAGCTACACCTATGAGAAGGCCATGCCCCTGAATACTAGAAAACCAGCATTTCAAGAACAGGCAAAGGAGGAGACGGAAAGAGTTATCGGGTAGGTGGAGGAAAACCCAGAAGTAGTCACAGAGGGGTGAAAACATGGGCTTGGTCATTAGGGGAACGCTGTTAACCTCTGAAAAAGCAGGGTAAGGTGGGGTACAGCCTGACTAGCAAGTTCCGGAGGAGCATGGGAGACTGGCAGTACAGGGAAGAGCCTGCTGCAGGGGTTACAGAGCGAGCTCGGGTCTGAGGAGGGTGGTCTTGCAGGACCTGTGTCTTCTTTGCTTTTTCAGTGACAGAAGAAACATCTGTGGCTACAGAGGAAAAAAGATTGGGGGGTGGTTCCTGATGGAAGGCAGGGAACGGAGAAGGAGGTAATGATATAGGATAGCCATCTAGCTCTGACTTTCTGGAAAAACAAAGTTTAAAGTGTTTTCTTGGAAACAGGCTCTCAATACTATCAGCTACTGACTGAATCAAGGGCTCAAATAAAAATTGAGTTTAGGGAATTCCCTGGTGGTCCAGTGGTTAGGGCTCAGCGCTTTCACTGCTGTGGCCCAGGTTCAATCCCTGGTCGGGGAACTAAGATCCTGCAAGCTACGTGGTGCAGCCAAAAAAAAAAAAAATTGAGTTTAATCCTATCATATGGATATTTACTCATTAATCATGTGCCCCTTTCTTGTTCCCTATGTAACAGGTTAACCTTTTCTGTCAAAAACTCACCAGTGAAAATTGAAGGCACTCAAGAGATATCCTTGCAGGAATTTTCTTCACATGCAGGGAGCTTTACCTCCTTACGTTTGGGGACCCTCAACTCACCCAAAGGAACCCCTGCCACTTAACTCAGTCCCACTGGGTTATAATGTGGCTTTTTCTGAAAGAACTAAAGGAAAAGTACCCCTTTTATCAGTTGCTGGCCTTCCAGTTCAAAGACCCAATTCTCTAACAACCTTACTTGGTCTTCAAGAAGCACCAGATGTAAACGCTGGGCACCCCTGGACAGAGTTGACCTGTGCGGCCTGATCCCTGTGAAGGCCCACACCCTCCTAACCACTCCTAACCCAGAGCAGATAATGGACGTCCTCCTCCCTCAGGCCCTCTGTTTGCAAATCCTATTGATTCAAACTCCATGATCAACCCACCATCCATCCCCTCCCTTAATGCCACTGCTGGAACCCTGCTGCGCTGACCCCTCTCCTGCCCTCCATGACCTGTGAGGAAACCCCTCCCCTCCGATCCACTGTGCACACGGGCAAGCCAACTACCTTCAAACACTGTGCTCATCACGCCAGTCTTTTGTTCAAAGACTTCAACCAGGGCCTGCATCCACCTAAACTAAAGCCTAGACTCTGACACCTTGTACTCAGGGTCTTTCGTGACGGCCTTCCAAACCCACCTTCATGAACTTTCCCTCTGCTGGGCCCTTCATGGCCCTTTGCAGCACAGCAGATGCTCTGCGACCGTCTCAGGCTTACTCAGCAGCTCGTCCCTGAGCACCCGTGGTTGCGGCTGGGGCTCAAGAGTGACTCGAGAGGGACACACAGCACCCCGTCCCGCCCCAGAGGGCCCCCAGCACACCCTGACTCCCGGGCTGGAGAGGCCACCTCCACAGCTTCCATCACAGCTTCCGTCATTACAATTAGGGGCAGCAGTGGTCCAGGCTGGACATGCGGTGGTGGGGGCATGTGCACACCTGTGTGTGTTCATGAGTGTGTGACTCTGGGCTGCTCAGGGGTGCGTGGCAGTCTTTCATTCTTTTTTCTTGGCCGTGACACATGCCTTGTGGGATCTCAGCTCCCCGACCAGGGATTGAACCCGGGTCACAGCAGTGAAAGCGCCGAATCCTAACCACTAGACCACTAGGGAACCCCTTTCGTTCTTTTATTTATCCAACAGTAAGCATCTGAGAGTCTATCACAAGCCAGGTACCCAACCAGGTGCTGGAGATTTTTAAAAATACACCAAAAAACCACGGGACTTACTGTCCTCAAATGAAAGCTCTCAAATTACAAAGGGAACACCATTTTCTCATATCTCTTTACGGGGTATGTGTTGGTGTGGCCTTTTTTGGAGGGGAGGTTTGAAATGCCGATTAACACAGAAAAAGCACGTATCCTTTGATCTTGATCAGAACTCTGTTCTGCGAATTTACCCTACAGGAACACTGACCCCTGCAGATGCTGTATTTACAGGACACTCATGACCACCCCGTAACTGTGAAAAACCAAAACCGCCCAAATGCCCATGAATAAGGAGACAATATGCCTGTCATACCCCAGGCCCTGTGGTGTTAACAGTGCGTATGTTATGACCATCATTCATGAGCTACAAGCTTTGCTTCTTTAAAGCTGTATATTTTTGCGAATGTATGTGTATGAGGAGAAGCAAAACTTAAAAAAAGTTACCCTGTGCCTTAGTCACCAGGACCGGTCCCAGCTGTGGACACGGCCATGCCGAGCGCCTTTGCCTTCTGTCAGCGAGCGGCCCCTTGCATGCGGCCCTGCCTCTCCCTCAGCACCGCGCATCTGTCTCCCAGCACACTGTCCCTGCCTGATCATGGTCATTAGACACTCGTTACCGTTAATTACAACAAGCTCATTTCCGGTCCCAGGGGTGCTCCTCAGCTCCCCCAGAGCCCTCGACTGGCAGGCGGGAGGCTTTGGAGACCAGGAGCTCAGCTCAGGGACACTGTCAGTTGGAGACACTCAGATGAGGTGGTGGGATCCAAAACAGAGGCACTTCCACCCAACCACCAAATTTCCTTATGTTCCCAATTTACTGTGGGTAAAAAACTCCAGTAAACCAAACAAGGAAGTAAAATAAAATTATGAATAGCAACACATGTTTTTTCTAAGAAACAATATGGAACTGCTATGGACTGAATTGTGTCCCCCCAAATTCACATGTGGAACCCCCAATGTCTCTGTGGAATAGGGCCTGTGAGGATGCAATTAAAGTCCAATGAGGGGCTTCCCTGGTGGCGCAGTGGTTAAGAATCCGCCTGCCAATGCAGGGTACACAGGCTCGATCCCAGGCCTGGTAAGATCCCACATGCCATGGAGTAACTAAGCCCGTGCACCACAACTGCTGAGCCTGCTCTCTAGAGCCCGCGAGCTGCAACTTCCGAAGCCTGCGTGCCTAGACCCCATGTTCCGCAATGAGAGAAGCCACCGCAATGAGAAGCTCACGCACCGCAAGGAAGAGTAGCCCCTGTTCGCTGCAACGAGAGAGAGCCTGCGCACAGCAACAAAGACCCAACACAGCTAAAAAAAAAAAAAAAAGTTCAGTGAGGTCATGGGGGTGGGGCCCTAATCCATAAGACTGTGGCCTTCTAAGCAGAGGAAGAGAGACCTCTTCCTTATTCCATTCCCCTTGTGAGGACACAGCGAGAAGTCATCTGTCTGGAAGCCAGGAAAAGAGCCCTTACTGGGAACTGAACCAGTCCCAGAAAATAGTAAATCAATGAGCAGCTGTGTTCCAATAAAACTTTATTTACCAACACTGTGGTCTGCAACCCTGCTCCACAGTATGCATGTCACAGAGCCTAAGATGGGTCTGAGGAAGAACCTACATGCATGCAGGTCCGGGTAGGTCAGCACACCTCCGAATCAACTGCCTTCAGGTTCCCCCCCTTCCTTGGAATCCCCTCTGGATCCTGCCCCTTCTCTTGACAGTTTTCCTTCTGTGGGTGCAGTATGAAGGATGAGATTTTTGCTTGTTTTGTTCAGTCCTAATCTAGATCAGGACTCCTTGAAAGGTAGTGTCTGGTTTGCCCTCCGTCTATGGAAAGGCCAACACAGACAGAGAGGTTGCACATAGAAACCTTTATAGCAATGTGACAGAGTAATTTCATGTCTGTTGAATCTAGTGAGACTTTTGGGCTTTTTATTTGGCTGCTCCGTGTCTTAGTTGCGGCATGCGGGCTCTTAGCTGTGGCATGTGAGATCTAGTTCCCTGACCAGGGATCGAACCTGGGCCCCCTGCGTTGGGAGCACACAGTTTTAACCACTGGACCACCAGGGAAGTCCTGGGCTTATTCTTTTGTATGCTTGCTTCATTTTTCCTTTCCATGTCCTAGTTCATCTTGCTTGTATTTCGCACTGGTACTGGGCGGTGGTGAGCCAAAACCCTGTGGCCTGAGCAGACTGTGGCTGGGTCACTGCCGGAGGCTGTGGTATGTCCTGGAGATGCCCAGGCCCCAGGTGCGAGCTCTGGGTGTGGGACAGTCCAGAAGTGACCCTCCTGACACATGTGTAGGATGCCTGCCTCCCTGTGCATCACTACAGTCATCAGTCGTGGGACGGAGACAGAGCTGCCACCTGGAAAGAGCCTGTCGGGGTGTCCTGAGTTCCAGAGATGAGATGCTGAGGGAAAGCCCTGTGCACAGGAAAAAGGCTCACTGCAGGCGCTCCCATCGAGTGGACACAGAGTTGCTAAGTGAGGAGGAGGGGGCCAGGACCGGGTTGTAAAGGAAGAGCAATCCATTCTCATGGGAAGATCTATTTAGTGAGGAAGCAAGGCCCCTGAAACCCCGAGGACGCCAGCTTGGTGGCATCACAAATGTGGCAGGAACCCAGACTGTGGGCGCTTCCCTCACAGAGAAGCAGCCCAGGTTCCCCAGCCCAGGAGTGAACACCTTAGCCGAGGCAACAGCATGGGAACATACCCCCAGAGACCCACCTGCCCGCCCGCCCACCCCACCTCTACCCAGGGCCCTGAGGGCCACATCTGTCTCTCTACGGCTGTGTGGAACAACCCTCTTCCCTAGGGACCGTCGCTGTCTTGTTCACTGCCTTGGCTCTGGTTCCTGGAACGTGCCTGGCCTCACAGAATCACGGCCCAGAAATAGGAACTTGTGCTAAGAAACCTCTCCTCAAAGGCCACCAGGACATTTTATGGACCAGTGCTACCAGGCCCTCAAGGAAGAGAGAGCCCCTTTCTGCAACAAACTGTTTCGGAGAAGAGACACGGAAAAAGCCACCCACTCACCAGACGGAGAACTCAGGGCGGGACCTCATGGGGAAGTCACATCCCAGCACATTCATGACCAGAGCCGAAAAGGCAAAACAAATGACCAGCAACCCGAAGTCAACAGCATCTGTGTGCACGTACATGCACAAACATATGAATCATAACCAAGAAGATACATCTCTGAACATAGGTGCTTCCAAAATCTGTCAGTAAAAATCATCAACGCCAATGAAAATCAGTGTAAATGAATGTAAATGAAAACCTATCAACGTAAAGCATCACAGTAACCACAAGGAGAAAAACTATAGCTCAAAGGATGCAGAAAGAAACAAACTGAATGGGGCTTCCCTGGTGGCGCAATGGTTGAGAATCTGCCTGCTAATGCAGGGGACATGGGTTCGAGCCCTGGTCTGGGAGGATCCCACATGCCGCGGAGCAACTAGGCCCGTGAGCCACAACTGCTGAGCCTACGCGTCTGGAGCCTGTGCTCCGCAACAAGAGAGGCCGCGATAGTGAGAGGCCCGCGCACCGCGATGAAGAGTGGTCCCCGCTTGCCACAACTAGAGAAAGCCCTCGCACAGAAACGAAGACCCAGCACAGCCAAAATAAATTAAAAAAAAAAAAAGAAACAAACTCATTCAAACAACACCCATTAATGATAAAAACCCTTAGCAAACCAGGAACAGAAAGAACCCTCCTTAACCTGACAAGGGGCATCTCCCTAAACCACACACACACTTGGACTTACTGGGGACCCTTTAGAGGCACTGCTTCGAGTGAGACACGGGCAGGCTCTGTCCTGTAGGTGTTGGTCGAGCAGATGGGACCAGAGCCCGGGAAGGGACAGACGGGCAAGGTAAAGAGGGGAGACGTCACCCACTTGCAGGTTGAAGGGCATTCTTGTGTGACTGGAGTCACCCGGGGATCACCGATGTCACCGACAACTCCCCCCTCCCCCTCCCCCTTGCCCCTAAATTGGCCCCCAGGTGGGGTTGGTGCTGAGCAATGGCATTCTGACCAGCTGGCCACCCGCACTGTCAAGGGCCCGTTAAATGCTTGTTTCCGGGAGATAACTTGGAACACAGCCTGTTGGTGTGGAGAACTGCCTGCATTTACCTTTGAGACAACGTCCCCCAGGTCAGTTTTTTAAGCAACATTCTAGATGAAGCCATGTTTTAAGTCACCGGACTTTCTCGGTCCCACAGGACTTTACAAGGAATATCCCTTCAGCAAACTCTCATCGGTTTCTGAAATCACAGCTGTCATGCACGTTAGATAGTCATCAGATGGCGGGAGTATAACACTATGCAAATTCCTATCAATTCTAATTAATCCTTAATTAAAATACATCACAACCTAAGTGCTGAAACCTCAACCACATATGCAAATTAATTCTCATTTCAATATACTTTTGCATTTGTTAATTTAAGGTCTGCGATTCTGTCATAAACTACGGTATGAACAGCTGATGCTCTGTAAAAACGGCATGCAGTTTGCCTAGGTTTTTTTTTCCTGTGGCAACAGGGCAAAAGGAAAAGACAGCAAAATGCTGTAATAGAAAATGCAGCCAAGTAAAACGTCTAGTAAATTAGTCCACGCTCTCCTGTGAGGCTTTGGGAACATTTAAGAGCAACAGCTAAGAAAAACAGCACTTATGGATGGCTTCTGTCTACATTAAACTATCTTATTTCTCATCCAAAGAAATGCTTTAAATTCAACTGAACAATATCTAGAAGCTTCCGAAGCTGGGCTACCGTCACCCAAAGGCACGACCTTTATTTTGCCGAGTCCTGCACAGGGAGGTGACCAGACCAGCAACACGCACAACCATGTCCTACCCATTCCCAGGCTGGAAATCAGACTTTTAGGCCCGCCAAGGCCCTAACTTCCCTAAGAGGGATTGTCCCAGGGACTGATGACAGTTCTAGGTGACAGTAAAAAGGAGCATTTTCTGTTAAGAGAGATCAGTCACTTTCACACCATCACCAAGTTTACTGATAGCTACTGTATGCCAAGCCCGTAACAGGGTTGGGACACTCTGCAGGCACGCCTGTGCTTTTGCGGGTAAGAGATGCTGCATGAAATTAACACATAGGATACTTTCAGTGGATGGTTAAGCCCTAAGAAGAAATCTGAATAGGGTAACAGATGCTGCAAGAAAGTGCTGCTTCACAAGGATCTGTGTACTAAGGCCTTAAGCTATGGGCCCCCAACTGAAATCCTTCAGTCCTTGATTGGTTTTTATAACAGCTTTATTGAGAAATAATTCATGTGACATACAACTCGCCCATTTCCAGTGAAGAACTCAGTGGTTTTCAGTTCATTCACCAGGTTGTGCAACCACCACCTAACTTTTTCACTACCTCAAAAAGAGACCCTGTCCCTGTTAGCAGTCACTCCCCACTCCCCACCCCAGCCCCTGGCAACTGCTAATCTCTTTCTCCCTCTTCTGGACATTTCACATAAATGGAACCACGCACTACTGTGGACTTTTGTGTCTGGCTTCTGTTATTCAGAATAAAGGTTTTTTTTTTTTTTTAATTGAACTACAGCTGATTTACAATGTTTCAGGTATACAGCAAAGTGATTCAGTTTATCTATATCTGTATCTATATCTTTTTCAGATTCTTTTGCATTATATGTTATTACAAGATATTGAATATAGTTCCCTGGGCTATACAGTAGGGCCTTATTGTTAGCATAAAGTGTTTTTTTTTCTTTTAAAAATTTTATTTATTTATTTTTGGCTGCGTTGGGTCTTTGTTGCTGCGCATGGGCTTTCTCTAGTTGCGGTGAGTGGGTGGCTACTCTTCGTTGCAGTGCACGGGCTTCTCACTGCCGTGGCTTCTGTTGCTGAGGAGCACGGGCTCTAGGTGCGCGGGCTGCAGTAGTTGTGGCACATGGGCTCAGTAGTTGTGGCTGGCGGGTTTAGTTGCTCCGCAGCATGTGGGATCTTCCCGGACCAGGGCTCGAACCCGTGTCCTCTGCATTGGCAGGCGGATTCTTAACCACTGCGCCACCAGGGAAGCCCTAGCATAAAGTTTTTAAGGTTCATCCATGTGTTGTAGTTTGTGTCAGAAAACTTCATTCCTTTTTATGGCTGAACAACAGGCCATTGTACAGATGGACCACATCTTGTTTCTCTAGTCATCATCATGGACATTAGATTTTTTTCATAATCCTTGATTTTCTATTTGTCTATACTAATCCACCTGTCTGTCCAACAGAACTTTCCCAATGATGGATGTTCTAGATCTGCACTAATATGGGAGCCACTAGCTACATGTGGCTACTGATTACTTGAGATGTGGCTAGTGTGGCTGAAGAACGTCTTATCTAATTATACTTGATTTTAATTAATTCAAATGCAAGCCACCCCTGTGGGATGGGCCACAGTCAATAGCGGCAGAGGAGCTCTGTAGGCTGATCAGAATCGGAGGCTTGATTCATGAGTCACCTGGAGCCTGTGGAGCCGAGAAAGGACACTCCAAGCAACCTGAAAAATAACCCTCCAGCTCTAGGAGATCCGCCGCCTGCGCGGCCACAGCGAAATACCGCACAGGGGTCTCAGCCCCAGGGCCAGCCAAACACAAAAGGGATCTGAATTCTGGAAGAAGACACACGTTGGTCCGAAGGGTAGTCGTTGGACAGACCCAACCAGAAAGCTGAAGCTACTGATCAAGATGTTGCAACTGCAACAGACCTGAGTGGCAGAGGAGGAAGGGAAACAGAGGTAAAAAAACCCCGCTGGATTACTTATGCCTGAGAGCTCCCAGCCAGGCCCAGGAACGGTGGTGAGGAAATAGGAGGGCGGTCCTTTGTGTGAGAGTTATTACATCCACTTCCCCCACGGCAGCTGCCCGTGCTCCTTGGCCCGAGAGCAAGGCTGGTGAGGCTGGGACTTCTCGCTCCTCAGAAACAAAGTGAACCCAGGACTGACCAAAGTGAGGCACAGATGTGTACTTGAGGCCAGCACAGGGGACAGTCACAGCTTGGAGAAGACGGAGCAGGTCCCTCGATGTGAACTTCCCAGGACGCCTGGCGGCTCTTCAACGCGCTGCCCATCTGCAATCCCAGATCCAAAGGTCTTTACGCAAGTTGGCATTCAAGTGAATTTGGAGGCAGAGCCTGACCCACACCAGTGTGTGCGACCGTTCCTGTTCTGAGGCTGTCACTGAACGCAAGGCTCTGCCTCAGCTCTTGTCAACACCACATACGTAAAGCCTAAACAATTCTGAGTTCTGTAACGCACCCAGCCCCAAGGGTTTCAGGAAAGGGACTGGGCCAGTATTGGGTCCTCCCAGCTAAATTCAAAGCTCTCTAAAAAGGGTTTATTTGTTCTCCTCAGGACAGCTCCTCCAGATACCAAGAAGGATGGCTGTTTCAAGGGAAGGATTCGGGAGGGGGCTGTACTCCTAGGGTATCCTTGGTCTTCAGAGACTGCGGCAGGCAGGACCACCCAGACACCACACACAGGAGAGCACAGGTGGAGGGCCTGCGTATCGACCCTGGAAGATGCACCCGTGTCCTTCCCACAGGCCGGAGGAGGCATCGGAAGGCAATTCCTGGAACTCGTGGGGTAGTGCTTCCAGGAACATTTGACAACACGGTTTACGTGGAGGATGGCTTTCTTTTCAGGATGATACGAATGATAAGCCTTGGGTTCTAAGTCAGGCCCCAGACACTCAGTCTTCCTGAACCCCGTAAGCTGTACAGGATAAAGGATTTCACTTAATAGGTATCAGTCACCAGAAACAGTTCTTCACTCAACAAAAATATAAGGTGTGTACACTGTGTGTCAGGTACCAGGGCAGTCCTAGGACACGGCTCGTCCTAGACCCTGCACTCACCATTGGAGACAGATTGCAGAGGCTAGGAGCCATCATGGGTGCATGAGTGCAGCAGATGCACAGACAGTGCCCAGGGCCTGTGGGTGCAGAGTTCCCTCCCTGAGCCACAAAAGGGTGTGGAGGGGCAGCACGCAGCCTGGCTGTGGGTTACGGGGGTGCAACCCTCTCTCCGGAGCTTCACTCTGCTCATCTGTAAAACAGGAGTGAAGTAACTGTCTGTCCCGGGCCACTGGAAGTTTGGGGTAATGATGCCAGGACTCGCGGAGCTCTCTGGCTGTGGCCCACGCTCCATCAATACCTACTGGGCTTTTAAACACTCTGTGCAGGTTTAGTGTTTACCCTAAAGGTCTGTCGCAGACACTAGCTAGAGGGAAATGTGAGAAACGTGGGTTAAATCAAGAAGCCAACGTGCTATCTCCCAGTGTGGGCACCCCAGGAGGCTCAGCCTGCAGGACCGCTCATCGGGCAGAGGCCCATGGGAAGCTGGTGCAGGATCATGACCCTGAATAGTTTTCTTTGGCCCAAGACTTGGTCATTCCTGGTCATGGGGTTGGGGGAAGCTGAGGCAGCACTGAGATCTCATTTACTTTCCTCGTGGTCCATCCTGGAGACTGTAAGGCCTGCGGCCCATGTGCTGGAAACACAGTGCTTCCATGACTGCACTTCCTACTGATATGAAAAGACACCTGGCCACACTGAACTTGACATTTAGGCAGCTCTCGGCAATTGTGATGGCCAGTGCTTTTCAAGGCTGAGTGGTGCTGCCCCATCCCCGTGCAGCCAAATGTACCAGGCACCCTGATGTTTGAGCCAATCAGTGGAGAGGAAGCATGATTTTATGAAGAAATGCCCAGATCTGACGCATGGCCTATGCTCTGAGCCCTACAGCCGCCTTGGGATTCAGCCTGGGTGGAGTCAGAAGCCCTGAGTGTAGCCCTTGCCACCTGGGAAGATGGGACAGGGCAGCGGCGTGGGCTAAAACGGACACCTCAGCCTGTCCTGATGGCAGTAGGTCTCAAACCTTTCATTTTCTCCTGAAACTGCTGAGTTTGAAGCTGACTGACAGCTGTGTTCACATATGGACATACAGAATCAGATGAAGCAAAAGGAGAAGTGCCCAGACAGCGCACACCCACAGCTCTCAAGAAGCAGTTTCCCCAACAGTCCCAGCATCATCTCACTAATGGGGAAAAGGTCATCAAGAACTACAGCTTCCTGAGACAACAGCTGATTAAACTACTTGGAAAAACTGCTTTTCATTACTACTAAATTCCTTACTTTGCATAGCTAAGTTGTCAATAAAAACCTCAAGGGCCCACACACCCAAGGAGCTCTGATGACAGAGCCAACTGCTGAGGGCAGTGGGGATCACCTGCCCCCGCCAAGGGCTGTTTTTTTCCCCCTGGCGGCAGGTGGGAGCTGGCAGGGGGACAGCACACCTCAGAGAGAGGCAACAACACGGTAAGTTTTTATGATGGTGATCAACATCATACAATTCAACGGTCCTGAGGAGCATGTGACCGTAGCCAATGTCTCCAGGGGATGGACACTGGCGTGTCCCCCGTGGGCAGTTTCTTCCAGCTCACAGGACTCGTGGGTTGTGCTCGTTCAGCTGTAGGAATGCTGCTTACCTGTTTCACACAGGGCACTGAAGGGAGTGCTGCGAGGGGCTACGGGCAAACTTGTTTAAACCCCCAAAAAGCCCAACCTTGTTTACTAGAAGTCATAATATCTGCTCCCCATAATTTAATTAAGGAACAGACAAGACAGGCCATTAGACATTCAAACACCTGTGAGAGGCACCTGAGCAGGAGCCTAGTGTGGGACCTACAGGGCAAGGGGCCGTCCGCAGAGGGTGACCTGGCTCTGGGCGTTGGAGCCTAAGGGAAGCGAGGAGGGCAGCCAGTGGGAGCTGGTGGGGGACCCGGGTCAGGGGCTGAGGTGGTGAAAAGGGATGCACGTGAGGGGGGGAGGGAATGACTGATTAAATAAGTAGAAGTACTGAGGATGATGGGAGCAGGGTTCTTATTGTCAGAGAAAGGAGTTACCAATCTAGAGAGAGAGAAAAATAGAATGAACCCTGTGGTGCTGAACCAGAATTAAAGACACTGAAATGAGGGAATTCCCTGGCCGTCCAGTGGTTAGGACTCGGCCCTTTCGCTGCCGGCGCCCGGGTTTGACCACTGGTTGGGGAACTAAGATCCCATAAGCTGCCTGATGCAGCCAAAAAAAAAAAAAAAAAGATACTGAAATGAGCTCATGGTTTTCAATATATGCAGATACAGTAAAAACAGACATGAATGAGTCTGTGTACACATATATATGCATCGCCCGCAAATACTCCTGAGCTCTGTGCCCTGAGAGTGACCAGAGCAGTACCACCTCAGTAGTAACGAGCATACCCGGGACCAAGAACTACTCTAAGTGGAGCCAGGGCTCCTGGAGAAATGGCTGACCCCGGGCCGGCAGCAGAGGGGAGAATACGAGCCTGGAACATGTTATGGCAGCAAGGAAGGGAATGCTCAGAGGCTGATGGAGACATGTCAGAAGGACATGAGCCAGCTTCAAGGGTCTCACGCTAGCCAACGCGGGGACAATTTGAGCGTCGAAATGAGTGATAATAGTAACTGTGATAAAATAAGACTCCATGCATTCCATGAATCTATACTGACACAAAATACGAAAATGAATAAAAGGGAAATTGAATGAGGGATAGTCTCAGAGTACCTCCTACAGAATACTTATTACAAAGGGAAAAGGAGCAACTTTAAAAAGGAGGAGTCTGGCAGACACTATCTCACTTGAGTGATCAAAGTTCAAGTCATCAATAGGGGACAGAGCAAATGTGGGCACCACTGAGCAGCCTCTGTGTGAGAAGAGGCGTTGCTTCATTTTGAGGATGTGTAGCAGAAATCTAATCATGAGGAAACACCAGATAAACCCAGATGGAGGGACTTGCCTGTGATCTTCCAGATGGTCAAGGTCATGAAAGTCAAGGAAAGACAGGGGCTTGTCACAGATGAAACAAGACCGAAGAGATGTGATAACTAACGCAACAAGATTTTGACCTTTTTGTCCTTTTCTATAAAGGACATTATTGGGACAACTGACAGAGCCTGAATGAGATCTGCGGATTCCATGGTGGGTGGGGTATCAGTGTTCCCTTCCTGACCATGACAGTTGTCCTGTGGGTAAAAAGGAGACTGTCCCCGTTTGTTGGAAACGCACTCAAGTGCGCAGGGGTCACGGGGCATCGTGGCAGCAACTTACTCTCTAATAGTTCGGGGAGAAAATGTATTTGCGTGTTCTTGGAACATTTATGTGAATCTGTGATTGTTTCAAAATAAAAAGTTAAACACACACAAACAAACCTATGAGAACACACATAGACCACTCAAACTACAGTGGCTTTGTAAACCAAATGGGATATAAGCTTTTGGGTTACAGAGTGCATAGAGGGTAAAAGAATTAGAACAGAAATATACCCCATGCTGGCTCTTATGAGAAAGGAAAGTGGTGGGAAAGATAACAGATAAAATGTTGACTTCTACCTGGGTTAAGGAGTGACACCATGAAGATCCACAATGAGATATTCCTTTGAAATAATATGATTCCCAAAATCTGCTGTCATCAAACAGAGTCTTTCAAATACAAACAAGTGTAAAAGGATATCATGTCCACTACAATGGGATACCACTTCGCAACCAACGGGATGGCTATTATAAAAAGAAAACAAAACAAACGCAGAAAATAACAAGTGTTGGAGAAGATGTGGAGAAATTGGAACCCTTGTGCACTGCTGGTTAGAATGTAAAATAGTGCAGCTGCTGTGGAAAACAGTCTGGCAGTTCTTAAATATACAATTACCATGTGATCCAGCAATTCCACTCCTGCGTATATACCCCAAATAACTGAAAGCAAGGTCTCAAACATATATTTGCGCAGATATTAGCATCATTATTCACAACAGCCAAAAAGTGGAAACAACCAAATGTCCCACAATGAATGGATAAACAAAATGTGGTCCATCTATATGATGGAATATTATTCAGCCATAAAAAAGAAGCAAATTCTGATACATGCCACAACATGGGTGAACCTTGAAAACATTATATTAAGTGAAATAAGCCAGTCACAAATGGACAAATATTGTATAATTCCACTTATATGAGGTACTTAGAGCAATCATTCACAAAGACAGAAAGTAGGATGGTGGTTACCAGAGGCCAGGGGAGTGGGGAATGGGGAGTTAGTGTTTAATGGGGAGTTAGTGTTCAGTTTAGGAAGATGAAAAAGTTCTGGAGATGGATGGTGGTGATGGTTGCACAATGATGTAAATGTACTTAATGCCACTGAACTGTACACTTAAAAATGGTAAAGTGGTAAATTTTATGTTATGTATGTTTTATCACAATAAAAAATGTTCCAACTGTGTGTGTGGGGAAATATCACGTCCTTACAGCATTTGGGTGAAACAAATGTAGGTTTAAAATTGAATTTCTCTTTCAGTCACCAGATAAGTGGTGGAGGCTGGTACCACACCCATAGCCTTATATGTAAGAACTCACACAGTCTTCAATAACCGTGAGCTAAGTGTTGTCACTGTCCCCAAGTCACAGAGAAGGACTGGGGACAGAGGAAGTTTCAGTCACATGCCAGGGTCATGGAGCCAGAGGTAAAGCGGAATTCAGACCCTTTCACTGCTCTCTGCCACCGTCCATGTCAAGTACACGTCAATCTTGCACCAAAACCGTGTTCAGAAATAAACATACTTTTGTACCACATACGTGCTTTCCACAAGCCCCAGCATACTCAAGTGCTACGCTCCAAAGTGACACATGACATTCAAATAATTGATCTCAAGAGACCAACTCACTCTGGACTTCCCTGGTGGAGCAGTGGTTAAGAATCCGCCTGTCAATGCAGGGAACACGGGTTTGAGCCCTGGTCCGGGAAGATCCCACATGCCGCGGGGCAAGTAAGCCCGTGAGCCACAACTACTGAGCCTGCGCTCTAGAGCCCGTGAGCCACAACTACTGAGCCCGCGTGCCACAACTACTGAAGCCCTCATGCCTAGAGCCCGTGCTCCACAACAAGAGAAGCCACCACAATGAGAAGCCCGCACACCGCAATGAAGAGTAGCCCCCGCTCGCTGCAACTAGAGAAAGCCCGCCACAGCAACAAAGACCCAATGCAGCCAAAAACAAAACGAGAGACACCAACTCACTCTAAGAAATCAAGTGACAACCCTTCTCTGATGATTTTGGTTTAAATGATGTCTTCACCATATTTGTGGCTTCTCTTGTAAACCATCTTCAAATTGCTATTAACCTTGACCAAGTGATCAAGGTCAGTGGTCCTATCAGTGATAGGACTTACTGACAGCACATACCTCCGACACGATGCACTGAGGACACAACGTTGCTTCTGTGCGATTCCTGCCACAGATGCACAACCTCAGTCTAATTATGAAGAAACAACGGACGAACCACACTGAGGGACTCTATAAAATAACTGAGCAGGTCTCAGCAAAAGTATGAAAGCCACGGATGATGAGGAACAATGGAAGAAACTTCATAGATTGGTGGTGACTAAGGAGACACGATGACTAAATGCAGTGTGGGATCCTGGACCAGAAAAAGGGCATTTAGGACAAAACCTGGGGAAATTCAAATGGGACCTGTTGCTCAGTTACAGAGCATTGTACCAACATCAATTTCCTGGTTTAATCACTGCACTATGGTTCTGAAGGTGTTGCCATTAGAAGAAGCTGGGAGAAGGGTATACTCTCTGTACTAATTTTTCTTCCTTCTTTTTAAAAAATTAATTAATTGAATAATTTTTGGCCGCGTTGGGTCTTTGTTGCTGCGCGTGGGCTTTCTCTAGTTGCAGCGAGTAGGGGCTACTCTTCATTACGGCGCACGGGCTTCTCATTGCAGTGGCTTCTCTTGTTGTGGAGCATGGGCTCTAGGCGCGAGGGCTTCAGTAGTTGTGGCTCACGGGCTCTAGAGTGCAGGCTAGATTTTGATTATGATTCTACTTTCCTAATTCTGTCATCTCAGATCCTTTTGTAAAACAACTGAATGCCACAATGGCTCTGAGGTCTTGCACCTAGAATGCAGCTGCTTATTACTCACTGGCAACAGTATTTCTCTAGTTACAAACTGCAAAATAAATGAGTGTGATACACCGGAAAGCAGGGCTCTGACAAAGCAGAAATGTACCAACTGAACCATCGCTGCCAGAGAGGGATGTGACGAGCAAGATGGCCCACGACGCACGTTAGGGCTGAGCCAGGACCAGAGGTGCGAGGTTGTTGTGGTCCTGATGCCACACAAGAAGTGTCTTCTCAGCGGCCTACCTGCCTTTTCCTTGATCTCACAGGGCACACTGAAGAGAGCAGGCTTCATCTGATGACAATTCAGAGCATGCTTTCTGAAAGAGAGGTGACAGAGGAGCAGGTGAGAAGGAGAAGAGTCATTCTGTGCATGAGAGTAATGATCCTCTATACTGAGTCTGCCAGGTCTGTTGAAAAACCCTCTTATGAAAGGACAGAACCGTAGCATTTCAAATGATCGAGCTTCAAAATTGTCCACACAGCTAAGAACTAGGTCAACAGGTTTTCCTTCTTCTAATCCACCATTGCTTATTCTATTCATGAAACGTTGCAAGTTTTCTACTGTGGTTACATTGTAGTTGTGTACTTCGAAAAGAACATCAGGATTAATGTTCCTCAAAGTATGTTCTGCTGCTTGAACTTTACTTAACCCTGCTTGATGAGGTTGGAAGAAAAGTCTATTCATATTGGCCAGTTCTACTGTGTCATAGTCAAAGAGTAGCAACTTACCAATGCCACATCTTGTCAGCATTTCAGCAGTCACACTGCCAACTCCACCAACACCTACTATTGCTACAGCAAAGGTACGGATTTTCTCATAGTAGCTTACAATTCCCATTCGTTTCAATGCCATCAGGTGGCATCTCCGCCGCTCCCGCGGGCCTCTCAGCCCAAACTGCATTTTAAAAAGATCACTGTGGCTGCTCTCTGGAGACTGGGCTGGAAGGCAAATATGGAGCCAAGGATACCAATCTGGAGGCTATCACAGCTGGAATAGTCCAGAAATGCTGTTGGCTTAGAGTTATGGTAGTAGACATAAAAAGTAGATAGATCTTTGGTTTGGGGAACAGAATCAACAGGACCTCCTGATAAACTGGTGTAGGGTTTTAGGGAAAGAGGAGGTTCTAGGATAACTACTAGCTTTAGGTCTGAGCAACTGGATGGATGGAAATATCATCAACTTCAACAGGGCAGACTGGAGGGCAGCAGGTTTGGGGGAGGAGGGTCTGGAAAGGAGGGTTGTACTTTGATCAGGTTTCACCTGAGATCCCTATGAGCTACCCAAGAGGAGGTATCAGGTAGGCAGCTGGCACATGGACATGGACTCAAGGCTGGAGATAAACAATACAAAGATGGAGTCCTGGGCATAGAGATGGCACTTTAAGCCACAAGACTTGAGGGAATCACTATAGGACAATGTAGATAGAGAGCGGCCCAGGCCCCAGGCTTAGGCATCTGTACTTGTAGAGGTCAAGCAGATGAGAAAATCCTGCAGAAGAGACTGGGACCCAAACTGCCAGTGGGGAGGGACCAAAAACAGTTTCAAAGAGAGAAGAGTAATCTGTGAGAAATGCTTCTGAGAGGTGAAGTGGGAGAAGAGACCTTGGATTTAGCAACATGGAGGTCACTGGTGACTCAGCAGAGTGAGAAGGTTGGGAGAAGGTGGGTGGAGATGGGAGAGGAAGTGGAAGTAGCAACCACAAACTCTTTGACACTTGATCCCAAAAGAAAGTAAAGAAATGTAGCAAGTGCTAAAAGAAAGGGTGTGTATTAATCATGTTTAAAATTTTCTATCTTTTATGATGCTTTGACATCCTGGGGCCGGGAGAGACTGCCCTTCCCAGGGCTAACTAAATCCAGATATAGCAAACAACTTGCCTGAGAGCGTGCCTTTCATATGCAAACTCAAATCCAAAGGCCACACTCCCAATACCTCTTTTATCTAACTCTCAGCACCAGTCAACATGCCTACACACACCCCACACACCCCCACACCCCCGCCCCGCTTCCCTGGTGGCACAGTGGTTAAGAATCCACCTGCCAATGCAGGGGTCACGGGTTCGAGCCCTGGTCCAGGAAGATCCCACATGCTGCGGAGCAACTAAACCCGCCAGCCACAACTACTGAGCTCGTGTGCCACAACTACTGAAGCCCACATGCCTAGAGCCCGTGCTCCTCAGCAAGAGAAGCCACGGCAGTGAGAAGCCTGTGCACTGCAACAAAGAGTAGCCACCCACTCACCGCAACTAGAGAAAGCCCATGCGAAGCAACAAAGACCCAATGCAACCAAAAATAAATAATAAATAAAGAAATACATTTAAAAAAGAATACAAGGAAAGAGAATGAAGTCGGCTGCTCTGCTTCTTAAAGGGGATTCTAGGAATGATTATTCCCAGGTCAGCTTCCTGCTTATAAAACATCTTACTTTCGATACAGTATAAAGCACCTTTGAATGAATACAAAGTAACTTCACAGAATGTTTTTGTGGTTTATTATGAAAAGTAAACAAATGTCTAACCTTTAAGCATGTTCTTGGCCTAGAGGTGATCAAGCGGCTGACAGCAAACCATCAGTGATTACATAAAGTACGACAGACTACATCATTCATCAAAGGGGATGAACTAATTTCTGTGACAGACATATCCTAAGGTGACCCCCACTGAGTATAATCCTGTCTCCTTGAGATTGGGCAGAATCTGTGACTTGCAAAGTGGCAAAAGTGATGGTATATAGTCTGGCAAAAGTGATGGTATATAGTCTCGCCCGTGGTTATGTTACATTATGACTCCACCTTAGTGGACTGGGGAATGTCACCTGCTGGCCTTGAAGCCAGCTGCCATGTTGTAAGAGGGTCGGTAATGGGGAACCGCAGGCAGCCTCTTGAAGCTGAGAGCAGACCCCCAGCTGACAGCCAGCAAGAAAACAAGAACTTCAGTCCTGCAACTGCAAGCAAGGGTTCTGCCAACAACCCTACGAGACTGGAAGATGATCCTGAGCTTCAGATAGGAACACAGATCAGCCAACACCTTGACCAAAGCCTTGTGAGACCCTGAGCAGAGGACCCAGCTCAGCTGTGCCCAGATTCCTGCCTGTGGAAACTGAGATCAGTTTTAACTGTTTTAAGCTGTTAGGTTTGTGGTAATTTGTTACATAGTGACAGATAGCTGAGATAACTGAACAGATTGTAAGGCAGTGAATGGGGACTGTGGGGAGAAAAAGAAGGTCTGTGCTCGCACCTTTAGCAAGTACCTGACATGTTCTATGCAACCAAGTATCTACATTAAAACAAAACAAAATGTTAATGTTTATGAAGAAGCAAAATTCCAATGAATGAGAAATCATAAATCTTTTAAATAAATAAAAGAAACTTCCGAGGATAATCTAAATTAAAAAACAAATCTGCGAATATCCTTTTAAAACCAATGCTAAACAAAACCAATCTGTAACAAAACTATTGAGAGTCACATAGAATCATGCCAGAAAATGAAAGCATACAGCTTTATCATCCTCCAACCCCACTTATTCAATATTTATAGGACAAACATTTATTGAGGCACTAGTATATACCGGTCACTGTATAAGGAGAAAGGAATGTGGGAATGAATAGAACATAAGTCACGTCCTGGCTTCTACTAACTGTGTACTGTAGCTTCTAATTTTAGCTGTAATTTACTTTTCCAAATTATGGAAAAATCTGCTTTCCTGAACAAGGTATTATTATATTATATTTATTTATTTTGGAGGTATTTATTTATTTACTTATTTTTTACTGAAGTATAGTTGACTTACGTTACATTAGTTTCAGGTGTACACCATAGTAATTCAATATTTGTATAGCTTATACTCCAAACAAAGTTATTATAAAACATTGACTATATTCCCTGTGCTGTACATTACATCCTTGTAACTTACTTATTTTATACCTAGTAGTTTGTACCTTTTAAGCCCCTTCACCTATTTAGCCTCTCCCCCAGCCCTCTCCCCTCTGGCAACCACTAGTTTGTTCTCTGGATCTGTGAGAGATTTCTTTTGTTTGTTTGCTTGTTTCATTTTTTAGATTTCACGTATCAGTGAAAACATACACTATTTGTCTTTTTCTATCTGACTTATTTCCTGAGCAAGGTATCATTTTAAATTACTGAGGAATTTGATTTAGAGATATATTCAGAGATCTTATCCTTTAGAATAAGATACTTCTTGAAAAAGCTTCCCTGAGAGCGGCAATGATTCTAATACCTCAACAAAAGATGAAATCAAATCCCCTTAATTATTCTCATTTCTAGAAGGATTGTTTTAGCTGACAAATCCAGTCACCTCCTGGAGACAGACCTAGGTAAAGAACAAAAATTAGAAGACATGTTTCCTACCCTGAGGAAATCAAATCTTGATGGAAAACCTAGAAATTCACAGAGGATGCCAAGCTCCAGAAAGGAATGCAGCCCAGGAGACAGATGCCCTGGCATTTTAAAATAAGCTTCTTTGTAAAAGTAAAACTGGGAAGAATCAAACTGTTGTGGGTACCATCAGTCATCTGTAGAGTCATTCTAAAAGCAAACCTACAAACAACGAAACAAAAACAGCTAAGTAAATGGGGGTTGAGAATACGTACTGATACCCAAATTCAACCATAGAAATTATTACAGTTATTTTAGCAAAATGAAGCCTTGGATCAGGAGGCAGTTTTGGCAATAGGAAACGAGGATAGTTATTTAATACAACACAAGAAAAACTCTGCAGGACTTGAATGAAATGCAACCTTTAAATGGAATAAATTTAAGTCTGTGAAAATCTCATTATGATGTCCTTATTTCCTAATCTGCCCATGGATTGGTCACAATCAACACTATTGTTAAATTTCTTACTCAAAACCACAGAGAGATGAAAATCTCTCTCCTGAGCAAAAGGTGAAATGGCTTCTCACTGCCTGCTCCAAAAAACACAAACCACTTAGCAAGGCATTCGAGGCTCTTCACCAGAGTCCTGCTGACCTTCTCCCTCCTCCGGACTTGGGGAAGTCCTACTCCTCTGTCTAGTCCAAGACTCTAATGGGTTGGCCTGTCCTAGCCTGGATTTCTTACTCCCTCCTTTCTTCCGTTTAAAGCATTTACCACGCCTGGCCCGGACATGATGAAGGCCTCAACTTACTCATTTCAGAAATTCCAGGCCAGCACCATACTTGGCACACTAACTGAGCAAAGATTTGTTGAACTGAACTGAAGGAAAGGTAGAGGCTAAAGATGTGACACTAGCAGAGTAGAAATGAAGAGTTTGAAAGCAGAGCTCTGACGTCTCTAGACTTAAGTGGGGCAAGTGGAGAATCAAAAACTAGGGTGAGAACTGCTAGGTTCCACAGCCAAAGAAGGGAGCAGAAGCCAGAAGCACACAGGGCTCGGCTGGGGGCCCCTCTTTTTGGTCTCGGTTCTAGGGCCGAGCCCACACGGGGCACTCATCCACTCTAGGAATGAAGGGAAAATATTAAGGGGTTTAATAGTGCATCATGACAAGAGAGACAATCAAAAGGGATTTTGGGCTTCCCTGGTGGCACAGTGGTTGAGAGTCCGCCTGCCGATGTAGGGGACACGGGTTCGTGCCCCAGTCCGGGAAGATCCCACATGCTGCGGAGCAGCTGGGCCCATGAGCCATGGCCGCTGGGCCTGTGCGTCCGGAGCCTGTGCTCCGCAACGGGAGAGGCCACAAGAGTGAGAGGCCCGTGTATAGCAAAAAAAAGGGATTTTGCTGTGATCCTAGAGAGCTTCAGGAAATTGTTTTAAAACCAACAAAATCGGGACTTCCCTGGTGGCGCAGTGGTTAAGAATCTGCCTGCCAATGCAGGGGTGATGGGTTCAATCCCTGGTCTGGGAAGATCCCACATGCTGCGGAGCTACTAAGCCTGTGAGCCACAACTGCTGAGCCCGCGTGCCACAACTACTGAAGCCCACGTGCCTAAAGCCTGTGCTCTGCAAGAGAAGCCACTGCAATGAGAAGACTGCGCACCGCAATGAAGAGTAGTCCCCGCTCAATGCAACTAGAGAAAGCCCGCATGCAGTAATGAAGACCCAATGCAGCAAAAAGTAAAATAAAATAAAATAAAATAAAATCCAACAAAATCCAACTCTTAGGAAAAGCACACCAAGGACAGCAAGAGTTTCCTTTGGCACTAGACAAAGCCAAGCTAAGCATGTTAACCCAGGAGCAGAGCTAAAACCTGCAAGCAGTCTAAGAACACAGACTGCCAGGCACCAAGTTGACTGGTATCTACAGAACCTCCTTAAGGGCGATGAAAAAGAAAATTTCAGCTCTGAAATTTTACTTCCCGGCTTTGGACTAATAGATCCTCTCATGCTAATGCTATCTGGCTTTAGGAAATTCCAAACCATAAATTCCTCTTCTGACCCCTTGCATTCTTTGATGGGCGTGCTGAAAGCTCAATGCTTTCTGACATGCATTAATGTACATACTTCTAGGGGTCTGTGTTTCCATATTTAGTATCCCAGAGGTACCAAGACGAGGGGCACACCATTCACTTGACAGTACATACCTTGCCATTTGAGTAAGTTTTAAGGATAGTCAAACTTATGTCATCATCTCCTTTTAATATTCAGAATTTAATCCATATTCCAGGTAAAGTCTGCAGAAATACTGGAGGAATGAAGAAAGTCATGCAAATTTTGACGAGTAGAAAATACCTAACAAGTCATATATGTAAAAATCAAATTTAAAAAAAGTTCAGAGAAATCTTTTCTTCCTAAGGAAAGCTATGGAGGCCCTAATTACAATATCTGTTATATTGCCCAAAGGCCAACCTCTAAATATACTCTTTTTAGTTTCAGGTTCACCACCGCATATGCCATATAGCTTACTCTTAACACATGTATAATAGTGACCATTCTCCATCATATTTTTATTCGTTATATGTAAAGTTTTTTTGCCCTAAAGACCTTATTATCATTCCCCAATGATCATTTTCTATTACACTCAAGTTCAACAAACTAACGCAAAGTTGAGCTATGGTTTTATAGACCATGTAAAGGAAATATAGAAACAACCCTGGGACTTCTAAAACTTGATTTCCTTAGACTGAAAATGTAAACAGATCCTGAAACAACAAGGTCCCATGGCCCCAGATCAAATGTTTCATCTAGAGAAAAAAAAATCAACTGTTTTCTGATTTTTATTTGTTCATTTCTAATTTTCTTTCTATATTAAATAGACAAAACAATGCTAATATGTGACCCTTGTGATTAATTTAAAATCCCTTATGCCCACAAACACAACTTAGGCTCAAAAATAATTTCCATTTGTCAGATTAACCATCTACTAGGTAAAATGATTCATGAAAATTGAAATAAATGACACGCTATCATCTCCACTCTTGAGAGTCTGACCTCTCCAAGTGTGGTCTGAGATCAGCGGCATTGGCACCCTTGGGAGGGTGGTTAGAAATGTGGACTCTTGGGCCCCACTGAGACCTGCTACATCAGAACCTGTGCAATAAGATTTCTGCAGAGATCTGCTGCAGGTCCAGCTAAGAGAAGCATTGCTCTAGAACACTGCTGTCCAGAATTTTCTGCAATGATGGAAATGTTCTCTACCTGCATTAAGATGGTAGTCACATGGCTACTGAGCACTTGAGAGGTAGCTAGTGTGACTGAGGAATGAAATGTTTGATTTAATTTTATTTTTTAAAAACATTTATTTATTTAGGCTGTGTCTTAGTTTGACCCGTCTTAGCTGCGGCATGCAGGATCTTCGTTGCGGCATGCAGGATCTTTAGTTGTGGAAAGTGGACTTCTTAGTTGCACCATGCATTCAGGATCTAGTTCCCCGACCAGGGATTGAACCCAGGCCCCCTGCATTGGGAGTGCAGAGTCTTACCCACTGGACCACCAGGGAAGTCCCTGAATGTTTAATTTAATTAATTAATTTATTTGTGGTTGCGTTGGGTCTTTGTTGCTGCACGCGGGCTTTCTCTAGTTGTGGTGAACAGGGGCTGCTCTTCGTTTTGGTGAGCGGGCTTCTCACTGCTGTGACTTCTTTCTTTTTTTTTTTTTTTGCGGTACGCGGGCCTCTCACTGTTGTGGCCTATCCCATTGTGGAGCATAAGCTCCGGACACGCAGGCTCAGCGGCCATGGCTGACGGGCCCAGCCACTCCGCGGCATGCGGGATCCTCCCGGACCAGGGCACGAACCCGCATCCCCCGCATTGGCAGGCGGACTCCCAACCACTGCGCCACCAGGGAAGCCCGCTGTGACTTCTTTAGCTGCGGAGCACGGGCTCTAGGCGTGCGGGCTTCAGTAGTTGCAGCACATGGGCTCAGTAGTTGAGGCAAGTGGCCCTAGAGAGCACGGGCTTCAGTAGCGGTGCATGGGCTCAGTTATTGCGGTGTGCAGGATCTAGGGCATGTGGGCTTCAGTAGTTGTGGCTCGCAGGCTCTAGAGTGCAGGCTCAGTAGTTGTGGCTATAGTCTTAGTTGCTCTGCAGCATGTGGGATCCTCCTGGACCAGAGATCAAACCCGTGTCCTCTGCATTGGCAGGCAGATTCTTAACCACTGCACCACCAGGGAAGTCCCCTGAATGTTTATTTTGATTCATTTTAATTTACAGAGACATATGGCAAGTGGCTACCTCCTTGGACAGTGTAGCTCTCTAGAGCATCTTCATGCCCTTGCAAGCAAAAGGTCAAGAACTGACCACAACAGCTAAATCTGCCAATCTGGCAGCACAACCCACCTGTCGTTCCAACATGCAGAATGATTTGAAGGGCCAGTCCTCTTCAGCTGCCTCTTCCAGATCATCAGGTCTGGAGCCCAGGTCTCCAGGACGACACTGTTGACCATTCTGCTTCCTTTTAAAATCAGGTTTCCAAAACTCACCCCTCAGCCTTCCCAGCTCTTGAGTTTTCACACTGACTTGTTAGGAATCTCACTACTAGACAAAAAAGTGAGTCCACCACTGACGAAGGGCAGCTTCCAGGCCCCAGGACACCTGAGGCCTGAGGATTCTCAAAGGTGTGGTACACAAGCACACTGTCAGGGGGCATGGTTAGGAGGGGACCCAGAGATTGCACCAGATTTTCAAAGGGGTCGATGATTCAAACACTGGTTAACAACTATGGGAGGGGGAAGAACTTTGGAATCTGAGTCCTGACAGAGGAGCCCTCAACCCTAGTCTGATAACCTTATAAACCCTTCATAAAGGTATTCAAAGGAAGCAAAGGAAACAAATCTACATAAACTTCAACATGTTGTAAAATTTATTATTATAAAAACTAAGGCTACACATGATAGAGTGACATACTCAGAAAATCCTTGGCAAACGAGAGAAAATTTCCTGCCTTCCCGGTCCCATGTAAGAAATGAATGAGAACGTGATCAGTGAAAGATGCAACTCAGAAAACACAAAAACTGTCCCTCTCTAGGAAAAGCTCAGGGTGTCACCAAAGAAGTTCAGAAGATCATTCAAGAAGACTAGTTACCTATCACACAGGAAATTTCCAGCTGACGTGGGCTGAATTTCAACCAAGACAGTGCATTCCAAACTCCCCAGTGTCCCTCTACTATCTGTGTAGCCAGAAGGAAGAACAATACACAGTTCACTATTTGAAGACTATTCAGCTATAATAACAAAATGAATTACACCCAAGTATGTGGAGCTGCCTTCCTAATAACGTAGAAAGGTGTAAGAAGGAATCCAGGTTTAAGGAGAGTAGGTGTGCTTCCCTTCTTTAAGCACACGGTGACAAAGCAGGTTGAGAAGGCCTCAAATCTGAGATGAAAAATTCTTTTCTTGCTAGCCAGCTGAGCTAAATTGACTCCAGGGGCTCTTAAGAGGTTGGCAGCGCACAGAGATGAAACCGTTCTCTCTTGTTTCAGAGAGAGGGCAGGGTCAGAAAGACCTCACCAGTTGAAGTGAAGCCAAAGGCCAGGGAAGCCAAAGGCCTCACCCAGTTGGCTGATCAGGAAAGACACAATCTGCTTCCCTGCCCAAGCTGATAATCTACCAGGCAGCAAGGTTTACTATGAGGAAAAGACCCACCCAAGCTGTGTTTTCTCCAGAGTGGAGTAAGTGGCCCGCCCACTTGAGGACTGAAGACTGGTGTCTGGACTTGGGTGACTTTTAGGGCCTTGAATTTATCTAAAGGCTATGCAAGGAGTGGGGCAGATGTGAAGCTTCCAAAGTCTCAAAATAAAAGCTCCGGGGATCTTTCTACCTCAGGAAGAAACCAGGAATCAGCTACCTAACAGCTACGTTGTAAGGCAAGTGTAATGACCCCCTGTTCAGTTTCTTAGCCTTAAAAGAAAAACGACTCTCTTTGAGAACAGCAAGAAGAGGTGACTGACTGCATTCCATTCTAAGCCTACCTAGGGGAGTCTAGAATCTCAAGAGATTGTTACAAGAAAAAAGTAGCAGCCTTGGGGCAGTGCAGGGTGACACACGCCTGAGGAAGGCCACATCTGAGCAGAGTTCGCTCCTTAAGCAGCTCCTGGCCTAGAACAGAAGGAACACAGGTAGCTCCACACGCACCCAAAGCACTGCTTCTGTGGTTCCTGGGTGTGAAGAGCCCGTTTTCCCCCTTCCCTAGCTCCTACCAACCCTTCCAGAATCTAAGTGCCACAAAACTTTACTGAACGCCAGGTGCCAGGCACTCTGCACAGCCCTGGGAATACAAAGGAAAAGTACAACAATGCCCTTGCTCTCACACTGGCTTAGCGGAGAAGGCATCACAGAAGGTCACCCTCTCCTGGCCCAGCTCTTTTGTGCCAGGAATTACCTCTACTCAGCACACTCCTGTTATGATGACTGTTTATGAGTTAAGTCTCCCACACACCTTCCTTCTGAATGAGCCCTGAAAGGGCAGAGAACATCTTGGCCATCTTGGTTTCTGGAGCACCTAGCACAATGCTCCAGTGGTGTGCAGTGGGGTTATGTGTGTGTGACACTCTTAACTTTCCAGATAGAGGCCATGAAACTGTGGAAAGAGTCGACATTCCACAAGAAGCAAAGGCAAGAAAGTTTGAGGAATAAATGCCTGCCATATCCACCGTTTACTTGCCTCCTCCTTTCCTGGGGCGGCTGTTCACCTGGCTTTGTAACCCCTCCTCACTAGAAGGTTCTAGGCACTGCACAGTCCACACCACTACACCCTGGTCCCATCCACAGGGACCGTCCCTTACCCCCAAACAAGTCCCATT
The DNA here is from genome assembly GCF_937001465.1 of Orcinus orca. Taxonomy (NCBI): domain Eukaryota; kingdom Metazoa; phylum Chordata; class Mammalia; order Artiodactyla; family Delphinidae; genus Orcinus; species Orcinus orca. The sequence goes on along the minus strand of NC_064561.1, from coordinate 10,598,464 downwards.
CAACAAGACCTCATCCTCCAAAAGGATGTCATTCTGTGCTTTGCTACCTTCTAACAATTCAGGCAGGCCCCAAACACAATGGGCTGACTTGTGAAGCACATTTTACCAATCCTGGCTCACTGGCAAGTGGTGGGTGGAGGTTAAGTGGGACAGGTGGTCTTAAAACCACTGTGATTTTCCCACTGCAACTGAAATAAAAGCCAAACCCTTTCCTGAAACTTGGCCCCATGTGATCCTGGTTCCAGACTCTCTCTGCTGTACTGGGGACTTTCAGTCCCTGGCTCTGCATTCTTCCTGCCCTTTCCCACCTTCGGGCCTCTAAAGGTGCTGTGCCCTCTCCTGGCTTCCCACAGCTTGCCATCTCTTTACTTACAGCTTTTAGCGCAACTTATACTTAGTTTTGCTACTTACTTTCTCTCCCTCAAACCATGAGCTTGAGATCAGTGACGTCAGCACCCAGCTCCGTGCCCCGCACATAGTGTCTAATAAACATTCGCCAAATTAATAAAAAAGGGAGTCCTCTGTCCCCCTCCAGCTCCCCCACTAACCTTTTTTCTGGATGCTTCCCGAATCAAATCACACCATCTCTTCATTCCCGAGTCCCATTTCCCACAACTCATTCTCCATTACCTGCCCCCAGAACTTCCCATCCTCATACATACCACTGATCCATTTAGTTGTCCATCCTTCACAAATCCCGTGTGCACCCATCTCTCAGCCCTTACACCCCCCCAACACTCCTCTTCCCCCTTACATCCATAAACCCTGAAACCACCTTTCACCATAAACCTCTCCATCCACAAACTCCCCTTAAACCCATCCCTCTCACCCCAAGATGAGCTCCTAAAACCCAGCACCCACAGCTTAGCGCCATAAGCCCCCTTTCAATCCGTTCCATTCCCTTCGGCCTCAGAACCCCCCTTCAGTCCTCCTCAAACCCCCCGCCCCCGATCTGCCCTCTCCCTCTCCGCCCAGACTCACCACCCCATCTCTCACCCTGCACCCTCCTCACCCCTCACGCCCCCAGCCGCCCCGGCCCTGGCCCCCTCGGCCCGCCTCCTTCACTGAAGCGACTTTGGGTGGCCCCCGCCGAGTCCGCGCCAGCACCTGGCTTGCGCCTCGTCCAGGCTCTGGTCGGTGATGGCCATGATCTGCAGGACGTCGTCCGTGTCGGAGCCCGGTGGGGGCCGGGGCGGTGAGCGGCGCGGGTCAGAGGGGCGGCAGCACGGGGTGTCCAGGCGCGCCGAGGCCTGGCGGGCGCTCAACCAAGGAGCAGCCGAGCCTGGAGAGCTCGCGCGGACGTCGTAGCCAACCGCCGCCGTCTATGCGCGCACCACGCGCGCCCTCGGGCCCCGCCCCCCTCCGCCTACGGCCAACCGCCGCCAGCCAGGCGACCGCGCCCCGCCCAGGGACACGCCCTACTATCTCCGTCAGCCAACCGCCGCCGCGCCTCGCCCACAGGCAGGCCCCTAAAAGCCCCTCCTATCGGCCTAGGACTCTGTTGGGGGTTGCTGAGGCAACGGCGCTTTCTACCCCTACCCTCCTCCAGCCGGAGAGGGCAAGGCCGGCTTTGCTCTGCTTCAGAAACCCCATCTCCCACATCTCCACCTCCCTCAACCATTCCTACTCTGAGACACTTTACACCGCACACGTCCTTAGAGCGCTCCCTTCTCAGAGCCCGCACATCTCCTCAAGAGTCCCCACTCCTCAGGGACCTCACTTCTTAGAGCCAATCCCCCCCCAGCCCCCACTCTTCCTCATAGGCTCCCATGTCTCAGAGCATCCCACTCCTCAGGGACCTACACATCTCAGAGTCTTAACTTCTCAGAGCACTGCACTCTTCCTCCAAGCCACCCCTTGCTTCTCAGACCCTCCCTAGCCTCTCAGAACCCCATCAACACCCCTACCCCCATTCATCTCCAGAAGCCCGGAGCCCCAGACCCCTGCTCCCCTCAGCCTCAGTGCCAGTAGGTGGGTCACTTGGGCTCCCGGCCTCCCAGTTCCCCCTCCCCCCACCTCTAATATTCCATAGGGGGTACAGGTACGTGTGGTGATGGTGGTTGGAAGGTCAAAACTGAGTGATTTTCTCAGTTGCAGAAATCACTTCTATTCACCTTTCAAGGTCCAGCTTATTAAGAGTGACCTTGCTTTATTCATTCTTTTGCTCTACAGCATTCTGCTAGCACGTGAAGGATGCTTTCTGAGGACCTACCCTGTGATGCACCCCCAAATCAGAGCGAATCTTCACAGGCCTTTGTTTCTAGCTGTTAGGACTCCTGGCATCAGAGGATTCTTGTGCGAGAGAAAAGGATTTATTCTCGGACATAAATCACTTCTCCAAAGTCATGGGACCTCCTAGAGCCTGTTTGCAATGGGGACAGACCCCAGACGAGGCTCATAAAGGGACCTCAACCTCCTGGGAACCCTTCAGGACAGGGCCCATCTTCTTCGCATTGCTGCTGGAGAGGAAATGCAAACACCAACTGGTCTGATTAGATTCGGGCACTCCAAAGGGAATGGAAATGAATGATGTAGACTAGTGTAAGAACAACCTGGAAAGCTCCTTGATGAAGGAAACCTGACACTTGGCCCCAGTAACAGGAAGTACTAGAACATGTGGGGACTATGGAGAGCTGGTACCCTGTACAAAAGGTCAGCCACTAGTGCAGCACCACACAGGAAATCTGAAAAGTAGTGGGTAACTTTGGCATCCTTCAGAGAACAGTGGGGGGGGGATGGGTTGAGAGCTTCAGGGACCATCTGAGACAAAAACCTTAAGTCACCTGGTGGAGAGGAGAGACCTACAGAGAGGGAAAAACTGATGGGACAAGATCCCGAAGGAGACCAGAAGAGTGTGGGTTAGAACCTGGAAGATGCTGATGCAAGAGCAGCCAGCTCAGAGCAGGTGAAACAGAGCTACCTTTGGAGACCATCAGGGGTTCCCACCCCATAGGAACGGCTGGCTGCCTTGGCACCCAAAGTGATACTTTTGTCCAAAAGGCCTAGAGCTCCCTGGAGACAAGGACTATGTCCCCATCCACGTGGCTGGGTGCTGGCCTAGGTCATCACTTCTGAGATTCAGGCCCCAGGCTCAAGGAGCCACACTGCCTACCTTGGACCCTGGAGTAGTACCTGACACCCCAGTTTGTTCTTGCCTCCTCACAGAGCTGTTGTAGGGCAGGGAGAATTTTCCCAAAGGGAAACTCAGCCCCAGTTAATGTAGAAGGATCTACACATTTTTGGTTCTTTGGCAATGCATGCTTTAGTAGTTTAAGAATTCAGCCTCTGATGGGAGGCCTGGGTTCAAAATCTGGCTAGGTGTGTAAGCAGAGAGAATCCAGAGCCTGGTTTACGCCGTGTCTAGCACAGTGCCTCTGTGTATCTGAGAGGGGACTCATCATGGGTCTGGCACATTTGAGACCACAGGGTGAAGTGGGGAAAGCCAGGCTGAGCTTGTGACCAACTCCGGACTTTGTGGAAATCCGAAGTCCTTTCCTCAGGGGCCTCTCTAGTCCCTCGATGTATCTCTGTGCCCTTTTGAAACTATGTAACCACAGGCCAAATTTCGATCTCTCTGAGCCACTGTCCTCACATGAAAATATATATAATACCTATGCCACAAGATGCAGGTGGTGATTAAATAATGCACCTAAAACGCTTATCAGTGTGCCAGGCACATCAGAGAAGCTTGAGAAATGGCAACTCTAAAATCCTGCATTCTGGTCCATGGACCCCACTACCCCAAGCCCACAGGTGTGCACGTAGGTGATGGAGTGGACAGTGGGATGGACACACCTGACTATTAACAATCTGGACTCAGACAAGGGGGCAGGCAGGTGAGAGAAGCCTCACACAGGCCACAGACTACTCTGGGCTCCAGAGAACGGAGACAGAGAGGCAGGTGGCAAGATGAAGGCAGGGAAAGAGGTGGAGGAGACAGAGGCAAAAGGGAACAAGAAGAGAGACGGAGCAACAGCCATGCAGAGACCAAAGGGGAATGGGAACAGGGCCCAGGAGATGCCACGTTGAAGGATCCCAGCTCAGCCTGAGCTGAGGTGGACAATTCTGGGACATAGGGACAGACAGATAAGCTGACAACAGAAAAGGCTTTGGAGACCTCGGAGCGGAAAGGTTTACTCTTTACAGACCCCCTCCTTGTAGACCCCCTTAATTCTTGTGGGGATATGTAAGACCACTGGAGGCTGCCAGAGGCCATAAACCTTTCCCAGCTCATGCTCAGCACTCCTCAGTCTGTGGCCTAAACAATCAGCCTCAGGCAGATGGGGCGCCCATGGTCCATCCTTGTTACCCTGTTGCACTGGGCAGCGTGGCCTGAGGGGGCCCTCATCTCTCCCACCTTTATTACCCACGCCACCGTGGACGAGGAAGCAGTCCACAGGGCTTGCCAGGCATGTGCAGTAAAAACAGAAAAGTGTCCGTTAAAAAGCCCTGCAACCTGAGATGACTGAAGGGCCAGATTCCTGCACCCCGTTCAACTCTCTCCCAGGTGCTTAGATGACCCCAACCTACAGGCCCTGAGATGGGCACAGTTGTCTGCCTGGGTAGGGCTGGCAGTGGTTTCATGCCAAGCCAGACTGAGGGTCTGCCTTTAAGTCTGGCCCGCAGATTGGGTAGAGCCGGGCGCACCCACAAGTGGCCAGGGGCAGAGCTCTGGCATTTGCTGTACCCTGCTGAAGTCCAAGGTTAGCTAAAGGGTGGAGTCCATCAGGGAATGGTCATTCTCAGGAAGCATGATGCGAGTGCTAGGGCCTGTCTGGGTGGAGGGTGTGTAGCGAACAGACTTGTGGGTGGACCGGCGAAGGCACAGACAGCAGAGGAGGTGGCGGAAGGTGCGGCGCATCTCAGCATCTCGGCATGAGTACACCACGGCGTTGACCAGCGAGTTGGCCTCAGCTAAGAGTAGGAAATATTTCTCCACAGCCAGGACGTTGCAGGACTTGCAGCCCAGACCATCCAGAAGCAGCACCACCTGGCCCGGTGTCCAGCAGACCACAAACGCCCCTGCGGGATGGAGCCTGATGTGAGCAGGGCCAGCTGTTGCAATGGCTCAGAACTGGAGGAGTCTCCAGAGCTTGGGCGACAGCTGTGCAGTTTGTAGGGAAGAGCTGCCTGTCTTGCTGCCTTTGCGGCATGATGGGGCAGAACTGCTAAGAGGGGAAACCTTTCTCTGATTGTCTGCCAGAGGAAAGCCCTTCCTAACTGGTATACGGTGGACAGGACCCTGGACATTTCTACATAGAGATTTGTTCTTTGGGGGAAAGGTCACTGTGGGACCGACCGATTACTCGGTGGCTGAAAAGGTATGATTAGGAAGAGTTGCTCTTTGTTTCTTGGGGGTGGTGTGTGCACCTCCCCTGCTCAGACCATTCTACATTCAACCGCCAGACCTCATTACTCCTGGCTAAGAACTCTTAAGGGCTTCCCATGGAACTCAGAACAAAATATGACTCCTGTCTGTGCCTTTTGAGGCTGTGCTGACCTTCTCTTCCTGCGGACCAGTCACGTGGGCCTTCTCCCCTCTTTGGAGACACTGGGCTGGTCCTGTTTGGGGCTGTCACCTTCTGTTCCCTCTGCCTGGAACTCTTGCCTTGCCTCTGCTCAGGTAGCACCTCCTTGGAGAACATTCCCCACCCAGATCATCCCCTCCCATCATGCTCTATCAGTCTCACAGGAGTTGGGAAGTAGGGTGCCACTCACCCAGGATGATGACAACAGTCTTGACCAGGCTGAGCGTGGTTTCACGGTAGTGGGGGTGGCAGCTGACATGCTCTGCCATGCGCTGCACCCGCCGCCTCACATAGAAGAAAATGCGAGTGTAGACAGCCACCATGAGCAGGAAGACGAGCAGGCTGGACAGGGCCCAGACGGCCAGGTAGGAGCGGCTGAGCAGGGGGGCCATGCGCGAGCAGCAGTCCAGGGCGCAGAGGCAGTGCCAGGAGTGGGCGGGCAGCAGCCCCAGGCCCAGCGCGGCCACCCACACGCCCACGATGAGCATGATGACCCGGCCTCGGGGCAGGCGGCTGTGCAGCTGCACAGCCATCACACTGCGGTGCCGCTCCACGGCGATGGCCAGGAGTGTGGCCACGGACGCCGTCAAGCTCGTGTCCAACAGGCCCTGCCGCAAGAACCAGCCCTGAAGTGAGAGCCGGGCTGTGCGCGGGCCTGTGTGGAACATGAGGAAGAGGTAGGCTACACCGGCAAAGAGGTCAGCTGCGGCCAGGTTGCCAAGCAGGTAGTAAATGGGCTGGTGGAAGCGACGGTTGGAGGCGATGGCCGCGATGACCAGCAGGTTGGTCAGCAGCACCAGCACGCTGACAGTCAGCCCCAGTGCCACCACAACCACATCTTTGGGCCGCCAGTGGGAGCTGAGCTCCTTGCCGCTGTTGTTGTAGAAGAAGCCGATGGTCTCATTGTAGTAGCACTGGCCCATGGTGACCATCTGGGGGCACAGAGGGAAAGGTCAGTACAGAAGGTCCTTGTTGGAAGGACAGAGAAGGGAGCAGCAGCCAGAGGGAGGATTAGGACAGGAAGGGCAAGGGTCTCAAACTCAGATGCATGAGGGCAAAGTGGTAGTGGTAGGGGCCAGGGTGGCCTGGAAAAGCAAGTCTCTGAGTTCGGGGGTGGGGTGGGGCAGTTGTTGCTTAATTACTAATAAGACTCTTAGAAGGGTATCTCCCAAATCAAACGACTGGGTGGTTTTGTTTTTAACCTAAAGAATCAAAACAAAACTCATTTGCCCACGCGGCGCCAACCTGTGACCAATCTGTGTGTGTGTGTGTGTGTGTGTGTGGCGGGGGGGTCGGTTAGGGCAAGACAAAGGGGTGTGGGCTGTGAAAGCAGGCAAGGGAGGGTCAGTTTGGTGTTGGGGTCAGTGCAGGGAGCGGAGCCCAGGGGCCGTGTGTGCGCAGGGTGGGGCCACTGCTAGGACCTTGCAGGAGGTGGGTGCTGGGACATGGAAGTGACTCGGGCAATCAGATTGGGGGCAGTGAGGCAGCCCCACAAGTTGGGCGGCGGGCTCTGGGCGCGAGCGCTCCCGAAGCAGGCGGGGGATCGGGCCGTTCCGAGTGGGACAAAAGGGGCGGTCAGGAAGGCGGCAGCAGGCCGGGCCTTTGGGGGCCCCCAGGCTAGGAGAGGAAGAGGAGGAGGTAGGAGAGGAGGGGGCGGCGCCCGGGCCCCGCAGCACGTGCCGCGCCCTCCCCAGGCCCCGCGCCCACCCTCCCCCGTCCTCGCGGGTCTCACCTGAGCCGCCCGTCACGCCGCAGACAGGGTGGCCTCGCGCCCGAGACCCATGACCGGGCGACGAGGGCTGGAGCAGAAGGGCGTCTGGGTGCGCCTGGCGGGAGCGGCCAAGAGAGGACTGGAGGCGGGGTCCCTCCGCCCCGCCCCCGCCGCAGCGCCCCGCCCCGCCCGGTCCCCACCACCTGGAGGAGCCTCTCTTCCGCTGCCGCGGCGGGGACAGGGTCGCCCGGAACCGCAGCTCCCCTCTTTCCTCTCCGCCTCGCGTCTCCTCGGTCGCCCCTCTCCACTTCCGGCGCGGGACCCCCACCCCGAGTCCCCGCACACCTCACGCGCCCGCAGTTTTGGGCCTTCGCGGGGCTGAGTCACTCACTGCCCGAGATTTCCCGCCGTGACCTGGCGCCGCCCGGGCCCACCTCCGGGTGGTCTCAGGGTCTGCGCCCCTGCCCCGGCCCCACCCCGCCCGCTCCCTCGTGTCCAATCCGTCGCCGAGTTCTAAGCCACTCCCTGATCCGACCCGGCTCCCACCGCCACGACCCCAGCCCCTCCTTGGCTTCGCCGGCTTAGAGCTACCGCTCGACGCAGCCTTCCTTGACCCGCAGACCTCTCTGGCCTCAGCTGACTCTCTGGCCGCACTCAGGTTTCTCGAAATCCAGCCCCCGGCAGCGCTGTTCCCTGCCCGGCCCACGCCTGTGGCGGCCCTGGACTCCCACGACCCAGAGCACACAGCCCCATTGTCTCGGTTATCTGCACTTAGTTATGTTTGTTTGATTGTGCAGGACCGGATCGCACGCTGAGCTCCGGGAGGGCCGGCCCGGTGTGACTCAGCCAGGTGCCCAGGCCCAGCCTCTACTGCATGTAGGTGCTCGGGGTGTTCTGAGATGAAAGAAAGGGGGCTTTGGTTTCCCTGGTCGGTAAAATGGGGCAAAAAGATGCTGCCTCACCGACCTCTCCCCTGTCACCCTTCCCTGGCAAAGAAAGACACTCAAGGTTATAAAGGACACAGTTTATTCAGAGGCCACCAGACCCCAGGCAGGATGTTGAGTCTGGGTTGCCCACATCCTCCAATATGTGGTCACTTGGGATCAGCTAAGGAGGCAGACAGAGATGGGGGAGTGGCAACAACCAAAGTAGCAAAAAGCACCCCTATCCTAGGGGTCAGAGACTAGGGTGGACCTCAAGGACCCCATGATCTGTATTGACCCTGAGTGACCTCTGAACCTGAGTGGCCCTGTCACTTGACATTGACCTGTGTCTAGTTGGTGGGGGGGGGATCCTGGTACATTGCTGCTGAAGGGTTTTAGTTCTCCCCTAGGCCATGTAGTCTTTCCCCATAGGAACTCTCCAGACACCCCAACATTGAACTCCTGGGATGTTGGGCCCATCTTCTCAGTCCTGGGCTTCTTGGTCAGAGTGCTGGGATAGTCAGAAATGGTCCTCAGCTTCCTCAGGCTGGGTGCCTGGGCAGCAGGTGGCCTTGGGCACAGACTCGTTGTGCAGCTTGGAGAGTAGCCGGGCCGTCTCCTGCGTGATCTCAAAATGCTTGGGCAGTGGGGTGCGGCGCAGAGGGCTGCCCTCACGGGAGGTGGCGGCAGGGCCGGGTCTTGGCTTCCGCAAGCTCCCTTGGGGCACTGATGTGACAGGGGTCTCCTCGCACAATTTGGAAGCCACCACGGCCAAGCAGGACAGCTGGTGGGTGACAGGCCGTACACCCCCCCGGGGATACTTCACTGGCTGGCGGCTGAAGTGGCCACGGGACTGTGTCCCCAGGGGTGAGTCCTCAGGGCCTTGGCTGGACACTGTGGGATAGAGTGGTCAATGCTGAGCACCCCTAAGTTCTCTGGATACACCCCTCCCCCATTGTCATCATTCAGCCAACCTACCCCAAGGCAGGGGCAACCCCAGAACCCCTGGGCTACCCCACAACACACTCACCTTCCTCTCCCTCATTTTTGGTGTCTTTGGTTACTTCCTCTTCCTGGTCCCTCTGCAGAGTTGGAATCTGCAAGAAGAAACCCAAGAATGAGACCTCCAGCAATAAAATGCCAGTTCTTTGAGACTCGCAGACATGCAAAAGTTCCCTTGCAGTTCTGGTATCTGGGGAGAGATGATGCCCTTGAGAGTGTACTGCTTGTCCTCCTGTGAAGAGCAGTGTCATTAATCTCAACTGTGGGCTCTGTGAGGGCAGGAATGCCTTTGTTCAACAGAGGACCAGCCCGGAAAGTGACAGCCTTCTCTGCATTAGGAATGGGTGAACTACCGGTCTTCATCCTGCTCTACTTTCTGCAATTTCAGGCCTGCTTTTTAGCTTATCTGAATATCTTTTAGTTCATCCTTTCGCTAAATGCTAATAGCAGTTGGAATTCTTTCTCTGTGTCCGGAGCACTTTCTGAGGTATTCCAGTTCTCAGAGTCCCACACCTCACCAGCAGCAGCTTTCCCAGCTCTGGGGTGCTGCAGGGGAGATCCTAGCTCTCGGGAATGGTAAGTGTATCAGGATCTGAGGGTCAGAAAGCCTCCCCTAAGAGTCTCATCTGTAAATGGTTTTCATTAACAGTATTTACCTCTTAGGGCAATTACTATGCAAGCACCCCTGCATTGTAGACGTGCAGTCTATGGAGGCTTGCACAGCCCTCTTTGGCCTCACTTCCTTCCACCTTACCCTCACTCATTCATTACAGCATGGGGCTCTGCCCTGAATACACCAGGCATGGTCCCACCTCAGGGCCTTTGTACTGGCTGTTCCCTTTGCCTGGAACACCCTTCCCCTGATCTCCACCTGGCTTAGTCCCCCCTCACATCCTTCCAGTCTTTGCTCAAACCCATCTTCTCCATGAGACCCACTCACAACATCCTATTTACTGCTACAAACTGCCCACCACCTCTCACCTTGGTGCCCTTGATGTCCCCTACTTTACCCTACCCTTTCTTTTTTCTATAGTATTCATCACCTTGTAACATCCTGTATAACTGACTTTGTATCATATTTCTTGTTTATTGTTGGTTTCTTTCCCACTAGAAGGTAGGCAACCAAGAGGATGGAGTCTTTGAATATTTTGCTAACTGATGCCTAGAACAATGCCTAGAGCAACGCTTGGCACATAGTAGGTGTTCAATAAATATTCTGTTGAAGGAATGAATGGTACTCATGTTAGTATCTCTGCAAGGCTCTACCCTGTTGTTACTCCATTATTTCCCACCACTCCATTCCTTACCTTTCCTTTCAGAATGAGTGCAGGGTAAATAAGGAAAGGAGAAAGGGAATGAAATAGACAAATTTCAAGGGAAAGGAAGGAAGGAAGACAGGAGAGAGAGAGGATTAAATGGAGAGAAGGCTCTCCCCATGTCTGTGGGCCCAGCAGATTCCTTACCTCTGTGGGCGTGGTCTCGGGATGCTTCTCCAGGGCACTAAGGGGCATGGTGTCTGGGTTGGGGTCCGAGGCTAGGGATATGGGCAGGGCATCCAGGGCAGGTTGTGAGTATGGTGGCTGGGGGCTGGTTGGGAGGGTCGTAGGGGGTGGGCTGGGGTCTCGGGGCAGGGGCTCAGTGGCCAGGAAGAGGTCATCAACCCCGAAGATCTGCTCATAGTGTACAATGAGGAACTCGATGAGCTGGGCCTGGTGCACGGAGTCTAGCAGGCAGGTGACAGGGCCGGCGCTGGCTACCCCTGGACCGTCCGGCAGCCTCAACAGTGTCGGCCCAAACACAATGCCCAGGTTGTTGGCAGACATCTTGTTCTCCTCATACTGTGCAGCCACCCTGGGGACAGTGTGAGGAGAAGGGTCAGGGCACAGAGGGTATGGTTATTGGTCATCGGGTAGGATCTGCAAGCCAGGCTAGTGGCAGCTTGCCCAAGTCATGGGTAAGTGGTCCCAGTCATTGTGTACGACCAGCAGCCACATGCCTGGCAATGGGGGTTAGGGGTCAGCATACAAAGTCAGGAGTCATGTATTAAGTTTCAGAGCTCAGAAAACACATTCAAAGGTCAGAGGTCAGGGGTCAGTGGTCACATGTCCAAGGAAGGAGTCCTGGATCCGTGCCTCAGGTCAGAAGTCATGTGTCAAGGTCAAGGACAGTGCACACCTGAATAGATGGGCCACCAGGTGCCGCAGGGTGTTGTAGTTAGAGTCAGGCAGCTGCACCAAGAGGTTCTTCAGCGAGCGGATAACCTCAGGGCTGGGGCTGGGGGTCCCAGGGTCGTGCCCAGGGTCTGCATGCAGGGTCTTAGCCAGAGAGATGAAGGCGTCGTAGAGGTGGAAGGGGACCACGGGGTCAGTGAGCTGGGGGTGGAATGGCAGGGGAGACATGGGTGTGGGTGGGCTACAGAGGGTCCTCAGTCTGAGCCCACCCGGCCTCTGACTCCTGAGCTGCTGAGCACCCACCTCCTGGAGGAATCGCTTGAGAACACTCGAGACATCGTGAGGCGAGTTCCCTGACAGGTCAACCAATGCTCGGCCGTTCTCAAAAGCCTGGCACAGCCGTTCCACGCGGACCCGGGACCCGCTGACCCTATAAATGCCCTGAAGGGCAGGGGTGGGAAGTTGGACAGCTGGCTTGCAATCTGGCCATTGAGAGGGCTGGGTCACTCACTCTTGGGGGTGGTCAAGGGTCAAGGTGGCACCTGCACACTCAGGGCGCGCTGTTCTATCTCGGTGGTGCACCTGGTGATCACAAGGGGCACCTCCTCCGGGAAGTCCCTGGGCAGTTGCAGGAAGTTGACCCCAAAGAGGGGGGTCCGGGCTGGGAGCCGCTTATGTCCGCAAAGGATCAGTAGAGTCTCCAGGCAGCGCTTGTGGCAGGTCAGAAAGCACTGAGGGAAAGGTCACAGGGTCAGGGAGGTCATCGGGGGTCAGTGGGGGAAGAGAAGGTCACAGGGATCCTCAGGGAGCAGGGGGCTCATAGGAGATCATCAGATCAGGGCAGGTCCCAGGGGTGGGAAGGTCTTAGGGATCTCAGGTCAGAGAGATGCCTGGGGTCAGAGAGGTCACTGGGGTTCAGCAGAGGTCATTAGGTCATCGGCCCAGGCCACACCTCCTCGCACTCGGTTCCGCTGACCATGAAAGCCTCGCACTCTCGGCACTTGGCTGGGCCCCGCAGCCGCCGCAGCCGGTGGGTCTGGGCCGCGTTGGACAGTGTCCACTTCTTGAACGGGGTGCCTGGCCCGTTCTCCAGCCCATCTCCCAGGTCTGCAGGGAGACAGGGTCAGGAGTGCCTAGTCCACCCCCCACCCCACCCCTACCTGCTTCCAGCCTCACCAGGGTCTCGCTCCTCCAAGTCATCTGAAGATTCGGTGCCTGTGGACGAGACCTTCACCAGCCGCCTCGTGCCAGAGCCTGGAGTCAGAGGGTTACAGAGGTTGGGGGTCACAGAGGTCATGGGGAGGCTCCAAGGCTAAGGAAACATTCCTGGTTTTTGGCCTTCCAAAACCACCCACAGATGCCCTTGGGGAAAGGGTCAGAGGTCAGGAGGGGGTGGGTCAGACAGGTCAGGAGTTAGGGGTTGAAGAACCTGGGGGGTGGTTCAGAAGTTGGATCAAGAGAATGGGTCAGAGGTTGAGAAAATAGGTCAGGGTTGCAGGGTAGGTCAGAGGTCAAAGAATGGGTTTGAGATTGAGGGTCAGAGCCTGGCCAGGGGCTGGAGGATGGTCCCACCTGGGCTGGAAGTGGGAGAGTCCTGGGACCGAGACTCGCTGCCACCACCCATGCTGTCCACATCACTGGCCAGAGTGGGGCCCAGAGTTCCTAGGAGGGGAGAGGTCAGTTAGGTGTGGCCTCCTGCCCCAGCACCACTCCTGCCTGCCCTTCACGGCACTCACCCTGCCAGCCTGTGCCAGTGTCCTCCCAAGGGCCTGGCTCAGCTGCACTCTCATCCAGCGGTGGAGGTGGGGCTCCAGAGAGCTTCTTTCTTGTGTCCAGAGGGGAACTGAAAGGAGAGGTTTGAGGGCTCTGATAACCAGGAAACTTGCCTGGGATGACATCACCCTGGCATCCCGTTTAGGCCCCAACTCCAAGTACTTGGGTCTGCAAGCCCTTATGGCCATGAGCATCGTGGCCCCCAGTGCAGTAGCCCCAAATTCCCAACTCTCCCATGACTGGGACAACCCCACCCACCTGCTTGGCTCCTACCTGACCCCGCTCCTGGGGACCCACCCGTGCGTGAACTCCTGGAAAGAGAAGGCTGGTGGCAGGGGCGGTGGGGCGTCGGGCCGCAGCGCCCTCACGAACTCCTGGTATCGCTGGCCCGGCTCAAAGGGCGCGCAGCACTCGGCGAGGGCGGCGAAGGCGCGGGGGCCGCGTTCTGCCTGAGCCCCTCGCAGCCCGAACAATCCCAGGGTCACCTGTGGGGCGGAGGCCTCAGGTGAGAGAGGGTCTGGGCCTGGGAGCCTGGGGCATGGCCTGACCCTGAGAGATACCAGCTCGGTCCAGGCTTGGGGGTGGGGCCGGGCAGTGGGAGGCGGCTTAGGGACAGGAGCCCGCCCGCAGCTGGGGTTGGGGGTGTGGTCAGAACCAGGGTGGGTCATCTTGGGGGTAGGACCCCCTTGGAGGGGGCCGAGGGGGAAGTGCAGTCAGGGTCTGGGGGGCGGGAACTGGCTGTCCAGCAAGAGGGAGTGGGTCCTGGTGCTCTGGAGATGGTTTAGGGGCTGGAGGCGCCTAGCCAGGGCGAATGAGTGTGGTGGACAGCCGTCAGGTTAGGGTCTCACCCGCCTCAGCACTTCGTCCCCCTGCAGCACCAGTTTGCGCACGTGTGATACGATCCGCTGCTTGGCGGCCTCCAGGTCCTGCTGCCGCGCATTGGCCTCGCGGACGCAGGCCTGGTACAGCGCCTCGGCCTCCAGCGCCTGGAGAGACCAAGGCAGGGAGCGTGTGTGGGACAGATCGTGGGACCGGGGGTGCCGAAGCACAGGGGGGCATGGGGCCGAGTCCCCACCTTGGTCTGGGCCTCCTCTCGCGAGCGCCGCCGCCGCTCCTGCTGCTTGTTGGGTCCCGGCTGGGCCTGGGGGGCCGGGTCTTCGGGGGACGCCTGGGAGCGCACCCGCAGGTCCTCGCTGCGCTGCACATACTGGAGCTGGGCCCGCCGCAGTGCCTGCGCCGCCTCATTCTGTGGGCGGAGGAGGGACGCGGTCACTGCTTCTTCATCTCCTTCCCCAGTCCGCTTCCCCAGCCCCCCACCCTAGACCTTACCATCCGCTTCTGCTCTTTCATCCACTGCTCTTTAAACTCCTTCCGCCACTTCTCAATCTCAGTCCGTTTGGCAGCCAGGGGCTGGGAAGGATGAGGAATGGGGATGCTGCCTCAGGGCTACTCGATCATTGCATTCACTGGGGCCACATGTCTTTCATCCTTTGGACCTTTTCTGGGTCTGCACTCTCTCTCCTGGGTCTTCTCACCCAGAAGACCTCTGCCCTCCCCTAGCCCAGTGTCTCCAGAAAGTCTCAGTGGTCACCTCCATCCTTTGTGCCTAGACCCAAAGATGCCAAGGCTCTCTTCCTGGGCACACTTGGCACCTCGCCCCATGGCCCGCAGAAGAACAAAAGCACCGTTTCGCAATAGCACAGGAAGCCTGGTTCGAATCTCTGCTGGGTAACCTTGGGCAAGTTCCTCAGCATCCCCAGGTATCGGCTTCCTCATCAGCAAATGGTGCTGATGGTAACGGTGCCTTCCTCCAGGTGGTTGTGGAGGGAATAATGCATGAAGGGCCCCCTCACCTGGTAGTAGTCTCTTTTCTGCTGGGCCACTGTCTCCATGGCCAGGGCTCCCAGGCTGAGGTCGTGCTCCAGAAACAGGGTGTAGATGTACTGCAGTGGCATGTGGCTCTGAGGGTGGGGAGAGGCCGTCTGGTGTTGGAGGATGCTGAGGATCTAGGGGTATCTGGCTCGGGTTCTGGAGAGACTGGGCTCTGCAGGGGGGGCGGGGTGTGCTCATGGCTACCTGCTGGTGGATGGACACCTTTCCCGCCTCAGCAATCTTCATGATGTTTTTGGCAAACTCCAGCTCTGGGGGCAGACAGCAGGGGTGTGAATCAGGCAGGGTGTGAGCACTGCAGGGTCTGGGCAGGGCCTGGGACCCGGTAGAAGGGGCCCTCACCATGGCTGGCTCTCTTCTCAGTCCAGGCCAGCAGCTCTTTGGCGTAGCGGCTCCAGGTCTTAGCATACTCCAGGGCTGCATCCACACCCCCCTTGGTCCGAATGAGCCGCAAGTCCAGTTCCTCCCCTGGGGCAGACGGTTGGAACTCTGACCTCTGAACCCTCCCGTGGAAGCCTTCCCTGAGCCCTCAAACCAGACCAGTGGACCCTGTTCTACACCCTATGGCTTCCCCAAACACCCCCTTGTTCTCATTTGTCCAGGTTGTTTTACACTGATTCTCCACTCAGACTGGGGGCTCCCTGAGTACAGGGGTTCAGATCTGTTGTGTGCACTGCCGTGTCCCTGGTGCATGGAATAGGCAGTTGATGATGGAAGGACTCCTTTCTGCCCCCCCCACCTCGCTTGGCCTCAAAGCCCCCCTACCTGTAAGGGGTGCAGGATCCTCTGGGGAGGGACCACTCCAACGGTTGGTTTCACTCGTCTGAGGGGGAGGGAGACAGCATTCAGGAACAAGCAGGGCAGGGGCTCCACCTTCCTCAGACCCCCTCCTCCGAGGTCCCCTCCTCCCTGTCCCCTTGGTCCCATCCCTCACCAAAGTGGCTGTGGGGGTCTTGTCAGGTTCTGGGTCTCCTGAAAGCACAGGGTCTCCAGCCAGCATCTCAAGGGTCCTGGGAGGTAAGGGTGTCAGGATGCCACCCTCCACCCAGTCTGTCCCACCTAGGGGTGCTGGGGGCCCCAAGGCAGTTTGGGGATGGTCCTAGATATCACCTCTGTGATGTCTATTGTATCTAGGAGTCCTGAGGGATGGGGCTTTAGAGGGGAAATTACGTGAGCTTTTTTTTATGGGACTTGAGATAGAATTTGAAGGATCCCAGGTAACTTTGGGGTTCAGAGTGGGATTATAAAGCTCTCAAGTGTTTTAAGGGGTCACAAGGGTCACAAGAAGGATACGTGGGGGCCCTAGGATCACTTTGGGGATTTCAGGTGGATTTGGGGGGTTGAATTTTGGGATATTCAGGTGTTTTGAGGATCCAGAAGTTGCGGGTTCCTAATGGGGTTTCAGGCACCTAAATGGTTAGGGATTTGGGGGATCCTGGTGGAATTTGGGGTTACTCAGGCACAGACTCACACGTTCCCAAGTGAGATCTCGAGGTTGTCCAGGCTCCGGAAGATATCACTGTATCTCTTCCTGCTCTCAGGAGCTGAGGGTAGCCCTTGGGGAGGGGAGTATCACACATGGGCCAATGGAAGCCTCCCTCCACCCACAGCACTTTGGCAGGTTGTTTGGAGGGTCGGGGTGGGACGGGGGCGGGGGGGGGAGGGGGGAGAGAGGGAGAGAGGGAAAGGGAAGAGAGAGAGAATTCTGTTCCCATGGGGAGTATAGGATGGCGTGGGTGTCTGAGCTGGGATGGAGGGAGTGTGGGCTTGGGTGGGGCCCGACTTGGGACAGGCAGATGGACTCAGGCACAACCCAACACAGAGACAGCTGCTTAGAGGAGCAGAGACACCCACACATGCATTGGCCCAGAAGCAAAGCGACAAAACAGACATCCTAAATACAGCCACACTGTCTCCCGGGACAGAGCCGGCTTGACAATGGAACCACATGGACCTCAGCCCAGACAGATGGAAATACACGTGGGACAGAACGGCACATGGCCTGCCACAGAAACACACACAGCCAGCCTGAAACCACAAGAGGCATAAAGACCAAATGACAATCAATATGCAAAGCAGAGACACAAAGACAGGCGGAAACGAAGTCGGACCTTGCCACATTTCTGTCGCAGGTACCACTTCTAGGGAGCCCAGATCAGCATGTCCCCCTCCCCGGGCAATGGAGTAGCCGGGTGGGGATCCTGCCGCGTTGCCCTCTCCATCAGCGGTCGTGACACCCTGCCCCCATCACAAATATCAGAAGCAGAAGCGGCCACTTCCCCTTCCTGGGCCCCCTCCCCCAGGCATCCGGGGTGAAGACTCCAAAGGGGGAGGGGGGATCAGGGACTGGTGTCCTGGGTCCTCCTCAGCTTGGGGGTTCCCACAGTGGAGCATGCCCGTGTCCTCCCCATTCAGGAACTCCTCTCCCGGCTCTCTGGACGGAGAGGGATAGGCGGGGCCCCTCATTGATTTAGGAAGTAGGATACTGTCGGGGGAGGCCCCTCTCTGATCCCGTATCCCGGGCTGCCTACCCGGCTCTGTTGAGTCCATGGTCCGGCCCTAGGATCGCTCGGCTGGGACGGGGATTGGGATGGAATCGCGCGCCGGCGCCAGCGGGGCCCAGCCCCGATTTCCTGCTGCGGCCGCCGCTGCCCGGGTTCCTCGTCGCCCCGCCTCGCGGAGGCCCCGCCCCCAACCACGCCTCTGCTGGTCGGCCGCACCCTCTCGGCAGGGGAGCGCGGACCACGCCCCCTGCCTGAGCGGCTGGATATGCGTCCGAGCCAGGACCTCCTGAGTGACCTGCCGAAATGACTCCGTCCCAGCCAGGGTTCCCCTCCCCATATCTTTGCGGGGTCCCCAAACCCCAGCACACTCCCCTTGCAGTGAGTCCACAGAGTCTGCCTGGCCTGAGGAGCCTGTCCCAAACCTTTCACGTTCTACGACCCAATGACGCCCCTGCCCAGGGGTCTCTTGGACCTCTGAACTCATCCCAACCTGGCTGGGGCAATGGGAGCCCCCTGGTTGGAGGTGTGATGTCCCGCCTGATTCCAGTTGAAACTGAAGTCCCCTAACAACGCTGGGGCTGGAGATACAACTGGGGGACACCCAGTAATGCTCAGTGCTGGATCAGGTTCTTGAAGACCCAGTTACAGCAGAGCCGGAGCGCCCTTAGCACTTCTCTCAGTCATGGAGGACACAGAGACCCTCGCCCTGAGCCCCGGCAAGAAACATCCCCAGCAAATCACAAGTCAAGAGTGTTACCCTTCGTGTTGCCTCAAATTGTCTCAAGGATTCCATGTGACCTCAGCAGCCCCTCTGCTGGATGGGGCCTGGCACCCGCGCCCCTCCAGAAACCTTGGCCAGTGTTCAGGGCCTACCTGATGCTCACAGCTGGTCCCAGCCCCTTTCCCACTTTGGTTCCCAGGGCCTTCCTTGGGCTGTGGGCCACACTCCTCCTGATGGGAAGCCAGTCAGGGGTGGGCTGCTGAGGATGACCAAGTGGCAAGGGCAGGAAAGGGTAGCGAGCTCCTCACTGAGCATCGGTGGGGAGGGGGAAGTCGTCCAGAAGCCCGGGCCTGGGTTCCCTGGCCTGAGGTCATCACATGCAGCTTGCCAAAGTTATAAAAATGCACCCACACCCCACACTCTGTAATTTCTGACAGGAAATAGTTTTTTCTAGTTTTTGGCTGTCAAGAAGGCAAGAAATCTCTGACTGTGGCTCTTAGGTTTCATGCCTATCTATTGCACAGTTCCTGAGCTGTAGTGAGCGAGCACCTTTTGAGAGGAAGGACAGTAACAGTATGAGATCCAGGCTGCAGGTCAGACCCTGGCTATGACCTGTGTGGTGCAGAATCCCGAGTGTGACCCGAGTCAGTATTCGTAATGATTTGGATTGAACTTCCTCATATCTGACACTATGAGAGGAAGGCATGCTGGTATTTTGCATATTATTGAAACGGGAAGAATGGCATCGATCTCAAAACTCCCTTCAGTGCCTGAGGTGTCAAAATGTGAAGCTGCGAGACCACAGAAACATGGGGGCACTTGCAAAACTAGGAAATATGCAGAGCTCTCTGGGTTCCGAGCTTGGCCTGTCCAAGTGCTGAATGTGTTGCAGAGGGAGGTTAGAACCTCACACAGTCCATGAGGAGGGTGCCAGGACCTTCCTTGGGGACCACCCAGCCCCCAGTGACCCCTTCTGCGGTGCAGAGACAGAGGCAAGGCTTCTTCAAATCACTGATGCTGCTTTATTTACCAAAGACACTGGCCCAGGGCTGGTTCCGCCAGCCAGGCCTCAGACAGCCGTAGGGGGTGGGGTGGGGATGTCCCAGCTCAGTCTTGGTGGGCAAGGCCAGGTCAGCCTCACCATGGGGGCAGTGTTCCCTCCTGGGGCCCTCGCGGGGCTCCTGCCCAGCAGCAGCAGAGTGGGCAGTAGGTGCCAGCACTGCCATCTCAGGAAGGCACTTTCAACTTTGGGGTACCCAGGAAGAACTGCAGGACGCGGTCGACCAGGAGTGCCAAGCAGAAGTCCAGGAGTAGGACCTGGGCGATGACCAGCTTGAACTGTAGGACAGGGAGTGCTGGTGAGTCAGGTGCCTGCAGACAGGTCCAGGCCAAGTCCTGGGACCGCGTCTACAGGGCCCCTCACCTCCACAGGGATGTCCACGAGTCCAAACTGGCTGTTGAACTCAGGTGAGGAACCAAGGAGCAGGCCCACGATGGCCAGGAGTGACACGGCTAGGCTCCACACCAGAGGCCGGTTCTCAGGCAGGCTCTCCATGAAGGGTGGGCCCTGTGGGGATAGGCAGATGGGCAGCTGTGTGTCGTGGCAGCCCAGAGGGTGGGCAGGGTGTGCTCGGGCAGGGGCTGGGCCTCACCTTGTAGTTAATGGCGAAGGTGGCCATCTGCATGGCCATGGCCATGATGTACACTGTGCTGTTGACTAGGCTTGGCTCAAATTCTTTGTACAGGTCCACAAATTGCTCCTGCCTTCAGGGACACATGGGGGTCAGGGCCCCTTCATGATTCCTGCTGCTCCCCGCGGAACCAGGACTCTGCCTGGTGGACTCTGCTGGCCTGGCCCTGGTCACCCCAGGCCAACGTCTGCATGTTTCTCCTGCCACCCCCCAACCGGAGGGATGCTGCCTCCTCTGGGAGCACCCTGTCCACCCCCAGGCTGGGAGTGCACTCACTTCTCAGGGCTCCGGGCCTGGGCCTCGCTGTACAGGTAGACGAGACTCATGAAGTGCACGCAGAACTGGAGCATGACAGTGAGGATGGTGTATAAGTTGAAGATGTTGGGCAGGGGCCGCTCTCGGGAGAGGGTCTTGAGGGGCTGCAGGGGCAGAGTGGGGGTCAGGGCCCAGGCTCGCCCTGGGGTCACCCACCTACCCTGCTTCCTGGCAGGCCTTGTGCAGAAAGCAGTCACCAAATTCTGGGGTTTACAGGTCAGCACTAGTCCCCAGAGCCCTGTCCACCCCCCATCCCCCCAGTCCAGATGCCACCCCCGCCTTGCTCAATGCCCAGCCATAGGGGTCTTAAGATCCACCCCGCCCCCGCTCTAGAATAAACTTAAAGCCCTCCCTGTTGCTCATGGGGCATGTATGATCAACCCAGACCACCTCCCACCCCCTCTGGCCACCAGGGCCTCCTCGCATCAGCCCATGACCACCTGCGGCCTTTGTGCCTAGTTCCTCGCTGGTTCTCTTGTTCTTTATGCGTTGGCCTCAATGTCAGCATTATACAGACCTCCCTGACCGACCCTGAGGCCATTCCCCAGAGCCTGTGTGACCTACTTGGTGTTTTTCTCAGCACTGCATACGGAGTGCTCTTGATAATCGTTTTCCCATCTGTCTCAATGGTGTGGCCCACCTGAGACCCCAGCCTGTGGACAGTGCTGGGCCTGAGCAGCGGCACTCTGAAGAGCCTCAGTGGGCACCCGCCCTGCCCCGTGATCCCCATCTGTAACTTGGGGATGAGAGTTCCCATCCCAAGGGCTGCTGTGAGGATAAAACAGACATGTGGTGGCACCTTTAATAGCCTGCCCTGGCTGGCCCAAGCGTCACCAGCCATCAATCCGAGAAGCCTCCCGGCACCTCTGGGGCAAGAACCATGGCTTAGAGAAGCAGAGGGCACCCTTGGGCTGGGATGGGAGCCCCTGCTTTGCTCAGGGTCCTGGCCCACCTTGGAGCGGGAGATGAAGAGGAAACAGCCAGCCAGGAGCAGCCCCTGCAGTGTGGCCTGGAAGTCACTGAACTTGACACCCTCCAAGTATAGGACACTCTGGCTGTAGGCCAGGATGAGGGCATTGAGCGCCAAGATCTTGAACATCTGCAGAGTGGTCACCAGCGTGCAGCGGCCCTGCTTGATCACGTGGCAAACTGCGGGGGAAGGCAGGCGTGGGCGTGGGTGCCAGGCAGGATGGGCCTAGGGATGGGGTAGGGGAGGATCACGGCAGCAGGACTCACTGCACTGGATGGAAGAGAGTTTGGAGGTGAAGGGCGCAGCAATGCTGGCATCCCCCAGCTTCACGATGGGCATGCTCTCGTCCTCGAGGTCCCGAAGCACCTGACTCAGGCGGTCCTATGAGGCAGGTAGCAACGGGTGAGACCTGACAACAAGGGGGTGCTGGTGCCCCCCTTCTGAGACTTACCCGCTGGGAGGCCAGCTGCTCCTCAGAGGGTGGGAGCCCCGACCTCTGCTTGGCTGCCCTGGAGGTGGCCCTAACTCCACTGTTGCTCAGGACGGGGCTGTCCCGGGGCCGTCGCCGCCGCTCGATGATCCGCTCAGGGGCATTGGCCAGGAGGGCCACACCTGGTGGGAGTGTGTGTCAGAAGCCAGAGGGACAGAGCACGGAGTGTCTGTTCAACACAGCTAATCCCGGGGCCAAACCTCCCCATTTTACCTGATCACTCACCCCAAGAGCGCCTCAAGAGAGCATCTATCTTACTTTCTACAAACTACTTAAGGACAACAAAAAAACAATACCCAAATGAAGTATATAACGCTATGTAGGTCAAAACTAACTGATTTCCAAAGAAGTTTATTGCCAAGAATCATAACGAGGTAAATGATGTGTCATAAACATCGCGGTTGATAAACCAAATGAATATTTGAAAAGCACTGAAACTAGGTTAAATTGATCTTTAAACATCAACTTGACGTCTATGTTCTGTTGACACAGATCCGAGGCTATAAACTCTCCCTGGCCTCTGGCCTTGGCCCTTGGAGCCCATACAGTGCCTGGGAGCCTGAGAAAACCAAGTCATGTCTGCCCCATGGAGCTGCCCTGGACCCTCACCAGAGGTTCCTGGTGGTCTCCGCCACTTTTCCTCAGACACTTGGATCTCTTCCTGGCCTTGGAGCCCTTCAGATCCCCAATCCCACCAGTCCCTGCCCCGTCCCTTCACTACTGCTTCCTCACAGAACTTGCTCAGTGGCGCGTCCCTGATGGTAAGCTGGTGTTGGCAGAACAGCCCCCAACCCCAGGGGCTCACCCACATCAGCGTGCTTCAGGGCACCCACGTCGTTGGTGCCATCCCCACACATGAGGGTCACGTAGCCCAGCTCCTTCAGGCTGGTGATGACAAACTCCTGTTTGGGGAGAGACGGACTGAGTGAGGGCTGCGCGCCCTCCCCAGGGCCCCGCCTGCCCTCCGCCACCCCGTACCCACCTTCTGTTTGGGGGCCACTCGGGCGAACACTTGCACGTGTGGGATGAGGCGAAGCAGCAGCTGGGGGTCCTCGGCCTGCAGGTGGGCCAGGCCATCGCCCGTGAGGCACAGTGCGTGATCCAGGGCCAGTGCCTTCGGGGAGCCCTGGGCCAGGGGCAGCATGATGCTGCCGTCGATGGAATGCCACTCACACGGTCGACCTGCAGGGCCAGTGCCAGGGTCAGGGATGGGGCTCAGCTGCTCAGGTGGACCCTCTCACTTGGACCCCACGTGTGCAGTCCTAGCCTCTCCTCTCTGGAGCACCTTCTTGGCCCCCACCCCAGGTCCATACCAACCTGTACCCCAGACACTAGGCACCCCACAGAGACCGTGCACAGAAACCTCCGATACAAAGGATCTGAAAACCCAGGGCCTAAGCTACTGGCCTGAGATCATGTGATGGGCCAGATTCAAACCCAGGCAGCCTGACCTCAGACGCGCCCCTCCCCTCAACCCTGGGGGCCTGCCTGAAACTCTGCTCTCCTAGGGCCAGGGCACCCCGAATCACTTCCTCAGGCCAGACACTGCTTGCTATCCACTTCCCCTTTCTAGCTGGTTGGTCTAGGTGTGGGTGCTGAGCACCGAGGACAGCTGAGGGCAGCCCACCAGCCTTCTCAGCACCGGACGGCTGGCCCTGAGCTGTCAGAGCTTGAAAGGAAAATAATCTCCTCCTGGCTCCCGTTGCGGCTGTTCTGTTAGAGCAGCTTCACTTGCTCCTCAACAGTCTTGGCAGCCACCTCTGGGCCACCTGCCTACGATCCCCAGGCTCTGGAAGAGCCCAGTGCCTGGGACTGGGACAGAGACCTGGGCTCAACAGCACAGACGGAGAGAAGGGCTGGGAGGTTCTGGAAGCCCTCTTGGCCGGGCCATACCAGCACTGTCCTCTGGCCTGCAGCCCAGTGACATCACTGGCGCATGTTGCTCCCAAGCCAGGCCCTGCACCGGGTGCTGTCCTACGGCATCTGACAGACTCCACGCCACCAGCCAGAGGTGCTGGGGCTGGATCCGTCCCTTGATTTTTCCGATTCACAGGCACCACGTGCAACCAATCTGGTTACTCAGGAGAGGCCAGAGACCATGAGTTCTGGAATCAGGACATCTGAGTTCAAATCCTTAGTCACAGTGTTTCCCAATGATCCAGGTGGATGGATTCACTTCTCTGTCTCCTTGTCTACAGAGCAGGGGCCCCAACAGCTGACCTGGTTGGCTTCCTCCTATGTGGTGTGGGAATGGCAAGCCCTCCCATGTGGGGCAAAGAGTCTGACGAATGCAAACCAAGCCCTCGGCCCCAGGTTCTGGCCACACCAAACACGAGCACCAGCAGTCCCGGTGCTCGAGGGGAGCACTCGCCACGCACAGGCAGCCAGCCAGGCCCAAGGTGGGTGGGAGGCTATGAAACGTGGGCTGGTGTGACACCAACCAACCGCCTTAAGACTGGAAGGTGTTGCTGGCCCCAGAGCCGGTGACCGCCTGCACGCTGCCGCACAGGTCGGGTGTGGAGCTCCCCGGCCAGACAGCCCAAACGTGCGCACGGGGCAGGGCTGTGTTCCGCAGGCCTGTGTCATGGGTACTGGATGACGCTGGGCGTGCTCACTCAGGCCTGGCACAGAGGTGAGCCACCGGGCGGGAGCTGTTCTTGGACTCAAGGTCCCCCCAGCCCACGACCACATGGGGCCTCACCTTTCTCCGTGGGAGGCTGCAGGATCAGCGTGTGAGCCTTTTCAATGAAGTGCAGCTCCTGAGCCACGTGGCAGGCAGTGAGCGGGTTGTCACCTGTGATCATGACCACCTGGGGAGAGGGCGGAGGCTCAGTGGAGCAGGGCTCAGGGCATCAGAACTCCAGCCTGGAGACCTGGGGCCAAGTCCCTTCTGAGGACAGCCACAGAGGAAGCGCTTGGCCCCCTGATGGGGACTGGGCTTCCAAGAGCCTCACCTGGTGGAGTTTTCTGCGAATGCTATGTGTATGTGTGTCTTTCTGAGAACACCCATAGGTTTTATTTGCAACACAAACTAAGAGCCAGCCCTTGGTGTGGACCCTCTTGGCTTGGTAGATGCTCCAGGCAAGAGACTGGGGGTGGTATGACACAAGCTCTAGCCTTCTGGCTTAGAGCCTGGTGACGGCAAGATGGGCCTTGACTGCTGAGGCCAGGTGAGGACTAATCATGTCACTACCCTGACACTGCCAGGCTCGCCTCCCACACCCTAAACTGAGTCCTGAACTAGAATACACAAACCACCAAGACTGACAGAGAAAAGCCACTGGGACACACACAGCCTGTCTGGGTTTTGTCTCCACATTCTCCAACCCAGCCTCAGCTTTTTCCTAAGATGGGGCGGAGTGGGGAGAATAGCCCTCACCTCCCAGTGATGCTGGGGGCCTGAGAAAGTGATGTGAGAAAGATGGGCGCAGACTGAGTCCCAGAGCACCCTCAGGCATGAGGGATAGCATGAGTGTCCAAGCCATGGTGGAGCTCAACCAAACGCCATGGAACCTTTGCTTCCAAGACCCAGATACCCACCGCTGAATGCCCCACTGAGGATGGAACTGTCCTCTACTGTCATGTCTCCCTCTCTGTGAGGAGTAGCCAAGACTGCCCACCCATGGGGCCTGGTGGGGAGGGGTCCAGTGGCTGTACCCGATGGGAGGCGTTCTGGATCTCGCGGATCACGGCCTTGGAGTCAGCCTTGAGTGGGCAGGAGACCACAATGAAGCCGACGAACTTCAGGTTGCACTCCAGGGCCTCCCGCTTGAGCTCCCGGGCCTGTGGATGGACACAGCAGTGCTCTCATGACTTGTCTCTCCCCCTCCCCCATTTCCCAAGCTCTGACAACACGCTGGGTGGGGAGAGGTCAGAGAAGGCCCCATCCTTGCAGGAGGGACACTGGAGGGTCAGAAGGTGAGAGGTGTGGGGAGGGTGAGAGGCGCCCTGGTGGTAGAGGGGCTCAGCAGTGGCTGGGTGGCCCTGGCCCCGCAATGGTGCCTCTACCCGCTACCATGGACAACAGCGTGACACAAAGTCCCTGTATTTCATCTTCTAGGACAGGAAAGTTGGGACTCTCCTTTGATAACCACCGAGCAAGAGCTCACGCTCTATCTCGTATCAGAAACTAAAAGATCTCTGCCCTCACAGAGCTTGCCTTCTACTGGAGAAGACATGTAATAAAGAAAGTCACAGAAATCAGAGTACTGAGTACCACAAGAGAGAAAAGCCAGGGGAATGGGGCAGAGAGGGTCGTGGGGTGGCACAGAGCCGGGTGGCTCTGAAAGGTCTGTGACTAGGCTCAGGAACGGGCCTTGAATGAGGCTCTGAACAGAGGTGTGACCTGGTGTGCATTCTGGAAGGATCTCATGGGCACTGGGTGCAAGCAGATGAAAGCCACTTGGATGAGGGCCAAGGTGGAAGCTGGTAAAGGAGCAGCATTGGTACTGGAGGTGGGAGGAGAGCCTACAGCCAATGGGATGTGGGGGGTGACCGAGGGCTGGGGATACCCCAAGATCATGCAGTGACCAGGTGGTTGGGCAAGGCAGGGGTGGAGCTGGGCTGGAGATAGGGAACCCAAGGTGCCCCAGGGTGTTCCCCAAGGGGGTGTGAGAGAACCCGTGGATGTGAGGATAGGAGGTGAGACCTGGGTGTGCTCTCTAGGGAGCAGCCCTGGGTTCTGGGGTGGGATGGGGTCCGTGGGGAATGGGGCATGCAGGGGAGGAGAAGGAAGTGAGGACTGAGTGCCACCTGGGGCCTCCAAAGGTAGAGACCAGGGAGGAGGAAGATGAAATTGTGCCCATTTCACAGGGGAAATGGGTCACAGGGGACAGAAGGTGATGTGGACAAGGGGCCGGTAGGTGGGGGGGCTTGGGCCCTTACCTGCTGGTGAGTGAGGTGCCCCAGCTCCTTATACCCCAGCGCCAGGACACGGGCTCCTTCCCGGGAAATCTCCGTGTGGATGTGGTGGTAGTCAGGTGGGCACTGGGCGAACTGCAGGGAACGCAGGGGGATGTCACCAACCGCCCCGCACCCCCCTCCCCACCCTGGGCCGGGCCTGGCTCACCATGGAGTGCAGGGTTTCAGGGGCCCCCTTCACAGCCGCGATGTAGCAGAGATCGGTGGAGCCAAGCTTCTCGTAGGAGGCGAGCACGGACATTCGCTTTAGGGCACTGGCAAAATGAAAGCGCTGGTGAATTTTCAGCCCCTGAGTTTTAATACTTCGGGGGAATACTTTCTCATCTGGAAACAAATAAGTACGAGTCCTGAGGGCCTTCGCTCCAAAGAGGCAGCCAAGCCCCCACCTGCCCCCTCCGTGCCCTTCCTCCCTCCATCCCCTTCCTCCCCCCACCTCCAGACCCGGGGCCTGCAGGAACTCCTGGCTCTGGGAGGGGTCCGAGCTGGGAGATCTGGGTATGGAGGATCCTGCCCCAGGTCAGAGGTGAGCCTGTGCCCACGCACCTGCCTGAGTTGAACACACAGGTGCCTAAGAGGCACACCCCGCCTGCCCGGGGACGTAAGAGCTGCGGTATGGCCGAGGCTCCAGCCCCTCACCTTTGGTCAGTGTCCAGTCTACGGCCGTCAGCATGGCTTTCTCAAGCGGGTCACCCACAAGGGTGCCGTCATCCAGCTGCATGAGGGAATGGCATGAGGCCAGAGCCCGGTGTGTTTCTATGGGGATGTTGGACACAGGGGTCACCTCCTTCCCATCTCTGCAAGGAGAAAGAATAGCTGGTTACCAGGGTGGAGGTGACTGGGTAGAGGGACCCCCTGGGAATTGCTGGTCACAGTGGGGGGCCGCAGGGTATTGTCTTGGTCCCTGCGACACCTGCACACGTCTCATGAATGCCCCCAGAGGTCACGTGGCTGCCTGGAGCCCAAGCTGAGCCCCCCGCCACTGTCACTCACACTGAAGAATGCTTGGGGGGCCCCCTAGAATGGACCTCTGTGGTAGGGCCTGTGACAGGCCCTCACTTCGAAGGCTTGGGCTGGGCAGCTGTCTGTCCCTTGAGTTCCCAGAACGCCCCCGGCTCGGCGCCTCACGATCCAGACTCCCCACACTCACCGGAGCCCGGCCACACCGCGCACCACCAGGCTGTCGCTGGTCAAGGTCCCTGTCTTGTCAAAGCAGCACACCTCCACCTTGCCAGCGAAGGGGATCCGGAAGGGCTCCGTGCAGTACATGTCTGGGTGGTGGGAGCCAGTGTCAGGGGTGCTGCCGGGCCCCAGCCCACTCGGCACCTTGTCCCTGCCCCAGAGACTCACAGAGCTTGGCCAGAGCAATGAGGGAAGTGTTGACGGCCAGAGACAGCTCAATGGGCAGCTCGGGGGGCACGACAGAAGTGAGGATCAGCGTGCATTCCAGAAATAGCTTGTAGCGGTTCCGGCTGGGGTCCTTGGTACCTGCGAAGACAGGGCCTGCCAGCCTGGGGGCCACGGGCGCGGGGTCCAGCAGATGGGGGGGGCGGAGGGGAGTGGTCACGGTGCTTACCTTCGATCCATACGTAGGCGGCTGCCGCAATGGCAAAGACCAGGAGGAAGAGGATGAAGATGAAGGTCTCCAGGTTGTTCGCTGTCACCCTCTTGACCCCAAAGAGGATCGTGCGCAGCAGCTTGCCCTAGAGGGACGGAGGGACAGAGATCTTCCCTGGGAGGGTGGCGGCCTTTCCTGCCTAAAAGCACCAGGGCCAGGTTCTCTCTGCTGCTGGGGAGTGCCTGCCTGGGCTGACTGAGCACCACAGCTGACAACACAGCTGTTCCAGGAACTGCACAGCTATGTGGGTGGCTGCAACTCAGCCAACAGCTACAGAGTTACGGAGACCAGTGACTGAAGACTCGGGGTCAGGGAAGGAAGTGGCTGAGACTGGGGCGGAGGGATGAATTTTCTGGAAGGAGATCTGACCATCGTCTCTACCAAGGAATCCTCACGCCACTTTAGTGAAAAGTTTATGGCCCAGACTGATTCCCAAGTGTGCGGGACCAAAATCAGTCTACTGTCTGTGAGGCAGAACCCCAGCCGGGGAAAGCAGGCCTAGTCTGGGGCTTGTCTCAGCACTCTGGCCCCCAGCCCAGTACCTGGTATCAGAGTGAGCCTATGGGGTGGATGTTCTGGGGTCTGAAAGAGTTGCCATCTCAGCTGTCCACCATACGCCCCAGGGACCACCCTCCTCAGAACTGGGCAAGGTGCCACACCTGGGATGTGTTGAATCCGGTCCTCAGGACGTAGGCCACACACCCACTGTCCACCGCTGGGGAGAAAAAGGACCAGCGTCATTCATATCTGCTCATCCCGACTCTCTCAGGGCCAAGCAGACTTTGAGGGTTTGGGGGTGGCAGGGCTAGGACACCCCCAGACACCCCTGAGGCACCTACGCTTCAGGCCTGTGGTGGCTTTCTGGGGAGGGATGTGCTGCACCACCTTGGTGCCCCCGAAGATGACGTGGAGCCGGGAGTCGGCCTGGAGGTCCAGTACTCGGTTGGGGCTGAGGTCTTCGATGGGTTCCTGGGGACGACAGGAAAGTCAATGGCTAGTCCTACCTTGGCCTCCTTCTCCATCCCCAGGCTGGATAGTCGGACCCTGGGGCTGGGAGGAACCTGCCTGACCCTCACAGGGTTCCCCATCCAAGCCGGTGCACCTCACAGGGGCGGGGGCTCCACCCTGTCTTTCCACCTTCATGTGCAGCATAGACTCCCTGTAACCCTGTACCCGGCCTCATCCCGGATTCACAGCTTCCCGGTTTCTGTCATCCCACCTCAGCCTGAGATCCCAGGGTGCCTGACACCCCACCGATGCTCCTGGCCTCTCATCTCCTTCCCTCTCCTCATCACCACCTGGCTCCCCTTAGTCCAGGGCACTGACCTGCCAGGAAACCCAGGGTCTCCATCCAGATGCTATGCCTCCTCCAGTCTCCTGGCCCAGCCACCAGCCCTTCCCTGGCCTGTGTCCTCCTCAATGGATGGGACAGTGACGCGCCTGAGGACCCCCCTCCCTCCACTCCTGACCCAGCACCTTCATCTGGGGCACCGACTCCCCAGTGAGCATGGCCTCGTCCACGATGCAGCGGCCCCGCAACAGCAGCACGTCGCATGGCACCAGGTTCTCCTGTGGGGAGCGGCCTGCAGGGCAGGGGCAGGAGGGTTGGACAGAGCCTGAGGCCTGGGTTCCCACCGGGAAGGAGCAGAACTGGGCCTCACCGATTGAGACGATGTCCCCGGGAACAATCTCATTGCTGGCAACGGGCCTCCACTTTCGGCTCCGGTAGACCTGGGAGGGGGTGGGGTTCCGTCAGCTCTGGGGATGTGCCCATGCCTCGCCCACCCCAAGACCACAGGGACCCTCCTACCCACCCGTCACGCTACTGGCCATACCTGGATCATGTGGGGCTTGTTGCCCATCTTCCGGATCTCTGACATGTTCCGCATCTGCTGCTGCACCAGGGAGGCCTCGAAGGCCACCAGCATGGAGAGTGTGAAGACACTGTAGTACCAGTACTCGTCCAGACACCAGAGTCCCACGCAGAACACCTATGGGACACGGGCCTGTCTGTTCCTGGGAACGCAGGGAGAATGCCTCCGGAGGACTGGATGGCACACTAGGGCCGTTGTGCCCACAGGCTCTGACCACGAGGATAGGGAGAGGTTTTCACGTTTGGAGGCGGACTGTGAAAGCCCGAAGGAACAGGGTGGGGAGAAGGACCAGAGCTGCTGCTTTACCTGGAACACAAAGAAGGGCGCGGTGGCTCTCTCCTTGAACAGCTCTGAGAAGTCAGGCACCACCATCTCGGCCCTGAAAGAGACCAGATGCCACGCCCTGTTCCTAGTGGGAAGCCCCAGGGGCCCCACCCCTGAACACCTCCACTTCCGGGCACGGACGGGCTCCCTGGGCAACTAGGGGCCCTGGTGAGCTTCCAGACATTGGGATGCTCAACTATGGCTCTCCTCGACCATGTGGCACTGAAGCAGGTGCGCTGACTGCCCCCAGCCCTCTGCTCTGCAGAGCCCAGATGAAGCTTCTGAATCAGCACTGGGCTCTTCAGGCAGCCGCCCCCCTGAGCGGGGCTGGTGCAAGACAAGAACCTATCATCTGGGTGGGTGACAAGGCAGGGGGAGAGGAATGGCTGACCGTGGGACGGGAGCCCTGAAGCTGCACAGAGGAGGCCCGGCAGCTAGGTGCTGTGGAGTCCCCTGGGGCCTGAAATACAGTGCCTGAGCCCCACCCCACTATGGAGAGGGGGCGCCTGAGCTGGGATGTTCCAAAGACTCCCTAAATAAAAGCCCTGGAATTTGAGAAGCAGGGCCGAAAAGTGCGCTCTACAGCACTCTGTGTGGTGGCCCTGTCTGGCCATGGGACCAGCCAGGTCCACTATGGCTATCCTTGTTTTGCCCTGCAGAACTGGAGTGATATCCAGGACATGCGATTTGAGAAAAAGAAACTGCACAGTGGCTGCATTGCAATAAAAACTGAGCCCCACCCTGGACTGTGTAGGGTACCTTTGCGTAAGCGAGGACGGTGTGAAAGTGGACATCCCAGGCTGCCACCATGGTTGACCTGGCTTGGGTAGGGGAGGATCAGTAAATGTTTCCTATAAACCTTCCTACTAGATCGCTGGTTGCAGTAACGTATTTGTAATTTTTTGAAAAGCAACTAGGTCAAGAAATAATTTCCTAGAGATTCTGAGCGTTTTTGAGTCAAGGACAATTATCACCATGGCCAGGATGGGGGCTCTGAAGCCCAGCTCTGACCCCTCCCAGCTCCCGTCAACACTGGTGGTTTTGGTGAAGGTTAAAGGAGAAAGTGCTGACAGAGCATCTGCATTCCATCTGGTACAAACAAGAGCTATCCTGCTCACCACCATCTTTTTTTATCACCACTCATAAAGTACTGGGATATGTATAAGAAAAATGACAAGAATATACATTTATAGAAAAAATTTAAAATAAAGAAGAGAACACAAGTTACAAACACAAGACAAGGATGAACAGTCCTGGGCCAGGCTCCAAGCTGTGGGCCCTCCAGGGGGTTCCTATCAGCAGGCAAGTTTGAGGGAGACTAGACTAGAACACGTATCTTAGAGGGTGCCCGCCACGTCCACCTGAGACGTTTTGTTGAAAAGGTGGATTCCTCCAAACCACAGGGCATATACAAGTGGGGAAGGAGCCACTAGCTGGGATAGAGACCCGGGCTGGTAACCACAGGCAGAGGCCCAGTCCTGTCTCAGCAGGGGCGATGCTTGGGGACGCTGGGACTCACCTGTTGCTCCCAAACTTCTTCTCGGCTGCACGGATCTCCGAGTCCTCCTGGAACCCTCTGTTGCTCTGGTAGAATGAGAACAGGTTTCCCACAGGAAAGGCCACAGGGAGGAAACGCTTCTTCTCCAGAGCATCGTAGGAATACTTGATCTTCTGGAATTCAAAGGACAGCACCTCCTGGCCATCTTCGCCCTGTGGGAGGTGTGTCTGTGGCAGAGGTCCCTGATCTGGGAATGTCAGGGCCTGGGGATCCCATCCAAGCCCATGCTGGAGCAGGTGGTCCCTACCTCATCACGGTGCAGGGCTACGAGCTCAGTGGAGCCGTTGTTGGGAGTCGGCACCACCTTCACGAAGGTTGCTTTGCTGGGGTCGAACTCCTGTGAGAGGCAAAGTGCTGCCGCTGAGCCCTTCTCAAGCCCCAGCTCCGCGGCTTCCACTGGGGAGGTCACAGGTGCCGCAGCTCTGTGGACATGCTCTGGGACATGCCACTGGGCTCTGGGTGCTGACTGGCCACTCCCCAGGCTGTCACTGGGACAAGGGACAGCACTTCACTGGGCCTCTGGTCCCGCCCATATTATAAAGCCAGGGTCATGAACAGCGCTCAGCGCACAGAGCTCTGCTGACGAAGGTGAACTCAAACAGGAAGAATGCTGCCCGGTGTGAGGTACCCTCTCAGTCCACGTGAGCCAAGGCCTGTTACAGCCCACCTGGCCTGCTGCTCCCCCTCTGCCCCCCGTCCCCATTACTATTCTCGCTGTGTCCTCGAGTGACAAGGGGTGATGAGGCTCATCCTTGCCTCAGCTAAGGGCACGTGCTGTTTTCTCTGCCTGGAATGCGTGGTCACACAGCTGGCTTCAGGCCTGCGCTCAGATGTCACCTTCTCAGGACGCTGCCCCTGGATACTCCATCTAAAGATCCCTCACAAAATCCTTATCCTGGTTTTCTCTCTTTAGCATCGACTGCTGAGCTCTATCTCCCCCATTAACACCATGAAAACAATGTGTTTTGTCTGCTTTGTTCTTTCTGCAGCACCTAAGACACGGAGGCACTGAATGGAACTGCATTGGCACTCCCTGAATCCTGTGAGCTGCATCCATCCCACGTGTGCTCCACCAGAACCTGTATTGCCATGTTTTTTGGGTTTTTTTTGGGGGGGGGGGGGGTTGGGGGACATGGCAGTGACCCTGAGAAACAAGGCCCTGCCTCTCCAGAAGTTCACAGGCCCCAAAGCAGGCAAAAATAACAACAAAAGACAAAACTATGAACTCAGGAAACGCTGTAGAAAAGTGCAAAGCACTACATGCGGCCAGCCACACGCCGGGTGCTTTGCAGAGTTCATCTGTTTCTTCTTACAACGGCACCCTGAGGTAGGTGTTACAGTTCTCACTTTACACAAGGGGAAGCTGAAATCCAGAGAGAAGAAGCACCCCTGTCTGAGATCTCTGATGCAAACCCAGATCTGCCTGTCCTAACCCCACAGCTGCTTAGTTCTTCTTTCTTCTCCATCTCTGGAGAGAAAGTTAATAGTCACACTTTTCAGCTGCAGGCCAATAGGCAGCTGGAAGTTTGGGGGTGTTACCCCCCAACTTCCCTCCATTCTTTTGTCCCTCACTGGGGTCCTTCATTGTACTGACTTGAAGCCACCAACCCCAGAAGTTTGAGAAGTTTGAGTCTCTCCCCTGGGATAAGAGAGATTTCACTTTCTCAAAAGAGAAAGAGAATTTAGTCCACACTTAGAGTCAAAGAGGGGTGAGGGAGGGTGGTGGTGTGGTTTCTCTTTCTCTTTCTGCAGCCCTGGGCGCTGTTCCTTTTTTCTCTTCTTTTAACAAACCTATGTGGGATCAGAGGGGAGGCTGACCTCAGTGCCCATGGCTCCATAACCTGCTGGTGTCATCTGAGGCCGGCCCAGAGGGCAGTGGCATAGTCACTGATATCAACTGCTAACCCAAGGCAGCTCTCATTCATCCAGATCTCACGACTAAGGACCACATGCACTACCTCGCTGTTGTATTCTGAGGGCATCATTACCATCACCTCATCATTACCTCTTTACCATCACCCTTGCAGACAGACATAAAGAGACTCCAAGCAGCTAAGTTACTTGCTCACAAACACCCACTGCTCCTCTTAAACGCTGCAATTAACTGCATTTCAAGCTCATTTTGGTCGTCATGGGGTGGACATGGGTGGCTCTGAGCACTGGCCATCAGGACTGATGCTCAGTTCTCAAAGCAAGCTCCACAGACAGGGAAACCCATCCCACAGGTCTAACCTCACACTACGAACAACAAGGTAGGAGACAGACAACAAAGAAGGTAGGACCGTTTCCAGGAGAAACAACCGAGTACTCGCTAGTATGGGAGCCAGTAAATGGTGACATATACCGGTCCCTGCGCTAAGCTTTTTACAGGTATTACCTTATCGAATCTAAATGACCACACCAGAGGGGAATTCCAAAGAAGGGAAGTAACCTACGCCAGGGTTACACAGCCAAGTCAGAAGCGGGGCCAGAATTTAGCTAGCGCAAAAGGGTGGAGGGCGCCTCTAGGGACCCGGCTCCAGCAGATGCGGAGGCCCCGGCTGGGATGGGGACGGACATAAACTCAGTAGCTGGGATCCGCGGTGAGGCCGGACCATGCCGAGGGTCGGTCTCGGGTGCGCACACTTACCGGGGTGCAGGTGAGCGCGCAGTGCGCGTGCACGGACCAATGCCCCGAGAGGACGGTGAGCGCGTGCGCGAGGCAGATGGTGGCGAGCACAAGCAGCGCGGCCTCGGGGATCTGCGTCCAGCTGCTGCCCCAGCCCCAGCAGCCGGCAGCCGCGGCACCCAGCCAGGCTGGGTAGAGCAGCCCCACGAACGGCAGCACCGTGAGGCGCCGCAGCAGCGCCAGCCGCCGGTACGGCCACACGGCCGCTACCAGCTCATCGCCGCTCTCTATGAGCGCCGTCCCGGCGGCAAGGAGTGTGCGCGGCAGCGGCCTGGGCTTGGGCTGCCCGGCGGGCTGGGCCCCGCAAGGCCGAGCCCCGCAAGGAACCGCATTGCCCACCGCCGCCGCCGCCGCTGCCGCCATCTTTCCCAGCGCCGCTCTCGCTTCAGGGCAGAGGCTACGGCTCACTTCCGATGTTGTACTTCCGGTAAACCCTGGGCGTCGCCATGGCAGCCAGGAGTGAGAAAAGCCAGGGCAATGTAGGGGTCTGGGTCCGGAAGTGGCTACTCAGGGCACCGCCATGATAGGCTGTGGCCGGAAGGAGAGTCAGGGCGTCGCCATGACACAGAGGGCTTGAAAGGGCTAAGGCAGCCTGCCTGCTTTGCCACGCCGGACTGAGACCGGAAAAGACGAGGCAAGGCGGGTTGGGCGCCACCATGACAACCTACATCGGAAGAGGCCAGTCTTCCTCGGAGACTGCACTGTCTGGGCCACGAGGGGCGGAGCCTGGACACTGCGGAGGTGGGGATAAATAAGCACCAGTGTTCAGGGGGTGGGATTTATCATGAGGGCGGGCCTTGTGCGCGTGCGGGTTGGATGGAGGTGGGGTGAGGTATCCCAACCTCCGGGCCTGGGTAGGGCTCGGGGCTTGTGGGCTTCGAGAGTCTAGACAGGACACAGCCACACCTGACAGGAGGCGTCATGTAATAGATAATAATTACACACCCACAAAGTTACTACTTTAACGTAAGAATATGAAAAATTGGTGTTTACTTATTGTTTATTATTTACTTTCCTGTTACATAAATGCCATTGTTTCAACAAAACCACAATAGGACTAATTAACAGTGGCAATTAGTATTTCAGTATTTAGTAGTACTACTAATAGAAAACACATCCAACAATATGTTTGAGAAAAATGTGTATGATGTGTTTATAATGTTTCTGTCCTCTGATACAGCAATATTTGAACTACTTTTTAAACTCTTTACTGGACCTTGAATTTGTAGGTTATATTGTTGCATATTCTTAAGATTCTTGAGGTATATACATGTAAGACTGCAAAAGGAGAACATAAATGCAATAGGACTTAGATAATATTCTATATTTAATAAAAATAACGTGGCATTTCTTTCTGTCCCATTTTACACAGTAGGATATTTTTACTTTGTTTTCTTTTCCAAAAATACTTCTTTGAATGGACTGCAACCTTTAGAACATCTTTCTCTTTTATGTGGTGATAAAACTAACACAAAGATGACATCACGTTGACTTGATTCCCTGCTCTTAGCGGGCCCACAATTACTCTGATTCTCTTTTTTCAAAAAAAAATTTATTTATTGGCCGCATCCTGCGGCTTGAGGGATCTTAGTTCCCGGACCAGGAACTGAACTCAGGCATGGAGTCCTAACCACTGGACTGCCAGGGAACTCCCTACCCTGATTATTGGTGTCATTCCAATGTGAAGACATCAAGGTAAATAGCCTCCCACCTAAAGCCTTTCAGCATGGATTTTACTAACTAGCAACAACAAGCTTTTTGACTTGTAGGGATTCGTATCTAGCTCTCCAAAACAGGTTTGTTTTGTAGACCAATTATTTGTCAATCAGGTCTTTGCATCTATAAATTTATATGCTGCTATCGGTGTCCAAGATGTTTTCATTTTTGAACATTCCCGAAGCACATTCCAATGTTAACTTATCATCATAAGTTAAGGCTCCCTTGCTCAGGGAGAATGGTTTTAAAGCATAAAGTTGTGAAATCACAGTTGGATTCCAAATAGTTACATGTTTAGGAAGGAAACAGAATGTCCCATTTAATTTGCCCCTTCCTGGTGACATGTTGAATTCCAAAGCAGTCTTATTTCAAAAAATGAGTCATTGTTTTGCTGTATGAGTTTTTGTCACAACTGTCTCCATAGTGTTTTCTTTTCCAGAATATCATATCGTTGGAATCATGCAATATGTAGCCTTTTCAGGCTGGCTTCTTCACTTAGTGCTGCATTTAAGGTTCCTCAATGTCTTTTCATGGCTTGATAGCTCATTTCTTCTTAGCACTGAATAATATTCCATTATCCAGAGGTACCGCAGTTTATCCATTCCCCTACTCAAGGACATCTTGGTTGCTTCCATGTTTTGCCAATTATGAATAAAGTTGTGTACATGCCCATGTACAGGTTTTTTAAATGGCAACATGGTGACATACATTTCTTTTTTTCTTCCTTTCTTTCAAGTGTTCCAGCTTTATTGAGACATAATAGACATACAACATTGTGTAAGTTTAAGGTGTACAACATGATTTGATACACATATATATTGCAAAATGATTACCACAATAAGTTAGTTAACACCTCCATCACCTCACATAGTTACCTGTGTGTGTGTGTATGTGGTGAGAACATTTAAGATCTACTCTCTTAGCAACTTTCAAGTATACAGTACAGTATTGTTAACTATAGTCACCATGCTGTATGTTACATCCCCAGAACATATTCATCTTGTATCTGGAAGTTTGTACCCTTTGGCCAACATCTCTCCATTTCCCCCACCCCTCAGTCCTGGCAACCACCATTCTACTCTCTATGAGTTCCATGTTTTTAGGTTCCACATATAAATCATGTGATCATGCAGTATTTGTCTTTCTCTGTCTGACTCTTTCACTTACCATAATACCCTCAAGGTCCATCCATGTTTTCTCAAATTGCAGGATTTCCTTCTTTTTTTATGGCTGAGTAATGTGTATGTATGTATCACATTTTACTGATATATGTATTTGTAATATATATGTTTTATAAATATATACAGATATATTTATAATATGTATATATCTCACATTTTCTTTATCCATATATTGGTCAATGAACACTTTGGTTGTTTCCATGTCTTGCCTATTGTGAATAATGCTGCAATGCACATGGGAGTGCAGATATCTCTATGAGATACTGATTTCATTTCCTTAGAGATAGTGATTTCTTTTGCTTTGGATGTATACCCAGAAGTATGATTGCTGGATCATATGGTAGCTCTATTTTTAATTCTTTGAGGAAACTCCATGCTGTTTTCCATAGTGGCTGCACCAGTTTACATTCCCACCAATAGTGCACAATCTTCTCCACATCCTCACCAGGCTTTGATATCTCTTGTCTTTTTTTTTTTTTTTTCGGTATGCGGGCCTCTCACTGTTGTGGCCTCTCCCGTTGCGGAGCACAGGCTCCAGACGTGCAGGCTCAGCGGCCATGGCTCACGGGCCCAGCCTCTCCACGGCATGTGGGATCTTCCCGGACTGAGGCACGAACCCGCGTCCCCTATCGGCAGGCGGACGCTCAACCACTGCGCCACCAGGGAAGCCCCTCTCTTGTCTTTTTGGTAATAGCCATTCTAGGGGTGAGGTTATAACTCATTATGGTTTTGATTTGCATTTCGCTGATAATTAGATGTTGAACACCTTTTCATGTACCTGTTGGCCATTTATATGACTGCAAAAATGTCTATTCAGGTCTTCAGCTCATTTTTTTTTAAGATGCTAGTTATTTTTTTTAAATTAATTAATTAATTTTTGGCTGCATTGGATCTTCGTTGCTCCTCACGGGCTTCCTCTAGTTGCAGCAAGCGGGGGCGACTCTTTGTTGCGGTGCACAGACTTCTCATTGCGGTGGCTTCTCTTGTTGCGGAACATGGGCTCTAGGCGCACAGGCTTCAGTAGTTGTGGCACACAGGCTCAGTAGTTGTGGCTCACAGGCTCAGTAGTTGTGGCTCACGGGCTCTAGAGCACAGGATCAGTAGTTGTGGCGCACGGGCTTAGTTGCTCCACGTCATGTGGGATCTTCCCCAACCAGGGCTCAGACCCATGTGCCCTGCATTGGCAGGCAGATTCTTAACCACTGCGCCACCAGGGAAGTCCTATTTTTTTTCTGTTGTTTTTCTAATCTCTATTTCATTTATTTCTCCTCTGATCTTTGTTATTTCCTTCCTTCTGCTGACTTTGCATTTAGTTTGTTCTTCTTTTTCTAATTCCTTGAGGTGAGAAGTTAGGTCATTTATTTGAGATTTTTTAAAAATGTAGGCACTTATAGCTATATTAGTGCCTGACATTAAGCTTTTGATTGTCAAGGCATCCATTTCAAAAGACATCCATCTTGAATAAACATCTTGGCAGCTGTATGGTACAACTACTAGCAAAATAATCAGATAAGGAATTAGGCCACCCCCTTCCCATGAAGGTCCCTCTTTCAGAAAGCCCTGGGTAACCTGGATAACTGACCATTTGAGTGATCCTGCTTCTCCCTTCCTATGCCCTAATTCCTGCTCTTAAGCTTTATTTATTTATTGGCTGCACTGTGCGGCATGTGGGATTTTAGTTCACCCGACCAGGGATCCAATCTGTGCCCCTTGCTGTGGAAGTGCAGAGTCTTAACCACTGGACAGCCAGGAAAGCCCCTCTTTTTTTTTTTTTAACATCTTTATTGGAGTGTAATTGCTCTACAATGGTGTGTTAGTTTCTGCTGTATAACAAAGTGAATCAGCTATACATATACATATATCCCCATATCTCCTCCCCCTTGTGTCTCCCTCCCACCCTCCCTATCCCACCCCTCTAGGTGGACACAAAACACCGAGCTGATCTCCCTGTGCTATGTGGCTGCTTCCCACTAGCTATCTATTTTACATTTGGTAGTGTGTATATGTCCATGCCACGCTCTCACTTCGTCCCAGTTTACCCTTCCCCCTCCTCGTGTCCTCAAGTCCATTCTCTATGTCTGCGTCTTTATTCTTTTCTGCCCCCAGCTTCTTCAGAACCATTTTTTTTTTTTTAGAAGGAATGTCCCTCTTAAGCTTTATAGTAACCAATAACATGAACCTACAAAACTCTAGACACACCAATCTTGGATCCTAATAAAGACAGAGTCCTAGGTCTTTTCTTTCTCTCTCTCTCTTTCTTTCTTTCTACCTCTGAACTCACTGTGTAGCCCTGGGGTATGCTGTGTGTGCTCCAGGACCTGTGAGTAATAAATCTTGTTCCTCAAATTCCCTGACGGTTTTTTCCTGCAATCATAATAAGAACCAAGGGCTGCTCCAGCCACAACATTGGCTGGAGAAATGTGTGTGTGGCTCACTAAGGGTAATATGGGCCAGGGTGAGTGCCTCAGGTGTACCTAGCTGATAGCATCACTATTGGTAGGCTGGGACCAACACAACACAATGTAAACTTCTTTCTTAGCACTGCTTTTGCAACATCCTATAAGTTTTGGTATGTTGTGTTTCCATTTTTGTTTGTTTCAAGATTTAAAAAATTTTCCTTTTTTATTTCTTCTTTGACCTATTGGTTATTCAGGAGTGTGTTGTTGAGTTTCCCATATTTGTGAATTTCCAGTTTTTCTCTTGCTATTGATTTCTACTTTCATATCATTGTGGTCAGGAATAATTTGTGTGATTTCACTCTTTTAAAATTTGCTAAGATTTGTTTTGTGGTGTAACGTATGATCTATCCTGGAGAATGTTTCATGAGGGTTTGAGGAGAATGTGTATTCTGCTGCTCTTGCATGGAAAGTACTGTATATGTCTTTTAGGTCTATTTGGCCTAAAATATAATTCAAGTCATGATTATGCAACCAATTTTGATGTGCAGGTTTTTTCCCCAACACCAAGTGTTTCTCTGACACCAGCTGTGTGTACTACAATTCAACTCAGTTCTGACACTGTCTCCCTGGAGATAGCATCAGATCCCACAGGATAAGGGCTTGGTCTTATAAGGCTGCCCACCTCCCACTTCAAATGCCAATCAAAAGTCTAGTTTGTTACCTGTGCTTCTGATTGATCAGCTATAGATCAGAGGTTCCTATGATTCCCCTCCTCAGGTTCAGTTAATTTTCTAGGGTGGCTCACAGAACTCAGAGAAACATTTAAATTAGTAGATTACCAGCTTATTATAAAAGGATATAACTAAAGAACAGCCAGATGGAAGAGATGCATAGGTAAGTTATGGGGAAAGGGCTTGGAGCTTCCGTGCCCTCTCCCAGTTTGCCACTCTCTCAGTACTTCCAAATGTTCACCAACCTGGAAGCTCTCCAAACCCATCCTTTTGGGTTTTGATGGAGGCTTCATTACATAGGAATGATTCATTAAATCATTGGCTGTTGGTGATCAATTCAACTTCCAGCTCCTCTCCCTTCCCTTGAGGTTAAGGAGGATGGGACTGAAAGTTCCAACCCTCCAATAACATGGTTGGTTCCCCTGGCAACCATCCCTCATCCTTAGGTGTGGTCGAGAAGTCACCTCATTAACAGACTCAGGTGTGGTTGAATGGGTTTTTTTAATGAATATTAACACACCTTTATGGCTCTTACAACTTAGAAAATTCCAAGGATTTTAGGAGCTCTGTGCCAGAAATAAGACAAAGGCCAACTTTACATTTCTTATTATAAAACACAATATCACAAAGTCCAGTGTTTCCTTATTGATTTTCTGTCTGGCTGATCTGTCCATTGTGAAAGTGGGGGTGTTGAAGTCCCCTACTGTTACTGAATTGTTGTCTATTTTTTCCTTCAGATCTGTTAGTATTTGTTTTAATATTTATTAAACATTTAATATTTACTTAATATTTAATATTTATGTGTTCCAATGTTGGGTACATATATATTTACAGGTTTTATATCCTCTTGATAAATTGACCCCTTTATCATTATACAATGGCCTTCTTTGTCTCTTGTTACATTATTTGACTTAAAGGTTATTTTGTCTGATATAAGTGTAGCTACCCCTACTCACTTTTGGTCTC
Organism: Orcinus orca; assembly: GCF_937001465.1. Classification (NCBI taxonomy): domain Eukaryota; kingdom Metazoa; phylum Chordata; class Mammalia; order Artiodactyla; family Delphinidae; genus Orcinus; species Orcinus orca. The sequence continues at coordinate 10,556,823 of NC_064561.1, read as the reverse complement.
CATTTGCATGGAATATCTTGTCTCATCCCTTCACTTTGGGCCTATGTGTGTTCTTAAAGCTAAAGTGAGTCTCTTGTAGGAAGCATATAGTTTGAATCTTTTTTTTTTTAATTCATACTACCACTCTATGTCTTTTGATTGGAGAATTTAATCCATTTGTATTTAAAGTAATTATTGATAGGTGATGCCATCAATATGGCCTTACTAATGTCATTTTTTTTTTAAACAAGCAAAAGCAAGTTTATTTGGGAATAGCCATTGGAATTGCAATTCAGGAAATGCAAGCCACGGCAGACCATAGACTAATGCTGTCTTAATAATTGTTTTCTGGCTATTTGTAGTTTTTTCCCCTCTATTGCTGTTTTCCTTTGTGAATTGATGATTTTCTGTAGTAGTGTGCTTTGATTCCCTTCTCTTTATCTTGTGTGTATCTACTATAGGTTTTGTTTTATGTTTACCCTGTGGCTTCCTTGAAACATCTTACGTAACAGTCTATTTTAAGCTGATAACAACTTAACTTTGATTACAAACAAAAGATCTACCCTTTACTCTCCTCCATTTTATGTTTTTGGTGTCACAATTTACATCTCTTTATATTGTGTATCCATTAATAACTTATTGTAGCAGTAGCTAGCTATTTCTTAGTACTTTTTTTCTTTAACCTTCGTATTAGGGTTAAGTGGTTGACACACCATCACATTACAGTTTTAGAGTATTCTGAATAAGACTATATACTTACCTTTATTGGTGTATTTTACATTTTCATATGTTTTTATATTACTAATTAGCATCCTTTTGTTTCAGCTTGAAGAACTCATTTCAGAACTTTTGGTTAGAAAGGTCTAGTGCTCTGAACTCCTTCAGCTTTTCTTTGTTTGGGGAAGTCTTTATTTAGCTTTCATTTTTGAAGGATGACTTTTCTGGGCAAAATATTCTTGGTGGCAGTGTTTTTTTTCAGTGCTTTGAATGTATCATCCCGTTTTATCCTGGCCTGCAAGGTTTCTACTGAGAAATCTGCTGATAGCCTAGGCAGTGGATAAGTTACCTTGTATGAGAGAAAATTCTCCTTTTCTGCTTTTTTTCTTTTTATTTATTTTTGGCTGCGTTGGGTCTTCATTGCTGTGCGCCAGCTTTCTCTAGTTGCGGCGAGCAGCGGCTACTCTTCGTTGTGGTGCACGGGCTTCTTATTGCGGTGGCTTCTCTTGTTGTGGAGCACGGGTTCTAGAGTACAGGCTCAGTAGTTGTGGCACACGGGCTCAGTAGCAGTGGCTCGTGGGCTCTAGAGCGCAGGATCAGTAGCTGTGGCACACGGGCTTAGTTGCTCTGCGGCATGGGGGATCTTCCTGGACCAGGGCTCAAACCCGTGTCCCCTGCATTTGCAGGTGGATTCTTAACCACTGCGCCACCAGGGAAGCCCTGTTACATTGTTTTTGATCTTGTGACAGAATTTCAATCTAAAATAGAAACAGAGGATATAAAGTGGAGAATCTCACACACATGCCCTCAGGAAGACAAAACTTAAGGACTAAGAGACTGATTTCCAGTAAAATTCCTGATTTACAGAAAATGATAGCATTGGAATTTTCTCAGATGTTGTAGGATTGATTAGAGGTTGTCTCATATTGACTTTGGAAAGTTTTGTCAGAGGCGTGAATGGGAGATGACCCAGGAGATGTCAAGGTTGATCTCACAAAGTGGGCTAAATTGAGCTTTGTTTGTGTGACTGGATCGATTTTGTCTGCTTAGGAAATTTTCCTAAGGCTGGTGGTCTCTGGTTTTTATTTTAACTGACTAACTGAACTGTCCTCTCTTTACCTTCCCTGCGCATAAATACAACCTGCCCCAAACCCTGAATGGACTTGCCTGTAGCTTGCTACAGTTTGCTTGTCCTGAATTGCAGTTCCTCTAACTATTCCTGAATAAACTCGTCTTTTGGAACTTGCCTCAGTTTACCTCTTTGTTTAGGTCAACAATCTCTAGCACTTACCTTTGGTTCTATCTTAGTATTTCCATCTCTCTGCTTGCATTGACCGTCTTGCATGTTGTTGTTGACTGAAAAAAAATACACAACCTAAAAGTTGAGAATTATGTTTCGTTCAGCAGACATACTAAGGACTTAAGCCCAGGAGACAGCCTTTCAGAAAGCTCTGAGGGACTGTTCTGAAGAGGTAAGGAGGAGCCAGGATATGTAGGAGTTTTTGCAAAAAAAAAATCCCATGTAGTCGGAACATCAAAAGATTACTCTTGTTTCTGTAAATCTAACACCTCTCTAAAAAAATAAAGTCTATTAATTTAAAAAAGATTACTGTTAATTAAAGAAAAGCAGACATTTCAAGTTAATGAATTTAGTGCTTTTGTATATGGGAAGGTACAAGAGTCTGGGATTATTAAAATTATTCCTTTGAATAATTAACTATCTATGGCCACCTTAACTATCTATGGCCAGTATCCTGTTTTTCTCGATCCTGAATCCCACCGTTGGAGATGGCTGCAGAGGCTGAAGCCTTGATGGCCTCAGCATCCTTTGTTTACTGAAATGGCAGGCGACATTCTTTGTCCACACTATTTTATCTATCAAAGCCCTTACTGCTGCACGGGCTTCCCTGGTGACGCAGTGGTTGAGAGTCCGCCTGCCGATGCAGGGCACATGGGTTCGTGCCCCGGTCCGGGAAGATCCCACATGCCGCGGAGCGGCTGCGCCCGTGAGCAATGGACGCTGAGACTGCGCGTCTAGAGCCTGTTGCTCCGCAACGGGAGAGGCCACAACAGTGAGAGGCCCGCGTACCACAAAAAAAAAAAAAAAAAAAAAGAGTGAAAAAAAGCCCTTACTGCATTTATCATGGCTGTTTTAAGTTCCTGGTCTGACAATTCCAACATTCCTGTCATGTCTGGTTCTGATACTTGCTCTGTCTCTTCCAACTGTGTTTTTTGCTTTTTAGTATATCTTGTAATTTTTTCTTTTCTTTTTGTCTGCGTCCACTCGGCCTGAGGGATCTTTGTTCAGGACCAGAGATCAAACCCGCACCCCCTGCAGTGGAAGCACAGAGTCTTAAGGACTGGACCACCAGGGAAGTCCCTCTTGTAATTTTTTCTTAGCCAGACATAATGTACTGGGTAAAAGGGACTATGGTAAATAGGGCTTTAGTCGTGTGGTGGTGAGATGTGGGGGGATGGGGAAGTATTTTATGGAGCTGAGAGTAGGTCTCAGTGTTTTAGTGAGCCTGAGCCTCTAGACTGTGAACTCCCTTAGGTGGGAGATAATGGCTAGAGCTGACTGGAGCTGGGTATTTCCCTTTACCCAGGTCAGTTAGACTGCTAATAACCCAGCAGGTTAGGCTCTGGTCAACTAGTTTCCCCTGATGGCAGGATTTGTGAAGAACAGAGTGCTCTGGCATTTATCAAATGGTTCCTTTTCCCTTCTCGCTGCCAGAAGCACAAGGAGATTTTTCTGATATTTTCTGTCAAGCTTCTGGAAGTGAATCTCAAAAAATTGTGGAGGCTCCTCTATGACTGGGTCTTATTGGAGTTTTAAATTGTCACACTTGTCCACACTGAGCCTCCAGCAACTCATCAATTACAGTTCAGGTTTTCCTATTTTGGCACTGGTTCCTGCAGCAGTTTCTGCTGATGAGTCTCTGCTCTGATACGCTGTGACTCCCTGTATTCACCTGTTTGTCTCCCCAGTCTTGGGGGCAGTGGTTTGTCCTTCCAGATCCTAGAAGAGTTGTTGATGTTTCAGTCTGTTCATCTTTTTATTTGTTAGGACAGAGTGGTGACTTCCAAACTTACATGCAGAAATTGGAAAACCCAACGACAGCTTTATTAAGACATATTTCACATACTGTACAATTCCCCATTTAAAGTGATGAATCGATGGTTTTGGTGCATTCATAGATGTGTGCAACCATCACTGCTTAGTGTAATGATTTCAAGGCTCACTTACATTGTAGCATGAATCAGTACTTCATTCCTTTTTATGGCTGAATAATATTCCATTGTATGGATGGACTGCATTTAGTTTTTCCATTCATTAGTTGATGGACAGTTGGGCTGTTTTCATCTTTTGGCTATTATGAATAATTGTCCTTAGTTTCAGCTGTGGGCAGACCCAGGATACCCTCCTAGAGCCTCCCTGGTTGGGAGGGTGACCTAGAAAAATTTTTGTCTGACACAGGGCTGGAGATGAACCCAGAATGCCCTTCACCAGTTTCCCTCTTTAAAAACCTTTCTGGGAGATTCTCCACATATTCAGGCCCCATGCAAGACTATGGCCAGGCCTGGGACTCCCTTCTTAGGCTTTCCTGCATAACCTGGGCCAGTCCTAGCCTCCAGTGGGAGACTTAGAAAAATTTGGGGGAAGCCTATCCAGCAATTGGGCCCTACCTGCACTGCCACTAAGCCCAGGGCACCTTCCCAGGTTATCACAGGCTGGCCTGTGCTGGCTGCTGCTACTGGAGGGGGACTTAGAAATATTTTTTGGTGGCTCCTTTGACTATCAGCGTCCATGTAGGACTGTAGCTGTGCCCAGGCGACTTCTCCACGACCCTCTGAGTGTGGCTGCATGTTCATTTTCACAATTACAATTACGGTCATTTTCATTTGTTCTAATTTGATGTTAGTTTTGCATGATTGTGTGACTCTTCCTTTTCACAAATAATACATTGGTTCATCTTCATTTGTTCTAAGTCTCTAAGTCAAAATAATATTTTAGTTTTGTGGGCTCTTTATAACTCAGAGCATGTGTGATGCATAATTTCATGGGTCAACCTGGCTAGGCTACGATAACTAGATATTTGGTCAAACACTAGTTTAGACGTTGCTGGGAAGATATTTTTTAGATGTAATTAACATTTAGATCAGTGGACTTCAAGTAAAGTAGACTATCCTCCATAATGTGAGTGGGCCGCATCCAATCAGTTGAAGGACTTAAGAGAAAAAAGACTGACCTCCCCCAGGGAAGAAGGAATTCTGTCTCCAGACTGCCTTTGGACTCAAGCTACAACATCAACTCTTCCCTGAGTCTTCCGCCTGCCAGACTGCCCTGCAGATTTTGTACCTGTCAACCTCCACAATCATGTGAACTAATACCTCAACATCAGTCAATCTCTCTCTCTCTCTGTTTGTATGTATGTATGTATCATCTGTGTAGATAGGTATGGATCTATCTTTACATGCATACATCTTACTGGTTTTCTTTCTCAAGAGAAGTCTAATACAGCACATTTTCTCAATGCATTGATTCTTCTTCATTTATTCTAAGCTGAAATAACACAATATTTTTTTTTTTGCACTATGTGACTCTGAGCTTGTTTCAGTGTTGCTTAGCTGCACTGTGATTTTCTTTAACCTAAAAGGAGAACTTTGTTTGGAGAGCACTGTTTAACTTAGCACATTTCCACAAAAAATGCCTTGATCTTTGTGTGCTTAACGTGAAATAAGGCGTTACTTCTCAGAATGTGACTGTGAGCTAGTTTCTACAAATTCTACTGGAATAAAGTGTGTAATTTTTTTCTTTTAACCATTGACAGCATTCAAACTCCCCTGTCCCCTTCTGCCTCACACATGTGCTTGCTGATCAGGTAAACTGGCATGGTTTAATGGATATATTACTTTGCCAAGCACCCCGTAATGGGCTGAATGGTGCTCTCCCCGTACTTCCACTAAGAGATATGTCCAAGTCCCAATCCCTGGAACCTGTGAATGTGACCTTATTTAGAAAAAGGGTCTTTGCAGATATAATTAACACAAGGATCTTGAGATGAGATCACCTTGATCTTTAGGGTAGGCCCTAAATCCAATGACAAGTATTAGAGATACACAGAGAAGAGAAGAGGATTAGGCCATGTAAAGATGGAGGCAGAGTGATGCAGCCACAAGCCAAGGAATGCCAGTGAATACCAGAAGCTGGAAGAAACAAGGAAGGATTTTCCCTCGGAGCCTGTGTAGGGAGCACAGCCCTGTTGACAGCTTGGTTTCAGACTTCTGGCCTCCAGAACTGTGAAAGAATAAAGTTCTGTTCTTTTAAGCCACACAGTTTGTGGTAATTTTTTTTCTTTTTATAAATTTATTTATTTATTTTTGGCTGCGTTGGGTCTCTGTTGCTGCACGCAGGCTTTCTCTAGTTGCGGCGAGCGGGGGCAACTCTTCGTTGTGGTGAGTGGACTTCTCATTAGGGTGGCTTCTGTTGTTGCGGAGCATGGGCTCTAGGCACACGGGCTTCAGTAGTTGTGGCATGCAGGCTCAGTAGTTGTGGCACACGGGCTTAGTTGTTCCGTGGCATGTGGGATCTTCCCAGACCAGGGCTTGAACCTGTGTCCCCTGCATTGGCAGGCAGATTCTTAAACACTGCACCACGTGGGAAGTCCCTGTTTTGTTTCTTAAATATGCTTGGCTCCTTATTTATTTATTTTAAAAATATTTATTTATTTATTTGGTTGTGTTGAGTCTTAGTTGTGGCAGGCGGGCTCCTTAGTTTTGGCTCACCACCTGCTTAGTTGCGGCTCGCCGGCTGTGTAGTTGCCGCTCACCGGCTCTTAGTTGTGCCACATGGGCTCTTTAGTTGCAGCAGGTGGGCTCCTTTAGTTGCGGCGTGAGGGCTTCTTAGTTGCAGCTTGCTGGCTCCTTAGTTGCGGCTCACTGGCTCCTTAGTTGTGGCACACAGGCTCCTTAGTTGTGGCACGCAAACTCTCAGTTTTGGCACACATGTGGGATCTAGTTCCCTGACCAGGGATCGAACCTGGGCCCCCTGCATTGGGAGCATGGAGTCTTAACCACTGTGCCACCAGGGAAGTCCCAGTTTGTGGTACTTTGTGATGGCAGCCATCCATCCAGTATATATATATACTGGTCCTTCCCTACCTCTTTGGAGCAGTTTACTCAGAGTTATTGAGTGGCTGTCTCCTGGGTTATAGTCATCAGTCTCAGTCCTATAGAAATTACTCAGTAATTTAAGTCCTGAATAAAACTTAAACTCACAAGTCTCATATTGTGCGTTTCTCTTGAAGTTGATATGACCTGGACAGCATCATATGGTCTCTAATTACAGGGCTGCATGGCCCCCTTCAACTGGTTCAGCAGCCACCATTAAAGAGGTGCTAGATGGCAAGAAGTGCTGCTTGTTCATGGGGTGCACACCAACACCCAGGGCTTTGCATTTCAAGGCAACAAACACTACTACTGAGGTCATCTCAGCTTTTTAGAATTTTTAAGGCTACCCACCTTCCCCACCACCACAGGAATGTTGTGGTGCCCACTTGCTGGAGGTGCCCCTGAAAACATTTTCAAGTCTCTCTCCAATAGCCCTGAGAGGCCACACCAGGCTTGGCTGCAGTAAATTCCCCATGGGCTCCAGGTCGTACGTTGACCACCCGCACTCCTGGGGGTTGATTGCAGTTATGTCCCTCCTTGGGGCTTTCAAGACAATGAGTGCCCTATAATAGATGCCTCTGATGGATGCCTCTGATGGATGCTCTCTGCTTGGTGCCTCCAAGTGACTCTGTGCAGTGACTCTGTGCTCTCCTGGGTAGGGCCTAGGATGCCCCAGAGTACGTGGACATTGGGGCTGCTCTTCCTGCTATGCCTGAGGGCCACATGCACCCCCTCTCACCACCCTATCCCTGCTTCTGCTGTCTCTGACGTGGCTTCAGTGAGTTAGAGTCACCCCTGACCCTTTGTGTCTCCTGTGCTCAGCCCTCCCTGGGGCAGGGGGATCACCCTGTTGTCACCTGCACTGCCCTTCACGGCCCTGGGAGCTCCAGGCCATCCATCAGGCGCCCCCACCCAGGGTCTTTCTTGCTCTCAGATCCCCGCTGTGTGGTGTGTGAGAGGAGGGCCCCACCCTGACAAGTGGCAGCAGGACCTCGAGAGCATGTCACACTGTGAGAGGGGCTGAGGAGAGCACTGCGAGGTCACTATATCAGTCTGGACAGTGAATGGTCCTCTTGGGCTGAGCTAAGGTGCTCGCCGGCGTAGAGTCCTGATGCTGCTTGGAGTGAATATTTGCACCCAAAATTTCCAAGGGAGGCCAGGAGAGGGACCAGGCATGAGTCATATTTGTTGTTGTTCATGACATTCCTGCAGCTGCCGCATAAGACAACTCCCCAAGCCTTCATGAAGCATGGGGGGTTTGGCCTAGCTTGATGGATACAGCACATTTCATGCTTTGATGCCAGGAATTGCCTGACTTCCCCTACACTCTCTTCCCCCACCTCATCCCCCAAACTGGGCCCACCCAGGACTGCTTGGGACTTGGGTCCCCTCCATGGCTGCCCTAGCCTGTTCCCTGCAACCAGAGTGGAACTTTGAAAGATTTTGGGGAGTACCTCCTAAAATTGGGCACAAGGCAGGCCTGAAACAGGGCTGGAAATAACCTCCCTGGCTGCCCTGTCCAAACCAGGCTGGTTCCTGCCACAGGAACGGGGTTTAGGGATATTCTGTGGGAGAACTTCCAACGATGGGCCCTATATGAGACTATAGCTGGGCCAGGAATGCCCTCTCTGGACCTCCCAAGCTGGCCTGAGCCAGGTCCCTTCACTGGAGGGAGACTTTGAATGTTTCTGGGAGGTTCATCTGATGCCCAGTGCCCAAGCAGTAGGTGGCCAAGCTCAGGACACTTTCCTGCCTCCTGACTGGGCAGGGCCAGGTCCCTCCTTCAGAATGGGATTTAGGAAGATTTTTTGGTATTGCCTCCTACTGCTAGGACCTGTGTGGGGCTGTGGCTGGAGCAAGAGGCACCCTCCTGGATTTCCCTCACTGGTTTGAGCTGATCCTCACTGTGGAAGGAGACGAAATATTTTGAGAGGTTTATCTGGTGACTGGGCCCCCACGGGACACTCCTTGGGCCTCAGTGTCTGGTTTGGGCTGGTCCAGGTCTCAGGAGAGAGACGTAGAAGACTTTTCAGGAGGTGTTCCCAATGACCAGGGCCCATCGGGAGCAAAGGTTTGGCTCTGGGCACATTCCTGGGCTCCTGGCCTGTGCTGATGTGCCCATTCTAGAGGTATGGAAGTAATCAAAGACCACCCAAATGAGAACAACAGAGGCTGCTTATTCAGAGCTTGCTAGAGCCAGGGGGTCAGCTGCCACTGCTGCATTTGGCAGAGACTCAAAGGCAGGCAGTGGAGAGGGAGAATTTTATTGTGGAGAAGGGAAGACTCAGGTGTGCCCATTGGAGGCTGTTGGTTTGAGGAAGCCAGGGGTGGCTGATGACAAGCAGGTGTCCTATGCGATTGGTTGGGGGGCATATTTGGCTTTTGGGGGGCAAGTGTTAGGGAAGCTGCAGTCATCAACCAAGTCTTGACTCTCTGGACCAATTGCTGCAGAGTTTGTAAGTCAGAGATCCCTTGTCATGTACGGTCTGGCCTTTATCCTTTTTTTTTTTTTTAAAGATTTAATTTTATTTATTTTTGGCTGCGTTGGGTCTTTGTTGCTGCGCGTGGGCTTTCTCTAGTCGTGGTGAGCGGTGGCTACTCTTCATTGTGGTGCACGGGCTTCTCATTGTGGTGGCTTCTCTTGTGTGGAGTATGGGCTCTAGGCTCGCGGGCTTCAGAAGCTGCGGCATGTGGGCTGAGTAGTTGTGGCACGCGGGCTCTAGAGCGCAGGCTCAGTAGTTTTGGTGCGTGGGCTTAGTTGCTCTGCAGCATGTGGAATCTTCCCGGACCAGGGATCGAACCTGTGTCCCCTGCATTGGCAGGCGGATTCTTATCCACTGCGTCACTAGGGAAGTCCCTGGCCTTTATCCTTTTGTACAGTCCACCTTTCAAGAGTGATTTGAAAATCTTTTGGGAGGCATATCTAACAATTAGGACCTGCCTGGGACTTTGGTCAGGCCCAAGGCCTTCTCCCCAGACCTCTGTGACTGGCTGGTCCTCACCATGAAAGGGGGATTGAAAGGCATTTCTGTGAGGTGAACGTGATGAATGGTGCTCATGTGGGGTCCCATATTGGCACAGGATGCCGCCCTGGATGGCTCTGGATAGTTGCCTCCTCTGGAGGGAGACAGAAAAATTTGTGTGTGGGGGGTGCTTATTCAACAACTGGGCCCCATGTGGGATGCTGCCAGGCCCTGGGCACCTTCTCAGGGCATTCTCCCCATCCCAAGTCAGTGCCCTTCCTCTGGAGGGGGAATTGAAAATGTTTTGAAAAATATTTATTTATTTATTCAAAAATACACATAACATAAAATTTATAATCCTAATAATTTTAAAGTGTACAGTTCAGTGGTGTTAAGTATATGAAACAGGGCAATAGTTCTGCCTATGAGAGCTCTGGAATCCATAATTAACTGAGACTTGACCTGTGACTTATACCCTGATCCATGACAGCATATGTACAAAGACTGATTTTGCTGAGAAGGCTGAAAAAATACTACTGTAATTTAACTGATTTATTTTGTAAGAATCTTTACTTATAGTGAACCACATTTTGGTGTAATACTGGTATAATTAATAAAGTAAATTTGATTTTACTATTAAACTGATATCAGTGATCAAATTTATTGGGAGAATGAATTAAAACCCCCACAGGCTGTTCTTCTGAGGAAAGCTGACTGGCTAGAGAAAGAACAGATTTTGTTAATAATCAGTTAACTGTTTCATTACATCAGTCTATCGACACTTTTCATAAAGTTCATATTTAATAATGAAAGGAGGTAAAAGAGTTGTCATGTTTTTTTTTTACATCTTTATTGGAGTATAATTGCTTTACAATGGTGTGTTAGTTTCTGCTTTATAACAAAATGAATCAGTTATACATATACATATGTTCCCATATATATTCCCTCTTGCATCTCCCTCCCTCCCACTCTCTCTATCCCGCCCCTCTAGGTGGTCACAAAGCATTGAGCTGATCTCCCTATGCTATGCGGCTGCTTCCCACTAGCTATCTATTTTACGTTGGTAGTGTATATATGTCCATGCCACTCTCTCACTTTGTCACAGCTTACCCTTCCCCCTCCCCATATCCTCAAGTCCATTCTCTAGTAGGTCTGTGTTGTTATTCCTGTCTTACCGCTAGGTTCTTCATGACATTTTTTTCCCTTAAATTCCATATATATGTGTTAGCATACGGTATTTGTCTTTCTCTTTCTGACTTACTTCACTCTGTATGACAGACTCTAGGTCCATCCACCTCATTACAAATAGCTCAATTTCATTTCTTTTTATGGCTGAGTAATATTCCATTGTATATATGTGCCACATCTTCTTTATCCATTCATCCGATGATGGACACTTAGGTTGTTTCCATCTCCTGGCTATTGTAAGTAGAGCTGCAATGAACATTTTGGTACATGACTCTTTTTGAATTATGGTTTTCTCAGGGTATATGCCCAGTAGTGGGATTGCTGGGTCATATGGTAGTTCTATTTGTAGTTTTTTAAGGAACCTCCATACTGTTCTCCATAGTGGCTGTACCAATTCACATTCCCACCAGCAGTGCAAGAGTGTTCCCTTTTCTCCACACCCTCTCCAGCATTTATTGTTTCTAGATTTTTTGATGATGGCCATTCTGACTGGTGTGAGATGATATCTCATTGTAGTTTTGATTTGCATTTCTCTAATGATTAATGATGTTGAGCATTCTTTTATGTGTTTGTTGGCAGTCTGTATATCTTCTTTGGAGAAATGTCTATTTAGGTCTTCGGCCCATTTTTGGATTGGGTTGTTTGTTTTTTTGTTATTGAGCTGCATGAGCTGCTTGTAAATTTTGGAGATTAATCCTTTGTCAGTTGCTTCATTTGCAAATATTTTCTCCCATTCTGAGGGTTGTCTTTTGGTCTTGTTTATGGTTTCCTTTGCTGTGCAAAAGCTTTGAAGTTTCATTAGGTCCCATTTGTTTATATTTGTTTTTATTTCCATTTCTCTAGGAGCTGGGTCAAAAAGGATCCTGCTGTGATTTATGTCATAGAGTGCCTAGGTTTTCCTCTAAGAGTTTGATAGTTTCTGGCCTTACATTTAGGTCTTTAATCCATTTTGAGCTTATTTTTGTGTATGGTGTTAGGGAGTGATCTAATCTCATACTTATACATGTACCTGTCCAGTTTTCCCAGCACCACTTATTGAAGAGGCTCTCTTTTCTCCACTGTACATTCCTGCCTCCTTTATCAAAGATAAGATGACCATATGTGCGTGGGTTTATCTCTGGGCTTTCTATCCTGTTCCATTGATCTATATTTCTGTTTTTGTGGCAGTACCATACTGTCTTGATTACTGTAGCTTTGTAGTATGGTCTGAAGTGAGGGAGCCTGATTCCTCCAGCTCCATTTTTCGTTCTCAAGATTACTTTGGCTATTCGGGGTCTTTTGTGTTTCCATACAAACTGTGAAATTTTTTGTTCTATTTCTGTGAAAAATGCCAGTGGTAGTTTGATAGGGATTCCATTGAATCTGTAGATTGCTTTGGGTAGTAGAGTCATTTTCACAATGTTGATTCTTCCAATCCAAGAACATGGTATATCTCTCCATCTATTTGTATCATCTTTAATTTCTTTCATCAGTGTCTTATAATTTTCTGCATACAGGTCTTTTGTCTCCTTAGGTAGGTTTATTCCTAGATATTTTAATCTTTTTGTTGCAATGGTAAATGGGAGTGTTTTCTTAATTTCACTTTCAGATTTTTCATCATTAGTGTATAGGAATGCCAGCGATTTCTGTGCATTAATTTTGTATCCTGCTACTTTACCAAGTTCATTGATTGGCTCTAGTAGTTTTCTGGTAGCACCTTTAGGATTCTCTATGTATAGTATCATGTCATCTGCAAACAGTGACAGCTTTATTTCTTCTTTTCCGATTTGGATTCCTTTTCTTTCCTTTTCTTCTCTGATTACTGTGGCTAAAACTTCCAAAACTATGTTGAATAATAGTGTTCAGAGTGGGCAACCTTGTCTTCTTCCTGATCTTAGTGGAAATGGTTTCAATTTTTCACCATTGAGGACAATGTTGGCTGTGGGTTTGTCATATATGGCCTTTATTATGTTGAGGAAAGTTCCCTCTATGCCTACTTTCTGGATTTTTTAAATCATAAATGGTGTTGAATTTTGTCAAAAGCTTTCTCTGCATCTATTGAGATGACCATATGGTTTTTCTCCTTCAATTTGTTAATATGGTGTATCACATTGATTGATTTGCGTATATTGAATAATCCTTGCATTCCTGGAATAAACCCCACTTGATCATGGTGTATGATGCTATTAATGTGCTGTTGGATTCTGTTTGCTAGTATTTTGTTGAGGATTTTTGCATCTATGTTCATCAGTGATATTGGCCTGTAGTTTTCTTTCTTTGTGACATCCTTTTCTGGTTTTGGTATCAGGGTGATGGTGGCCTCGTAGAATGAGTTTGGGAGTGTTCCTCCCTCTGCTATATTTTGGAAGAGTTTGAGAAGGATAGGTGTTAGCTCTTCTCTAAATGTTTGATAGAATTCACCTGTGAAGCCATCTGGTCCTGGGCTTTTGTTTGTTGGAAGATTTTAAATCACAGTTTCAATTTCATTGCTTGTGATTCGTCTGTTCATATTTTCTATTTCTTCCTGATTCAGTCTTAGCAGTTTGTGCATTTCTACTAATTTGTCCATTTCTTCCAGGTTGTCCATTTTATTGGCATAGAGTTGCTTGTAGTAATCTCTCATGATCTTTTGTATTTCTGCAGCGTCAGTTGTTATTTCTCCGTTTTCATTTCTAATTCTATTGATTTGAGTCTTCTCCCTATTTTCTTGATGAGTCTGGCTAATGGTTTATCTATTTTGTTTATCTTCTCAAAGAACCAGCTTTTAGTTTTATTGATCTTTTCTATCATTTCCTTCATTTCTTTTTCATTTATTTCTGATCTGATTTTTATTATTTCTTGCCTTCTGCTAACTTTGGGGGTTTTTTGTTCTTATTTCTCTAATTGCTTTAGGTGCAAGCTTAGGTTGTTTATTCGAGATGTTTCCTGTTTCTTAAGGTGGGCTTGTATTGCTATAAACTTCCCTCTTAGAACTACTTTTGCTGCATCCCATAGGTTTTGGGTCATCGTGTCTCCATTGTCATTTGTTTCTAGGTATTTTTTAATTTCCTCTTTGATTTCTTCAGTGATCCCTTCGTTATTAAATAGTGTATTGTTTAGCCTCCATGTGTTTGTATTTTTTTTTTTTTTTTGCGGTATGCGGGCCTCTCACCATTGTGGCCTCTCCCATTGCGGAGCAGAGGCTCCGGACGCGCAGGCTCAGCGGCCACGGCTCACGGGCACAGCCGCTCGGCGGCACGTGGGATCCTCCCAGACCGGGGCACGAACCCGTGTCGCCTGCATTGGCAGGCGGACTCTCAACCACTGCACCACCAGGGAAGCCCGTGTTTGTATTTTTTACAGATCTTTTCCTGTAATTGATATCTAGTCTCATAGCGTTGTGGTCGGAAAAGATACTTGATACAATTTCAATTTTCTTAAATTTACCAAGGCTTGATTTGTGACCCAAGATATGCTCTATCCTGGAGAATGTTCCATGAGCACTTGAGAAAAATGTGTATTCTGTTGTTTTTGGATGGAGTGTCCTATAAATATCAATTAAGTCCATCTTGTTTAATGTATCATTTAAAGCTTGTGTTTCCTTATTTATTTTCATTTTGGATGATCTGTCCATTGGTGAAAGTGGGGTGTTAAAGCTCCCTACTATGAATGTGTTACTGTCGATTTCCCCTTTTATGGCTGTTAGTATTTGCCTTATGTATTGAGGTGCTACTATGTTGGGTGCATAAATATTTACAATTGTTATATCTTCTTCTTGGATCGATCCCTTGATCATTATGTAGTGTCCTTCTTTGTCTCTTCTAATAGTCTTTATTTTAAAGTCTATTTTTTCTGATATGAGAATTGCTACTCCAGCTTTCTTTTGGTTTCCATTTGCATGGAATATCTTTTTCCATCCCCTCACTTTCTGTCTGTATGTGTCCCTAGGTCTGAAGTGGGTCTCTTGTAGACAGCATATATATGGGTCTTGTTTTTGTATCCATTCAGCCAGTCTGTATCTTTTGGTGGGAGCATTTAATCCATTTACATTTAAGGTAATTATCGATATGTATGTTACTATTCCCATTTTCTTAATTGTTTTGGGTTTGTTATTGTAGGTCTTTTCCTTCTCTTGTGTTTCTTGCCTAGAGAAGATCCTTTAGCATTTGTTGTAAAGCTGGTTTGGTGGTGCTGAACTCTCTCAGCTTTTGCTTGTCTGTAAAGGTTTTAGTTTCTCCATCAAATCTGAATGAGATCCTTGCTGGGTAGAGTAATCTTGGTTGTAGGTTTTTCTCCTTCATTACTTTAAATATGTCCTGCCAGTCCCTTCTGACTTGCAGAGTTTCTGCTGAAAAATCAGCTGTTAACCTTATGGGGATTCCCTTATGTGTTATTTGTTGTTTGTCCCTTGCTGCTTTTAATATGTTTTCTTTGTATTTAATTTTTGACAGTTTGATTACTATGTGTCTTGGCGTGTTTCTCCTTGGATTTATCCTGTATGGGACTCTCTATGCTTCCTTGAGTTGATTAACTATTTCCTTTCCCATATTAGGGACGTTTTAAACTATAATCTCTTCAAATATTTTCTCAGTCCCTTTCTTTTTCTCTTCTTCTTCTGGAACCCCTATAATTCAAATGTTGGTGCGTTTAATGTTGTCCTGGAGGTCTCTGAGACTGTCCTCAGTTCTTTTCATTCTTTTTTCTTTATTCTGCTCTGCAGTAGTTATTTCCACTACTTTATCTTCCAGGTCACTTATCCGTTCTTCTGCCTCAGTTATTCTGCTATTGATCCCTTCTAGAGTATTTTTAATTTCATTTATTGTGTTGTTCATCGTTGCTTGTTTCATCTTTAGTTCTTCTAGGTCCTTGTTAGATGTTTCTTGCATTTTCTCTATTCTATTTCCAAGATTTTGGATCATCTTTACTATCATTATTCTGAATTCTTTTTCAGGTAGACTGCCTATTTCCTCTTCATTTGTTAGGTCTGGTGGGTTTTTATATTGCTCCTTCATCTGCTGTGTGTTTTTCTGTCTTTTCATTTTGCTTATCTTACTGTGTTTGGGGTCTCCTTTTTGCAGGCTGCATGTTTGTAGTTCCCATTGTTTTTGGTGTCTGTCCCCAGTGGCTAAAGTTGATTCAGTGGGTTGTGTAGGCTTCCTGGTGGAGGGGGACTAGTGCCTGTGTTTTGGTGGATGAGGCTGGATCTTGTCTTTCTGGTGGGCAGGTCCACGTCTGGTGGTGTGTTTTGGGGTGTCTGTGGCCTTATTATGATTTTAGGCAGCCTCTCTGCTAATGTGTTCCTGTCTTGCTAGTTGTTTGGCATAGGGTGTCCAGCACTGTAGCTTGCTCGTCGTTGAGTGAAGCTGGGTGTTGGTGTTGAGATGGAGATATCTGGGAGATTTTCGCAGTTTGATATTACTTGGAGCTGGGAGGTCTCTTGTGGACTAGTGTCCTGAAGTTGGCTCTCCCACCTCAGAGGCACAGCACTGACTCCTGGCTGGAGCACCAAGAGCCTTTCATCCACACAGCTCAGAATAAAAGGGAGAAAAAGTAGAAAGAAAGAAAGAGGATAAAAGAAAAGAAAATAGAGTAAGGTAAAATAAAATAAAGTAATTAAAATAAAAAAATTATTATTAATAAAATTTTTTTTTAAAAAGTAAAAAAAAAAAAAAAAGGAAGGATAGAACCTTAGGACAAATGGTGAAAGCAAAGCTATACAGACAAAATTTCACACAGAAGCATACACATACACACTCACAAAAAGAGGAAAAGGGGAAAAAATAATAAATCTTGCTCTCAAAGTCCACCTCCTCAATTTGGGATGATTCATTGTCTATTCAGGTATTCCACAGATGCAGGGTACATCAAAGTGATTGTGGAGATTTAATCCGCTGCTCCTGAGGCTGCTGGGAGAGATTTTCCTTACTCTTCTTTCCAGTTGTCATGTTTGTACTTGGTTATGAATAAGTCTGTGTTGCAGTATTTGGTAAACTGAAATGTTTCTTTCAAGCAGTATCTATCCTTCATTGCAAGATACAAATAATTAGTAATATCTTTCTACTTCTTTTGTTTTATAAATGTTGAATGATTCAGAAGGAAGGATAATGTGTGGTTTGTAATTCAAAATGCTTGACTAACAGTCAGAGACTTGGACCATGTATGTACAGGTCTAATCTCAGGTACTCTGTTTCAACCCTGGTTTATCTTTGAAACACCAGTGTCTTGGTTCTGACTCTTGGCAAAAACGGAATGAAATGTGGCTAGCTAGTGATTGATATAGATCTGTGCTAGGGTCTGCAGAACATGAGGGTGAAGCCTTAGCAGTTTATCAGTACTGGTTTTAGAAAACATACAGATTGATGGTTTGCAATTGGTTTCAGTTATGTTCTTTGATTTCTACTGTTGAGACCGGTTATGCAACCTGCCTTTGGTGGTGTGCTCAGAAAGGCATTACAAACTCTTCCTCAGATGAGGCTGTGGCTCCACTGAGACCAAGATGTCTCACACAATTTTGGTGATTCATGATCTGAAGATGAAATATGTTCTGTGAGACTGAGAAAGGACCCTGTGGGTTACTACTGGATGTCTCAGGTCTCTCTGATGTTGGTCTGTGCCTTATTTTTCCTGCTATAACATATAATGTCTTAAGTTTTTACCCATGTTTTAATGTGTGTCAGAATTTCATTAATTTTTAAGGCTGAATAATATTCCATTGTATGGCTATACCACATTTGTTAATTCATTCATCAATCGCTTGGGTTGCTTCTCCTTTTTGGCTATTTTGAGCAATGCTGCTATGAATGTGGATGTACAAATATCTCTTTGAAACCTTGTATTTAATTCTTTTGGCCATATACACAAAGGGAAATTGCTGGCTCATATGGTAATTATATTTTTATTTTTCTGAGAAACTGCCAGACTGTTTTTCATAGTGGCTGCACTATTTTACCTTCCTACCAGCAGTATGGGAAGGTTCCAATATCTCTGTTTCCTCACGAACACTTGTTATTTTCTGTTCTTTTTTTTTTTTTTTTTTGATAGCAGCTATCCTAGTGGGTGTGCAGATATCTCATTGTGGTTTTGATTTGTATTTCCCTAATGATTAGTAATGTTGAGCTTCTTTTTATATGGTTGTTGGTCATTTGTAATATCATCTTTGGAGAAATGTCTATTCAAGTCTTTTGTCCATATTTAAATCAAGTTATTTGGTTTTTTTTGTTGCTGAGCTATAGGAGTTCTTTATATATTCTGGATATTAAAGTCCTCAAATATATGATTTGAAACTATTTCTCTCTTTCTGTGGGTTGCATTTTCACTCCATTGATTATATTCGTTGATGCACAAAAGTTTAAAATTTTGATGTAGTCCAATTTACCTATTTTAATTTTTGTTGCTTATGTTTTGGTGTCATATTCAAGAAATCATTGCTAAATATAATGTCATGAACATTTTCAACTATGTTTTCTTCTAAGAGCTTAATAATTTTAGGTCTCCTGTTTAGTTCTTTGATCCATTTTGAGTTAATTTTTGTATTTGGTGTTAGGTAAGGGTTCAACTTCATTCTTTTGCATGTGGAGATCTAGATTTTCTAGCACCATTTGTTGAAAAGACTATCCTTTTCACTATTGAATGGCCTTGGCACCCTTGTTAAAAGTCACTTGACCATATATGTGAGAGTTTATCTCTGAGCTCTCTATTCTATTCCATTGGTCTACATGTCTTTTTAAATTCCAGTACCACGTTGTTTTGATGACTGTAGCTTTGTAATAAGTTTTAAAATCAGGAAATGTGAATTCTCCAAATGCTTGGCCCTGCTGTGGCTCCTCATGGGACTCAGTTGCTGGATGTGCTTCCTAAAATTTCTTCTAAGTTCCCCTTTGTGGAGATGGCCAGAGGCCCAAGAAGAGTACCCTAACACTGCCACGAGACCACATGGGGCATGGTTGCTACATGTACACGTTGAAATTTTTTCTAGTTCTCCCTTCAGAAGAGGTACTATCCCAAGTCAGCCACTTCAACCTTCCCAGGCCAAGATTATGAGAGGAATTGGGATGAGGCCAGGTAAGTGGCAGAGTTCTTGCCCCCACGCAAGGACCTGGAATAGGCCTATTCCTGCTCAAGATGGCTATTGGGAGTTGACTGGCTTTTGCCTTTATGTGTCTCCTCCAGACCTCTGGGTGTCCCTGGAATGGAATTGAATCTGGCCTTTATGGCATGAGGCAGAGTTTCAGGAGGCTGGCAATGATGGCAGGGTTGTTCTGGTATGCCCAATGTGGCAGGGGAAAACATTCGCCATATATTTACTTACACATAGGGGAGGGAGGCCACTGTCACTCTTCAGGTATTACCTGGGATAGTGCAGGTGGGTTGATTGGCATGTGGGGGACCCTCCCACCAGCTAAGACTGTCCCAGGAGACCAGGAGTAGAATGTATGGGATTGGGTCATCTGATGAGCTTCCTTAAAATGTTTCCAAGTCCTCTTCTGAAGGCCTGGACTGTACCCTCCTTGCCTGGGTCTGGAGTGGGGGCACATGGGGATCCAGGCCTTCCTGCCACTCCATATAAGGAGGTGACCAGATGGCCCACAGTGTTCTAGGTCTCAGTGATGAGGCCGTTGCGGGTCCCAGTGGCCAGGTTGAAGTTCCAGGAAGTCAGCCTGTGGTGTAGATATTGCATACTGATATGTGTAGGGGTGCATTTTCTGACCTGGCAGCCAGATTGGGCCACCAGAATGGTGGTGATATGCTAATCTTCGGCTATTCAGAATAATGGGCTATAGACTTTCCACCATCCAAGATGACTCCTGCTTGAATTGCACATGTGCTGGCTTTCATCTGTCCACGTGTCCTGACCTCACTGCTACTTTTGGTCTGTGGCACCTGAGAGTGGCAGAGGTGGTGGTATAGGTTCTTTACCCAACACAGAATAAGAGCCTGAAAAGCATTGAGGCCAGGGTCAACCTGAGGTCAAATTCAAGGTGATATTCAAGGCCAAACTCAACTGTAGTAAAAATTTCAGGCAGTGATAGAAATTATGAGGATGGTAGTCAAGGACAGTATATGGGTCTTCAAAAGGTCAAGGTCAGGGTCAAATTATTAGTCAGTGATAGAAATATACATTGATGATGGTCAATGGCAGGGTTTGATCTGAAACAGAGTCAATGTAAAAGCCCAGATCAAGGTCACATAATCAGTCAGTAATAAAAATTGTCAGGATACAGGGTATGGGTCTGAGAAGAGTCAAGGTCAAGTCCAGATCAAGTTCGAGGGAAAGGGCAAGGGCAAGAGCAAGGTTGAGGTTTAAGCCAAGGACAAATTATTGGTCAGTAATAGAGAAGATCAAGACAATTGGAAGGGACAGGACATAGGTGAAAAGAGGAACATGGGTGAAAAATGGCAAAGTCAAGTTCACAGTCAGGTCACAGTGTCAGGCCAAGGTCAAATTATTGGTCACAGAGAGAGTAATTCAGGAAGACAGTCAGAGACACGATATATTCAACTAGTGTTTATATCAAGTTCAAGATTATGTCAATTTCAAAGTCAAGTCAACAAGATCAAGGTCAAATTCTCACTCATTATTAGAAATGGGGAGGATAATATTTCTACAGAGACTATGGTTCTGAAAAGGGTGAAGGTCAAAATTAGGCCATGGTCAAGTTCAGTATCATAAAAAGCCAAACTCAAGGTCATATTAAAAATTAGTGATAGAAAGGATCAGTACAGTAGATAGTGGACAGGATTTGTTTAAAGTAAGGGTCAAGGCAAAGTTAAAGGTATTAAGTTGAGGTCAAAGGAAAATTATTAGTCGTAGAGAATGCCAGGATGATAGGAATAGAGCACAAAACTGGAATAGATAAAGGTCAAGAAAAATGCCAGGTCAAGTTCATATTCAGGATCAAATTCAAGTTTAAGTTTTCAGTCGGGGTAGAAACGAACATTGAAGATTGTGAAAGACAGGAGTTGGTCTGTATCAGTCAATGTAAAGGTGAAGGTTAAGGTCAAATTAAAATAATCATTCAGTGATACAGAAAGTTGTCATGATAAGGACAGGATATGGGCCTGAAAGGGGTCAAGGTCAAGGTGAGGTCAAGGTCAAGGTAAAAATATAAGCCTGGCTCAAATAGTCAGTGTTAGAGATATGAAAATATAGTCTGATATAGGATATTAGTCTGAAAAGGTCAAGGTCAAGGAAAGGTGAAGGTGAAGGTCAAGAGAAATCAAATTATCAGTTATTAAGAAGACTATCAGGAAGATAGGGACATGTCTTAGTCTGTTCAGGCTGCTATAACAAAATACCACAGACAGGGTGGCTTATAAACAACATGAATTTATTTGGGCACCAGAAATCCAAGACAAGGGTGCTATGGTTGGGTTCTGGTGAGAACCCTCTTCCTTGTTGCAGAATTCTTATATCCTCACATGGTGGAAGGGGTGAGGGGGCTTTCTCAGGCCTTTTTTTTTTTTTTTTTTGCCTGTGCCACGCAGTTTGCGGATCTTAGTTCCCTGACCAGGATTGAACTTGTGCCCCCAGCAGTGGAAATGCTGAGTCCTAACCACTGGACTGCCAGGGAATTCCCTTGGGCCTCTTTTATAAGGGCATTAATCTCATTCATTAGGGCTCTGCCCTCCTGACCTAATTATCTCCCAAAGGTCCCACATCCTAATACACATAAAATGGGCATTAGAATTTTAACATGAGTTTTCAGGGGACACAAATATTTGAAACATAGCAGGAGACAGGATCTCAAGTTCAAAATTATGTTAATGCCAAGATCAAGGTCAAATCCCCAATCAATGAAAGAAATGGTCATAATGATATTCTTTTTTTTTTTAAATGATATTCTTACAGTTCTAAAAAGGTTCAAGGTTTGCAGTTGGTCACACCAAGTGTGAGATCAAGTTCAAGATCAAGTTCAAATTCAAGGTCAAGATTATATTATCAGTTGATGGTGAAGATGGGCAGGATGATAGAATCAAAATTAGGGACAGAAAATGTTCTAATGAAGGGTCAATATGAAAATGAAGGTAAAGGAAAAGGTAAAAATCATGGTCAACGGTTTCCCTGGTGGTGCAGTGGTTAAGATCCACCTGCCAATGTAGGAGACACAGGTTCGAGCCTTGGTCCAGGAAGATCCCACATGCTGCAGAGCAACTAAGCCCATGTGCCACAACTACTGAGCCTGCACTCTAGAGCCTGCAAACTACAACTACTGAGCCCACGTGCCACAACTACTGAAGCCTGTGCGCCTAGAGCCCATACACCACAACAAAAGAAGCCACCACAATGAGAAGCCTGCGCACCGCAACGAAGAGTAGCCCCCACTCGCCACAACCAGAGAAAGCCCACGCACAGCAATGAAGACCCAATGCAGCCAAAAATAAAATAATAATAATTTTAAAAAATCATGGTCAAAAAAAAAAAAATCATGGTCAAGTTCAAATTTTCAGTTAGAGATAAAATGGACAGGATGATAGACAATGACAGGATTTGTTTGGAATCAAGTTCAAGATTTTAAAGGTAATATTCAAAGTTAAGCCAAGGTCAAGATCAGGGTCCAATTATCCATCGATAGAAATGTCAGGGAGATAGACAAGGACAGGATATAGGGTAATTGGTGCAAACTCTAGTTCAAGGTAAGGTAATGGTCACCTTTAGGTAAATTAAAGGTTGTATTAAAGGACAGGTCAAGTTCAAATTGGATTTCAGTGGTGTAAACTGATAGGATGATAATCAAGGTTGGAATATATTGTGAATCAGTGTGAAGATCAAGTTAAAGGACAAAGGATATGGACAAAGTGAGGTCAAAGGAGATGTCAAGATTCAAATGCAAGGTTCGAAATAATCAATTTGTAATAGAAAAGCAAGAAACGAAAGGACAGAACAGAGATTAAAAATGGTCAGTGTTAACTTCAAGGTAAAAATCAAGATCAAATTATTGGTCAGTAAGGAATAAAGTTGCAAAGTTTCACACATGATATGCATCTGAAAAAGGTCAAGGTCATCTTCAAGGTCAAGACCAAAACACCAAGGTCAGGACAAATTTCCATTAAGAAGGAGTCAATGGCAGTATTTCGACTCTCAGGGTCAAGGTAAAAGTCAGATTCAAGTTCAAGATCAAGGTAAAGTTCATGGTCCAAAACAACCCCACAGATATAGGAGATTAAGGTCATGGTCAAATTAAAAGTCAGTGATAGAGGGACTTCCCTGGTGGTCTAGTGGTTAAGAATCCACCTTCCAGTGCAGGGGACATGGGTTTGACCCCTGGTCGGGGAACTAAGATCCCACATGCCATGGGGCAACTATTGAGCCCATGCACCACAATTAGAGACAAGTGATCCCACATGCCACAGCGAAGATCCTGTGTGCCGCAACTAAGACCCGATACAGCCAAAAAAAAAAAAAAAAAAAAGTCAGTGATAGAAAAGGTCATATAGTAGAGACAGAATACAGGTCTGAAAGTACCATGATAATCAGGCAAGGCTCAATTTCAATGACAATATTAAGGTTAAAATCAAGGTCAACTTTTGAGGGTTAGGGTCAAGATAGAAATTTAAGACCTATAGAATGAGGGTCAAGGTTGGGGTTGGATAAGGATAAAGTCAGATTTAGGGTTATAATTTGGGGTAAATGTTATGGTTAGGATGAGGATTAGGGCAGGAATAAGGTCATGATTCAGTGTTGGAGTTGGGTCTGGTTTGTGTACGTGTTCATGTTTGTATTCATGTTGGTGTTTGTTGTTGGATTTAAATTCAGCCTTGGGCTCGGGCTAGGACTTGGGAGAGTGTATAACATGCAGTACAGAGTGGGAAACACTGTTCCACACAAAAACATGATACGGATTCATTCATGCAACTAGCAGTCTTGACATATTTTACACATTTCCATAGGGAGTGTGTAATACGCAGCACAGAGTGGTGAACACATCTTACAGAAATAAGATTATCCTGATTCATTCATGCAACCAGTGCCATTAGAAATGTCTTCTTTTAAAAAAAAATAATTATTGCTTTTCCTTCCAAGGCTTTGTGAATTTACAAAAAAAAAAAAAAAGTTTACAGGCTGCTCAGCTCAGACTGAGAATGCAAGAGGTGAGAACCTGGACCACAATGGCCACTGGGTGTTCGCCTGCAGATAGGCACTGACATCTGAAACAAGCTTCCCCAGATTTGTTTTATTGCCTTCAGAGTTGCTGCATTCCTCACACACCATCTCACACGACACACTTGTGTCATTAGTCAAGTCAGTGGAATGGTACAGAGGTTTTTTTGGTTTGGGGGTTGTAGTTTTTCTTTTCTTTTTTTGCCCTTCTGCTAGAAAATGAAGTTTTCAGTTCATTTCTGAAAAAAAAATTGGTCAATAAATTCATTTTGTTCTGGTTCTACTTTACACAAAGCTTCATACTCAACCTGATACCTTCCAAGCTGCATTTTCTTTTCTGCTATTAGTGCCTGGAGTTGCTGCTGTTGGGCTTCTCTCTTTTTTTTTTTCTCTCTCTCTCTGTTTTGCTGTAGATTTGAGCAAGTTCTGAGCACCAATGGCCTCCATCCTCTCATTTTCTGCTGCTTTTGCAAGTTGGTCAACAAGCTCAATTAAACCACCAACTATTTTATGAAATTGGCCAATTTTGTCCACAAAGTCCTTGCACTCTTCCTTGAGCTCTATGATCTGCTGGGTAACCTCTGGGTCCAACACCCGCAGCTTGTTCAGCTCATCAAAGTGCGGCCCTGCTTCACCCAGGATGTCCTTGGCCATGGCTGTCCACCCCGCAGCAGCTGTGCCTGCAACCCAGGCTGACGGCGGTAGGCAGCTCCTCTCTCCTGTCGGCGGCAGCCGGAGCCCTGCCCACCAGCCTCAGCCGCTGCCAAGGCTACATGACCTGTTTACCCCTAACATCACTTTCCGACAACTTTAGCTCTTACACCACAGAGCCTGCTGGGAAACAAGAATTTTTTTTTAATACATCTTTATTGGAGTATAATTGCTTCACAATACTGTGTTAGTTTCTGTTGTACACCAAAGTGAATCAGGGATATGGGGACATATGCATACATATGTCCCCATATCCCCTCCCTCTTGAGCCTCCCTCCCATCCTCCTTATCCCACCCCTATAGGTCATCACAAAGCACTGAGCTGATCTCCCTGTGCTATGTGGCTGCTTCCCACTAGCTATCTATTTTACATTTGGTAGTGTATACATGTTAATGCTACTCTCTCACTTCGTCCCAGCTTACCCTTCCCCCTCCCAGTGTCCTCAAAACCATTCTATGTCTACATCTTTACTCCTGCCCTGCAACTAGGTTCATCAGTACCATTTTTTTTTTTTTTAAGATTCCATATATATGTGTTAGAATACGGTATTTTTTTCTCTTTCTGATTTCCTCCACTCTGTATGACAGATGCTAGGTCCATCCACCTCACTCAAATAACTCAATTTTGTTTCTTTTTATGGCTGAGTAATATTCCATTGTATATATGTGCCACATCTTCTTTATCCATTCATCTGTCAATGGACACTTAGTTTGCTTCCACGTCCTGGCTATCGTAAGTAGTGTGCAATGAACATTGTGGTACATGACTCTTTTTGAATTATGGTTTTCTCAGGGTATATACCCAGTAGTGGGATTGCTGGGTCATATGGTAGTTCTATTTATAGTTTTTTAAGGAACCTCCATACTGTTCTCCAAGTGGCTGTACCAATTTACATTCCCACCAACAGTGCAAGAGGATTCCATTTTCTCCACACCCTCTCCAGCATTTATTGTTTGGAGATTTTTTTATGATGGCCATTCTGACTGGTGTGAGGTGATACCTCATTATAGTTTTGATTTACATTTCTCTAATAATTAATGATGTTGAACATTCTTTCATGTGTTTGTTGGCAATCTGTATATCTTCTTTGGAGAAATGTCTATTTAGGTCTTCTGCCCATTTTTGGATGGGGTTATTTTTTTGATATTGAGCTGCATGAGCTGCTTGTAAATTTGGAGAGTAATCCTTTGTCAGTTGCTTCATTTGCAAATATTTTTCTCCCATTCTGAGGGTTGCTTTTTCATCTTGTTTATGGTTTCCTTTGCTGTGCAAAAGCTTTTAAGTTTCATTAGGTCCCATTTGTTTATATTTGTTTTTATTTCCATTTCTCTAGGAGGTGGGTCAAAAAGGATCTTGCTGAGATTTATGTCATGGAGTGTTCTGCCTATGTTTTCCTCTAAGAGTTTTATAGTGTTAGGCCTTACATTTAGGTCTTTAATCCATTTTGAGATTATTTTTGTGTATGATGTTAGGGTGTATTCTAAATTCATTCTTTTACATGTAGCTGTCCAGTTTTCCAGCACCACTTATTGAAGAGGCTGTCCTTTCTCCATTGTATATTTTTGCCTCCTTTATCAAAAATAAGGTGACCATATGTGCATGGGTTTCTCTCTGGGCTTTCTATCCTGTTCCATTGATCTATATTTATGGTTTTGTGCCAGGACCATACTGTCTTGATTATTGTAGCTTTGTAGTATAGTCTGAAGTCAGGGAGCCTGATTCTTCCAGCTCCGCTTTTCTTTCTCAAGATTGCTTTGGCTATTCGGGTTCTTTTGTGTTTCCACACAAATTTTAATTTTTTTGTTCTAGTTCTGTGAAAAATGTCGTTGGTGGTTTGATAGGGATTGCATTGAATCTGTAGATTGCTTTAGGTAGTATAGTCATTTTCACAATGTTGATTCTTCCAATCCAAGAACATGGTATATCTCTCCATCTGTTTGTATCATCTTTAATTTCTTTCATCAGTGTCTTATAGTGTTCTGCATACAGGTCTTTTGTCTCCTTAGATAGGTTTATTCCTAGGTATTTTATCCTTTTTGTTGCAGCGGTAAATGGGGTGTTTCCTTAATTTCTCTTTCAGATTTTTCATCATTAGTGTATAGGAATGCAAGAGATTCCTTTGCATTAATTTTGTATCCTGCTACTTTACCAAATTCATTGATTAGCTCTAGTGGTTTTCTGGTAGCATCTTTAGGATTCTCTCTATATAGTATCATGTCATCTGCAAACAGTGAGAGTTTTACTTCTTCTTTTCCAATTTGGATTCCTTTTATTTGATTTTCTTCTCTGATTGCTGTGGCTAAAACTTCCAAAACTATGTTGAATAATAGTGGTGAGAGTGGGCATCCTTGTGTTGTTCCTGATCTTAGAGGAAATGGTTTCAGATTTTCACCATTGAGAACGATGTTGGCTGTGGGTTTGTCATACATGGCCTTTCTTATGTTGAGGTAGGCTCCCTCTATGCCTACTTTCTGGAGAGTTTTCATCATAAATATGTGTTTAATTTTGTCAAAATCTTTTTCTGCATCTACTGAGATTATCATATGGTTTTTATCCTTCAGTTTGTTAATGTGGTATATCACATTGAATGATTTGTTTATATTGAAGAATCCTTGCATTCCTGGGATAAACCCCACTTGATCATGGTGTACGATCCTTTTAATGTGCTGTTGGATTCTGTTTGCTAGTATTTTGTTGAGGATTTTTGGGTCTATGTTCATCAGTGATATTGGTCTGTAGTTTTCTTTTTTTGTGATATCTTTGGTGTTGGTATCAGGGTGATGGTGGCCTCGTAGAATGAGTTTGGGAGTGTTCCTCCCTCTGCTACATTTTGGAAGTGTTTGAGAAGGATAGGCATTAACTCTTCTCTAAATGTTTGATAGAATTCCCCTGTGAAGACATGTGGTCCTGGGCTTTTATTTGTTGGAAGATTTTTAGTCACAGTTTCAATTTCAGTGTTTGTGATTGGTCTATTTATATTTTCTATTTCTTCCTGCTTCAGTCTCAGAATATTGTGCTTTTCTAAGAATTTGTCCATTTCTTCCAGGTTGTCCATTTTATTGGCATAGAGTTGCTTGTAGTAATCTCTCATGATTATTTGTATTTCTGCAGTGTCAGTTGTTACTTCTCCATTTTTATTTTTAATTCTATTGATTTGAGTCTTCTCCCTTTTTTTCTTGATGAGTCTGGCTAGTGGTTTATCAATTTTGTTTATCTTCTTAAAGAACCAACTTTCAGTTTTATTGATCTTTACTATTGTTTCCTTCATTTCTTTTTCATTTATTTCTGATCTGATCCTTATGATTTCTTTCTATTAACTTTGGTGTTTTCTTTTTTTTCTACTTTCTCTATCATTTCTCTGAATTCTTTTTCAGGCAGATTATGTATTTCCTTATTTGGTCTTGTAGATTTTTACCTTGTTCCTTTATCTGTGACATATTTCTTTGCCATCTCATTTTTTTCTTTTTGTAGGGTGGGATTTTTTTCCTGTCTTACTCATTGTTTGGCCTGAACCTTCTAGCACTGGAGTTTGTAGGCTGTTGGGTAGAGCTGGGTCTTGTTGCTGAGATTAGGACCTCTGGGGGACTTCACTCTGATGAATATTCCCTGGAGTCTGATGTTCTCTGTTAGGCCAGGGGTTTGTACTCAGAGCTCCCACTGCAGGAGCTTTGGCCTGACCCCTTGCTCATGAACCAGATCCCGCCAGCTGCACAGGGTGACAAAGAAGAAAAAAAAAGAAATAAAGGAGCAGAATAACAAAGATTAAAAAATAAAATTAGACTAGGAAACTAACAGATATGTTAGAAAGAATATAAAAATAAAAATATAGATGAAACAACAACCAGAATGTTAAACATAACCACAATAGTAAAAAAGAGGGGGAAAAAAATAAGAGGGGAAAAGGCCTTGGCTGTGGGTGTGGGGATTAGGCTGGGGTAGGGTTTAGGCAGTGGGCGCAACCCACAGGGCTGCTAAAGGTCCTCATGTGGAGTGGGGGGTGGGGCTTAGGGTCAAGCAACAGAAGGGTCCCAGGTGTGCCTCTAGTATCAGTGGGTGTGGGATCTGGCCTGGGAGTCCAGCAGGCTTCCTGGGCCCGAGTGGGCAGAGCAAATGCCCTCTGCACCTCTCATGCTCCTCTGGTCCTGAGGGCCTCTCCTGCCTTCCTCTCCTGTTCTCCCCTGGCCTCCCTCCTATGCCCCCAGGACCAATGCTGCCCTGAGGGGTCCTTGGAGGGCAGGGGACCCGGCCTGGGAGCCCCAGTCTTCCCGGGCCAATTGGGCAGGGGAAACGGTAGGTGAGCTCCCCCCGATCCAAGCCCATGAGGGTCCCTCCAGGCGTGGGAACCCCTTCCCCCTCCCAGCCACCCCTCAGGGGCATCGGTCCTGTCCAGGCTCCACTTCTCCACGCTCAGTCACCCCATATCCTACTTGGTCGCTTGTGGGTTCCTCCCATCTCCTTGGACATCGAGGTCCCCCAACAGTGTCTGGCAGGTGCCCTCGTTGTGGGGAGACATGAACTGCGTGTCTTCCCATGCTGCCATCCTGACTCTGCCCCACCCTATTTCTTTTGATTGGAACATTTAGTCTATTGACATTTAACTACTTATTGATAGATATGTACTTACTGCCATTTTTTTCTTACTGCCATTTTATTACTTGTTTTCCACTTGTTTTTGTAGTTCCTTTCTGCTTATTTCTTTTTCTTTTTGTTTCTTCCCTTGTGATTTGTTTCTTTGTTTAGAAGTATGCTGTGTTCCTTCATTTTTAGTTTTCATGCATCAATTATAGGTTTTTGATTATCCTGGGGCTCACATATGTTAACCTATAATTATATCTACTTTTTTTTTTTTTTTTTGCAGTATGCGGGCCTCTCACTGTTGTGGCCTCTCCCGTTGCAGAGCACAGGCTCCAGACGCGCAGGCTCAGCGGCCATGGCTCACGGGCCCAGCCACTCCGTGGCATGTGAGATCTTCCCAGACCGGGGCATGAACCCATGTCCCCTGCATTGGCAGGTGGACTCTCAACCACTGTGCCACCAGGGAAGCCCTATCTACTTGTTTTTAAACTGGTATTCCTTTAAGTTCAGACATGTTTGAAACTTTTTTTACTCTCCCTCCTCACGTTTTTACTCCCCCACCTCACATTTTCTGTTTCTGAAGTCATATTTTACATCTTTATGTTTGTCCCTTAACTGTGTATTGTAGTTATAGTTACTTTTATAATTTTTTGTCTTTTAAACTTTGTACTAGCTTACTTGAGTTGTTGATCCTCAGTTTTTAATATATATTTGCTTTCCTAATGGGATTTTCTCTCCCCTATAGATTCTTAATTTCTTTACGCTTAGAGAAGACCCTTCAACATTTCTTTTGGAGTAGGTTTAGTGTTGTTGAACTCGTTTAGTTTTTGCTTGCCTGAGAACTTCTTTATCTCTCCTTATATTCTAAATGATAATCTTGCTCGGTAGAGTATCTTTGTTGCAGGTTTTTCCCTTTCAGAACTTTGAGTATGTCATCCACTCCCTTCTGGCTTGCAAAGTTTTGGCAGAGAAATTAGTCGAAAGCTTTATGGGAATTCCCTTGTAAATGTCTCTTTGTTTTTCTCTTGTTGCCTTTAGAATTCTCTCTCTTTAACTTTTGCAATTTTAATTATGATATGTCTTGGTGTGGAATTACTGGGAGTGGAATTGCTGCCATATTAGTGCTCTGAGGTGGCCCATAGCCCCAAGCAGTGTGCTAAATTGTGCCTGTGGTTCCTTATCTTGTGGGCAGTTTTCAGGTCTACAACTCCTCTAGCTCCTGCCAGATCTCCTTCTTCACCTTCTCTGGGTCGTGGACCAGGCCTGTGTGAGGCTTCACATTGCAGGGGTCCAGTCTCTCAGTCATGTCACCCATCCTCTGGATCTTCTCTTTTGACTTCTCTTAACCCTGGACCAGTTATCAAAAATCCATCAAATTGGGGCTTCCCTGGTGGCGCAGTGGTTGAGAGTCCACCTGCCGAGGCAGGGAACACGGGTTCATGCCCCGGTCTGGGAAGATCCCACATGCCGTGGAGTGGCTAGGCCTGTGAGCCATGGCTGCTGAGCCTGCGTGTCCGGAGCCTTTGCTCCGCAACGGGAGAGGCCACAGCAGTGAGAGGCCCATGTACCGCAAAAAAAAAAAAAAAAAAAAAATTCCATCAAATTGGAGGAAGACCAGAGACATTATGGTGGAGTAGAAGGACTTCAGCTCACCTCCTCTCATGAAAACACCAAAATCTCAACTAACTGCCGAACAACCATCTACAAAAAGGCTGAAACCTACCAAAAAAGATAATATACATCCAAATACAAAGAAGTAGCCACAATGAGACAGTTAGGAAGGGAGCATTTGCAATACAATCAAATCCCATTCCCACTGGGTAGGTGACCCACAAACTGGAAACTTGCAGAAGTTCCCCACAGGAACAAAGTTCTGAGCCCCACATCAAGATCCCCAGTCTGGGGGTTTGGCATTGGGAAGAGGAGCTCCCAGAGCATTTGGCTTTGAAGATCAGGAACTCCACAGGACCGGGAGAAACGGAAACTCCACTCTTGGAGGGTGCACACAAGGTCTCATGCACACTGGGACCCAGGGAAAAAGCAGTGACTTCATAGTAGCCTGGATCAGACCTACCTGCTGGTGTTGGAGGATCTCCTGGGGAGGTGGGGGGAGTCTGTGGCTCACTGTGGGGACAAGGACAGTGGTGGCAGAGGTACTGGAGAATATTCATCAGCTTGAGCTCTCCTGGATGTCACCATTTTCACACCAAAACCTGGTCACACCCAACAAAGTGTAGGCTCCAG
Organism: Orcinus orca; assembly: GCF_937001465.1. Taxonomy (NCBI): domain Eukaryota; kingdom Metazoa; phylum Chordata; class Mammalia; order Artiodactyla; family Delphinidae; genus Orcinus; species Orcinus orca. The sequence goes on along the minus strand of NC_064561.1, from coordinate 10,525,217 downwards.
TGCTGGGATGCCTCAGGCTGAAAAGGCAACAGGGCAGGAACACAGCACCCCCCCCCATCAGCAGACAGGCTGCCTAAAGTCTTTCTGAGCCCATAGCCACCTCTAAAGACACCCACTGACATGGTGCTGCTCACCAGAGGGAAAAAACCCAGCTCCACCCACCAGAAGCCTCCACAGCCTCTTAGAACAGCCTCACCCACCCACTAGGGGGCAGACACCAGAAGCAAGAAAAAATACGATCCTGCAACCTGTGGAACAGAGACCACAAACACAGAAAATTAGGCAAAATAATATGGCAGGGGAACATGTTCCAAACGAAGGAACAAGAAAAAACCCCAGAAGAACAACTAAGTGAAGTGGAGATAGGAAATCTATCCAAAAAAGAATTCAGAGTAATGATAGTAAAGATGATTGAAGATCTCAGAAAGAGAACGGAGGCACAGACTGAGAAGATACAAGAAATGTTTAACAAAAAGATATAAGGAACAAACAGGGTTGAACAATACAATAACTAAAATGAAAAATACACTAGAAGGAAACAATAGCAGAATAAATGAGGCAGAAGAACGGATAAATGAGCTGGAAGACATAATGGTGGATATCACTGCCATGGAACAGAATAAAGGAAAAAGAATTAAAAGAAATGAGGAGAGTCTCAGAAACCTCTGGGACAACATTAAACACATCAACATTTGCAAAATAAGGGTCCCAGAAGGAGAAGAGAGAGGAAGTGTCTGAGAAAATATTTGAAGAGATTATAATGAAAACTTCCCTAATATGAGAAAGGAAAAACTCACTCAAGTCCAGGAAGCACAGGGAGTCCCATATAAGATGAACCCAAGAAGGAACATGCTGAGAGACACATTATTCAAACTGACAAAAATTAAAGACAAAGAAGTATGTTAAAAGCAACAAGGGAAAGGCAACAAATAACATACAAGGGAATCTCCATAATATTTTCAGCTGATTTTTCAACAGAAACTCTGCAGGACAAAGGGGAGTGGCATGATATATTTAAAGTGATGAAAGGGAAAAAGCTGCAACCAAGAATGCTCTACCCAGCAAGGCTCTAGTTCAGATTCTATGGAGAAATCAAAAGCTTTACAGACAAGCAAAAGTTAAGAGAATTCAGCACCATCATGCCAGCTTTACAACATTTGCTAAAGAAATTTGTTTAGCTGGAAAAGGAAAGGCCACAACTAGAAACAAGAAAATTACGAATGGGGAAGCTCACCAGTAAAGGCAACCATGCAGTAAGTGTAGGAAATCATCCACACACAAATATGATACCAAACCAGCAATTGTGAGAAGAGGAGAGTACAAATGCAGGATATTGGAAATGCATTTGAAATTAAGAGACCAGCAACTTAAAACAATCCTGCATATATAGACTGCTGTATCAAAACCTCATGGTAACAAGAAACCAAAAATCTAAAATAGATACACACACAAAAAAGAAAAAGGAATCCAAACACAATACTAAAGATAGTCATCACATCACAAGAGAAGAGAACAAAAGAGAAAGGGAAGAAAAAAGACTAGGAAAAAAACCCCACCAATAACTGAAAACAACAAAATGGCAATAAGAACACACATATCAGCAGTTACCTTAAATTTAAATGGATTAAATGCCCAATCAAAAGATAAGAATGGCTGAATGGATACAAAAATAAAACCCATATATGTGCTGTCTACAAGAGACCCACTTCAGATTTAGGTACATATACAGACAGAAAATGAGAGGATGGAAAGCAATATTAAACGCACCAACATTCAAATTATAGGGGTCCCAGAAGCAGAAGAGAAAAAGAAAGGAACTGAGAAAATATTTGAAGAGATTACAGTTGAAAACTTCCCTAATATGGGAAATGAAATAGTCAATCAAGTCCAGGAAGCACAGAGGGTCCCATACAGGATAAATCCAAGGAGAAACATGCCAAGACACATATTAATCAAACTATCAAAAATTAAATACAAAGAAAAAATATTAAAAGCAGCAAGGGAAAAACTACAAATAACATACAAGGGAATCCCCATAAGGTTAACAGCTGATCTTTCAGCAGAAACTCTGCAAGCCAGAAGGGACTGGCAGGACATATTTAAAGTAATGAAAGGGAAAAATCTACCACCTAGATTACTCTACCCAGCAAGGATCTCATTCAGATCCGACAGAGAAATTAAAACGTTTACAGACAAGCAAAAGCTAAGAGAATTCAGCACCACCAAACCAGCTTTACAACAAATGCTAAAGGAACCTCTCTAGGCAGGAAACACAAGAGAATGAAAAGACCTACAATAACAAACCCAAAACAATTAAGAAAATGGTAATAGGAACATACATATCGATAATTACCTTAAATGTAAATGAATTAAATGCTCCAACCAAAAGACATAGACTGGCTGAATGGATACAAAAAGAAGACCATATATATGCTGTCTACAAGAGACCCACTTCAGACCTAGGGACACATAGAGACTGAAAGTGAGGGGATGGAAAAAGTATTCCATGCAAATGGAAATCAAAAGAGAGCTGGAGTAGCAATTCTCATATCAGAAAAAATAGTCTTTAAAATAAAGACTATAACAAGAGACAAAGAAGGACACTACATAATGATCAAGGGATCAATCCAAGAAGAAGATATAACAATTGTAACTATTTATGCACCCAACATAGGAGCATCTCAATACACAAGACAAATGCTAACAGCCATAAAAGGGGAAATTTACAGTAACACAATCATAATAGGGGACTTTAACACCCCACTTTCAGCAATGGACAGATCATCCAAAATGAAAATAAATAAGGACACAGACGATTTGAATGACACAGTAAATGAGATGGACTTAATTGATATTTATAGGACATTCCATCCAAATACAACAGAATACACATTTTTCTCAAGTGATCATGGAACATTGTCCAGGATAGATCATATCTTGGGTCACAAATCAAGCCTTGGTATTTTTAACAAAATTGAAATCGTATTAAGTATCTTTTCCGACCACAATGCTTTGATACTGGATATCAATTACAGGAACAAAACTGTAAAAAATACAAACACATGGAGACGAAACGATACACTACTAAATAACCAAGAGTTCACTGACGAAATCAAAGAGGAAATCAAAAAACACCTAGAAACAAATGACAATGAAAACACGAGGACTCAAAACTTATGGGATGCAGCAAGAGCAGTTCTAAGAGGGAAGGTTATAGCAACACAATGCTACCTCAAGAAACAAGAAAGATCTCAAATAAACAACCTAGCCTTACACCTAAAGCAATTAGAGATGGAAGAACAAAAAACCCTCCAAAGTTAGCAGAAGGAAAAAAATAATAAAGAACAGATCAGAAATGAATGAAAAAGAAATGAAGGAAACAATAGCAAATATCAATAAAACTAAATTTGGTTCTTTGAGAAGATAAACAAAATTGATAAACCATTAGCCAGACTCATCAAGGAAAAAAGGGAGAAGACTCAAATCAATAGAATTAGAAATGAAGAAGAAGTAACAACTGACACTGCAGAAGTACAAAGGAACATGAGAGATTACTACAAGGAACTCTATGCCAATAAAATGGACAACCTGGAAGAAATGGACAAATTATTAGAAAAGCACAACCTTCCAAGACTGAACCAGGAAGAAATAGAAAATATAAACAGACCAATCACAAGCACTGAACTTGAAACTGTGATTAAACATCTTCCAACAAACAAAAGCTCAGGACCAGATGGCTTCACAGGCAAAGTCTATCAAACATTTAGAGAAGAGCTAACAGCTATCCTTCTCAACCTATTCCAAAATATATCAGAGGGAGGAACACTTCCAAACTCATTCTACGAGGCCACCATCACCCCTGATACCAAAACCAGACAAAGATGTCACAAAGAAAGAAAACTACAGGCCAATATCATTGATGAACATAGATTCAAAAATCCTTAACAAAATACTAGCAAACAGAATCCAACAGCACATTAAAAGGATCATACACCATGATCAAGTGGGGTTTATCCCAGGAATGCAAGGATTCTTCAATACATGCAAATCAATCAATGTGATACACCATATTAACAAATTGAAGAATAAAAACCATATGATCATCTCAATAGATGCAGAAAAAGCTTTCAACAAATTCAACACCCATTTATGATTAAAAACCCTCCAACAAGTAGGCATACAGGGAACTTACCTCAACATAAGAAAGGCCATATATGACAAACCCACAGCCAACATCGTCCTCAATGGTGAAAAACTGAAAGCATTTCCACTCCAATCAGGAAAAAGAAAAGGTTGCCCACTCTCAACACTATTATTCAACATTGTTTTGGCAGTTTTAGCCACAGCAATCAGAGAAGAAAAACAAATAAAAAGAACCCAAATCAGAAAAGAGGAATTAAAGCTGTCACTGTTTGCAGATGACATGATACTACACATAGAGAATCCTAAAGATGCTACCAGAAAACCACTAGAGCTAATCAATGAATTTGGTAAAGTAGCAGGATAAAAAATTAATGCAAAGGAATCTCTTGCATTCCTATACACTAATGATGAAAAGTCTGAAAGAGAAATTAAGAAAACACTCCCATTTACCATTGCAACAAAAAGAATAAAATATCTAGGAATAAACCGACCTAAAGGGACAAAAGACCTGTAGGCAGAAAATTATAAGACACTGATGAAAGAAATTAAAGATGATACAAATAGATTGAGAGATATACCATGTTCTTGGATTGGAAGAATCAACATTGTGAAAATGACTCTACTACCCAAAGCAATCTACAGATTCAATGCAATCCCTATCAAACTACCACTGGCATTTTTCACAGACCTAGAACAAAAAATTTCACAATTTGTATGGAAACACAAAAGACCCCGAATAGCAAAATCAATCTTGATAGTGAAAAACGGAGCTGGAGGAATCAGGCCCCCTGACTTCAGGGCCCCTTACTACAAAGCTACAGTAATCAAGACAGTATGGTCCTGGCACAAAACCGTAAATATAGATCAATGGAACAGGATAGAAAGCCCAGAGAGAAACCCATGCACATATGGTCACCTTCTTTTTGATAAAGGAGGCAAGAATATACAATGGAGAAAAGACAGCCTCTTCAATAAATGGTGCTGGGAAAACTGGACAGCTACATGTAAAAGAATGTAATTAGAACACTCCCTACACCATATACAAAAATAATCTCAAAATGGATTAAGGACCTAAATGTAAGGCCTGACACTATAAAACTCTTAGAGGAAAACATAGGTAGAACACTCCATGACATAAATCACAGTAAGATCCTCTTTGACCCACCTCCTAGAGAAATGGAAATAAAACCAAATATAAACAAATGGGACCTAATGAAACTTAAAAGCTTTTGCACAGCAAAGGAAACCATAAACAAGATGAAAAGACAGCCCTCAGAATGGGAGGAAAATATTTGCAAATGAAGCAACTGACAAAGGATTAATCTCCAAAATTTACAAGCAGCTCTTGCAGCTCAATATCAAAAAAATAAAAAACCCAGTCCAAAAATGGGCAGAAGACCTAAATAGACATTTCTCCAAAGAAGATATACAGATTGCCAACAAACACATTAAAGAATGCTCAACATCATAATCATTAGAGAAATGTAAATCAAAACTACAATGAGGTATCACCTCACACCCATCAGAATGGCCATCATCAAAAAATCTCCAAACAATAAATGCTGGAGAAGGTGTGGAGAAAAGGGAACCCTCTTGCACTGTTAGTGGGAATGTAAATGGATACAGCCACTATGGAGAACAGCATGGAGTTTCCTTAAAAAACTAAAAATAGAACTAACATACGACCCAGCAATCCCACTACTGAGCATATACCCAGATAAAACCATAAATCAAAAAGACACATGCACCCCAATGTTCATTGCAGCACTGTTTACAATAGCCAGGTCATGGAAGCAACCTAAATGCCCATCGACAGAGGGATGGATAAAGAAGATGTGGTACATATATACAATTGAATATTACTCAGCCATAAAAAGGAACGATATTGGGTCATTTGTAGAGATGTGGATGAATGTAGAGACTGTAATACAGATGAAGTAAGTCAGAAACAGAAAAACAAATATTGTACATTAACACATATATGTGAAACCTAGAAAAATGGTACAGATGAGCCAGTTTGCAGGGCAGAAATTGAGACACAGATGTACAGAACAAACGTATGGACACCAAGGGGGAAAAGCTGCGGGTTGGTGCTGGTGGTAGTGTGATGTATTGGGAGATTAGGATTGGCATATATACACTAATATGTATAAAATGGATAACTAAGAAGACCCTGTTGTAAAAAATAAATAAATAAAATAAAATTCAAAAAAGAAAAGAAAAACAAACACCTAAGAATAAACCTACCTAAGGAGGCAAAAGACGGGTACTCAGAAAACAGTAAAACACTGATGAAGGAAATCAAAGATGACAGAAACAGGGCTTCACTGGTGGCTCAGCAGTTAACAACCCAACTGCCAATGCAGGGGACATGGGTTAGAGCCCTGGTCCAGGAAGATCCCACATGCTGCGGAGCAATAAAGCCCGTGTGCCACAACTACTGAGCCTGCACTCTAGAGCCCGTGAGCCACAACTACTGAGCCTATGTGCCACAACTACTGAAATCCATGCACCTAGAGCCCGTGCTCTACAACAAGAGAAGCCAATGCAATGACAAGCCTGCACAGCACAAGGAAGAGTAGTCCCCAGTCGTTACAACTAAAGAAAGCCTGCACACAGCAACGAAGACCCAATGTAGCCAAAAAAAAAAAAAAAAAAAAAGGCAAAGATAACAGAAATAGATGGAGGGATACACCATGCTCCTTGATTGGAAGAATCAATATTGTGAAAATGACTATACTACCCAAAGCAATCCACAGGTTTAATGCAATCCCTATCAAATTACCAATGGCATTGTCTCCAGAACTAGTACAAGAAATTTTACAATTTTTATGGAAACACAAAATACCCTGAACAGCCAAAGCAATCTTAAGAAAAAAAAATGGAGCTGGAGGAATCAGGCTGACTTCAGACCATACTACAAAGCTACAGTAATCAAGACAGCATGGTACTGGTACAAAAACAGAAATATAGATCAATGGAACAGGATAGAAAGCCCAGAGAGAAACCCAAACACATATGGTCACCTTATTTTTGACAAAGGAGGCAAGAATATACAATGGAAAAAGACAGCCTCTTCAATAAGTTGTGCTGGGAAAAATGGACAGATATATGTAAAAGAATGAAATTACAACACACCCTAATACCATACACAAAAATGAACTCAGGCTTCCCTGGTGGCACAGTGGTTTGGGGTCCGCCTGCCGATGCAGGGGACACGGGTTCCTGCCCCGGTCCGGGAGGATCCCACATGCCACGGAGCGGCTGGACCCGTGAGACATAGCTGCTGAGCCTGCGTGTCCAGAGCCTGTGCTCCGCAATGGGAGAGGTCACAGCAGTGAGAGGCCTGCATACCACAAAAAAAAACAAAACAAAAACAAAACAAAACAACAACAACAAAAAATGAACTCAAAATGGATTAAGGACCTAAATGTAAGGTCAGACACTATAAAACTCTTAGAGGATGGGTTTCCCTGGTGGCACAGTGGTTAAGAGTCCGTCTGCCAATGCAGGGGACGCAAGTTTGAGCCCTGGTCTGGGAGGATCCCACATGCCGCGGAGCAGCTAAGCCTGTGTGCCACAGCTGCTGAAGCCCGCACGCCTAGAGCCCGTGCTCTACTACAAGAGAGGCCACCACAATGAGGGGCCTGCGCACCGCAATGCAGAGTGGTCCCCGCTCGCCGCAACTAAAGAGGGCCCACGCGCAGCAACGAAGACCCAACGCAGCCATTAAAAAAAAAAGAAAAAAAAAACTCTTAGAGGAAAACATAGGCAGAACACTCTATGACGTAAATCACAGCAAGATTCTTTTTGACCCACCTCCTAGAGAAATGGAAATAAAAACAAAAATAAATGGGACCTAATGAAACTTAAAAGCTTTTGCACAGCAAAGGAAACCATAAACAAGATGAAAAGACAACCCTCAGAATGGGAGAAAATATTTACAAATGAAGCAACTGATAAAGGATTAATCTCCAAAATATACAAGCGGCTCATGTAGCTCAATATCAATAAAACAAAGAACCCAATCCAAAAATGGGCAGAAGATCTAAATAAACATTTCTCCAAAGAAGACATACAGATGGCCAACAAATTCATAAAAAGATGCTCAACATCTTGGGCTTCCCTGGTGGCGCAGTGGTTGAGAGTCCACCTGCCGATGCAGGGGACACGGGTTCGTGCCCCAGTCCGGGAAGATCCCACATGCCGCAGAGCGGCTGGGCCCGTGAGCCATGGCCGCTGAGCCTGCGCGTCCGGAGCCTGTGGTCCACAACGGGAGAGGCCACAACAGTGCGAGGCTCGCGTACCGCAAAAAAAAAAAAAAAAAAAAAAGATGCTCAACATCACTAATCATTAGAGAAATGCAAATCAAAATCACAATGAGGTATCACCTCACACTGGTCAAAATGGCCATTTTCAAAAAATCTACAAACAGTAAATGCTGGAGAGGGTGTGGAGAAAAGGGAACCCTCCCGCACTGTCGGTGGGAATGTAAATGGATACAGCCACTGTGGAGAACAGTATGGAGGTTCCTTAAAAAACTATAAACAGAACTACCATATGACCCAGCAACCTCACTACTGGGCATATACCCTGAGAAAACCATAATTGAAAAAGATTCATGTACCACAATGTTTATTGCAGCACTATTTACAATAGCCAGGACATGGAAGCAACCTAAATGTCCATCAATAGATGAATGGATAAAGAAGAAGTGGCACATATACACAATGCAATATTACTCAGCCATAAAAAGGAACAAAATTGAGTTATTTGTAGTAAGGTGGATGAACTTAGAATGTCACATAGAGTGAAGTAAGTCAGAAAGAGAAAAACAAATACTGTATGCTAACACATATATATGGAATTTTAAAAAGCGGTACTGATGAACCTAGTGGCAGGACAGGAGCAAAGACGCAGAGTAGAGAACAGACTTGAGGGCACAGGGGGCGAAGGGGAAGCTGGATGAAGTGAGAGAGTGGCATTGACATATATACGCTACCAAATGTAAAATGGATGGCTAGTGGGAAGCTGCTGCATAGCACAAGGAGATCAACTCGATGCTTTGTGACGACCTAGAGGGATGGAATATAGAGGATGGGAGGGAGGCTCAAGAAGGAGGGGATATGGGGATACATGTATACATATAGCTGATTCACTTTGTTGTACAACAGAAACTAACACAACATTATAAAGCATTTATACTCCAATAAAGATGTGAACAAAAAGTCTGTCCAAAAAAAAGAAACAAACAAACAAAAAAGAATTTCTCACCCCATAACTTTAGTTAGGTAAAATTCTAAAAGTGCATTAATAATTTTTCCTTTGATTATTTCTTAAACCATCTAGTTCAGGGAACATAGTGAGATAAAAGGCAAAGCTTCTTGAATAAAACATGTTTGAGACAGTTGCATGTGGATAGGGCACTCTTTTACCTTTTTTATAATGATTGTCAAAAATTCATACTTAGGATCATTTGGATGTCCGTCTCGGTCCTCAGGACAGGCTGCCCCAAGATAGGCTACAATGGTATATTGAATATAGTGAACTAAATTTCCTTGAGAAAGCGCTGATGAAACAAAATTATATTTACAAGCACTCTCTGCTCCCCCTCTCCTGGAAGAGGAAAGAAATCAGATCTCCCATGTGAAGGTACTGTCAGTATAACAGGATAATAGAAAGCATCCTTATCACCAGATTTGGGAATTCTAGGCTAAGGAAGCTATGTAAACAAAGTTTGTTACTTCTTCATAAGTTTGCTGCCCGAAGCACAAACCCCTCTGTTTTGTTAAATCTTCACAAATAATTGTTTCTTTCTCTAAAAATGATATATGAGTGGCTGCTTTAGTCTCTTCAAAAGTCTCATTTCTATGAGACCTCTGTTCATATAAATTAAATTTGTTTATTTCTTTGTTAATCTGTCTGGTGTCAATTTAATTGTTAAACCGTCTGAAAGAACTAAGAAGGGGTGAGGGCAACTTTTCCTCCTTCCCAACAGTTGTTTTAGTTGCCAGGATACTAGCTGGACCCACTCTCTTCCCCTTAGGGCTTCAGAATTGAGAGGTACTGTGACCACAAACTTAAGCTGGCAGAAGGTAAAAGTTGTTAACAGGTTAGCCTTCTGGATCTCTGCCTGGAAATGCCAGTGGAAGTGAAACTGATAAAAGTCATTTTTCTCTATAAACTTAGATTAGCAGGAGAAAATATGTGTGGAGCTTTCTCCTTTGTCATAGCAACTCAAATAAAAATATGGTAAATGAGTGATCTTCATTTTTATTGGTCATTTCCTCCCAGAAAATGTCTCTGCTTTTCTTTGTCTCTCTGTGTTGTGTCATTTGTCCTAAGGAGGAAGAACCATAGGGCAGAATAGCAGGCATAGGTTCTTTATAAAATTGCTGTTCAAGCCAGCCTCACAAACTGGTGAGTTCATGGTTGTCACCCACTAGTGTTTGTTTAGACAAATGTTGCTGTGGGTCCCTCATGTAAAAAACAGAAGAGTTTATTCCTTCCATCTTGGTCTATATTGTGAGAGCTTGACTTTATGACCAGTGAGAATATTCTATCTGGTCACTGCATTCTGAAATGTGCACTTATTGGGGTGGATCTATTTGGTAGCCAAATAGACTGGGGCATGAGACAGGAAATCACAAGCATCTCTCTCTTCATGTGGCAATGCCAGATTTCACAGGTATTTGTCATAAGGGGTCCTAGTCTATAGAGGCATTTCTTGTCTCAACATTCATTGCTTTGTGCTGAGAAAGTCTCATTCCAGTAGCACTGCCTGGTGCCAAAGATGAGTAGATTTATGACTGGAGGCATCTCACATTGTCATGACAGAACAGAGACAACATTTGATTACACCATCCTTACCACATGTGCAACAGAAGTCTTTACTGTCTTAGACTATATTGGGAGTAGACCTTTGGATCATGGGGGAGACATCATCTGCACCCACATTAGGGATGCCTGTTTTATATATGGTAAAGATTTATTCTAAGTCTAAAAAGTTACCTCTGTGTCTTTCCATAAGAAGTCTTACTGGATCGAGTCATTATTGAAATAAACATACTAGTGGAAATCCCATTCGTCAGTGACAGGATAATGAATCGTTTTAACTGGAAAACTTCTATGTTTGAAAATCTTTTCTTTTTACACAGTTTTATTGGAGTATAATTGCTTTACAATGTTGTGTTAGTTTCTGCTGTACAACAAAGTGAATCAGCTGTATGTATACATATATCCCCATATCCCCTCCCTCTTGAGCCTCCCTCCCACCCTCCTTATCCCACCCCTCTAGGTCGTCACAAAGCACAGAACTGATCTCCTGAGCTTTGCAGCTACTTCCCACTAGCTATCTATTTTACATTTGGTAGTGTATATATGTCAATGCTAGTCTTTCACTACGTCCCCCTCATCATAAACAACTCTCATACTGGTATTTACAGGAAGATCTAATTGAAAAGAGAACACAAAATGGTATGATGCTATTCTTAGGGAATCCTTTAATAAAATGAATTAACAGAAGCCAGACTTAGAACAAATTAAAAAAAAAATCTGAAGTAAATTCCCCTTCTCTTCCCTTTTATACTCCTCTTCAATCCCAGCTCCCTGCACCTAGCCTCCATAAGATCATTTGGACCTCTGGGATCCTGGTATGACCTATCCCTCAAAACCCAGCTCTATCACCTCACCCAGTTCTCCTAAATCTTAAAACTCCTGCAAGCTTCCCATAAAGCACTCACCTGGTTGTTTTGATTTCTCTTTTTAAAAAGATTTTTCAGAGAGCACATTGGGTTGACCTCTAGTCCTGGGGAATACAGATTATTTTGTAAATGCTGACAGTCAGAAGTGAATTCAACTGAGTACTTGAGAAGCACAATAAAGCTCACTTTGCAGTCCCTTATAACTCCTAATTTCCAGGTCTTGCTAACCAGCCTCTGCCAGCTTCAGGCATTCCTATGCAATGTCCTTTGTAGAAGTATACTGTACCCCATCCCCAAAATTTCAGATCCCTTGTAAAACATCAGATCTTTAAATTATAAAACGTTTTACCTCCAGTCTCAGAAGACCCAATCAATTCAGGGCAGAATTAGAAAGATTAGTTGTTATTCACAACCCCAATCATAGGGACCTTAATTGACTGCTAGAGGGTTTTCTTCCAGCCCACAATTATACTGTATCTATTAGGTAGGCCAGATGACACTCTGGGTAAACAAAACCCCTTCAGAGAGGAACAGAGAGGCCAGCACCTCTCCCAGTCAACCGAAGTAGAAATGACCTAAATAGAAGCTAATATTCAAGGTTCGATAGGAAAAATATTAAAGGCCTTTGCCCATAAATTTAGTTGGTCTAAGGTTGAATTATGTATTCAAAAAAAAAAAGGAAAGAAACCAGAAGCTTTTGTTGAATGTTTTATACAAAATTTTTAGCAGAAAACTGCATTGAAAACAGAAGCCCAGAGCACAGGAAACACTAATATCTGCTCCAGTGAGAATTTTTCACCCTGATACTGGACAGCAAATTCAAAATAACTGCAAGTGTGGTAATTGAGGATACAACTCAATTCTTTGAAAGTAGCTTCTAGGAATGTAGAAAAAAAGTTTAATAGCCACAATTCTTGCTTTACAACTTGAATATTTAGAGAAACAAAAACATAAAGCTGAGAATAATTTGAAGCCCTCTTCCTATTTGCCTCCAGACAACTGCAGATATTGTAAGAAATCAGGAGGTTATAAGAGAAATTGTCCTGCATTTAAGAGAAAGGTTTAAGAAGCAATCCCTTTGTGCCCCAGGACTGCCAGTAGGTTCATTTTTCTCCTTCTGAGGGACAGTTCCCCCCGCAAATGACAGGGTCAGCTGTTCCTCTGTTGCACCCCATAGCTTATCATTAAACCTAAAACACAGAATCAGGCACTGGATTCTTAATTGACACTGGTGCAACGTCCTCTACCATCTGCTCAGTGGAGTTGCCTCTACCTGTGATTTTGTTCAAGCAGTTGGAAACTCTGGGTAGACTATTTCATTGCCAATATTTCAGTCCACCCCAATATCTTTAGCTCCCCACCCCCATAACATGCACTGGGCCATTCTAGTTTCCACCTGTTCACCAGTAAACTTCTTGGTGGAGATTTTAATGTAAATTTAATGCCGCTATAAAATGTAATGGGAGGGGCTTTTATTTCCCTGCTCTCAGATAAAGCCTCACACTGTTACCGAATGCAAGTTCATGTGCCCAATGCACAGTGAGGCCAAACAAACCGAAACTCTCTGGAAGGTTTCAACAAAGCACTTTTAAAAGCAAGGTGGAAAAAAAAAAAAAAAAGCAAGGTGAGGTAGGGGTGTGTTTGGTTGTGGCAAACTTCTTGGTGTTGAACTCTTTTGTTCTTGCAGCTGTCCATGTAAGTCAGGTCATGATGTTCCTGTAACCCCCCCAACAAGACAAATGCTATTCTCTGTTCTGCAACTTTTTATCTCTGTATGAATGGACTCCTAAAGGTTAGAGCCCTGAGAATAGACTATCCTGTATACTTAAGGCTATAGGCAACATTCAAAAGGTGCAGAGCCAGCATGACTAAGCACAGGCAACAAGGCACAAAGTTTAAAGTAAAGAGGAATAGATCTAATATGGAGTCAGGGTTGTTCTTCCCTGTTCCAACACCTCCTGCTTTCCTTACTGGAAAGTCAGCCTGATTTAAATCCTTCTGAATTGGATGGACCTTTAATAGATGTCCCAGTAAATGTCTGGGCCACACAGGCAAATGAATTTGCATTGCTACTATTGATATATGAAGTGACTGTATATGTTATATGGAAGAAAAATTAACTTTTCCATCAGTAGACTAACATGGTGTACATATTAAAAAACAAACAAACAAACAACCTTTTTCTGAATAATGAACACAGTACCCATATTTATTAATCATATATTAGAAAACTGCCTGGAGAGTACTTGTCTCTCACTGTCCTACTTCACTCTCTAGGTCTCCACTATAGACTATTTTTTTTTAACATCTTTATTGGGGTATAATTGCTTTACAATGATGTGTTAGTTTCTGCTTTATAACAAAGTGAATCAACAAACAAAGTGAATACATATACATATGTTCCCATATCTCTTCCCTCTTGCGTCTCCCTCCCTCCCACCCTCCCTATCCCACCCCTCCAGGCGGTCACAAAGCACCGCGCTGATATCCCTGTGCTATGCGGCTGCTTCCCACTAGCTATCTACCTTACGTTTGGTAGTGTATATATGTCCATGCCTCGCTCTCGCTTTGTCACAGCTCACCCTTCCCCCTCCCCATATCCTCAAGTCCGTTCTCCAGTAGGTCTGTGTCTTTATTCCTGTCTTACCCCTAGGTTCTTCATGACATTTTTTTCCCTTAAATTCCATATATATGTGTTAGCATACGGTATTTGTTTTTCTCTTTCTGACTTACTTCACTCTGTATGACAGACTCTAGGTCCATCCACCTCACTACAAATAACTCAATTTCGTTTCTTTTTATGGCTGAGTAATATTCCATTGTATATATGTGCCACATCTTCTTTATCCATTCATCTGATGATGGGCACTTAGGTTGTTTCCATCTCCGGGTCCACTATAGACTCTTTCAAACTGTGTGTTGCTCTTATTAACCCTTACTTTTTCAGCATGCTGAGCACAAACCAAACGCTCCCTTATGCCTGTTTACTAAACACTGGTCAGGTTAACTAATCAATCTGACTGTTGGTTATATCAAATCTAGATAGAGCAAAAGAACCAGAACTGGTCTTCATTCCTGCTGATTGAACACCTGGTGGACTAAAGTAGAAAATATGGATGAATGACAAGCTATGGTATCCAAGACTGAAAAATAATCACTGCATTATTTTCTTCTGGTGAGTTATTTGGGACCCAGACCACCTGTATAGAAGTTCAAGGACCGGCCCTTGACCAGATAAAGACAATTAATGAAAAATGTTCTCTTTGCATTGAAAACAAACATGACCTTGGAACTTCTCTTGGTGACATACTAGGAAAATGTTGTAACAAACTCTGTAGATTCCACAAGTGGCAACTTCAAACCTCTCTGGGAGATTGTAAATGACTCCAGCACTACCCTTTTTGGTACAGATGTCTGCCAAATCACCAAATGATTTGGATCCTGCACAAGCCACTCTTTGTACACTCTGTACAGTGGGTATTTTAAAAAATAATTAATTAATTAATTATATTATTTTTGGCTGCGTTGGGTCTTCATTGCTGCACGCGGGCTTTCTATAGTTGTGGCGAGCGGGGGCTACTCTTCGTTGCGGTGCGTGGGCTTCTCATTGCGGTGGCTTCTCTTGTCGTGGAGCACGGGCTCCAGGTGTGTGGGCTTTAGTAGTTGTGGCTCATGGGCTCTAGAGCGCAGGCTCAGTAGTTGTGGCGTGCGGGCTTAGTTGCTCCGCGGCATGTGGGATCTTCCCGGACCAGGGCTCGAACTCGTGTCCCCTGCATTGGCAGGCTGATTCTTAGCCACTGTGCCACCAGGGAAGCCCTGTACAGTGGGTATTTTAACTGTTCCCCTGAATAAGCTACCAAATACCACAAACTATTGTTGATGGATTGGTCCTTTTGTCAATATACAATCTCCTAGTTTGTCTTATTTAAGAAATTCACCTGAGTTTCTACATTGTCTGAGATTAGGATTGCCACCTCAGCATTCTTTTGTTTACTATTTATATAGAAGCTATTTCTATCCTCTCATTTTTATCCTACTTGTGTCTTGGATCTAAAGTGTGTTTCTTGTAGATGTTATGTAGTTAAATTACGTTTTTTTTTTTAATTATTGTGTCTCTCTGCCTTTTAATTGGAAATTAATTGTTTTTATTTTAGTAGTGTACCATTTAATTCTCTTCTCACTTATTTTAGTTATTTTCTTAATGGCTACCCTGAGGGTCAAAACTAACACCTTAAACTTAGAATAATCTAGTTTGAATTAATATCAACATAGTTTCTATGTTTCTAGTGGGAAGCAGCCGCATAGCACAGGATCAGCTTGGTGCTTTGTGACTGTGACCGCCTAGAGGGGTGGGAAAAGGAGGGTGGGAGGGAGACGCAAGAGGGAGGGGATATATGTATACGTATAGCTGATTCATTTTGTTATACAGCATAAACTAACACAACATTGTAAAGCAATTATACTCCAATAAAGATGTTAAAAAAAAACCCTATGTATTAAACATATATCCTTTATATTTTTACTGTCCCAACTCTATATACTTGTGTCTATTAACATAGATTTATGTTAAAGTTTTACTCATTTGACTTTTAAATAGTATAGGAAAAAAAGAGAACCTACGAACCTAAATACAATCATACTGGCTTTTATATTTATCTACATAGTTTCCTTTACCAGCATTTATTCTTCATGACACTGAGTAGTTCTCAAGTGACATTTTTTTCAGCTTGCAGGGTTCCCTTTAGCAATTCTTGTCAGTCAGATCTGCTAATAATTATCTCCCTCACTTTTGCTTATCTGTGGAACATCTTTATCATTCATATTTAAAGATAGTTTTACTAGATGTAGAGCCCGGTTTGACATATTTTTTTCTCTTAGTACTTTAAATATGGCATTTAAATCAGGCTTTTCAGTGCATCCTGTCCTTTGTCATTGCTAATGAGAAATAAGCTGCTAATCGTATTGATGAACTATTATACGTGACAATTAGTTTTTCACTTGCTGCTTCAAGATTCTGCTTTTGTCTTTGTATTTTGACTGATGATAATATGTCCTGGCTTTGATTTCCTAGTTTATCCTAATTAGAATCCGTTGACCCTTTAGGTATGGAGATTCATATCTTTTACCAAATTAGAACATTTTCAGCCGTTATTATTAAGTATTATTATTAAGTATAAGCAAGTATTATTTTTCTCCTTTCTCCTCTCTTTTAGGCTGAATATACATGAACATGATGGTTCTAGGGAACAGTAAGATGACCCTCAGGTGGGATGCACAAGTTCCAGTGTTTATGTGCCAGCAGAGGGCATTCTCACAACATACATGGTTGTTCAGGCATAGGAAGTAATGATGATGCAGGCTAGAATAATAAGGATATTCAATGAGTGATTAGTGAGTGATTAACATAACATCTTCAATTCAGTTGGATCAGTGTCCACAAGGAGCTTGATGATGACCAGGACATCAAAAAGAAAATAATCCACACAGCAGTGGTCACATAGAGGCCAAACAATGGACAGTGAAGCCTGAAGGAGAGAGTTGGCAAGCCCTGTAAACAAGGACATGGCTGCAAGAAGGTGACAGATCTGTTGGTGCATGATTGTAGCAGAGTGGAGGGACCAGCAGATGACAACATAATGGTCAACAACCAATACAGTAAAAAGCACACACTCCATGGAGCCAAAAGCCAAAGCCACAGAATACTGAACAATGCAGCTTATGTAGCTGATATTCTTAACTTCTCCACAAGCTTACCATTATTTGAGGAACAACGCAGTTAGTAAAATGCATGTCCAAAATTGAGAGGTTTGGGAAGAAGAAGTACATTGGGGTGTGGAGCCTGCTATCCAGGAGGGAAATTAAGATGATGGCTGCGTTGCCTGTGAGTGTCATCACGTAGAACCCAGAAACAAAGAAAGGATGAACTCAACCTGGGGATACTCTGAGAAGTCAACTAAGATAATGTCTTCCCCTGAGCTGACACTATTTTCACCATCTTCTTATTTCATAGCAACTGAAATAAAATCAAGTATTCTCTCTATATTGCCAAAACAGATGGACAAAAATTAGTCAATTTTTACATAATAGTCCCTACTAATTCATAGGTTTTTCTAACAATTCCAAACAATGAGAACTCAAATTTCCTGATGTATAAAATAATTTAAATGATTTAAATGTAAATCCAAAGTCACAAAGAATGCAAAAACTTGATGGAAGTAGCCTAAAAGTACATTAAGG
The DNA here is from genome assembly GCF_937001465.1 of Orcinus orca. NCBI lineage: Eukaryota > Metazoa > Chordata > Mammalia > Artiodactyla > Delphinidae > Orcinus > Orcinus orca. The sequence continues at coordinate 10,507,134 of NC_064561.1, read as the reverse complement.
TCTTTTAGGTGCTTCACTTGATCCCATTAATTAAATATTTATCTAGGAAGCCTATAGTTTCTATTTCACTTAGATATCCACTCTTAATTGGTACACTCTTGATTAGCGTAGGAACAATGAGAGAAAAAATCAAGTGATAATAAAAATGAAACGAAAACTGGGATATGGTAGTTGATGTGATAAATTAATTCGCCCTGGCAATGAGTATGATACAATAGTGACTGTGATATTAAAATAAGCAGTGAGTGTTGGACCAAACTGACACAGCCACAATGATAAAATTTTTGTATATAGTTTCAATTGGTTTCATGAAACCAATAAGGTAATTTATTCTTGTTTCCCTCACAAATACTAGTTTGCTTTATATTCTGTTGACATAAAACAAATAGATGACTAGTTGTTTCTTTAGCAAACATGAGGTTAGTCAAGATCAAGAAGTAACTGCATTTCCAGATTTGCAACCATGGTGAGACATGTGCATGTCCCCCACAAAAAATGGAGAGAGCTGTTTTAAATAGGGGCAAATGAAGTTGAGATAGCTCTAGTAAACAGAGTCCACTGGAAAAATTAAGAGTTTGAAGTACAGTAGCTTTTCATTGGGTAAGTTGTGACAGTTTCTTATTGGCTGAGCTCTTGAAGGAAGGAAGAGGAAGTCTTTTTCGTTTTGGGCTCTGTTATTGTTATAGGTGTGAAAAGCTTCCCTGTCTGACATCCAGACTATCTTAAGTGAGATTTCCTTTTATTATTTCTTGACAATTTCTCCCTTTTGATCAAGATTGTTCTCTGAAAGCATCACTGATTGAGAGTCAGGTTTTCTGGTTCCAGTGACTTTTTATCCCTCAATACAAAGAAGGACATTCCTGGATGTACTGTCCTACATCAAATGGAAATTGCACAGATTTGAAACCTATTGACATTCACATCTGAATCACAGGGAGTTGTAAGAAGGAGAACGCTGAAGTACTTATTATGTGAAGTCCCTAAGTTAACAAGATTACAGAGATTGGTGATCATCTTTAGCATTGTGTCATCATCAAAGAGGAACTTCCAACAGACCTGGTCTATATATCTTGGGAAAGCTATCTCATCAGATGTCAGCTGCTTCAGTTCTGGGAAATCTTTACTTTCAGGTCAACAGATGGCTGTCAGTTTGAGTCAAAGTTTCGTGCTTTCTTTAGGTGTGTTTGTGAATCCAAGAGTCTATTTCCTGAAATTTGGTGACACAAAGGTTGGTTATCAGTACCTGATAGAGGCCTTACAAGCGAGTTTGAAGATAGTCCTTCTGGAGCAGCTGTCCCCAACTTTTTTGGCACCAGGGACCGTTTCATGGAAGACAATTTTTCCACAGACGGATCGGGGGCAGGGGGATGGTTCAGGCGGTAATGCGAGTGATGGGGAGCGGCAGATGAAGCTTCGCTTGCTCGCCCACCCGCCGCTCACCTCCTGCTGTTTGGCCTGGTTCCTAACAGGCTGCGGACCGGTACTGGTCTGTGGCCCGGGGGTTGCGCACCCCTGTTCTGGAGATTTCATTTCTAAAATCCCCAAATATCCAGGTTGCAAGTGTGAGGCTTAAGACCTTTGTCTCCCATGAGTGCACTGTGAAAAGATCACTTTACCAAAACATGCTTACTTTTAGTAGAAGAAATTAGGACTTCACAATATTGGAGTACCTCTCCATTTAGCAGTTGTGGGTCAAAAGAGACAAGAGTCAAGTGCATTGGGTATCCTGTGGCTATCTCAAACAATGAGCATTTATGAGTTCCAAGAGGAGAATTTATAGCAATGCTTTTGGCCAAGTTATTTGGAGGGCCTCTACAATTTTTTCCAATTGGGACTTCATGCCTTCACCTAAACCAGAGGAATGAGGGTAGTAAGTGCAGTGACAGTCTTGTAAAACTGACCAAACAGCACAGATGTGTTGAAGTACTTGACCACTAAAAAGGATTCTTTGTCCTTTATGCAGTTAGAGAAGAGTTTCCCAGGTGGGGACAATCTTTTCCTAATGGTTTTAAGCCACAAAAGAGGGAGTAACCTGCCTGCAAGGGAAGGCTTCAGTTCAGTGTTGAACAGGCCATGACTAAAACATATTTATATCCACAAGACTGGGGAAGTTGTATGAAATTCATGTGCCAGACCTCAAATGGTTAATTAATCAGTTTAAAAAATCAGGAAACAGTATGAACAAGCTTCCCCACAAATATTGATTCATGAACATTGTTATCTTGTCAATAAACCTATGGTTTAATGCAGGCATAGGGGTGAGGAATGAGAATTTTAGAGTGTTAGGTCCAAACCTAGTTTTCTCTTTTATCAAACCAACAGTTGTTGAATTTCCATCTTGCTTTTCCTTTTCTGAGGATCACTGCTGGGCTTCTCTAGTGAGATTTTCTGTGTTGTAATTTAGAGAAATATCCCTTTGGACCATGAGAGTTTTGGCTGCTGTTGGGTCCTTAAAGGGCAGCATTCCTTGTGGAAATGTCAGCAAGGTGATTTCCCTAGCTTTCAGAGAGTCAAGTTTAGGATGACCTGAAATATTAATAATAGCTGAAGTGTCAGTTTGAAGTGTTGCATCCAATAATTCCTGAACATAGGGGCCATTTAAAATTTTATTTTCCCTGGAAGTAAGGAGCCACATTGCTTCTAAAACTTTCCAAAATCATGAGCCACTCCAAAAGCTTATGTACTATCAATATAGACATTGGCAGTTTTGTCCTTGGCTGAAGTACAAAACCATATCAGAGTACATAATTCAGCCTCTTTGGGAAAAGTAGTCATAGGTAAAGGTGCTGCCTCAGCAGTATCAATGGAAGTTGCTGTAGCATAGGGAGAACAATATTTGCCATTATTGCCTTTTAAATAAGAATCTTTGGTGAGCCATGAGAAACTGACTTCATTGGTGATGGAGGTGAGAAGACTAGCAGGGTTAAAGTGATTAAAACATCAACAAGAAAAATATGGTAGACACCTATTTTCTCAGCCAGGGTTTGAGTGTCCTGGTAGGGTCATTGCTCTTGCCCTTTGGCAGCTTGGCTGCTAGTCAGATCGAGGATGAAGCAGAACAGTTCTTTAGAAGTGACCACACAAACAACTGGGCAGTTTTGGCATGTACATCCCAATTCTGGTTTAATTATCAACATGTTACAAATATTCTATATGTTTATAGAACTATTAAGAGGCTAGGTATTCCTGACAGGACAAGAAAAAGAAGATGGAAACACTTGGGGTGGAAGATTGAAGATTTAAATGGTGGTCAAGACAAGATGGTGGAGTAGAGGAACCTTGAGCTCACCTCCTCTCACGAGAACACCAAAATCACAACTAGTGGTGGAACAACCATCAATAAAAAAGACCAGAGCCTACCAAAAAGATATTCTACATCCAAAGACAAAGAAGAAACCACAGTGAGATGGTAGGAGGGGCACACTTGCAATATAATCAAGTCCCAAACCCCACAAGTGTGCAACCAACAAACTGGAGAATAATTATATTGCAGAAGTTCTCCTATAGGAGTGAGGGTTCTGAGCTCCATGTCAGGCTCCCGGCCTGAGTGTCTGGCAATGGGAGGAGGAGCACCCAGAGCATTTAGCTTTTGAAGGCCAGTGGGTCTTGATGGCTGAAGCTCCACAGGACTCCACTCTTGAAGGGCACACACAAGGTCTTGCATGCACAAGGACCCAGGGCAAAAGCAGTGACTTCATAGGAGCCTGGACCAGACCTAGTTGGTATTGGAGGGTCTCCTGGGGAGATAGGGGCCAGCTGTGGCTCTCTCTGGGGTCATAGAAGCTGGTGGTAGACATAGCAGGGAGCATTCATCTATGTGAATTCTGGCTGGAGGCAGACATCTTTGGTACTTGGCACCAAGACCTGGCCCCTCCAACAGTCTGTAGGCTCCAGTGTTGGAATGCCTTAGGCCAAACAAAAAAAGGGTGCAAACACAACCCCACCCATCAGCAGACAGGCTGCCTAAAGACTTCCTAAGCCCACAGCCACCTCTAGACATGCTGCTTGACATGGCCCTATCCACCAGGTGGTCAAGAACCAGCTCCAACTATCAGTGGACAGGCACCAGCCACTTCCACCAGGAAGCCTGCACAAGCCTCTAGACCAGCCTCACTCATTGGGGGACAGATACAAGAAGCAAGAAAACTATAGTCCTGCAGCCTGTGGAACTGAGTTCACAAACAGTTCAGAACCAATCTTGGGACCAGATGGTCCCTGGACCTTGGGTGATGAGAAGGTAGTGTACTGCTGGATATATATGACATCCCCTACAGAGGACCACTTCTCCAAGGTTGAGAAGCATAACTAACCTTCCACATACATAAACATACAAGTAGAAATTTAGACAAAATGAGAGAGCACAGGAATGTGTTCCAAACAAAGGAACAAGATAAAACCCTGAAGAAAAACGAAGTGACATGTAGATAAGCAATCTACCTGAGAAAGTGTCAGAGTAATGATCGTAAAGATGATCCAAGAACTTGGGAGAAGAATGGATGCACAGAGTGACAAGTTACAAGAAGTTTTCAACAAAGAGAAAACATAAAGAACAATCAGAGTTGAAGAATATAAGAACTGAAACGAAAAATACACTAGAAGGAATCGACAGCAGAATTAATGAGGCAGAAGGACAGATAAGTGAGCTGGAAGACAGAGTGGTGGAAATCACTGCCATGGAACAGAATAAAGAAAAAAGAATGCAAAGAAATGAGGACAGTTTAAGAGACTTCTGAGACAATGTTAAACACCAACATTCACATTATAGTGGTCCCAGAAGGAGAAGAGAGACAGATAGGGTCTGAGAAAATACTTGAAGAGATAATAGCTGAAAACTTCCGTAACACAGGTAAGGAAACAGTCACCCAAGTTCAGGAAGCACAGAGAGTCCCATACAGGATTAACCCAGGGAGGAACATGCTGAGACACATAGCAATCAAATTGACAAAAAGTAAAAATAAAGTGAAAATATTAAAAGCAACAAGAGAAAAGCAACAAATGACATACAAGAGTATTCCCATAAAATTATCAGCTGATTTTTCAGCAGAAACTCTGCAGGACAGAAAGGAGTGGCATGATATATTTAAAGTGATGAAAGGGAAGAATCTACAACCAAGAATACTCTACCCAGCAAGGCTCTCATTCAGATTTGACAGAGAAATCAAAAGTTTTAGAGACAAGCAAAAGCTAAAGAATTCAGTAACACCAAATCAGTTTTACAACAAATGCTAAAGGAACTTCTCTAAGAGGAAAGGAAAAGGCCATAACTAGAAACAAGGAAATTATGAAATGGGAAAGCTCTCCAGTAAAGGCAAACATAGAATAAAAGTAGGAAGTCATCCACACACAAATATGAAATCTAAACCAGTAATCATGAGAGGAGGAGAGTACAAATGCAGGATATTTGAAATGCATTTGAAATTGAGATCAGCAACTTAAAACATATATATGTATACATATACACATATATATACATGCTACATACATATATATGGCACTATAGATATGTGTGTGTGTGTATATATATATATATATATATACATAGACTACTATATCAAAACCTCAAAATCTATAATAGATATACAAACAAGAAAGAAAATAGAATCCAAACACAACACTAATGATAGTCATCAAATCACAAGAGAAGAGAATAAAAGAGGGAAGGAAGAAAAAAGACCTACAAAAACAAATCCAAAACATTTAACAAAATGGCAATAAGGACATACATACTGATAATTAACCTTAAATGTAAATGGATTAAATACTCCAATCGAATGGCATAGATTGGCTGAATAGATACAAAAACGACCCATATATATGCTGTCTACAAGAGACCCACTTCAGATCTAGGGACACATACAGACTGAAAGAGTACCCCGCTAAGATCCACCTTGTTGACTATCAAGTAAAATAAAAGAACATATTCTAGAGGAAATAATACCCATAGGACCAAAAAAAATGCCGCCAGAAAGCCTGCTCTTCTAGGGGAAAGTGCAGTGAAACACAGTATGTTTGTAATAGACGTTCTGTTCCCCTGCACAGAGGTGTTGCTATACACCTATGACACTCTAAAGAAATATTAGAATGCTTTAGTAAGACATGTACAAAGTTTCAAATAAATACATTAAGTGCAAAAAAAGTTGTTGATATTTACTCAAACGTGGATGTTTCAATATTCATTTATGTAACAAATTGCCGGCCACAGGTGTTAGTTTCTGCAAAAATCCCCTGGTCAATAATGTGTTAATGCAAACTCTTTATTATTCAAATCCTAGCTGGAAGAGCAAAGGGCAAAACATAGAAATTCACATGAGACTATATACACTATGATATTTACAAATTTATGCCATCTTTTACTAGCAAGGAAAATGAAATAAGGCTCTTCTAGCCAAAACAAGAGTAGATTTTCTCATAAGAAGGATGGACTATATATGGGTAAGGAATATCCAATACCTGGCACTACAGGAGGCCAGTAAGAAAATCCCAACAAATACCAAAATGTCATTTATCAATAGCCCCACACAAAACAATCAAAACATAAAAATTAAACCAACCTGCATATTAGAAATACATGTCAATTCAACCATGGAACAAACAGGCTTCAAAATGAAAAGAGAAAAATGTTAATTGATTTAAGGACAAAACAATACCTGTTAATCATTATGTAGTATTGCTTACAGAGTACTTACAGAATTCTCTCACTTCAGTGTTCATTTTTGAACGTGTAAGTAGTAAATATCCAGTCGAGAGGTCCCCTTTAAGAATGAGGCACTGATAAAGACAATATAACTCTAAAAATTATTCTTTCATGTCATTTTTTTCTGGAACATTATACATGGATTAAGTTGTATCAGGCTTTCTCAGATTTCTTACACATACAGGGTTTCTTTCCAGTGGGAGTTTTCACATGTAAGAATGAAGGCCAACTGATGTCTTCCCCACATTGCTTACATTCAAGAGAGGTTTCTATTAAGTATGAGATCTTTCATGCCTTCGAAAGGAATTGGGTCGACTGAAGGCTTTCCCACATTCTCTACATTTGTAGGGTTTCTCACCAGTGTGTATTCTCATGTGCCCTCGAAAGGTAGTGCGATAAATGAAGGCTTTCCCACATTCTGTACATTCATAAGGTTTCTCTCCAGTGTGAGTTTTTTCATGTGTTCGAAAGGATGTGTAACAACTGAAGGCTCTGCCACATTGCTTACATTCGTAGGGTTTCTCTCCTGTGTGAGTTCTTTGATGTATTCGAAATGAACTGGGAAAATTGAATGCTTTTCCACATTCCTTACACTTATAAGGTCCATCTCCAGTGTGCATTATCATGTGTGTTCGAACACTTGAGGGAGAAATGAAGGCTTTCCCACATTCTTTACATTTATAGGGTTTCTCTCCAGTGTGCTTTCTCACATGTCCTTGAAAGGTTGTGCGATAAATGAAGGTTTTCCCACATTCTGCACATTCATAGGGTTTCTCTCCAGTGTGAGTTCTTTCATGTATTCGAAAGGAACTGGGCCAACTGAAAGTTTTACCACACTGTTTACATTCATATGGTTTTTCTCCAGTGTGAGTCCTTTCATGTGATCGAAACGAACTGGGACAAATGAAGGCTTTCCCACATTCCTTACATTTATAAGGTCCATCTCCAGTGTGTGTTATCATGTGTGTACGAATGCTTGAAAGAGATATGAAGGCTTTACCACATTCCTTACATTCATAGGGTTTCTCTCCAGTGTGAATTCTTTCATGTATTTGCAAACCTAGAGGAGAACTGAAGGTTTTCTCACATTGTTTACATTCATATTGTTTCTCTGCAGTGTGAATCCTTTCATGTCTTCGAAAGGAACTGGGACAACTGAGGGCTTTACCACACTGCTTACATTCATAGGGTTTTTCTCCAGTGTGACTTCTTTCATGTATTCGCAAACCTAGAGGAGACCTGAGGGATTTACCACACTGTTTACATACGAAGGGTTTCTCTCCTGTGTGAGTTCTTTCATGTGCTCGAAATGAAGTGGAACAACTAAAGGCTTTTCCACATTCCTTACATTTATAGGGTCCTTCTCCAGTGTGTGTTATCATGTGTCTTCGAAAGGTTGTGAGCCATGTGAAGGCTTTACCACATTCCTTACATTCATAGGGTTTCTCTCCAGTGTGAGTCCTTTCATGTCTGTGAACAGATTTGCGGTAACTGAAGGCTTTCCCACATTCCTTGCATTTATATGGCTTCTCCTCATCTTCATGATACTCATATGGTTTGTGTCCACTGTGAGATCTGATGTGTCTATTAAGGAATGAATGACGCATGAAGACTTTCCCACACACATTACATTCACATGGTTTTACTCCAGAAAGAGTTTCCTGGTTCAGATTAAGACTTGGAATCTGGCTGACAGTTTCTCTATCTTGATTACCTTCTTTGCTTTCACAGAGTTTTTCTACCATATGACTTCTGTAAAAAATGAGAAATTATTAATGATTTCTTTACCAATTTCACATTTATTAGTAGGGTATTAGAATTATATTTTATAGCAAAAGTGAAGGTTTTTTGCCCTTTCTGAACTTTTTGAGGGTGATTTATACTGAAAGCTCTGTAAGAGGACTTGACATAGCTATTATGAAAACAGTAATATTAATATATTGGGTTTCTTAATATTGTTTCCAAAAACACTGGACATCTATGTCATGTTTAAGTAAATGTTTTTGGTGAAAAAAATTTAAGGATAACTTTGAAGCTGGGGTTGTTTTTTCATTTATTTTAAAAAGTTTATGACATACCAGGATTCTCATGTGGCACACTGCTATCTACTGTATGTGACTCACCTTAGTCTTCTCCCTTGGGTTTTGTACCAATCTTCAATGTTATGATTGTCCCATTTTTTTCCTAAAATGCAGACCCAGAAAAATAATGCAAATTATTGGAAATTATAGAAAAATATTAGATTCTAGGTCCACAATGAGCTGTGACCATGCTTAGTTTATTTACCAATGTACAGCAGTCCCCCCTTACCCACAGTTTTGCTTTCTGTGGTGTCAGTTGCCTACGGTCAATTGCAGTCTGAAAATATTAAACTGTGCACCCTTCCAAGTGGTATGATGAAATCTTGCAACGTCCTGCTCTGTCCTGTCCAGGATATGAATCATCCCTTTGTTCAGTGTATCCATGCTGTATATGCTACCTGCCCATCAGTCACTTAGTAGCCATCTCAGTTTTCAGATCACTGTGGTGGTACTGCAGTGCTTGTGTTCAAGTAATCCTTATTTTAATTAATTATGGCCCCAAAGCGCAAGAATAATGATATTGGTAATTAGGATATGCCAAAGAAAAGTTATAAAGTACTCCCTTTAAGTGAAAAAATGAAAGTTCTTGATTTAAGGGAAGAAAGAAATCATACAGTGATGTTGCTAAGATATATAGGAAAGATGAAACTTCTATCATGAAATTTTGAAGAAGGAAAAAGAAATTCTTAGTTTTGCTGTCTCATCTCAAACTGCAAAAGTTATGGACACTTAACACTTATGCATGTTAAGTTCATGTCTATGGTACGTGTTCTGTTCTTAGTTATCATTATCAATCTCTTACTGCGCACCAAATTTCTAAATTAAATTTATTATCATAGGTATGTATAGGATTCAGTACTATCTGCAGTTTCAGGCATCCACTGGTGGTCTTGGAATGTATCCCCTGCAGATAAGGGGGGACTACTGTATTCCTTTTCCATATTCCACATCTTGGAACAGTGTTGATGGGCAAGAAATACTTGTTCTCTAACTGAAGAAGTGAAGGAATGTTGTCATGCTTACCTATTGAGGCCAGGTTCCTCAAGGTTTCCTGCATCACATCTCTGTAAAGTTTCTTCTGCGAAGGATTCAGTAAAGCCCACTCCTCCTGGGTGAAGTTCACAGCCACATCCTCGAAGGTCACTGAGTCCTAAAACATCCCAAATATGTTTCCAGTAAGATGTGTGAATCTGACAGAACTGGGGATTTATACTCAATTTATAGGAAGATTACATATGATTCTGTCACCTTCAAACATTTATTTTATGTCTTGGTCATCAGAAACTGACTCTATGTCCTTACTTCTTCATGAATTTAACAGCATAATGAACACGTGCAAATTATTTATTCATTTTCACTGTGATCACTTTAAATGTTATTGCTCTCTGATGTCAGGGTCTAGAGCACCTTGGAGAAATGAGAGAAATGCTACACAAATGAATCAAATATCATTTTAAACACATCAATCTCTTGTGGAAAAAAACTCATCTCCTTGTTATTACACACCATTTAACTCTGTACACTCCACTGATGTATGAGGTCAAATATGCAGGAGTTTTAAAGGAATAAGACACAGTGAAGAACTGGAAGCTTTTTCTTCTATTGCCATCACCAAACATGACACTCCAGGAGGCCTGTGGAAATCCAACTTGTGAAAAGGATCAGTTTGCCATACTGGCCTGAGAATTACTCCAGGTGATTAGAAATAGCCAGGTGCAATTGGCTAGATTAAAATATTCTTGTAAAGAAGTAGTACTTTTAGCTTGTGTAAAATTTATTGCAGACTCAGTTTCTCCATCCTCTCTCTGTCCCATTCATGGAGCTAGGAAGTTATTCAGAAGTTAAGGCTCAGACAACTTCACATGATATGACATGCTAAAAAGACAAAACTACTTAGACCTCAACAAAACCCTATACACAATGAGCCTCAGAGCTGCTTCTCGCCAGTTTTTAGCACACATAATGAAATGATAAAGTGCCAAAAGATTTCTTTTTGGTCAAAGCCCTTGCTAAATAACCTTGAGGAACAGGTTAAGAGCTGCATTTTGCACAGGAATTCACTACACTCCATAAAGGTCTGATGGTGAATCTGCCCATGATTATATAATGCATAAAGGATTCACAGCGCTTTCCTCCGAAGAATGTAAAACCTCCATTCTCTAATTTCAGGTGGAAGTTTCCTGGCCAGCCACTCCAGAGGCAATCCTCCCAACATCTCTCACTTCTGAACTCCCATATGGTGCACAGAAGCATACCAGCCCAGCCCTAAATATAGGAATACGTAAATTGATGACACCACACACTGCCAATAGTGTACAAAAGGGTTTATTACTTCCATAATTGAGGTCTCTGAGGAGTAAGGCAGGCCTCTCAAGAAGGCATGAAATGGCTTGAGAGTGCAAGGAAAAGTACATGAACTTAATTTTTAGTTGAGGTTGTGGGTGGACTGAAGAGAGAGTTCACATACAAGGGCAGGAGCAGGCATGAATTGAATCTCTTGTCACTGCCAAAGGAAGGAAACTAAGGCTTTCCTATCATCATGGATACATGTGGGTCACAAGAGGAGGAAGGAGGGATGAGGCTTCAAAGCTGTCAGCAGTTAAACATAAAAAACTGGAGACAGAAACTTCTCTTTTCTTGTTCATTGTATAATGAACTTAGAAACTATCATTCCTAACCTCACAAGAAAAAAAACAAAGAACTGAAGACACAGAGCAAACCAGTTTCCAAAATTGGAAAGACAGAAAGAAGCTATTTTGAAACAGCTATTCTTCTTTTTTTTTTTTTTTTTTTTGCCGTACGTGGGCCTCTCACTGTTGTGGCCTCTCCCATTGCAGAGCACAGGCTCTGGACGCGCAGGCTCAGTGGCCATGGCTCACGGGCCCAGCCGCTCCGCTGCATGTGGGATCTTCCTGGACCGGGGCAAGAACCCGTGTCCCCTGCATCAGCAGGCGGACTCTCAACCACTGTGCCACCAGGGAAGCCCCAAAACAGCTATTCTTAACAAGGCCTATCCTCAGAAGAGACTATTTCACCAGGGCCTAATGCAAAGACAAAAAAGAATACAACATCTAAGAACTTTGGGACAATGACAGCAGGTGTAAAATACACACAATGAGAATACCTGACAGAAAAGCAGAAAGGAACAAAAAAATAAGTGAAGCAATCATCACTGAGATTTTCCTAACATTAGTGATAGTCAGCAAACTGCAGATCCAGGAAACTAAGAAAAACACAAAACATGAAAAACAAAAAAACAACACCAAAAACTTCACTGCCAAGCACAGCATTTTCAACTGGAGAAAAATCAAAGACAAAGGGAACATTCTGAAAGAAGCCAGAGGGAAAAAACAAACCTTAGTTTTACTTAAGGATAAGAATTAAATCAGACCTCTTTTCAAAAACTATGCAAGTAAGAAATATCATATAACTGGAATCAAACTGTATTTATCCTTTGGAATCTGGGTTCTTTCACTTAGCAATAAATATATATATAAGATTTATCCATGTTGTTGCATATATTAATAGTTCATTACTTTTTATTGCTGAGCAGGATTGCATTGTACAGATGTACTATAATTTATTCATTCACCAGATGACATTTGAGTTGTTTCCAGGTTTTGGTGATTATGAATAAAGGTGCTGTAAACATTCACATACCATAAAACAAAACAACAACAACAAAAAACCCAACTATGCAAGAGAATGGAATGAAATATTTAAAGTGCACAGTGTAAAAAAACACCATCCTACAACTCTGTGTCAAGCAAAATTATTCTTCAAAAGTGAGGGAAAATATTTTGTAATAACCTATATGGGAAAAGAATCTGGAAAATAATTACATATATAAATTAAATAACTTAATATATATATAATAACTGAATAAATTTGCCATATACCTGAAATGAACACACACTATAAATAAACTATACTTCAATAAAAAAATATTAAAAAGCCAATAAGCCTTTGTAATAAAAAAAAAATCTCTAGGACTGCTGCATCTCAGGAAAAAAAAGTGACGGAGAAATACTTTCTGAGAAAAATTGAGGAACTCTGATATCAATACACCTGTTTTTACAAGAAACAGTAAAAGAAATTCATTAGAAGGTACAGGCATACCTTGGAGACAATGAGGGTTCAGTTCCAGACTACCACAATAAAGCAAATCACATGAATTTTTTGGTTTGCCAGTGCATGTAAAGTTATGTTTATACTATTCTGTACTCTGTTAAGTGTGCACTAACGTTATGTTAGTTATGTTATGTTAGTTATATAAAAATACAATGTACATACCTTAATTTAAAAATACTTTATTGCTAAAAAATGCTAACCATCATCAGAGCCTTCAGCAAGTGATGGCAGTAACATCAAAGATTACTGATCACACACCACCATAACAAATGTAACAAAAATTTGAAATATTGTGAGAATTACCAAAATGTGACAGACACACAAAGTGAGCAAATGCTATTGAAAAAAAGGTGCCAATAGATTTGCTTCACACAGGGTTACACCAACCTTCAACTTGCAAAAAATGCATTACCCGTAAAGTGCAATAAAGTGAATTGCAATAAAATAAGCTATGTCTGAAAATGATATAAACAGGTGAAACATTAGAAAAGAGGACCCTTTAAGAACTGTTCTCAGCCTATAGCCTTGTTGGTCTCATGGACACAAGCCCCACTGGTTTTCAAAGCTAGATGTTTTGGAGCTTCCCTGGTGGTCCAGTGGTTATAAGATTCTGCCCTTCCACTGCAGGGGGCATGGGTTCCATCCCTGATCAGGGAACTAAGATCCCACATGCTGTGCGGCTAGATGTTTGGGGGGCTTGTCTTCATGTGTGACTCTTAAAAGCTGGGGTGCCAAGTGTGGGGTCTAAACCCTTTGCTCCTCAAGGAGAAGCTTGGAGTTTTGAGTGCCTTCCTGAAGGTGGGGTGCCATGTGTGTGGGGGGGTTGGTTATGGTAAGATTGTGCCTCAGCTTCTACCCACTTTGATGTGGGTGTTCTCATTTGCCCTGTGCATAGGGAATCGCCAGTTATGGGCAACGAGAGATGAGCTGCTGCATGTTCCTGTATGCATGACAATGTCTGCTGCTGCCCTGCTGGATCACACCCCAGGCTCTCGGGGCTGTCTCTGCATAGCTAGACTGAGTCCTCTCCCAGGGCCTGTCTGCCCGGGATTCCTGGGGTGCTACTCTGTGTGCGCAAGGACAATGGTTGCTTCCAGCCGCCCCACCAAGATCACACCCAAGACCCTTGGTCTTTGTGTCCAGACCAAGTCTTTCCTTAGGGCCCAGTTGGCCCATATCTCCCACCAGGCTGTGGCGTGGAGTGTGCAGGGCCAGGGTATTTGCCCAATTCAGACTGGGGAGTGGCGAGGCTCTCTCTGCCCTGATTGTTGACAAGCCAGCATGTGCACAATCCTTGCGAGTAGTGTCTTGGCCTCTCCAGCCCTTCTGACTGTCCTAGTGGTTCTCCAAGCAGCCAAGGGAGCTAGTCTCCTCTCTGCAGGATGCCAGGACTGGGACACACAGACTGTGGCTCCACCTGCTTGCTCCCCAAGGTGAGGGGCTGCCCGTGTGGACCTTCTCTTCCCTTCAGATCCCTCCCAGGGGCACAGATCCCAACCTGATGTCTTTTTTTCTGTCCTACCCAGTTACATGGAGATCTTTCTTGCAGCTTTGGTTGTACAGAAGTTCTTCTGGGGACCTCCCTAGTGGTCCAGTGGTTAAGACTGCGCTTCCACTGTAGGGGGCGTGGGTTCGATTCCTGGTTGGGGAACTAAGATCCTTCAAGCTGTGTGGTGTGGGCCAAAAAAAAAAAAAGTTCTTCTACCAGGTTCCAGTTAATTTTCTGTGAGAACTGTAGAAGTTTTTTTGATGTGTTTGTAGGGGTAGGTGAGTTCCACAGCCTCCTACCCTGTCATCTTGATTCCCCTTTCTCCTTTCAAATTATTAAATTATTATACTATTTGTTATGGTGATCTGTGATCCATGATCTTTGATGTTTCTACAATGACTCACTGAAGGCTCAGATGATGATTGGTATTTTTTAGCTCTAAAGTATTTTAAAAGTAAGGTATGTACACTTTTTATACATAATACTATTATACACTTAATAGACCTTGATATAAGGTAAACATAGATTTATATACACTAGGAAACCAAAATTCATGTGATAATTGCTTCATTGTGATAACTGCTTTATTGCAGTGGACTGAACCTGCAATATCTCTGAGGTATGCCTGTGGTAGATACACAAAAGATAAAGATAAGGAATCTAACCATACCAAAAAAGACAGGAATCTAAGCAAGCGAAGAAGACAGGAAAATAGGAATTACAAAACAGCCAGAAGACAGTGAACAAAATAGCAATAAGGACATACCTATCAATAATTACTTTAAATGTAAAAGAAATAATAAATTCTCCCATCAAAACACAGAGTGGCTGAATGGATTAAAAAAAAAAAAAGACTCACCTATATACTGCCTACAAAAACCTCACCTGAGATAAAAGTGCACACAAAGACTGAAAGAATGGAAAAAAAATATTCCATGCAAATGGAAACCAGAAGAAAGCTGGGGTAGCTATACTTGTAACAGTCAAAATAGACTTAAAACAAAGACTGTTATAAGGGACAAAAAAGGTCATTATATAATGATAAAGGGGTAAATCCAAAAAGAGAATATAACATTTGTAAACACTTATGCACTCAAAATAGAAACATCTGAATATATAAAACAAAATTTAACAGATCTAAAGGGAGAAGTAGAAAGCCATACAATAACAGAAAGGGACTTTAATATCCCAATTTCATCAGTGGATACATCATTCAGACAGAAAATCAATAAAGAAACACTTGCCTTCAGGGACATATTAGGCCAGTCATTCTGTCCAAAAGCAACAAAATACACAATCTTCTCAAGGGCACATGGAACATTCTCCAGGAGACAGTATATGTTAGGCCACAAAACAAGTCTTAATAAATTTAACATTAAAGTCACATTAAGCATCTTTCCCGACCACAATGCAATATAACTAGAAATCGATTATGAGAAGAAAACTGGAAAATTCACATGTGGAGATTAAACATGATACTGAACAACCAATAGGTTAAAGAAATCAAAAGAGAAATTTTAAAAATTACCTTGAGACAAATGAATTCGAAATATAGTAGAACCCCATTATCTGTGAGGGATACATTCCAAGACACTGAGTGGATGCCTGAAACCATGAAGAGTACTTAACCCCACAAATATAATGTTTTTTCCTATACATACACATGTACACACAGTGTGCATACAACGAACAAAGGGATGATTCATATCCCAGGCAACATGGAGCAGGATGGGACAAAGTTTTATCACACTCCTCAGGACAATGCACAATTCAAAACTTTATTTTTAAAAATGTTTAATGTATTTTTAAAATGTTTATTTCTGTAATTTTCCATTTAATATTTTCAGAGCACAGTTGACTGCAGGTAACTGAAACTGTAAAAAGCAAAACTGCAGATAAAGGGGGACTATTGTGCAACATACTGAAACTTACAGGATGCAGCAAAAGCATTTCCAAGAGGGAAGTTCATAGTGACAATGATAAATCAAGAAACAAAAAAGATCTCAAAAAACCTAACTACACCTCAAGGAACTAGAAAAAAAAGAAAAAACAAATGCCAAAGTTAATAAAATGAAGGAAATAACAAAGATCACAGTGGAAATAAATGAAAAAGACTGAGAGTAAAAAAAAAAAATCAATGAAACTAAGAGCTTTTAAAATATGAGACAGAAAAAATAAAATAAAATATAAGACAGATATCCAGTAGAGACGGTGGAGAAATAAGACGTGGAGATCACCTTCCTCCACACAAATACACCAAAAATACATCTACATGTGGAACAACTCCTACAGAACACCTACTAAATGCTGGCAGAAGACCTCAGACTTTCCAGAGGGCAAGAAACTCCCCACGTACCTGGCCGGGTGGCTGACAGGGTCTTGGTGCTCCGGCCTGGTGCCAGGCCTGAGCCTCTGAGGTGGGAGAGCCGAGTTCAGTACACTGGACCACCAGAGACCTCCTGGCCCCATGTAATATCAATCAGCAAGAACTCTTCCAGAGATCTCTGTCTCAACCCTAAGACCCAGCTCCACTCAACGGCCAGCAAGCTCCAGTGCTGGACACCCCAAGCCAAACAACTAGCAAGACAGGAACACAACCCGACCCATTAGTAGAAAGACTGCCTAAAATCATGCTCAGTTCACAAACACCCCATAACACACCACTGGACACAGCCCTGCCCACCAGAAAGACAAGATACAGCCCCTCCCACCAGAACACAGGCACCAGTCTTCTCTACCAGGAAGCCTACACAAGCCCCTGAACCAACCTTACCCACTGGGGGCAGACACCAAAAACAACATGAACTACAAACCTGTAGCCTGCAAAAAAGAGACACCAAACACAGTAAGTTAAACAAAATGAGAAGAGAGAGAAATATGCAGCAGATGAAGAAGCAAGGTAAAAACACACCAGACCAAACAAATTAAGAGGAAATAGGCAGCCTACCTGAAAAAGAATTCAGAGTAATGAAAGAAAAGATGATCCAAAAATCTTGGACATAGAATGAAGAAAATACAAGAAATGCTTAACAAGGACCTAGAAGGACTAAAGAGCAAACAAACAACGATGAACACCACAATAAATGAAATCAAGAATTCTCTGGAAAGAATCAACAGCAGAATAAATGAGGCAGAAGAAAGGGTAAGTGACCTGGAAGATAAAATAGTGTAAACAACTGCTGCAGAGCAGAATAAAGAAAAAAGAATGAGAAGAATTCAGGACAGTCTCAGAGACCTCTAGGACAACATTAAATGTATCAACATTCAAATTATAGGGGTCCCAAAAGAAGAAGAGAAAAAGAAAGGGACTGAGAAAATATTTGAAGACATTATAGTTGAAAACTTCCCTAACAAGGGAAAGGAAATAGTCAATCAAGTCCAGGAAGCAGAGAGAGTCCCATGCAAGAGAAATCCAAGGATAAACATGCCAAGACACATATTAATCAAATGATCAAAAATTAAATACAAAGAAAAAATATTAAAAGCAGCAAGGGAAAACAACAAATAACATACAAGGGAATCCCCATAAGGTTAACAGCTGATCTTTCAGCAGAAACTCTGCAAGCCAGAAGGAAGTGGCAGGACGTATTTAAAGTGATGAAAGGGAGAAACCTACAACCAAGATTACTCAACCAAGCAAGGATCTCATTCAGACTAGACAGAGAAATTAAAACCTTTACAGACAACCAAAAACTAAGAGAATTCAGCACCACCAAACCAGGTTTACAACAAATGTTAAAGGAACTTCTCTAGGCAGGAAACACAAGAGAAGGAAAAGACCTACAATAACAAACCCAACACAATTAAGAAAATGGTAATAGGAACATACATATCGATAACTACGTTAAATGTAAATGGATTAAATGCTCCAACCAAAAGACACAGACTGGCTGAATGGATACGAAAACAAGACCCGTTTATATGCTGTCTACAAGAGACCCACTTCAGACCTAGGGACACATACAGACGGAAAGTGAGGGGATGGAAAAAGATATTCCATGCAAAGAGAAACCAAAAGAAAGCTGGTGCAGCAATTCTCATATCAGACAAAAAAGACTTTAAAATAAAGACTATTACAAAAGACAAAGAAGGACACTACATAATGATCAAGGGATCACTCCAAGAAGAAGATATAACAATTGTAAATATTTACACACCCAACATAAGAGCACCTCAATACATAAGGCAAATACTAACAGCCATAAAAGGAGAAATTGACAGTAACAGAATCATAGTAGGGGACTTTAACACCCCACTTCCACCAATGGACAGATCATCCAAAATGAAAATAAGGAAACACAAGCTTCAAATAATACATTAAACAAGACGGACTTAATTGATATTTATAGGACATTCCATCCAAAAACAACAGAATACACTTTCTTCTCAAGTGCTCATGGAACATTCTCCAGGACAGATCATAGCTTGGATCACAAATCAAGCCTTGGTAAATACAGGAAAACTGAAATCGTACCAACGGTGAAAAACTGAATCCACTTCCTCTAAGATCAGGAACAAGACAAGGCTGCCCACTCCCACTGCTATTATTCAACATAGATTTGGAAGTTTTAGCCACAGCAGTAAGAGAAAAGAAAGAAATAAAAGGAATCCAAATCAGAAAAAAAGAAGTAAAACTGACCCTGGTTGCAGATGACATGATACTATACATAGAGAATCCTAAAGATGCTACCAGAAAACTATTAGAGCTAATCAGTGAATTTGGTAAAGTAGCAAGATGCAAAATCAATACACAGAAACCTCTGGCATTCCTATATACTAACGATGAAAAATGTGGAAGAAAAATTAAGGAAACACTCCCATTTACCACTGCAACAAAAAGAGTAAAATACCTAGGAATAAACCTACCAAAGGAGACAAAAGACCTGTATGCAGAAAACTATAAGACACTGATGAAATAAATTAAAGATGAAACAAACAGATGGATATGTGTGTGTGTGTGTGTGTGTGTGTATATATACACACACACACACACACACACACACACACACACACACATACACACCATGTTCTTGGATTTGAAGAACCAACATTTTGAAAATGACTATACTACCCAAAGAAACCTACAGATTCAATGCAATCTCCATCAAACTACCAGTGGCATTTTTCACAGAACTAGAACAAAAAATTTTACAATTACTATGGAAACACAAAAGACCCCAAATAGACAAAGCAATCTTGAGAAAGAAAAATGAAGCTGAGGAATCAGGCTCCCTGACTTCACACTACACTACAAAGCTATAGTAATCAAGACAATATGGTACTGGCACAAAAACAGAAATATAGATCAATGGAACAGGATAGAAAGCCCAGAGATAAACCCACGCACCTATGGTCACCCTATCTTTGATAAAAGAGGCAAGAATATACAATGGAGAAAAGACAGCCCTCTCAATAAGTGGAGCTAGGAAAACTGGACAGCTACCTGTAAAAGTATGAAATAGAACACTCCCTAACACCATACACAAAAATAAATTCAAAATGGATTAAAGACCTAAATGTAAGGCCAAACACTATAAAACTCTTAGAGGGAAACATAGGCAGAACACTCTATGACATAAATCACAGCAAGATCCTTTTTGACCCACCTCCTAGAGAAATGGAATTAAAAACAAAATGAAACAAATGGGACCTAATGAAACTTAAAAACCTTTGCACAACAAAGGAAACCATAAACAAGATGAAAACACAACCCTCAGAATGGGAGAAAATATTTCCAAACAAAGTAATGGAGAAAGGATTTATTTCCAAAATATACAAGCAGCTCATGCAGCTCAATATCAATAAAACAAACAACCCAATCCAAAAATGGGCAGAAGACCTAAATAGACATTTCTCCAAAGAATATATACAGATTCCTAACAAACACATGAAAGGATGCTCAACATCATTAATTGTTACACAAATGCACATCAGAAGTACAACGAGGGCTTCCCTGGTGGCGCAGTGGTTGAGAATCTGCCTGCCAATGCAGGGGACACGGGTTCGAGCCCTGATCTGGGAAGATACCACATGCCGTGGAGCAACTGGGCCCGTGAGCCACAACTACTGAGCCTGCGCGTCTGGAGCCTTGCTCCACAACAAGAGAGGCCACGACAGTGAGAGGCCCACACACCGCAATGAAGAGTGGCCCCTGCTCTCTGCAACTAGAGAAAGCCCATGCACAGAAACGAAGACCCAACACAACCAAAAATAAATAAATTTTGAAAAAAAAAAAAAGTACAGTGAGGTATCACCTCACACCGTTCAGGATAGCTATCATCAAAAAATCTACAAACAATAAATGCTGAAGAGGGTGTGGAGAAAAGGGAACCCTCTTGCACTGTTGGTGGGAATGTAAATTAATACAGCCACTGTGGAGAAGAGTATGGAAGATCCTTAAAAAACTAAAAATAGAGCTGTCATATGACCCAGCAATCCCACTACTGGGCATATACCCTGAGAAAATCATAATTCAAAAAGAGTCATGTACCACAATGTTTACTGCAGCACTATTTACAATAGCCAGGACATGGAAGCAACCTAAGTGTCCATCGACAGAAGAATGGATAAAGAAGATGTGGCACATATATACAATGGAATATTACTCAGCCATAAAAAGAAATGAAATTGAGTTATTTGTCATGAGGTAGATGAACCTAGAGTTTGTCATACAGAGTGAAGTAAATCAGAAAGAGAAAAACAAATACTGTATGCTAACACACATGTATGAAATCTAAAAAAAAAAGGTTCTGATGAACCTAGGGGCAGGACAGGAATAAAAAAGCAGACAGAGAGAATGGACTTGAGGACACGGGGAGGCGGCAGGGTAAGCTGGGATGAAGTGAGAGAGTGGCACTGACATATATACACTACGAAATGTAAAGCAGATAGCTAGTGGGAAGCAACCACATAGCACAGGGAGATCAGCTCCATGCTTTGTGTCCACCTAGAGGGGTGGGATAGGGAGGGTGGGAGGGAGACGCAAGAGGGAGGGGGTATGGGAATATATGTATACGTATAGCTGATTCACTTTGTAATACAGCAGAAACTAACAAAACATTGTAAAGCAATTATATTCCAATAAAGATGTTAAAGAAATAAAAGATAGGGGCTTCCCTGGTGGCGCAGTGGTTGAGAGTCCGCCTGCCGATGCAGGGGACTTGGGTTCGTGCCCCGGTCCGGGAGGATCCCACATGCCGCAGAGCAGCTGGGCCCGTGAGCCATGGCCGCTGAGCCTGCGCATCCGGAGCCTGTGCTCCGCAATGGGAGAGGCCGCAACAGTGAGAGGCTCGCGTATCACAAAAAAAAAAAAAAGAAATAAAAGATAAACTGAAAAACCTTTAGCTAGACTCATGAAGACAAAAAAGAGAAGATCCAAATAAATAAAATCAGAAATGAGAAATGTTACAACAGGTACCACAGAAATACAAAGGATCAGAAGAGACTTCTATGAACAATTACACGCCCCCAAAATTGGACAACCTATAAGGAATTCCTAGAAACATACAACCTCCCAAGACTGAATCATGAAGAAATAGGAAATCTGAAAAGGCCAATTACTAGTAAGGTGATTCAATCAGTAATCTAAAACCTCCCATCAAAGAAAAGTCTAGGGCCAGCTAGCTTTACTGGTGAATTCTAACAAACATTTAGAGAAAACTAATATCAATCCTTTGCAAACTCTTCCAAAAAATAGGACAGAACACTTCGAAACTCATTTTACAAGGCCAACATTCTGCTCATACCAAAACCAGACAAGGACCCCACAAGAAAATTACAGGCCAGGAAGAAAGTAAATATAAGAATCCTGAAGAAACTATTATTATACAAAGTTCAACAACAAATTAAAGGGATCACACACCATGTCCATGTGGGATTTATTCCAAGGATGCAAGGATGGTTCAACAGCTGTGTATCAATCAATGTGATACACCACATTAACAAAATGAAGGATAATAACCACACGGTCATCTTGATAGATGCAGAAAAAGCATTTGACAAAATTCAACATCCATTTATGATAAAAATTCTCAATAAAGTGGGTATAGAGGGAATGTACCTCAATATAATAAAAACCATATATTACAAGCCCACAGTTAACATCATACTCATCAGTGAAAAGCTGAAAGTATTCCCTCTAAGATCAGGAACAAGGCAAGGATGCCCACTCTTGCCACTTTTATTCAACATAGTATTGGAAGTCCTAGCCATAGCAATCAGAGAGAGAGAGAGAGAGAGAGAGAGAGAGGGAGAGAATCTAAATTGGAAAGGAATAAGTAAAATTGTCACTCTTTGCAGATGACATAACACTATGCACAGAAAATCTAGTGACACCAAAAAACTACTAGGGCTCATTAATAAATTTGGTACAGTTGCAGGATACAAAATTAATATACAGAAAAGCTGAAAGCTTTTCTTCTAAGATCAGGAACAAGACAAAGATGCCCACTACATAGTATTGGATAAGCTAAAACAATTAGGCAAGAAAAAGAAACAAAAAGCATCCAAATTGGAAAGAAAGAAGTAAAACCGTCACTATTTGCAGATGACATGACATTATATATAGAAAGCTCTAAAGACTCCATCATATCTGTTGGAACCAATAAACAAATTCAGTAAAGCTGCAGGATACAATATCAATATACAAAAATCTATCTCTATACACTAACAATGAATTATCAAAAATAGAAATTAAGAAAATAATACTAATTAGGAGTTTGGTATTAACAGTTACATGCTACTATATATAAAATAGGTATAAATAAGGACCTATTATTTAGCACAAGGAGCTATATTCAGTATCTTGTAATAACCTATGATGGAAAATAATCTGAAAAAGGATTATATATAACTGAATCACTTTTACTGTATACCTGAAACTAACACAACATTGTAAATCAAGTATACTTCAATTTTAAAAAAAAGCCAATTAGTAATTAGTAAATCAGATCATATTCTAATTAGATCAAACTCTTGAAAACCAGGAATTTCAGTCTGAGAGAAAAGAGATACACATTTACTAGACAGACTAAAATCCTGTAGTCCTGTGGAAACATCAGTCTAAACTTAAATTTTATCTTTTGTAAAAAAACAAAAAATTCTCTACTTCAGTGACAAAAAAAAAAAAAGAGAGAAAACAATTCTATTTACAACTGCATTAAAAAGAATAAAATACCTGAGAATAAATTTAACCAAGGATGTGAAAGACTTGTATACTGAAATTTATAAGGTGCTGATGAAAGAAATTGAAGATTCAAATAAATGGAAAGATATTTTGCCCTCATGGATTAGAAATATGTCCATTCTACCCAAGGCAATGAACAATTCAATGCAATCCCTATCCAAATTTCAATGGCATTTTCCACAAAATAGAACAAACAATACTAAAATTTGTATGGAACCACAAAGACACTGAATAGCCAAAGTAATCTTGAGAAAGAACAATACTGGTAGCATAATGCGTCCTGATTTCAAACTATATTACAAAGCTAAAAACAAAACAGTATGGTATTGGCATAAAACAGACATATATAGATCAGTGAAACAGAATAAAGAGTCTAAGGAAAAAACCCCATGCGTATATGGTCAATTAATTTTTGGCAAAGAAACCCAGAATATACAATGGGGAAAGGACAGTTTCTTCAATAAGTGGTTTGGGAAAACTGGACAGCTACATGCAAAGGAATGAAACTGGACCACTATCTTACACCATATACAAAAATCAACTCAAAATGAATTAACTAAATTGGAAGATTGGGATAGACATACACACACTAATATATAAAAAATAGAGGACTTCCATGGTGGTGCAGTGGTTAAGAATCTGCCTGCCAATGCAGGGGACACAGGTTCCATCCCTGGTCTGGGAAGATCCCACATGCCGCGGAGCAACTAAGCCCATGTGCCACAACTGAGCCTGTGCTCTAGAGCCCACATGCCACAACTACTGAGCCCATGTGCCACAACTACTGAAGCCTGCATGCCTAGAGCCCATGCTCCGCAATGAGAAGCCACCGCAATGAGAAACCCGTGCACCACAATGAAGAGTAGCCCCCACTCTTTGCAACTAGAGAAAGTCTGCATGCATCAACGAAGACCCAACACAGCCAAAAATAAATAAATAAATAAATTCAAAAAAAAGATAGTAAGGACCTACTGTATGTATAGCACAGGGAACTCTACTCAATACTCTGAAATGACGTATATGGGAAAAGAATCTAAAAAAGAGTGGATATGTGTATAACTGATTTACTTTGCTGTACACCTGAAACTAACACAACATTGTAAATCAACAATACTCCAATAAAATTTTTTTTAAATGGCATAAGACTTGACATAAGCCTCAATACCATAAGAATCCTAGAAGAAAACACAGGCAGTAACCTCTTTGATATCAGTCTTGGAGATGATTTTTTTGGTTTTGACACCAAAAACAAAAGCAAGAAAAGCAAAAGTGAACAAGTGGGACTACATCAAACTAAAAAGCTTCTGCACAGCCATGGAAACCATCAACAAAATGAAAAGGCAAACTACTGAGTGGGAGAAAATACTTGCAATCAAATGTGATAAGGAATTACTATCCAAAATATATAAAGAACTCATACAACTCAACAGCACAAAAACAATCTGATTTAAAAAAAATGAACAGAGGATCTGAACTGATACTTATCCAGAAACATACAGATGGCCAGTAGGTACACGAAATGTGCTCAACATTACTACCACAATGAGATATCACCTCACACCTGTTAGAATGACTATTATCAAAAAGACAAAAACTAACAGGTGTTGGTGAGTAAGTGCAGAGAAGGCAACTCTTGCACATTGTTGGTGGGGATGTAAATTGATGAAGCCACTATGGAAACCAGTGTGGAGGTTCCTCAAAAAATTTAAAAATCCAAACAAATTTTTTGGCCAACCCAATATTTGCACCCCCATGTTCTCTGCAACACTATTTACAATAGCCAAGACATGGAAACAACCTAAGTGCCCAATGATGGATGAATGGATTTAAAAAATGTGTACACACACACACACACACACACACACACACATATATATATAATGGAATATTAGTCAGTCATAAAAAGGAAATCTTGCCATTTGTGACATGGATGGACCTTAAGGGTATTATGCTAAGTGAAATAAGTCAGAGAGAAAAATACCATATGATCTCACCTATATATGGAATCTGAAGCAAAGAACGAAAACCCTGAGTATTCCCTGGCAGTCCAGTGATTGGGATGTGGTGCTTTCACGGCCGTGGGCCTGGGTTCAATCCCTGTTCAGGGAACTAAGATCCTGCAAGCCATGCAGCAAAACAAACAAACAAAAAACCCCAAGTTCACAGATATGGAGAATAGAGTGGTAGCTGCCAGAGGTGGGACGTGAAGGTGTGTGGGGGGGGGAGGGGCTGTTGAGGGGTGGGCAAAATAGGTGAAGGCAGATCAAAAATTACAAACTTTCAGTTATAAAATAAGTCAGGGGATATAATGTGCAGCATTGTGACTATAATTAATAATACTTTATTGCATATCGGAAAGTTGCTGAGAGGAAATTTCAAAAATTTTCATCACAAGAAAAAAAACTGTAACTGTGTGATGATGTTACGCTAGTTTAACTAGACTTATTGTGGTAATACTTCACAATGTATACAAATATCAAATCGTTATGTTGTACACTTGAAATATATCAATTATATCTCAATAAAAATAAGTAAAATGACCAAAAAAAGAAATGATTAAGGAAGACATAAAAATTGCAGGAATAGAGACTATCAACAAAACCAAAAGCTGGTGTGCTTTGAAATAATCAGTAAAATTGATAAAGGTCTAGTCAAGCTAACTGAGTAAAAAGGGTAGACAGAAGTTAGTAATATCAAGAATGAAAGGAGTGTAAATAAAATGGAAAAGCATTTGATAGAATCTAACATCCACTTATGATAACACACTAGGAATAGAGGGGAGTTCAGGCTCTTGAGATAGAACATCTTCATGAAACTTGTAGGCAACATCACAATGGTGAGAAACTAGATGCTTTTTTTTTGTAAGGTAAGAAACTAGGTAAGGAAGTCTCCTCTCACCACTCCTATTCAACACTGTACTGGAAGACCTAGCTAATGCAATAAGGCAAGAAAAGGAAATAAAATGTATACAGATTGGGAAGAAAGAAATAAAACTGTCTTTGTTGTGTATGACATGATTTTCTATGTAAAATATCTGAAAGAAACCATAACACCAGAGATCCCTCCAGGAATTAATGAGAGTATAGAAAGACTGAGAATACAGAAGTCAACTGCTTTCTTATAGACCCAGAGAAATATAGCCAACTGATCTTTGATAAAGGACTAAAAGGCAATTCAATGGAAAAAAGAAAGTCTTTTCAACAAACAGTACTGGAAATAGTGGATATCCACATGCAAAAAACAAGTAAACCTAGACACAGACCTTACACAAAACTTAAAATAGACCACAGCTCTAAATGTAAAATGCAAAAGTAAAAAACTTCTAGAAGATAACATAGGAGAAAATCAAGGTGATCTTGTGTTAATTGATGAATTTTAAGATACAACACCAAAAGCAAGATCCAAGAAAGAAAACAATAAGCTTCACTTCATTAAAATCCCCTGTGCTACAAAAGACAGTGGTAAGAGAATATAAAGACAGTCACAGATTGGGGAAAAAATCTTTGCAGAACACTTATCTGACAAAGAACTGGTATCCAACATGTCTAAAGAACTCTTAAAATGCAACAGTAAGATGACAAACAATCCAGTTAAAAAATGGGCAAAATTCGGGACACTTCCCTGGTGGTCCAGTGGTTAAGACTCCACACTTCCAATGCAGGGGGCGTGGGTTTGATCCCTGGTTGGGGAACTAAGATCCCACATGCTGTGTGGCACAGCCAAAAAAAAAAAAAATAGGGCAAAATTGAAAATAAGCAAGAATCCCTGGGGAAAAAAAGTAAAGTCCCAAACATGGGGGAAAAATGGGCAAAAGATTTGCACACACATCAATAAAGAAGATATACAGATGTTAAATAAGCATATGAAAAGAAGCTCAACATCAAATATCATTAGGAAATTGCAAATAAAACAAATAGATACCACTAAACGGTTATTACAACGGGTAAAATACAAAACACTCAGAATACCAAATATTGATGAAGATGTAAAGCTACAGGAATCCTTACTCATTGCTGACGCGAATGGAAAATGGTATGCCTACTTTGGAAGACAGGCGGTTTTTTCACAAAACTAAACATACCCTTATCATAGGATCTAGCTCCTAGATTATACTCCTTGTATATTTATATTTACCCAAATGAGTTGAAAACTTGTCTTCACACAGAAATATGCAAATCAGTGTTTATAGGTGTTTTATGCATAATTGCCAAGACTTAGATTTAAGCAAGATACACTTCAATAGTTGAATAAACAACCAGTGGTATATCCATATGATGAAATATTGTTCAGTGATAAAAAGAAACGAGCTATCAAGCTATCAACAGAAAGGAGGAAGCTGCTGTGTACTGGTTTGTTATAATTTCAAATTAATGCATTTATGGCTTAAGTGAAGTTGTTTTGATCTACTTGTTTATGGCTCAAGTAAAGATATTTTGGTCCAAGAGTGAATTTGTTTACTTTGGGAGGCCATGTCAGGATGACGCCATCAAAATTGTGCTTATCATTATGAACATGTGGAGGAGTGACAATCATGTGACTGACATTTAAACTTTAAACACCAAGAATCTGTGAGGACTTAAGTTGAGTGTTCAGTCTGAGTAAGGCTACTCTTTGCTAATCTAAAAAGCTCTCAGAAGATCATGAGACACTTGCTCCTGCTGTGGCCAGGTTACTCTTGGATAGCAATGGTGTTAAACCAAGCAGCAGTCTCAGGAAGAGAAGGGACATATTTGTTTCTGCCTTGGCGAGCCTACTCCTCATAGGCAGTGGTGCAAGCCATGAAATGGTCCCTGGACCAAGCAGCCTACCTTGCCTGCCAACACTACTGCCTTTGCTCAGCAAGGAGGGATCTAAGCGGGCATCTGATACCCAGCTTTTAGTTGGAAGGACTGACGCTATCACGAACCAATTCATATAAAGGTGCAACTCAACTAAATTTGGACTTTATTTCTTTCATCTTCCCTTTGGCTGGAACAACAGTGTAATTAAACTATCATTGGTTTGGGGTACGTTATGTCTTTACTGGCTTATTAAGAGACATTATCCTATTTGCTATTGGCTTGTAAAATATTATAAATTATAATTCCCGCAGTTGAACCTGTGTTAAAATAAATTACTGGCAAAGACAGTCTCAGTCTCTGAGCATAATTTGCCTGAACGAAACAGGAAACTTAGAAGCATATCGCTAAGTGAAAGAAGACACTCTGACAAGGCTACATACTGTATGATTCCTACTGTTTAGGACATTCTGGAAGAGTTAAAACTATGAGCCAGGAAAAAGATCTTTGCTTGGGAAGGATTTGGGGGTTTGAGGGAGGGACGAATGGACAGGTGAAGCACAGGGTATCCTTAGCAAAGTTAAACTATTCTATAGAAATGATGGACACAGGTCATTATACATTTGCCAAAATCCCTACATTGTATAACACAAAGAGTCAAGGCTAATATAAACAGTGGACTTTATAGCATCGATATTGATCCATCGATTGTAACAAATATACCATAATAGTATGAGATGTAAAAATAGTACAAACTGTGTGGATGCAGAGGGGTCAAGTGGAAACACTCTGTACTTTCTGATCAATTTTTCTGTAAGCCTAAAATGTTCTAAAAAACCGGATATCTCACTGTTTCATACCTTACTATTTTTTAAATCCTTTACAAACATTATTTAAAATTAAGAGAAATTTATATACACCGTACTTTCCTACCTAGTAGTCTGTTTTTAATTAACTGTTGCTACTTTATTTTTAAATTAATTTTAATTTTTCTACATAGGAAATCATTCTAAATTTAATTCTTTAAACACTGTTGGGTATAAAACTGCAAACTGTAGAAAGTGAAAAACTTCAAATGTCTTTCTAACTAAAAGGACAAACGACATCATAGTTTGTCCCTCCACTATATTTCACATTCAGGATATGGTCAGGAATGAGTAGCATATTATAATGCATTAGGGGTTTGCATTTAATCCATGAAGAAACCTACTAGGATTTTCAAAGACTTTCCTAAGTTTGAGTAGTTTTTCTCATATCAATTAAAACAGAAATTCAACAGTTTTTTTCACTCATCAACACAAGTAGAAATTCACTTGCCTTAAGAATTGTACAGCCTTTTAAATATCAAAGTTCTCTAGGGACAAGCACATACAAAAACTGATCTAAAAATGAAAAATGTGCCTGAGAACCTAAACATACCCATCTCACAGCTTAAGATTCTGTTGCCTAAAAGGCGCAGAAATTCTGTTTGGTTCCAGGATTTTCTTGCCTTAAACACATATTTTTCAATCAACTTATATTTTTCAAAGCCTAAGAAATCAAAAATCATATACACTCACCAAGGAAATAAAATTGCAAACTGCTAAGGGAAACTAGAGTTAAAGGACTGAAATATCCAATACATAAAGGCATCTAAAGAAAAGAAACACAAATATTCAAATCAGCTCAGGTAAGAAGTCTGCTTGCCCACAGTTAAGAACGAAAACCCACATTCAGAAAGTTAAACACATTCCCAAGCTTGGGGTCTAGATACCCAGGTTGAGATACAACCCCTAAGGTGGGTCAGTCCCTGGTGAAGGAGGGTAGGGACACCTGAACAGTCACCGGAGAGAACTCTCCTCACATTCTCACAAGTGAGGAAATTCTCAGGTAGATTCAGTTTAAGATCCGACTTAAACTCCCAAATTCATAAACTTTTTGTCCAGGAGACAGAACTCCTGACCACAGACTTTTTTAATACACAAAATACACTCTGAGTGCACCTATATCATGGATGCAGAACTCAAACATAAAACATCTAGGCCAAAGAAAACCCCCCCACTGCCGGCTCCAGATGGGAACTTTAGGTTGGAGTCACTGGCCTCAGGCCTCTGCTCCAGTCACAATACTTTGGATCACCAATGATAATTTAAATGACATAAACCCAGTGATTCAATAATCCAGAAAAATCACTCAACCCAGTATTTATGTGTAAAGGAAGAGAGAAGACTGTAAGGCAATTTTATTTTTTCAACAGGAAAATCCCAAAACACCTATTCCTGTCGGAAAATGAAGATGTCAATGAATTAATTCCAAAAAAAGAAACTGATTTGTAAACAATCGTATTGGAACACTTGTAGATTTTGCAAGTCTAAGTCCTGATATGCCATTGGAAATCACCCAAAAGACCTCAGAATATTACTACATCCACTCAGGGTGGGGAAAAAAAAAAAAGGAAACAAAAATTTTAACACAGAGAATGTAATAATGAAATATTTTTCTGAAATTCACCTTTCTTGCCTCTTTGGAAAAACTTTATACTGTCTCCCCAGGTCTACTGAATAAATAAAATTTACACTTATTGAAAAACGGAGTCTCAAATAAGCGAATAAATCTTTTCAAAGAGAGAAACTCAGGAACGGAGGCAGTGCTGAAAAAAGATCACCCAGGAAAGTTTCTCAAGAGGACCCTCCACCCAAAGGTCTTCCCATAGGATGTCCGTGACCAAGAAAGATTTTGAGAGGAGAGGCACAAGCATTCCATATAACATATTCCAGGTAGTGGGTCTCTGCTTTCCTCTCAAGTAAAACAGCTGTAACAATAAATCTTTAAAAAGAGCCATCCATGGCTCCGTTGATAAATGATTAAACAATTAAAATACTGCATCCGTTTGCAACGCACCACGGAGAAAAACAGTTATTAGTGATACTATGAACTGCAGAGGGGAAGATGGCATTTGGGAATGCGGGGAAACATCTGTAAATTTAGGGATTTATTGCCAGCCCTAGGAAGAGCTAGGCTGGGGGGACAGGGTCGTGGATTTGAGATCCTGTTCCTCAAACATTTTAAAAAGTGAGAGTAAAATGATTCCCCTGGAGAGAAAGGGGGAACCGGACACCCCCAGACCACAGCTGCTCCCACACGTGTACCCCAGAGACCGAGTCACGATTGCCCCAAGTCCCTCCCTATGGCCACCGCGCCGTGTGGGGGAGACTCGGGTTCGCAGGGACAGGACAGGACACCCGGGGGTCCCTGCTGTCAACCCAGCCCCTAAGGCTGTGTGGCACGCCACCGGCTGACTCGGGTCCGCAGACTCTGGAGTTGGCCGCACGGGAGGCCCGCTTCCATCAGTCCCACCGCCTCCCTCTACCAACACCCGATCCCGCACACTCACCGTTTTTCGGTGTCTGGAGTTTCCGGTTGTCCACGCCATGACCGCCGCGGCAAGTGCCGGTCACAGCGACACAGAATGCGGCATAACCACCTGGAGCCTTTAAGAGCAGCAGGAGCTGATACGGCCACTGTCAGAACAAGCGGCACTGAGCACGCAGTCCACGCCTCTGGCGTCATCGTAGCAGCACCGCCACGTAAAATAATCGGCGACTTCCCTGATTGGACAGTTCACAGGGCCCCGCCCCCCCATGCCTGAGTGACAGGAGGGCGGAGGTCGCGTCTTT
Source organism: Orcinus orca (assembly GCF_937001465.1). NCBI lineage: Eukaryota > Metazoa > Chordata > Mammalia > Artiodactyla > Delphinidae > Orcinus > Orcinus orca. The sequence continues at coordinate 10,475,121 of NC_064561.1, read as the reverse complement.
GAGCCAGCCTTGTCCTGGCAGTGCGTGGGAAATGTTCTCTCCAAGGACACATCGTCAAACCGTAAGACCACTAAGGCCTGTCACAGAACTGTGACCCTTCACAAACATGGACACTTCTGTGTCCTCACTATTCGGTAATAATGAGGCTGTTCCAGGAATTCCCTGGCCGTCCACTGGTTAGGGCTCCGTTCTTCCACTGCAGGGGGCACGGGTTGGATCCCTGGTCTGGAAACCAAGGTCCCACAAGCCCCACAGAGCAGCTCCCACCCCCCCCCCCCAAAAAAGACTCTGTTCCACTTTCATCTTTAACCATTTCCTTTAGGAGAATTCTGTCCCCCCTCGCCACCCTCACTCATCTGGTACTTTAAGTCCCCTGGCCTCAGGGGCACCTGGCTCTGGTGGGAGGATGAACCCCACAGTCCTAGACCAGCCCTGAAGCCTCAAACACTAGCATGTGTGAAACACAGGCAGAGAAACCACCTTTTCAATGGAATTCCATCAATACTCGTTTGTCGAAAGGTCAAAGGAGGTAAAACTGAAAGAACACTGCTGAGTGAAAAATATTTAGATGGTAAGGGTATGTAGATAAACAAATCAGGACAGTGGTCATGAATGGGGCAGGATGGAGATAAGTCAGGGATGGGAACATCAGTACACCTCACCACAGGCCATTTAAGAATCTTCATGATGATTCCAAGGATGTGTATATTATTACGAAATCTTACCACAAAACATTTTGTACATTTTTCCCTGAATATATTTTATGATAAAAATTTTAAGAAGAAATTCAGTTTGGAAAATAACATAATTTGTATATGTTTTTTTGCCCTGTAAGGTGGCAATCTGAGTTTTCATTCATGGTTTTGGCAGCAAAAATTAGTAATATCGACTGAAAAAAATGCACAATATAAAAGTTGAGAATTATGTTTTATGTGGCAGACTTCCTGAGTTCTCAAGCCTGGGAGGCCGTCTCTCAGGTAGCTCTGAGGGGCTCCAAAAAGGTAAGGGAGAAGCCAGGATATATAGGAGTTTTGCGATAAAAACAAGGTAGTGGAACATCAAAAGATTACTGTTAATTAAAGAAAACCAGATATCTCAAGTTAATGAATTAGCGCTTTTCTACATGTGGGAAGATGTGAGAGTCTGGGCTCACTGAAAACATTCCTTTGATATGCACCTTCACTATCTAGGGCCAGTATCCTTTTTTCCCACCCTGAATCCCCTCAGGGTGCACAGTTGGGGATGGCTTGATGGCTGATGACTTGATGGCTGCAACATCCTTTGTTTATCGATATGGCAGGCAGCATTTTTCATCCACAGTAACAAGCCATGTATCTATTGGGTTGGTCAAAAAGTTCGTTTGGGTTTTTCCACCTTATGGTCCACCTTATGGAAAAACCCAAATGAACATTTTGGCCAACCCAATATTTAGAAAAAATGGATTACATAAATTCATCATCATTTGTACCTTTTAAAAATAAAGGGTGGCGTGCACTGATACGTAAAAATCTGGAGTATTTATCAATAGAACAATTAAGCAAAGTGTATTGATAAAGATACTGAGAAATAAAATATTGCCTGCCATATCAGTAAGCAAACGATGTCACAGTCATCAGCGATTGCAGCGCCGAAAAGGTGAGCCGGTGAGCCCGGAGGAAGCTCAGGATGTGAAAACACAGGATACTGGCCCCAGATAGCTGAGGTGCATATCAAAGGAATGGTTTCAGTGAGCCCAGACTCTTGCATCTTCCCATACATAGAAAAGCGCTAAATTCCTTAACTTGAGATACAGTAAGTCCCTGCAAACAACCCTTCAAGTTGCGGACTTTCAAAGATGCAAATGAGCGTTAGGCGTGAGTGAAACTGCAGCTTGCCCTCCGTCTCCTATTGCTGAAGATCCTTCAGCTCTACCATCTCCCACCTCCTCCCTCTCCTCCAGTCAGTCACTCTTCTTGCCTGTTCACTCGATGCCAGCCCTGTATGCCAGCTGTTGTACTGTACTACTGTACTTTTCAAGGGACTGTACTGTAAGATTAAAAATGTTTTATTTCTTTTTTTAATGTATTATTTGTGTGAAAAGTATTATAAACCTATTTCAGTACAGTACCATATAGCGATGGTGTTAGTTGGATACCTAGACTAACTTTGTTGGACTTACAAACAAATCGGACTGATGAATGTGCTCTCAGAACCAGAACTCATTCTTATGTAGAGGACTTACTGTAACTAGTTTTCTTTTATTAACAGTAATCTTTTGTTCCTACTACTGCCCTTTGTTGCAAAACTCCTATATATCCTAGCTCCCCTCTTGCCTCCTCAGAGCAGTTTTCTCAGGGTTACTTGAAATGCTGCCTCCGGACTTGAACTCCTCAGTATGTCCACTGAAGAAAACACAACTCTCAACTTCCAGGTTGTGAATATTTTTTTCAGTTGACAATACCTTACCCCTTCTATAACTGTTATGGTAACCTACTGTGTTAGGGGGGTCCCTACCCTAGGTTTGACTGACAACACATTACTGCCAGGAACATATGAAAGAGTTTATTACTTCCATAATGGAAGTGTCTGGGGAGGGCAGGGAAGGCCTCTTAAGCAGGTGGGAAGTGCCTTGACAGAACAAGGAAAGGAGCTGCCTGGCCTGAGTTTTTTTCGTTTGTTTTTTTAAAAATTTGTATTGGAGTATAGTTGATTTACAATGTTGTGTTAGTTTCTGCAGTACAGCAGAGAGAATCAATTATACATAAACATATATCCACTCTTTTTTAGATTCTTTTCCCATATAGGTCATTACAGAGGACTGAGTAGGGTTCCTGTGCTATACATTAGGTCTCTATTAGTTATCTATTTTATTTATTTTAATTTAAAAAAATTTTTTGGCCACACCATGCAGCACATGGGATCTTAGTTCCCAGACCAGGGATTAAACCTGTGCCTCCTGCATTGGAAGTGGAGAGTCTTAACCACTGGACACCAGGGAAGTCCCTCTATTTTATATATGTTAGTGTGTATATGTCAATCCCAATCTCCCAATTTAACCTTCCCCACCCCCCCTTCCCCCCAGTAACCATGTTTGCTTTTCACATCTATGACTCTATTTCTGTTTTATAAATAAGTTCAGTTGTGCCATTTTTTTAGATTCCACATATAAGCGATATAATATGATATTTGTCTTTCTCTGTCTGACTTACTTCACGCAGTATGAGAATCTCTAGGTCCATCCATGTTGCTGCAAATTTTGGCCTGAGGTTTTTGTTTGTTTGTCTGTTTTAATTGAGATTAGGAGGTGGACTAGTGTGAGATTTTGCACATAAAGGCAGAGGCTACCAAGGATTTCATCTCCTACCAGCACCAAAGAAGTAAGCACTCAGGGCTTCTTGTCATCTTGTACAGATGTGGGGCACCAGGAGAAGGAAGGATGAGGCTTTAAAAGTTGTCAGCAGTCAAGCATAAAAAAATGGAGTCAGACTTCTAGATTCTCATCTGGCATGTAAAGAGCACAGAAGGGGACATTCCTATAATCCTCACCAGAAAAAAGCAAACAAACCTAAAATTAACGACTCGGATCCATCAAACCATTAATCACAGGGCCGACTGCTGTCTCCAAAATTGGAGAGACAGTAAAATAGAAAATTTGAAATACGCCCACAATATTCTGCTCTTAACAATGCCTGTCCTCAAAAGAGTCTGTTTTGCCAGTGCCTCTAACTGACACGGTGGGAGGGTGACGTAGGAGATGGATGGGCCCCTGGGCCAGACAGCTGGTGTTCGTCAAGTGGAGCAAAACTGAAGTTTTGTCCTCAGCCAGACAAGAATGATGCCCGTTTCCCTTCCTCCACTGATATGGAGGGAATGAACTAGCAGTGGGGAGTTTGTTGCAGCAAAAATAGAAATGAAGTTTTTCCTCTCCTGAGAACAAGGAAAGTTAAGGGAACAGTGATCAGGCTAGAGAAGAAACAAACAGGCCTGAGTTAATCACTCCTAGCTATATTTTAACTGTTACTAATCTGTAGTGTCTGTAACTAGATTAGTCCTTCACAAAGCTAACCTATCACTACCTGACACTATGTGAATTACATCCTGCACCTATCACCCCCTAACTCTGTGTGATGTAAATTACATCCTTCACCTGGTGTTTAAGCTCCCTGCACTCCCTTACTACAAGTCACCCCTTGTCGCTTTTTGCATTTCAGAAAGAAGGTCACAGGCCAATAAACCAGAGACAAACAGGCCCAGTTACCGGGATGGGCTGCCTGACTCCAGCTGTGACTGTTTTGAAATAATGCAAGAAGAAGAAAAATGCAAGACCTTCATGATTTGATCCTTATCATACACCCCCGTACTTCGAGCCCCACCTATAAGATCTCCTCTGACTCCTCAGGAAGTGAGGGCACAGTTCTTGAGGTGCTAGCCTGCTGTGTTTTCCCCTTTGCCTGGCAAAGAATTAAAAGCTATCTTTCTTTTCCTCCAAAAACTCTGTCTCCATATTTCTGTTCAATATCAGTGCACAGAGAGCCAAGGTTTTTTTGGCAACAGGGGAAATTTGCTAACTTGAGTCCCCTCTAGCCTTTCTGCCTGACCTAAGTTGAGGGAGAGAGACCTCAGAAAGACTTGTGAGGTTGAGAGTTTTGTTTTGTTTAAATCCCAACAGCAAACACGTGGTGTGTTTTCTGAAACCACTTCACCAGCTCTCCAATCCCAACTGGGTGTCTTACAACTCAATTCTACCACTAACCAAAGTTAACATCAAATTCCACAGTTGAAGGGCCCAGTCCTGTTGTTGGGGGAACCTCTGACCGAAACTGCCCACCCTGGCCAGACACGATAGTAACCACTTGCAATGAGTTATCTTACAACAGGAGGTTCTGGTAAGGAATGAACTAACAGCTACCACCAACCATAAGAATTCGGCAAAGGTCAAAAGGAGAAAAGAGATGTCAGTCCGTATATCTTACCAACCTCCCAGAATCCTTCTCACTGGAATCCATCTTGGCTGAGCGATGGGCGTGCCACCAGGAAGGACCCTGAGTCAGAATGATCGGCCAGAGACAACCCAGAAACGAACCCCATTACTATAAAACGTGAGACTTTGAGCCATGTGGCAGAGCAGTTCTTCTGGGTTCCCCTACCCTGCTGCTCTCCACCCGGGCGCCCCTTCCCAGTGAAATCTCTCGCTTTGTCAGCATGTGTGTCTCCTTGGACAATTCATTTCTGAGTGTTAGACAAGAGCCCATTCTCAGGCCCTAGAAGGGGTTCCCCTTCCTGCAACACCACAAGACGGCCCCCATGTCAGATGCCAGCTGCAAATGCAAGGCCCAGGCCACACACGTTTCTGGATGGCTGACTACAAATTCGGAAGTTCCCTATAACCCCTCATATCTGTTAATTTGATAGAATGACTATTAGAACTAAGAAAAATGCTTTACTTATTATTATCAGTTTATCTGAAAAGATACAAGTCAGGGGGCTTCCCTGGTGGCGCAGTGGTTGAGAGTCCGTCTGCCGATGCAGGGGGCACGGGTTCGTGCCCCTGTCCGTGAAGATCCCACATACCGCGGAGTGGCTAGGCCCGTGAGCCATGGCCGCTGGGCCTGCGCGTCCGGAGCCTGTGCTCCGCAACGGGAGAGGCCACAACAGTGAGAGCCCCGCGTACCGCAAAAAAAAAAAAAGATACAAGTCAGGAACAGCCAAATGGAAAGGGTGCACAGGGCAAAGTAGGGAAACAGGGGTAGGAAGGTTCCATGCCCTCTCCTGGCATGACAGCCTCCCAGCACAGTGATGTGTTCAGCAACTCAGATATCTCTGAATCCCGAGGTTTAGGGGTTTTGATGGAGTTTTCAACATTGGGGGCTTGAGCATGGGCTGGGCTGAAAGCTCTAAGCCTCTAATCATAGCTTGTTCTTCCTGGTAACCATCCCCCATCATGAAATCATCTATGGGTCTGGAAACAGTTGCCTCATTAGAACATAAGATGCTACTATCACCCTTATCACATGGGAAATTCCAAGGGCTTTAGGAGGTCTTTGCTAAGAACCATGGACAAAGACCAAATATCTTTCTTATACCACAGAAGGGTCACAGTCCATGGTCACATACTGAGACCCAATCATGGGACTATAAAACATTTCCTTTCCACCCTCAACGTACCACCACATCAAGAAGACACCTGGGCTTCCCTGGTGGCGCAGTGGTTGAGAGTCCGCCTGCCGATGCAGGGGACACGGGTTCGTGCTCCGGTCCGGAAAGATCCCACATGCCGCGGAGCGGCTGGGCCCGTGAGCCATTGGGCCTGCGCGTCCGGAGCCTGTGCTCCGCAACGGGAGAGGCCACAACAGTGAGAGGCCCGCGTACCGGAAAAAAAAAAAAATGTATGTGTGTATATATATATATATATATATATATATATATATATATTAGGTGTTAGGATTAAATGAGATCTGGGTAAGGTGTTTGCACAGTCCCTGATATACGGTGAGCATTAAATAATTTTTATTTCCATTAATAATATTATTGATTTTATTATTAAATAAATGAACGCATAAATTTTCCTCCCTGGAAAAAAACATATCGCGTCTGTTTGACATGCACCACGGAGGACAAATAGTTGATAATGATGCTGTGAATTAGAGACGCAGGGCTTTGGGAAGGCGGGAAGGGACCTGGAATTTATGGATTTAATTCCAGCCCTAGGAAGAGCTAGGCTGGGGCGACAGGTTCGTGGTTTCGAGATTCTGCTTCCCCAAACATTTGGAGAACTCAGGAGAAAACGGGTCCTCTTGGGGAGAAAGGTGGCACTGGGGTCCCCACAGACTAAAGCTCCACCCACACTTAAAGACCAGACACAGAGTCTGAAGACTCTACCCGAGGTCAATGCACAATCCGAGGAGAGACAGGTTGCGGGTGCAGAGCTGCCCAGAGAGGCTCCGGGGCCAAAGTCACCACGCACAGTGATGGGACAGGACGCCCGAAGTCTCGGCAGCTGGCCCAGCCCCCGCGCTGAGAGCTGGAGGGGGCTTAGGTCTGAGCTGAGCCCCAGGCGGACTTGGGTCTGCAGACTCCGGAGTTGACCGCAGCAGGGTACGGGTCCAACAGTGGCAGGTTCCGACTCAACCCCTCCTCCCTGTCCTGGGACACCTGGCCCCTCAACTCACAATTTCCTGGCTTCTGGGGTTCCCCTGGGGTCCTCCCTTCCACTCCTGCCGCCTCTGCAGTTCACAGCATCATATACGCTGCAGACAGACACCTGGGACCCGGGAGAGCCGATGAAACGCTACGCTGAGCACCTACAGGTGCCTCTAAGCTGTCGGCTAAGTGTTGCCCCACCCACCTTCCCGTGCTGCGCCCCTGATTGGACAAGTCATGAGACCCCACCCCCTTTCCCTGAGTGACAACAGGGCAGAAGGTCACGACGTGGTTGAACTTAATGAGTTTCAGCCAGTGGGCTGGAACTTGCCCCCTCCAGGGAAGTTTGTTTTTAAACAAGACTTTTTCATAGGTGTTGCTAACCAATATTATGCATAATCACACAGTGAAAGCCACAGGGCTTATGGGAAAAATGGGATTGGGTGGGGTTCAACACTCAAAACTTGTCACTGACATTAAAAAAAAAAAAGGGGCTTCCCTGGTGGCGCAGTGGTTGAGAGTCCGCCTGCCGATGCAGGGGACACGGGTTCGTGCCCCGGTCCGGGAAGATCCCACATGCCGCGGAGCGGCTGGGCCCGTGAGCCATGGCCGCTGGGCCTGCGCGTCCGAAGCCTGTGCTCCGCAGCGGGAGAGGCCACAACAGTGAGAGGCCCGCGTACCGCAAAAAAAAAAAAAAAAAATGCGTGACAGGTAACTTTTAAAAATTGTGAATCACTATGCTGTACACCCGAAATGAATATAATATTGTGAATCAACTATACATTAATAAAAAAGAAAGTTCAAACTAAAAATAAAGACGTGTGTATGACTGGAAAACATCAGTTCTAGAGGCACCTGTGGTTAACAACACTGCGCTGTGTACTTCAAATGTTCCAAAGGTAGAGCTCATGTGTTCATATTACAAAGAAAAGGAAAAGCAAGGTGAACACCATGCAATGATTGTAAGTGAAATGAAATAAGTTCTCTCTAAAAGCAGTTATGAGCAACACCCCTAAGTGTGAGGACGGGAGTGTGGTAGGGCTGGAGGAGGCTGTGCTGGTGCGGAATCTGGGGGCAGCCTTGGGGGCTGACAGCATCAGGGACACGCGGTCTGGAGACGCGGGAAGGGACAGGACACAGACTGTGTTCCTCTCACAGCCTCAAAAGACAGACACGAAAACCGATGGAACCTGAGAGGGACAAGATGCCTGAATGTCCTGCGTGTTGTTCCCAACGAGTCTTATAGAGATGAGCAAATTCACAGAAGCCTCGATGAACAGCTGCTGGGCGTGATCAAGGGGACACACATGGAACTAGGGGCCTGCCTGTGCTTCTGGAGCGTACGTGCAAAGGTAGGAAGACTGATCATATACCAGGGAGAAAGCAAATCTCAACAAGTACCAAAGAAGCTGTACTGGGACTTCCCTAGTGGCGTATTGGTTAAGAATCCGCCTGCCAATGCAGGGGACATGGTTTCAAGCCCTGGTCCGGGAAGATCCCACATGCCGCGGAGCAATGAATCTTGTGTGCCACAACTACCGAGCCTGCGCGCCACAACTAATGAAGCCCCCATCCCTAGAGACTGGACTCCACACCAAGAGAAGCCACAGCAAGAAGCCAGCACACCACAATGAAGTATAGCCCCTGCTCGCCACAACTAGAGAAAGCCTGTGTGCAGCAATAAAGACGCAACACAGTCAAAAATTAAAAATCAAAAGAAAAAGAAAAAAGCAGCAGTATCATAAGGAACATTTTCTAATCACAATGCCATTAAGTCAGGAATCAACAATGAAAAGATCATTTTAAGCCCAGGGAGCTGTTCCCGTTCTCCCACTCCGGCCACATCTAGGAATGGACCTAGAAGCCCACCATGGCTTCTACAGTCTGGCCCGCTTACAGCCCAATCTCAACACAGCAGCTAGAGCAAACTTAGAAATCAGAAAAGGACATCACATCACATCATTTTTGCTACAAAGCCTTCCAGTGGCTTCCCATCTCTCTTACATTAAAACCCTAATTCCTCACATGGGTCTATAAAGCCCTGAATGACCAGGACCCTGACTTTTGACCACACCCATCTCACACTATTTTCCACGTTGCCTTCTGAAACACAGGCCTGTGATTCAAATATGTCAAACCAGTTCCTGCTTCAGGGCCTTTGCATGCGTGATTTCCTCTCCCACGAGTGCCAGGTATACTTTTCCACTCCCCTTATGCTTGGTTGGCCTTTTCTCAACATTTCCGTCTTATATCCAAATGTCACCTCCTCTGAGAAGCCCCCAGGCTTGCTCCAGCACATAGCCCTATTTTATTTTAATCATATGCATCATTATCTTTACCTGTTTATTTATCCTTTGTCCCTTTGCATAACCTCACCCACAACTAGAAGGAAATCCCATGAGGGGAGGGTCCTTATCTGACCTGTTTATCACTCGATCAAAGATGTAAGGTGCTTAAAAAGGGCTTACATGTTGAATGAACAAGGGGACATGTGCTAGGCTGACTGCAAAGCAGATTAGCAAAGGGCTCTGTGAAGGTCCTGACATCCCCACCATTCAGGTACTCCTGACCTCAGGCTCATTCCAACACTCCCGGTCAAGGTACCTCATGCCCATTAGGGCCTGGGCATTGCCTTGTCACTCAGGTGACTCTTTGGAAAGCTTGCCCTCCTCTCCACTGCTTTGATATTTGTTCCAAAGCAAGGTCCACAGGTGTCCCAGGGATCTAGAGCAAGACTTGACCAAAGATATTTCTTAATCTAGACTTGTAAAAAAAAATGGAGATGCAGTAAGATGTTCCCTAAGGGAAGCTGGGTACCCTGGAGGCCACAACCAAGAGGAGAAGAAGTTGTTTAGGAAGAAAAGGGTGTAATGAGGGCTGAGGTGTGGGGCTGGAGGATGTGGAGATGAGGTGAGGGCAGATCCCACAGGTGGCTCCAACGCTGCTCCCAGTGGGTAGAAGTGGCAGAGCAGATCACTCCCCTGACCCTCGAGGGGGAAACTCTCTAGAAACAGTCAAAGCAGCAAATTATTTAATGGGAAGTGAGGGGATTCAGCCCCAGATAATCCTCTTATTTTCTTCTCCTCTGGCTCACCTATCCCATACCAGGAGGAAACGCCCTTGTGCCACACCAGGTATCAGTCTGGCCCTGAGTCCCAGACTCAGCTCTTTGTCTCTGATCTCTGTCATTTGTCCTCCATCGGGAGAAGCAAAGATCATAGAGCCCAGACCTTCAGAAATTCCATTGTGAGGACCTTGTGTTGCTTAGAAACTGCTGTGGCAGAGGTAAGAAGGAGGCAAATCTTTTCCTTGCATGCTTTCCTGGCATAAAGGCAGGGATGTAGGGGGAAGAAAAGCCCACCAAAACCAAGAAAAAGTCCCCAGCCCTGGAAAGGGCTCTCCAAGCCCCAGTCTACACTCTTATGTTCTTTTACCTCTATCTCTAGGTCAGCTGTCCCTTCGTTGTCCCTCAATTCTGGGCTTCCCCCTCATAACCCACTCTACACCCACTTGAATATCCTTCCCCCCATTTTTTTCTTCAGGGGGACATTTCTCCATCTACAGAGCTTCTCCCCTACGCCTAACACTGAGCTAGGTACTGCACATAAAGAGGGAAGTATAATGTATTGCTCTCCTGGGAGGATGCAAAACCAAGAAATGAAACACGTGCATGCAGTGTGATAGCTTGTCCCAGGTGTGGTCCAGTTTCCACAAGGTACGGGGAGGTGCAAAGGGAGTGTGTTCATCACTGCCTGGGGATGCCAATGAAGATTTCAGGACCGAGTATGGAAGGGAGCATAGGACTTTTCCAGGTGAGAGAGGACTCATCCAGTGAGAGCGGCTGGTAAGTGCAAAGGTCCAGAGCTATGAAATTGTACAGGATGTTCCTAGAATCATAAGATGTTGAGTAGTTGAGTATTTATTGTCAAAGTATTATATTCCAATAGATAAAAATGTGACTCTCCTACAAATATATAGTGAGCGTATGTCAAAGACATTTATTAATGAGGGAGCCAGGTGAGTAAAGCTAGTTTGCAGAGCATTTGAGGAACAGGGATTTATTTTGTCAGGAATGATGGATTTAGTTTTTCAAGATAGATACAAAAATACAGAAAAATAAAACCTTAGCCCTTGGAGTTATCTTTTCTATCAGATAGAGAAGTCTCACAGGGCAATAAAACATAACCTTTGGGGTAATATTTTTAGATGAACAGAAATAATTTGCATTCCACTGGACAGAAACTGCTTGCAATTTATTAATCTCCTATGAGTTAACACTAACTTCACAGAGTCTAGGTACGGAACAAAGGAACACTTGCCCCCAAATTGAGAGAATTAGGCAGGCCTATCAGACAATACTTCAGCATGATATTGAAAAGAAATGTAGGCATCCTTTTGCCTTATTGAAAAGTTTTGGGTAATTTTCCCCTTAATTCAAAGGATGGATTGGAATACATAATGAGGGTGGGAGTGTGGGAGACAAAGCTGGAGTAATAAGACAGGGACCAGATCGTGGAGGACATTGGGATTTGGGCTTTCTCCTGGAGGCTATAGAGCCACTGAATGATTTTTTAAACGCATACAACGATGACACTGAACTATTCTAACATCCCCTGCAGGATGAACTTAGAAGGATGCCAGTCTGCAGCCCAGTGGAGAGGTTATGCGGACCTGAATTAAAGCAGCATTGGTGAGTGAACAAAGTGTCCAGTGGCCGTTTCTGTTGACATCTGGATACCAAAGGCAGTCAGACTCTCCCTAAACAGCAATCTTCGTATGTCCATGTGCTTTATTAATCGGTATTGTAGCAATAGCCTTCCTCACTCAGTCCTGGCTTCATATCCTACTGCATGTCTGAGTCTCAGATGTTCCCACTGACAAAGTTCCTCTCGCTTGTCTGCCTATGATCCATGGAGTCCTGAAGCAATAAACCTGCATCTGTCACATAGTCTGATTATATCCCTCTCATACAGATCTTTTATTCTGTATGCTGTATACATACCACTACCACCATCACCAAGTATTCAAAATCAAAGCAAATATCTCCAATTCTCTGCTAGAGTCATCAGCAATGTCTGCCTCCCATTACTGGATGTTACCCAGTTTGCAATCCCTCATTATCATTGCAGCCAGGTGGAGATCTTTTAGTTCTGCAGGCTGTTACCTTTGAAATGAACACACCAATTATAACTTATACAATTCTGTGATGGTAAATATTTGGTCAAACATTATTCAGGGTGTGTCCATGATGTTTCTGGACACATTTACATTTACATTTACATTTGAATCTGTAAACTGAGGAAAGCAGATTGCCCTCCCTAATGTGGGTGGGCCTCATCTGATCAGTTGAAGGCATGAATAGAACAAAAAGGTTGAGTAAGAGAGAATTCCTTCTCCCTGATGGCCTTCAGACTGTAACTTCTTTTTTTTTTTTTTTTCCAGCTTTCAGGCTGGAACTAAAATACCTTCCTGGGTCTCAAACCTGCCAGCTTTCAGACTGGAACTATACCATCAGCTCTCCTGGTTCCTAGGCCTTTGGGCTCAGACAACTATACCTTAGTTCTCCTGGGTCTCTAGCCTGCCAACTGCAGACCTTGGGACTTATCAGCCTCCATAATTGTGTGAGTTAATTCCTTATAATAATCTCTTTACACACACACACAGACACACACACATCCCCTGCTGGTTCTGTTTCTCTGGAGAATCCTGACTTATTACACAGTTTCTTCATTTTTTCTTTTTTTAAAAACATTTATTTATTTTTGGCTGCGTTGGGTCTTCGTTGCTGTGCACGGGCTTTCTCTAGTTGCGGCAAGCCCGGGCTACTCTTCGTTGTGTTGTATGGACTTCTCATTGCAGTAGCTTCTCTTGTTGCAAAACACGGGCTCTGGGCGTGCAGCCTTCAGTAGCTGTGGCACGTGGGCTCAGTAGTTGTGGCTTGCAAGCTCTAGAGCGCAGGCTCAGTAGTTGTTGTGTACGAGCTTAGCTGCTTCACGGCATGTGGGATCTTCCCGGACCAGGGCACAAACCCGTGTCCCCTGCGTTGGCAGGCAGATTTTTAACCATTGTGCCACCAGGGAAGTCCCTTCACCTTATTTTCATCTTTATATTTTTATTTTACTCCTGCTTTCCCTTTCCTTTCCTCTTCCAACCACTATTCCCTCTCAGCCTAGAATAATGGCTCATGATAAATTATCTTTTGTTGAGGGGGCTATACCTGACCTACCCCATGGGAACAGGGAGAATGGAAAGGCCATCCTGAAATTTGTTCCAAGATAGGAATATAGTTCTCTATAAATAACTTTTTCTGATCACAAAGTATCAATAATATATTCTCATTGTGGAAAATTAAGAAAATGTAGGGACTTCCCTGGTGGTCCAGTGGTTAAGACTGTGCTTCCACTGCAGCGAGCGTGGGTTCAATCCCTGGTTGCAGAACTAACATCCGGCATGCCATGTGGGGCAGCCAAAAAATAAAATAATTTTTAAAAAATGTAGAATAGGAAGAAACAAAATCCAAAGAAAGTAGGCACCCATAATCCCATAGATATAATCAATGTGGACATTCTGGTGAATTTCTTTCTAGTCACAGAGTTCATCTCCAAATTGCTATTGTTCTAAATGAATGGCTTTCTGTCCTATTCTCCCCACTTACGATTATAACATGGACTCTTTGTCATGTTAGTGTTCTCAACCGTCCCATTTTGTTTGTTCAAAAATCTCCACTCTATAAACATTATACGCTAACAGCAATACTCCAAACAGTATTCAGATAGTCCCTGACTTACAGTGGTTTAACTTTACTATTTTTGACTTTATAATGAAGTGAAAGCGATTAGCATTCAGTAGTCTCATGATGCTGGACAGTGGCAGCCACCGCAGCTCCCAGTCAGCCAGAGCAATCAGGAGAGTAAACAACCGATGATGCACTTACAACCATTCTGTACCCATACAACCATTCTGTTGTTCACTTCCAGTACAGTATTCCATAAATTGCATGAGTGAGTCAACATTTTATTATAAAACAGGCTTTGTGGGAACTATACTCAATATCTTGTAATATCCTCCAATGGAAAAGAATATATTCTTTACATATAGATATAACTGAATCACTTGGCTGTACACTTGAAACTAACACAACATTGTAAATTAACTATACTTCAATTTAAAAATGGGTTTTGTGTTAGATGATTTTGCCCAACTGTAGGCTAATGTAAGTGTTCCGAGCACGTTTAAGGTAGGCTAGGCTAAGCTATGATGTTGGGTAGGTTAGGTGTATTAAATGCGTTTTCAACTTAATGGTATTTTCAATTTACAATGGGTTTATCAGGACATAACCCCTTTATAAGTCAAGAAAGAGCTGTACTCTAACAGTAATGTTCTATAAACATTATACAAGGCCGACCCCTGAGATATTGCGAGTTTGGTTCCAGACCACCACAACAAAGCAAATAGCACAACAGTGAGTCACATGAATTTTTTTGGTTTCCCAGTGCATATAAAAGTTATGTTTACATTAGACTGTAGTCTATTAAGCGTGCAATAGCATTATGTCTAAAATAACAATGTGTATAACCTTAATTAAAAATACTTTATTGCTAAAAAATGCTAACCGTCATCTGAGCCTTCAGTGAATAATAGTAACATCAAAGATCACTGATAATAAACAAGTATAATGTAAGTATAATATAACAAGTATAATAAGGAAAAGTTTGAGACATTGTGAGAATTATCAAAATGTAACAGAGACATGAAGTGAGCAAATGTTGTTGGTAATACGGCGTCAATAGACTTAGTTAACAATCTGTAAAAAATGCAGTATCTGTGAAGCACAATAAAATGAGGTATGCCTGTACTGTAACAGCAATACTCCACAGTACATTCTAAAATACCATAATGGATTTCCCTGGTGGTCTAGTGGTTAAGACTCCACACTCCCAATGCAGGGGGCATGGGTTCGATTCCTGGTTGGGGAACTAAGATCCCACATGCCACATGGCATGGCCAAAAAGAAAATCATTCATTCATCCATTCTGTTCAATAAAATAAAATAAAAGCACCATAACATAAGAAGTAATGTTGCAACAGTCTCATACCTAAATCTTTTGGGACCAATCTAATAACCTATTTTCTTAGAATTAAAATAGAGGGCTCCCAGTGTATATATACATTTGCAGGGTTCCAAATACTTACTAACTTGATCTCTAGAATAGCTTAGCCGAAAGGCATCTTTTCAAACACAGTCATGCCATTTCACTTATTATGACCAACATTTGATAGTCTCATTAAATCTGGTGCTGGTTTTGTTTTGTTTTGCTTGCTATTTCTTTAAATGGAAATGTAGTCTTGCCATATTACCCAGAAGTTGTGTTCCTAGTATTGACCCAAGTGAGTTGTAAACTTATGTCCACACAAAAACTTATACAAATTTTATGTAGCTTTATTCATAAGTGACCAAAATTGGAAGGAACCAAGATGTTCTTCAGTAAACAAACTGTGGTTATATCCAGACAATTAAATATTATTTAGGAATAGTAGGGAGTGAGCTATCAAGCCATCAAAGGACATGGAAGAACTGTAAATGCATATGTAAGTAAAAGAAATCAGTCTTAAAAGGTTACACGATTCAAACCATATGCCATCCTAGAAAAGGCAAAACTATAGAGACAGTAAGATCAGTGGTTGCCGGTGGTTGGAGAGGGGAAAGATTACATGGAGCACAGGGGATTTTTAGGGTACTCTGTATGATACTATAATGGTGGATAAATAATATTATGCATTTGACAAAACCCATAAAACAGTACAACACCAAGAGTTAACTCTAAAGTAAACTATGGACTTTAGTTAATAATAATGTATGAATAATGGTTCATTAATGATAATAAATGTATCACAACAATGCAAAATGTTAATAATAGGTAAAACCAAGGTCCAGCAGGGAGAGCGGTAATAAATGGGAACTCCACTTTCTGCTCAATTTTTCTGTAAACTAAAACTACTCTAAAACTAAAGTCTACAAAAATAGCATCTAATTGTTCCTTTACTTTGGTTTTCATTGATATATTTACGGAACTTGAGCATTTTTTCATGTTTTTACACACTTGTATTTAGTCTTTTATTTTTTTCTACTTGTTTTTTTTCTTACTGTTTTTACGAGCTTTCTAATATGTTGTTATTGCACTTTTATATTTTCTTATAAATCCTCCCTACCTCATGTCATTTGGTATTATTGATAAACACATGATTTATTGAATGTATTTATTTATTTGGCTGCGTCGGGTCTTAGTTGCAGCATGTGTGATCTTCATTGCAGCATTTGGGATCTTTCGTTGCGGTGTGCAGGCTACCATCTAGTTGTGGCACGCAGGCTTAGTTGCCCCATGGCATGCGGGATCTTAGTTCCCAGACCAGGGATCAAACCCATGTACCCTGCATTGGAAGGTGGATTCTTAACCTCTGGACCACCAGGGAAGTCCCTACTGAATGTTTTTTAAACTACTCATCTAATCCTTTGTGATTCCTTTCACGGCTCTTCTACTTAGGAAGCTTGAACACTTCATGAAGTCATATAAATACATTATTTGTATTCATTTCTAATAGTGTTCTGATTTCAGTTTTGCCACTCTCTTTTCTACTAGGTATTTATTTTGAGGTATTTTTCAAATGTTTTCTAGTTTTCTAAACACCATTTATTATATCATTTATCTTTTATGGGTTGTGATATATCTATATTACAAACTAAATTCTCATATTGGCTAATATCTGTTTCATGACTGTCCAGTCTGTCCCACTGATATTTCTGTATTTATGTCCATTGCAC
This sequence comes from Orcinus orca, assembly GCF_937001465.1. Taxonomy (NCBI): domain Eukaryota; kingdom Metazoa; phylum Chordata; class Mammalia; order Artiodactyla; family Delphinidae; genus Orcinus; species Orcinus orca. The sequence continues at coordinate 10,458,182 of NC_064561.1, read as the reverse complement.
TGTTTTAAAAGTTGCCTGTCCTCATTCATCTCCTTTTACAAACTTTCTTGAATTTTCAACTAAGTTAATATTCCTTAAGTATGACCAGGTAATACTACTAATCACTTTCCTTGAGTGGATGGATCATAAGAGTCTTAATCAGAATAATTACCTCAGAGGAATCAAAGGCAGCAACATTACCATGACACTCAATGCTACAGGAAAGCAGAGCCCATGCCTCTTACCTTTCTATACTTAGTTCTAACCCACTGCCTGGCATACAGTAGGCACTCAAATAATTGTGGAATAAATAGAAGATGAGGAGATGCAGAGAATCATTTAGATGTCTACAAATATCTAAATATTAGAATGACAAAGAGAAATGATCTTCAGAGAGAGGAACTAAAACCATGTAAGTTATAAAAAGACACATTTCAACTCAAAGGAAGGAACTTTTTCTTAAATATGTATGAAATTGAGGATAACTGTCTCTTAGTTTAGAAATTCCCTCCTGTGGTAGAGACGTAATATTCAAACAGAAATTAAGACTTTTTTTTTAATTTTAAGGAGGGACATAAAAGGTAGAAGGCTCTCATTCTCTTTATTTTCAATTGAAAAGGCTTCATGATAAGTGGTCTCTTTGTTCTTGGTTAAAAGATTTTATGATAGGGACTTCCCTGGTGGTGCAGTGGTTAAGAATCCGCTTGCCAATGCAGGGGACATGGTTCGATCCCTGGTCTGGGAAGATCCCACATGCCGTGGAGCAACTAAGCCCATGAGCCGTAACTACTGAGCCCATGTGCCACAACTACTGAAGCCTGCGTGCCTAGAGCCTGTGCTCTGAAACGAGAAGCCACTGCAATGAGAAGAACACGCACCACAACGAAGAGCAGCCCTCGCTTGCTGCAACTAGAGAAAGCCCATGTGCAGAAACGAAGACCCAATGCAGCCAAAAATTAATTAATTAAAAAAAAAGATTTTATGATAGGGAATTGCCTCTACAAACCCTGACAATTTCTGTCATTCATTCAACAAATATTTATAGAGCACCTATTATATACCAAGTACTGTACTAAGTGCTTAGGTTACAAAATTAACAGGAAACAGAAAAGGCATAGTCCTCTCAACCTAAAGAAATTTAAAGAACTGCAACACGAGCATGCAGGGCACCATTAGAATGTATGGTGCGAGTTCTGATTTGGTCTTTGGAATTGGGGTGTATTATGCTACACTGATCATTACAACAACGACAGAGGGACAAATTGGGAGAGTAATGGAGAAGTTACAATATGATAATGGAGGAATTATCTATAAAATCTTTGCACGATATCCTTCTCCGAGTCAAACCTGAGACAGAGAATGGTCTGCTTCAAGATATTATTTCAAGGCAAATGGCATGAGGGTAATAAAACATCATTAAATTCTGCAACTCCCAATGATCTCTTTCTCTCTACGTTTCCCTGGAACTTGAAGAGATCACAATGGCAAGGCAGAAAGGAGTTGTTACCGAGGCTGGTACTTTCGCAGGAATTATACAGCAAAGGAATAGTCATGAGTCAGGAAAGATGCAAGACACCCCTGCATGGTGTAGGACATTCATTTTTAAAGAGGTGTTCCTGGTAGTAGTGGTCGAAGCAGGGAAGGGAGGGTATTATTGAGGAGATCTTACTAGAAAATGCTAGATAAAACATAAGACTTCATAAGTGAATGAGTTTCAAATGTATGGCACATTCCTGTTTTGTCATTGTTTGAACATTATTCTTGCCTCTTTCCAGGCAATTTCCATAAGTTATATGGAAGCAGGGAACCAAACAGCTATTTCAAAATTCATCCTTCTGAGCCTTTCAGAAGATATGGACCTGCAGCCCCTCCTCTTTGGGCTGTTCCTGTCCATGTACCTGGTCTGTGTTATAGGGAACCTGGCCATCATCTCAGACTCCCACCACTACTCCCCCATGTACTTCTTCCTCTCCAACCTGTCCTTCACTGACATCTGTTTCAGCACCACCACAGTCCCCAAGATGTTAGTGAACATCCAGACGCAGAACAAAGACATCACGTATGAAGGCTGCCTTACCCAGATTTTTTCATGATCTTTGCTGGGCTAGATAATTTGCCACTGACAGTGATGGCCTATGACCGGTTCGTGGCCATCTGTCACCCTCTATACTACATGGTCATCATGAATCCTCGCCTTTGTGGTCTCCTGTTTTTGCTTTATTGGTTGATCTGCCTGACATATTCTTTGTTGCAAAGCTTGGTTTTGAGGGTGTCCTTCTGCAAAGAGACAGAAATCCCCCACTTTTTCTGTGAACTTGCTCAGATTCTCAAGCTCACCTGCTCTGACGCCCTTGTTAATGATATCCTGCTGTATTTTGTAACTGGCCTGCTGGGTGTTATTTCCCTGACTGGGATCCTTTTCTCTTATTCTTATCTCCTCCATAATGGGCATTTCATCTACTGGTGGGAAATATAAAGTCTTTTCCACCTGTGGGTCTCACCTCTCAGTCATCTCCTTGTTCTATGGTGCAGGCCTCGGGGTCTCCCTCACTTCTGGAACAGCCCATCCCTCCAGAAAGGGTTCAGTAGCCTCGGGGATGTACACGGTAGTCACCCCCATGCTGAATCCCTTCATCTACAGTCTGAGGAACTGAAGGGGGCTCTGAGGAGACTTTTCACTAGAGGAACGTACTCTCAGTGAGATAATGGAAGTTAAGGGCAGGCAACAGAGATCCCAAGTGCTGATAACTGGTGTTCCTGAATATGTTACCTGAAGACATAGAAAAGAAATACCATTTATGATATACTAGAAGAAAACATTCCTGAGCCAAAGACAAACTTGAAGCAGCACACCAGAATGTTCACTGTCCACCAAGAAAGAATGGCCAACTCTATATAGGAAAAAAATCTAAAAAAGAGTGGATATATGTGTAACTAATTCACTTTGCTGTACACCTGAAACCAACACAACATTGTAAATCAACTATACTCCAATAAAAAGTTTTTTAAAAAATGGCCAACCAATAAAAAAACTTCTCATGAAAACAAACTATTTCAAGGATATAGAGTCCTACAAGCATCATGGGAGGAGAAATCAAGTCAAGGAATGCAGATGGGGAGAAGAGAGGACAAGAGTGACAACAGAAGTTTACACACTGGCTCATCTTTTAACCCTCTCGGGTTATTCTAGCACCATGCCTACTGGACCATGTTCTTCCCTGGTCTTGGTTTGAAAACTATTACTTGGACCGTCTCATACCAACCTCCCTCACTCCGTAAGATTTTACTTACTGATTCTTGCTTTGGTGTTGGCTACTGACCTATACTGAGGATAATAAGAAACTTAATAAGAAACTTCTTTAAGAAAATCATTGTAGTGTCTACTTCAAGAGAAGGGAAATTCTGGTCTTTGTCAATACATTTGATCTGGAATAAAGGTCCAAAGCAATCTACTCGCTGTCTTCCTTGGCTGGCCCATGCTTCCCCAAGTCTTCACACACCTGCTTCCTTTTCACAAGTTGCGCTTCAAATCAAAACTGTCAGCTCTTCCGAGAGCCCCACCCTGACCACCATCCTCCTATTCATTCGCTTCCATAGCACTTATCATATTTTGAGGGGTGGCAGAACATAGAGGCTAAGAGGGCCCTGGGTTAATATTGCCATCATTCACTACGAGTGCAACCTCATGCAAGTTATTTAACTTCTCTGTGCCTCTGTGCCCCATAATATATTTCCTGAAGAGTTCTGGTGGGGATTAAATGGTACACATAAGAGAGCCCAGAACAGTGTCTGGTATAAGCAATCAATAATTGTTTTTTTGTGTTTGTTTGTTTGTTTTGCGGTACGCGGGCCTCTCACTGTTGTGGCCTCTCCCGTTGCGGGGCACAGGCTCCGGACGCGCAGGCTCAGCGGCCATGGCTCACGGGCCCAGCCGCTCCGCGGCATGTGGGATCTTCCCGGACCGGGGCACGAAACCGTGTCCCCTGCATCAGCAGGCGGACTCTCAACCACTGCGCCACCAGGGAAGCCCAAGCACTCAATAATTGTTATCCATCACAAGATCCATGAGAGCTGTCTGGGCCCATGTTCACCACGTGAAGGTACAAAGGGATCCATTATCAGCAGTACAGGTAGAAAAGCTGACTAGAGAGGGTTGATCAGGCTATGGATTTAGATGAGGCTGAATGAATCCCCAGAGCTCTGACTTAGGGCACTGAGGACGTCATGTAGGAGGGGGCCCTGTGCAAGGCTCAGCCCTCTGAATCGCCCCAGGAGCACCATGTGCTGGAAATCAGATCTGTAGAGTCCAGGAGAGAACTTTCCTGGATCTAGAGACTAAGGATTGGACCAGGAAATGGCCCCAAACAAGGACTCGCTACAACAGGGAACTGGGAGGGCAGAGCATCCTTTATACTGGTTCAGCTCCATGGGGAGATTCTCTTGAAACGAGAGCAAAGAATTAAAACCTGTCTTGGGTTGACTTGAGGAATGAGGAACCCTCTTGTTGAATACAAGATTTGGATGCAGGCAGATTCCAATGTTTGAATCCTAACTTTATTATTTACTCTCTGTCTCTAAGCAGCCTCAGATTCTTCATTTGTAAATAATTGCTGGGGTGATTATAGAAAATCAGTGTTAAGTATCAAATGTACACATTTTGAAAAAGCAGTGGATACCATATTCATGAACACAACATTTATTTATTTGTGCCCCCATCTTGTGCCAAAAAGAGGTATATCTATTGGCAGGATCCTGCACCCCACAAAGCTCTGCCCAGCTGCATTCTTCTCCAGGAGAGGTCTGAGTGTGAGATAAAAACTGATTGCTGGGCTTCCCTGGTGGCGCAGTAGTTGAGAGTCCGCCTGCCGATGCAGGGGACATGGGTTCGTGCCCTGGTCCGGGAAGATCCCACATGCCGTGGAGCGGCTAGGCCCGTGAGCCATGGCTGCTGAGCCTGCACATCCGGAGCCTGTGCTCCGCGATGGGAGAGGCCACAACAGTGAGAGGCCCGCGTACCGCAAAAAAAAAAAAAAACAAAAAAAAAAAACCTGATTGCTACTGGGAAAAAAAAAAAAATCACTTTATTCAGTGCAATGTCTTAGCTTCCAACCATTCTATGGGACCTCTGGCCCTGGTGACCTGGGGCACTGGAGTAAGATGAAGCCAAGATAGGACCATCCTAATAAGCCTGAACAGTGTCTGACTGTCCTCCATCTTTCAATTAGTTGCAGGTATAGAAATTATTATTCTACCACAGGGATTTTCAACCTCGGTACTGTTAAAATTTGGGGCCACATAATTCTTGGAGGGGGGCGACGGGTACTGCCCTACGCATTGTAGGATGTTTAGCAGCATCTGTGGCCTTATCCACCACATGCCAGCAGCTTCCACCACTCTTACATCCCATTCAAAAAAGTAAAAAGGTCTTCCCTCGTGGTGCAGTGGTTAAGAATCCGCCTGCCAATGCAGGTGACAAGGGTACGAACCCCGGCCTGGGAAGATCCCACATGCCGCGGAGCAGCTAAGCTGGTGTGCCACAACTACTGAGCCTGCACTCTAGAGCCTGCATGCCACAACTACTGAAGCCCGCACGCCTAGAGCCTGTGCTCTGCAACAAGAGAAGCCACTGCAGTGAGAAGCCTGTGCACCACAACGAAGAGTAGCCCCTGCTCACCACAACTAGATTTCTCTAGTTGCGTGCAGCAACAAAGACCCAATGCAGCCAAAAATAAATAAATTAAGAAAAAAAAAAAGCAAAATAATAGGGAACTCCCTGGCGGTCCAGTGGTTAGGACTAGACCCTGGTCAAGGAACTAAGATCCTGAAAACTGCGCAGCGCAGCCAAGGAAAAAAAAAAAAAAAAACTCCAAATATCGCCAAATATCCCTTAGGGACAAAATCACTCTTGAATGAGAACCACTGATTTACCACGACTCAGAACAATCAATGAAAGGGAAATGAAGGGGAAAAAAAAAGTAAGGGTTAGACCCTAGTTTTCCTAAGGCCCAAAAGAGAACGGACCTAAAATACTGGTCTCTAGACAGAAGAGTCCTTGCATGGAGAAGGAGGCCATAGGTCTGGAACAGACCATCAACGGACATTTGTTGAATAAACAGATGAACAAATCTTAGTGACCGAAGCGCCAGAGAACAAGAATCTTATCTGTTCATTGGTTGCCTGGGTAATAATGGGGAAGGATTACAAAGGGACATGAGGAAACTTTGGGGGGATCACCACTTTGACTGTGACAATGGTTTCACAAGTGTACATATAGGTCAAAACTTATCAAATTGTATGTTAAGAATGTGCAGCTTCTTATATGTCAATTGTATCTATATAAAGCTATTCTCCCTCATTTGAAATTCTTGCAGTATAAACACTGGCCTTGTGGCAACTGTAAAAATAGGTACCATTTCTTCCCTTTCCTGTACCCATGTCCCTTCTGTGTAATTCTGAGGACCCTTCCACACTGGGCTGACTCATGTGACTGCACTGGGCGATGGGGTGCAGGCAAACATGACACATGCAGGGGCTTGAAAAGCACCCTGCAGAGTGGAGCTTGCGCTCTTCTGGAACCCTCTGGCCTCATGTGTACAGGCCCCATCTAGACTACTGGGGGATGAGACCGGAGTGAAGGGCAAGTAACCAAACCAGCAGCCAACTGCAAGCACATGGTGAGCCCAGCTAAGAACAGCCCAAATTGTCAAGCAACAGAATTGTAAACGAAGTAAGTGGTGGTTGTTTTAAACCACGGTGTTTGAGGTAGTTTATTATGCAGCAAATATGAACAGGCCCCCTTCATTCCATTCTCTAAGGAGCATGCACAGGCTACCGTTCTTCCTACGCAGCAAATCGCATCAAATGCCAATGGATTTCCATCAACTTCAACTAACATTTAAATTGAGATTGATAAAGTCCTGATGTACATGTGTAAGTGTTATATAATGTCCCATGTTATCTCTTCAGCTTTATCTCCTACTTCAAAGATTGTCCTTTTACATGTCAGAGAATGTTATATGTGTTTTTCTGTGCTTTTGCACTCAGGATTGACATGCTGATTCAAATCTGATCCTGAACACTATAAATAAGCCTTCTACACGTAGCTTGCATCATCTCTTCAACATGGCTTTCCTTGAACTTCCAAAGTTCAGCATCCCTCCTCGGGGCCTCGTTAATGGATTACCAGGCTATACTAACTATCTCATTTGTTGTTTATATCTGTCTCTCCTCCTAGATCTTTACTCCTTTAAGGACAGTACCATGTCTTTCTTCCCAAAGCCTAGTCCAGTGTAAGGCACTTAACTGATATTCACTGGTTCCCTAGAGAGGAAAAACTCCTGAGTGGAGTGGAGTTACCCAAACATTACATAAGACAGAGCTGCTTCCTGCTGGAGAGGCCCCAACAAATGAAAGCCACAGCGAGACAAGAAGACCGGGTAGGAGTATAATTACAAGTTCTCTCCAGAGAGACTGTGTAAGGTATCACGTCTGTCCCAAGAACTGGCAGAACAGTGCAATGAGATGCAAGAGCTCTGAGCCACTTAGGTGGCGATGGGAATTCAGTTTCCTTCTGCCCTGTTACTTGACATGATGGAGGAACTGGGTTGAGGGAGCAGCTGTGCTAGGTTCCCAGGGCTCCTAACTAAAGAAAGAGTCATATTTTACTCAATGCTGAGAGAAAGTGCTCTTCTCCCCTTGGGCTTGGCCTCTAGGGTACATTTTTTTTTTCAAATGTAGGCAAGAGCCAGTCAATAATTGCTATTTCTTCACTAATGAGCTGAGGAAAACTTTTGATCTGCAGAACACTCGCCACCTTCACTCACAGATGTGCAACTGCCCCCCACCAAGCACCCAAAGACCTGCATGGAGCACTGCAAGTGGACAGGGTGCAGGGACTTCAGGAAGACAAACGGAAGATGGAAGCCCTGTGACCTGCCCCCCTGACATAATGCACTATAAGCCCAACTGATCTATCAGGTGGTACCAGCATGAAAGGTACTGCAGTTGACAGATGAAGTGAGGCTGAACAGACAGCACTCAATAAATGGTCCCAGTTTCCAGCTGATAAGTTGACTCATTTCACCTGTGTCTTCTCAGGTGCATGACTAACTGACAGTGGTGTGTAGAAGACGGCAATTGATCTATGTTACAGTATTCAAATCTGCCTTCTTCTTGGGTAAGGTAGAGAAACTTTTTTAGATATCACAAATATTAAGTCAGAAGGATTGTCAAAGGCCTGAGGCTGGAACTTGTCTTTAGGAAGCAGATTTATTTATCTACTTAGATTCTCAAGGCGTAACTGAGTACTTTTTAAAAAAATCAGCTTTTATTCTGAATTCATAAAAGTAGCAGTGGGCTAAAGACAAATATAAAGGAACGCACGTAGCTTAAACTGAAGGGAAAGGATTTTCCTGGGCTCGTGTAGAACAAAGGACTACAGTTTAAAGAATTGCTAGTCTTAAGCTCCTATTTAAAGAGTCTCTAGGGAGTTCCCTGGTGGCCTAGTGGTTAGGATTCCAGGCTTTCACTCCTGCAGCCCGGGGTTCAATCCCCGGTCAGGGAACTGAGATCCCACAAGCCGCACAGCATGGCCAAAAGATAAAAATTAAAGTTAAACAAACCCAAATAAATTTGAAAGGCTGCAAAAATAAGTAAATAAATAAAATTTAAAAAAGAGTCTCTAGAAGAACCCAAGAACAGGGAAGATAAAAATAAGGACACTGGAGGATACTTTAGCCTCTGACACAATAGCTACACAATCAGCAAACATAGGCTAACTTCTAGCTAGAAAAATATTAAGCACATTAAAGGACTATCTACTGCAGTTCACTTTACCCAACACATCATGTCAAGATTTCAACAAAAAAACTGCGAGCCGTATTAAAAGGCAAGGAAAAAAGAAAAGAAACAGTCTAAAACAAGAAAGCAAGCATCAGAACCAGACTCAGTTATGGCAGAGATTTTGGAATTACCAGACTGGGAATTTTAATTAACTGTGGTTAATATGGTATGGGTTCTAATGGATAAAGGGAATATGTAAGAACAAATGGGTAATGTAAGCAGAGATATGGAAACTTTAAGAAAGAATCAAGGACTTCCCTGGTGGCTCAGTGGTTAAGAATCTGCCTGCCAATGCAGGGGACACGGGTGCAAGCCCTGGTCCGGGAAGATCCCACATGCCATGGAATAGCTAAGCCCATGCTCCACAACTACTGAGCCTGCACTCTAGAGCCTGTGCAACTACTGAGCCTGCATGCCACAACTACTGAAGCCCGCGCACCTAGAGCCCGTGCTCCGCAGCAAGAGAAGCCACCGCAATGAGAAGCCCATGCACTGCAACGAAGAGTAGCCCCCGCTCGCCGCAACTAGAGAAAGCCCGCGCACAGCAACGAAGACCCAATGCAGCCAAAAATAAATAAGTTAAAATTTAAATTAAAAAAAAGAAAGAATCAAAGGAAATGCTAAAAATAAAAAACACTATATCAGAAATGAAGAATGCTATCAAAGGATGGGCTCAATAGACTGGATGTGGCTGAAGAAAGAATGATCAGTGAGCTTGAAGATACAGCAGTGAAACTTTCAAAACTGAAATGCAAAGAAAAATATGAAAAGAAAAACAATATCCAAGAACTGCAGGACAATTTACAAAAGGTGTAAATGCATATAATGGGAATACCAGAAGGAGAAGAATGAGAGAAAAGAACAGAATATTTAAAGTAATAACGGATGAGAATTTTCCAAAATTAATGACAGATAGCAAACCACCACAGATACAGGAAACTAAGAGATCATCAATACAAACGGGATCAATAGAAAAAAGGAAAAAAAAAAGCCTAGATCTAGGCATATTATATTCAAATTGCAGAATAACCAACATAAAATAAACCTAGACTTTACTAACAAAAACAAAAAGGGTTCTTGTACCTGGATACTTTTTTTTTTTTTTTTGTGGTACGCGGGCCTCTCACTGCTGTGGCCTCTCCCGTTGTGGAGCACAGGCTCTGGACACGCAGGCTCAGCGGCCACGGCTCACGGGCCCAGTCGCTCTGTGGCACGTGGGATCCTCCCGGACCAGGGCACGAACCTGTGTCCCCTGCATCGGCAGGCGGACTCTCAACCACTGCGCCACCAGAGAAGCCCTATACCTGGATATTTAAAAACCTTATTAACTCCTAAGTGAAAGTAAAAATACAAACTGAAATTACAGAACTGTAAAGAAATGATGATAATCAAAACTACATATTAGAATCTATGGGATGCATTCAAATCAGTGAGCAGAGGAAAATTCACTGCACAAAACACTTGTGAATGAAATGAAAGATTAAGAATAAATTAATTACTATTAAGGAAAAAAAACCTAGAAAAAGAAAAATAAACCAAAAGAAAGCATAAGGAAGTAGTGGAGATAAAAGCAGAAATTAATGAGGAAGAGACTTCCCTGGTGGTCCAGTGGGTAAGATTCCACACTCCCATTGCAGGGGGCCCAGGTTCGATCCCTGGTCGGGGAACTAAGATCTCACCTGCATGCCGCAACTAAGAAGTCCGCATGTCACAACTAAAGATCCTGCATGCTGCAACTAAGACCCGGTACAGCCTAAATAAATAAGAAGAAATTAATTCCATTTTTTTCAAAAAAACAAATAAACCACTAGCTTATTTGATGCACTAAATGAGAAAGCAAATATAGAAAAAATAAGAGGTGATGACCATTGAATCAAAAAATATTTTTAAAATCATATAACCACTTTGCTGACCTCTATGTTAAATGAACAATTTCCTAGGAAAATACAGATTACCAGTGCTGACTCCATTCAGGTTAGAAAGCTTAAAACAGACTAATTTCCATTAAAGAAATAAAGTTCCTAAGAAAACAAACCACTAAAAAGCACTCCACCCCGATGGTTTCACAAAGAATTCTACCAAATCTTCTAAAAACCACATAGTCTTAATGCTGTACAAATTATTCCAGAGCATTGAAAAGGAGGCAAAAATTCCTAATTCCTCTCAGGAAGCAGCCATAATACTAATACCCAAACCAGACAGACAGTACTAAGAAACCACACATCAATTATTCATGAATACCAATGCAAAATTCTAAACAAAATACTAGCAAACAGAATCCAACAACACATTAAGAAAATAATATACCATGGCCAATAAAATTCATTCTAGGGACACAAAATCTGTTGAGTATTGAGAAATTTATTAATATCATATACTATATTGATAAATCAGAGGAAGAGAATCACAATCCTCCTCATTGATCTTCAGAAAAACTTGCACAAAATACAATACCCATTCATAGTAAAACATTCAAGAACACAGGATACTTTCTCAATATGATAAAATATACAGTTGACCCCTGAACAACATAGGTTTGAACTGCATGGGTCCACTTATACATGGATTTTTTTTTCTCAAAAATTATGTACTACAATACTATATAATCTGCAACTGAATCCTTGGATGTGGAACCATGGATATGGAGGGCAAACAGTAAAGTTATACATGGATTTTCTGTGTGGAGGGTCGGTGTCCCTAACCCCCACGTTGTTCAAGGGTCAACTGTACACCTTAGTTCTAAAGAACATTTATCTTAATGAATGGAAAAACAATAGGGGCATTACCTCTAGAACAAGGCAAGAATGCCCTCTATTATCATACTAGAGGTACTAGCCAATGCAATCAGACAATCAAAAACAATAAGAGGCATTAAGAGTTGATAAACAAGCAAAGCTCACTCAGTTTGCAGATGATACGGTAGTATACCTGGAAAATCCCAGAAAATAAATAATAAAATGAACTCAAAAAATGAAAGAATTCAGTGAAGTATCAAATTATAAAATCAAGACACAAAATTAATAGCTCTCATATACAGAAACTGTGAAGAGAAAACATAATGGTAGAGAAAATTTAATTTACAATGTAATATTAAATACTTAGGGAAAACCTAACAAGAATGTAGAAAACTTTTACTAAGCAAATTCTTAAACATTCCTGACATACACTAAAGTAGACTTGAACTAATCGGAAGACATCCCCTGTTCTTGGATAAGATGACAACATTATAGAGATATTAATTCCCCCAAGTTAATTTATAAGTTATAAATTCAAGGCAAAGCCAATAAAAATACCAACAAGCTAATTTTATGGAGTTGGACAAGATAATAGACAAGTACATATACCTCCCTCCCCGCACACACACATGCATACAAGAATACCTAGAAAAACACTTAAAAAGAAAAACCATGAGGGGGAACTAGTCCATCCAGACATTGAAACTTATTATAAAGCCTCTGATTTATAATTTAAACACTGTGGCATGGTGTGTGAACAAACAGACCAATAGAATAGAATAAAGTCCAAATTTAGACCCAAGACATATGGAATTCAGTATATGACAAAGGTGAAAAATCCCTAGGGTAAAGATGTACTTTTAAAATAAATGATGCTGGGTTAATATGGAAAAAAAAAAAACTTAATCCTCCCTCACACAATAACACAAAAAAATCAATTCCAAGGGGTAGATCTAAATGTGTATACTAAAACAATAAAACCTATAGAAAAAAATGTGAAACATCTTCTTGCCTTCAGGGTAGGTAAATGTTTCTTACACAGGAACAGAAGAATGATGCCCATAAAGATTAGATGACATTCGGTATGTCTGGTGTTGTGTTGTGCATTTGCTTTGTGTCTGTGTGGGAAATGGTGAGGTATTATTAATATTATGGTCCCCTACCTCCAAGATCAATTCCAAAAATAATTTTATTAATCCTAAGACTGTAACTGTGGAAATAAAATGGCTTTTCAGTCCTGTGTTGCCAAAAAAAAAAAAATTAGGTGACATTAAAATCAAGAACTCATTTAATCAGAAGACACCAATTAAAACACTGAAGAGATAAGCCAGAGTGGGAAAAATTACTTGCAAAACATATCCAGCCATAGGGCCCACATCTGGAATATATAAATCAGTAAGAAAAAGGCAGGCAACTTTAGTATCATCTGATCCAACTCCATAAAATAGCCTGTTGAAAAACAAATTTGTACAACCACTTTGGAAAATTGGCATCATCTATGAAATATGCATCCCATGTGATCCAGTGATTTCAGTCCAGGGTATACACCCAAGAGAAATATATGCACTTATGCACTATCAGAAATACTAAAATATGCTCACAGCAGCATTATTTACAATAGCCCCAAGCTGAAAAGACAAATGTCCATCAACACAAACTGCTTAAATAAATGGAATATTCAAACAATGGAACCCAATAAAATGTATTACTATCTAGAGGTCCTCACAAAAATACTGGGCAAATTAAGACAGACACTAAAGAACGTATACTGTGTGGCTCCATTTGCATAGGGTTCAAAAACAAAAATCCAAGCCATGTTGTCAGAGTTAGAATATTAGTCACTTGTGAGGGGTAAGGAAAGGTTTGTTATGTGGACAAAGCGAGAAGGGGTTATCAGAAATGAGAGTAAAACATTTTTCTTGCCTGTTTACACGGATGTGTTCATGTGATAATTTAGCTGTATGAGTTAAGCACTTTTCTGCATTTCAGTAAAACCTGTTTTAAATGTTACCACACAGGTGTCATTACACAAACACTGCAGAAACAACTGTGGACTTTACAACCCAGCAATTTCACACTCCTGGAATAACTCAGCAACGCTCCAGAAGGCATGTACACAATTTCTTAAACCAGCATTGTTCCTAACTGGGAAAAGTGGAAATAGTCCAGCAACTAACTGTACATCAGCACTAGTTAAACGAATTGTGGGATGAAAATACAAAAGAAACTACAGCCACATTCAACGTGACTCTAAAAACACCCCTACTACTAATAATCTGGACCCTGTTACATTTAACTTGAACTTTGCAATGACCTTCTAACAGGTTTCTGTTTGCATCTTGTCCCTCTATTTAGCCTATCAACCCATAAGCCACTATGTTCCTCTAAAAACAGAAATTGAATGGCTGTCACTTCTCTGTCCAAAATCCTCCACTGACTTTCCACACTGAGAAAGAAAGGCAAAGTCCTTCCAGTTAACCCACAAGATGCTGCAGTGAACAGGACCTCAATCCAGCTCTGACCTCAACACCTTCTGCAATTCCCAAGCTTGCCTGACTCCAGTCACACTGGCCCCTCTGTCCCAAGCAAAATTCTTTTTCATGACCTTTGAACTGCCGAGGGTGCTCTTCCCCACATTACAGCATGGTGCACACTGGCAGCGAATTTACATCTCTACTCAAATGTCCCCTTAAACGAAAGGCGTTCACTATCCATCCAATAGTTCCACTGAACCCCCGCATCCCTCTCATCATCAGCATGCTTAAATTTCCCAGCACTGAACTGACCACCACCTGATATACAATATATTTACTCATTTGTTTATCACGTGCCTTAATCCCAAGTAGAATGTGATCACCATGAAGGCAAAAATCCTGACTCACTGCTATAGATTCAGGGCACCAAACAGGGCCTGACATAAGAGAGTATGGACTCAAAACACAGACACTACTACTTGTTAATGAGCTGACCTCACACGAGCACCCTTAAACTTCCTTGCCTCAGACTGCCCATATGCAAAAGGGAGTTACTGGTGGTACCTACTTCTTAGAGCTTTTGTGAAAACTAATACACTTATTTCAACACAAGTCAAGAAGTAATGTTTAAGTACATCAGGGATTTGAAATACAATTTAAAAACATGGTTTAAGGATTTTTAAAACCCATATCCAACAACTAAAAGTATAAGTAGATTATACCCACACATGTAGCAGCTCTCCAACCTCACTAATGACCAGATGTATGGGTTACAGATAGCATCCAGCTGGGTACAGTGGAACCCTCCTGCCACCAATAAAACAATTATTAAATAGATTAAACAATCAAATATCCAAAGTAGCTTAAACCAATAATCAGTTTTCTTTTTTCTCATGTAATAGGAAGTCTGGAAACAACAAATCCAGGACTATTGCAGACACTCAAAGAAGCCACGGGGGAAGCCAGGATCATTGTGATTTTTCTGCAGTTATCTCCCCCTTCAGCCTGTGGCTTGCATCCTCACGGTCATAAGATGCACCTTTAACACAAGATACTGAATCTCTTTTCAAGGTAAGAAGTAATGAGAAGAGCAAGGAAAAAAAAATGTAGAGAAGAATCTAGACAAGAATGACTCTTTTTCAAAAGCTTTTTTACAGCCCATACAGTGATATGTGCTTATTTGTCAATGGCCAGGCTGTGAACATGGACTGTACTAGCTGCAGGAAAACCTGTAAGAGATTTTTAAAAATAGCACACCTTACTAATCAGACAAAACTTGGACTTTCTTGATATAAAAGAATATGAGATACTGAAGGAGCAACTATATGTTACTCTTGGCTGGATGGGAGGCCAAAAACATTCCAAAGGATCAATCTGATGAAGACATCCTGCTCTGATCACAACTGTATTTGAATTAGATACTTGTAACAAACAGGTACTAAAAATACCCACATGTTACACAGCATATAACACTATTCTAAAAAATTCCATCGGTCAAGTAAGTTGTCCAAAAGGAAATGAAGACATATCGAGAATGAAATTCTAGTAAAAATACTATATACAAACCTTCTGTGATGGGGCATAAGGGTTATTTGGAAGAGCATAATCTTAAAATTAAAGACTTAAAAATTCATGAGCTGGGGTCCACTTTCATGATGAAAGACTGATAAGTGCAATTCCACATTTACTAAGAAATCCCACTGGGGATTCAAGTGACAGGGCTGTGGATAAAATTATCTCCACATAGGGATTGTCTGCAGTGTGGGTTCTCATGTGTTTCCTGAAAGAATTACACAGATTATAATTTTGAAGTTTTAAATAGAAATTTCTCCTAGTGTGAGTACCCACGTGTTTCATTAAAAAATGGAGGGATTGTTGGCTAAGGTTTCTCAACCTCAACAATACTGACATTTTGGGGCACATAATTTCTCTCTCTTGGGGGAAGCCTCCTGTCCACTGCAGGATATTTAACAGCATCCCCGATGTTTCCCAAAACATGCCAGTGGCACCTTCCCAGCTTTGACAACCAAAAATGTCTCCAGACATTGCCAAGTGTCTCCCGGGGAGCAAAGTTATCCCCAGTTGAGAACCACTGCTGTAGACCAAGGACTGGCAATTTTTTTCTGTAAAGGGCCAGACAGTATTTTAAACTTTGTCGGGCACACATGATCTCTGGCACATATTTTTCTTCTTAAAAATGCAACAAATATTCTCAGCTTGCCAGCTGTACAAAAACAGACAGCTGGCCATAGTTTGCCCACCCATTACCGACTTTCCCATGGTCCTTATTTCATAGGTTTTTCTCTTCAGTGTGATTTCTCTCATGAGGAATACAGTGAGACCAGGAAAGGTCTGTCCAGTCTTGGAATTTACAGAGATCCTCCCTGGTGGGCTTACTCTTGTGCCAAGGAGGTACAAGGTGATGCTAAAGTCATTTTGACATTAAATATCAGACTAGGGTTTCTCCCCCTAAGTTCTCGTTTGTTGAGAGCTAAACGTACACTGACGGCTTCTTCACACCACAAACACATGTTTTCTCAACTATCTTGAGTTTTCACACTATCTCCAAAGTGATGTGGAAAAACCCAAGTCTTTCCACAGTTATTACACAAATTGGATTTCTCCCAAGTTAACACATATTCTTTTGTGCCCAGTGAGATGAGTTCATCAAGGCTTCCTGCCTTCCTTACACCTGCCAGGTCTGCGCTCTCATGTTTCTCTTTAAAGAGATGTGTTACTGGAGCCTTTTCCACACTGATGATGTGAACAGCTTCTCTCCCCGGTGTGTCTTCACGTGACTCCTGAGGGATGAGTGATCACTGAAGGCTTTCCCGCAGACCAGGCACTCGTAGGGCTTCTCCCCAGTGTGTATCCTCCGGTGCACATTAAGGTTCGAGCAGATGCTAAAGGCTTTCCCACAGTGATCACACTCATAAGGCTTCTCTCCTGTGTGACTCCTCATGTGTGTCTTAAGGGTCGACTGGTTTCTGAAGGCCCTCCCACACTGTCTGCATTCAACATGCTTCTTTACGAGATGAATGCTCATGTGCCTCCTCCGCGATAAATAATCACCAAAGACCTTACCGCAGGTGGCACACTCGTAGCGCCTCTCTTGAGTGTGTATTTTTCTGTGCGCAGTTAGGTTGGAGCTTGCACTGAAGGCTTTCCCACAGAGATCGCACCCATACGGTTTCTCTCCAGTGTGGGAATTCATGTGCGTCTTAAGGATGGACTGGTTTCTGAAGGCTTTCCCACACTGTCTACATTCAACAGGTTTCTTTACAATGTGAATTCTCATGTGTTTTCTCCGTGAGAGGAGGTCCCCAAAGGATTTCCCGCACTCTTTACACTCGTATGTTTTCTCTACCATGTGGTTCTTCTTGTGCAAGTTAAAGTTGGACTTCCATCGGAAAGCTTTTCCACACTGTGTGCATTCGTAGGGTTTCTCTCCAGTGTGGTTCCTGACATGCTCTTTGAGATGTGAGGGATGCTGGAAAGCTTTCCCACAGTCGTGACATTCGTAGGGTCTCTCTCCAGTGTGTGTTCTTCTGTGTGCAATGAGATGGCAGCTCCTGCCATATGCCTTCCCACATTCATCACACTTATAAGGTCTCTCCCCAGTGTGAACTCTCATGTGTATCTTCAGTGAGGAGAGGGTTCGGAATGCATTTCCACACTGACTGCAGTCAAAGGGCTTCTCTGTGAGGTGAGTTCTTGCATGACTCCTAAGAGCTGAGGGGTCATTGAAAGCTTTCCCACAGGCATTGCACTCATAGGGTTTCTCCCCAGTGTGTATTCTCCTGTGCCGTGTAAGGGAAGCACTCGTGGTGAAGGCTTTTTGGCACTGATGACATTCATGCATTTTCCTCCCATTGTAAATGTTCACATGTTGGGTTACATGAGATCTGTTCTTGAAAGTCACCCCACAGTCCCGGCGGTGATAAGGCCTCTTGCTAGTGTGCCTTCCCATTTGCTGAGTAAGATGAGCACCCATGCTGAAGACGTCAAACAGGTTAGCATATTCACTGGATTTCTCTCCAAGCCGACTGCTTTCCTGTTGATGAAGAGAGAGGGTTGACTCAGGCATTTCCCATATTCATTAAATTCCTTAGACTATCCCTACATAAACTGGCATAAATAGAAGCGCATCATTATGACTAATGATGTCATAATTTGCAGTGCAAAAGTACTGCTCCTGCCTTATTTGGACTCCATCAAAGAAAACAAGTGAATGCTATGCTCTGAGGCTCCATGTGTATAACTTTCACAACGATTTTTACATATACTTTGTTAACTGTTTAAAACTCAATTAAGCCCCAACACTCAACATCTGAGACACAGTTATAGAAATATTTACTCACTGGAACTTTAAGTGAAGAGGTTTGGGGTCAGGTTTTAGGGTTTTCCCCAAATCGGTAATATTCAGTGTCTCTGACACTGTTTCCTCTTGGGGACCTGCCTGGTTTTGAACTGCTTTTCTAACTCAGGCTGCCCCTGTCCTCTCCCAATATGGAAGATCCAGAATTATCCCAAGGAAATCTTACCGTTGTCACACCATGAGATGTTTCCTTCCCAAAAATATCTTCCATAAGAATTGACCATTTGGTTTTAGATGGAGTCTCCCAATCTGAAACAAATTGGGAAAATATTAACTTGCTGGAGAAAGAAAATGGTGGGATGATGGTGACAAAAACAGAGGTGGCTTTCTTTGCAAATATTAACCCTAAAGAAGGAAAGGGAATATGAAAGGGGAGAACACACATGAGTAAAAATGACTGAAAAATCTGGTTATGTGAGATATTTGGCAATGACAAGGGTAGAAATTTAAGCTGACTCACTAAGAAGCACCTCTTCAAAGAATGACATTGATAATGACATTAAGAGTGAGATCAGGAATGTTGAGTAGGAAAGAATGGGACGAAGAACCCATTTGGACACATGTCGAATTTAAAGAAGAAGGGACATGGAGACCAAAAGAATTGTGAGAGGATGGAGGGACAGTGAAAGAGAAAGAGCATTTTCAGATTTCCCTGGGTGACGTTTCCTCATGGATCTCTGTCATCCCAATCACTGGAGAGAGCAGATTCTCAAAAGCACTTGTGTCTGCCTGGTGCTTACCGGGACAAGGGCCTTGGTGAAGTTCCTGCTCCTCTGTCCTCAGCTCCTCTTCTTGCTCCAAGTGGGAGATGAGGCTGGGTTTGCTCACCTGACACCCTACTCACGGGGAAAGACACATGTTGAGGGAGGATCGTGCAGAGGACAACCCCTTCCATTAGTCTGGGGTCAGTGTTTTGGTCTTCAGTGCTCTGAAGATGGACAAGTCTGACTTAGGAGCAGCAAAATGATGGTGCCACATTTCTAAGGAACACAGTGAAAGGCTTTCATAAAACACAAAACCACAAATACCCACACATTTTGCCCTTCAAAAGAATGAGGATTTTGTTTTTCTTTTTGGCCGTGGCGCATGGCTTGTAGGATCTTACTTCTCTGACCAGGGGTTGAACCCGTGCCCTTGGCAGTGAAAGCTCAGAGTTCTAACCACTGGACTGCCAGGGTTGAGGAAGTCTTAACTCAGAAAGCTATGCCCAAGCTCAGACACACTTGACAACCTCCAAGGGCAATACAATGGACAGGTCTCAATAGCCAAGGTACCATCAAGGCAGGCACCAGGTCGGTTTGTTCATAACTGTGTTCCGAATCCCCACACAGTTCCTGGGTCACAGCAAGTACTTACAACAAAAACATTTCATTCATGAACGAATAAATGAAGAAATGCTGCCAGCCTTACCCACTGAGGCAAGGTTGCTATAGTTCTCCAGCATCACATCTTTGTACAGTTTTCTCTGAGAAGAATCCAGCAAGGGCCACTCCTTCTCAGTGAAGTCCACGGCAACATCCTGGAAAGTCACTGATTTCTGAAACACCACACACATTTGGGGTCGGTGAGAACCCAGCCTGTATGTGTTCAAAGATGGCTGAGGCTAAAGATTACACAGGAGAGACTCTAAACACAGGATTTTCAATATGGGGATCTGGGGTCTAAACATTTACTCTAGAAGTCACTCAGATGTCTTCTCTTCCAATGAGAAATCTCATGAGATAATCTCATTGCTTCAAACGCAACCCTGACATGGGATCAAACCTACTTCCACTCCAAACCTGACCTGAGAGCTTTGAGCTATACTATGAGAGAAACACCTGTTATATAAGTCATTTCCCCTAACATCTCTGATACCAGGACAGCCTCACCAACTTCTCCCGCTCTTCCTCTTGCACCCTGATCATGCATTGATCAGCCTGGATAAAGATCTAAAAGAATCCTAACATGTGATGTTGCGGGCATTCTAGGGAAGTGCCTCCTCCACCCTCAGGGGCCTTGAGATCTTGGTGTACCTGGGAACCAACACGGGTTGATGTATGAGGCTCCAGGCCATTGTATGCAAACAGCTCCACATCCTGGGGACAGGAATGGTCTTTTGAAGAAAGAGGAATTTCTGACTCATGGACATAGGCAGGCTCCTGGTTGGACATAGCTAGAGAAAAGAGGACCCATGAGGATTAAAGCCCACCTGACATTCGCAGATCAGGAAACAGTCTCACACTAACGATGTGTGCAGTGCACATGCCCCAATCTCACATTCCCTCACACACTCACTCACACACACTGTTGTGCAACAAGCCAGAGAGGCCCTGCTCTACCCCAGGACAGGAAAAAGGGTGGTGGGCCTACATAGCCATAAAGATGATGATATATATTCTCAATCTATGGGTAAAGAAATAGGAGCTCTGAGATAGAGCTGTTACTTCATCCAGACTTATCAAAATAATAAATGGGATGCCGCAGGGTTACCAACGACCAGTATCCCTCCTTACACAGCAACTACAAACACTCCCTGCCTCACCCAAACTCACAAAGACCCGGAATCAGACACAGTCACCTGGGGAGCTCTCAGGACTTCACTCACTCCCACCCCCGTTCAGTTCACGTATCCTCCTGCACTTCTAACCTGGCAGCCCTCCCACTAGCTGTGCACATCCTTGCCCTCAGTGAAGGGGCAGGGGCCACTGGCCACTGAAGCTTGATTTCTGAGGGCATTCATCACCCGAAGAACTTACCACATGTGGGAGACAGACCAAGAGCTGCCATCCTCCGAGAATGATAGTAAATTTGCCTGAATGAAAGCAGGGCACTGGCACCAGAAAGCTACTCTCTCGCTCTCATGGGACTCTTGGAGCAGGCATCTGTAGTAAATGAGAAAAAGACTACTAGGTGTAGCTAAAGGCTTTCTGTCTCTCCCACTAACAGGACAATTCTGACTTTTGTTTTTCAGTGTTTCCTCTTTGGAGCAGCCTGTCTCAGCTTGGGCCTTAACTCTGCTTAGGTAAAACCTCCAGGCAATGTGGTGGAGGTCCCTGACCTACCTCGAGTAAGATTCAGATTCACTCTCTCAAGTAATTTGTCCCCAGTTACAATTCTGTTAAACTCTGTCACTCATTGAACACTTGAGCCCCAGACTTCTTCAACTTCAAGGCATAGTCCTCCTGGCTTAGGATGGCTCCAGCTTCCATGAGGACTGGTCCATCTGGACCATGTGTTCTGATCACCAATGCCTTTTGGCCCCCCACTCCACACCAACATACACACCTGTGGGCCACAGCCCAGGCCTTGTCATCACCAGAATCAGATTCACTTCACAAACAATGATTCAGAAATTTGCCCTCTGGACAAAACCTCCTACACAACATTCTTCTCACTTAAACTCTACCACTTAGAGGGGATTCCAGGCCACCCAGGCTTCTACCACCTTGCTCCCTAACAGCAAATTCTTCTTCACTGCCCCACCTATTCAGCTGAGAGATCCATCATGTTCCATCACTTCTACAAATAAAAATTCCTTTAATCCTCTACCTAGTATACCCTCAATGAGCAAAAGACCAGTCTGGGATGATTCCAACCATCTGTTTCCTCCCTGAAGGTACCTGGAAAGACCAGTCCGCACACACCCGGTCACACTAGCAGCTTTCAAAAGAGTCACTAACCTTGAAGGAGCATCTATACTAAAGAAAAGCATAAGTGGTAACCCAATATCCCCAAAACCATGTAAAAATCTCACCAGTTTTTCTAAACCCCAAACTGTCTTACATGACCCTTGCTTTCAGCAAATAATCTTGCATTTCATTTCACAGTAATCACAACAAAAAAAAAACATAACTCAGCAAAGAACTGGAAAATGAAACTTAAAAAATACTTTCATTTATAATAGCATAAAACATATAAGGCACATAGGAATAAACAAATAAAAGCTGTGAGACCATGCTGGAAGAAATAAAAAACCTAAATAAGTGAGGAGCTATATCACTTTCATGGGCTGCAAGAGTCAATATTATTAAGGTATTCACTCTCCCCAAATTCATCTGCAGATACAACGCAGTCATCACCAAAATCTCAGCAGGTTATGTTCTAGACATTGACAAACCAAATCTAAAATGGGTACCAAAATGCAGAAGATCTAGAAGAGCCAGAACAATGTTAAGAAAGAAAAATAAACTTAGAAGATTCCTATTACTAACTTTACTACAGTAATGAAGAACTGTTGGAATAAGTATAGACAAAAAGGTCAATGGAACAAAACAGAAATAGACCTACATGTGCATAGTCAAATGATTTTCAATAAGGGAATAAAGAAATTCATTAGGGAAAGTGGTCTTTTTAATAAATAGTGCTGAGACAGCACCCTTCTATAGTTGATAGATGGGATGCTGCCCAATTCATAAATCGCCTAAGAAAGCCAATTAGATCTTCAAATTAGGAAAAAAACAAGGTGCTGCAAGAACTTAATGGACAAAAAGGAACTTTGACCTCCATTATCACTGCATACACAAAAATTTGAATTAAAAAAATCCTTTTTGAGATAACTCAGACACCAAAAAGTAAAATCCAGAGAACACTTTAACAACATTGAGTTACACAACATTTTAGACTAGACACAAATGAAACTAAACATTAAAAAAAATCAATAATTAAGACTTTACCAAAATTAAAAATTTTTAGTCATCAAATGACATTATTAAGAAAATAGGGGCTTCCCTGATGGCACAGTGGTTAAGAATCCGCCTGCCAATGCAGGGAACATGGGTTTTAGCCCTAGTCCAGGAAGATCCCACATGCTGCGGAGCAACTAAGCCCGTGTGCCACAACTACTGAGCCTGAGCTCTACAGCCCGCAAGCCACACTACTGAGTCCACGTGCCACAACTACTGAAGCCTACATACCTAGAGCCCATGCTCCGCAACAAGAGAAGCCACGACAATGAGAAGCCTGGGCACCACCGCCGCAACTAGAGAAAGCCCGCGCACAGCAACGAAGACCCAAAACAGCCAAAAATAAATAAATAAATAAGTTTATTTTTTTTAAAAAAGAAAGAAAATAAATAGGCAAGCCACAGATTGGGGAAAAAAGATATTTGCAGTACGTACACCTGACAAAGAATTCACATTCAGACTACATAAAGAACTCCTACAAAACAATAATAATAAAAAATAAAAAAAAACTCAACAAGGGCTACACTTAGACACTTCACAAAATTAAATGAGTGAGGAACAATAAGCATGACAAGTTACTCAAAATCATTAGTCATCAGATGGATGCAAATTAAAACTAATGGTATAACATTTTAACCCACCAGAGCAGCCAAAATTAAAAGACTATAAACACTAAATGGTGGCAAGGATACAGCATACCCAAAACTCTCACATACTAAAGGTGGGGGTGTGAAATGGTTCAATCACTTTGGAAAACAATGCGCCAGTTTCTTAAAAAGTATACCTATCATTTGACTCAGCAATTCCACTCCTAGATATTTACCCAAGAGAAAAATTTTAAAACATGTCCACAAAGATTCATATAAAAATGGTCATAGCAATCTGATTCTTAATAGCCCCAAAGTGTAAGCAATCTAAATATCCATCAACAAAAGAATGAATAAGCAAACTGTGGTATGTAGAGTGGAATACTACTCATCAACGAAAAGAAACTACTGAGACACACAACATGGATGAACTTCTATAATGCTGACCAACAGAAGCGAGACAAAAAAAAAGCTCTATAACTCCTATTACACAAATAGGTGAAATTTATTAAGGTCGATAGCAAAATGTGTTTATTTAAGTCAATAGAAGGAAAAAAGTTGGTCGCCTCCTTGCAGGAATATGATATGGTGGTAGAATGAGAAGCAAGAGGGAACTTTCTGGGGCAACTGAAATATTTTATTATTTTTTTCAGTTAGTGGCTATACAATGTACACCGTGTCAAAAAATTCATCAAACTGATCATCTGAGATATGTGCATTTTCTTGAACGTAAATTATACTCTACTTTAAAAAAGTTAAGTGGAGTCTTTCTTACTTTCATGTCTCCAGTTACACAAAAATTCCTCCCACAACTGACCTATGACTCCTGTTACCAGTAAGATGTCTGCCCTCCCTCCCTTCTAAAGCCAACCTTTTCAGATCTGCCTCAGCTACACTTAGTCCTCCCTCCAGAGCAAAAGCTTATAAAGACAGTCCACACTATCTCCCTAATTCAGTGTACCTAATGTCAATTACCATCATCTCCATCTTCACAGAAAATACAATTACTCCTGTGTCCTGTGTCAGTGGAATCCAGTAAGTGCATTTCAGTCTTAGATCCTCAGCAAAATTTGGTGTCTATTTTCTTCGAGAATCATTCTCTTTCTAGGCTTCTATATAACTCTCTCCCTAGTTCTCTCTCTACTTCTCGATACTCTGTCAAGGTTTCTTCAGAAGGTCTCCTTCTACCATTAAAGGCTGGATTTGCTCAAGAATCAGCCCTTACCCTACTGCTCTTCATACTCTGTGCTTTGCCAAGGCTTCCCTTAATGTCCCTTAATTTTCATCTCTAACACTCAAGGTCCAATATGAATTCAAAATCATATTCTCACTGCCTACTAACAGCCACCAAAGAACATCTCATACAAAAGCCTGTTGAGCCTGTGTTTCTGGGCTCAACGAAGAGAATCAGTAGCCAGCCCTCTGGCCACTCACAAGAGGGAGGTGAGGTATGGGAATATATGTATGCATATAGCCGATTCACTTTGTTATACAGCAGAAACCAACACAACATTGTAAAGCAATTATACTCCAATAAAGATGAGGGGGAAAAAAGCGCTACAACTTAACTGCTCCATTCCATGGCTCTAATCACTTACAAACTAAAGAAAAATCCACACAACCTTCTTCACATTAAAAATTTAAGTTATTATTTTCATATGAAAAAACTTGGCTTTCTCTGTTAGCTGACTCTCTTTCTCCTACAAAACCTGTCACAATGTATTTTTATGTTTTTACTCCCTTGTTTTTATTTCCTTGTTTTATACTCTGTTTCCTAAACTATATAGTAAACTAGAAGAGTACACCACTGTACTCAGGTCCTAATCCACTACCCGATATTAAATAGAAAATGAAGGGGAGTGGGGGCAGAAAAGGTCAATGAATAGAGAACAGACTGGTGGTTGCCAAGGGGGAGGGGTTTGGGGGAAGGATAGAGTGGGAGTTTGGGGTTAGCAAATGTAACCTTTTATATACAGAATGGATAAACAACAAGGTTCCACTGTATAGCACAGAGAACTATATTCAATACCCTATGATAAACCATAATGGAAAAGAATGATAACGTATATACATGTATAACTGAATCACTTTGCTGTACAGCAGTAATAAACACAAAATGATAAATTAATTATACTTCAATAATAAAATTAAGTAGATGTTTTAAAACTCTTGAAAAAAAAGTCAATGAATTCTACCTCTTACACCACATGTCTCCAAATCATTTAACTTTCTCCAATTCAACACCCAGCAATAGAGTCTGGATCATATATGCTGGACCATAAAAAAGTCTCAAATTTAAAAAGACAGCAAATGTACTAGATTTGAAATTAATAACAGTAAGATATCTAGAAAATACTCAAATATTTGGAAGTTAAAGACAAATAATTTTATGTAGAGGATGAAACAAAGGAAATTTAATAAATATTTTATACTACATGAAAATACAACAAATAAAAACTTGTGAAATGAGGTTAAAATCATTCTCAGAATGCAATGTATACAGTTAAATGTCTACATTAAAAAGTGGACAAGCTCAGTGAAAATCAATGAACTACACTTATGAAAAAAAGAAAATTAGAGTTTTCCAGAATAAGCCATAAATTAGGCCAAACACAATTCTCAACCAATTTTAAGACAAATAATAGCAAAATATATTCTCCAACCACAATGGAATGAACCTAAAAAACAATGATAGAGGGAAAACTGGAAAATTTACAAATACATGGAAATGAAACAACACATTCTCACACAACCAACAGGACAAAGAAGAAATCACTGGGGAAATTAGAAAAAACTTTCAGACAAATGAAAACGGAAATGTAACACAGCAAAATTGATGGGATGCAATGAAAGCAGTGCTCAGAGGAAAATTTATAGCAGTTAATACCTACATTAAAGAAGATCTCAAACAACCTAACTTTACACCTTAAGCCATAAGATAAGCACAAACTAAACCTAAAGGCAGCAAAAGAATTAGAACAGAGATAAATGAAATGGAGAGCAGAAAAACTAGAATCAACAAAAGTTGGTTCTTTGAAAAGATCAACAAGATAACTAAAATCGGAAGTAAAAATGGGGACATTGCTACCAACCTTACAGAAATTAAAAAGACTCTAAAAGGGTGTTCCCTAGTGGCCTAGTGGTTAGGACGCCAGGCTTTCACTGCCAGGGCCGGGTTCAATCCCTGGTCATCGAACATCCTGCAAGCCGTGAGGCATGGCCAAAAAAAAAAAAAAAATCCACAACATTATAGAAATAGAAAAGGTATTTTAAAAAATAAAAATAAAGAGAATACCATGAACAACTGTACACCGACAAATTAGGTAATCTAGATAAAATGGACAAATTCCCAGAAACATACACTTTTCCAAAATGGACTAGAGAAGAAATAGAAAATCAACAGACCCATAACAAATAAACAGGCGCAATCAGTCATCAAATTCTCCCAACAAGGAGAAGTCCAGGACCAGATGACTTCACTGGTGAATTCTACCGAACACTTAAACGAAGAATTAACACCAATCCTATTCAAACTTTTCCAAAAATAGAAGAGGTAACATTTTTCTAACAAAATCCTTACGGCCAGCATTACCGATACCAAAACCAAGACAATCTCAAACACCTCTGGACTCCTAAAGAGACCAAGCTACCTGTATACATGTTAAGCCTGGGGTGGTGTTTAGACTCTATGTCGCTGATAGGTGGTCTGGTTCTCAGTCAATGTCACATTATTCTCTATGAGACTCAAAGAAGTGAACAAAGCAGGCAGCTTTTATACCTTTCAGACAAGGAAACAATAAATTTGTGAAGAACTGACACGACAAAGTTTGGGCCTGAGGTAGTAAATTGGTAAAGAAGTAATAAATTTTGTTTATACAGCCTTCTCAGCCCTGAACTTCATATTTATCTCTGGAGATAAGGATGTCTCTTTGCCTTCTGGTACAGGGAAGGTGCCTTAGGTGCCTTTCACACGGGAGATTTATTTCCTACTTTCAGGGTAGCAAAAAAGGGTCAGAGTGTCCTTCTCACGCCAACTGTTTTCTTATGTAACTTTAATTCAAAATAATCAATATGCCAAAGTGGCATATTTTGGGGCATCTTGCCCTGACCTCCATCACTGCTAATCCATATGTCATAGTTACCCCAGTCATTTATTGTTTGGCTGAATTAATCCTTTAGCAGTTTTGTTTTTTCATATAGGTGATTATCAAATCTCATCTGAATTTATGCTGATTTGTTATACATATCAGCAATTTCTGACATACAGCAAAGTGATTCGGTTATACATTTGCCAAGCATAGTACCTCGCACGTAGAAATTACTTTTAAAATATTGAATGAAGAAAAGGATATATGAATAGTAAAATCAAGTTCAAATGATAAAAGTTAAAAAAAAATCACATTACTTTAGTATCTTCCGGTATCTAGGACAACGTGTCACTCATCAGTTTTCCTTTGTCAAAAATATTGGATATTCTCGAATATTTTCTTTTGCAGATGAAATTTAGAATCAGCTGTACTATTTGTATAATGTATTTTCATTTTCATTAATGTTTTGATATTTTAAGGTCTTCATTTTCTAAGTGTTTCTAAATAGGCACATCAATTTATTGAAATGATCTTACGTTAAAATGTTTAGAATATTTCCAATTTTTCACAAGTAGAAAAACAACACTTGGAAGAAATATTTGCAGCTAAATTTTTGCAGTTTTTTTCAAGTTTTTCCTTAGAACGAATTTCTAGATAGTGAAATGTTTAGTCAACATTTATGACTAAACATTTAGTAAGTGTTGCCAAAATGTTCCGAAAACTGCTTTATCTGCAGTCTCTTTAGCTACACATATTTATCATACATTAGAAAAAAAACACTTGTCTGCCAAGGTGATGAATTATGTTCTTTTCAAATTAAAAACTGAGTAGGGATGTAAAATACTGTAGAACACAATTTTATAGCTTGTCAACTGGAAAATAAGGAGCAAGCTGTTTAATTCCTTGAGTTGTAATTAAATGTTACCAAGCACCAGTCTTACCTATTTTCTAGAAATGTGAACAAACCAGATGTAATAAAACATAAATAGAAAAATGTAATACTCTTGGGAACAACTTATGAAACTGGGTGAAGTAATAATAATAAAAGTAGTTGCATTTCTCTTTGAAAGGTTTACAAAGAGAGTGAACAGCACTGCACTGGTGGGAGCCCAGGTCCCACCTCATGTTAAGCACGATCCAGTGTTGGGTTTACCTGAACCCCACAGAAAACCAATCAGATGGGCCTTATAGCACCATCAGAGGTGCGCAAACAGGCTCATAGAGTTTAAGTAACTGCCAGAAAATTGCATAGCAGGTGGCAGGGGTGAGACCTGGGCCCTAATTTCTTTAACTGCAAAGCCTGAGTTCATTCCTCCATTTGGAGGTGGCAGTGGCGGCATGGTTTTATTTGATAAGTACCACCTGTGTGAGAACAGTGAGGGTTCTCAGAGATTCAAGAATACTACATCAGCTGATGTAGTAGATTCTCAACAAATATTAGCTCCCTTCTCTTTCCCCTTTTGCAGTGAGGAAATACACAAATGTTAACCATCTTTCATTCATTTCTAGATACCATGGTACCTGTCTCCAAATGAGATCAGGTGCTGCCACCTTCTGGGTATAAAGAGGTATTGCAAGCCTTCTGAGGTCGAACTTGGAACAAACCTTTGCCTTTCTCAAGTAGAGGATTTGGGTTCCAACATCAGATTACTAAGGAGAGACTCGATAAGTTAAAAAAAGAGGTTCAGAGTCACTGAAAAACAAGGTCTCCACCCTCACCTCCCACTTATTCCTCTATTCTCAATTTACAAATTTCTGCTCAAGTTTCTGTCCCCCAACTTTTCTTGCCAACATCAATACCAATGCTACAAATAACAACATAAGCATGCTTACTATGTACAAAGTATCTCCTGAGTCTTTCCAGGGACTCTCATTTAATACTCACAAGTTCCCCAGGAGGTAAGCAGTATCCTGAGGAAAAAGTGGGGCATGTACTGAAGGGTTAGGTCATGTGACGAAGGTCAAACAGGGGCTAATGAACCTGATTCCAGAGCCACACATGTCCCCTCTCAAGGTGACCTCTGCATGTGAACCCCCTGACACCAAATCAGGAAACAGCTTTATCCTGATTCTTGTCTTGATCTCAATACATGATCCTGCCCACTACCAACCTCCCCTCTCTCCCTCTTCCCGGGGAACCTCTGCTCTTGGCCACTGTGCATCATATCCCAAAGTTGTCCTCCTCCATCTCTCCCATCTCAATGGCAATGCTCTTTTTGAGACTCCTGCTCGTGGTCCTTCCTCCTTTGCCAGGATCCCTAAGGGCCAGGGTTCTCCTGAGCCTTCCTCTCCCTCATCCCACACATGTTCACACTCTGAAATCCCTCCTCCCTTGGGTACTGACATACAGGTTCTGATTACACATCCATGAAGGTTGTTGTCTGTCTGTCCTTGAGACCTCAGGTGACCCCACCGTGCTGCAAGCCCAGCTTTCTTGCCCATGGGGGCTCCATTCAAGAATGG
Organism: Orcinus orca; assembly: GCF_937001465.1. Lineage (NCBI taxonomy): Eukaryota > Metazoa > Chordata > Mammalia > Artiodactyla > Delphinidae > Orcinus > Orcinus orca. The sequence continues at coordinate 10,427,973 of NC_064561.1, read as the reverse complement.
GCTCATGGACTTCTCTGGTGGCACAGTGGTTAAGAATCCACCTGCCAATGCAGGGGACATGGGTTCGAGGCCTGGTCTGGGAAGATCCCACATGCCGCGGAGCAACTAAGCCCATGCGCCACAACTACTGAGCCTGCGCTCTAGAGCCCACAAACCACAATTACTGAGCCCGAGCACCTAGAGCCCGTGCTCCGCAACAAGAGAAGCCACGGCAACGAGAAGCAAGCACACCACAACAAGGAGTAGCCCCCGCTCGCTGCAACTAGAGAAAGCCTGCATGCACAGCAATGAAGACACAACGCAGCCATAAATAAATAAATAAATAAATTTATTTTTTAAAAAAGAATGGGGGCTTCCCTGGTGGCGCAGTGGTTGAGAGTCCGCCTGCCGATGCAGGCAACACGGGTTCGTGCCCCGGTCCGGGAAGATCCCACATGCTGAGGAGCGGCTGGGCCCGTGAGCCATGGCCGCTGATCCTGCGTGTCCGGAGCCTGTGCTCCGCAACAGGAGAGGCCACAACAGTGAGAGGCCCACGTACCGCAAAAAAAAAAAAAAAAAAGAATGGGTTCACTAAACTTGTTTTCTCATCTGGAAACTGGAGGTTATAACACTGGATTATGGGACTGTATGTGCTCAATAAATGTTCACTCTAAAACACTATTATTTTTATCATAAAACAAAATGGCCGTTGGCGATTTAAACTGTAAACTGTTAATTTACAGTGGATGCCACTCTCCACTACTTGGTACTTGCCCCAAGCAGCATGAGCCAGAGAAATGGGTAGATGAGCGCTACGTGAACATTTCCCCTGCAATATCTAATAAGACCTCAAGGTAAACACTTAACACTGAGCTCCTGCCAGCCTCCCCATCTCAATGGCAACTCCATGCTTCCAGGAGCTCCAGGCAAAAAGCCTTGAAGTCATCCTGGATTCTCCTTTTTCACACTTTAGATCCAAATCACCAGCAAATCCCACAGGCTTTACCTTGAAAGCTTACCCAAAATCTGGCCACTCCTCACCACCTACTCTAATACTGCCTTGGTGCAAGGCACCACCTCTCTCCTAGATCATTCCAATAGCTTCCTAAAGTATCCCTGTTTCTGTCCTTTAGTTTATATGACAAGTAGAACTTTGCCAGTAAAATGTAGGTCACATCACTCTGTTGCTCAAAACCTGCTGGCGTCCCATCTCACTCAGCCAAAGCCCTACATTCCTGCTGCCTCATCCACAACCCCTCCTGGCTCCCGGCCCCTGTGGCCCTGCTCACGCTATCCTCCTCACTGGGCCTTATGCCTGTGCTAGGCATGTTCCCGCCTTGGGATCTTTGCACTTGCTGTTCTCTACACGGAAATGTGCTTCTCCACATTCAAGTGTACCTGCTCCCTCTCCTGCTTCAGATCTTTAGTCAACTTTAAGTGTCTCGACATGGCATTTACTGGCCACTCCAGTCAAAATGCAAACCTCTGCTTGTCTATCCCTAAACCCCACTCCTTCTTCTATTTTTCTTCAAAGCACTAACCTCTACTTAATATACCGTGTTAAGTCAGGGTAGGCTCTATTTTACTGCAAAAACAGACTTCAAATCTCAATGACTCGATGAAATGGAAGTTTATGTCTGGCTCATGTTACTTGTTCAACCTGGGCTGGTGGTGAAACTTTACCAGTTACACGGGGGCATGCCTCTTGTATCTGAGCCAACTGAAACCCGTGGTCATTGTGGCCATGGATGATTAGAAGGGTGTGCCTAGAGAACTGTGCACCTTGACACACACGCTCTGGCCCTGAAGTGCTCACAGCTCATTGCCCAGAACTAGTCACATGCCCCTGCTAGTTCCAGGGATCCTGGGAAGTATAGGACAGCACACAGAATACCTAGTAAGCATTACTGTCTCTCCCACACATACTATGTATTTTACTTGTTTAGTTTTCTTCCCTTATGCCCAGCCAGACAATAAGCTCCAGGAAGACAGATTTTCCACTTCTTTGTTTCTTTCACTGTTGAGGTGTCTGGAACAGTTACCTCAGATGACAAACAGGATAATAGTGAGCAAAAGAATGAATGGATGACAAACAAGCTGATCTACATTTCTCTTCATACTGAGAAGGCCCTCCCGAACCTGGGGGTCTTGGGAAGATCACAAAGGAGGGGGTCTATGGATCTTGGTGTATGTGTTGGGGGGGGCTCCCCTTCAGGTCCTATGAGATGTATGTTGACCCAGCTGCTAGGACACAGCCATAAAGTTTAGCTACACCTTGGCTCCTGAACTGCCCACAATGTGGGGCAAGGTAAACAAAACGGTTCAAGCCTGGATAGAGAGTGCACTCACATCAATTTCAAACCTGGGGGATATTTTCAAAGTCTCATGGTAATGCAAACTAGAGGCCAGAGCAAGGTTCTGGAGTGTTTCTCATCTGAGCAATTATACCACTTGTTGAGCTACACTCAGTGACCCTGAATACAGATGCAACAGGACTACCTCAGCATCTAAGTGACTGGAAGTGGAGCAGGGGAGTCTAGGAACAGTTAATGGGATCTATTAAAGAAGTTTTGACTCCTGTTTCTACACAATACATGAAACAAAACCACGATGATCAGACTGATATCAGCACAGATAAATGCGATGGAGAGAGAATTTTCAAAGAGGTACTGAGATTGTTTAATTTCTCTTTCAATTTCCTTTATAACACAGTGAAAACAGTTCCCTTTTTCTATTTCAATACATCTTAGCCCATTCTCATTGGGATCTGTTTTTCTCTGTGCCAGGATCAGCACGAGGGTGAGGTAAGAGAGGTTGCTGGAGTACAAAATTCAAACAGGTGCTTTCAGCATCATACAAGTGCAGGGTTAATGCCTCTGCCCACATACCTCACCCTAATCTCACCCCTGCTCCCCACAATTACAGAAGATCTGCCTCCTACATCAGTTTTTTGGTCCAAAACACATTTTACCCTTTAAAATTGTTCTATTGTGGCCATAATTCTTCCAATATTTGATTTAAAATCCCCACATTCAATTTTATAATACTGCCCCAAGATATTCAGAATTTGCAGATGTAAATACTAAAGACAGAATGATTCTTTTGTTACTTTTATGGAGTGATATTTCTGCCTCTGCTAGAACTGTTTCTAACAGTGTTACTCTTGTACACATAGACAAAGTAACAATAGTAGTGAGAACACTGCATGCCACTTTTCTCATTCCAGAAATGTGTTACATTTGTAAATTAATATCTCTATGTACTTCACTATCTGTAAGCTTTCAACCAGATGAAATGTACCAGGGGTAAAAGGGCAGGTTAACAGGCAATCTAGGTATACTGATTAAACCTTCCACTCAAAACTATTTTAAGTGCAACACAAAATACAGACAAGAGGGCTTCCCTGGTGGTGCAGTGGTTAAGAATCCGCCTGCCAATGCAGCGGGCACGGGTTCGAGCCCCAGTCCGGGAAGATCCCACATGCCGCCGAGCAACTAAGCCTGTGCGCCACAACTACTGAGCCTGCAGTCTAGAGCCCACGAGCCACAACTACTGAGCCCACGTTCCACAACTACTGAAGCCTGTGCACCTAGAGCCCGTGCTCCGCAACAAGAGAAGCCACCTCAATGAGAAGCCTGCGCACCGCAACGAAGAGTAGCCTCCGCTCACCGCAACTAGAGAAAGCCCGGGTGCAGCAATGAAGACCCAACACAGCCAAAAAATAAATTTAATTAATTAATTAATTTTTAAAAAAAGACAGATATCTTTCAAAATCATTCACAAGCTGGCGATAAATACTCAGAAATTTTAAAATGTGTAATTTCTAAAACAACAATTACAATTGCTGAAATAAAGGTAAAATGGCAGGGACTAGGTAAACAGTTTTATCAGATTACACACAGCCCCCAAAAAATTGTTTTCTAGAGTATCACACAAAGTGTGGTTCCCCCAGCCAGCTGCATAAACATCATCTAGAGAGCTTTAATAATTCTGATGCCCAGTTCATATCCAAGTCCAACTGAGTAAGACTCTTTGGAGTAGACTGATGAATCTGTTTTAACAAGCATTATAGGTGACTTTTATGCAGGCTTAAATTTAAAAACCACTTCTAGAGAATAAACATGAGGGCACACAGATAAAACGATGATAAGTATAAAGAGCCATGGGGGACAGAGGGAAAAGGGCTGAACTGATTCTGAATAGAATTCCAAAGGGAGAGAGAAGGAGCACAGGCAGTTAGTGCAAAATATAGTAGCTGTGGATTTCTCATTTCAAAAAGCAGATATAAAGAGACTGAAGATAAAAACAGATCACAGATACAACACTGAACCAGAGAAACAGCAATGGCAAAAAGAATATTTTAACAGCAGCCAGGGGAAAAAGCATAGGTTACCTTTAAAGCAATGATTCCCAAACTTCAAGATGCATCTGAATCACCTGGAGGGCTTGTTTAAAACACACTGAAGGGCTTCCCTGGTGGCGCAGTGGTTGAGAGTCTGCCTGCCGATGCAGGGGACACGGGTTTGTGCTCCGGTCTGGGAAGATCCCACATGCCGCAGAGTGGCTAGGCCTGTGAGCCATGGCCCCCGAGCCTGCGCGTCCGGAGCCTGTGCTCCGCAACGGGAGAGGCCACAACAGTGAGAGGCCCATGTACCGCAAAAACAAACAAACAAAAAAACACTGAAAACATATTTTATAAAAACAAACCAAAAAACTCACATTGCTAGGCCGCATCCCCAGTTTCTGATTCATCAGAAACTGGGGATGCAAGAATATGCATTTCTAATAAGTTCCCAGGTAATGCTGATGTTGTACGTCTGAAGAGTACACTTTAAGAATCACTGCTTTAAAGAAATAAACATTAGCCTGACACCTGACTCCTCGCCAGCAACAATGGAAGCCAAAAGATAATGGAACATCTTCATGGCTCTGGAATAAAATATACAGTCCTTTAGCAACCAAAATGCCTACTAAGATGGCAAAATAATGGTATATTTGGGCTTGCCATTCAGAGAAAAGAGAAATTCTAAAATACGTTATTTTAGAGAGAAATAAAAAATTAAGGAACCAAAGTAAAGAGTGTTAAGAACTTATATCAAAGAGTCCAAGAATCAAAGTAAGCATACAAAATGGAAAATGTGTGGGTAAAATGAAACTAAAAATGACTGTATACAATGATAATCTCTTCTGAGGTTTAAAAATAGATAGAATTAAAATGCATGATCACAAAACCATGTAAATCAGGAGAGTGATAACATATCAAAAATCTAGGGACTTCCCTGGTGGCACAGTGGTTAAGAATATGCCTGCCAATTCAGGGGACATGGGTTCGAGCCCTGGCCCGGGAAGATCCCACATACTGCAGAGCAACTAAGCCCATGTGCCACAACTACAGAGCCTGTGCTCTAGAGCCCGTGAGCCACAACTACTGAGCCCACGTGCCACAACTACTGAAACATGTGCACCTAGAGCCCGTGCTCTGCAACAAGAGAAGCTACTGCAATGAGAAGCCCACGCACTGCAACGAAGACCGAACGCAGCCATGAATAAATAATTAAAAACATCTAAATTTCATGAACGAGCATGAATAAGAATACTCCAAAATAACCACTAAAATAATAGACATAAATAAATTCAATATGCATATAAACATGTAGATAAATTCAAAATATTCAGAGAAAAATGTGGAATGAAAAAAGTACTCAAATCAAAGGAAGCTAGAGGAAAGAAAAAAGGATGTTAAGGGACAAAATGCTTCAACTAAAATATGTATATTCTCAAAATGAAGTAAAAACAATCCAGTTATATGTTGTTTACAAGAGAAAGGATACAGCAAGAATGGAAATTTTAAAAAGATATACAAGGCAAATACTTTTAAAAAAAAACCTGGTTTAAATATATTAATATCAGAATGAACTAAGGCAAAAAGGCTAATAGAGAAAACTGAGGAATTACAAAAAGAAGAGGTACAATCCAAGAAAAAGCTATATATATTTCATAATATAGCCTCAAAAATATATCCGTGGTAGGACTTCCCTGGTGGTGCAGTGGTTAAGAATCCACCTGCCAATGCAGGAGACACGGGTTCAAGCCCTGGTCTGGGAAGATCCCACGTGCCGCGGAGCAACTAAGCCTGTGCGCCACAACTACTGAGCCTGCACTCTAGATCCCGCGAGCCACAGCTACTGAAGCCCGCACGCCTAGGGCCCATGCTCCTCAACAAGAGAAACCACCTCAATGAGAAGCCCGCGCACCACAGCAAAGAGTAGCCCCACCCCCCCACCCCCGCTCACTGCAACTAGAGAAAGCCCGCGTGCAGCAAGGAAGACCCAACGCAGCCAAAGTTAAATAAATAAATTTATTAAAATATATATATATATCAGGGGTGGGGGGGCAGAACTCTAAGGAGATGGACAAAGCCACTACCAGAGCTCTCAATAATATGTTCAAGCAGACAATTCAATAACTATATGCAGATTGCACAAGATGAAACAGTATTTCCTAACTATAAACTCCAACCACACCTGGGGCACAATGTGTGTCTCAGAAAATGTCATCAATCTCTGACTATAGTGCAAGCAAGTTAGCAAACAAAACCAAAAGATAACCCGAAAAACATCACAGAAATGGAAATTAAAAGGCCTAAATAATTCACATGCCAAAGAAGTCATAATATTTGATAATATTTAGAACTGAAGTAAAATAAAATACTACCACTGTAATCCTTTCGGATGTGCAGGTTCCAATGTAAGAAACTGTAAAGAAACATGCCAAAAAGGTAAAAGGAAGACAATTATAAAGAACAGAAAGTTATGAAATAGAAAACATATACATTATAAAGTGGTTCTTCATGAAAAATAAAATTGACAGAATTGTGGCAGGATGTATTTTTTTTAAAAAAAGAATATATAAATACAAGAATGAAAACGTAGAAAACACTACACTTGCAGCAGCGTTAAAAATATAATAAAAGCACATTATTAACAACTTTGACTATACAGTTTAGCCTTAGATGGAATGAATAAATTCCTAAAGAAATTTTACTTACCATAATGAAATAGAGAACTTGGATGCCCTATGACTCTTATAGAACTGAAACAACAGCTTTAAAATTTTCCACAAAGAAAATTCAGACCCCAATGGTTTTTCCTGGTAAAACTCCCTTTTAAGGAACAAGTTATTCTACTCTTAGGCAAAATATTCCAGAGTTTAGAAAAAAAAGGGAACACTCCCACCCCACTTTATGAGGCTGGAATAAACCTGAAACAGAAAAGGAAAATTACAAGCCAATTTCACTCAAACATAGATGCAAATGATAAAAAGATAAAAAATAAAAAATAAATACTAGCAACCAGAAACCAAAAATGATAAAATAGTACATATCCTTTCCAATTTAGTTATTTTACCAAAACAAATTTAATGTAACATTAGAAAATCAATTGGTTTAATTCACCACATTATCAGGTAAATGAGAAAGTCTTAGTTTTCACTTATTCATTCAAAGCACAAACAGAACTAGAACCTATCACAGACCTTTCATAGTTTTCAAAGGGTGATTGAAATCCATCAACACATCAAAGAAGTTGCTGGGGTGGGGGGGAAAATCACTTGTTAAAAGCTTACAGCTGTCCATGACAAAAACTCTTAAATTAGGAAATAGGAGACTTCTTTTACCTAATAAACGCTTTTCAAAAAAAAAAAAAAGCCTCCAGCAAACTTTCAAGTTAACCTCCCTTAAAGTCAGAAAGAAAACAGGACTGCTTCAAGATTGCTATCCAACTCCATTCAATGCTACTCAAAGTCCTCAGCCTGTCTAGCAAAGAAAGTAAATGTTAAAAAATGTGTGTGATGCAAAAGGAAAGTATACACTTTCCTAGGAATAAATCTAACAACAACAAACCAAACCCTTAAATCGTTTTTGCTGATCCTCATAAAACTTTATTGAAAGGCATTATACAAGATATAACTGGGACTTCCCTGGTGGCACAGTGGTCGAGAATCTGCCTGTCAATGCAGAGGACACAGGTTCGAGCCCTGGTCTGGAAAGATCCCACGTGCCGTGGAGCAACTAAGCCCGCGAGCCACAACTACTAAGCCCGCGAGCCACAACTACTGAGCCCGCGTGCCACAACTACTGAAGCCCGCTGGCCTAGAGCCCGAGCTCCGCAACAAGAGAAGCCACCACATTGAGAAGCTCGCACACCACAATGAAGAGTAGCCCCCACTCGCAGCAACTAGAGAAAGCCCGCACGCAGCAACAAAGACCCAGCGCAGCCAAAAATAAATTTATTTAAAAAAAGATATAACTAATTAATTGTAAAATTCAATGGCATAATGATGCCAATATTCTCAAAATCCATATATATATATTCAACACAACTTGAAAACAAAACCCCGGTATGTGGAACTTCGTAAACTGACTAAAATTTGAGTCACAAAATACCTGAAAAAGAATGGGTAGGTAGGTGCATGTAATCTTCTACAAGATATTTGGAAATATCTAAATTAAAATGGGTACTTCCATCAATATGGAAAGAGGGTGTCTCTGAAAATACTTTAGTGTAAGTCCACCTACAAGTAATTACCAAAATTAGTAAATACATTTTTGAGAAAACATATAAGCAGTAAAATCCAGGAAGAAAATCATGGGGAAAGAGACGCAGTTTAAGAGAATACAGGTTTCCGAGGTTTCAAATACTTATTTTTCTTGGCCTGGTTTGCAGATTCACTTTATTTTTCTTTTAATTTTCTGTGTTTTCATATTTTTGTGGGACATATATGTCCTATATTCTGATAAAAGAATTATTTGAAGGGAAAAAAATAAACAGGAAGTACCAAATAAGGTGGTAAAGATCAACGCAAAATATTAGTAATCACAATAAATATTAATGGACTAATTCTCAAATTAAACAAGAATGTTGAAGTGCATTTTAAAATCTAGTTATAAGCTATTTACACGAGAGTCAACTAAAGGAAATAAAGATAAATAACTGAAATGTTTAAGTGTAAAAATTATTGAAGATAAATGGTAACAGAAAGAAAACCAGTGTGCTCCTATTAATGTTAGACAAATTTGACCACAAAGCAAAAGGTAGGTAGTTTATCCTTGCGGTCTCCAATTCCTGACACACACACACACACACACACACACACACACACAAATAATGTCCTGAATTCACTTCGGCCGGGCTTTTCTGTCCCCATCCCAAGATGTCAGTTTTTTTGGACCAGATCACCAGTGCCTCCCCCTTGTCGCTAAATACAGTGGTCCTAAACTTCATCACTAGCGTTTCATACCGCTTATCACAGGATCTAAAACACACTCTTCCTGGCTGCCTGGCTTCCCGGTCCCAGGTCCCTGTCCCCCGATACCCCTCCCTGCCTTATGGCCTCTCTTGTCCTCAGGAAAGCGGGGAGTAAAGGGTTAAGTGAGGAAAGCGGGTCTTACATCAGGGAGGGTAGAATCACGGGGAGCAGAGGTCACGGAAGCTGCTGCCGAAGGGACGAGAAACTCATTGAAAGATCCGGTCTGCCGCGGGGACCAACAGCTCGGAAGTAGCCGCGGTGGACCGCTCCTCTGCCCATGTGTACAGCAGCAATCGCCTCCGGAGAGTAATGGCTTCCGCTTCACTTCCGCCTTCTAAATGTCGCGGGACTTCATAACCGGCCTCTAACCAGGAAGCACAGACGGAAAGGATTCTGGGAAATGTAGTTCTGGAGTTTAGAGGGGCATGGCGGGGGTACCTCGGTGGAAACTGCGGATGGCGCTAATTTCCCCCCAACCTCTAATTGTTCAAGTGCCTCGGGACTCAGTTCTCAGGCCTCTTTTCGTCTTATAATCCCTGTGGTAGCACTGAATCTTACCTCTTTAAGTACTGTGTATACACTCAAGAGTCAAAATTTCATCCCACACCTCTGCCCTGAATGCCAGACAGAATGAGATATTCTCTCTCCACTTGGGTTTTTTAGAGACACATTTAAAGTCCACAAATCAAACTCCTGACTCCACCTTATCAACTTCAAGTAATAGCAACCCCATCTTTCCACATGTCCATTGTAAACCTTGGCAACATCATGGACCCTTCTTTGTCCCATTGATCCAACAGGCAACGCTCAGCTCTACCTTGACCATCAATCCAGAATCTGATTGCTTTGCCAGAAATGTTTTTCTTGTTTCTGAGTCATGAAAGGTCACAGCAGGACTTGAAACTGGCCCTCCTGGGCAAAAAACCCTTTCTGGGTCCCCCATTTCTTATTTGTAGGATGAAGGCTTCAGCCTCCTAGACTTTCCCTGAGTTCCAAATGGCAGATTCAAACAGCTGCTAATCAGGGAAACAGGGAATGCAGAAACAATGGAGGAATAGTCAAGAAACTATAGTGCAGTGATTAAAGCAAGATCCTGGTCCTCCTCAAGGGATATACATAACAATATCTTTGAGTTCTTCTGAACGAACTAAGGTCCCCAATAAGGCCCCCACCCAAGTGGACGATGGTAACTTCTGGCTGAGCACAAGATTCCTGTAACACCGCCCTGTTACCTCACCATCAACCAATCAGAAGAAAGTCAAAAACCCTGCAGCCCTCACCCCCAAATTTTGCCTATAAAAACTTCTCCCAGGAAACCACCAGAGAGTTCAGAGTTTTCAAGCATAAACCACCCATTCTCCTTGCTTGGCCCTGCAATAAACCTGCCTCTGCTCCAAACTCCAATGTTTTGGTTTGTTTGGCCTCACTGCTTCAGGCACAAGAACTTGTGTTCAGCAACAAGAGCCTTTCAGTAGCTCTGAAGGGACTGCTTCAAAGAGGTAGGGGGAGAAGCCAGTATATATATGATTTTTGGCTAGGGAATACATGCAGTTAAGCACATATCTCGGTAAAAGATTATTACTACTCACAAGGAACAGATATCTCAGTTAATGATTTTAGTGCTTTTCTATGTATGGGAAGATCCAAGAATCTGGGTTCATTAAATTTCTTCTTGAAATATACTACCTAAAGGGCCTGTTTTCAGGCTTCCCTGGTGGCGCAGTGGTTAAAAATCTGCCTGCCAATGCAGGGGACACAGGTTCGAGCCCTGGTTCAGGAAGACCCCACATGTCGCAGAGCAGCTAAGCCTGTGCACCACAACTACTGAGTCTGCGCTCTAGAGCCCACAAGCCACAACTACTGAAGCCTGTGTGCCTAGAGCCCGTGCTCTGCAACAAGAGAAGCCACCGCAATGAGAAGCCTGCACACCGCAACAGAGAGTAGCCCCCGCTTGCTGCAACTAGAGAAAGCCTGTGCTCAACAAAGACCCAACGCAGCCAAAAATAAATAAATTAAATAAATAAATAAATAAATTTAAATAAATAAAATAAAGGGCCTGTTTTCCTAAAGCACAGAGTGCCTCATCTTGTTTTTCATCCTGAATTCCTCTCAGGAGGCACTACTGTCCATCAGCAACTGCAGTGGCTAATGACTTAATCCTTGTAGCACTTGGACGGAGAGAAACATTCTTTGTTTTACAACAAACATACAGAAAGTCTACAAATAAATTTTTAAAGAGAACATACCTATGCGCAAATTATAAAAAAATGTCCACAAAATGCACACACCTATGCACATACTACCCAGGTTTTTCAAAAAGAAAATTACCAATAACACAGAAGCTCCCTTCATGGCCCTCCTGGTCAGTACAATTCCTCATCCTCCAAGGGAAACCCTATTATTGAGACAGAAGATAGATGGCCTCCAGGCTGAGCAGCTGGAGTTTGTCCCCTGTGGACAGATACTCCTAGACAAAGATAATAGCAGGGTCAGAGAGGAGCAGAGTCCTGCCCAGATAAAAGATAAAGAAACCATATATTTCTCATTCTTCAGGTCAAGGAGACCTTCCCAACTACACATGCACAGAAAGGCTCCTTGGGGGTCAAAAAGGGAGGGGGCGTCACCCCATAGTAGGTGATGTCAACCTACCCATAGGCCTCTTTGCTAGAATCCATCTTGGCTAAGAGATGCACACGCACACAGCGGAGGACCCTGAGATAAACCAAATATGGACTCAGAACCAGGCTAAGCCAGGTGACTTGCCAAAGGAAACCTGGGGAAAATGCCCTATAAAAGTGATTCAAACTACCAGCAGGATGTGACTCTCTCTCTGAGTTCGCCCATGTGAGTCTATTCACACATACTCTTTTTCTTCCTAATAAACACTTTACTTGTTTCACTACTTTCCATCTCTTAGTGGAAATTCATTTTTACAAAGCCAACAGGCCAGGGCCTTGTCACTGTCCCTCATGGTCTAGCAGTTAGGATTCAGGGCTCTCACTGCCACAACCTGACTTCAATCTCTTGCCAGGGAACCAAAATCCTGCTTCAAGCCACTGCAAGCCAAGGCCACTGAGATCATTTTAACTTATTATAATATCTGTGGCCAAAAAATAAAATAAAATAAAATTTTAAATAAAAGGGAATTCCCTGGCCGTCCAGTGGTTAGGACTCTGCACTTCCAATGCAGGAGGCATGGGTTTGATCCCTGGTTGCGGAACTAAGATCCTCCATGCCGCGTGGCACAGCCCAAAAATTTTAAAAACAATAACATCTGACATGGTTCAGGACACAACTACCCTAAAATATGGCATCTCAGCATATTAAATATTTTAAGTTGAGGGAAACAGAGAAATGACTCAGGGAGGATTCTTTGACCTTCCCCTGAAGCAGGTCATAGGACCCTCCTGTGATAGCTGTCCTTCCTACACCAGAGGAAAGGAGTGTCCTTATCTCTGAAGATGGAGGGACACATAAAGGAATCCAACTGTACAAGATTGCTAAATTTCCTTCAGTTTACTACCCTTAGCTCATATCCTTTTGTTCAATCACATTTTTCTATGGCTTTCCAGTCTGCATCAAACCTAGCATAAAAAAGTGCTCAGACTTAACCACTTTTTTGTGTGTCTTCATTTCCTTATGAAGGTTTTAGGGTCATGTAAAACAGATTTGTATGCTTTTCTCTCGTTACTTTTGCTACAGAGCCCCAGTCAAAACCTATAAATGTAGAAGAAAAGTTTTGGGATTTTTCCTCCCTTACACATCATAGAAGAGTTTTGCCTGTTTCTTGAACTTTATGTAAGCAGAATCAAGCCTCTCTCCTTTGGGATTGGTGCAAGAGTAGAAAACTTGGGACTTCCCTGGTGGCACAGTGGTTAAGAATCTGCCTCCCAATGCGGGGGACACGGGTTCGAGCCCTGGTCCGGGAAGATCCCGCATGCCACGGAGCAACTAAGCCCGTGAGCCACAACTGCTGAAGCCCACATGCCTGGAGCCCATGCACCACAACAAGAGAAACCACTGCAATGAGAGGCCCAAGCACCACAACGAAGAGTAGCCCCTGCTCGCCGCAACTAGAGAAAGCCCGTGCCCAGCAACAAAGACCCAAAGCAGCCAAAAATAAATTAATTAATTTATTTAAAAAAAAAAAAGAGTAGAAAACTGACCAGTGCAAGAGGACGGAACCACACACACAGGACCACCTAGTATGACAGCAATGACTACAGTGGGACAAGGACAGTCTTTCCAATAAAGCTGGGTCCATTGGATATTCACATGGAAAAAAATGAAAATTGATCCCCATGATTCCAAAATGATGGCAGAACTAAATGTGAAAGGTAAAACAAAAATTATAGAGAAAAACATGATTGGGGCTTCCCTGGTGGCGCAGTGGTTGAGAGTCCGCCTGCCGATGCAGGGGACGCGGGTTCGTGCCCCGGTCCGGGAAGATCCCACATGCCGCGGAGCGGCTGGGCCCGTGACCCATGGTCGCTGAGACTGCGTGTCCGGAGCCTGTGCTCCGCAATCGGAGAGGCCACAACAGTGAGAGGCCCGCGTACCACAAGAAAACAAACAAAAAAACCCATGATTTTATGGCTTGGAGTAGGCAGAAATTTCTTAAATAGGAGACAAAAGGGGGAAAAAAAAGATGTGATAAGCTGGAATACATTAAAATTAAGAACTGCTTGGGAATTCCCTGGCGGTCCAGTGATTAGCACTCAGTGCTTTCACTGTGGCCCCAGGTTCAGTCCCCGGTTGGGGAACTAAGATCCTGCAAGCCACATAGTGTGACCAAATTAAGAACTGCTCATCAAAAAACACCACTGATGGTGAAAAAGTAACCCACAAAGCAGAAGAAAAACATATACATCTTTATGTATATGTGTATATATCTACTATATATAAGATAGACATATATAAGATAGATAGATAACCAACAAGGACCTACTGTATAGCACAGGGAAATCCACTCAATATTCTGTGATAACCTATATGAGAAAAGAATCTGAAAAGGAATAAATATACATATACATGTATATGTATAACTGAACTACTTTACTGTATACCTGAAACTAACACACATTGTAAATCAACTATACTCCAATAAAATTTTAAAAAATAATAATAATTCATGTGCAGCATATGTAAAGAAATTTTCCCACTCAATAAGAAATAGACAACTCAATTTAAAAATAGGCCAAAAATAAATCTGGTCATATCACAAAACAAGATATTCAAATGGCCAATAAATATATGAAAAAATGCTCAACTTTATTAAGGAAAGGCTCATTAATTTAAACCACAATGAGATACCACTACTTAACTAACAGAATGGCTATGAAAAAGGCCAAGGTTCAATCCTTGGTCAGGGAAATAAAATCCCACAAGCTTCATGGCACAGCCAAAAAAAAAAAATTGGGAAATTAAGTGGTGTGACACCTACTTCACTGCTGTGACAATAATGATTATAAAGTTTGTAGAGTTCCCTGCTTCTTAAGGATATCCCTTGAGAGAGGCACAGGCAAAGAGAGAAATGAAAATCTGTGAATATACAGTTGAGACCACACATGGAAAGTTATCTCCAATGAAAGAAGAACTGCTTGAAACTTCTGAGTAGAGTAGCAGAATTCAACAAAAATGTTTTATAAACTGTAACATTAGAAATTGAAGGGAGTTCCCTGGTGGCCTAGTGGTTAGGATTCATGGCTTTCTCTGCTGTGGCCTGGGTTCAATCCCTGGTCAGGGAACTGAGATCCCACAAGCCACGTGGCAAGGCAAAAAAAACCCCAAAAAACATTGAAGCCTTGGTTGCCTTCTGAGATGGCCCACACTGTCTCTGGAGTGTGTATCTCTCTCAATAAATCTACTTCTTACCTATCACTTTGCCTCTTGCTGAATTCCTTCTGCACTGAGAAAAAAATAAAAGAAAAAAGAAAAAGAAATCGAAGCCTCTAAAAATTGTCAATGGAGCATTTATTTATTTTATAAATTCCTACTAACTGTATATAAAAGGGTCTGAACTATGCTCTGTGGTGCTACAGCTTCCTCATCCCCCACCCACCCCCAGTCTGTGACTGTAGAAATTCTCTCCCTTTTCTCTAGAAATATAGCTCTATCTCCAGGGCCCCACACTTTTGCAACTTCCACAAGTGCCATTCATGTAAAACTTCAGATCCTGCCTGCTCTATATAGAGAGACCTGAGGAGAACATATTGATTTCAAATATTACTTTATTTTTTTTCACATCTTTATTGGAGTATAATTGCTTTACAATGGTGTGTTAGTTTCTGCTTTATAACAAAGTGAATCAGCTATACACATACATATATCCCCATATCTCCTCCCTCTTGAGTCTCCCTCCCACCCTCCCTATCCCACCCCTTCAAATACTACTTTAAATAAATTGATACTAGTGCCACAGTTAAAGTTTAGGACTACATTCCCCAGCCAGCTCTGTTTATCTAAAACTCTGGTGTGCCAGGTTGCATTTCTGTTAGTCTTTCTAAAATAACTGGTTTCAGGAAAATAAAGTTTTCTTATGGTTTTCATGTGTTTGGCACTTTACTGACAAGAATGATTCTTTAAAAAATTTTTTTTTAATTTATTTTTTATTAAAGTGTAGTTGATTTACAATATTGTGTTAGTTTCATGTGTACAGCAAAGCGACTCAGTTATACATACATATATATGTTTTTTCAAATTATTTTCCTTTATAGGTTATTACAAAATATTAGGTATAGTTCCCAGTGCTGTACAGTAGGTCCTTGATGGTTATCTATTTTATACATAGTAATGTGTATATGTTAATCCCAAACTCCTAATTTATCCCCCCCCTTTCCCCTTTGGTAACCATAAGTTTGTTTTCTATGTCTGTGGGTTTATTTCTGTTTTGTATACAGGTTCATTTGTATCTTTTTTTTTTTTTTAAGATTCCACATATAAGCAATAATAAGCAATATCTTATATTTGTCTTTCTCTGTCTGGCTTACTTCACTTAGTATAATATGCTCTAGGTCCATCCATGTTGCTGCAAATGGATAAAAATGATTCTTTTAAATGAATTATCAATGCCATAGTTTTTCTACATGGGATCAGCAGTTAGAATGATGCTTATAGTGGGCTGAGCCAACAAGAACCTCTTCGTTCCCAGCTTTTTTTTTTTTTTTTTTTCCTTTACCATGTTTTGCTTCCACCTTTGTACCTCTTAAAGAGTGCGGAGTTATCTGAAAGTCCCCTGGTCAATACCCGGAGGGTGAGCTTTTCATTAGTGCTCTGCTGAGGTTCCCAAATCTTTTCTTTTCTTTTGCTTTCCTTTTTCCAACTTTATTGAGCTATAATTGACAAATAACATTGTGTAAGTTTCAGGTGTACAATGTGTTGCTTTGATACATTTGTAAATTGCAAACCGGTTACCACCAGAGTGTTAGCTACCGCCTTCATCCCATCACATAGTGGCCATTCTTTTTTTTGCTGTGAGAACATAAGAGATCTACTCTCTTAGCAACATCCGAGTATAGGATACAGCATTATTAGCTATAATCACCTGTGCTCCACCTCGGATCCCCAACCTTGTTAATCTTATAACTGGAAGTTTGTGCCCTTTTCCAATCAAGTTCACTCATTCTTCCACCTCATTTTTTTTTTTTTTTTTTGCTATTTTTTGTCAAAGGCAAACAATAAAAAGTGAGCTAGTAGGGAGATTGGTTTTATTCAGGCTAACGCAATAAGGAAAACACCCCCAATCCAAACATCAGAGTGTCTCTGCAGAATGGTTTTGCCTTAGACTTTCATAGGGAGGAATAAGCAAATTATAGGTGGAGGGATTTTACACTTGGGATTGTTATTGTAACCAGGGGACTCTGTTAGTTGAGCAAGAAATGCTTAATCTCTATGTCTAGCTAGTTTGTCAGGGAGGGGGACAAACAGTCCACCTACTCATTTATGAGACAAAAGAATGGGAATTGGAGAGTGTGTGTCTGGCCCTGTCATAGGAAACAAGGAGGTCACTAGAGAGTCCTATCCTCCTATGGGGAAGAGAGGTTCTTTGCAGTACTGGTTTCTAGAACACAAAATTGCGGGAGGTGGGGGGATTAACTGTCTGGGTTTTCCAGCAGCACAGGTAAAGCTCAATATTGTCGCTCGCCTTTATATATTAATAATTGAACCATGCATATAAATGCCTACTTTATGCTAAGAGAACTTACCTGTCTTCAATTAAACTATTTTTCCCCCCTAGCGATGGTTCACAATGGGGAATGATTTGGCAATGTTTGGAGATTAGTGTTGTGTAGCACAACTTGGTTTGGGTGGGGTGCTACTGGCATCTAGTGGTGGAAGCAGGGGATGCAGCTAAACGCCTCAAAATGCACAGGATAGCCTCCCAAAACAGACTTATTTGGCTCCAAAGGAGAATAGTGCTGAGGTTGGAGGCGGGGTGGGAGGGTTGGGGGGATTTAGGGGAGTACTGGTAAAATTGCTCAATACTTCCCTTTGGGAACCAGGGCTTTAGAGACTGGGCAAAAACGTCTGAAAAACTAAATTCCTCCTGAGATGCAGAAAACAAGCAGGCTCAAAGGATTTTCAAATGCATCTTGAATTTCCCTTGGAGTTGTTGATCATTATTCATCTGTCTGTTACCTTTTATTTGAAACACTGCAGCTCAACTTGTATAATTTTTATTTGAAGTTTGTAAAACTTTACTTATAAAAATTCATGGAAGAGTCTCAGATTTTAGCTAAGAGCAAGGATAGGGTAGGGAGCAAACTTTTTCTTTTCTTTTTTTTTTTTTTTTGGCTGTGTCACGCGGGCTTGCAGGATCTTAGTTCCCCAACCAAGGATCAAACCAGAGCCCTTGGCAGTGAAAGCGAGGACTCTTAACCACTGGAGTGCCAGGGAATTCCCTATAGATGCGTTCTGGCTCACCAACCTGGAAGCTCTCTGAACTCTGTCATTTTAGGTTTTCCTGTTGGCTTCATTACATAGACAAGGTGGATTAAATCGTTGGTCATTGGTGATTGGTTCAACCTTCAATACCTCCACAGGTGGGGGTTTGAGGCTGAAAAGTTCCAACCCTCTAATCAAAGTTCAGTCTTTCTGGCAACAAGCCCTGAAGCTCTCTAGAAGCCGCTTAGCCCAGAGTTATCTCATTAACATACCAAAGACACTCTTTTCACTCAGGAGGTTCCAAGGGTTTTAGGAGTCTGTGTCAGAAACTGGGAACAAAGACCAAATATTTTTTATTACATCATAGGGACAAAAACCAGCCCTCCATTCATACAAGCGTCCCCCCTACCCCACTCTCAGAAAGTACACAGAACTCACCTCAGAAAATAGGTACTTATGGGGAATTCCCTGGGGGTCCAGTGGTTAGGACTCCGTGCTTCCACCGTAGGGGTCACGGGTTCAATCCTGGTCAGGGAACTAAGATTCCAAGTACTGGCAGACGTAGGCCAAAAAAAAAAAAAGGTACTTCTGCTTTAGAAGACTGTATCCTCCATAAGTCTGATTTAGCTAGTACAGAAATTTAGCTTCAAACCTAAGATAGTATTGATTTAATAATCTGTATACAGGACTTCTGCTGCTGGTAATTGAAGGCTGGGAGATTTAGACCAACTCTCCAACTGAAGACAATGAAAAGTATGCATGTAGTGTACATTAAAAAAAAAAATCTAAAAAGCAACAAAGATCTAAATACTAGTAAGAAATCACTGCAGTGGAATCTCAAAAAGCCGAACCCATTAAAATAGAGAATAGAATGTGCTTGCCAGGCGCTCTGGGAGGAGGGGGTGGGAATTGAGAGATGTTGGTTAAAAGGTACACACTTCCAGTTATCAGATGAATAAGTTCTGGGGATCTAATGCCCAGCATGGTGACTCTAGTTAACAATACTGTATTGTAGACTTGAAAGTTGCTAAGAAAATAAATCAAGTGTTCTTACTACAAAAAACAAATAGTAATTATGTGATAGAGGGGGTAGCTAACACTATGGTGGTAAGCATTTTTCAAAGTATAAGCATTTTACAAATCAGTACATTGGACACCTTAAACTTATACAGAAAAGAAATCACTGCATGGAGACTAGGAGAGGACAGGGTTCCAGAGAGGTGAGGCAGATACTGGGGCTGGTTTTACCCTTGAGGTGGTCTACAAGAGGCAGCTAAGGGACTAAGTGAGCTTTAGGTCTCTACAAGACCAGGGATAAAGAGTGAGAGTAAGGGTCTCCCCTCTTTGGGCTGGCTTCCCAAAGGAATGTCTCTGGGGAATAGAGGGGAACTGGAAGCAAACCAGTATGGACTGCAGCCAGGTTTCCCATCACCTGGTAGATGCCAGAAAAAGCTTGTGTAACTACAGTGCATTACTATCAGACAAAGTAGATTTTAATGCAAAAACGTTTGTTACACCCAGAGATAACAAAGGTAACTTCATAAAGATAGAAGATTGGGTCCACCATGAAAACATAATAATTCTGAATTTGTATTCAATAGTCTATTGATTTTTTATATATATATAACTTTATTTATTTTATTTTTGGCTGCGTTGGGTCTTCATTGCTGCACGTGGGCTTTCTCTAGTTGCGGTGAGCGGGGGATACCCTTCGTTGTGCTACGTGGGCTTCTTGTTGCAGTGGTTTCTCTTGTTGCGGCGGAGCACTGGCTCTAGGTGTGCAGGCTTCCGTAGTTGTGGCTTGCGGGCTTCGCTGTTCCACGGCATGTGGGATCTTCCCAGACCAGGGCTCGAACCCGTGTCCCCAGCATTGGCAGGTGGATTCTTAACCACTGCACCACCAGGGAAGCCCCTCCATAGTCTATTGATTGAACTGCAAGCAGAGATAGTCAAATTCTATATCACACTGGGTGATTTTAGCATATATCACTCCATAATTGATACAACAAGGAGACCAAAAAAAAAAAAAAATCAGTAGGGCTTCCCTGGTGGCGCAGTTGTTGAGAGTCCGCCTGCTGGACTCTCAACACAGTTCGTGCCGTGTTGGGGCACACGGGTTCGTGCCCCTGTCCGGGAAGATCCCACATGCCGCGGAGCGGCTGGGCCCGTGAGCCACGGCCGCTGAGCCTGCGCGTCCGGAGCCTGTGTCCGCAACGGGAGAGGCCACAACAGTGAGAGGCCCGCATACCGAAAAAAAAAAAAATCAGTAAAAATAAGATTTCAACGTGATTAACCAACTTGACCTATTGGGCATATATAGAAAATGCACTCAATCGTCCACATTGATCTTTCAGCGTAAACAGTTCACCTACTAAGTTTAACCACAAGTGCATGAGAGCAAATCTCAATAAATTTCAAAGAATTAAAATTATACAGAGTATGTTCTTTAGCCACAATGCAATGATACTAAAAACCAATAACAAAAGAAGGAAAAGAGGTCCTCCATATAATTGGATACTAAAAAACGCACTTCTATATAACTCATGGATTAAATAAAAACTCTCAATTGACTTTATTCAAATCAATTTCTCTGCATAGATTGCAGCAGAAATGAGGAAAATGAGGATGACTCAAAAGGGAGAGATGAAACGAGAACTGGTTTATCTAAGTATAATGTGAAAGCAAATGAGTGTTCACTACAAGTTTACAAACACATGGCCTGCACATCTGATAATAATTTTTTCCTCCAGCTTTATTGAGATTAATTGACTTTGGTTAACACCGGATAATTACACATTTGATTTTACTAGTGCTTAATATAGACAAATTTCTGTACACATATATTAAACTATCTCATATATTCCCATATATGAGATATATTCCCTATATCACTATTAAATATGTAATATTTTGCCAATTTATAGATGTCAACTGAACTCAGAGAGTTAAGTTAGCTGATAAATGACAGGTAGTGAAACACAGGATAGAAGGATTTTTTTTTTTTTTTCACTGCTGCTGCTGCATTGCAGCCTGCGGGATCTTAGTTCCCCGACCAGGGATCAAACCCGTGTTCCCTGCAGTGGAAGCTCAGAGTCCTAACCACTGGACCTTCGGGGAATTCCCAGGATAGAAGGATTTAATACAAAGGTATCTGATTTGAAAACCCATGATTAATCACTTTGCTAGGAGAACTGATTTTTGGAAGAGTCGGGAATTCTGGCATACCCAGTATTTCATTCCCTTTGACTTTTTCTAGAAGCCCACACCCAAGGCAGATGACAGAATCATGAAAAAGAAAATGTTCCAGAGATCAGTGTCCTCAAGTCTCCCTTTATGGCTCTGTTCCTCAGGCTGTAGATGGAGGGGTTCACCATAGGGGTGACCACAGTGTTCATCACTGAGGCCACTGCCCTCCTCCTGGGGGAGAGAGTAGCTGCAGAACTAAGGTAAACTCCAACATAGGTCCTATAGAATAAGAAAACGACAGACAGGTGAGACCCAAAGGTGGAAAAAGCTTTATACTTCCCACCAATTGATGGGATCCTCAGGATGGACAAGACAATGCGAGTGTAAGAGAAAATTATCCCTGAGAGGGGACCGACACCTAACAGGCTAGTCACTAGATGCGTCAGGATGTCATTGATAAGAGTATCAGAACAGGCGAGTCTGAGGATCTGAGCAAGTTCATAGAAGAAGTGGGGGATTTTCAAGTCTGTGCAGGACAGATGCAACACCATCAGACTGTGGAGCAAGGTGTTCATAATGCTAATGAACAAGGAGCAAAGAATCATCAGACCACAGAGACAGGGGTTCATGATGATTGCATAATACAGAGGGTGGCAGATGGCCACGTAACGGTCATAAGCCATGATGGTCAGGAGCAAATTGTCCATACATATGAAAACCATGAAAAAATACACCTGAATGAGGCAGCCTGCATCGGTGATGACTTTGTTCCCTGTCTGGATGTTCACCAACATCTTGGGGGCTATAGTGGAGGTGAAACAGATGTCAACAAAGGACAGGTGGGAGAGGAAGAAGTGCATGGGGGTGTGGAGGTGGGAGTCTCAGCTGATGGCCAGGATGATGAGCAGATTCCCCAGCACAGTGATCAGGTACATGGACAGGAAGAGCCCAAAGAGAAGGGGCTGCAGTTCTGGATCCTCTGAGAGGCCCAGGAGGAAGAATTCTGAGACACCAGTCTGGTTTTCTGATTCCATGTTGTTGATGAGTCTACTGGAAAATAGAGACATGAATTACCATGAAACAGACACACAGACATCACTTGTTTGAGAGAAGTCATTTAAACAATTATTCCCTTCTGGTTGCTCTACTCATTTCTTCCTTCACCAAGTAATTTTTTAATGACTTCTAAGTACCATACATTTTGTTCTAATACTAAAATTTAAAACATTTTATTAAAAATTAAAATATTTTATTTTTTTAAGAACTATCATGCCTGCATGGCATTTTAAAATCTATGATTAGGGCTTCACTGGTGGTGCAGTGGTTAGGAATCGCCTGCCAATGCAGGGGACATGGGTTCAAGCCCTTGTCCGTGAAGATCCCACATGTCCCGGAGTGACTCAGCCTGTGTGCCACAACTACTGAGCCTGTGCTCTAGAGCCTGAGAGCCACAACTAATGAGCCTGCAAGCCACAACTACTGAAGCCCATGCACCTAGAGCCTGTGCTCTGCAACAAGAGAAGCCACTGCAATGAGAAGCCTGCACACTGCAAGAAAGAGTAGCCCCCGCTCACTGCAACTAAAGAAATCCCATGCACAGCAGTGAAGACCCAACACAGCCTAAAATAAATTTATTAAATAAATAAATAAAATCTGTGATTAAATTCTCGTTTCTTCACATAGGGTCAAACCTGGTTGGATGACTGCACTTTCTCAGAGAATTTTAACTCTGTAGTTAACTTTATACTGAGTCTGCTCAGAATGGCAAATCTCAGGTATTGCTGGAAATTATAAGCTCAGATTCTTTGCTGTCTCAATGTGATAAATAATATCATTAATCCATTCCTTTAAATAGTCTACTTTTTACAAATTGGATCAAACCACTCTATTGGAACCTGTCTATATAGAAAGAATTGTTTTGCTGCAATCTGTCATTTGCCATCAGCCTACAGTGAGGGACATTTATAAGAAAAGGTTAAATGAATCTACATCTTGTCTATTGTGGAAGTGTCATACCTGTAGGGGAAATTCCTGTCTGGCCCTTAAAACAAGAATAGCTAATGCTTTTTCTGAAAAACTGATTTAGGGAGTTCCCTGGCAGTCCAGTAGTTAGAACTCGGCGCTTTCGCTGCTGTGGCCCCAGGTTCAGTCCCTGGTCAGGGAACTGAGATCCTGCAAGTCTAGAAACTCAGAAAGAGTCATTTTATAGCATATTTCTTTCAACTAGTTGTTCCTTGGTAGCTACCTTTTTGGACATGTCTATATGGCAATGGCTTTGTAATTATCCCCTACCCTCCAAGTACTCTTTCTTTTAAAAATTTATTTATTTATTTTTGACTGCGTTGGGTCTTCGTTTCTGCTTGCAGGCTTTCTCTAGCTGTGGCGAGTGGTGGCTACTTTTTGTTGCGGGGCGCGAGCTTCTCATTGCAGTGACTTCTCATTGCGGAACACGGGCTCTAGGCGCACGGGCTTCAGTAGTTGTGGCACGTGGGCTCAGTAGTTGTGGCTCGTGGGCTCTAGAGCTCAGTCTCAGTAGTTGTGGTGCATGGGCTTAGTTGCTCCGTGGCGTGTGGTAACTTCCTGGACCAGGGCTCGAACTCGTGTTACCTGCATTGGCAGGCGGATTCTTAACCACTGCGCCACCAGGGAAGCCCCTACAAGTACTCTTGAATGCATTTAACCCTGTGCATTTTTGCAGAGCAATCTTCTTCCCAAGCGTGCCAGGGAAGGTCCAGCACATCCTTCTGGAACACTTCAATGGCATTCTACCCAATAAACCCCCAAGTCTTCACTTTGGCATTCAAGTTCTTCCAACATCTGGGCCCTGTAATAATTACACACGGGGCAAGGTACTCTCAGCAATGAATTTACCTTGTAAAACTGACACTCCATGTGGTTTCATTGAGAAAGCTTCAAGAGTGAATAATTCTAGGAGCTGGTGTGCAAATACCAGCAGGACACATAACTGATGAAGATGTGTCATTTCCTGCTCAAATCAAAAGCAAATTATTCATCTCAGAATATGAGCTTTGGAAGGACACATATTTGTAACAGAAGTGAAGGGAGGATGGAATGCATAGAGTCTTGAGAGAGCAAAGGAAACAAGTGAGCATTTTTAAGCTCTGCCTTCACACTGGCTGGCATGTGGGAGGGAACTCATGAACTAGCCAATGCTAACATCCAGACCCCTTGACAAGATCAGAACCCAGGCAATGGTTTATGAAGCAAAGGAGGAAGGTCAGGTGACTAGTCACAAAGGAAAAGAAGTTGAGCAAAGTTCAAAGGACATTTGTGTCCTTCAAATTAATAAGACATATGCATTAGATAGGAAACGTTCTGAGTACTAGGGACATAGGGAATACTCCAGAAATATTGGCTCTCATTGCCATTATTGTTTTTTATTAATAACAGAATAGTTATTGTTATATTAGTCTTTATGGAAGAGAAAATATTGAGCTTACTTAAGGATGCTCCTCTTCCCCTTAATTTTCTGATGCACAGACTGATCTGTTTAACTGTCACAATTCCAGAAACATGAATGAAATTTCAACATTTGGAAAGTTTGAAAAGGCAAGAAAGAGATTTTGTAATTTTTCTGTTTTTCTTTTTCGTTCTTTTTTTTTTTTTTTTTTTAGCTTATAAACAATAGGAGTTTATTTCTCATAATTCTGGAGGCTGGAATGAAAGTCTGAGATCAGGGTGCCAGCATGTTGAGTGATGGAGGGAGGTTCGGCCTGGAGGCTAGAGACTTCTTACATCCTTACCTGGCAGAAGGGGTGAGGGATCTCTTTTATAAGACACTAATCCCATTCATGAGCGCTCTACCTTCATGACTTAAGCACCTCCCAAAGGCCCCACTTCATAATACCATCATATTTGGGGGTTAGGATTTCAGCACATATATTCTGGGGGTACACAAACTTTTAGACCATAACACATATATTGGCATAATCCTTTTCATATTTTTTCAGTGTATTTAGGTTTCCTTTCTGTTATTGATTATTTATGTTTTTTAATTTAATTTAATTTTTTATTGAAGTATAGTTGATTTACAATGTTGTGCCAATGTCTGCTGAACAGCAAAGTCACCGTTATGTATAATATATAATATATATGTTATATATTATATATGTAATGTATATATACTCTTTTTCATATTCTTTTCCATTATGGTTTATCATAGGATATTGAATATAGTTCTCTGTGCTATACAGTAGGACCTTGTTGTTTTCTGTTTTTCTTTTTTCTTTTTTTTTTTTTTTTTGCGGTACGCGGGCCTCTCACTGTTGTGGCCTCTCCCGCTGCGGAGCACAGGCTCCGGACGTGCAGGCTCAGCGGCCATGGCTCACAGGCCCAGCCGCTCCGCGGCATGTGGGATCTTCCCGGACCAGGGCACGAACCCGTGTCCCCTGCATCGGCAGGCGGACTCTCAACCAATGCGCCACCAGGGAAGCCCTCTGTTTTTCTTAAAGAAAATATTGAAGAGCTTCTCAAAAAATTAAAAATAGAATTACCATATGATCCAGCAATTCCACTTCTGGGTCTGCATCCAAAAGATCTGATAGTAGGATCTCCAAGAGCTATTTACACACCCATGTTCTTAGCAGCATTATTTACAATAACCGAAAGGTGGAAGCAGCCCATGTCTCCAGTGACAGATGAATGAATAAGCAAAATGTGGAATATACATACAGTGGAATATTAAATATTATTCAGCCTTAAAAAGGAAAGGCATTCTGACACATGCTACAACATGGATGAACCTTGAGGACATAATGCTAAGTGAAAAAAAAACAGTCACGAAAAGAAAAATGCGGTAAGAGTCCACTTATATGAAGTACTTAGAGTAGTCAAATTCATACAGAGAGTAGAAGGCAGAAGGGTGGTTGCCAGGGGCTGGGGGGATGGCAGAATGGGGAGGGGTAGTGTTTCATGAGGACAGAGTTTCAGTTTTGCAACATGAAAACTGTTCTGGGGATGGATGGTGGTGATGGTTGCACAACAATGGGATTGAACTTAATGCTACTGAACTGCATACTTAAAATAGCTTAAAGGGTACATTTTATTTGATATATTTTGTCATGGTTAAAAAAATAAATGAATTCATAAAAAATCCCGAAGGAACTCTTTCTGGTTTGCTTTACTCATGCTCCGGCCCACTGTGCTGCGAGAAATCAGTTGCCCCTCATTTCTCGAACTTCATAGATGTTCTTAGGGAACAAAACCCCACCCTCGCTTCTGTTTTATGCTCCTCCCTCAGCCAGAGAATCCTGCAGATCAGGGAATATTTAACACCATTCATGGAGACTCAGATCTTACCTCCTCCTGTTCTTGGTAGGATCACATCCAAGTCCGGCTTAGAAATAACTGGGTGAGTGCTGTCTCCTGGAAGAATCCACGGCAGGAGACAGACTTAGATCCTTACCAACTCTGTCCCCTCAGTCTACTTCAGGATCTTTGGACCTTTCCAAAGAGGCAAGAAAGGACTGACTAGGCGGTTCTCCAAGTGTCTACCAATTGTTCTTAGGAATAAGGGGGAAGGAGCCATCCATAATGAGTCCCCAGGGATCAGAGGCTAAAAGGATAATGAGAATTACAGAGCTTTCAACACCCAGCCTCCATGCTCCACCTACCAGGGGACAAAATAAGGACACTGATAAGTTGGTTATTCTCAAGGAAGATAGTACTTACAATGGCACTATGGCTTTTAAACTTTAGTGTGCATCAGAATCACCCAAAGTGTTTGTTAAACAGATCTCTGGGTCCTACCCTAGAGTTTCTGATTGACTAGGTCTGGGGTGGAGTCCAAGAATTTGCATTTCTAACAAGTCCCCAGGTGATGTTGATGCTGATACTGCTGGTCAGGGGGTCACACTTCAAGAATTACTGCTGTAGAAATTCCTAAAGCGTGGTGTGGAATCAGCCACATCTGGATTCAAATTCTGTATAAAGCCAAGGAGGAAAATCCTTGAACATGTTTGAGATTTTGTTTCCCATCTGGATAATGGGAGTGAGAATGTAGGAGTACCCTACATTTCAGGAGTACATGTGAAAAGGAAAAAAATAAAGCCCACAGCAGAGTATGCATTTATTGGGGCTCAGACCAGGCCACCCCCAAATATGCCAAAGTGTCATAATGATTATTTTGAATTAAAGTTACTTTAGGGACTTCCCTGGTGGTCCAGTGGTTAAGAGTCTACGCTCCCAATGCAGGGGGCCTGGGTTCAATCCCTGGTCAGGGAACTAAGATCCTGCAAGCCACACAGCCCAGCCAAAAAAAAAAAAAAAAAAAACTTCACAAAAATGTCCAATGTGAGAGGGACACTTTGACCCTCCCCTCTGTCTCCTTGAAAGCAGAAAATAAATCTCCCCTGTGAAAAGGTACCCTCCCTGTACCAGGAGGATGGAAAAATCCTTATCACCAGAGATAGGGAGCCCAGGGCCAAGAAGGCTATATAAACAGATCTTGTTACTTCTTCATTAATTAGCCATCCAAGCCTATTTTTCTTTGTATGGTCAACTCCTCACAAATTTATTGTTCTTTTGTCTAAAAAGTATAAAAGCTGCCTGCCTTGGTCACTTCTTAGATCCTATTTCTATGAGACTTCTGTATGTATGACTTAATTTTTGTTTCTCCTTTTAATCTGTCTTGTGTCAATTTAATTATTAGATCGCCCAGAAGAACTCAAGAAGGAGGAGGGGATATTTCCCCTCCCTAACACGTTCATTATTCATATCCTTATTATTTTAAAATTTTATTGGAGTATAGTTGATTTACAATGTTGTTTTAGTTTCAGGTGTACAGCAAAATGATTCAATTATACATATACGTATATTCATTCTTTTTCAGATTCTTTACCCATATAGGTTATTACCTAATATTGAGTAGAGTTCCCTGTGCCATACAGTAGGTCCTTGTTGTTTACCTATTTTATATATAGTACTGTGTGTATGTTAATCTCAAGCTCCTAATTTATCCCTCCCCACCACGTTTCCCCTTTGGTAACCATAGGTTTGTTTTTGAAATCTGTGAGTCTGTTTCTGTTTTGTAAATAAATTTATTTACATCATTTTTTAAAAAAATAGATTCCACATATGAGTCATATCATATGGTATTTATCTTTCTCTGTCTGACTTACTTGACTTATTATGATAATCTCTAGGTCCATCCATGTTGCTGCAATTATTCATATTATTTATATTACGATTACCAGGACTTGAGGAGATCGCGACCTGATCCCTCCCTTTGAGTGGCGTGTGTTGGAGGGTTTAGGGCGGAGAGGACAGGAATGTAAAGGAGGAAGAGGAAGAGGCAGAAGAGAGAGAACATCCAGGGACAACACTTATGAGTTGTGAAGAAAGAGGACCATCTTGAAAATTCCATGAGGATCCTTAATCACAGCAAGCAGCAAGTTGTCTGGGGAGACTGAGCCCCTTTCCTTGAATCTCAGTGTCTTCCTTAAAGGGTTGGATCCAAAACCAGCAGTGTGAGGATTCAACAGCACAGTTCTCCTCCTTCCCTTCCCGGGACATAAAGGGATGCACTGGAGCAGCCTGGAATTCTCAGAAAATTTTGAGAAGTATTGATTCCTTTGAGTAGTGAATTGGCCCATGCAATTTTAAGGTGAGAGAAAGGGGTCAGCAGAGCCACAAGCAATTGCAAATCTAGTGCCGGGGACTTGGAAATAGGCCAGAAAAATCGGGAGGGCAGTTAGACAGTGATTCTCACTCTTGACCAGGCGTCAGAGTCACCTAAAGGGTTTCTTAAAACACAGGTTGCTGGGCACCACCCCAGAGTTTCAGCATGTCTAGATGAAGTCTGAGAAATTGCATTTCAGAGAACTCCCCAGGTAATGCTGATATGACTGGTAGAACCTGCTGCATAATTTTTTGGGTCCCAGTGCAAAATGAAAATGTGGGACCCCATGTTGAAAAAATGTCAAGACAGTGATAGCAGAGCATTCAACCAAGAGTGGGGTCCTCTGTGGCTCTTCTGGTTGCACACCCATGAACCCAGACCTGGCTGCTGGTCTAGGGACACATCGTGAGAACAATTGGTTTAGACTTCCTACTTAATTAACCTAGGACTACCTCCAAATAGGAAAAATAATGATAACAATAATAATGTTGCCCCCTTTCCTCTAGAACTTACAAGGATTTCTGTATCTCCAGGATGGCTCCACAGGAGACCACAGGGGCTGAGTTTCTCCCCAGGATGTAGATGTTGAAGATAAACGGATGCTTGCGAATTTCAAGGAGACAGTCATGTGTGCAGTTTCTGGACAATACACATTCTCTAAGAAGCAACAAGGTAGCAAAGCTTTCTGGTTGGTTGCTGTGAGATTGTGTTGATAGGGGACACTCAGTATATTTACAGTTTTTCTCTGGCCCTAGGGGCCTTGTCTCCAAAGCTCCTCATTAGCCCAAGTTTTTTCTCTTCACTCCAATCCTGCAGCAGAGGGAAGGAAACTACTGGCTTGCTAATCCCCTGAGCCGGGGTAAGCATGTGGCCTTTCCTCTCTCCTGCCTCTTGTACCAAAGCTCACAGTCTGGGATGATCAAGATGCCCAACAGGCTCAGTGGCCATGGCTCACGGACCCAGCCGCTCCGCGGCATGTGGGATCTTCCCGGACCGGGGCATGAACCCGTGTCCCCTACATCGGCAGGCGGACTCTCAACCATGCGCCACCAGGGAAGCCCTGGCTCTTCTTTTCTTTTTTTATTATTATTATTATTTTTGCGGTACGCGGGCCTCTCACCGCTGTGGCCTCTCCCGTTGCAGAGCACAGGCTCCGGACGCGCAGGCCCAGCGGCCATGGCTCACGGGCGCAGCCGCTCTGCGGCATGTGGGATCTTCCCGGACCGGGGCACGAACCCGTGTCCTGCATCGGCAGGCGGACTCTCAACCACTGAGCCACCAGGGAAGCCCCTGGCTCTTCTTTCAAACTCAGCAAAGTTTGTTTGTTTTTTGGTGCTGGTGATATTTTCTAATACATATTAAAATACACAGTCTTTAAAATACTGTCTGCATCCCATTTTGGAAACACTAACGAGTGCATCTCTATAGCGTCTAGATTTTTTGCATCAGGAGCGCCTGCTCAGGTAGCCTCCTCTGACTCTCCCCCTCGGCCAGGGTTCTTAATTTGGGGCTCTAGTCATTGACGGCACTCACCTATGACTGTACTGAGATCCAAGACTCTGAAAATTATCTGATGAAAGGCCCTGTAAAATGCAGCTACAAGAGAACAGTTTTTGCTCACCATGGCTTAACACAGTGCCCGACCCAAATAGGAACTGATAAAATATTACTATGCGAGCCAGGAAATCGTGGCAACCCATGAGTTAGGTGCCATTATTATACCCAGAATGGGAACCAACAATTAGAGGCAATGGTTTGCTGGGAAGTCAGGAAAAAGATCTGATTTGTAGCACTGGTCGATTTCTGAGGTGTAAATTCTCCCACCGCAAATTCGAGCTCTCAGTCATTGAAGGCAGAGTTG
Source organism: Orcinus orca (assembly GCF_937001465.1). Classification (NCBI taxonomy): domain Eukaryota; kingdom Metazoa; phylum Chordata; class Mammalia; order Artiodactyla; family Delphinidae; genus Orcinus; species Orcinus orca. The sequence continues at coordinate 10,397,119 of NC_064561.1, read as the reverse complement.
GGAAGAGCTGTATGATCAGCTCTGCAGTGTGGACTTTCAGCGCACCACTGAGAGGGGTTCTCTGTTCTTCAAACTCCCCAAGCTTTATTCATGCCTCAAGGCTTTTATATCAGCGTTTCTGGCATTTCTCTCCTTTGAAATGTCCTCTCCCAGATCTTCCTACAGTTGGCCTTTGTAATTCAGATTGTCAAATTAAAAAAAAAAAAGAAAAATGCCACTTCGAATGTCAGTAAGGAATGACTTTATTAAGAGGGACTATTGCAGCAGGCAGAAACGCCTATTGTTAGCCAGAATCATTTCGGGGAGGGAATGTAGGAACAAAGCTTTAATATGCGGAGGCCAGTGGCTGGAGAGGGAAGGAGGGACTCATAAAAAACTGCTTTGTGGGCGGGGCTGGGAAGATAGTGGGGGTGAAGGTGAGCGGGGGCTGGGGGTAAAGTGCAGGATGGTGGAGGAGTGGGGAAGTGCCTTGAAACTTAAAGTGTTTTAAATAATTGCAACAACAGGAAAAGAGGAGGCAGGAAATGTTTGTTGTCAGGCACGTGGAGGAGGGGTGGGGATCTGGGACTGACGCAGAGCTAAAAAGTTATAGGGCAGGAAGTTCTCACAAATAAACGGTCTCGCTCTCCTAAGTCAATCCAGCCTCGGTTATGTCAAGCAACGTTTTAATCAGCCTTGTCAAGGTCTCCGCTGGAACATCGGCTCCGCAACGAGTGCCTGTGTTCAACTACTACTAGTCATTCAGGTACCCCGTTACCATTTACTTTTCTTCTAGCATTTGCCATTTTCTTTTTTTCTTTTCCTTTTTTTTTGGCGGTACGCGGGCCTCTCACTGCTGTGGCCTCTCCCGTTGCGGAGCACAGGCTCCGGACGCGCAGGCCCAGCGGCCATGGCTCACGGGCCTAGCCGCTCCGCGGCATCTGGGATCTTTCCGGATCGGGGCACGAACCCGTGTCCCCTGCATCGGCAGGCGGACTCTCAACCACTGCGCCACCAGGGAAGCCCTCTTTTTTGTTTTTAATATTTATTTATTTGGCTGCGCCAGATCTTCATTGCCACGTGCGGGATCTTCCTCGCGGCATGTGGGATCTAGTTTCCTGACCAGGGATGCAACCTGGGCTCCCTGCATTGGAAGCGCGGAGTCTTAGCCACTGGACCACCAGGGAAGTCCCGTCATTTGCTTTCTTCCTTATTTGATTTTTCTGTGTATATGTTGTGTTGTTTATTTTACATTCCTGGTATTTAGAATAGTGCATGGTATACAGTAAGTACTCAATAAACATCAATTCAATGAATGAATAATTACCCTGTAAAAATACTCAACGATTTAGACTTTCGTAGGCAGCGAACCACTCTATTGATACCACTGAATACAGTCGACCCTGGGGGTCGGTAGATCCGCGATTGGCTGAATCCGCAGACGCGGGACCCGCTGAATGGGAGGGCAGAATGTAATACTACACCATGTTACATAAGGGACTTGAACATCTTTGGCTTTTGGTATGCGTGGGGTGGTGGTCCTGGAACCAATCCTCTGCAGATACTGAGGGACGACTGAACTTGTATCTTTACTTGTACAATTAAAAGGAACTAGTGTAAACAGGGTGTGTATTCTTTGGTTTAACAATAATCCTGTATAAATCAGTAACACTGAGCCTGTTACTGTTTGGGCTAGATGACTGTGTAAATCTAGTCAGGGAGAATAGGGTGTGTCTTTTAAGCCTTTAGTCCTTTCAGTTGTCATAGTTATCATAGATAAAAGTCAGTGACCTTGTGCATTTCTCCAGACAGAAAGCTTGCTGTAGCTGAGAAGTATGTGGACATCAGCCTGGTCCAAGCTCTTACCTCGCTGACTGTGGATTTCTGTGTCTTTCGGTGAGTAACGAATAAGAGCTTGTGGCAGGGGCTCCCCACTTCCCTTCACGTTGTAAGATAATTTTTACCCTGCAGAACATTTTCTCTTGACTGTGGGCATCCGGGTGCATTTGAGATTGAGGTATCTTGTGAAATGAAATTTTTCAGTTATTTATGTTGGGTAAGCGTCGACTGAAAAAAGTGCACAACGTGCGAGTTGTGAGTTAGGTTTTATTTGGGGTAAAATGAGGACTATATCCTAGGAGACAGCCTCTCAGATAGCTCTGAGGAACTGGTCCCATAAAGGTAAGGGGGAGGTCAGTATACATGTGATTTGGGTGAAGGAGGACACGTGCAATGAAGCACACAGGTTGGCAGAGGGTTGCTACTAGTCATGAGGAACAGATGTCTCTGTCAATGATTTTAGTCCTTTTCTAGATATAAGAAGATGCAAGGAATTGGTCTCATAAAATCTTCTCCTGAAGAATATCTAACTGTCTGAAGACCTGTTCTGCCTGTTTTTCCCAGAGCACAGAGCGCTCATTCCCCAGCTCTGCCCCGCACTCCTTTCAGGGTGTATTGAAGGTCAGCCACTGCAGTGGCTAGTTACCTTGTAGAGGCAGACTGCAGTTTTTCATCCACAAAGGCTTTGTTCACAGGGTGTCAGGATGGGCAATTTATTACCTTTTAATTATGAGTTCTACTATTAAGGTCAGCTTTGTTCTTTTCAAGCGAGCTCAGCTAACCTGACAACCCCCAACGCTTGAAAGTCAAGACATTCTTTAAAAAGTGATGCAAATTTCATTAAGGTACTACCTGAAATGAGAGTTCAATTGACTTTGTATGGAATGAGTTTTACCTCGTGCTGTGTTAATTAAATATTTGCTTTTCCCCAAACCATATAAAACATAATAAAAGCAAATTAGTCATCAACTTTTAAGTGCAAGTAATTTGGTTATAAAAGAGTATTCTCTTACAGAATTTGATGCTTCCTTTACTTAAATAGAATTCACATTATTTTAAAAACTCACTAACAAGCTTCTTTTTTTTTTTTTTTGCGGTACGCGGGCCTCTCACTGTTGTGGCCTCTTCCGTTGTGGAGCACAGTCTCCGGACGCGCAGGCTCAGTGGCCATGGCTCACGGGCCCAGCCGCTCCGCGGCATGTGGGATCTTCCCGGACCGGGGCACGAACCCGTGTCCTCTACATCAGCAGGCGCACTCTCAACCACTGCGCCACCAGGGAAGCCCAAGCTTCTTGTTTTTATCATGTATTACATATATTTTAGTGATTATCATTTATTATTTATTTTTAAAAATTTATTATTTGTTTATTATTATTATTTTGGCTGAGTTGGGTCTTCGTGGTGGTGTGCGGGCTTCTCATTGTGGTGGCTTCTCTTTTTGCAGAGCCGGGCTTTAAGTGCACAGGCTTCAGTAGTTGTGGCTCATGGGCTCTCTAGAGCACAGGCTCAGTAGTTGTGGCGCACGGGCTTAGTTGCTCTGCCGCACGTGGGATCTTCCTGGACTAGTGCTTGAATCTGTGTCCCCTGCATTGGCAGGCGGACTCTTAACCACTGCGCCACCAGGGAAGTCCCCTATTCTTATCATTTAGTGTGTGCACACTGAAAAATTCCCCGGGTGAGTTTTTGTCTCCTGTCAGTGGTCCACAAATATTTATTACATGCCTACATCGAGCCTGTTCCTGTTTGCTCAGGCCCACGGGTACAGTGGCAAACAAAATTTATAAGGGTTAGGTCCCCTGGAGTTTACAGTCCAACCATCAAGCCTACTTGTAAATGATAGCTGGTTTTGAGTTATTTTATTTTTTAAATTATTGTTTGGCCCTGCCCATGGCATGTGGGATTGTAGTTCCCTGACCAGCGGTGGAATGAATCCATGCCCCCTGCATTGGGAGCAGGGAGTGTTAACCATTGGACCACCAGAGAAATCCCTGAGTTATTTTAAATGAGAGCATGTCAATGGAGGACTCAGTCTAAGGGCTCATAAAGTCTCTTGGAAAAAAAAAATTTATTGAAGCCAAAATCCAGTCTTAGAAATGACTAGGATACAGACAGGCAGTGGGCTAGGCTGTGATGGGGCCAGGAATGGGGAGAACATTTTAGCAGGACTCTGCACATGTAAAATCCCTGAAGCAGCTAAAATCCCTGGATTGTACCAGGGTGTGAGCAAGACAGGACATGGCTGAGAAAAGAAGCAAGAGAGGAGGAAAGTGAACTAGATTGCAAGAGTCTCAGCCACGTGACTTGTAATCTGGAAAGCACGTTCAGGGTTTAATTTAATTTAATGCCGGTTGGAAGCCATTGTGAGCCGGGGCATCAACAATTAGATTTGTGTTTAGCAGAGCTAGCTGCACCATGAGGATGCTGGGTGAGGATGGAGTACAGAGGACAAGCTTGACTGGTGGAGAAAAGATTAAGGGTTAGTAGTAGGATTTAGGAATGAGTGATGGTCATCTAGACTCTTGGTGGCTACAAAGTAGAACAAAGTGATGATTTGGGGGGATAGATTGAAGGTGGAATCCATACTCATTCATTTCTGCACCCAGAATGCTGTACACTTTACGATGTGGCTAGTGATGTGCTAGTGACTGGGTATAGAGTTTTAATAAGAAAAGGCCATTCTCTTGGACATTACAATCTAGTGGAAGAGAAAATAGAAGTAAGCAAAGAACTAAATATATAATTACAAATTCTGAGGGCTACATAGGGAGACTCAGACAATAAGATTGGCTTTATATTAAATATGGGGCTCACAATAAAGGTGATTCTGAGGAAATGACATTTAAATGGACAGAAAAATGACAAAGGAAAAATTATCCATGTGTGGCAGGGAACGGGGAAGAATTTAGTAGTTGAGATTTTCTGTGGAGAGAGCACCATTGAAATGACTGGAGTTGGGTGGAGAGAGGGTGTGGCTTGCATTAGTCCCTGTCAGTTTCTGCTGTGGGGTAGGGTGAAGTCTACAAAGGAATAGTTTTAGGTTTCAGGTGATTGCTGCCTTTGGGGGATGGGGGAGGAAGTGTGCCCATATTTTAAAATTTCAATGGCTGTTGTGGGCTTAGGGGAGAGGAGTCAAGGATTCTGTGGGTTTTAGTTGAGTCCAGCCCACAGGAGGGGAGAAGTGCTTATCAAATAATTAATCTTCAGTTTTAATTAATTACAGCTGTGGGGGTGGGGTAAAGGGTGCGATACCAGTGATGCCTTCTGCCTGCTCTGAATACCTAGAGCATTAGTACTCCTTACTGAGAGTGCAGATGCTTGAAGTGAAAAGTTCTGGGGAAGAGATAAGTTCAGTCTGATAAGCTTCATCCAAGGTGCCTGCAAAACGTTTAGATGGCCATAGTTGAAAAGGCAGCAGGATACATGGGTCTTAAGCTCAGATTTGAGTTCTCAAACTGGAGATTTGGGTGTTATGAGCATAGAGATGGAATTTATTTATTTTTAATATTTATTTGGTTGCACCGGGTCTTAGTTGCGGCACCTGGGCTCCTTAGTTGTGGCAGACGAACTCTTAGTTGTGGCATGCATGTGGGATCTAGTTCCCTGACCAGGGAATCTAACCCGGGCCCTCTGCATTGGGAGCAGAGTCTTCCGCTGCGCCACCAGGGAAGTCCCGAGATGGAATTTAATTTCAAGGGAATGCATAGATGTGGAATACACAGAATAAGGTGAGAGATAAGGGCCAGGACTGAGCCTTGAGGACAGTCAACAGTGGGAGAGAAGCTGGCCAATGATCCTGAAAGACAGTGGCCAGAGAAATAACATGCTGTAAGGAACGGCACCAAAAACGGAGGAGAGCTTAAACAAGCTTTATTTGGGAACGCTCCCGGGCGAGGTTCACTGGTCCGAGAGAAAGGGGCCAGAGAAGTCGCGCCTGGGTGCGGGCGCGAACAAAATTTATAGGGGTGGACGCAGGGGAGACGCTTGCTGTGTGAAGCAAACCCCTTTTTTGGTAATCTTTTGGATGTTGTGGCAATGTCGGATGTCGGTTGCATCAGCTTCAGAGCCGTTGGTTCCGCCCCTCGGGGAGCGGGCGGTTGCATCAGCCTCAGAGCTGTTGGTCCCGCCCCTCGGGGAGCGGGCGGTTGCATCAGCCTCAGAGCCGTTGGTCCCGGCCCTCGGGGAAGCGGGCGGTTGCATCAGCCTCAGAGCCGTTGGTTCCGCCCCTCGGGGAGCGGGAAGACCGGGGCCGAGTGCAAAGTCCCGGGCTGATGCCGCTCGTGTGTCCGGCTGCATTAACCACCCTGGCGGGGGTTCCGTCTGACTCCCTGGGCCCTTACCCGGACCTGCTGGCCTTACGGATGCCAACCAGGAGATAATGGTAACAAAAGCCCAGAACAGAGGCTGATTTATAGAAGAAAGTAGTGATAGAATTTTTCTGATGAACGAACTAAGTCAAAGACAGGATGGCATTCACTGGATTAATCCTCTTAAATCCTTGGCAGTCTTGGCAGAGCAGTGTCAGTGAGGTGGTGGTGAGACAGAAACCAGTTTGGAGTGTAATTAAGGGAGGTGAGGAAATGGGGAGAATGAGAGGGTAGACCAGTCTTTCCAGAAGCTGGATGGAGAAAAGCAAGAGGGACTGAGCAGTAACTGTAGGGCTAAGGGGGACCCAAAGGCATGAATTTGTTTCAAGATGGGAGATTTTTAATTTTTTTCAGATGACCAAGAACATTTATTTACAAAGAAGAGATGCAAGGCTATATGTATTAGAAAATACAAGGCAATATTTAGAAGATGTAAAAAAATGCAATCACTTATTTTAAGACAACTCTCAAACTTTAGAAAAATTATAAAGGAAAAAGGAAAAAAAATTAGTAAGGAAAATACCTGTCTCCAAGCCCATGCACTTTCTCTTCATTTTTTTAACATTCCTTTTTTTTTTTAATCTTTTCCATTAGGGTTTATCATAGGATATTGAATACAGTACTCTGTGCTATACAGTAGGACTTTATTGTAAGATGGGACATCTTTCATTATGTTTCAATGTTGGAAGTATGAGTACAGTGGAGTAGAAGTTGATGGTGATGGAAAAGAGCAAAGGAATAATTAATAAAGCAAGCTTTCTGAGAAGGTAGGAAGGGATTAGACCAGTGGTTCTTAAAGGGGAAATTTTGCCCTCTAGGGGACATTTGGCAATATCCCTTTCACAACTAGAGGGGATACTACTGGATAGAGTCCAGGGATGCTACTAAGCATCCTACAGTGATAGGATGGTACCCCCATAACAAAGAAGTATCCAGCTCAAAATGTGCCAAAGGTGGGAAACATGACATAGCAAAGTAGCAGATACTGACGTTAGATAAGAAGGCAGACATATCTTGTTTGCAAAGTGAAAGAAACCATGATGCTGTGGAACTACTTTTGTACTAGTGGCAAGAAAATGAGGAATCCTTCTTTCATTGGTAAGAGTTTGTCTGCAAAGTAAGATGTAAGATCATTTGTTATTGAAGAGATAAGGTTGAGACCATATGAGATTCAAAATCTTGGAGGAATTGTGGAAAGGTCTTTGGATAACTAGGAGTTTAAATTGCCTGTTGGGCTTTTCCTTTAGTGTTGAAGCCCCATTTAGAGTACGTGGACTCAAATTTTTAGTGCTTCCCGTATAATTTATTGGATAGGAATTACCCAGGCAGGATAGACAGATGGTTGGAATTATCTAAGGCAGGTGTTATGATTCCTCAGAGAGGAATTTGAGGTTTTAGAAAATATATTATTGAAGGGATGGGTCATGGCATTTCATATGTAGTGCCAAGGAAATGAGGATTATAAATAGCAATATGGTGGAAGTATGGATGGCTTGGAAGCTTCTATGAGGTAGGAAAGCAGATGCAATACAGGCAAAAGAGTGAACAAGATGGAAGTATACCTACTGTGTTCAGAAAGTGGAATGTCTGACTTTTTGCCTTCGTAGAGAGCAAGAGTCTCAGGTGATGATAAATTTAAGGTGTTTGGTTGAGATGTGGAAGCCATGGACGTTTGCTAGTTTATGCCCAAGAACATGGAATCATCTTCAATCCGAGCAGGGATGGGAGTTAAAATGAAGAATGGGAGTCAGGTGACAGTGACTTTAATGGGTCAGGTCTATATGTTGGTGCTAATTCAGGGGAGAAGCCAGTGAGGTGCCTCAGTGGAGATGGAATTTTTGATAAGTGGTGGGTAATGTGGTTTCATAATGTGGAGAATGTACATTAGGAATGGAGAAGGTCAAGAATACCCACTATATTGCTTTGAGGTTGTACATGGCGTGCAAAACAATGACCCAGGATCACAGACAGCTTGAATCTGAAAGGAACACATATTGGATGCATGGTGATGTAACTGTCCTAAGTGCAAAGGAGAAACAGAAAGCTTGTGAATTCTTTTGTTAATATTTCTTTATTTCAGAGCCCTGCCTGGAGTGGATCATAGAAGCAGTAAGAGGAGCATCCTTGTTCTCCTGGTTGCTGTCTGATCATATTTACTACTTACGGACTTGCAGAATGGCAGCCCCACATCTGTCCACTATATGTGGTGAGTTCCTAGGGTAGATTCACTTTACCAGGATTAAGTGGGCATAGAATAAGGGAGTTGAGTAGCCACAGGGGACTGGGAAGAAGGGGCTGAAATGAAAGGAGGTGGGTATGGAGCTCTGTGAACACTTGGTGCCCCAGAATTTGCTCATGTCGGATTCAGTGCCCTTTGGGATTTTAGAGGAAGGGCATATGTGCATGGTGGGGAGAGGGAAGAAAATTTCAGGGTGGCATCTCCTTATCCCATCCATTTGTTTTATAAAGCTGGGAAGGGTAACAACTCAACCTTTCTGACTTTCAACTTCCCTTGCTAGGAAAGTTGAGACTATGTATGTGCCTAGAAACTCATGTCACCCTCTCCTCTAGCTCTGCCTGTCCTAGACCCTTCCTGTGCCCATGAGAGGATCACAGAGATGGAAAACTTCCACTCTGGGTTACAAGTGAGTCATAATTTTTTTTCTTTCTCCTAAAATACATTCCTGTCCCCTGGGGTGAATGCGTCTCCTTCCAGTACTCTGGAACCTCATAACCCATCCTGCATTTTGAAACTTCTGATGGTGGTTAAGGGACTTCCAAAAAAAATTCTTCTACTACCTTACTACTTACAGTTTTTTTTCAGGCATCTCTCCTGCTTAGTGCTGTTAGTAAAAAGTAAAAAGTAAAAGAAGGATATAAGACTGTCTTAGCCTCAAAAATGTATGGCCACTCTGTGGGAAATAATTTTTTCATTTAGGTAGTATTTCTCTCATTCTTGCAACGTGTTCAGGTCTCTGATTAACCCTGCAGATAGAAGAGAGTACGATTATGAAAGCTTTCAGGCTAGGAGTGGAGAGATACATTTCATCATGTGTTAGAGAGGCCTTAAATTCTTGAGGCTGGTTGAAATTCCTTAAGGCGTGAGCATGAATAGAGAAGGAAAGATTCTGAGAACTGAATCCTGGGTTAAGTGAAGAGCCCTCATCAGAATCTTGAATTTACTGTGAAACAGGTGTTTCATTTCCAGTGCTGTGGTGCATGATCCTCTCCCCAGCAACATTGGTGGGGTTGGTGGCTGGTTGAGACAGGATGTGTTGTCATTTTAGAACTCAATAACCTTTGAGGATGTGGCCGTGGACTTCACCCAGGAGGAGTGGGCATTGCTGAATTCATCTCAGAGAAAACTGCACAGAGATGTGATGCTAGAGAACTATAGAAACTTGGTTTCACTGGGTAAGACTAACAGAATCCCTTGATTTATTTACTGAATTTGAGCATGGATTTCTTGGGTGAGTAAGACCCAATCGACTTGTGACACAGACTATAGGAGGTTTTTTTTTGTAGGCTTTTACTTTTTTTTTTTTTTTTTTTTTGCGGTACGCGGGCCCCTCACTGTTGTGGCCTCTCCAGTTGGGGAGCACAGGCTCCGGACGCGCAGGCTCAGCAGCCATGGCTCACGGGCCCAGCCGCTCCGCAGCATGTGGGATCTTCCCGGACCGGGGCACGAACCCGTGTCCCCTGCATCGGCAGGCGGACTCTCAACCACTGCGCCACCAGGGAAGCCCTGTAGGCTTTTACTTTTAAGAAAAATTGCCATATTGAGACATAATTCTCATACCATAATTTACTCATTTGAAGTGCACAAAACAATGGGTTTTTTTTTCTAGTACATTCATATAGCTGTGCAACCGTCACCACTGTCTAATTCCATAACATTTTTGTTGCTCCACCTATAGGGTGTTTGATTCCTCCCTGCCTGCAGCCCCTGGCAACAACTAATCTACTTTCCTTTTCTACAGGTTTCCCTATTCAGCATTTCATATTAATGGAATCATACCAAATGTGGTCTTTTGTGACTTATTTTTTCACTTAGCATAATGTTTTCAAGGTTCATCCTTGTTGTAGCATATGTCAGTACTTCTGTCCTATTCATTGCTGAATAATATTCTCTTGCATAGATATACAACATTTTGTTTATCCATTCATCAGTTGATGGACATTTGGTTTTTGACACTTGCTGTTACGAACAGTGCTGCTACAAACACTCACATACAAGTTTTTGTGTGGACATATGTTGTCCTTTATCTTGGATATATGCCTAAGAGTAAAATTGTTGGGTCATTTGGTAACTTTATACTTAACATTTTGAGGAGCTGCCAAACTGTTTTCCAAACTGGCTGTATCATTTTACATTCCCTTCAGCAACGTATGCAGGTTCCAAATTCTCCACATTCTTACCAACACTTATTTCCCGTCTTTTTTTTTTTTTTTTGCGGTATGCGGGCCTCTCACTGTTGTGGCCTCCCGTTGCGGAGCACAGGCTCTGGACGCTCAGGCTCCGGACGCGCAGGCTCCGGACATGCAGGCTTGGCGGCCATGGCTCACGGGCCCAGCCGCTCTGCAGCATGTGGGATCTTCCCGGACCGGGGCACGAACCCGTGTCCCCTGCATTGGCAGGCGGACTCTCAACCACTGCGCCACCAGGGAAGCCCGGGATGGGAATATTCTTAAATTAAAATGTCACAGATCCTGTTCACTTACCAAGGTTCAGTAATTTCTCTTGGAAAGACAATTTTCCATTTATGGAAAGTTGATCTCTGAAATGCTTTACTTTTGCTTTCTCTGTTAGAATTTTGTCATTTTGCTGCTTATAGTCACAACTGCCTATCTTCAGAACCTCAAAGAACAAGTTGTTGTCACAGTTTGATGGTAGTTTTTGTTGTATACTGCATGGTCCTCTCATATGTATCTTTCCCCATAATAGGACATCAACTCAGCAAGCCTCCTCTCATCACCCAGATGGAGCAGGAAGATGAAATGGACATAGTAGAGAGAAGAATTCACCAAGACACCTGTTCGGGTGAGCACCAGGCATATATGAATGTCTTGCCTACAAGATCTGTTCCCTGTGCTAAACATGCCACCATTTTATACTCTAGGAACTTGAGGTTGTGTTTCCCATTTGTTTCAGATTGGGTTGGGGCATTACCTGCTTTTTGTCAGCATATTGTCACCATGTCTTTTCCAAAACTTTTTCCCACTTTGTTCAGATGAGCTGATTCTCCTTAAAACCAAACAACAACAGCAAAAACAAGGTATTTTGGAGAAATACACGCTCAATGGCAAGAAGGTAAGAGTCACATGGGATAATTTCTTGTCCTCACATTAGAAGTCCAGAATTCTATAAGATAGAAAAGGACTAGAGGGTAATATGAGTGATATCACACTCATTTCACCAATAGAAAGCAGAAGATTCTCTAAGTATTCATTTGAAGGAAACTCATAACTTAGTTCCAAAAATGGTTACAGAGAATCCCCAAGGTAAATAATTGCATAATGGGATTAGTTGTTAAATGTTTAAGATACTCACTCTAAGGCAATTTTATCTTAAATCTGTTGAAGAGACTCCAGTGAAGCCATCTGGTAGAGCAATCAGCTTATTCAAGCTGATAAACTCAGTCAGAAACTGCATATTCACTAAGAAAATGTGAAACTCTCATGCTAATAAAGTGCTCATGAGATGTATCAGAATTTATGTCAGGGGAGATTCTCAGTCATGAACATGATAAATCCTGTGATTGTAACTCATATTTTAATCAATAGGAACAAAGTCTTGGAGGCAATCCCATTCAATGCAGTGAAATTGTTGAAGCCTTGAGTGTGAAATTTAACATTACTCAGAATAAAATTTACCCTAGCAAGAAAGCCCATCGATACCTTGACTCTGCAAAAGCCCTTAGAGATTCTTCACGTCTTAAGCCATCTGAGGGAATTCTTCCTCAGGAAAAATCTTATGAATGTAAAAAGGACGAGATTGCCTTCCTCAGGAGTTCTAACTTAGCTGGGCACAAGAGACAACATACAGAAGAGACATCCCATGAACGCAGTGACTTGGGGAAAGTCGTAAATTCAATCTCACACCTTAAGAAGGATGAAAAAACTCACTCTAGAGAGAAACCTTTTGAGTGTAATCAGTGTGGTAAAGTATTACAGAGCCATTCATCCATTAAGTTGCACATGAGAATCCACACTGGAGAAAAACCGTATAAGTGTGATCAGTGTGGGAAAGCCTACAGCTCAAGCTCTTACCTTACGCGTCACAAGAGAATTCATACCGGGGAGAAGCCCTATGAGTGCCGTGACTGTGGAAAAACCTTCCGAGATAGCTCACTTCTCAGACAACATTCAGGGACTCATTCAGAAGAAAAACCCTACAAATGTGATCAGTGCACCAAAACCTTCAGTAGAAGCTATAGGCTTGCCATACACCAGATAACACATACTGGAGAGAAACCCTATACGTGCAATGACTGTGGGAAAACTTTCAGTATTCTCCCATATTTTAAAAGACATGAGAGAATCCACACTGGAGAGAAATCCGTTGAATGTAGCCATTGTGGTAAAGCCCTGAGTAGTCAGTCATCTCTTAAGGTACACCTGCGGATACATACTGGAGAGAAACCTTTCAAGTGTGATCAATGTGGGAAAGCTTTTAGGCTGAGCTCCAACCTTATCACGCACAAGAAAATTCATACTGGAGAGAAACCCTGTAAGTGCAATGACTGTGGGAAGGCTTTCAGGGATCGTTCATGTCTTAAAGAACATGTGAGAATTCACACTGGAGAAAAACCCTTTACATGTAATCAATGTGGAAAAGACTTCAGAGTGAAATCTTTCCTTATTTTGCACAAGAAAATTCACATGAAAATGAAACATGAATGTAAGGAATGTGGGAAAACCTTCCATGGTCTCTTATCTTATGGGAGGCATATGAAAATCCATACCAGGGACAAGAAACCTTTTAAGTGCAGTGAGTGTGGAAAAGCTTTTAGCAGGCATGTGTCCCTTACAGTACACATGAGAATTCACACTGGAGAGAAACCCTACGAGTGTAATCATTGCGGAAAATCCTTTAGTGTAAAGTGTAATCTCAATGTGCACAAAAGAATACATACTAAAGAAAAACCCTATAAATGCAATGTCTGTGGGCAAGGTTTCAGTAAATCCTTTCCCCTTCGGCGTCATGAGAGAACTCATGCTCAATAAATCCCCTTTTAATGATATCCATGTAAAGTAGCTTTCAGTGAACTCTCAATCTTTAAGGCATACAACCAAATGCTAAGTGAAAAGAACTGGTTGTGAAGAATGTGAGAAAGCCTCTAAGTAATGCATATATGGAAGAAACCTAAGTTATGCAATGACTGTGAGAAATCCTTTATTCATTCATTATCCCTTAGAAGATATGTGATAACGCTGAAGGGAAAATGTTTTAATATCTTCAAGACTTGTTACTTGGGCTTCCCTGGTGGCGCAGTGGTTGAGAGTCTGCCTGCCGATGCAGGGGACACAGGTTCGTGCCCCAGTCCGGGAAGATCCCACATGCCGCAGAGCAGCTGGCCCCGTGAGCCATGGCCACTGAGCCTGCGCGTCCGGAGCCTGTGCTCTGCAACGGGAGAGGCCACAACAGTGAGAGGCCCAAGTACCGCAAAAAAAAAAAAAAAAAAGACTTGTTACTTGAGAAAAATAAACACCTAGTGTTTTAAGCCAAGATGTTTTCCATGTGTTTGTTGCTTTGTTTTGTGTGTGTGGTGGTGGTAGGGAGGTTTTTGTTTTTCTTTTTTCACTCCTAATTGACTAGTCACTAATCAACAGAGTCCACAGATGGTCAGTTTTTAAAAATAAAGTTTTATATATGGTAACAAAAGTGAAACATTATTTGGCACAGGGATGTATGTTTAATAGAAGTTTACCTATTGGATAAAGCTCTTAAGTTGTGCTTACAAATCATCTGTGTACCTCTATATTTCATGTGTCCTAACCTACCATTGCCTGCACAAAGTCTGTAATGAACCTTCCCATGAAGATTGCAGATGGTGAAATTCTCCTTGGAATTCTGAACTTTTTCCAACACATTTTGTTTACATTTAACATGTAGAAGAATGTACAACTGCATGAATTTTTACAAGGTAGAACACTTCTATATTAACTGCTGTACACTCTGGTTAAGATATAGAATATTAGGGCTTCCCTGGTGGCGCAGTGGTTGAGAGTCCGCCTGCTGATGCAGGGGACACAGGTTCGTGCCCTGGTCCAGGAAGATCCCACATGCCGCGGAGCGGCTGGGCCCGTGAGCCATGGCCGCCGAGCCTGCGCGTCCAGAGCCTGTTGCTCCGCAACGGGAGAGGCCATGACAGTGAGAGGTCCGTGTACAGCAAAAAAAAAAAAAAAAAAAAAAGTATAGAATATTATAGGCACCTGAGAATCATTCTTTAATGCTCTTTCCATTACTAATCACTCTGATTCCTACCACCAGAATGTAGGTACTCTATGGAATCATGTCTTTTTAATTTTTTACGTCAAACTATAGTTGATTTACAACGTTGTGTTCGTTTCTGGTGTACAGTAAAGTGATTCAGTTATAGATATACATATTCTTTTTCATATTCTTTTCCATTATGGTTTATTATAGGATATTGAATATAGTTCCCTGTGCTATACAGTAGGATGTGGGACTTTGTTGTTTATCTATTTTATATATAGTAGTTTGTATCTGCTAATCCCAAACTCCTAATTTATCCCTTCCTCACCCCTTTTCCCTTTGGCAACCATGAGTTTGTTTCCTATGTCTGTGAGTCCGTTTATGTTACCTAAATAAGTTCATTTGTGTCTTTTTTTTTGGCCATGCTGCGAGGCTTGTGGAATCTTAGTTCCCCAACCAGGGATCGAACCTGGGCCCTGGCAGTGAGTGCTGAGTGCTAACCACTGGACTGTCAGGGAATTCCCTGGAGTCATGTATTTTAAAAACAACTTTATTGAGATATAATTCACATACCGCAAAAGTTCACCCATTCGAAGTGTAAAATTCAATGATTTTTAGTGTATTTAAGGTTATGTGCACTCTGTGCCTGATACCGTATGTTATCATTTGTGCCTGGCTTCTTCTGCTCAACATTACATTTTCAAGATTGATTTTTGCTGTTGCATTTAGCAGGAGTTTATTTTGATTGTTGCATAGTTTTCTATAGAATGAATATGCACACTTTATCATTCAACTGTTTTGAACATTTTATCTGTTTATAGCTGGGATATTTTACAAATGGCTCTGCCACAAACATTATTGTACATGTTTTTTGATTCACAATTGTACATAATTTTGTTGGGTATGTGTTTAGGAGTGCGTATTTATTCAAAACTACCAAACAATTTTCCAAAGTAGTTGCACCAATTTACATTCCCAGTCTCTTGCCAATATTTCACATTGTCTTTTCAGTTTGGCCATTTTGATGAGTATGGAGTGCCATATTTTGAGTTTTAAAATTTTATATTGAACTACTTTTACACTTAGAGAAAAGTTGCAATAATAGGGAGTTGCTGTATATCCCTCAGTGTTTCTCAGTATTAATGCAATCAGTTTATCAGTCACTTCCTTTATGATTAGTGCTTTTTTGTGCTTTCTTTAAGATTGTTGGTTTATGTCTATTTTTCAGGCAACCTCGAAAAGCCTGCCCAAGTAACTAGTAAATTGGTTTCCTTGCTACCTCTTTCCTACTAACTTCATTCATGTAGGGACTTTAATTAAGAAAGGAGAAAATTTTCTTAAGTGACAGTGTGACAATGATCCCATGATACATTCCCTGCATCCCTGAGTCTCTGTCCCTATGGAGACTTAAACCACTCTTCCCTAGTCCTTTAGTGATAATCTCTGGCTCAGAGAAGGCTGGGAGTTGGTCTTAGGAGGAGGCCATCAGGTCCCTTAAGGTTAGACCTGAGAATCCAATAATGCGATACCCTGGATGTGAGAGGAGACACGGGAAGAAAATGGCATATACCTGTCTGTCCTCTCAGGGTCAGGAAGTCAGCAATGCAGGAGCTCTCCCTTCTAGCATCTGTGTTCCTTAAGGATATAAGCTGCCTGGGGGAAGTAATGACAGTACACATGTGGCTAATGAGGAGCTTCGGAAACTGAGCCCCCAGGGCCACAGAGACTGCGTATAGTCTGTCTGTGACCACTCTACTCAACAGCCCTACTCAGGTCAGGAAAGAGCATACTGTAGTCTCCTGAGGTGATCCCTCTTGCCCAGCATCCAGTTGCCTTACTTGGTCCATCTGCCCTTCCTGGAGACAGATCTTCCATCCCCATCCTTCAATATCCAGAGGAAAGGTGAATGAGTACATTGATGGCTCCAAGGTAATCTGAAGTGCCCAATAAATGCAGTGAGAAATGGAACAGTTTATTTTTTTAACCAGCCTATCTGGAGGACATCCAAGAGGTAAGATAAAGTTCAGTGGAATTACCAGTGAGATGACAAGTTTTTGACATTCTTGGTATATTTACTTTTCCACATGCATCCTATTTGCAATCAGCTTTCATCATTTCTGGCTCCTATTCTGTCTTCTAAATCCAAGGGACTCCTTCCCCAGCTGAGTATGAATTAGCCTCTTCAGAAATCTGGCAGATGTTTTTACAATTCTCTGGTTTCCCTCATCTATTTGGTAGTGAGTGGGGCTGGAGTGACGTGAGTTTGGCTTCTCAATTTTCCCAGTCCTCATTCCAGATTTCATCTTTAGAGAACTCAATCAAGTCTTGTCCTTATCTCTTGCTTCTGAGGACTCTGGGAGAGGACGTTGAGTCTACTGTTTAGTCTTTCTTTGAAAACCTCCAAACAAAACATTACAAAATATTTTAAACCATGAGAACTGCACAGCAAGCAGTAAAATAAACAGCCATGCAACCACCTTCCAGAATTAATGCCAAGCTTTTGCCATATTAGCTTCAGCCACCTTGAAAAGATTGTGACGAAGGCAGACATCATTACAGGGCATGCTAGGTGCTCAGAAGAAAACCACCAGGACAGAAGTCCAGAGCCACAAGCTTACAGAGTAAGCAGGGTCTCAGTGCAGTCACAGGAAAACTTACGTGTGTGTTGGAGCACATGGGCATGTGAACCTGCCTTTTCAACTATCAGTTGTATGAAGTGTAGGTGTAGGTCAAGTATTTCTTTTTCTCTCGGCTGCGTTGGGTCTTTTTTGCTGCACGTGGGCTTTCTCTAGTTGTGGCACGCGGGGGCTACTCTTTGTTGCAGTGCGCAGGCTTCTCATTGTGGTGGCTTCTCTTGCTGCAGAGCACGGCTTCTAGGCACGCGGACTTCAGTAGCTGCGGTGTGCGGGCTCACTAGTTGTGGTGCACGGGCTTAGTTGCTCCCGCGGCATGTGGAATCTTCCCGGACCAGGGCTCGAACCCCTGTCCCCTGCATTGGAAGGCGGATTCTTAACCACTGCACCACCAGGGAAGTCCCTGTAGCTTACTCTTGACATTTTCTTTCTTTTTTAAAAAATTGAGATATAATTGACATAGAACATTGTATTAGTTTTAGGTGTACAATATAATGATTTGATATATGTATCTATTGCAAGATGATGGGCAAAGAACAGCTTTCATGTCAAAGTTGAGGGAGATATGAGGCTGCTGAGTTCATTTCAGAAGGACTGCAGAGGCAAGCTGAGGAGACTTTCACTGGCCAAAAGACAATTTGAGAATATAAATAACAACTGCAGTGTATTGAAATATATCAAATGCATTTAAAATCCAGGAGTTCATGATGACAGCATTTATTGTTGGATAATGCTGAAAACCAATTATTTTAAAAAGTGATGAACACAAGAATCAAGAAGTATTCTTTCTTATAAGAACTCAATTTCTTATAAGAAATAAATCTGTTTTTTACAAAATATTTATTTAGTTATTTGGCTACGCCTGGTCTTAGATACAGCACGAGGGATCTTCATTGTCAGTGCGGGATCTTTAGCTGTGGCATGTGGGATCTAGTTTCCTGACCAGGGATTGAACCCGGGCATCTTGTGTTGGGAGAGTGGAGTCTTAGCCACTAGACGACCAGGGAACTCCCAGAAATCCACCTATTTAATTCGGGAAATTTCATCTTTATGGAAGTATTTCAGCCAATAACTGAAAAAAGAATTAAAATGTCAGCGTTTTGTAACTCCTGGTGAGTTAATAGATCCAGGCAATCATTATTACAAGAAGACAAATAGGCAATATGTTCTTCCTCATGAATATATTTAAGGATGTTTGCCAAAAATTGAACCTAAATTTAATCAAGATTCTAGACTAGAAGTAGGCACATTTTTTTCAGTAAAGAGCTAAATAGTAAATGTTTTAGGTTGTGTGGGCTATACGGTCTCTGTCACAAGTATTCGCAACTCAGACGTTGTAGCGGGGAAGCTGCCATGGACCATAAATAAACGAATGGCTGTGTTTCAGTAAACCTTTATTTACTGAAATAAGCAGCAGGCAGAGTTTTGTCCACAGACTGCATTTTCCCAAACTGTATTCTAGAATACAGTCTTAATAATTTTATTCTGGAGTTATTTGCTTGGAGGCATCTTAAGGGAGAAGACAACATTCCATGACTGTTTTCCTGTGAGTATATAACCCTACTTGACAAAGAATAGATGGACTATAAAAGCTTGGAACAGGGCTTCCCTGGTGGCGCAGTGGTTGGGAGTCCGCCTGCCGATGCAGGGGATACGGGCTCGTGCCCCGGTCCGGGAGGATCCCACGTGCCGCGGAGCGGCTGGGCCCGTAAGCCATGGCCGCTGGGCCTGCGCGTCCGGAGCCTGTGCTCTGCAACGGGAGAGGCCACAGCAGTGAGAGGCCCGCGTACCGCAAAAAAAAAAAAAAGCTTGGGACAGGGGGTGGTGTGGGGCGAAGCTTTATGGGAATGTAAAGCAAGAAAAGGAGAGGAAAGAAGAGGGGAGACAAGGAAGGAGAAAAGACCTGTAACTGATTGGTTTCAAAATATGGACAATATTAAGGAAGTTTCTCTGAAGTTTTGTTTCCTTGTCACCATCTTTCTAACAGACCCATTGACAACATGAAACCCTGAAACCTCTCTGATACTGCAGAATTCCTCCTTCTGGGACTGTCAGGGGCTCCAGAACTGCAGCCCCTCCTATTCTGCCTCTTCCTGTCCATATACGTGGTCACTGTGCTTGGTAACTTGCTCATCATCCTAGCCAGTATCTATAACTCCCACCTGCACACTCCCATGTACTTCTTCCCCTCTAATCTGTCTTTCATTGACATCTGTTTCACCACCACCACCACCACAATCCCAAAGATGCTAGTGAACATCCAGACACAGAGCAAATCCGCCAGTTACACAGGATTCCTCACCCAAATCTGCTTTGTCTTGACTTTTGCTGGACTGAAAACTGGAATTCTGGCCATGATGGCCTATGATCGATTTGTGGCCATCTGTCGCCCACTGAGGTACAGTGTCATCATGAACCGCAAGCTCTGCAGGCTGCTGGTTCTGATCTCCTCCTTTGTTAGTGTTGTGGATGCCCTGCTCCACACTTTGATGGCACTGCGGCTGTCCTTTTGCACAGAACTAAAAATTCCCCGCTTTTTCTGTGAACTAGCTCATATTCTCAATCTCGCCTGTTCTGATATCCTCATCAATAACGTCCTCGTGTATTTAGTGACCAGCCTGTTGGGCGTTATTCCTCTCTCTGGGATAATTTTCTCTTATACTCGAATTGTCTCCTCTGTCCTGAAAATCCCGTCAGCTGGTGGAAAGGATAAGGCATTTTCCATCTGTGGGTCACACATAATAGTTGTTTCCTTGTTTTACGGGACAGGCTTTGGGGTGTACTTTAGTTCTGCAGCCACTCCTCCAAGAAGAGTGCAGTGGTATCAGTGATGTACACTGTGGTCACCCCTATGCTGAACCCCTTTATCTGTAATCTGAGGAGCAAGGCTATGATGGGGGCTTTGAGGAAACTCATCTCTAGAATATCATCTTTCCATTGATTTCCAGTTGCTTTACAGGCTTACACTGCTGGAATATAACACAGAGAAATAAATTAAGGAGAGGTCCAGCAAGTCTGACCACCTTCTTGAAATACTTAAGACCAGATATCAGATGGTTAAGGGTGAGAATTTGTTTTTAATTAAAGAAATTTTTTTGGTGTTTCTTTTTTATTTTATTTTTATATTTCTGGGGGGGTGAGAATTTTGGAATCAGACCACCTGGATTTGAATCCTACCTCTGCTAAACAGTAGCTATGTGACCTTTGACAGTTTACTTGAACCCTCTAAGCTCAGTTTCCTCATCTACAAAATTGGCATAATTATATTTACAATTGTGGAAGATTTGAGAGACTTTGATACTCTCAGAGAGAATACATGCGTGCTTTCAGCAATAATAAGGCAAAAGTCTCAACTCTCATAGGGAAATGATAAACGATCACTTTATCATCTTTTCTAACAATGACTTTAGAGGTCAGATAGGTCTAGGCACAAAAACACAGGGCTGCATTTCATTCTGCCTAAGCCTTCCTCCTAAGGCTGTTCCCATGATGGTCATCAATCCCTTTAGCTGTGCAGGGACATTACAGACACAATAACCAGAAACAGAAAACTGGCTGCCTCTCCTTAGGTCTCTTTGCAATGCAGAAAGAATCTTTCCAAGGAGACACCCAAAAGACATTGTTTTTATTATCAGCCTGATTTGGGACATATGTCCTGTATTAGTTTCCTATTGTCATTGTGGCACATTACCACAAGCTTAGTATCCTAAAACAACACAAATGTATTCTCTTGCAGTCCTGGAAGTCAGAAGCCTGAAATCAGCTACATTGGGCTAAAGTCAAAGTGTTGGGCTCCTTTTGAAAGCTCTAAGGAAAGAATGAAATGTGGAGTTATTGTTTTTTGTTTGTTTGTTTGTTTTTGGCTGTGCACATCATGGCTTGTGGGATTTTAATTCTGTGACCAGGGATTGAACCCAGGCCAAGGCAGTGAAAGCGCTGAGTCCTAATCACTGGACTGCCAGGGTTATTCCCCGGAGTTATTGTTGAATGCGTAAAGAATTTCTGTTCAGGGTGATGAAGAAGTTCAGGAGATGGATAATGGTGGTAGTCCCACAACATTGTGACTGTTCTTAGTGCCACGGAATTGAACACTTTAAATGGCTGAAATGATAAATTTTATATCTATTTCACCACAATTTAAAAAAATCAAAAACAGGGAATTGAAACTGATAAATAACATCGTTCTCTCTAGACAAAAACAAACAAAAATCATTCCAATGTTAAGCAAAAGTCAAAGTGATTAAATATTTTGGAAGACAATATACAAAGATATTTTTATGACCTCAGAGGAGTTGAGCACCTGAGAGACTAATACAATCCAAAAGGTAAAGACTGAGGAATTTAAGCACTTTAAAAATAAGCCACTAGGGCTTCCCTGGTGGCGCAGTGGTTGAGAGTCCCGCCTGCCGATGCAGGGGACACGGGTTCGTACCCTGGTCCAGGAAGATCCCACATGCCGCGGAGCGGCTGGGCCCGTGAGCCATGGCCGCCGAGCCTGCGCGTCCAGAGCCTGTTGCTCCGCAACGGGAGAGGCCACAACAGTGAGAGGCCCCCGTACCGCAAAAAAAAAAAAAAAAAAAAAAAAAAAAAGCCACTAATAAAAAAGTTAATACAGAAAAAAAAAAGCCACAAACAATTTTCGAGAATGAAAATTCAGAATTGTTCTTTCAATATAATGAAAAAAGCAGGGCAAATAAACTTCCAATGAAATGTCTCCACATGTGACCTTATTCACTCCATCAATATCAACGTGCTTTGATTACTCAGTACGGAAATAAACAACGTTTAATATATTCCGGCACTCTCAAAAATCAATCCTTCTCACCCTCTCCCCTGTAGCCCCCAGTCTACTTTCTGCCCTTATGAAGTTGCCTATTCTATGTACCTTATAACTGAAATCATACAATATTTGTCCTTTTTTGTCTGGCTTGTTTTGCAGAGCATAATGTTTTTAGGGTTTATCCATGTTGTAATGTGTCAGAATTTCATTCCTTCTTATATGGCTGAAATGAATGAATGAATGAATAAATAAATAACTTCATAACCTACAATTATAACCAGGCTTCCTGATATCATTGATTGCATAGATATGCCATTGGTTGTATCTAAAAAAAGAATACTAGAGTCCAGTTAGAGAAGAATGGTTTGTCCACATTTGCATTGTATGTGAAATACGTGTGAACAGAAAGAGGTGGAGCAGTGAATGATGAACACCTGGCTTCATAGCATCAGGGAATCAACCACCCTGAATTGTTCCATTATATCTTCTTGGCCTTTAAGGATTTGCACTGCACTGCCATCAGAATGATGATGAAATTGTTTGGCTAATGAGGAGCTTTGGATATTGGTCCTCCAAAGGTACAGAGACTACAAATTGTGAAAACCGCACTCAACAGCATTTCCCCGGTAAAGAAACAGCACACCTGTACCTCCTCCTGGAGATAAGCCTTCTTGCCCAGGAGCCTGGAGCTTCACTCAGTCCCTCTCCTCTTATAGAACTTTAGTCTCCATCACTGAACATCTAGCAGAGATGCATCATTGCATCTCTAGGAGAGATTCCATCATTGCACGGTGAAGTCATCCAGGTAGCAAAATGTCCCTTTGTTAATGTTTGGAAATCAGGGCAGGTGTTTTACCACAAGTTTATCCAGGGGAAACTGTGAGGAAAGGACATGCATAAAATGATTAGAACCAAGGCATTCATTTGCCTCATGCCTGTCTCCCATCTTGACATGTTCCCTCGTACCTTTCCTGAAATCCTCAAAGAGCTCTCATTCTGTCAGTCTCCTACTCTCTCTCCACAATGGCAAAGAACACGCTCATTTACAAACATGGTGATTGTTTTCAACTTGGCGGGCCTTTAACTTCATTTCTGTAATGGTTTCGGGGAGGAGGCTTGGGCAGTTTTACTGTATCTTCCAGTTCTGTGTTTTTAACACAGCTCTGTGTTATCTCTGTTGCCAGGCTGTGAGGTCTCTGAGAAAGGAGGTGGCAATCCAGTTAGACTCATCAGCCTGACTACCTGTTTCTCCTAATAAAGTTACCAAATGTTATAAATAATCAGAACATCATAGTGTAATTTTTAAAATGACCATTCCTAGATCCTTTCGAGAATTAACAAATGTTGACACACTGCTTTATTAACTTCAGGTCTTTTTTCAAAATAACAAAATAACAAGCATATGGAAAGCATCCCCCCATTCCATTACTTCCCTTCCCAAACTGGTGTTTGCCTCTGGTGATACTCCTGCTGCTGGACTAGGGACCACATCTTTTCCATCAGATTTATCAACAATATGGAACCCAGAAACCAAACAGATGTTTCAGAATTTCTTCTCATGAGACTGACAGAGGATCCAGAACTGAAGACCACTTTTCTTCAAACTGTTCCTGTCCGTGTACCTGATCACCATCCTGGGAAACCTTCTCATCATCTAGGCTGTCACCTCTGACTTCCAACTCCACACTCCCATGTACTTCTTTCTCTCCAATCTGTCCTTTACTGACATCTGTTTCAGCACCACCATGATCCCAAAGATCCTGGAGAACATCCAAGCACAGAATCAGAGCATCACGTATAGAGGCTGCCTCACCCAGATCAGCTTTGTTCCGACTTTTGTTTGTTGGGAAAATTTTCTCCTTTTAGTAATAATGGCCTACGATCGTTATGTGGCAATTTGTCACCCACTAAGATACACAGTCAGCATGAACCCCCGCCTCTGTGTTCAGCTGATTCTACTCTCCTTGTTCATTAGCATTGCCGATGCCCTGCTCCATAGTCTGATGGTGCTGCAACTGTCCTTTTGCACAGACCTGGAAATCTCCCTCTTCTGTGAAGTTGTTCAGGTCATCAAACTTGCCTGTTCTGATACCCTCATCAGTAACATCCTGGTATATTTTGCAGCTGGCATATTTGCTGGTGTTCCTCTTTCTGGAATCATTTTCTCTTATATTCAAATTGTTTCCTCCATTTTGAAAATGCCCTCATCAGGCAGAAAGTAGAAAGCTTTTTCTACCTGTGGGTCTCACCTCTCAGTGGTTTCCTTTTTCTATGGGACAGCTTTTGGGGTGTACATTAGTTCGGCAGTTACTGACTCTTCCAGGAAGACTGCAGTGGCTTCACTGATGTACACTGTGGTCGCTCCTGTGATGCACCCCTTCATCTACAGCCTGAGGAACAGAGACATGAAGGGAGTTTTGAGGAAACTTATTGGTAGAGTATTTCTTTTCTGTGATTGTGTCATCCGATTTGGGATGGGTTCACTAGAATGAATCAAAGTAAAAGGAATACTGATGAGCTAGAATGCCTGACTCTTTCATCAGTAGGTTCTTTGGTAAATAGATACCATGATGGCTAAGTGCATTTTAACTTAGGGTTAAAACCTGAAGTGCTCTTTTTTTTTTTTTTTTCTTAGCACTGTGATTTCCATTCTCTAAGAAAAGTTTCTTCAGTTAAGGTCTATGGAAGCTGAATTTGAGGCAGAGGTTCATGGTATAGTAATTTTGTGGGGAATGTTCTGAGCACAAGGGAAGTGGGGAAAGGTGGATAGGTCAAGGAAATGATTTAAAGAAGTCTGTGGTCATGCAGAAGTAGATTCTGCTCGATTCTATGGGTAGCACCGTGTGAACTGCACCCCAGAGTTAAGCCTACTGTGGGACGTAGTGGTTGATCTTTCATACCCCAGATCAGGAATCCTTGAGACTGGTCACTGGTAAATTGTACATGTGTGGGGCAACATTAGCACCCAGAACACTCAGCTTTATTTTGTATACAATTTTTTGTGATTAGATTATCTCAGTAGTTTGAAATGATTGTGTGATGTTTGAAATTGATCAGTGAGGAAGACTTTCTTCCTAATAAGAGAAATTAATCCTGAGTCTAATATGTGCAAACAATAAAGATATCTTCATTACAAGGATCTCAGAGGTAGAAAATTGCGCAGGAGCAGGAAAGTAGAGATTCATTCATTCCTCCAGGAAGTGGCTTTGTGCTAGGGCTGATTCCCCTCACGGACCCAGATGGCTTCACAGATGCAGGTATCATATCTAGACATGATTCCCAGAGGAAAAAAACCCAAATAACAAAAAACCCTGACTGACCTTCCCTGGGCCTGAGGTTAATTGAGGGACTATTTATAATGGATATTTCCGTGGCATCATCCATAAGGTATTACCTTCAATCTTATCACTGAGAACAGGATCATACGCCACCTACTTAATCTAATTCCTGGTATAGGGGAAATGATTACTATGAGAAACTTACTCATCATATGTAGTGTAATTACTGGACAAAAACAGGACAATGCTTCAATAAAATTTAACTAGTATTGCTGTGTTCCACATCTTGCATATCTTCTTAACTCTTATAATCCTATTGTCTTCACATAACTTTATCACTTCAGCAGTTAGATTTGTTTTCATTTATTGTTATATTTATCAGCCTTTTCCCTTGGTGTGAATAATATAATAAAATAAATATTTGTTAGGTAAGCAGGGCAAAGTTTGGTAATCTTCTGGCATTGTTTTTCCTTTGAAATCTTCTCATTGGCTTTTTTTTTTGAATTTTATTTTATCTTTTTTATACAGCAGGTTCTTATTAGTTATCTATTTTATACATATTAGTGTATATATGTCAATCCCAATCTCCAATTCATCCCACCACCGCCATCACCACCCCCACTTTCCCCCCTTGGTGTCCATATGTTGGTTCTCTACATCTGTGTCTCTATTTCTGCCTTGCAAACCAGTTCATCTGTACCATTTTTCTAGATTCCACATATACACATTACTATACGATATTTGTTTTTCTCATTCTTTTTTTTTTAACATCTTTATTGGAGTATAATTGCTTTAGTTTCTGCTGTATAACAAAGTGAATCAGCTATACATATACATATATCCCCATATCTCCTCCCTCTTGCATCTCCCTCCCACACTCCCTATCCCACCCCTCTTGGTGGTCACAAAGCACCGAGCTGATCTCCCTGTGCTATGCGGTGGCTTCCCACTCACTATCTATTTTACATTTGGTAGTATATATAAGTCCATGCCACTCTCTCACTTCGTCCCAGCTTACCCTTCCCCCTCCTGGTGTCCTCAAGTCCATTCTCTACATCTGTGTCTTTATTCCTGTCCTGCCCCTAGGTTCTTCATAACCTTTTTGTTGTTGTTGTTTTAGATTCCATATATATATGTTAGCATACAGTATTTGTTTTTCTCTTTCTGACTTACTTCACTCTGTATGACAGCCTCTAGGTCCATCCAAGTCTCTACAAATGACCCAATTTCGTTCCTTTTTATGGCTGAGTAATATTCCATTGTATATATGTACCACATCCTCTTTATCCATTTGTCTGTTGATGGGCTTCACTGGCTTATTTGTAAGACTGTATCTGAGCTTTTACTTCTCTCCTTAGTCATATTTTTTTCCTCAACTTTTTTTTTATATTTATTTAGTTGCACTGGGTCTTAGTTGCAACACGTGGGCTCCTTAGTGGTGGCACACATATGGGATCTAGTTCTCTGATCAAACCCAGGCCCCCTGCATTGGGAGCACGTAGTCTTATCCACTGCACCACCAGGGAAGTCCCTCCTCAGTCATCTTATATTGCTTTGTTTCTTTTTTTTTTAATTTAAGTTAAGCATTTTAAAAAATTAATTTATTTTTTGGCTGCATTGGGTCTTTGTTGCTGTGCGGGCTTTCCCTAGTTGTGGAGCGCGGGGGCTTGCCTTATTGTGGAGCATGGGCTCTAGGCACGTGGGCTTCAGTAGTTGTGACATGTGGGCTCAGTAGTTGTGGCTTCTGGGCTCTAGAGCGCAGGTTCAGTAGTTGTGGCCCACGGGCTTAGCTGCTCCACGGCATGTGGGATCTTCCCGGATCAGGGCTCGAACCCGCGTCGCCTGCACTGGCAGGCAGATTCTTAACCACTGCACCACCAGGGAAGTCCCTATTGCTTTGTTTCTTACACATCTCTAGTGGAGTCCACATAGAGAAACATCCTTGAATAAAATTAATTGTATCATTGATGTCTTAGCAGATTGGGTGCAGACTTAGGGCCTTCATGGAAAATTATTAAATGTGTCTTATTCTATGGAGAACTACCTTCCTTTGACAAGGAGATGTTGAGAATAAGACAAGAGTGTAAGGCCAACTGGCCCGAGGCAGGGGAACGCAATCAGACTCACAGGTTGCATCAGACCGAAACTCTCCGGACCACCCAGTTCCAGAAACTGACCTGGAGACTTTCCGGACCACCCAGTTCCAGGAACTGACCTGAGGATTTTCCACCCGGCCCAGCCTTCCCGCCTTTCGAGGGGTGGGACTAACGGTCCCAAGACTGATGCGACCGGCACCAGATATTGCCACGATACCCGAAAAGACCACCAAATAAGGAATACCCTGCGCCCTCCCGGATTCACCACACCCCTTTCCCTTCTTCCCCTATAAATTCTGCCCAAACCCTCGCCCGGGCGCGACTTCTCTGGCCCCTTTCTCTCGGACCTGGGAACCTCGCCCGGGAGCGTTCCCAAATAAAGCTTGTTTAAGCTCTCCCCCGTTTCTTGGTGCCGTTCCTTAGGAAGAGGAGAAAGGGAAGCTGGCAAAATAAGCAGGATCACTTTCCCCAGAAGCACAGAAACAAGAGGCCACCAGTCAGAATCATCTCTGTGGGTGAGGTGAAAACAGTGGAGCTGTCAAGGGAGAGTCAAGAGAGTGGGTGAAGAACTTTCTGTTCACTGGTGGTTGAGGGGTGGTTTTATTTTCAGCACCAACCTGGGAAACAGCTCCCTGCCTGGCATTCCTGTTCACTCTAGTGCACAGCTTCCTCCATTGATGTCCACAGAACAGCTGCAGAGATGAATCACCTGAGACCTTCGTTCATACTGAGGTTGCCCTGACCTCCAGCAAGAACCACTGACTTTGAACCTCTGGGGAGACATGTAAGGGATTATAGAACTCTTAATGAATACTTTTGGAGATTCTGATGACCTCTAAATTCTAAGCTGCATGACCCATATTAGAAGAACATGGGAAATATATTTAGAATTAAGAATATGGAAGGGCCTTTCCTCAATTTTACTTGTTAAAATATCATATACAAAGGAGAGCTTAAAACCTATGTGTAGTTCTGCAGGAATAGTAACATAATAAACATGCACATACCTATCCTGAAGTTAAAGCAATGCCGGCATTATAGAATGCAACTGTTCTCCCACTTGCATCACCCCCTCCCCTCCAGGGACAAACAGAATCCTGAATTTTTTTTACTGATCCTTTTCTTTGATGTTCTTCTATTAGTTTAACTCCTATGAATTTGTCATTATTTGGTCATATTTGCACTGTAAAACTGGTAATAGGATTAAATGTCATGTCTTATCACTCCTGTATTTAGGTCTCTGCAATTAATAGATTTTCCTCTTTTCAAAATTTTTTTTTTCTTTTTTTTTGCGGTACGCGGGCCTCTCACCGTGTGACCTCTCCCTTTGCGGAGCACAGGCTCCGGACGCGCAGGCTCAGAGGCCATGGCTCACTTTACCAAATTCATTGATGATCTCTAGTAGTTTTCTGGTAGCATCTTTAGGATTTTCTATGTATAGTATCATGTCATCTGCAAACAGTGACAGTTTAACTCCTTTTACAATTTGGATTCCCTTTATTTCTTTTTCTTCTCTGATTGCCATAGCTAGGACTTCCAAAACTGTGTTGAATAAAAGTGGTTATGGTGGGGCTCTCCTGGTGGCGCAGTGGTTGAGAGTCCGCCTGCCGATGCAGGGGACGCGGGTTCGTGCCCTGGTCCGGGAAGATCCCACATGCCACGGAGCTGCTAGGCCCGTGAGCCATGGCCGCTGAGCCTGCGCGGCCGGAGCCTGCGGGTCCGGAGCCTGTGCTCCACAATGGGAGAGGCCACAACAGTGAGAGGCCTGCATACTGAAAAAAAAAAAAAATCCACAAACGACAAATGCTGGAGACAGTGTGGAGAGAAGGGAACCCTCTCACACTGTTGGTGGGAATGTAAACTGGTACAGCCACTGTGGAGAACAGTATGGAGGTTCCCTAAAAAACTAAAAATAGAGCTACCATATGACCCAGCAATCCCGCTCCTGGGCATATATCCAGAGAAAAACATGGTCCAAAAGGATACATGCACCCCAATATTCATTGTAGCACTGTTTACAATAGCCAAGACATGGAAGCAACCTAAATGTCCATCAACAGAGAAATGGATAAAGATGTGGTGCATATATACAATGCATTATTACTCAGCCATTAGAAAGAATGAAATAATTCCATTTGCAGCAACATGGATGGACCTAAAAATTGTCATATTGAGTGAAGTAAGTCAGACAGAGAAAGAGAAATATCCTATGATATCACTTATATGCAGAATCTAAAAAGAAATGATACAAAGGAACTTATTTACAAACAGAAACAGACTCACAGACTTAGAGAACAAACTTATAATAGTTACCAGGGAGAAAGGCTGGGGGGAAGGGATAGTTAGGGAGTTTGGGATTGACATGTACACACTGCTATATTTAAAATGGATAACCAACAAGGACCTACTGTACAGCACAGGGAACTCTGCTCAATGTTATGTGACAGCCTAGATGGGAAGGGAGTTTGGGGGAGAATGGATACATGTATATGTATGGCTGAGTTGCTTTGCTGTGCACCTGAAAATATCACAACATTGTTAATCGGCTATACTCCAATATAAAATAAAAAGTTAAAAAAAAAAAGATGCTAGCAGAGACTGTGGTCATCTAATATCTTGACCAACGATAGGAGATCCGTTTCTAACCTCAGATCTCAGTTCTCTGCTGATTGGTGACAGTTCCTGGACATATGGACCTTTTTATAGGGCAGAAAGACAGAGACAGAAAGGGAAAGAGACTGAGACAGAGAGAGAGAGGTAGGGAGGGAGGGGAAAAGGGAGGAGGGGGAGGGAGGAAGGGATGAGCGAAGATGAGAAGGAGGAGGGTACAACAAGATGAAATCACAATCTTTACAATCCAATATCAGAAGGAGCTTTTATCATTTTTGCCGTATTCCATTTGTTGGAAGCAAGTCACATGTCCCGCCCATATTCAAGGAGATGCCATTACACACGGAGTAAATACCAGTGGGCAGGGATCTTTGGGATCTCAGCCACCTTAGAGGCTGTCTGATGCACAGACATCCTCCTAGAGGCATTTTTCAGGCGGATTGACCCTCAGTGTCATGGGAGATTGAGGGCGGCATTCTCAAAGCTGGGCTTAGGTGCTGGTATTGACACTCTGAATTCATGCAGTTCCAAGTTGAGACACACGGGGACAGCAGAAACACATAGCTAGGATGTCTCATGCCCCTCAAGTCCTTGCAACCGAAGTTTCCAGGAAGGGTCTCAGTGGTACCAGGCACAGACTTGCTGATCTTGGTTCCTTACCGCACCCCCACCTCAGCCCGTTCACCACAGGGGAGCCACAGACTCAGCTTCCCAAAGGCTTCCCAAATTGGGGCACATTAGGAAAGTGGCCTTAAGTGTTCTGAGTTTACCAACCATCCCATCCTCAGGATTTACCAAATCTCTGCCCCCTCTTCCCCACCGCACCCAGGACCAGCACTGTCTGGGGTCCAAACAGGGAAGGCATAGAGGGCTCTTGTTCTTTCTGAGGTAGAGAGAGAGACAGAGAGACACAGAGAGAGAGACACAGAGAGAGACAGAGACAGAGACAGAGAGAGAGAAAGAGACAGAGAGAGAGAGAGAGAGAGAGAGAGAGAGGAAGATACTGCGATCCTGATCAAAAATACAACAACAAACGTGTATGGAGCCCAGAGGCCAACTTGGAACAAGATTGGTTGTCGTGTCCACTTCATCTGAGCGGTGGGGATCAAGACAGGATTTGGAGAAGGAGGCCAGGGTGAAGGTGGAGAGACAAGACTGACAGAGTAATTAGACTTTTGGGACACTCAGCATTCCCACAGCAGATATTCATTGGGTGCCTACGATGTTCCTAAGTCTTATGCCTGGGAATACAATGGACTCATTGGTGAAACAACCCAAAAAAATCTGTCCTCCAGGAGCTGACATTCTAGTGTCAGAGTCCATGAATATAATCAGTAAGCAAAAAATTTTTTTCTTTTTTGGCTGCGCCGCAGAGCATGCGGGATCTTAGTTCCCCGACAGTGCCCTCAGCAGTGAGAGCTCGGAGTACTAACCACTAGACCATCAGGAATTCCCTCAATAAGCAAATTAAGAAAGATATAAGATCCCACTTTTGAGGAACAAAGTAGGGATGAAGGTGGAGGGGTATATTCTAGTTTTCTTTTTAACAGCTTTATTGAGATATAATTCATATAACATTCACTCATTTAAAGTATACAATTCAATGGTTTTTAATCTATTCACAGAGCTGTGTGACCATCACCACAATCAAATTTAAAGCATTTCCTTTACCCCAAAAAGAAACCCCATATGCAATGACAGTCCTCAGACCCAATTTCACCCAAACTCCACAACCCCCTGCCCTGGGCAACCACTAATCTATTTTCTGTCTCTATAGATTTGCTGATTCTGGGCATTTTTCATAAGTGGAATACACAATATATGGTCTTTGTGACTGGCCTTTTTCACCTAGCATAATGTTTTCAAGGTTTATACTTCATTCCTTTATATAACCAAATAATACTCCATTATATTTTGGATATATGTGTCGAGATACCACGTTTTGTTTATCCATTCATCAGTTGATGGACATTTGGATTGTTTCCACTTTCTGGATGTCATGAATAATGCAGCTATGAACATTTACATACAAGTTTTTGTACAAACAAGATTTTCGATTTATATTATTATTATCTTTATTGAGGTATAATTGACTATATTATAACATTATATTAGTTTCAAGGATACAACATAATGATTCAATGTTTGAATATACTGCAAAAGGATCATAGTAAGTCTAGTTCACATCTGTCACCATACATAGTTACAAAATTTTTTTTCTTGTGATGAGAACTTGTAAGCAACTTTCAAATATGCAATACTGTATGATTAACTATAGTCACTGTGCTGTATATAGGATGGCAGTTTTAAATTAAGTAGTTAGGGAAGATCTCTCTGAGAAGGGGACATTTGGTTTAAGGACCTTAAAAAGTGAAGGAGGTGTATATGTTAATCCCAGTCTCACAATTTATCCCTCCCCCTCCCTTCCCCCCTGGTAAACATAAGTTTGTTTTTTACATCTCTGACTCTCTGTTTTGTAAATAAGTTCATTTGTACCATTTTTTTAGATTCCACATATAAGCAATATCATATTTGTCTTTCTGTGTCTCACTTCACTCATTATGACAAGCTCTAGGTCCATCCATGTTGCTGCAAATGGCATTATTTTGTTCTTTTCTTTTTTATGGCTGAGTAACATTCCATTGTGTATATGTACTACATCTTCTTTATCCATTCCTATATAAAATAGATAACTAATAAGGACCTACCGTATAGTACAGGGAACTCTACTCAATACTCTGTAATGACCTATATGGGAAAAGAATCTAAAAAAGAGTAGATATATGTATATGTATAACTGACTCACTTTGCTGTACAGCAGAAACTAACACAACATTGTAATTCAACTATACTCCAATAAATTTTTTGTTTAATTAAATCAGGTTATGAAGAAGCTAGGGGCAGGACAGGAATAAAGAGGTAGATGTAGAGAATGGACTTGAGGACATGGGGAGGTAGAAGGGTAAGTTGGGACAAAGTGAGAGAGTGGCATGGACTAATAATACTACCAGATGTGAAATAGGTAGCTAGTGGGAAGCAGCCACTTAGCACAGGGAGATCAGCTCAGTGCTTTGTAACCACCTAGAGGGGTGGGATAGGGAGGGTGGGAGGGAGATGCAAGAGGGAGGGAGGAGATATGGCGATATGTGTATATGTATAGCTGATTCACTTTGTTATAAAGCAGAAACTAACATACCATTGTAAAGAAATTATACTCCAATAAAGATGTTTAAAAAAATTTTTAATTTAATTTTTTAAAAAAGGTGAAGGAGGATGCAGAGGACACAGAGAACAACCAGTGCAAAGGCCCTGAGGTGAGAGTGAGCACACTGGCATGTACAAGGAATCACTCTGAGAATAAGATTGGGTCATATTAATAGAGCTAAATAATGAGCAGGGGTCTTTGGTCTTATTTTTTTAATTAATTTTTATTGGAGTATAGTTGCTTTACAGTGCTGTGTTAGTTTCAGTTTCAAAGTGAATCAGCTATACGTATACATATATCCCCTCTTTTTTGTATTTCCTTCCAATTTAGGTCACCACAGAGCATCGAGTAGAGTTCCCTGTGCTATACAGTAGGTTCTCATTAGTTATCTATTTTATACATAGTAGTGTATATATGTCAATCCCAATCTCCCAATTCGTCCCACCCCCCGTTCCCCACCCACTCCTGTATCCGTACGGCCATTCCCTACGTCCGTGTCTCTATTCCACGAACAGTTGTTTTTGTTTTTGTTTTTGTTACTGTAAGACAATTGGAGCAGTTCCCAGAGATGATGAAGAAAAAGTGCAGGGGAGGGTGTGGAGAGCAGAGGGATGGAGAAAAATGAAAGGGGGTGGAGGTGAAGGAAGTGTGAGTCTTCAGCAATCGGAGGGTAAATGGCCAGGGGGAGGTGTTACCCTGGGGTCAGAGCCCATGAAAGGGGCAGACCTGGGCTTTAGAAACTGACACCAGTGCTGCAAAGGCCTGGAACTCCCCCTGGTGAGTTGGAATCCCACCCACCCTCCTCCTCAAAGTCTCTAGCAACTCAGACCTGAGCTGAAAAGTCCTGCATCCCTGACAATGCCCTATCCCCACCTGGGCAGAAGGCAGGTCTCAGGTGTCATTAACAAACCACCTGAGGATTTGCTGAAAGATGTCAGATTTCCCTGCTAGACCCAATATCCTTGAGACATGAACCCCACAGTCTGTCCTCCTCATTTCTTTGTTCCCAGTGCCCACAAAAATCTAGGGAACAGTCAGGGTTCACCATGGACAGGCTTTCTCTCTCAGCACCGTGGGGCAGGGAAGGAACTGGGAGAGTCCAAAGAGTCCAGGAATAAGTCTGAACTATCAGGTTTCAGCAAATCTAAGGACTATCCTCCAGGGAGTACCCAAAAACAAAGTGAGGGGAAAGAGAAGAAGCATTTCCCTTTAGGATAGAGAGGGTGTAACCGAGCAGGACCCTATGGGGCCTTCCTGGGACAGGCCCTTCCCCTATATCCTCTGCTTTAGCTCCTCTCTGAACCACCCGGATAACAGTATCTGAGGTACATTTCCTGAGTTGTTTTGCAGATGTAAAAATCCCCCACCAAGTGGAAGTTGTTAACTACTTGATGACCAAGAGCACATAGTCCCCACGGCCTCTTGGAGCCTAAGAATCGATAATGTTAACCCCTGTGACTCCGCCCTGTTACCTCACCATCAGCCAATCAGAGAATTGTGCGCAAGCTGATCACATACCCTACGAACCCCCGTCCTCACCTGGCTTTCAAAAATTCTTTGCTGGGGACTTCTCTAGTGGCGCAGTGGTTGGGACTCTGTGCTCCTAATGCAGGGGGCCCAGGTTCGATCCCTGGTCAGGGAATTAGATCCCGCATGCATCTCTCAACTAAAGAGCCCACCTGCCACAACTAAGACCCAGCGCAACCAAATAAATAAGCATTTTTTAAAAAATGCTTTGCTGAAACCCTTCAGGGAGCTTGGGGTTTTCTGGGGCATGAGCCACCCGGCTCCAAACTCTGACTTTTTGGTTTGTTTGGCCTCGCTGTGCCTCGGGTACACGAACTTGCATTAACAAGGGGCGTCCCTAGGACATAGTGCAGAGGGTGCCAGCTGAGCTGACTAGCCGTAAGACGTGTAGCCCCCTCCCCAGTCTTTGAGAGAGAAGGACATGGTAGGTCTTCTTGAGAAATAAGACATCTTAAAGCAGGTGCCCATACCCTCTTGGGCGGGGGGTGGTCCCAGACCCTACTGAGAATCAGACAGGAGCTGGGAGCCTCCTCCCTGGAGAAATGCACATTCGTGGTCACTCCCATAATTGCAGTGGTTTTAGTGATTCAGAGCACAGACTCTGGGGTTAGGCTGCCTGGTCTGAAATCCTGGATCTACCGCTAGCCAGCTGGGTCAGCTTAGGTAAAGCCCTAATTTCCTCTATACCTCAGTTTTTTCTCTGTAAAATGGGGGCAATTGTAATAATAAACCTCACCTTCCAATGCAGAGAGTGCGGGTTCGATCCCTGGTCAGGGAGCTAAGATCCCACATGCCTCGTGCCCAAAAAACCAAAATATAAAACAGAAGCAGTATTGTTACAAATTCAACGAAGACTTTAAAATAAAATGGTCCACATCAAAAACATCTTTAAAAAAAAATAATAATCATACCCACTTGGTTAGGTTATTGGATGATTAAACACGATAAGGTGGTGGAGAGTTTCGGACCACATGCGGCAAATAATAACTATTATTATTACTGATGAATCCCATTGTTGGTTTCCTAGGGGCACATGGAGCTGTTTATATCCTGTTTTAGGGTCGGGAGGAAGATGCACAAGTTTGCAGTGTGGACCTAAAAAATTATTCACAACCTAAAAGTTGAGAGTTATGTTTTATTTGGTGGGAATTTTTAGGACTTCAAGCCCAGGAGGCAGCATCTCAAGTAATCCTGAGAGAACTGCTCCAAGGAGGCAAGCGTGGTAAGCCAGGTTATATAGGCGTTTTGTAACAAAGAGCAGGTGGTCGGGAACATCAAAAGACTATCGTTAATTAAAGAAAACCAGATATCTCAAGTTAAGGAATTTGGCACTTTTCTGTATATAGGAAGATGCAAGAGTCTGGGCTCATTGAAATCATTCCTTTTTTTTTTCCTTTGTCATTTCTTTTTTAACATCTTTATTGGAGTATAATTGCTTTACAATGGTGTGTTAGTTTCTACTTTATAACAAAGTGAATCAGTTATACATATACATATGTTCCCATATCTCTTCCCTCTTGCGTCTCCCTCCCTCCCACCCTCCCTATCCCACCCCTCTAGGTGGTCACAAACCACCGAGCTGATCTCCCTGTACTATGCGGCTGCTTCCCACTAGCTGTCTATTTTACATTTGGTAGTGTATACACGTCCATGCCACTCTCTCGCTCTGTCACAGCTTACCTTTCCCCCTCCCCATATCCTCAAGTCCATTCTCTAGTAGGTCTGTGTCTTTATTCCCGTCTTACCCCTAGGTTCTTCGTGACCTTTTTTTTTTTTTTAGATTCCATATATATGTGTTAGCATACAGTATTTGTTTTTCTCTTTCTGACTTACTGCACTCTATATGACAGACTCTAGGTCCATCCACCTCACTACAAATAACTCAATTTCGTTTCTTTTTATGACTGAGTAATATTCCATTGTATATATGTGCCACATCTTCTTTATCCATTCATCTGTTGATGGACACTTAGGTTGCTTCCATGTCCTGGCTATTGTAAATAGAGCTGCAATGAACATTTTGGTACATGACTTTTTTTTTTTTTTGCGGTACGCGGACCTCTCACTGTTGTGGCCTCTCCCGTTGCGGAGCACAGGCTCCGGACACGCAGGCTCAGTGGCCATTGTTCATGGGCCCAGCCGCTCCACGGCATGTGGGATCTTCCTGGACCAGGGCACAAACCCGTGTCCCCTGCATTGGCAGGCAGACTCTCAACCACTGCGCCACCAGGGAAGCCCATGACTCTTTTTGAATTATGGTTTGCTCAGGGTATATGCCCAGTAGTGGGAATGCTGGGTCGTATGGTAGCTCTATATTTAGTTTTTTAAGGAACCTCCATACTGTTCTCCATAGTGGCTGTATCAATTTACATTCCCACCAACAGTGCAGGAGTGTTCCCTTTTCTCCACACCCTCTCCAGCATTTATTGCTTTTAGATTTTTTGATGATGGCCATTCTGACCGGCGTGAGATGATATCTCATTGTAGTTTGAGAATGAAAAATAGAGCTGGAGGAATCAGGCTCCCTGACTTCAGACTATACTACAAATCTACAGTAATCAAGACAGTATGGTATTGGCACAAAAACAGAAATATAGATCAATGGAACAGGATAGAAAGCCCAGAGATAAACCCACGCACATATGGTCACCTTATCTTTGATAAAGGAGGCAAGAATATACAGTAGAGAAAAGAGAGCCTCTTCAATAAGTGGTGCTGGGAAAACTGGACAGGTACATGTAAAAGTATGAGATTAGAACACTCCCTAACACCATGCACAAAAATAAGCTCAAAATGGATTAAAGACCTAAATGTAAGGCCAGAAACTATCAAACTCCTAGAGGGAAACATAGGCAGAACACTCTATGACATAAATCACAGCAAGATCCTTTTTGACCCACCTCCTAGAGAAATGGAAATAAAAACAAAAATAAACAAATGGGACCTAATGAAACTTTAAAGCTTTTGCACAGCAAAGGAAACCATAAACAAGACCAAAAGACCACCCTCAGAATGGGAGAAAATATTTGCAAATGAAGCAACTGACAAAGGATTACTCTCCAAAATTTACAAGCAGCTCATGCAGCTCAATAACAAAAAACAAACAGCCCAATCCAAAAATGGGCAGAAGACCTAAATAGACATTTCTCCAAAGCAGATATACAGGTTGCCAACAAACACATGAAAGAATGCTCAACATCATTAATCATTAGAGAAATCATTCCTTTGATAAGCACCTCAGCTATCTGGGGCCAGTATCCTGTGTTTTCACATCCTGAGTTTCCTCAGGGCTCACTGTACCGAGTGGTTGCAGTCTGATGGCTGGTAGATGGCAGGTATTCTTTCCTTCCTGAGTTCCCTCAGGGCTCACCAGCTCACCATCTGCGGTAGCTGCATTCGTTGACAACTGTAACATCCTTTGTTTCTTGATGTGGCAGGAAATATTCCATTTCTCAGCAGCCAGGGCTGGATGGTAAGTAGCAGGGGAAGGCAATCCTAAGAATCTATGTTTTTTCCATCCTTCAGTCTCAAGGATGATTCCCACAGAGACCAGAGGTAAATCCAAAAGGTGCTGCTTTAAGTGTCTCAAAGCAGGAAGTTAAGGACACCAGGTGTCTGAGCCTTGGTGGCAGCAGGAAAGGTAATCTGTGGGCTTTGGGGACCAGGGCAGGGGGTTATTGGGGAAGGAGGAGACCTCTGAACAACTCACTGGTGGGGGAAGCAGTTCTGGGGACCCCTGGGTCAAAGGGCTTTGGAGGCCTGAAGTCCCCAGCAAATACCATGTGGTTAATAAATTTTCTCCTCCTGTGGGAATAAAATCAGCAAGATTGATTGGTGATGTCTGCCTGGGCCAGAGCAAACGGAGAGTATGGTGTATATTCTGGTAACTGCCTTCCCTGTCATAAGCCTCATTCATTCTTTTACGGAGCATCTTTGAGGTTCCAGAGAAAGTGCCAAAGATGAATAAGGCCTTGATTGGAGTTGTGCTCAGGGCAGGTCCTGCACAGTAGGGCCTCTCGACC
Source organism: Orcinus orca (assembly GCF_937001465.1). Lineage (NCBI taxonomy): Eukaryota > Metazoa > Chordata > Mammalia > Artiodactyla > Delphinidae > Orcinus > Orcinus orca. The sequence goes on along the minus strand of NC_064561.1, from coordinate 10,358,346 downwards.
CAGCCCAGATGTGGGGGTGGGGGAAACAGAGAAGGTTTTCTGGAAGATTATCCCCTGAGCTGAGTTAGCCAGGTAAAGTGGGGGGTGGGGGTGGGGGGTGGGTAAGCAAAAAGAGCATTCCAGGTAGAAGTGCATATGGAGGCCAGAAATTACAATTGTATTGTCTGGGAAGTTGGTTAAAAGCACCAACAGGGTCTACAAGGCAGATGACTTAAAGTTTTCTTAGAAAAATAAAGTGTTTAGCTTAAAAATTATAAAGAATATAATTATTGGTGTGTTTTAAACTCTCCCCAAATTTCACAAGGGCAGGATCTCGTGTGTCTTGTTTTCTACTGTGACACCAACATCTACAGAAGGACCGAGTCCAGGTGTGTTGGTAAATGTTTAACAACCAGCTCTTGGGGTGGCAGCGGAGATCCTGATTTGTAGTGTTTGCCAATTCCTGTGGTGTAAACATTTCCCTCATTGGCTGATTTCAAGAATCAGTGTGACATCGTTGAGCTTGAAGTTGGGAAGGGATTGGCAGTAGCCCAGAATTCTCATCATAAACATACAATAGACTTAACATCAAGACCCTATAATGGTAAAATGCAGCACACAATTAGGAAGTGATGAGTTTTGCATATTTATTTATTCTCTTTGTTTGTAATATAATATATTTAATCCTAAGTTTATATAATTTAATTTTTAATGATGCCTATGTTTAAAAACTTACTCACAGAACTCCTGACAATTTGATAACTGGCTCTTGTGAGATGGGATGAGCCGTCTGCAGCACAGCAGTGACCTTGCTCATAGCAGACATTCAATGAATATCTGTTGAATGGATGAATTAATTTATCAAATAGCACATGCTTGCTGAAAGCATCCAGACAATATTGAAGTATTTTTAGGAAGATGTGAAAGCCCTCCTTTTATTTCCTCATATAGTGGGGTAACCATACTTTTCTGTGTGTCTTTCTGAATATTTTCTGTACACACACATATAAATAAAGGTCAGAGGAAGATGTTTTTCTTTTGTTTCAAAGGAATCTTATCAAATATGTTGGTCTCCTCTCCCTTTCTAATTCTATTTTTATTTTTTATTCTATTTTTAAATTTTTACTTATTTATTCAACAATGCACTCTGGAAATTAGTTCTCTTGGCCCATCAAGAGCTACCCTGTCTTCTAATTGGCTCCTTCCAAAATCTTCCCTGAATGGATCAGAGTTCTGTTGTCCAGGACAGCAGCCAGTAGCTACATGTGGCCACTGGGCCCTTGAAATGTGGATACTAGGCCTGCATAACTAAATTTATAGTTTTGTTTAATTTAAACTTAAATTTGAAAACTGAGTCTCCATTCAGTGATTGGAAGACTCGTAAGCACATTTGGAAACAACGTGGGTATAGTAATCTACTTTTTTTTTTTTTTTTTTTGCTGTACGCGGGCCTCTCACTGTTGGGGCCTCTCCCGTTGCTCCAGACGCTCAGGCCCAGCCGCCACGGCTCACGGACCCAGCCGCTCTGCGGCACGTGGGATCTTCCCAGACCGGGGCACGAACCCGCGTCCCCTGCATCGGCAGGCAGACTCCCAACCACTGCGCCACCAGGGAAGCCCAGGAATCTACATTTTTAAACTGTAAATTTTATGAAATTTAAATACAAATCGAGTGACTCTTGTCAACTGAAAAAAAAAAAAGCACAACCTAAAAGTTGAGAATTATATTTTACTCAGCAGGCATTCTGAGGACTTCAAGCCCGGGACATAGCATCTCAGATAACTCTGAGGGACTGCTCTGAAGAGGCAAGGGAGTGCCAGGAAATATAGGATTTTTTGCAACAAAGACCAGGTATTCAGAGCATCAGAATATTACTGCTAATTAAAGAAAACTAGATATCTCAAGTTAAGGAATTTAGCGTTTTTCTATGTATGGGAACATGCAAGAGTATGGGCTCACTGAAATCATTCCTTTGAAATGCATCTCAGCTATCTGGGGCCAGTATCCTGCTTTTCTCTATCCTGAATCCCCTCAGGGTACACAGTTAGGGGGACAGCAATGGCCGAGGGCTTGGCAGTGGGCAGCGCATTTGTCTCCATCCTGAGTCCCCTCAGGGCTCACCATCTGGGCAGCTGTAATGTGATGGCTTGATGGTTACAACATCCTTTGATTACTGATATGGCAGACAATATTTTTCACTCACACTCTGATGAAAATCTAGCATCTTAATTAAGATGTGTTGAACATGTAAAATACACACTGAAGTTTGAAGAACTTAGTATGAAAAAAATGTAAACTATCTCATTAATAATTTGTTGATTATGTGTTGACACAACCATATTTTTAGATAGGTTGAGTTCCATAAAATTCATGATCCAAATTAATTTTACCTGTTTCTTTTTACTTTTCAAACTGTAGCTACTAGAAAATTTTAAATTGCATATATGGTTCACATTATATTTCTACCGGAAGGGAATTCCCTGGCAGTCCAGTGGTTAGGACTCCATGCTTTCACTGCCGAGGGCACAGGTTCAATCCCTGGTCAGGGAACTAAGATCCTGCAAGCTGTGTGGTCAAAAAAAAAAAAAAATTAATATCTCTATTGGACAACACTGGGTCAGACGTTCCAGATCTGTTTGGTGAAGAAGGTTTGTTGTTCTGGAAATACAGGGGTCAATTTGTCGTGAACATATAAAATGTACTACACATCAGGAAAAAGATTTTTATTTATTAATAATAGTAATAAGAGTATGCACTGAGTCGTTAATTACTCTGCCTCAACGCTCTTGACATTTGAGGCCAGATCATCCTTGGTTGTGGGGCCATCCTGTGCACTATAGGATGTTGAACAGTGTCCCATGCCAGTGACACTCTCTCCTCCAGCTGTGACAACCAGAAATGTCTACAGACATTGCAAAATATCCCCTCTAGACATGGCCAGATGTCTCCTGACATTGCCAAGAATCACATACACCCCATTGAGAACCATTACGCTAGGCTAAGCTGAGTGCCTCATCTCACTGAAGTCTTGACTTCTGGGGTAGGAATTATCTCCACCTTGCAGATAGGAAACGGGCTCAGAGGGGTTAAGTGACTTACCCAAGGTCACAAAGGAGGGTTGCCCTGGGCGCTGCACCCCACTGTGCTTTGGCCAGAGCAACTCACCAGGGTGAGTGTCATACACCAAGTTCTCCTCTGGGCTCCCGGCCTGGCCCCGTGAGGCACCAGCATTCACTGGCCATGTGCCCATGACCTCCGAGCATTCGTTTCCTTATGTGCAAAATGAGGTTGCACTAGACTCTGAATTCCTTTGCGTGTGATGAGCATCAAACTGTATTCCCTGGAATAAGGACAGGAAGGGCAGGTTCAAGTTTCTCATTTACTGATGTTATTTATTAAAACTCACTCACAGAGCGGGCCTACTGTGCATCAGGCAGTCCTAACCTCTTTACACAACTCCCCTAGGAGGTGGTTTCTTTATATCCATTGACAAGTGAAGAGACTGGAGGCTCAGAGAAGTTGAGTGACTTGCACAAAGTCACACAGCTAGCAGGGAGACAGGTCAAAATTCGAACTTTGGCATCAGGCTCCAGAGCCCGTACACGTAACCACTTGCTTATTTGGGGGTTGATGTGTGTGGCAAATAAACCATAATTTGGGGAGACAGACCCAAACCCAGGGAATCCATTCTTTCTTAGCCTGACCTTGGGGTGCTGGTTTCTCTTGGACCTAAACCCAGATCCTGCATTTATATCTTGAGGAGCTGAGCAGTGTCAGGCCCCCTCCCCCATCCTCCTGGGCATTTTCCTTAGTCACCTGGGAGGAGAAAATGGAGCTGCCTCTCGAGGACAATGGGACAGCTCAGTTACTAATTCCACTTCTGGGCAAGGTTTCTGCATTTCCAAGGCGGGGAGAAGGAGGTACAGCTTCCTGGTGGGCTCAAGGGAGTTGGAGGACCCAGGAGCCATAACCTCTGCTCAGACCTCCTGGGCTCTGGGTCTGCTTTAGCTAAAAAAAGTCATCCATGTTAAGGAACACCAGTCACCCCTGCCCCAAGTACTGTATTTGAAAAGAGGAGCCTCTGGGACAATTTGCAGCCAAAAGGAATCAAATGCCTCCTCAGGGTGGCCTTCTCTGATTTCCCCCCATTCATGTCAACTCCATTTTTAGCAAATATTTTCATTCATTCATCCATCTATCCATTAATTCATTTGTGTATTTATTCATTCAGCAAGCATATTCTAAACTACTAGGTGAGGTCCTGCAATAGCCAAGACATGGAAACAACCTAAATGTCTGTCAACAGATGAATGGATAAAGAAGATGTGGTACAAATATACAATGGAATATTACTCAGCCATAAAAAAGAATGAAATAATGCCATGTGCAGCAACATGGATGCAACTAGAGATTATCATACTAAGTGAAGTAAGTCAGAAAGAGAAAGACAAATACCATATGATACCACTTATATGTGGAATCTAAAATATGACATAAATCAAGCTATCTATGAAACAGAAACAGACTCACAGATATAGAGAACAGACTGGTGGTTGTCAAGGGGGGAGGGGGTTGGGGGAGGGACGGGTTGGGAGTTTGGGATTGGCAGATGCAAACTGGCATATATAGGATGGATAAACAACAAGATCCTACTGTGTAGCACAGGGAACTATATTCGATATCTCGTGATAAACCATAATGGAAAAGAATATGAAAAAAAATGTATATACATGTAAAACTGAGTCACTTTGCTGTACAGCAGTAATTAACACAACATTGTAATTCAAGTATACTTCAATAAAAATAAACAAACAAACAAACAGATGAATAAATAAATAGGTGCTGGACATAAGCAATAGGACTGAGCCCTGTCCATTAGATCTTACTCCCCCCATCCATTTCTCTGTGTCTCTCCCCCTTACTCCCTGTTCTATACCCACACTGGCCTCAGGAACATTCCCACTGCAGGGCCTTTGCACTTACTGCTGCAAACAATGCTCTTCCCCAGGCATTTTGGATCTTTGTCATGTGTACACATCACATCCTCAGTATCCCCTCTGCAACCTCCTGCTTTGAAGTATCCTGCTTGAAGTATCCCCTCTGCAACCTGCTGCTTTGATTAATCACTGTCTTCTCCCCCTTTTTCCCCCCTTCCTAAGAGTAATTGATATCTGAAATGACCTTACTTAAATTTATTTGCCCACGAGGCAGGGATGTCTGTCTGTTTTGTCCATTGGTTGCTGTGTCTTTTGTACCTGGAACAATGCCCCCCACACAGTAGGCGCTCAATACTTACATGTTACATGGATGGACGGATGGATGGACGGGTAGATGGAACTCATAGGCTTGAAACAGAGCAGTCTTAAGAACACATCAGTGGCAAAAATGAGCTCAGGTGGTCAGAGAGGGAAGTAGCAGCGAGGTGCTGACACAAGAGACAGACTGAGCAACTTCCTCAGAGGGTCAAGGGAGTATCATAGGATCTTGTAGGACAAGCAGCCAGTTACTTAGTGGGTGGAGGGAACAGCATGTGAGGCAGAAGGAATAGAAAGGATTAGTATGTTGAGCTTTGGGGAAGACAAGAGGTTCAGAACCGTAGGAACATAAGCTGTGTGTAAAAAGAGAGAGAAATAGTGCTTGGAGGGGGACTTTGGGCTGCCAAGGTAGCAGAGACCACCTCTTGCAGACACCAGCTACATAATACACAGGGCCCAGTGCAAAATGAAAACAGGGACCCCTTGTTCAAAAATGATGAATAATTACAAGACAGTGACAGCAGAGCATTAAACCATGCCTGCATGGTCTTTTTTTGCCAATTAAAGAATCAAACTCTGTCCCGGGGTCATGAGAAATCACTGAAAGTTTTTAAGTTGGACTAAGTGACCAGATCCAAGGTTGTGTGGGGATGGATCCAGGAGAAGCAGGGGGCTACCACCAGCCATCGGCCCAACAGAACTCCCATCCTGGAGCCCTGCTCCACCCCTGTCTCCTACTCATCCCTCACTCCCCAAGCCCACTCTGCTCCACCCACCAAGCGGCTGTTCCCGTCCCTCTGCCCCACCACTATGACTCAAATTGCGCTTCCCTGACTCATTCTAGCAGCCCGCTGCCCCTATTGGCCCCTTTTGCCTCCAGGATCTCTCCTTCCATACCTGGGGCCCTGAGATCACACAGGATGCCTACACTCTTCTGCTCTGTTCCAGCCAGAAAGTAGTGGCACAGGACAGTGATGAAGTACATGTTCTGCGGCACCCAACGGACCTATGTTCAAACTGGCTGTGTGACCTTAGCAACTTACTCAACCTCTCTGTTCTTAAAACTGGTCTTCGGTCAAACAGTTTTGGCAAGTGCTGGATTTAAGGAGTCCACTCCTTTATGAGCTGTTAATGTATGTTCTGAGCCTCTAAGAAGAGGCCATGGGATTTCTCAAAGGCATCCCACCACTTTCTTTCCTCTGAGGAAGCATTTCTCAGGACTGATGGTCTGGGCAGAGCTGACTCATCCTTTAGGGACAGAAAATGCAGTGCCTGGGGCCCATGATCCTTTCAGGGGCTCACAAAAATGTTTCATTTCTTCTAAAATCAGAAGGGGATAAAAATGAATTAACTCCACTGTGAATTATGCTTACCTTTATACCAAAGCTATTGTAAATATATATATATATATATATATATATATATATTTTTTTTAATGGATGAGGGGGCTCAATAAGGCAGCAAAAGTGCCTGGGGCTCATGAAAATTGTGAGGTGGCCCTGGGTTTGGTGAACAGGCCGAGGAAGTACCGCCTACATGCCAGGGGGTCTTTCCCTGACACCCATGGTCAAGCCTGGCAGGCAACCCCCAAGCGCATGAGTCCCTGTCTTCCTGAGAACCCAGGTAGGCTGAACCAAGGGCCCAGGGAGACAATCGGGGCCTGGGAACAGACGAGGGGGCCTTTCCCAGCCCTGCCTGGCCTCACAGGGATTAAAATGACTGGGTACATTTGATACCTGCCAGATCTCAGCCACCTGGCCTCCTGGCCCTGGAGAGGAGGTGCCGGACAAGTCTGTGGGCTCAGCCGGGGGGCTGTACCAAGGTCCAAGAGTGGCCCCCCCATCTTCCTGATGCCTTGAATAGCCGCCCCATGGCAGGGCACCCCTGGAAGCTGGCACTGGCTCCTGGTGCTGCTGGTGCTGAGATACCTGCTGCCCATAGGTAAGGGCCTTTGGTGCTGGTCCTCTGGTGGGGGAGGTGATATAGGTGGCCAAAGGCCTAGGCTCATTCTTGGATGGCCTTGAGTGTCAACGCACTGGATTTCCCTTTCCAGCTTGGTCTCCACCCAACTATCCCTTCTTCCATGTTTCCAAACATCTCACCAACAAAGACCACTCTCCCTCCCCTTCTCCCCTTTACTTTCCTTCTTTCCACCTGACTTTACATTCCACTGTTATTGATTCACTTATTTGTCTATATCCCCCTCTAGCTTATGAGCCCCATGAGGACAGTGAACTGTTTTGAACTGTTCACTGATTTGTCCTCAGCTCCCGTCACAGTGCTTGGCACACCGTAGGCCCTCCATAAATATTCATCTTGTAACCTAGGTCTAGTCTGCCTGGGGGTGGAAAACACAGCAACCAAAGACTTGAGTTTGGAGGTTGAATCCCACCTTCACCAGTCACTCGCTGTGACTCCTGAAGCCACTTGACTTGGCCTTCTGAGGCTCGGTTTTCCCAATCTGCAAAATGGACATGATGATGACAGCAGCACTTGGCTTGCAGGGCAGGTTGGGAGGATTTGATGGGGTCATGGAGATGATGGCTGGCATGCTGAAAGGTCAGTGAGCAGTGACTGTTACTGTTATGAAGTGGGAAGGCCACACACAAGTGGGGTGAGGGTTATGGATAGGACCATCTCTGCATGGGACCCAGAAGAAACCACATTTTCCATGTGGGCTTCAGGGGAGGCAGCAAGTAGGATTTATGATAACACAGGGAGCTTAGAGATACCAGCTTATCTGATGGACCCTTTTTTTAAAAAATTTTTATCGGAGTATAGTTGATGTACAATATTGTGTTAGTTTCAGGTATACAGCAAAGTAAATCAGTTATACATATACATATATCCACTCTTTTTTAGATTCTTTTCCCATATAGGTCATTACAGAGTATTGAGTAGAGTTCCCTGTGCTATACAGTAGGTCCTTATTAGCTATGTATTTTATATATAGTAGTGTGTATATGTCAATCCCAATCTCCCAAATTATCCCTCCCCCGCTTATCCCCTGGAAACCATAACTTTGTTTTCTACATCCGTGACTCTACTTCTGTTTTGTAAATAAGTTCATTTGTACCCTTTTTTTTAGATTCTACATATAACTGATATCATATGATATTTGTCTTTCTGTGTCTGACTTACTTCACTCAGTATGACAATCTCTAGGTCCATCCATGTCGCTGCAAATGGCATTATTTCGTTCTTTTTTATGGCTGAGTAATATTCCATTGTATATATGTACCACATCTTCTTTCATTCCTCTGTCAATGGACACTTAGGTTGATTCCATGTCCTGGCTATTGTGAATAATGCTGCAATGAACATTAGGGTGCATGTGTCTTTTTGAATTATGGTTTTCTCAGGGTATATGCCCAGGAGTGGGATTGCTGGGTCACGTGGTAGTTCTATTTTTAGTTTTTTAAGGAACCTCCATACTGTTCTCCATAGCGGCTGTACCATCTTACATTCCCACCAACAGTGTAGGAGGGTTCCCTTTTCTCCACACCCCCTCCAGCATTTATTTTTGTAGATTTTTTTTTTTTTTTTTTTTTTGCGGTACGCGGACCTCTCACTGTTGTGGCCTCTCCCGTTGCGGAGCACAGGCTCCGGACGCGCAGGCTCAGTGGCCATGGCTCATGGGCCCAGCCGCTCCGCGGCATGTGGGATCTTCCCGGACCGGGGCACGAACCCGTGTCCCCTGCATCGACAGGCGGACTCTCAACCACTGCGCCACCAGGCAAGCCCCTGTTTTTGTAGATTTTTTGATGATGGCCATTCTGACCGATGTGAGGTGATACCTCATTGTAGTTCTGATTTGCATTTCTCTAGTAATTTGGGATGTTGAGCACATTTTCATGTGTTTTCGGCCATCTGTATGTCTTCTTTGGAGAACTGTTTGTTTAGATCTTCAGCCCTTTTTTCAATTGGGTCATTATGTATTTTTTTGATATTGAGCTGCATGAGGCAGCCCATGTAGGCCCCATTTTATTGAGGAGAAGACTGAGGTTCAGAGGGGATCAGGATTTTCCCAGAGCCACACAGCAGAGGAGGTGGGTCCAGGTCCAAGATTCCTCTTCCTTAACACAGTCCTACCTTCTTTCTGCCTCCCCTGGGAGGGTCATTCAGTCACTCACTGGGCATTTATTTGTTGAGTCCCTGCCATGTACTCCTGCAGGCTCTGAGGACACAGCAGGCCCATGGCACAGGGAAAGTAGAAGCACAGTACAGAGAGATGAGAGGTTTGTATTCTCTTCCCGGGGCTGCCATAACAAAGTACCACTGACTGGAGGCTTAAATGACAGAAATGTAGTCTCACAGCTCTGGAGGCCAGAAGTCTGAGAGCAAGGTGTCTGCAAGGTTGGTTTCTTCTGAGTGCTTTGAAGAAGAATGTTCCATGCCTCTCTCTTGGCTTCTGGTGATTTGCTGGCAACCTTTGGCATTCGCTGGCTTCTGGTAGCCTCACTCCATCTCTGTCTTCATCTTCACATGGTTTTCTATGTGTGCCTGTCTGTGTCCAACTTTCTCTTTTCTATAAGGACACCAGTCATACTGGATTAGAGACCCACGTTGCCAAAATTTGGCCTCTGTACACCGGTGCCGGATTAAATCTTGGAGACAGGGTTTTGGGTGAAGTAGAAAGAAATCGCTTTATTGCTCTGCCAAGCAAAGGGGGCCACATTGGGCTAATGCCCTCAAGACTGTGTGTCCCACCCTGGAGGGGGTAGTGAGGAGTCTTATAGTGTTCAGGGAGCAGGGCGTGGTCAGCTCATGGACATTCTTCTGATTGGTTGGTGGTGAGGTAATTGGGAGTCAGCATCATCAACCTTCCGGTTGCAACCAGTCTATGTGCTGTGGGCAACATACAGTAAACCTCTTCCACCTGGTGGGAGTTTCAGTATCTGCAAAACAGCTCAAAGGATATGGACAGAATATTATCTATAGCCCTGGAGGAGGAAATAAAGGTCCTTGACTTTGTTTGATGGCTAAAATATTGTTATTTTGTCTTGCTTGACAGTTTTCCTTTCTTTTTGCGTTTTCTCTCTTCTCTGATTAAATTTACTTTTTCTTTTTTTTAATTTACTCTTTGACTAAAGATTTTCTACAGACAGAAGGAAGGCGGGGTCTTCCCTGGTGGCACAGTGGTTAAGAATCCGCCTGCCAATGCAAGGGACATGGGTTCGAGCCCTGGCCCGGGAAGATTCCACATGCCATGGAGCAACTAAGCCCCTGCGCCACAACTACTGAGCCTGAACTCTAGAGCCCGTGAGCCACAACTACTGAGCCCATGAGCCACAACTACTGAAGCCTGCGCGCCTAGAGCCCGTGCTCCGCAACAAGAGAAGCTACGACAATGAGAAGCCCGCGCACTGCAAGGAAGACCCAACACAGCCGAAAATAAATAAATAAAAATAAATTTGAAAAAAAAGAAGTGTTTAAAAAAAAAAAAGGAAGGCGGAGGACATGGGTGGGGGTCTATGCTGGGAAGGCTTCATAGGGTCCTACTCGGTTACACCCACCCTACCCCAGTATGACTTCATTGTGACTTAACTAATTACATCAGCACCAACCATATTTCCAAACAAGGTCACGTTGTGAGAGGTCCTAAGGGTTAGGACTTCAATGTATGAAATTGACATATGTCAAAGGGGAGACAATTAAACTCATAATAGAGGCATTGGGAAAGTAAAGGTAGCTGAGCTAGGGGTGTGGGGTGGGAGGGAACCTTCTCCGAGAAGGTGGGTTTACAGTTGAGCCCTGTTGTCAGAGAGGGTCTTGCACTAGCTTGGCTTGAGACAAAGGGTGGGAATCCCAGCCCCAGGTGGTGAGGTTTAAGTCAAAGAACAACTGAGGGAGGTTGGGGTCTGCCCACTCATGGTCCCCAAGACCCACGTTGCAGAGGGATGTGAGGTGAGAGAAAGAGGGAACTTTCACTCCAGTGGTTCTCAGATGGAGGGCACATCAGTACCACCTACAGGGCTTATTAAAACACAGCTTCTGGGAGCAAGTCTGGAATGGGGCCCAGGAATTTGCATTTCTAACACGTTATCAGGTGATGCTGATATGGCTGGTCAGGCTCATCCAGGGAACCACACTTCAAGAATCACTGTTTTGCAGCCTGGGTCCATGTCTGCTTTATAAACAGAGGCAGTCTTAACTCTGCAAACAAAACAGAAAATGAGGGCTTCCCTGGTGGCGCAGTGGTTGGGAGTCCGCCTGCTGATGCAGGGGACACGGGTTCGTGCCTCGGTCCGGGAGGATCCCACATGCCGCGGAGCGGCTGCGCCCGTGAGCCATGGCCGCTGAGCCTGCACATGCGGAGCCTGTGCTCCGCAACGGGAGAGGCCACAACAGTGAGAGGCCCGCGTAACACACACACACACACACACACACACAGATAAACGAAAACCAATACCTGTATGAATCTGTGCCAGCCAGAAAGCTCATAGAGGCCTTCCTCTGAGGCATGGGGCCCCAGTCTTGCCCACATAAGAATCACCCCTGTGTACAAGGGGGTGGAGAATAGGAAAAGGAGGTGTTGAAATCCAGATTTTTGGTTCCCACTTGCTGAACTCAAATTTCCAGGGAGAAGAGAGGGATAAATTAGGAGTTTGGGATTAACATAAACACACAACTACATATAAAACAGATAACCAACAAGGACCTACTATATAACACAGGGAACTATACTCAATATTTTGTAATAACCTACAAGGGAAAAGAATCTGAAAAACAACATATATTATATATGTACATATAACTGAATCACTTTGCTGCACACCTAAAACTAACACAACATTGTGCATCAACTACACTTCAATAAAAAAGTAAATCTGGGGCTTCCCTGGTGGCGCAGTGGTTGAGAGTCTGCCTGCCGATGCAGGGGACACGGGTTCGTGCCCCGATCCAGGAAGATCCCACATGCCACGGAGCAGCTGGGCCTGTGAGCCATGGCCGCTGAGCCTGTGCTCCGCGACGAGAGAGGCTGCAACAGTGAGAGGCCCGCGTAATGCAAAAAAAAAAAAAAAAAAAAGTAAATCTGTCAGTTAAAAAACATTTCCAGGGAAGGAACCTTGGGCAAGTTCTTTTACCATCCATGCAAGTCTCAGTTTTCTCACCCTTAAAATGAGTTTGTCTGGGGGATTTGATGAACTAACAGAGTAGATTTCAAATGGTAGGGTGCGTCACCTGTGGGGCAGGGGTTTACAGTACAGAGGGCTGAGCCCCACCACCAACGTTTCTAATTCAGTAGGTCTGGGGTGGGCTTGGAGAACTGACATTACAGCATCTCTAGTGATGCTGATGGTCCGGAGACCACTTAGAAAAGCACTGAGCTAAGGCTCTGAAAGGCTGGCAGAACAATGCCTCGCACTCTGTGAGTTTCATAATGGAAGCATCCTCTGGGGATTCTAAAGGTCAAGCAGGCTTAAAGATGCAGCTCTGGGGAACTGTTGGACTAAATTGGCTAAGAGTAAAAAGCAGTCTGTGTCGGAAGGATGATCAAGTACAGGACTCAAACGGTAGAATCCAGGGCACCTTTATTCAAAATGACATGATATGAAAAGAATTAGCCCCCCACTTCATACCCATTAAGATGCCTACTATAAAAATAAATACATAAATAAAATACAAAAAAAAAAAAAACCCCTAACAAGTATGCATGAGGATGTAGAGAAATTGGAATCTTTGTGCACTGTTGGTGGGGATGTAAGATACAGAAAATGGTATGGCAGTTCCTCAAAAATTTTAAAATAGAATTACCGTAAGATCCTGCAATTCTGCTTCTGGATATATACCCAAAAGAATTGAAAGCAGGGTCATGAACAGTTATTTGTACACCCATGTTCATAGCAGCATTATTCGTAATAGGCAAAATGTGAAAGCAACCCAAACGTCTGTTAACAGATGAGATGACTGGATGTATATAAAATGTATAAATACAGAATGGAATATTAGTCCTGAAAAAGGAGGGAATTTCTGACACCTGCTTCAACAGGAGGACAGTATGCTAAGTGAAATAAGCCAGACACAAAAGGACAAATATTGTACGATTCCATTTATAGGAGGTGCCTAGAGGAGTCGAATTCACAGAGACAAAAAGTAGGCTGGTGGGTTGCCAGGGGCTGCGGGAGGGGGATGGGGAATTAGCGTTTAATGGGGACAGAGTTTCAGTTCGGGAAGATGAAAAACGTTTTGGGGATGGACGGTGGTGATGGGTGCACGACAGTGTGAATGTACTTAATGCCGCTGAACTGTGTACTTAAAAATGATTAAGATAGCAGATTTTAAAAAATTAATTCATTTATTTATTTATATTTTTGGCTGTGTTGGTCTTCGTTTCTGTGCGAGGGCTTTCTCTAGTTGCGGCGAGAGGGGGCCGCTCTTCATCGCCGTGCGCGGGCCTCTCACTGTCGTGGCCTCTCTTGTTGCGGAGCACAGGCTCCAGACACACAGGATCAGTAGTTGTGGCTCACGGGCCCAGTCGCTCCGTGGCATGTGGGATCTTCCCAGACCAGGGCTCGAACCCGTGTCACCTGCATTGGCAGGCAGATTCTCAACCACTGCGCCACCAGGGAAGCCCTCTCCCGCCTCTTAGCCCCCTCCTCCAGCTACACTGGCCTTTGCTGTTTCTGGAGAGGTTTGGACCACAGGGCCAGGAGGTAATTTTGCAACTTGGAGCCAGGCACCAGGGCCTTTGCACTTGCCATTTTGCTCTGTCTGAGTGTTCTCTCTCTCCCCCCAGGGCCGGCTCCTTCTCATCATTCAAGGTGTGACCGGCTTCTTTTACAAAAATAAATCAGGAATACTCTGTTTTAGAATCCTCAGAGCACCAAAATACTTAAAATTACCTTGTTTGTTTAATGATTATGCTTCCCTCACTAGACTATATGTTCCATGACAGTGGCACCCATCTGAGGCCCCACAGCCTAGACTGGAATCCCAGCTCAGATGTGTGACATGGGGCCTCTCTGAACCTCTGTTTCTTCCTCCATAAGAAGAGGAACATAGAAGAGTTTCAATAAGGATTAAATAAACAACTCTTAGAACATGTAGGGGACACAGAATAGGGACTATACGTTTAAGCGTCTGCTGTTTTTGCTGTTATGATAGTAATAATGATATAATCCTTAGGTTCTAGCATAGAATTTAGCCTATGTGAGACACTCAGTACATATTTATTGGATGGATACGCAGATGGGTAACAGATTTTTGAGCAGAGAAGGGCAGTACTGAGCCCTTTCCGAGCTCTGGACATGGCTTATAACAAAACAGAAAGCCTGGCTGGGGGTGGCCAGGGGCTTCTTAGCTTATACCCCCAGCCTTCAAGCTCCCACTTCAGAGCTCAAATATCAGATAAAACCAATGGGAGAGAAATTATCTAAGTAAATGTGGTCATGTCTGCCTTTGAAGAGTTGGGATCTTTAAAACCAAGTTTCATTTCAAAGGAGCCCCAGCTGACTCAGCTCTAAGCAGCCTGAGGGGAACACAGCCCTTGGCTCAAAGCCAGAAAATTTCTATCTTCAAGTTTCTATTTGTTCCAGCTCACAATTTTTTTTGTTTGTTTGTTTGTTTTTGGGTTTTTTGTGTTTGTTTTTGGGTTTTTTTTTTTTGTTTTTTTGCTCCTCTGCAGTCTTTGAAAGAAAAATGAATGCTCCCTGCATGCAAAGGAGGGGGAACCTCCCCACACCCCAGTCCATACTGCTTTATTGTTTTGTCCCCAGGGCTGCTTTTGTGGTCTCACAGCAGGAAGTTATCTGGAGGCTTTCTACAGTGTTGTAAGCCTCTTGACCAATCCTGTTTGATGAGGATTAAAGAATGTCAGAACTACTCAAGTCTTCCCAAGGCGTGCCAGGAAGTCATTCATATACTCCAGGCCTCCGGGCGGTTTCAGGCCTCAAATGTCAGTGAAAATGCAGAGAGAAAAGGATGGGAGTAAACGAGAGCTTGTCCTCTTTGTCTTCCTCCTCCCACTTTCCACTGGGGGTGACAGACGTGAGGAGTGGAAAATTTAAAAGAAGAAAGGGGGCTTCCCTGGTGGCGCAGTGGTTGAGAGTCCGCCTGCCGATGCAGGGGACACGGGTTCGTGCCCCGGTCCGGGAAGATCCCACGTGCCGCGGAGCGGCTGGGCCCGTGAGCCATGGCCGCTGAGCCTGCGCTCCGCAACGGGAGAGGCCACAACAGTCAGAGGCCCGCGTAGCGCCAAAAAAAAAAAAAAAAAAAAAGCATAGAGAGATGGAGAAAGTGGGAGAGAGAGAGAGATGGAAGGGAGAGGCAGGGAGAGAGGGATAAAGTGAGGTGCCTGATTTTCTACATTTCTATCCCATTTATCAAGCGCCTATTTTGTCCCTGTCACAAAATACAGCACAGGGACATGCAACAAATGTTTATTGGATGAAGAGTCGAGGCATTTAAATCAGGGTCTCTCAAGCATATCTGAATGCCTGGAAGCGTTGAAAACAGTTCTACATCAGCACTCCACCCCAGACTGGTATTTTTCTTTTAAAAAAGCTTTCGCAGGAGATTTTAATGCACAGCCAGGATGGAGAACCATTGATTAATATCAAAAGCCATGCCACGCAGCTTGTGGAATTTTAGTTACCCAACCAGGGATTGAACCCAGGCCCTTGGCAGTGAGAGCGCAGAATCCTAACCACGGGACCGCCAGGGAATTAAAATCAAAAGTTTTGGAATGATGGCCTAGGCCTTGATTCAGGCCTAAAGATGATGTGTTTGTTTCGCTGCACAGTGTCTTAAAAATATTTGTATTCCTCAATATTTCAAACTCTGGTAGTCCATAAACTTTCCAGGTTTCCAATTTTTTTAAAAAAAGTTTGAAGTTCTAGCCATCATAGGTGTACCTCCCAGCAGAAGCAGAGCAGCACCTGTTCCTTTAGATGGAGCAGAAGGAGGTTTTCAAGTTGCCTCCGTTCCCACCACTCCCTGTTGCCCCCTGGATGCTGAGTTGGAGGACCCAATTTCCCTCCTCTTCACAGTTGCACTGCTGGTTCTTCTTTGGAATAAAGTTTAGGAGAAGGTGAAATATTTGTCTAGAGTTAGCATTTCCAAGTCAAGTGGGAAATGGGAGCCTCATATTCCCAGGAACACAAGAAGTATTTCTTTATAGAAGTCAAGTTTATTCCTCCACATTTCTTATACAAAGTTTGCTTTTCTTACAGCTTGTTCAATCACAGACACTATATGTCAGGAGGTGAAGTGTGTGGTTCAGAGAAATGGTCCAAAAGTCTGCTTCTCAATACGATAGCCTCTAGTCACATGTGGCTGTTTTTATTTAAATTAATAAAAATTAGATAAAAATAAAAATTACGTTCCTCAGCCATAGTAGACACTTCTCAAGAGCTCAGTAGCTGTGTGGGACTGGTGGTTACTATATCGATGGTACAAAACATGTCTATTGCTGCTGAAATGTCCAGTGGTCTATTGGAGAGCAATGCTCTGGAGTGAGACTTCCAGGGTTTAAAACCCTGCTTTGCTACTTCCTAGTTGTGTGACCTTGGGCTAGGTACTCTACCTCTCCTTGCCTTAGTTTCCTCATCTGTAAAATGGCTTTGTTTAACAATAGTACTGACATCAAAGGGTTGTTGTGAGAATTCCATGACAATACATGTAGAGCTTTTGGAACAGTGCCTGGCACATGGTAAATGCTTATTAACATTGTAAAAGCATTTAATATCTATATGTTATTAATACAAATAATTATTAATATCTATTATTAATACTATTATATATTTATATTATAATATATTATATAATTTAATAATTATGTAATTATATTATGTAATATTTATATAATTATATAATATATAATTAAATATATACAATAAATACCTAGTATATATAATAAATGTAATATATTATTATATATTATAAATGTCATGTAATTATATAATTATTATGTATTATTATATATAATTATAATAACCTATTATTATAATTATATTATAACATAACATTAATTAACATCTAGTTATTAACATTTTATTTATTTTACTATGATAATTATTTACTATTATATATTATGTATAATTATATGCTATAATAATTATAATTATAATAATCTATTATATACTTATATGTAATAACACTAATTAGCATCTAATATTATTATTTATTTTACACTAATAATAATGATTAGTAATAGACATCCCTGGTCCAGATGAGTTTCCCATCCCCTTTTAACTCTCATTCGTAATCTGTAAAGTTTACGAATTTAGATTCATACAGAGTGTAAATTATCCACTCTATACTTACGTATGAAGAAACTGAAGATCAGAGAGGTTTTGTCACTTGCTAAAGATCAACAGCATCTGCAAGGTGTAACTGGGATACAGTCCAAGATTGTTAAATTCTGATGCCCTTGCCTATTCACTCTACCATGAGGTCTCTTCAGGTGAAAGGCTAAGCAAAGGTCCTGGGGTAGACATCACCAGGTGTGTCTGGCCTGTGGTGCACTGGCCAATTTTGCTGGAATGCAGGGTATGTGAAGGGGGGGTGGCACCGAAGGGAGGGGTAAAAGTTTAGCTATAAGGAGTGATTGGAACCAGCCAGAAATTGAGCAACAGCCTGAGGATTTGAAGGCTTCATTTAGAGAGCAATATAGTTCTTTAAAAAGCCCTTTGGCTTTTTAAAAAGCCCTTTGCCCTTTGGCTTATGCTAGTCAAAAGAGCAGCCCACAACTATTGAGCAAAAACCATTTGCTGGGACCAATGCCCATGGTCCTTCTCATAAAGCCCTTACGAGAACCTTTGGAGGAAGGTTTTATTATTGTCATTCCCACTTTACAGATGAGAAAACTGAGGCTCAGAGAAGCCCACGCACCTGGCCAAGGGTGGAATCAGGATTGCACCTCAGTGCCTTCTTTCTGACCTCGTTGCAGCACTATTGGGCCAGGGACTTGCTTAAACTCTTACTTCAAGGAAGGTCTTACTATGGGTGCCAATTTCTGGTGCTGACAATGCATCTTCTCCAGAAGAATTTGTATAACAAGGATGTTAGGATGCCTTTGGCCTCTGAGAGCTTCCAAAGGTGTGTGACATCACCAAAGTCAGACCATGGCCCTATGTGAACTGGTCCCTCTCCCCTGAGTGGACTGGCTCCTCCTCTCTCCCTCTGCCTCCCTTCTCCTCCTGAACATCCACTTAGAGAAATCCTTAGGGGCTTGTTCGAGGTATAAATGCATTGCTATGATTAGAAGTGCTTAGAACAGGGACTATCACATCGCAAGTGCTCAATAAAATCTGTTGTTGATGATAATAATACTGTTGGATTATTACCATTGTCCACACAGAGATAACAAGACCGACCCCAATTTCAGGAGATTAGATGAGGAGAGAGTGGTAAACGTTGCCTTAGATTATGGAGAGGCTGTGACATACAGCTTTTGAGGGAGGAATGGACCCCGATGCCTAAGAAATCTTTGTGATGCTTGAGAAAATAGAAACAATTTCCCATGGTGGGAAAAACCTTTGGCAAAGGGTTTTGGGTGGAATTATGAAAGGAAACTGAAGTCTTTTGAATTGTGTGTAATGTTATGTGTGTATCTGTTAGTTCTCACTGGGGTCCACAATCTCCCCCCACAAAGGTTCAATAACCATTCATTCAATAAATGTTTATTGATTATCTATAATATGCTAAGTACAGATTCAGAGGTCAATATAAGAGGTGGTATAACTATTATGATTAATGATTATGTAAATCTTTATAATTATTAGTCATATTTAGGTAAGAAATATTATTGCAACTGCTCACTTGTGTATGTTTGGTAGTCAGAGAAACCAAGGCTCAGAAGGATTAAACAACTTGCCAAGAAACATAACCAGTAGGTGACAGAGGTGGGGTTTGAAGGTCTAGGTCCGTGGGGTGGGTCCAGGTCCACATCTGTCTTCAGCAGGAGAGGAAAGGTAAGGGAGGACATTTGGGGGTGGCTAAGAGGAGGAGAAAGATCTGGGGTGAAGGGGAGAAAGAGGACAGGAGAGAAGAATTTGAGTAGAAGCCCTTTTCCATCATTTATTCATTCCACAAACATTCATCGAGCATACTGTGTGCTAGGCACTGCACTGGGAATGTAGTGGTGAGCAAAATGGACATTGTCTTTGCCGTCCTGGAGTTGATGTTCCAGAGAAGAAGGGGTCGACAAACGAGCGAGGAAATATGTCTGGTGGTACTAATGCTTTGGGAAAAAGAGAAGAGAGACAGTGGGTGACAGGGGTGTAGGGATGGTTCTTGAAGAGGTGACATCTGAGCTGAGGACTGACCGGGGTGAGAATGGACTCATGTAGGTATTTGGCAAAAGGATGTTTCAGGCAGTGGGAACAGCAGGTGCAAGGGCCCTGAGGCAGGACTGAGTTTAAGAAATAGTAACAAGATCAGAGTAAGGCACAGTGAATGAGTGGGAGAGAAGGAATTAGGGGAGGGACACAGGCTGGGGGTTGGGGGTGGGGAGATAAATTAATAGGTCCTCATAGGTCATTGTAAGGAATTTGGCTTTTACACTGACCGAAATGCAGGGCCATAAAGCTTGGCCCATGGTGCTCTTGTTCTTATTTTTAAACAATGTTCTTCTGGCTGCTGCCTGGAGAATAGATTGGTGGGGGCAAGGGTAGAAGGCAGAGAGGCCGTTAGGAGGCTACTGTGATCATCCAGGAGAAAGAGGATGATGACTGGGCTTGGGTGGTAGTGAGAAGCGGTCGACTTGTGAATAGATTTTAAAGACCTTGAAGGATTTGCTGATGGACAGGTCACTGGAAATGGGGTACGTGCATGCAGGGAATTCAGGTGGTTGAGAAGAGAAATTAAGCAGCGCCCCAAATTAGTATTTTCAGAAGGGTCTGTGGGGTGAAAACCCTCAGTAGATAAAAGGGACAAGCATACGCTTTTTATCACGTTCATGGAAGCAGGGAAAGTGTGGCTTTGCTCTTGAGAGATGGGAAATGTCCTCCATCCTTGTCAGATGGTCCAAGAGGCCTGTGAGAGGAAGCTCTGGGGCCAGGTAGGTATGGAAGGTGAAGAATTGGGAGATCCTGGATCTGTTGAGATGTGTGAGGTTGGGGAAGGGGCAAGTAAGAAAGATAACTACAGATCCTTTTTACTCAGCGCTCATTATGGTTGGGGCTTGCACAGAGGGATTTAAAGAAGATATTAATTCATTTATGACTTCTACAGCCCTCCAGTGTGGCAGCCATGCTCATCCCCATTTTCCAGATCAGTAAAACCGAGTCAGAGCACATAGGAAATATACCCAAATTAATAGCCTCTTTCTGGTTCAACAAAACAGACACAGTCTTCCATGTTCCTGGAGCTGAAATTCTGGAAGCAGGGACGGACATTAAACAAAGATGCAAATATATAACAACAGGTGGAACTAAAGGGATAGTGAGTGACAGAAGGAAAGTGGAATGAAACCAGCCAGGAATTTACCTGAGGTGGGTGTGTTGGAAGCAGAATCACAGAGTCATTGGATTTCTGACATCTCCTGCCTAAAAGTCTTCTGTTGGTGGGTTCAAGCTCCTGGAGGGAGGTAATAACAAATCTGGTCCTCAGGGTGAGGGCTGTTCTCCACCTGGTACCTTCGTTGAGGTCTCTAGAGTTGAAATATCCTTTCTTTCCATCCCTGGCCCAGCGTTCTCAGCTTGGTGGGGGCAGCTCCCTCTCTTTCCAGTTTGCCTGGCACCCCCTGGCTTCCCTCTGATGGCTCTTGTGTTCTTTCTAGGCTGCATCTGCAGTCTGAGTCCATTTGCCAGAGCTGTGCAGTCCACTAAGATAGCCACTAGCTTCCCCTGGCTACTGAGCCCTTGATATGTGGCTGGTCCAAACCGAGCGTGAGACAAAGGCTTAGTTAAAAAAATTAAACAGAGTAAAGGAATGCAAAATTTCTCATTGACACTTTTTTTGACATTGATATTAAGTCAAAACGATACTACTTTGGAAATGTCAGGTTCAATAAAACACATCATTTGAACTAATATCATAATCGTGACAAAAACCCTCTTCTTGATCAAACTTTAGTCAGGCTCTTCTGAGTCCTCTTCTTGAGTTGACCTTGACCTTGGCTTTCTGTTTCCATTCTATCCTTGTCAAGGCTGCCTAGCCCAGTCTTAGCAAGAATCTAGCTAAGGCTAGAATCAAGAATCCCCCCATCCTTGATATCTGATCATCCCTGACATCTGATCAGTTTCCTCATCCCTCACCTTTGCTGTACAAATCTTTGACCTACCTTTAGCAAGAATCCTGGTAGGCCAGTTAAGGAGGAATCCCCCTCCCCTTGAAGTCTCCTCAGTGATTTTTCCGTGCATGGACCCCCCTGACCCTGCTCCTTGGCTATAAATCCCCACTTGTCCTATTGTATTCTGAGTTAACCCTGATCTCTCTCCCCTACTGGAATTCTTCTATTAAATTAAAGTAGTCCTCACCATTTTAACAAGTGTTGGAATATTTTTTCTTTTAACAGTAGAAAATTTTAAATTATCTATATGGCATTTGGGGCTCATATTTCTAAGGCAGAGCACTGCATTGGAAGGTGGCACAGTATCCTCCCCTCCTACCCTGGGGCAGATTTTCCCAGACCTACTTTCATTGCTGACTATGAACTTTAGTTTCTTCTTTCCATTCATCAATCTATCTCTCCAGTCTGCTTAGCATCCCTAGGTAAAGGTAATGGCTGGCACACCTATTTTTGAAAGGTTGCTCATTCCTTCCTTCCTTCCTTCCTATATTCTGCCAGTGTTAAAGAAAAAAAATACTTAATGACATTTTTAAAACGTGGTAAAAAAGACTTTACACAAGGGGAAGACTATCAGGTATAGGGCCCACTGTGAATGAATTTTCCACTCGGGGAGTGAGATTGGGCTTAACTCCATAAACAACATGGGCCAGTGGAAAGTTATAGCTAAAGAGCAGGATGGGGGTGGGGCAGGGTCAATGGATAAAAAATTACTAAGAGGAAACATCAGGGGCAAGGAGGATTTTGGCAAAACCAGCTAGATAATAGATATTATTATATTATATATTATATTAGGCATTAGATATTGAAAGTGATCAGGGTGGAGAGGTTCTTGCTAAAATATAATTTTCCAAGGAAGTGCACACATGCGGCTATGAGAAGTTTCTGAAGTCTGATTAAAGTTTGGTCAAGCAAAGAATCTTTGTCACCAGCCAACCACCCAGCTAGCCTTCTGTGATATTGTAATTTATAATAAGAAGTATATATTAGGTCTTCATCCAGTTTCTGGCACAGAGCTCCTAAAACCCTTGGAAGTGTTGAAAGTGATCAAGTTGTCTTTTGTTACGTTAATGAGGTGACTTTTGGTCCTCACCTAAGGATGGGGGCTGGTTGCCAAGGACACCTAACTGTTGATTAGAGGGGGAGAGGTAAGGGGCTGGAGGTTGAATCAGTCTCCAATGGCCAATGATTTAGTCAGTCAGGCCTATGTAATGAAGTGTCCATAAACACCCAAAAGGACAGGGTTTGGAGAGTTTCTGGGTCAGAGGAGATTTGGGGAAAATGGCAAGCCTGGAGAGAGAGTAGAAGTTGCATCCTTTCGCAATACATTGGCCTGTGCATCTCTTCCATCTGGCTGTTCCTAAGTTTTATCTTTTTATAATAAACTGGTGATCTAGTAAGTAAACTATTTCTTTGAGTTTTGTGTGCCATCATTTCTATCAAATTACTCAAACCCCAAAAAGGGGTCATGGGAACCTCTGATTTATAGCCAGTTGGCTGGAAGCACAGGTAACGACTGTGCTTCTGAAGGGGGTGGGGGCGGGGAGGCGGGCAGTCTTGTAGAACTGAACGCTTAACCTGATGCTACCCCTGGGGAGATAGTGTCAGAATTGAGTTGAATTGAGTTGAAATCTGCTGGTGTCTGAGAACTGCTTGTAGGTGTGGGAGGAAACCCCCACATACCCTCACCATATTGGAATTTGAGTCTCAGAGCACTAAAAGACCTTCTATATGCCACGCTTTATGCTGAGCCCTGGGATTACCACTCCTTGGAGGAATGGCTTCACGGTGTTCCAGGACAGCTTCAGATGCTAAGGACACAGTGATGAATTTGGCTGAGAGGAGAGACAATTTTCGGCAGCAATGGAGAATCTGAATGTCTTAGTCTTCTCAGACTGCCAGAACAAAATGGACTGAGTAGCTTAAACAATCAAAATTTATTTTCTAATAGTTCTGGAGGTTGGAAGTCCAAGATCAAGGTGCCAGCAGCGTTGGTGTCTGGTGAGAGCTCGCTCCTTGGGTTGCAGGTGGCTATCTTCTTAGCTTCTCACTGTGTTGTCATATGGCCTTTCCTCTGTGCCTTCGTGGAGAAAAGAGAATCTTTTCCTATAAGACCATTAATCCCATCATGAGGACCCCACCCTCATGACCTAATCTAATCCTAATTGGATCCCAAAGGTCTCATCTCCAAATGCCACCACACTGGGGGTTAGAGCTTCAATATATGAATTTTAGGTGGAAGCAAACATTCAACTGAAGCTTTGTTCTACACATCCAGGGTTGGAGATGCCTCGTAGGCATCCACAAAGAGATGTCAAGCAGTCTGGTACAGGAGAATAGAGCTCAGTGGAGAGAGAGAGAATGAAAGAGAGATTTTAAGTAATTGACTCACACAGTTATTGAAGCTGACAAGTCCCAAAATCTGTAGGGTGAGTCAGGAAGCTGGAGACCCAGGAGAACAGAGGTATAAGTTCCAGTCTGAGTCTGAAGGCCTGAGCACCAGGAGAGCCAATGACGTGGTTCCCGTAAGAAAGCCTTGAGACGCAGGAACAACCAATGTTTCAGTTTGGGTGCAAAGGCTGGAAAAAGCTCATGTCTCGCTCCAAAGCTAGTTAGGCAGGAGGAATTCTGTCTTAGTTGGGGGAAGGTCAGGCTTTTGATCTCTTTAGTCTTTCAACTGATTGGATGAGGCCCACCCACTTTAGGGAGGGCAATCTGCTTTACTTGGTCTACCATTTCAAGTGTTAATCTCATCCAAAAACACCCTAACAGAAATATCCAGAATCATGTTGACCAAACATGTGGGCATTCGTGGTTAAGTCAAACTGACACATACGCTTAACCATCACAGAAGACATTGATGATTCTTGTTGAATCTGTTATTCAACAGATGGTTGCAAAATGTTGGTTTTCTAGCTCTACCATTTCTTCTGCATTTATTGGCTGGCATTCTACTGTGAGGAAAGCTTTCTCTTTTCCTTCATTTAGGTAAATATTATTCATTATTAATTTATGTTAGCATAAACTCTTGATTCTTAGTGCATTCAATGGAGTATCATTGGTTACTATCATTATTTATGCTGATGCTCAAATGATCTCAGCTTTAGCCAATAGGAGCTCTTCCAGGATGCCTCCTGTATCCTATCAACATGTCCCCATTAATATACGAGCACTTCCTTACTTTCTGGTACAAGATATCCCAGGACTTTTTACTTTTGATACCCTCCAAGACAGGAATCTTTGTTTTGCTTGTTGATGTTTCCTAAATGTTTAAAACAGTTCCTGGCACACAGTAGATACTCAACATGTATTTGTTGAAAGAATAAATAAATGAATGAGTGAAGTGTCCCTGGCTAGAGTTTGAGAGGGATCAGAACACTCCCTGCTTGTCTGTCAATGCCCTTGGTCTCATGTATATTTGTCTCCTCACTAAGATCTTGGTGTACATATGTATGGGTAGTTAAGGGAGTGTGGGCATATCCATGAATTGGTATATGTCAATATACAAACTTCTGTCCTCTTTGTGGTTAAATCTATGTGCTGATCAGTGGGTGAGTGATGCTACGGTTTGCCTGGGGGTCATTCAGTATCTGGGGGTCAGTTCCTTGTGTTGCTTATTTGTGGGTGTACATTCAGGGAGCTGGGGGTTCCTGTGTAGAGTATCTGTTAGAAAAGTGTGTTTTGGTTGAGGAGACTGAATGTCTGTGAATATATTTGAGAGTAAGAATTTATTTTTTTAAGTTTTAATTGCAACATAATTAACATGTTATATTAGTTTCAGGTGTACAACATAAAGGTTCAATATTTGTATATATTGCAAAGGATCACCACAGTAAGCCTATCTAACACCCATAACCCCACATAATTACAATTTTTTTTTCTTGTGAAGAGAACTTTTAGGATCTAGTCTCTTAACAACTTTCAAATATACAATCCATATATTATAAACTATAAACTATAGTTACCATGCTGTACATTACATTCCCAGGACTTGTTTATTTAAAAACTGGAAGTTTGTATCTTTTGATCCCCTTCACACATTTTGCCCATCTCTTACCCCCTGCCTCTGGCAATTATCAATCTGTTCTCTGTATCTCTGAGTTATTGTTTTGTTTTTAGATTCCACATACAAGTGAGATCATATGATATTTGTCTTTCTCTGTCAGACTTATTTCACTTAGCATAATGCCCTCAAGATCCATCCATGTTGTTGCAAATGGCAAGATTTCCTTCTTTTTACAGCTGAATAATATTCCATTATATATATATGTGTATATATATGTATATATATGTACACACACACACACACACACACACACACACACATATATATATATATCACATTTTCTTTATCCATTCATCCATCGATGGACACTTAGGTTGCTTCCATATCTTGGCTATTGTAAATAATGCTACAGGGAACATGGGTGTGCAGATATCTTTTTTTTTAAACAAAATTTGCACTTTATTTATTTTATTTTATTTTGTGTGTGTGTGTGGCTGTGGTGGGTCTTTGTTGCTGTGTGGGCTTTCTCTAGTTGCGGAGAGTGGGGGCTACTCTTCGTTGCAGTGCACGGGCATCTCGTTGCGGTGGCTTCTCTTTGTTGTGGAGCAGGGCTCTAGGCACGTGGGCTTTAGTCGTTGTGGCACATGAGCTCTCAGTAGTTGTGGCCTGCGGGCTCTAGAGCACAGGCTCGGTAGTTGTGGCGCATGGGCTTAGTTGCTCCACGGCATGTGGGATCTTCCCAGACCAGGGCTCGAACCCATGTCCCCTGCATTGGCAGGCGGATTCTTAACCACTGCGCCACCAGGGAAGTCCCGCAGATATCTTTTTGATTTAGTGTTTTCATTTCCTTCAGATAAATACCCAGAAGCGGAATTGCTATGGTAGTGCTATTTTTAACTTTTTGAGAAACCACCATACTGTTTTCCATAGTGGCTGCACCAATTTACCTTCCTACCAACAGTACCCAAGGAGAACTTGTTTATTTTTGCTTGTTAACATTATTACTGCTGTCAATTGCTATGTAAAAAACAAGCAAGCAAACAAAAAACTCCAAAATGTGGCAGCTTGAAACAACAACCATCCAACATTTCATGGTCCCATGATTTGTCTGGGCTGATGCGGGAAATTCTTCTGGCCACAAAGTGTTAGCTGAAGCTACAGTCATGTGAAGCATTGACTGGACTGGACCTTCCAGATTGTTCCCTCCCGTGGGTGGGAGCTTGGTGCTGGTTGTCAGTGGAGCTATTGACCAGAGCATCTTGACTCTCCTCCACTTGGCTTGGGCTTCTCACAGCATGGTTGATGGATTCCTAGAGGGAGCATTCCAAGCCCGCATAAATGGAAGCTACAGATGTCCTAAGGCTCAGCTTCAGAAGTCTCACAGTGCCACTTCTGCCATGTTCTGAGTTGGCTAAAAGAAGTCACGCAGCTGAGCCCACCTCTCGATGGGAGGAAGAATTTGGGGCCATCTTGCGCCCACTGCAGCTCTTGCCATCGTCACACATCAAAAAATTAATGATGCTTCCTAAACATCATCAAACACCCAGTGCATGTTGGAATGCTCCTGTTATCTCTGATATTGCTTTTACAATTGGTTTCTTTGAATACAAGAACACAGTGTCCACATATTTGGTTGTTGTTTTTTTCTTGACTCTTTTTTAAAATTTATTTTACTGAAGAATAGTTGATTTACAGTGTTGTGTTCATTTCTACTGTACAGCAAAGTGATTCAGTTTTACATATATATATTCTTTACATTAGGGTTTAATCACAGGATATTGAATATAGTCCCCTGTGCTATACAGTAGGACCTTGTTGTTATCCATTCTATATATAATACTTTGCATCTACTAATCCCAAACTGCCAATGCACCCCTCCCCCACCACCCCTTTCCCCTGGGCAACCACAAGTCTGTTCTCTATGTCTGTGAGTCTGTTTCTGTTTTGTAGATAGGTTCATTTGTGTCATGTTTTAGATTCCACATATAAGTGATATCATAGGGTATTTGTATTTCTCTTTCCAACTTACTTCACTTGGTATGATAATCTCTAGGTCCATCCATGTTGCTGCCAATGGCATTATTTCATTCTTTTTTATGAATGAGTAATATTCCATTGTATATATGTACCACATCTTCTTTATCCATTCATCTGTCAATGGACATTTAGGTTGTTTGCATGTCTTGGCTATTGTAGATAGTGCTGCAATGAACATTGGGGTGCATGTATCTTTTTGAATTAGAGTTTTCTGTAATAGACATGGGGTAACTTGTGATCTGGCAGGGTAGATTTAATAATTACAGAGGACTCCTACCATCTGTTTCTGGTTGTGTACGTCTTTGAAATGTGCAGTTGTAGAGAGAAATAACAGTGTAGTATGTTTCCAAGGGGATGGGTTTGTGTGAAATTCCTGTGGAGGTATGTTTCTGAGTCTACGTGTCCCTGAGGGAGCATACCTGTGGGGGGTGAGGACCTGTGAGCAGCTAGGTGTGTAGGGCAGGTTTGGGACGAGTGAGTCTGGGTGTGAACATCTCTGATCACAGATCAGTTTGGCTTTAGTGATAGGTGAGTGTGGCCTTAAATAGGAGGACTCCACAGGCAAGGCAAAGAGGTAACACTCCTCTTTATCTTTTTCCTGAGAGGCTGGCCCCTGAAGTCCCAGGAAAGGTATTCACTCTGACCAGCTGATGACCTTTCTGCTGATAACAGGTGTCCCTGGAAGCTGGGTGGTACCCTTAGCTCTGTCTCTAGGGCCAACCACATTCAGAGAGAGAGAGACAGAGAGAGAGAGAGAGAGGGAGTTTTGTTTACTTTAAACCCAATCATCCAGAAACACAATTGTGTTTTGTTCCACATGTCACTTTTTCTTCCACTTGATGTTGGCAGATATTTCCCTCTTGCTATGGGACTGGGCTCCACAGGAGGAAGCTGAAGATTCGCCCTGGATGTGAACCTGTCGGGGAGAGACAGACAAGTCCAAACGTGTTGTTCAGCTCTTGGCTTTCTCTGTCCAGTGCAGACAACCTTGGTGCAAGGGCTCCCTCCTGGTGTGGGGGGCTGGGGTCTCTGATCCTCAGATATCCTTCCCTAGACTTCCCCTACTGATGTATGAGGAATTTGGGGGCCATGACAGTGGCTAAGTACACTGGCTTTGGAGCCACCTGTTCTTTTTTTTTTTTCTTTAATTTTTTTTGGAGTATAGTTGATTTACAATGTTGTGTAAGTTCCTGCTGTACAGCAAAGTGAATCAGTTATACATATATCCACTCTTTTTTAGATTCTTTTCCCATATAGGTCATTACAGAGTATTGACTAGAGTTCCCTGTACTATACAGTAGGTCCTTATTAGTTATCTATTGTATATACAGTAGTGTGTATACATCAATCTCAATCTCCCAATTTATCCCTCCCCCTTACCCCAGCTGCTTCCCCCACTGGTAACCATAAATTTGTTTTCTACATCTGTGACTCTATTTCTGTTTCGTAAATAAGTTCATTTGTACCATTTTTTTTTTAGATTCCACATATAAGC
The DNA here is from genome assembly GCF_937001465.1 of Orcinus orca. Classification (NCBI taxonomy): domain Eukaryota; kingdom Metazoa; phylum Chordata; class Mammalia; order Artiodactyla; family Delphinidae; genus Orcinus; species Orcinus orca. Next base: position 10,329,340 of record NC_064561.1, on the reverse strand, counting down.
TATATCATGATATTTGCCTTTCTCTGTCTGGCTTACCTCACTCAGTATGACAATCTCTAGGTCCATCTATGTGGCTGCAAATGGCATTATTTCGTTCTTTTTTATGGCTGAGTAGTATTCCATTGTACATATGTACCACATCTTCTTTATCCATTCCATGTCCATGTTGATGGACATTTAGGTTGCTTCCATGTCTTGGCTATTGTAAATTGTGCTGCGTTGGGGTGCATGCATCGTTTCGAATTACGGTTTTCTCTGGATATATGCCCAGGAGTGGGATTGCTGAATCATATGGTAGTGGAGACACCTGTTCTTGATTCAGATCTCAACTCTGCTACTCACCAGCTGGAGGACGCTGGGCATGTTACTTAACCTCTCTGTGCCTCGATTTGCTCCTCTGAGAAATGAGGGTAATTATAATACAGCACTGCCCAACAGAAATATAATGTGAGCCACGTGTGTAATTTAAATTTTTCGAATAGCCGTATTTTTTTAAAGTAAAAATAAAGAAGTTCTATGGCCTGAATGGCTGTGTTCCCACTACCCCCACCCACCCAGGCTTAAATTCATATGTTGAAATCCTAAATCCTAACGTCCAACGTGATCATACTAGGAGGTGGGGGCCTTTGGCAGGTGATTAGATCATGAGGGCCAAGCCCTCATGAATGAGATTAACGCTCTTATAAAAGAGACCCCAGAGACCTTCCTGGCCTCTTGTGCCATTTGAGGATATAAGAAATCTGTGAACTGGAAACAGAAATAGACTCACAGACAGAGAAAACAAATTTATGGCTACAAAAGGGGAAAGTGGGAGGGAGGGATAAATTAGGAGTTTCGGATTAACATATACACACTACTAAGTATAAAATAGATAACCAGCAAAGACCCATTGTATAGCACAGGGAACTATAGTCAATATCTTCTAATAATCTAATAGGGAAAATAATCTGAAATAAAACGGAATCACTTTGCAGTACACCTGAAACTAACATTGTAAACCAACTATACTTCAATTTTTTTTTAAAAAAGGAAAAAAACGAGACTTCCCTGGCAGTCCAGTGGGTAAGATTCTGCACTTCCAATGCAGGGTGCATGGGTTTGATCCCTGACTGGGAACTAAGATCCCACATGCTGCACGGTGCAGCCAAAAAAATTTTTTTTTAATTATTTTTTAAAAAGAAAAAAAAAAGAAGAAACCTATGAACTGGAAGAGGGCCCTCACCTGGCCATGCTGGCACTGTGATCTCAGACTTACAACCCCTAGAAATATGGGGAAAAAATTTCTGTTGTCTATAAGCCACCCAGTCTTATAGCAACCAGAATAGACTAACACTCAAGTAGAATTAATTTTAATATATTTTATTCAACCAAATTTATCCAAAATATTATCATTTCAATCTGTAATAAAAAAATATTCCTGAGGGGGACTTCCCTGGTGGTCCAGTGGGCAAGACTCTGCACTCCCAATGCAGGGGGCCAGGGTTCGATCCCTGGTCAGGGAACTAGATCCCGCATGCATGCCACAACTAAAAGATCCCACATGCCTCAGCTAAAGACTAAAGACCTGGCGCAGCTTAAATAAATAAATAAAGATTTTAAAAAGATTTAAAAAAATATTAATGAGGCAGTTTACAGTTTTCTTTTTTCGGCACCAAGTCTTGAAAATCAGGTGCATATTTTATACTTACAACACATCTCAGTTTGGACTAGCCACATTTTTGTTGGAAATACTTGATCTCATAGCTGAAAGTGTAGATTCCCATCCCCAAGTTGTCCCAAACAAACTTAAAAGTTTTCTAATAACTGAATTGAGGATCAGTTTTTAAATCTAAATGAATTAAAATTAAGCAAAATTAAAAGTTGTTTTTTTGTCACACGGGCCACATTTCAAGTGGTCACTTGGGGCTATGGGCTGTCATATTGATCTAGTATGGAATTTGTGGAATTGCTTTATGGAATTGGTTTCAGTATTAAATGAGTTAGTACCTTTAAAGCACTTAGTTAATCCCTGGTGAGTGCTACATAAGTGTCTACTGCATAACAAATATATGCAATTAATATTTATTGAGCACCTACTTTGTGCCCAAGTACTGTGTGGAATGTTGGGCTTGGGTAAGTAAGTCAGATAAGTCAGACCCAGTTTGGCCGTCATGGAGCTTGTATTCTGGTGGTGGAAGTCATAATCAGACCATCACAAACTTTGTGTGTGGTTAGGCATTGCACTGAGACCTACAGAAGAGACAGAATCAGTACTAAGGAATCGTTTCCAACGGGTGGATAAGGAAGGGGCTACCTGAGTCGCATCATCCACGGGCTGAATCTGAAAGATACACAGGCAGGAAGAATGCTCCACACAAAGAGAGTAGATGGTGGGAGGCAGGTCACTGCAGGAGAATCTGATAAATGGTCGGTGTGGCTTAAGTGGAGAGAGCCAGGCAGTAGGGATGGGATGTAAGACTGGAGTCAACATTTGCACAACCTTGGAAAATGGAGAACAGCATTTGGTCTAGACTGTGAGGGTCACAGGTTCGAATCCTGATTATAGCTCTGTGACCTTGGGCAAGTTATTGAACCTCTGTGAGCCTCAGAAGGAAGGACCTAGCATGTCGGAGGTGCTTGAAAGTGCTGGTGCAGCCACTGTAGCAAAGATGGCCCAGCCCCTTCATGCACTTCTGCAGGGCCTCCTGGGGTCTTCTGATCAGCCCCAAGACTGTGTCTTCTTTCCTTTTTTTTTTTTTTGAATGTCACTAGACAATGAATTAAGCACACCTTTATTGATGCATAAATTTTGGTACAAAAATACATTCCAACTGATTTAAGTCCAACACCATGAAGAGAGAAATTATGGCACCAAAATTTTCCCTCCTCTATCATATATTCTAGGGCTAATTTAGATTACTATTCAATCTATATTTTTCATTTTCCTAGGCTTTGTTCCATACAAATTTGTGCAGTTTTTCAACACTAAATAGAAATCTTAAATCTATTAGGGAAAGAAAAAACATCAAACCCCAAGCCAATAAATGTCATCAAATCTACAGGGACACTGTTCAAGAACAAAATCCACTTTGAGCATTGGTCCTCATAATAGCACCGAAATGTTAGGTACTGTGCGCTAATTAAGACTGTCTCTTTAAAAAAAAATGTCATGAAGAACCTAGGGGTAAGACAGGAATAAAGACACAGACCTACTAGAGAATGGACTTGAGGATATGGGGAGTGGGAAGGGTAAACTGTGACAAAGTGAGAGAGTGGCATGGACATATATACACTACCAAACATAAAATAGATAGCTAGTGGGAAGCAGCCGCATAGCACAGGGAGATCAGCTCGGTGCTTTGTGACTGCCTGGAGGGGTGGGATAGGGAGGGTGGGAGGGAGGGAGACTCAAGAGGGAAGAGATATGGGAACATATGTATATGTATAACTGATTCAGAAATTAACACACCATTGTAAAGCAATTATACTCCAATAAAGATGTAAAAAAAAGAAAGTCTTCTTCTTTTTTTTTAATTAATTAATTAATTAATTAATTTTTGGCTGTGTTGGGTCTTTGTTTCTTCTCTAGTTGCGGCGAGCGGGGCCACTCTTCATTGCGGTGCACGGGCCTCTCACTATCGCGTCCTCTCTTGTTGTGGAGCACAGGCTCCAGACGCGCAGGCTCAGTAGTTGTGGCTCACGGGCCCAGTTGCTCCGCGGCATGTGGGATCTTCCTGGACCAGGGCTCAAACCTGTGTCCTCTGCATTAGCAGGCAGATTCTCAACCACTGCACCCCCAGGGAAGCCCCAAGACTGTCTCTTCTTAATGTGGTCCTCCATTTCTCCCTATATCTCCTCCAAGGCTGAAGCCAAGGCTCAGAGAGGTAGACTTGACCAAGCCCCACACCCTTGGGTTCCAGAGCCCTGATGTGAGAGAACTCAGGTCCATGGGTTCCAATGTGGGCATATTTCACCTCTTTGCAGTATGAATTCCTGTATCTTTTAATCTATTCACTTGTGTGACCACAGCCTGCCCCAGCACCTAGAAGGAAATTCTCTACCCCCTGCCAGGCTGTCACTCCTACTCATTCAGCCTCCACCCATCACCAGCAGACCAGATCTCTTCCATCTTCTCCAGGGTTATTCCATGGGCATTTGAAAAATCTTCTCCTGTACAGTAAGTGTTCTATTCAAAGTCCTTTCCAGCCATATTTAAGACCTTACAATTCTGTGCAGTGAATAAATGAACTTATGCCTATTATGACTTCTGGAAGTTTCTACTTTGACATGAAGCTCCAAAGCCAGTGTTCTTAACCTTTTGTGTGTGTCATGGACTCTGTTGGCAATCTAGAGACAATCTGGTCAAGCTAGGGATCCCTTTCAGAATGTTTTTTAATGCAAAAAATAAAATACACATAATTACAAGAGAAACCAATTACACTGAGACATAGTTGTCAAAATAGTTCTGAAAAATAAATGTGTAATATAATACTATGTGTTTTTATTAATGTATTAAATTTTAAAATACAAACAAATTAAAAATAAATTTATCTTTAAAGACTTAAAAAATTAACTTCTCTTAAGAAACATGGGTGACTTTTATTTCCACACAATGATCCCACCTGCCAAGAAAAGAACCAAGACATAAAACTTCAGGACTCAGGGCATAGCTCGGGGACCAAACTTCTCAGGTTTGAATCCCAGCTGTGCCACTCACCACCTGTGTGACCCTGGGGAAAGTTGCTTGAATAGGGTTTAGATGTAGGAGGTGGGAGCACTAAGCATTGTACCTTGACCCTGACATCTGAGGGCTCCCTGGACTGCAAACTTCTCCAGAAGAAAAGTTGTGTTTTCTGCCTTATCATTTCCTGGTGCATAGTGCCTGAAAAAGAGCAGGTGCTCAATAAAGGCTTTTGGATGGATTGAATGCCTAGTTAAACACATTTAAGTTTGGTACTTTGGTAGGCACTGGGATACAAAGATTAAAAAATAAACAACTCAGTCTCTCTTTTGTTTTACAAGGTTGAAGGTATAAGGGGGGACATGGGGCTCCAACAAGTGGCTGAAATAAACAGCAATGGATGTTATGTTGGGGGAAGTACAGCGTAGGGAAGAAGATAGGGTGGTTTCTGGGTCTTTGGGACGAAGGAGTGGTTTTTAGAATCATTAAAGAAGAAGAAGGAAGAGCAGTATTGGGGCATGAGAGATAATCATCTCTGTTGGACCCCTATAGGATTTGAGGTCATTGATGTATCTCAGAATGTTCAGCTGGGTATTGGGTTCTGGAAATACCCTCAGAAAAAGAAAGAGGTGGGCTGGCATTAGAGTGTAGAGATGCTGAGTGTGTGAGAGGCAATTGAAAACATGCCATGGCCTTTAAGGGAAAAGAATCTAAAAAAGAGTGGATACATGTATATGTATAACTGATTCACTTTGCTGTGCACCTGAAACTAACACAACATTGTAAATCAACTATACTCCAATACAAATTTTTTTTAAAAAAACTAGATAATTGTGAAAAGGTAACCCACCGAATGGGAGAAAAATTCAAAAATCCCATATCTGATAAGGAACTTGTATCCAAAATATATGAAGAGTTCATATAACTCAATAATAAAAATAGGGACTTCCCTGGTGGCTCAGTGGTTAAGAATCCACCTGCCAACGCAGGGGTTAAGAATCCACCTGCCAATGCAGGGGTTCAATCCCTGGTCTGGGAAGATCCCACATGCTGCGGAGCAACTGAGCCCATGAGCCACAACTACTGAGCCCACCGTGCCACAACTACTGAAGCCCGTGCGCCTAAAGCCCGTGCGCCTAAAGCCCGTGCTCTGCAACAAGAGAAGTCACCACAATGAGAAGCCCGCGCACCATAACGAAGAGTAGCCCCTGGGCACCGCGACTAGAGAAAGCTCACGTGCAGCAATGAAGATCCAATGCAGCCAAAAATAAATAAAATTTAAAAAAAAATAATAAAAATAACCCAATATAAAAATGGTCAAGATATCTGAATGGATATTTCTCCCCAAAAGATATACAAATGGCCAATAAGCACATGAAAAAATGCTCAACATCATTATTCATCAGAGAAATGCAAATCAAAACCACAGTGAGATACCACTTCATAACCACGAAGATAGCTAGAATCAAAAAGTCAGATTATAAGTGCTGGTGAGAATGTGAAGGAACTGGAACGCTTATATGTTGCTGAGGAATATTATCTGGTTCAGCTGCTTTGGAAAACAAGTTGGCAGTTCCTCGAAAGTTAAACAGGGTTACCATATGACACAGCAATTTCACTCTAAGTATACATATTCAAGAGAAATAAAAGCATATGTCCACACAAAAACTTATACTACAATGTTTATACCAGCGCCATTCATAAAAACCAAAAAGTGGAAACAACCCAAATGTCCATCAATAAATGGATAAATAAAGTGTGGTATATGCATACAGTGGGATATTACTTGGCCATAAAAAAATGAAATACTGATACATGTGACAACATATATGAACCTTGAAAACATTATTCTAAGTGAAAGAAATTAGTCAAGAAAGACCACACGTTGTATGATTCTGTTCATATGAACATGTTCAGAACAGGGCCATGTATAGAGACAGAAAATAGATTAGTGGTTTCTTAGGGGTAGGAGTTGATGGTGGGGTTGCGGGTGATAGTTAAAGTACAGGGTTTCTTTTTGAGCTGACAAAAATGTTCTAAAACTGGTGATGGTTTTGAACATTGTCAGATTGAGCATTTCAGATGGGTGAATTGTATCATATGTAAGTTGTATCTCAATAAAGCTGTTAAAGAAAATAAACAGAAGGCTAGGGAAAAAATAAAATAAAATAATAAGAAGAAGGCATGCCATGACCTAGGAGAGTGTTTGGTGTGACACGACCAGGATCTCGGAGAGACAGCAGTGAGCAGTCTTGAAGAGAGATATTAGTTCCCTGCCCAGGAAATGAGCCTGGGGAGCCTGGATAAAAACCAGGAATCCTAGCTGCTAGTCCCACGAGGGGCTAGAAGCTAGAAGCAAAGTTGCCCTGGTTCTTGCCCAATTTGAAAGCAAGAATGTTTCAAGGAGGCAAAAATTGTTAAAATAGGTACAAAGTTTATTATTATTAGCACAGCACAATATGTGGGAGAGCACACAGAGAAGTAGTTTATTTATTTAAGACAGAAGCAAGGCAAGGGTGTGGTGTCCTCCCTAATGAGGAGTGCAGTAAAGAAGCATTTAAGTCAATTATACAGGGCAGTTCTCAGGGTCTTTGTTCTCCTCTGGCAGGTTATCTTGTTTCTTTTCCCACACCTGACCTGTCCAAGGCCCTCCGCAATATGCGTGCACATCTTTTTACCAAGATGGATTCCAGCGCAGAGGCTAATGGGAGGTTTGACATCACCTATTATGGGGTGGCGCCCCCTCCCTTTATGACCCCCAAGGAGCCTTCCTGCACATGTGCAGTCAGGGAGGTTCCCCTGACCTCAGGAGTGATAGATGTGGTCGTCCTATCTCTTTACTCCAGCAGAGCTCAGTTCCTGCCACTAACTTTGTCCTTGGCGTGTCTAAGGAAGACAAAGCTCCAAATTACTCTGCTTGACAAATTCCAGCTGCTCAGCCCAGGGACGCATTTATCTCCTACCTCAATCAGAAGGGATCAGATTAAAATTCTTGCATTGTTTGTACCAGCTAGCAAGAGACGGTTGTGAAATTCTCCATAACCTTGCAAGCAAGTTGATACACACAACCATTATTAAAAATGATATAAAGTTATAGTTGTTACATTAAAATAAAAGTAATCAATACTCAAAACTCATCACTTTCTAATTACTTTACAACATTTTCACTTTTCTAAAGTCACACAGGTTAGGAGACCCAAGACTCTCAGAAGAGGGGCTTTTTCATTCCACACAAATGGTCACTATCATAGTTCAGAGGAGGAAGAAAAGTTTTCTGGGTTAATTACACAGGCTCATTTTGACTATTTTTCTTCACCTGTTGAATAGAGGTCTCCATTCAAATGCACAACCCTAAAAGTATTGTCACGTATTCACTCAGCAAACCGGTACCGAATACTGAGTGGACTGATTCATTTATTCATTCAGCAAACAGGTATTGCACCAGGCACTCAGCTCCACCTGGGGTAAGCTCGCCTTCAAGGAGTTTATGGAATTGAAAATCTAACCACTAAGAGAGAGGGAAAAAATCATAACCACACCATACAAAAGCAACTGACTGCTCTTACTTTTTATATTGTTCTTTTGTGGGTATTTACATCTTTTGGGTATTTGAGAGTGTCTTATTTTTACAATTTTTTACCAAAACATTTACATATTTGTAATGATATTATAGAAATCATTCTGCATTTTTTCCTTTTACACTGATGACACAACTTTTCAAATTTCTCATCAGAGTTGTAAGGTACCTCTTTCCAATTAAAAATTAAACAGCTGTGGTTGCCAAGGGGGAGGAGAGGTGGGAGAGGGATGGATTGGGAGCTTGGGGTTAACAGGTGCAAACTATTAGATATAGAATGGATAAACAACAATGTCCTACTGTATAGCACAGGGAACTATATTCAATATCCTGTGATAAACCATAATGGAAAAGAATATAAAAAAGAATGTATATATATATATGTATAACTGAATCACTTTGCTATTCAGCAGAAATTAACACAACATTGTAAATCAACTATATTTCAATTTAAAAATTAATTAATTAAAAACATTTAAATAGCAACTTTGAGCTTTTCCCCTGCTCCTCCTAAATGCATGAGGGTGAGCCTTTAATTACTCTGATTGCTGATCAGACCCTTTCTTCTGAATGAAGGAAAATTCAGTCTATCATGATCTGAAAATGATACTGATAATTGATCAAAACTGACTTTATTTCTTTCGGATGTATACCTGAAATGGGATTGCTAGATAATATGATAGTTCTATTTTTTAATTTTTCTGAGGAACCACCAGACCATTTACCATAGTAGCTGCATCAATTTACATTCCCACCAATAGTGCAACAGGGTTCCCTTTTCTCCACATCCTCACCAACACTTGTCATCTCTTGCCTTTTTGAGAATAGCCATCTAACAGGCTTGACGTGATAGCTCATATGTGGTTTTGATTTGCATTTCTCTGGTGATTAGTGATGTAGAGCACCTTTTCATGTACCTGTTAGCCATTTGTATATCTTCTTTGGAAAAATGTCTATTCAGGTCCTCTGCCCATTTTTTTTTTTTTTTTGCGCTACACGGGCCTCTCACTGCTGTGGCCTCTCCCGCTGCGGAGCACAGGCTCCGGACGCGCAGGCTCAGTGGCTATGGCTCACGGGCCCAGCCGCTCCGCGGCATGTGGGATCCTCCCGGACCGGGGCACGAACCCGTGTCCCCTGCATCGGCAGGCGGACTCCCAGCCACTGCGCCACCAGGGAAGCCCTCTGCCCATTTTTCAATTGGATCACTTGGTTTTCTTGCTACTGAGTTGTGGAATCTGCCCCCCCCCCCCCCACCCCGCACTATGCAGCTTGCAGGATCTTAGTTCCCTGACCAGGAAGTGAAAGTTTGGAGTCCTAACCGCTGTACTGCCAGAGAATTCCCTGAGTTGTGCAATCTTAAAAAAACAAAACAACAACAAAAAGCTGAACTCATAGCAACAGAGAATAGACTGGTGGTTTACCAGAAGCTGTGGGATGAGGAAAAGAAGATTAAAAAAGAAAAGTAGCATGGAGGTTACAAGGGGCTTGCAGGAGGCGGTCATGGGGAGTTAGCGTTTAATGGAGATAGAGTTTCAGTTTTGTAAAATGAAGAGTTCTGGAGATGGATGGTGGTGATGGTTGCACAATAATATAAATGTGCTTAGTATCAATATACTGTACACTTAAAAGAGGTTAAGATAGCAAATTTGTTACATACATTTTTAAATAAATACAATCAATAAAACATTGAAAAACAATTAACAAAATATTTTTAATATTTTGTTGTATTGAGCAGTGACTACACACCATGTGAATGGTCTCTCTCAATCCCCACAGACACCTCAGGCGATAAGCATTACGTGGAATCACAGGAAATTGTCAATATTGGTTTTCAGCCACAAAAAGGACAATTTAATAAGGTTCCACCTATTACTATCTTCATTTTAAAGATAAGGAAAGTGAGTCATAGAGGCATTACGTGACCTGGGAAAAATTGCAGAATTTAGGCAAGGAGAGAGGCCAGGGTTTCAGCCCAGATTTGACTGATTTTAAAGCCCAAACTTGACCGTCTCCATGGCCTTTCTGCCAACAGCTGTTAGGAGGAAAAAAGGCATATATTTTTCCACAGAAGGGACAACCCCAAGGGCCTACTACGTAACTAAGGGGTTTCACTGTCACATGTGACCCCAGCCTGGGGCTTGCTAGCTGCCCATGAAGAAAGGCTTGGGCAACACCAGGCTCTTCATTGCTCTGAGTGTCCTTCTTTTCAGTTTGCTCTGGACAAAATACCCACCCAGGAGTTTCCATTTCTCAGCTGCATGCTTGAGATCTTTTTTTTTTTCTCTAGGTTTCTTGAGCTACAACGGACATATAACATTGTGTATGTTTAAGATGTGCAATGTAGTGATTTGATACAATGATATATTACAAAATTATCACCATCAGAGTTCAGCTAACTCCTCTATCACATCATATAATTACCATCTCTTTTTTTGTGTGTTGAAAGCATTTAAGATCTTCTATAGCCAAAAAAAAAAAAAAAAAAAAAGAGTGGAACTGAATATACATTTTTCCAGACATACAAATGGCTGACAGGTGCTGGGCATCAGTAATCTTGGGGAAAATGCCAATCAAAACCACAGTGAGGGCTTCCCTGGTGGCGCAGTGGTTGAGAGTCCGCCTGCCGATGCAGGGGACACGGGTTCGTGCCCCGGTCCGGGAAGATCCCACATGCCGCGGAGCGGCTGCGCCCGTGAGCCATGGCCGCTGAGCCTGCGTCCGGAGCCTGTGCTCCGCAGCGGGAGAGGCCACAACAGTGAGAGGCCCGCATACCGTGAAAAAACAAACAAACAAACAAACAAACAAAAAAAACCCACAGTGAGATATCCCTTCACACTTTATTTTATTTTTATTTATTTTTTAAACTTACTTTTGTCTTTATTTCATTTATTTATTTGGCCGGCAAAGCATGGCATGCAGGACCTTATTTCCCTGACCAGGGATCGAACCGGTGCCCCCAGCAGTGGAAGCGTGAAGTGTTAACCACTGGACCACCAGGAAATTCCCCCTTCACACTTTAGAATGGCTGGTATCACAGACCACAAGTGTTGGCAAGGATACATGTTTGAGAACTTATCCTTTAGGGAACATTATGTGCCCCATTCCTGTGGCTTTCTCAAGGGCCTTGGGGGCCCATTCAATTAAACATTGAATGTTTAATTTTTTAAAAGCTTTCCACTTCAAATCAGGCTTCTCTGTGTCTGCTGAGCCCATTAACCTCCCAGGTGTGTGTGCATGACCCTGGTCACTCATCTGAAGAGGAAAGTGGTGAGTTAGCCCCAAGTCAGGAGGGGCCCAGCCCTCTGGGGATGCTTTGCCCTAGAATAGGTTCTTTTCTTCTGGGCGCTCACACCTGCTGTTTCCTCCCCCTCGGGTGTCACCCCAGCACTTAGCAAGGTGTGTGATGACCTGTCTGGGAAACACCTTTCCTCTGGTTGCAGGGAAATGAGTCTTGCTGGCTTTGAGAGATGGGCACTATATCTATTCCCCACATATTTCTGTATCATCAGCGTGGAGTCTGTTCTATTTCCTAGGATATGCCAGGCTGATCTGCAACTGTGATGCTTTCCTGGGAATATTACTATGCTACAAACAGCACCCTGACATTTGCTAGCTCTGTGATGCTGCCACACCTTCTCCCTGAGCCTCAGTTTCCCTACCTGTAAGGTGTCTCTGGGTAACACCCAGCTTGCTGGGTGGTTATGACAATTATTATAATTAAACAACAACAATGACCTTTACCCAGATCCTGCTAGGCAGCAGGCACCAGGCCAGAAGGCTTTTCAAAGTCATGCTGGCATTTAATAACTGGCATTTAGGAATTCCTGTATTAAAAAAATTTTTTTTGAGTAGGCTTAAACTGAGACAGGCTGGGACCTGAAACCTGGGACCTGGGACCCTTTGCTGCAGTGCTTGCACCTGGACACACATCTCCTCTCCTCCCGCAACAAAATACAAAGAAACTATAAGGGACTAAAAATAACTGCGTGCATGTGCAGTTGGGGCAATTTCTGGACAAAAGATACAAAAAGACCAAAAAACCCAACTGCCACTTCTGAGGAGTTGGGAGCAGAAGCAGGGCACTGTGCATGCACACTGCACACAGCACCACCAAAGGGTGGGCAGACCACCCCTCTGGCCTGACCCCTGGACCCACCTCTACCCTCACCCCATAAAAGGGATCAGCTTGCCCCCCTCAGCGAGCAAGGGAACCTGTTACCTGTTTGCACTCCAAGCCTTGCCTGAATTTCCTGCCTGGCCTCTTATCAATTTCAATTAATTAAGGAGTGTAAGAACCCTGGTTGGTTACAAAACCATTTCAATAAATTCCCTATGGACTCAAATGTTTGGTCCTTGGTGAGCCTAAAATTGCACTCTGAGGAAATTACTGAAGAAAAAATGGGGAAGGGGAGAGAGAAAGAAAAATAGAGGGAAAATATTGGCCTCATCTTGGGGTACTTCCTTAGGACAATGGAACATATAAGCAGGTTACATTTCTCCCTTTACATTGGCTCAGAGTCAGTTATACCCAATGTTGACTTAATATAAGGCGCTTTGTTAACATGAAAAATAGGCATAAACGTTTTTAGACATTGCTTCATTTTTTTCCTCTGATCTCCTCACTTAAGTTTTAGCTTGCTGTGTGTAACTCTATATTCCTTTTTCACTTTGAATGAGGAGGGGTCTACATGCATAAATACTATATTAATGAGAAAAATGCCTCAAAGATGCACAGACTATCCAATTTTTTTTAATTAGGGGTTTTTAGACTGAAGTCCATAAACTCCTGTGTAGGGTATAAATAAGACTACAGATGGTCAGTAATCTTCCTGAATATTTAGGAGGGGCTTGGGTATCTGTGCATCCCCTCTCTGCACCCAGAGAATTAATAGATTTCATCAGATTCTCCAATGGATCCACGACTCCCCTAGTTATTATGCACCTCTGCTGTAGATAGGATAAATGTAATTCTTGGATCAAGCCAGACCACCAGAAAGTAACCTGTATCCCTCATTGGTATGGCCCACCATCAGCAAGCTTTAATCCATTGGGTCCAAACTGGGCTGATTCTGCCCCCAGGGGACATTTGGCAATGGCTGGAGACATTTGTTTGTCACACCTGGAGAGAGGGGCAGATGCTATGGCATCTAGTAGGGAGAGGCCAGGGAGGCTGCTGAACATCTTACAATACACAGAACAACCCTGACAACAAAGAATTATCCAGTAAGTTCCAAATATCCATAGGGCAAGTTTGAGAAAACCCAGCTTGAACAAAATCTTCTGTTGAAACCTCAATCCTGGTTTGCGGCCAGGGGCGTTACAGAATCTAATGCTTTGAAAGGCAACATTGCATTTATAGTACCAATGTCTCAGTGCACACGATCTGTTGGGCATCACTCAGCACCCCATCTGGCCCAATTGCAATGATCCATCTGAGAAATTTCTTTCAGAATCGGCGTCAGCCAAAGCTTGGGCTCTCTTGAGCAAGAAGTGTTACTAAACGCAATTTCACGTGCCTGATGCACAGTGAGCCCAAACAAACCTAAACGTCAGAGTTTGGAGCAGAGAAAGGTTTATTGCAGGGCCAAGCAAGGAGAAAGGCGGGAAGGAGGGGTGTTGGGCAGGGGGGTGCTTATGTTCCAAAAAAACTCCCAAACTCCCCAAAGGATTTCAGCAAAGCATTTTTAAAAACATCTTTATTGGAGTATAATTGCTTTACAATGGTGTGTTAGTTTCTGCTGTATAACGAAGTGAATCAGCTATACCTATACATACATCCCCATATCTCCTCCCTCTTGCGTCTCCCTCCCACCCTACCTATCCCACACCCCTAGGTGGTCACAAAGCACCGAGCTGCTCTCCCTGTGCTATGCAGCTGCTTCCCACTAACTATTTTACATTTGGTAGTGTATATATAAGGCAAGGTGAGAGAGCAAGGTTGATTGTTGCAAACTTCTTGGTTCAGGAATCCTTTGTTCTTGCAGCTGCCCATGTAGGTCAGGTCATGATGTTCCTGTAAACCTCCCACAAAACAAATGCTATTCTCTGTTCTGCAACTTTTTTATCTCTACATGAATGGGAAAGTGTTATACCCTTGATGGTCAGAGCCTTGAGAATGAGCTATCCTATATATTTCAGGCTATAGGCACCATTCTTAACTCAGAGCAAAAGCCATGGAATACTAAGGTTAAAGTAAAAGAAACAGATCTAATATGGAGTCAGATTTGTTCTTCCCTATGACAGAAGTGTGACTGTAATTTCTAAATACAGAGCATTTGTTCATTCAATAAGTATTTACTGCCTTGCCTGTCCATTGCCAGCCACTGTTTGGGCTCTGGGGACAAGCAGTGAGCAAAATGGATACAATCCCTGCCTTCCTGAAGCTTTCACTCCAGTGAGAAGACAGACACTAAATGAGCTACATAATGTATGATATAGTTACTGGCTACAAGGGAGAAGGAGTTACTTGGGTACAGAGAGACCAGTCTGTGCAAAGACCCTGGGGTAAGAAGGAGCACTGCAGCTTTAAAGAATCACTGGCTGGCAAAGTTGTGGGAGCCCTGAGAGCAAGGAGGTAAATAGTACAAAAAGCTAAGAAAATAGATGGCAGCCAGACCATGCAGCCTGGACCTGGCTGGCTGAGGCAGGCTTTGATCTTTGTCCTGGAAATGGAAAGTTAAGAAACACCTTAAGCTATTAGAAGGATGCACTGTAGAGGGCAAAGTAGATATAGAGAAAAAGGAGACTTTGCAGTTTTTTGGAGCTAATGATTGCTTTGGCATCCATCCATCCATCCATCCAAATCACTGAATGTCAGTTTTGTCTAAATACTCATGCTTTAAATCTGTGCAAGGACCGTGGAGAAGCAACAGCATCCGGGGGCTTGTTAGACATGAAGAATCTCAGCAGGACCTACTGTATTAGAATTTGCATTTAAACAAGTGATTTCCATGTGGATTAAAGTTCAAACAGCCCCACCATTAATATTACCAATACTGACGAGGGTAGTCATGAGGCGTGCGATTTAGCATGGCCAGTACCTGGCATAAGCTGGCAACTCAATAAAGGGTAGTGCTACCATTTTAAAATTTGTAACATTGCAGCTTCAAGAATTGGGCTGCGGGGCTTCCCTGGTGGCGCAGTGGTTGAGAGTCCGCCTGCCGATGCAGGGGATGCGGTTCGTGCCCCGGTCCGGGAAGATCCCACATGCCTCGGAGTGACTAGGCCCGTGAGCCATGGCCGCGGAGCCTGTGCTCTGCAACGGGAGAGGCCACAACAGTGAGAGGCCCGCGTACCGCTAAAAAAAAAAAAAAAAAAAAGAATTGGGCTGCAACTCTGGCTGCTTCTGGGTAGTTGTTTGCCAGGCTCACTTGTAATGATGGGTATTTGTTATTCAGGGAATGTTTATAGAGGAATGCCTCATTTAAAAAAATTTTTATTGAAGTATAGTTGATTTACAATGTTGTGCTCATTTCTGCTGTACAACAGTGACTCAGTTATATACATATATACATTCTTCTTTTATATTCTTTTCCATTCAGTTTTATCACAGGAGACTGGATATAGTTCCCCGTGCTATACACTAGGACTTTGTTGTTTATCCATCCTATATATAATAGTTTGCATCTGCTAATCCCAAATTCTTAATACTTCCCTCCCCCACCCCCATCCCCCTTGGCAACCACAAGTCTGTTCTCTATGTCTGTGAGTCTGTTTCTGTTTTGTAGATAGGTTCATCTGTGATGTATTTTAGATTCCACATATAAGTGGTATCAAGGTATTTCTCTTTCTCTTTCTGACTTACTTAGTATGATAAGCCTCTAGGTCCATCCATGTTGCCGCCAATGGCATTATTTAATTTTTTTAATGGCTGAGTAATATTCCATTGTATATGTATATCACATCTTCTTTATTCATTCATCTGATGGACACATTTCTTAACCTGTTGACCCTCAGCATCTTCATCTATAAAATGTGGTTGTAAGAGCAATGCCTCTCCTCTGGGTTTCTGTGAACGTGAAATGAGATAACATATGGCAAAAGCTCAGCACAGTGCCTGGCTCACAGAAATCATTAGCAGGAGGATGGCTCCCTAAAGCCATTGGCTGGGGACCCTCTAAGTCACCACCTCCCTGAAACTGAATGAGTTCTTCGTATATTTCAGGGGAGCCAGCACACTTTTGCCTAGGCTCTCCTGGTCTGGCCCCACCTGAACACTTCCTTACAGCCCTGCCCAGCTGCTTCTGTGGCCACTTGGGATCAGCAGCCCCTCATGGTGTTACCTGAGCTGGCTGACATCCACAGGTGTGGCTGGGAGACCACGGAGGCCAGTGGGGCATGACAGTCACTAGACCAATTTTGCAGCCGGAGGGAGTCCTCCTTGCAGCTGAGAAATGCCACACAACCTCTGCTAGGGATGAAGGAAGTGCACGCTGACCCCTGCCTGGCCAGCCAGCAAGAGCTGGGCACAGGGTGGTGCTGGACATTTGGGGATGAATGTGGCACCAGCTCCTGCCCTTGCTTTGTTTTCCAGCTTAAAGCACCAAGCAGACGTGTCTCGTTGACACCAGCTTCATTCACTCATTCACTCTTTCGGCAAATATTTATTGAGCGCCTGCTTTGTGGCCACACTGGTGCCGAGCACAAGTGATGCACAGCAAGCAAAACGATCAAGGCCTCTGCTCTCATAGAGGCAGAAAAAAGTGAACATGGAACTGGGTGAGCAAGGGGCTGGGTGAGACTTCAGACAAGGTGGTCAGGTAAAGACTTTGTAGCTCTAGAGGTCAGAATTTGGACCAATAGAGGGATGTTATCATGATTAAGCATAAGAGTTTTGATATATCATGATTAATCATGAGTTGAATAAGGTAGTGAGCTCCCCATCGCTAGAGGCATGCAAGTAGAGGCTGAAAGACTCCACATGGGGAATGTTGTAGCAGGTCCTTATAGGCTGGGCAAGACCTGAGCATTTCCATGTAATTAAAATCTGTCACTGTGGCACCATTGTAAAGACCACTCTTGGGAAGTTCTTCCTTGAAAGAAAATGGGTGAATAGTCCTGAATACCTAGGTGATAGTCTGGGCGGCTTCACCCTCTCAGATGTGGATTCTTTGTCCCCATCCCTGCATGTCCAGGCTCAAGGACTCCTCAAAGATTCCTTCCCAGAGATGTCAGTGCCACCACCTCCTTGAGGAGGGTCCCTGGGGAAGGACAGCTCAGCTGCAGGGTTGTGGATGCCTTTGTGAGTACATTCATCTGTTTAACAAATGCACACTGAAGTACATGCATGCAGGCTCTGGATTCAGACCTGTCTGGGTTCAAATCCTGCCTTTGCCTCTCCTCCACTGAATGATTGATCAAGTCAGACGATTCCTCTGAGCCATGGTTTTCACGTCTGTACAAAGCCGGAAATATTGTGTAACTGTTAAGTTTGTTGTGAGGCTTAAAGAAATAAAACAAGTTCCTGCCAGTAAGTGTCTTTGTATACGGTAAGTGCTCAAAAAAATAAAGTGGTGACAATGGTGATGAGAGTTTATTTTATTTTTATTTTTTTGTGGTACGCGGGCGTTTCACTGCTGTGGTCTCTCTTGTTGTGGAGCACAGGCTCCGGACGGGCGCAGGCTCAGTGGCCATGGTTCACAGGCCCAGCCGCTCCGCAGCATGTGGGATCTTCCTGGACCGGGGCACGAACCTGTGTCCCCTGCATCGGCAGGCGGACTCCCAACCACTGCGCCACCAGGGAAGCCCCCGACTTGTTTGTTGACTCATCTATTCACATGGTCTTCTGGCAAACATTTCTTGGAGGCTGGGCGTTCACATCCCTCTGTGCTGCCTGTGGGGAGCTGGCATCAGTTCTCTGAACCTCCCCCGTGAAGTCCCTCCTGACTGGTCAGTCTCCTGGTGTATCAGTTTCCTATGGCTGCTGTCCCAAATCACCACAAATATAACGCCTTCAAACAAAACCAGTTAATTTTTTTCTTGGAGTATAATTGCTTTGCAATGTTGTGTTAGTTTCTGCCGTAGAACAAAGTGAACCAGCTATATGTATACATATATCCCCTCCCTCTTGAGCCTCCCTCTGACCCCCACCCCGTCCCACCCCTTTAGGACATCACAGAGCACCAAGCTGAGCTCCCTGTGCTATACTGCAGCTTCCCACTAGCTATGTATTTTAAACATGGTAGTATATATATGTCAATGCTACTCTCTCAATTCGTCCCACCCTCCCATTCCCACCCTGTGTCCACAAGTCCGTTCTCTACGTCTGTGTCTCTTTTCCTACCCTGCAAATAGGTTCATAAGTACCATTTTTCTAGATTCCACATATATGTGTTAATATACGATATTTGTTTTTCTCTTTCTGACTTACTTCACTCTGTATGACAGACTCTAAGTTCATCCACATCACTACAAATGCCCCAGATTTTTTCCTTTTTTATGACTGAGTAATATTCCATTGTATATATGTACCACATCTTCTTTATCTATTCATCATCTGTCGATGAATATTTAGGTTGCTTCCATGTCCTGGCTATTGTAAATAGTGCTGCAAAGGATATTGTGGTACGTGTATCTTTTTGAATTATGTTTTTCTCAGGGTATATGCCCAGTAGTGGGATTGCTGGGTCATATAGTAGTTCTATTTTTAGTTTTTTAAGGAACCTCCATACTGTTCTCCAAAGCAGCTGTATGAATTTACATTCCCACCAACAGTGCAAGAGGGTTCCCTTTTCTCCACACCCTCTCCTTGTAGATTTTTTGATGATGGCCATTCTAATGGGTGTGAGGTGATACCTCATTATGGTTTTGATTTGCATTTCTCTAATAATTAGTGATGTTCAGCATCTTTTCATATGTTTGTTGGCCATCTGTATGTCTTCTTTGGAGAAATGTCTATTTAGGTCTTCCACACTTTTTTTTTTTTTTTTTTTGCGGTACGCAGGCCTCTCACTGTTGTGGCCTCTCTCGTTGCAGAGCACAGGCTCCGGACGCGCAGGCTCAGCGGCCATGGCTCACGGGCCCAGCCGCTCCACGGCACGTGGGATCTTCCCAGATCGGGGCACAAACCCGTGTCCCCTGCATCGGCAGGCGGGCTCTCAACCACTGCGCCACCAGGGAAGCCCCCACCCATTTTTTTGATTGAAACAAAACCATTTTATTATCTCACAGTTCGGGAAGTCAAATGTCTGGAAATGGGTCTCCCTGGGTTAACATCAAGGTGTCAGCAGGGCTGCATTCCTTCTGGAGACCCTGGGGGAGAACCTGTTCCTTGCTTTTTCCAGCTTCAAGAAAGTTGTTCACGTTCCTTGGCTCATGGCTCCTACCTCTATCTTCAAAACCAGCAGTGTAGGGACTTCCCTGGTGGTCCAGTGGTTAACACTTCGTCTTCCAATGCAGGGTGTGTGGGTTTGATCCCTGGTTGGGGAACTGGGATCCTACATGCCTCGAGGCCAATAAACCCAAAACATAAAAAAAAAACAAAAACCCAGAAGCAATATTGTGACAAATTCAATCAAGACTTTAAAAATGGTCCACATTAAAAAAAAAAAATCTTAAAAAAAAAAAAGCAGTGTATCATCTTCAAATCTCTCCCTGACTCTCCAACCTCTGCTTCCCTCCTCACATCTTCTCTGACTCTGACCCTCACGCTTCCCTGTTACAAGGACCCTCGTGATGACTTAGAGCCACCTGGGTAATCCAAGATAATCTCTCCATCTCGAGATCCTTAACGCAATCACATCTTCAAAGTCCCTTTTGCCATGTAAAGTCACATTTGCACATCCTGGGGATGTGAACGTGGACATCTCTGGGAGGCCATGATTTTGCCAACCACATCTGGGTCCACTGCCTTGGCCCCCGCCACCTGGCTCTCTAGATTCTTCCCAGGTCTCTCTTCCCATGAAAGGAAACTTCTGCCCCAGGTCACTCAAGTCTTTGGGCTTTGGTATATCATCCCATCTGTCTAAATTTAGCTCCTCTGCTCTCCCTTTGTCTGGTGTTACTCACCCTTCACGTCTCCACACCACCCACTCCTTCCCCCCACCCCACCCCCAGTTTCACCAAGTCCCCAGATTAGACTAAATCCCCACCTTGTAAATCACCTGAAGTCACAATGGCATGCGTGCTATTCCTTACTGCCTGCCTCCTTCCCGTCACTCTAAAGCACCCTAGGGGCAGGGGCTGTGACTCTTGCTTACTGCTACATCCTCACACCTAGCACAGCACCAGGCGTGTCGCAGCCCCCGGAAACAACTTGTTAGTTTGAATTGAGTCGTTGCCCTTTCTCGTCCTGCCCCATGGCTGGCTTCCTTGTTGCTATATACAGGGGTATTCACTTCTTAGGGATGCTGTCACAAAACATCACAAGCTGGGTGGCTTCAATGACAGAAATGGATTATCTCAGAGTTCTGGAAGATAGAAGTCCACGATCAATGTGTTGTCAGGGTTGGTTCTATTTGAAGGCTGTGGTGGAGACAGAGTCTGTTTCATTCCTCTCTCCCTGCTTATGGTGGTTTGCTGGCAATCTTTGGCAACCCTTGTGTTATAGATGTATCACCCTGATCTCTGCCTTCACCTTCACATGGCCTTCTCCCTGTGCATGTCGGTCTCTGTGTCCCAATTTCCCCCTTTTATAAGGACACAGTCATATTGGATTAGGGCCCATCCTCATGACCTCATTTTAACTTGATCATCTGGAAAGAACCTATTTCCAAATACAGTCCAAAATCCCATGCACAGGTACTGGGGGTTAGGACTTTAACATCTTTGCGGGGGGGACACAATTTAACCCATAACACGAGGCTTCTGCCCTCAGAGTCACCCACACTTGAAACCTCAATCATCTTTGCTTCCACTTTCATATAATTCAGAAAATATGGGTAAAGGGACTTACTAAGTAAAAGAGACCTTAAGCTGAGTCTTTTTTTTGGTCACGCTGCACTGCATGCGGGATCTTAGTTCCCCAACCAGGGATCGAACTCATGCCCCCTGCAATGGAATCCTGGAGTCCTAACCACTGGACCACCAAGGAATTCCCTAGAGGACATCTTAATCCTGCTTTCAAGATCTGCAAGTGAGGAAGAGCAGATGTGCCTTTGGAATTCCTATTTCTCAGGCTGTATCACCCGGAGGAATGAAAATGAAGAGATTTTATTATTTATTTATTGCAAATAATTGCAAGAAAATATTTCCTTGGCTTGGCCCTGCCCTACCATCCTCTTCCACTTTTCTGAAGTCTCTCAAGTTCTCGCCCCAGGTCGATTGCAGGAGATGTCTCACAGACACTCCTAGATAAGTGTGCTTATTGCCACCTCTTGTACCACTAGCTTTGCTACACTGGGAAGAGGTTTCTCATTTCAGCCCCAATGGCAGTGTTGCAAAACAGGTACTTCCAGTTTTTTTGCCACCCACATGATTCTTTTTTTTTAAATTGAAGTAGAGTTGATTTACAATGTCCTGTTAGTTTCAGGTGTACAGCACAGTAATTCAGAGATATATATATATATATATATATTCTTTTTCAGATTCTTTTCCCTTACAGGTTATTACAAATATAATATAGGTTATTATATTGAGTATAGTTCCCTGTACTATACAGCAGGTCCTTGTTGATTATTTTATATATAGTAGTGTATATATGTTAATCCCAAACTCCTAATTTATATCTCCCCCCCTTTCCCCTTTGGTAACCATAAATTCATTTTCTATGTCTATGAGTCTCTTTCTGTTTTGTAAATAAGCTCATTTGTATCTTTTTCTTTTCTTAGATTCCATATAAGTGATATCATATGATATTTGTCTTTGTCTGGCTTACTTCACTTAGTATGATAAATCTTTAGGTCCATCCATGTCTTTGCAAACGCCACTGTCCAGTTTGAGATGCACAGAATGTGAGGTCATTGTCCAAGGCTGCACACTTGCAAAGTGGTGGAGCCATGATTGAGCCCTGTGTGTCTGACTCCAGGACTTGCGCCTGTAACCCTGCCTTAATAAATCACAGCCCCAAGTTGATGGGAGGAAAAGCAGGTCCAGAGTAAGAAAGGGCACAGCATGGTCAGAGGTGAATCTGACCCCAAATCCATATAGACTATTATCTTTTCCCTTTTTTAAGGAATTAGAACTTATGCACAAAAACATGCATGGCCCAAGGCATTGTTTTCCAATACCTCCTTATGAAAAATTTCAAACATACAGCAAAGTTGAAAGAATGTTGCTGTGAACTCTCATATACCCACCACCTAGATTCTACTTTCATATTTTGCCATACTTGCTTTATCACACATCTGTCTATCCATCCATCATCCACTCATCGATCGATCGATCCATCCATCCCTTCATCCCACTATCTGTCGTATCTAAGCATCTTAATTTTGATGCTTCCAAAGAAGTTGCATTATCAGTACCATCCCCCTCTAAGTAGTTCATCACGCAGAGAGTTAACTAGAATTCAATATTTGTATATAAATTTACGTTAAGTGAAATGCACAGATCTCAGGTGTAATTTGCTAACTTTGGACAAATGCCTACTTCGGTGTAACCCAAATTTCTCTTGAACTGTAGAATATCACCAACCTCACCCCACAGAGATATAACATATTACCCTCCATTTTTTTTCTTTTATATGGAAGTATAATGTATACCCAGTAAAGTCCACAAATCCTAAGTGGATAGCTCAATGAATTTTTGTATGAACTCTAAGCTTTTAACCCCTGGGCTGCACTTGGAGTCACTTTTCTTCTTGCTAACTGGATTTTGTCTTTGGGGTAGATTCTTTGATATTAATATAAATCAATTAGGTTTTTCAATTAAGAGGGATTTTGCTCCCAGATGACAGTTGGCAGTATCTGGTGGCATTTAGGTTGTCACCACTTGGGAGGTGCTGCTGGCATTTTGTAGGTAGAGGTCAGGGAGGCTGCTAAACATCCTACAATGCACAGGACAGCCTCTTCCACCCACCATGCCCCCAGCAAAGGATTATCTGGCTCCAAACATCAATAGTGTCAAAATGAAGAAAGCCTGATATCAATAGACCTCAAATCTTCCAATCTATCCATCCTCCAGCATTACCCAGATGTGTCTGGATTTGAGACTGAATCAGCTTAGGCTCCATCAAGGGGTCCTGCACACCATATATAAATAACTACACACCAAGATCAGAAGGGGGATGAAGCATCAAAGAGGCACAGAAACCACAGAGGAGGTGCAGTGGATCTGTTTCCTTCACCTCTTTATGCACAGAGCTTGGTGCCTGGTGACTGGTAAGTAAATAAATGAATCGGTCAGGAAACTCCTTTACTGTTATTTTTTTGCACACCTCCTGCGTGTCAGGTACCCTCTGTGGTATTCACAAATCTAGGGACTGTAAGAGATCCAAACCCACATGTGTGATCGTGTGGTCAAGCTCTTTCACGGAGAAAGTTACAGAGTGCTCTGGAAACTGGAATGGGAGGTAAGCATGCTGTCTGTGGGAGGCCGAGGTGGGGAGCGAGGGCCCTTCATGAATCACAGGACCTGTAAACAAAGCATTTGAAGGAATGTGTCAGGTGAAGAGAGGGAGAGCAGTCCTGACAGAGGGAACAGCCTGGGCAAAGGCTTGGAGGGGAGAGATCATGCCAGATGTTGTGGGCATGGGAGGATGCTCTGGCGCTGCTGAATCCCTGGTTTATGGGGAAACAATGCACTCAGGCGAATGCGCTGGGGCGGGGGTGGGGCTGGTCCCAGATCAAGATGAGCCTTAAGAGCCAGGCTGGGGACTTTGGACTTGATCATGACGGCAATGAGAAGGCACAGAAGAATTCAGACCAGGGGCGGGGCATGGACAGTTTTGCATTTTTGGAAGGTCATTCTGGGTGGGTGGAGGCAGAGGATGCGTAAAGAGGCCGTTTCAAAAAGTCAGAGAGGACGAAGGCTTGAACTCAGGTGGGGTTTGGGGGCAGAGGGTCAAGAATGACGTAGAAGTTTCCGAGGATGGAAAGGGTCCAGGACAGGGTTTCACATAGCGCACCCCCAGAAGGCTGATTTCCCAAGGCTGCTAAGCCCTCATAAAGCTAAAATAAATAGAATAGGGTGCCCTTCTCAACTCCACTGAGGAAATCCTAGGACTTTATTTTTTTATTCAACAAGTATTTGAGGGCCCATTGTGTGTCATTCATGGGGGATAGAGCCATGACTAAGATAGACCCAGACCTGCCCCCCAGGGGGAAATGGAGACAATAAGCAAGTGAACAAATGGATGATACAATTTAGAAAATTGGCTTGGGCAGGAGAGGCATATAAAAAGAGGATGATGAAGTGGCACATGATGGATAAGGCAGGACAGTTTGGGGGGGGTGGTGAAGGCAGACCTCTCTGGCGAGGTGATATCTCAATGGAGGCTTGAGGGATGGGAAGGTGCCAGTTGTGTAGAGTCGGGCAGAGGTAAGAGCAGGTGCAAAGGCCCTGAGGTGGGCCTGAAGCGTGAAAAGAAATTGTCCTGAGGCGAGTCAGGCACAGAGGGAACAGCATGTGCAAAGGCCCTGAGGTTGCAAAGCCCTCACATGTGCAACTTCCAGCAAAGAGACCAGTGTGGTAGATCAGAGAGAGAGGGGAGAGGAGAGGGGAAAAAAAGACTAAGAGGTGGCTGGAGCCAGACCCGAGGGCTGTGGAGGTCTTGGTGAGGAATTTAGATTTTATTCCACATGTGGTATGAGGAGGACATTGGAGAGTCTGAACAGATGCACTGTGGAGAGCGATTTGGAGCAGAGCAAGAAGGGAGGCAGGGAGCCAATGAGCAACGTGTCCGCATTGTTCAGGTGAAAAACTATGGGCTGGCCCAAAAGTTCGTTCGGGTTTTTCCATGCGATGTAATGGAAAAACCCGAATGAACTTTTTGGCTAGCCCAATATTATTCGGACAGGCCTCAGTTCAGCACCGCCCTCTGCCAATTACATCTAAAAATTTCTAAATATTATATGATATCACTTATATGGGAAATCTAAAAAAAAAAAAGATACAAATGAACTTATTTACAAAACAGAAACAGACTCACCGACTTCAAAACACACTTATGGTTACCAAAGGGGAGAAAGGTCCGGGGGAGGGATAAATTAGGAATTTGGGATTAACGTATACACACTATTATATATAAAACAGATGATCAACAAGGACCTACTGTATAGCACAGGGAACTCTACTCAAGATTCTGTAATAAGCTATAAGGGAAAAGAATCTGAAAAAGAATAGGTTTAGGTATAACTGAATCATTTCACTGTACACTTGAAACTAACACAGCATTGTAAATCAACTGTACTCCAATATAAAATAAAAATTAAATTAAAAAAATAAAAATTTAAAGTTAATTAAAAAAAACTTTTTGTTGAGGTATAACATCTACCCACTGAAGTGTACAATGCCCTGGTCATAAGTGGATGACTCAATGAAGTTTTACGTACGTGTAACCTCCACACCGCCCAAGGTATAGAACATTCCTTTCCTCTAGAACATGGTTTCTCAAGCCACCACAGTACTGATGTTTAGCGTGGGATGATCCTTTTTTGGGAGGGGCTGTCTTGTGTACTGTAGGATGTTGACTTCCACCCCAGCCAACACCCACTAGATGCCAGCAGCACCCACATCACACCTCTTACTTGTTTTTTTGTTCCCTGGAAGTTTGTGCGTTTTGACTACCTTCACCCATTTCCTGCACCCCTCCCCCCCCTACTCCCCACCTCTGGCAACCACCAATCTGTTCTCTGTATTACTGAGTATGGTTTGTTTAGATTCCACATATGAAATCATACAGTACTTGTATTTCTCTGCCCGGCTTATTTCACTTAGCATAATACCCTTCAGGTGCATCCTTGTTGTAGCAAATGACAAGATTTTCTCCTATTTATGGCTAAATGATATTCCAGTGTGTGTGTGTGTGTGTGTGTGTGTGTGTTGCTTTCTTTATCCATTCATCCATTGATAGACACTTAGGTTGTTTCCATGTCTTGGCTATTGTAAATAATGCTGCAATGATGTGGAGGTGCAGATATCTCTTTGAGATCAAGATTTTATTTCCTTTGGATAAATACCCAGAAGTGGGATTGCTGGATCATATGGTAGTTCTATTTTAAAATTTTTAACTGTAGGGGCTGCACCAATTTACATTTCACCAACAGTGCATGAAGATTCCCTTTTCTCCACATCCTAACTAGCATTTGTTGTGTCGTCTTTTCTTTTTTTATAGCAATTTATACATATATATGTGTGTGTGTATATGATTATTTTAAGGTGCTGAATAATCATATATATATATGATTATTTTAAGGTGCTAAACACTGTTTTTCTTTACTTTCTTTTTTTATTGAAGTATAGTTGATTTACAATATCATGTTAGTTTCAGGTATACAGAACAGTGATTCAGTTGTGCATATATATATATATATATATTCTTTTTCAGATTCTTTTCCCTTATAGGTTATTACAAATATTGAATATAGTTCCCTGTGCTATACAGTAGGTCCTTGTTGATTATCTGTTTTACATATAGTAGTGTATATGTTAATCAACCTCCTAATTTATCCTTCTCCCCTCCCTCTCCTTTCCCCCTTGGTAACTGTAAGTTTGTTTTCTATGTCTGTGAGTCTCTTTCGGTTTTGTAAATAAGTTCATTTGTATTTTTTTTATTAGATTCCACACATAAGCGATGTCATATGATATTTGTCTTTGTCTGGTTTACTTCACTTAGTCTGATAATCTCTAGGTCCATCCATGTTGCTGCAAATGGCATTATTTCATTCTTTTTATGGCTGAGTAATATTCTGTTGTATATATGTACCACATCTTCTTTATGCATTCATCTGTCGATGGACATCTAGGTTGCTTCCATGTCTTGGCTATTGTGAATAGTGCTGCTATGAACTATCTCTTGTCTTTTCGGTGATAGCCATCCTAAGAGGTTGAAGCAACATCTCCTTATGGTTTTGATTTGCATTTTCCTGATGATTAGTGACGTTCAGCACCTTTTCATGTACCTGTTGGCCATCTGTATGTCTTCTTTGACAACACTTCTCAGTTTGGACAGCTCAGAATGTCCCCAGACAGTGCCAAATATCCCCGGGGAGCATAACTGTCCCTGATTGAGAACTGCTGCTCTAGAAATTTCCCTCATGCTCCTTTTCCAATGTCCCCATGCCCAGCACATCATTGGCTTTCATTCCCATCTGTTAGTCTTGCCTGTTCTTGAACATATTATGAATGGAAACATAAGCTGCCTCACTGCAGTCTTGTGTGATTATAGAGCATCTTTGCACCTCAGTTTCTTTCTCTGTGAAATGGGTTGATGAATGCACCATCTCATAGAACCAAATGAGCCATTAAAGCCTGTAAAGGAAGGAGCTCAGAGAAAACATTGAATAAATGCTGCTTGTTAATGCTGTGATTTAATGTCAGCGCCCTTAGCTCCTGGCACACTTCTTCTTCCTGTTTCTCTAATG
Source organism: Orcinus orca (assembly GCF_937001465.1). Classification (NCBI taxonomy): domain Eukaryota; kingdom Metazoa; phylum Chordata; class Mammalia; order Artiodactyla; family Delphinidae; genus Orcinus; species Orcinus orca. The sequence continues at coordinate 10,301,643 of NC_064561.1, read as the reverse complement.
GCTGGCATACAGTAGGTGGTCAGTAAACATTATTATTATTGTAGTCATTATCGCTGCTGTGGAGTGACAAGGATTTGAACCCAGGCTACCTCTAGCACCAGTCTCATACCCTCTTGACTTCTAAGCCTGACAACCTGGCCTTGCCCATTTTCCTGCATGGAAACAACTGTCTCAAGAATCATTGATAGCTTCTCCTGAGCTTCTTCTACCTCTGCTTTTTTTTTTTTTGGTTGCACGCAAGCAGGATCTTAGTTCCCCAACCAGGGATCGAACTGATGCCACCTGTAGTGGAAGCGTGGAGTCTTAACCACTGAACCACCAGGGGAGTCCCTACCTCTGCCTTTTATATGACATGTATATGGTACTCTCTCCCTTGCCCTCAAAACCCACTGCTCCTGCAGGTTCAGTGACGACCGACCGTGTGGGTTACTCCTCCTGCTTCTCTTATTGTGCCTCTACCACTAGCTTCTCTCTCCCTTTCTGCCCAGGCAGTATCCTCAGCCTTCCGTCTTGCTCAGGCAGCCCAGCCCAGCCCTGACGTTTCCCTTCTTCCCCCAGCAATGCCATCGGAAAGCAAAGCTGGCTCAGGCCACACAGTCATTCTGGGTCCAGCAGAAGCCAGAGGTTGCTTTGCCCCTTCTCTGACCCTGCTGTTCTCTCCATGTCCCCACAGAAGGGCAGGCAGACCTCTGAGAGAAGAGCATCCAGAGACCTGCCCTCATCTTCCCCCAATCCCAAGTGGTCTTGCTGACATAGCTCAGCATCGTCAAGGGTAGAGAAGGGAATATGGATCCCACCCCATCCTTGTCATTGGTGCAGGAACTGCCAAGCCGGGGGAGACAGAACAAAGAGAGGCAAAGGTATTTATAGTTAAGATGATTAAGATTAAATAATAAGAATAATATCTTAAATAATTAACATTATTTATAGTGGGGAGCACTCAGATCCCAGACCAGTGTTATCCAATAGAAAGAGAACCCAAGAACCCAAGTCACATACGTAATTGGAGATTTTCCAGTAGCCACATTAAAAGAGTAAAAAGACACTGGTGCTGTTCATTTTCATCATCTATTTTATTTAACCAGTATATCCAAATAGTTATCATTTCAATCAGTAACTAGTATAAAATGACTAAGGAGATATTTTACATTATTTTCTCATACTACATCTTCTAAATCCGGTATGCATTTTAAACTTTATAGAGCATCTCATTTCGGATGCTAGATTTGTAATCTGAACTCTTGATCTGTATTTAGATTTCATAAAACTCCAGTAGAAAAAGTACATCCGCTGATTATTAGGCACATGCTATCAAAACTACAATGAGGTACCACCTCACACTGGTTAGAATGGCTGTCTTTAAAATGTCTACAAATAACAAATGCTGGAGAGGGTGTGGATAAAAGGGAATCCTCTACACTGTTGGTGGGAATGTAAATTGGTGCAGCCCCTATGGAGAACAGTATTGAGGTTCCTTAAAAAACTAAAAATAAAGCTAACATATGATCCAGCAACCCCACTCCTGGGCATGTATCTGTAGAAAACCATACTTTGAAAAGATACATGCACCCCAATATTCATTGCAGCACTATTCACAATAGCCAAGACATGGAAACAACCTAAATGTCCATCGACAGATGAATAGATAAAGATGTGGTACATATATACAATGGAATATTACTCAGCTGTAAAAAAAGAATGAAATAATGTTATTTGCAGCAACATGGATAGACCTAGAGATAGATTATCATACTAAGTGAAGTAAGCCAGACAAAGACAAGTATCATATGATATCGCTTATGTGTGGAATCTAAAGTATGACACAAATGAACTTATCTACCAAAAAACAGCAGACTCACAGATATAGAGAACAGACTTGTGGTTACCAAGTGGGAGGGGGAGTGGGGGAGGGAAGGATTGGGAGCTTGGGATTAGCAGATGCAAACTATTATTTATAGAATGGATAAACAACAAGATCCTACTGTATAGCACAGGGGACTATTTTCAACATCCTGGGATAAACCGTAATGGAAAAGAACATGAAAAAGAATGTACATATATGTATAGCTGAATCACTTTGCTGTACAGTAGATATTAACACAACATTGTATATCAACTATACTTCAATAAAATAAGTACATTCACATGCTTAAGCTCTTCCATGCCTACTCATAAATTTTCTAGTAACTCAACTGAGGATTGCTCTTTTTAAAATTCAGATTAAACAAAATTAAAAATTCAGTTTCTCAGTCACACCAGCCACATTTCAAGTGCTCAGTGGCCACGTGTGGCTCATGGTGGGTGGCCCTGTTGGATGTCACAGATATAGAACATGAACATTATCCAGAAAGTTCCACTGGACAACAGTGTGGCTTTAGACCAGGTTTTTTGGTTTTTTTTTGGGGGGGGTTGTTTGTTTGTGTTTTTTTATCAGTGTCAGTATTGACATTTGGGGCTGAATTATTCATTGTCAAGTGTGTTTGTCTTTTGCACTGTAGGATATTCACCAACATCCCTGTTCACTATCCACTAGATGCCAGTAGCAGGCCCCCTTCCCCTCATGACAACCAAAAATGACTCTAGACATTGCCAAATGTCCTCTGGGGGGTGGGGGGAATAACCCTTAGGTGAGAAACACTGTTCTCGATCAAAACAGAGTTCAAATCCTAGTTCTGCTATGTGCTAGATGAGTGACTTTGGGCAAATCCCTAAGCCTCGGCATTCTCATCTGTGCAATGGGGCAATGAGTAGCAACCACCTTATAGAACCACTGTGAGGGTAAAACCTAGCTTCAGGGTCGTGGGGATGACTGGAAGCCATGCCCAGCGCATAGTAGGTGTTCAATAAACAGTAGTTGTGATTACCCATTGTGAACCTAAACCCATAAACCCCTGTGCACCCGTTGTAAGAGCAGGGCAGCTCCTGGACGCTAAGGCCTCTCTGATGGTGTTTGGGGGTGCTCGTTGACATGTCCTGGAGAGACAGAGGATTTAAATCCAGGCCTCACATGCTTAAATAGGCAGAGTTCGGAGAGTCCAAGGATCTGGGGTCTGGTCCCAGCTGTGTCACTGATCCTGCTGGTCCTGGTACTTTTTGGGTGCCCAACTTTCCCCTCTGTGAGGTGCGGGGAGATGACCACCGTGATCTCCCACTGGACCCTCTAGCTTGGCCTCTATTTCTGATTGTTTCCTTAAGGAAGGGAAGAGGTGCCCGGGTAGACAACAAAGGGAGGGGGTTTGGACAAAAGCCAGACTCCACTTCCTGCTCCCCGCTGCCTCCAGTCTTTGCTAACACTGTGTCTTTTCCCTGGAACACTCCTTTCTCTACTCCCCACCTCCCCTGGCCCAGCTGGCTTCAGCTTATCCTTCAGGACTTGGTGTATGTGGCACCTCCTCCAGGAAGCCTTCCCTGATCCCCTGCCCCTTCCCAGCCTGGGACTGGTGTCTCCCACCGACTTCTACGCTTCTGCCACCCCACCTTGATCATTTGTCCATCTTGGCCAGGCTGCATGCCTGAAGTGTAGTAGGGGCTCAGCAGAGTGTGTCTATGCTGAGAGCGAGTGAACGGCATCCGGGCGAGAAAGGTGGAGAGTAGGTTAGCAGGACGCCGCATTGAGCATGAAGGACCGGGGGGCAGGGGGGGTGGGTGGGTGTTCGGATAAGCTCGCCTTGGCTACAGGTCCATGGAGTTTGGCTCTGGGTACCAGATGCAGGAGAGATGTGAGGATTCGTGGGGTGGCCACTGCCTGCCACCTTCACACCTGCGTGTGCCGTTCCCTAGATGAGAAGATAAACCCACCTGTCTGGCTGTTAGAGGCTTGAGGGGTGGGCCAGGAGGGAGGGTGAGGGTCTCCTGAGTGCCTGGACGAGGGAGGAGCATGGGGGACACGGGGGATCACGTACCTAAGGAGGGTCGCCCTGGCAAAATCTGTTTGGCAGATGGCGGGGGAGAAGGGCAGCTGTTGTAACAGCCCAGGCCTGGGGTGACAAGAATCCCTGGAGGCTGCAGCCTTGTCAGGGAGGAAGCAGAATCCCACGCCAGCCCCTCCTGCTCTTCTCTGCCCCTGGGGCCGCTGAAGGGCTTGGCTGGGGAGTGAGCACTGCAGCCCCCATGCTGGCCATTTGGGGCCTGGAGGGGTACAGGGGGGGCACAGGGTGGCTCTGAGGGACTCCCCAAGCGGACCACAACACCAGCCCTCTGCTTCCCTGGCAGCCAGGGAGTTCCCACGTGGGAATGCAGTCTCCCACTCCGCACATTCCAAAACCCTGGGAGCCAGCCGTGCCTCCCCCAGGGAGGGTCCACCCAGCTCGGTCTGGTGGTGCCAGCCCCTGAGCAGGAAGTTGTCAGGTAGAACCCAGGGGACTTGAAAGATTAGGACAGATCTATGGTCAACCTCCTGTTCACCTTTAAGGCCAGCCGGACCCTTGGGTGGGGGGCAGGGGGAGGGGTGGAGTAGGGGGGCGTCTCTTGGTCTGGCAACAGGCTTTTCGGGAGCCAGGCTGAGTCTGGTGGGTGGGGATCCCCTGGGCCCCTCTTCACAGAGGGTATCAGTCGGCGGGCGTTAGTCGCCACGAGGGCACTGAATAATGCCAGCTGACCTTTGCCAGCCGCGGAGCCACTGCTTCCCCCTAGGGCAGGCCCTGCCCCTCTCGGGAAGCTCAGCAAGGCGTGTCCTCAACGCCCTCCCAGGAGCCTGGCTGGCTCGACTGGGCTGGGTTCAGTCACTGGGACTTGTTCGGGGTGAGGTGCACTTCCCCGAGCGGGTGGGCAGGAGCATGGGCAGGGAAAGCCCTGCACACCTGGGGCGCCATCGGCGAGGGCAGATGCTGGCTCTGACCGTGACCCTCCTCCTCACCTGTGGGCCAGGTAAGCCGGGCTGAGCTGGGGCCAGCAGAGGAGTCGGACAGATTCCTGGAAAAGAGGGGCAGATGTGACAGGCTCCTCAGCTTCCCAAGCACCCCTCCAGGGGCAGCCACAAGGGCTTTTGCTTTTCAGCAAAGGCTTCCATCACAGCCAGCCAGGTGAGGCTACGTTTTCCAAACTGACTGGGAAGACTTCACACAGTGGTTACATCATGAATTAAATATTGCTGGATCAGAGATACCCAGGCACCTCTTCTTTCTCTGGCTCACTTATACGTTCGTTCCCTAGGGTTTGGGTGTGGTTTTTTTGTTTTTTATTGGAGTATAGTTGATTTACAATGTTGTGTTAGTTTCAGGTGTACAGCAAAGTGATTCAGTTATACATATACATTCATTCTTTTTTAGATTCTTTTCTCATATAGGTTATCACAGAATACTGAGTTCCCTGTGCTATACAGTAGGTCCTTATTGGTTATCTATCTGGGTTTGTTTGTTTACTGACACCTCGGATCCCAGTACCTGTGCTCAGCTCTCAGGTGGGAAATGAGAAAGTCACAGCCACAGGCTTGCAGGAACTCCAGGCTGGTGGGCGAGGCAGAGGGGTGCCCAGGCTCTCTTGGTACAAGGCTGAGCAGGAGGTTTGCCACCTTAGGGGTTCTGGAGGTGAGGGTTTGCCTAAACTGCAGGGTGGTGTTTGGTTGGCAGGGATTTCTACAGGTGCAATTAGTGGAAGAAGGAAAAGGGCACTCCTGGCAGGGAGAATGGGTGGGCAGAGGCCAGGAGGCAGGAAGGCGCAAGGTGTGTTTGGGTCATTCAATGTGATGTGAGCGCATTTGGGCTGCTTGAAGGGGGGATGCTGAGGGGAGGGGTGGGAGCAGAAAGGCAGACTGTGAGGGTTAGGGGAGGTATGTTCTTGGCTCTCAAGGAGCACTTTGCAGGCCTGTTGGTCATCTGAGGGATCGGCTTGGGTCTGGCTAACCAGAGAAACTCACTGGCCTCAGGAAAAGCTGAGAGTCCAGCTTGGTGTTGGGCTCTCTCCCCTACGGAAAGAAGGTCCAAGATCCTCCACGTGTGGCTCTAGGGCTGCCTAGACCCCCGGACTGTTTTACTCCAGCTGCCTCCTTGGGCAGGAAGTCAGGGCTTTCCAGCCAAACCGCTCTGGTGTCCAAGATAACCTGAGAACGGGCATCTACTATGTGCCAGGTGCTTAAATATCTGTTCGTTTACTCCTCCCAGGAGAAAGGACTGTCCTCAATGCTTGTCTGGGAAATGGAAGCCACTAAGGCCTGAAGGAGAGTGATGGTAGGGTCATCCTGCTTCCCCATCCTGAGGACCTCAGGCCCTGGACACTGGCAGCCCAGGAGCCACCCAGAGTAGGTGGGCTGCCTCCTCACCCACTCAGGCCTTGCTGCAGCTCCTGAAGCAGGTGGAGAGGGCCCCCCAGCCCCCCAGCCCTGAGTCACCCAGGCCAGCTCTTGCCCCTGGAAGAGCTTTGCGGTTGGATGCCATTGTAAGGCACCCACACAATGGCCTGAATTGTGGGCGGGTTTGTATCAGACAATTCCACCACCTCTGATGGGGCGTGTCACCCTGAGCTGTCCCCAAAGCACATCACCACAAACAGAGGCTGTTTAACTGCTTTTGACCCCAAGGCTCCCTCAGAGTCTGATGCTGAGGGCTGTTTGAACTGAGCAGACTCTTGCTCCTGCCCAGTGAGGGCTGGTTGCCTGGACTAAGGGGTTGACACTCCTCCCCAATTCCCCATCAATTCCACAGTAAACAGGACGCCTGTCAGGGCAGGGATCCCCCTGGAATATCAATTCAGACACCCTTCAGGACTCTTGACTTTAACGCTGGGAAAGACTCCCTTAATCCCTGGGCAGAGATGAAAAGAAATCTAAATCCAATGCTGACAGGCTGTGTGTCCTTGGGCTTGACACCTAACCTCTCTGAGTTTCTATCTCCCCAAAGAGTAATTTAAAAAATTCCAGAGCCGGCGGAGATCCATTCCCCACTCACCTCTCCCTCCACCCTGGACTCATCTGGTGCATCTTCATCCACATCTGCATCCTGTGCTTTTTCCCTCTTTGCCCCTGCGGCTGAAACACCCCAAGATCCCAGAGGACTGCAATAATCATCATTTTGTATTGCGTGCCTACTATGTGCCAGGGCTTTTTTTTTTTTTTTTTAACATTATTAGAGGATAATTGCTTTACAATGTTGTGTTAGTTTCTGCTGTGTAACAAAGTGAATCAGCTATATATATATACATATATATATATATACTACCAAATGTAAAACAGATAGCTAGTGGGAAGCAGCTGCATAGCACAGGGAGATCAGCTGGGTGCTTTGTGACCACCTAGAGCAGTGGGATAGGGAAGGTGGGAGGGAGATGCACGAGGGAGGGGATATGGGGATGTATGTGCCAGGGCTTTTACCTGCGTTATCTGGATTGAGCTTGTGTGGGTGAGAATAGGGGCATATTGCCTCCCATTTTACAGAAGAGGAAACTGAGGCTCAGAGAAGTTGGGCCTTTTGTTTAAAGTCACACAGCAGGGATCTGAACACCCATTTCTAGATGATTCCTAAGTCCTGACCTTTACCCTCTACCTGGGAAGAGACTGAGGGTTGAGGAGGATTTCTCCTCTCCTGGCTGTTTCCTGGCCCTTGAGTACCTCCCCCAGGGGAGACAGCTGTTCTCCATTGCCCCTCTGAGCAGTATCCTGACAGTATAAAGATCTTGCTGTGCTGTTGAGCCCCTTCCTGCGTCCCTGGACAACAGACATCGCCCCAGTCCAGGCTTGGCTGAGATATCCGAGGTCCAGGGAGGGAGATTATCAAGGGACAGGGCATTGGAGGGAGTAGGTGTGTGCGTGGAGGGTATCTGGAGCTGAGAGGTGGGTTCCAGAGTGTAACCTGCTCTGGCCAGAATTTCAGAATCTTTCACCACCTGTGACTCAGCTCCAGGAAAAGAGGAAAGGTTTGCTCATGTTTTCTCCCGATCACAAGGAATAGAGTCACCTTTCTTTCCAGTTACTGTGTGGCCTCCCCCAAAAGGAAGGTGCTGGATCCAGGCCGGCAGGGCAGCCCTAGGCTTCTTTATACCTAGGTTGTCCTTCTGGTCACTTGATGCTCCCAAGGTTGCCCCAGGCGAGCAGGTAAATGAACCCCTACCCGCCTTGGGTATATACTTTATACCCAAAGTTCCAGAGTGATGTGAATGGCCATCCCCATTTCAGAGGTGAGGGGACAGAAGCTCAAAGAAGAAGGTTTCTCATGTGACCAGGGTAGATCTGGGCTTCAAACCCAGTGTGTCTGACTCCAAACACTACACTCTGCATCCCACTATCCAGGTCTGGCTTCTCGGCACAGGTACCAGCCCGCTTCCTCATCTTCCTGCCCCTGCTCAGGGCTCAGAGCTGTCCCCAGGGGCCTTAATGCATAAGCCCAGAGCTGTGGGAGGCAAATGTCAGGCCAGCTGTGATCAAGAGAAAGATCCTTGCTGAGCTGATATTCTAGCAGGGGGAGACAGACCATAACCCATAACAATAGTAAGTAAATTAGGTATTTAAGTATTAAGAAGGTGATAAGGAGAAAAATTTGGGACAGAGAATCTGGGGTGCTGGAGTGTGTTGGGGGGCGGGTTGCTCTTTTCAATGGGGCGGGGTTGGGGGAAGGCTCCCTGAGAAGCAAAGACTTGAAGGGGGAGGACATTGTTGCTGTGGGTCCATGACTAACACATCCCAGTGAAACCCAGTGCAACATGGGGATAGATATTCTCTGATGTTATTTCTGCTTTAAAGATGGTGAAACTGAGGCTCCATGAAGTGAGCTGGGGCAGAACCAGGATGAAATCCAGGACTCCAGGACTTGAGTTCCAGCTGTGTGTGTGCGTGCATTTGTGTGTGTGTGTGTGCGCGTGTTACTGAATTTGTATGTGTGCACAAGTATGTGGGAGAGTGCGTGTGTGTGTGTGTGTGTGTGTGTGTGTGTGTGAGAGAGAGAGAAAGAGAGAGAGAGCGAGAGAGCGAGAGAGCGAGAGAGAGAGCGAGAGAGAGAGAGAGAGAGAGAGAGAGAGAGCGAGAGAGCGAGAGAGAGCTCTTTTTTTCTTGCAGGGGGTCCTCCTCTTTCTCTCCTGGCAGCATGTCCTCAATTTTCTCAGGTGGGAAGAAGAGCCCTTAGGTCTTTCCTTCCAGGGCACATAGGACTTCTGCCCTGGGGAACAGTTGGTGCTGAAATCCCCAAAGGACCACCCCCACCAGCAGTCCCTTGTGGGTGCAGGATGGGCCAGCAGGGCAGGGGAGCAGTGGGCTCTGCCCATTATCGGAGGCCCCTCCTGCAGGTGGGGATGGGATTGGCATTTCCCCTGCTGTCCTGGGCTGGGTGCCCCCTCCCTGCACCCCCCTGCTGGGTCCATGCCTGGGAGGAGATGCCCAAGAAGATTCCCCAGCTCGTCTGACCCCATACCTACGTGGAGCCGGGCCTCACAACGGTCAAGGGAACAGACATTGCAGTGGGGCATCCTGCCTGGCTGTCCCCCACCCTCTCTGGACCTCTCATCCCACACTGACCAGTCTCATCTACCTCCATTGGACCACGCTGCCCCTTACAAGGGCTGTTCTGGGACAGCTGTCCTTTGGGCGTCCAGCTTTGTGACTCCCCAACATACAGTGAATCTGATCCCTGCTTCCCATCATTGATTCTTATCCTGGTCCCCACTTTCTCTGATTCTGACCCACTCCCTAAGAGTAACTCTGATCCAAGTTACCTCCTCCCTCTAATAATAATAATAATAATATTGTGATAAGTGCTATGCTAAAATGAGTTGTAATAATATCTTTATTATTTTATATTTTATTTTATTTTGTATTTTTAAATTTTAATTCACATAAAGTTCAGTCTTTGGTGAATTTTGACAAATCATATTCATACAACAATCGAGAACACTGTCGTGTGCCGGACACTGTTTTAAGCCCTTTGCATAGATTAATTCATTTAATACTCTTAGTGACCTGATGAAGTACATACCATTATCGTTTCCACGTTGCAGATAAGGAAACCGAAACCGAGTTTCCTTTTTAGACTGGGATCCATAATAAGAAATACATTGTACCCTATGACCAGTTATGTGTAAGGCAGCCTGTCCCAGTACCTGGGACATAGTAGGTATGCAGTAAATATTCATTGCATGAATAAAGGAGGAGGAGACTACTGGTCTGCAGCCTCATTCCCCAGTCATGACAGATGCCCTGATAACCTGAGGGGATGCTAGTTCATCTGCACTGTCCAAAGTACAAGCTCAGGTTGCCAGCACTGGCATGAAGACGAGCAAAACATCTTTTCTGACAGCTGCAACCTTCTCTGAGAGCCCCAGGATGAACTCAGTCTTCAACTCTCCTGAGGCTCTTAGAGAAGCATCCAGCTTTGCCCCCTCTCCCTCTGTACCCCCCCCCATCCTCACAGGGCCCTCTGGAAGAGCCCTTCAGTTTGTGTCAAGTGGTACCCACATGCCCCCCCACTTCAGCCAGGGCTCTGTCCCCAATCCTGTCATGGGTCCAGCTTCTCCTTTTGGGGACATTCTTGGGGACAATGTCCAGCCTATTTTTTGAGTCCCTATCTTCTTCACAGCCTGTCTCTGAGAACATGGCTGATCTGGGGCATGAACCTTGGAGGACGCTTCAGGGACAAAGAACTGTCTTTTTTAAAATTTGTATTGGAGTATAGTTGATTTACAATGTTGTGTTAGTTCCAGGTGTACAGCAAAGTGAGTCAGTTATACATATACATATATCCACTCTTTTTTAGATTATTTTCCCATATAGGCCATTACAGAGTATTGAGTAGAGTTCCCTGTGCTATGCAGTAGGTCTTTATTAGTTATCTATTTTATATATAGTAGTGTGTATATGTCAGTCTCAATCTCCCAATTTATACCTCCCCCCCTTTCCCCCTTGGTAACCATAAGTTTGCTTTCTACACCTATGACTCTATTTCTGTTTTGTAAATAAGTTTATTTGTACCATTTTTTTAAGATTCCACATACAAGCGATATCATATGATATTAGTCTTTCTCTGTCTGACTTATTCACTCAGTATGACAATCTCTAGGTCCATCCATGTTGCTGCAAATGGCATTATTTCATTCTTTTCATGGCTGAGTAATATTCCGTTGTATATATGTACCACATCTTCTTTATCCATTCCTCTGTCGATGGACATTTAGGTTGTTTCCATGTCCTGGCTATTGTATCAATAAATAGTGCTGCAGTGAATATTGGGGTGCATGTATCTTTTTGAAGTATGGTTTTCTCTGGATATATGCCCAGGAGTGGGATTGCTGGATCACACGGTATCTCTATTTTTAGTTGTTTAAGGAACCTCCATACTGTTCTCCATAGAGGCTGTACCCATTTACATTCCCACCAACAGTGTAGGAACTGTCTCTTAGAAACACAATTGCCAGCAGCAAACATGCCTGAGCCTATGGCCCAGGCAGTTCACAGCCCCCCATGCTGGGGAGAAACCCAGCTGGATGAAGGAAAAGCCCTGGGCTTTGCCTCCTTCCAGCATCACTCAGTTTACAAGGAATGAGCCTCTGCCTTCCGTGGTGTCCTGGGCCGTGCGGGTGGGCAGCTTTCCCCTGGGTGGCTGAGCAGGAATTCTGAATTCTGGCCGCATTCCTGTTTCAGGATCTGTTCTGAGTTGTCTGAGCCTCCCTACTTCCTAGATTTATTACCCTCATCGTCACAGTCAGTTTCGTTTTTGCTTTTTATTTTTTTATTCCATCCTCCTCATCCTTTTTTTGTTGATAAAAGTATGTTAGAAATTTATTAGAAATATAAATGTATTAATCTTACAAAAATAAGAATTGACACTTAAAATGTGTAACAAAACTCCATGTTTTTTTCTGGTTAAATATTCAGAATCCTAAGAACATATTTCCATATGTGTGTTTATTTAATGAATATTGTGATAGGGTTATCACAATAGATGTATTTACCTAATATTTTAGGTTTGCTGAATGAAACAAATGAAAGAAGAACAAGAAAAAGCCAGACTGACAGACTCTAGAAGAAAGAGATCAAACCTATCATTATTGTTAAGAAGCAGTGTAGCTGTAGGGTCATTTTTTTTTTTTTTAAACCTTGAGTCCCTAAGTTTGTAGGTTAGTCATCATCCCCTGGGTTATCAAGGGCAAACTCCTGCAAGATCCCCCGGAGTCTGGGGGTCTTGCCCTCAACCACCACCTCAAAGGAAGCCATTTATGTCTGATTGCACCCCTGCTACTTATAAGCAAGGCTGGCTCCCCAGCTCTAGGGGTGAGAGAGCCTGCAATTTACCTGCTGGGGAGGAAGGACCAGGCCTCTGGTACCTGGGACCTGGCAGGGTGGATGCAACCAAACGAAGAGGTACTCCTGGCAGCAACCAGCAGTGGGATGGGGAGTCCAAAAAACATAGACCCAGTCATCAGCGTTGCCCTTCATTAGCTACATTATCTTGGAAAGTGTTGCCACTCTGTGCCTCAGTTTGTCCATCTGTAAAATGGAAATAATTTCACTGACTAACAAAGAAGGCATATGGAAAGCACCCAGTGCAGGCCTGTGACCCTCTGGAGCCATTCAGAACCAGTGACTAAAGATAATAACACAAGGAAGCCCCAGGAGGCAATAAATTCTGGACCTGCAGGTCGCTGCATCCCTATTGCACTTTCCTTGTATTAATTTTCGAGTGCTAGTTTGCATGTTTGAGTGCTTAGCTCAGTGGGACCTGATAGCAGATGAGTGCTACCTGCATCTTAGAGGTCCCCTCCCCTCTACTGAGCTTTAAGGGCAGAAAGCACCCTAACCTGGACGCTGAGAAAGCAGCAGCCTGCTTAGGATAGGACAGAAGGCCCCAGAGAAGTCGGGTCACAACAGAACTGGATGTGGACCCTCACTCAGAGCCCTTGCCGCTATGGAGCTGAATCCCTGCTCACCCTTGCGGCAAGAGGAGGAGGCAACTTCTTGCTTCTTCTAGTTGAAGTCCCCAAAGGATTCAGACTGTGCATAAGGCCACCTCTCTTTAGGATATGTGCCTTCTTATTAGGGGTTCAGCCAGTCAGTATGAGGGGGGCTGGGATGGCCCTATCTTATATCACAGACTCTTCTCCTCCCTTGGGTTCTAGGAAGCTGGCTCCTTCCAACCCAGAAGCTTATAGGGTGGAAATAATGATAATGAATTATTATATTATGTGGATAACTTAGTTCCATTCAGCAGGGGTGTGTGTGTGTATGCTGGGGTTCTTGGCATTGGTGGCTGTGTGTCCTTGGGAGTAATGTCCCCAATGTTCTCCTTCCATTTGCTTATCTCTCTCAGGGCTTCTGGGAGCATTTACACAGAAATCAATCCAACTCGATCATGGTGTATTATTCTGCCATTTGCAGCAACGCGGGTGGGCCTAGAGAATATTATGCTTAGTGAAATAAGACAGAGAAAGACAAATACTGTATGACGTCACTTATATGTGAAATCTAAACAAATATATAAATGAATGTATATGCGAAAGAGAAACACACTTAACGATACGGAAAACAAAAGAGTGGTGACCAAAGGTGAGAGGGAAGGGGGGAGGGGCAGGTTAGGAGTAGGGGGTTAAGAGATACAAACCACTGTGTATTGGGTTGGCCAAAAAGTTCGTTCGGTTAATGAATACGTTCGATAAAGTTCTTGGTGAAACTGAAAAATGTGTCTTATTTTTGCTTAAAACCAAACGAACTTATTGGCCAACCCAATATAAAATAGATAAGCAACAAGGATATATTGTATAGCACAGGGAAGTATAGCTGTTATCTTGTAATAATTTTTTTTTTTTTTTTTTTGCGGTACACGGGCCTCTCACTGTTGCGGCCTCTCCCGTTGCGGAGCACAGGCTCCGGACGCGCAGGCTCAGCGGCCATGGCTCACGGATCTTCCCGGACCGGGGCACGAACCCGCGTCCCCTGCATCAGCAGGCAGACTCTCAACCATGTTGCCACCAGGGAAGCCCTCTTGTAATATTTTTAATGGAGTATATATAAGCTGTAGAAGTGCTGAATCACTAGGCTATACATCTGAAACTGATATAATATTGTAAATCAACTATACATCAATTTTAAAAGTCACCTCATTAACATGACAAAAGGCACCTTTATTGCTCTCATCGTGCAGGAAATTCCAAGGGTATTAGGAGCTCTTTGCCAGAAATGGGGACAAAGACCAAATACATATTTCTTATTATAAATTACAATATCACAGCTTTAAAGAACACTTTCCAGAGGAGGAGATACTTGAACTGTGTGGGTTTTTTTTTTTCATTTATTGAGGTAACATTGGTTTATAACATTATATAAGTTTCATGTGTACAACATTATATTTCGACTTCTATATACACTACAGCACGCTCACCACCAAAAGCTTAGTTTCCTCCATCACCATAGAGTTGATCTTCTTAACCCATTTCATCCTCCACCCATTCCATTTCCCTTCTGGTAACCTGTACTATGTTCTCTGTACCTATGTGTTTGTTTTTGCTTGGTTTGGTTTGTTCACTTATTTTTTTAAATTTGGTTTTATTTATGCAGTATTTTATTTATATGTTTGTTTTTTATATTCCACAACTAAGTGAGATCATATGGTATTTGACTTTCTCTGTCTGACTTATTCCATTTAGCATAATACCCTCTAGATCCACCTATGTTGTCACAAATAGCAAGATTTCATATTTTTTATGACTGAGTAGTAGTCCAGTGTGTGTGTGTGTCACACACATTCTTTATCCTTTCATTCATTGATGGGCATTTAGGTTGTTTCAATATCTTGGCTATTGTAAATAATGCTGCAATGAACAGAGGGGTGCATATATTTTTTTCAGATTAGTGTTTTGATATTCTCTGGATAAATGCTCAGAAGTGAAATAGCTGAATCATATGGTAGTTCTATTATTAATTTTTTGAGGAATCTTTAGACTGTTTTTCATAGTGACTGCACCAATTTACCTGAACACCAACAGTTTACGAGTGTTCAGTGCAATCCCTATCAAAATTCCAATGACATTTTTCACAGAAATAGAATTTTAAAATCCTAAAATTTATATGGAACCACAAAATACCCTGAATAGCCACAGCAGTCAGAGAGGAAAAAGAAATAAAAGGAATCCAAATCGGAAAAGAAGAAGTGAAATTGTCACTGTTTGCAGATGACATGATACTATACATAGAGAATCCTAAAGATGTTACCAGAAAACTATTAGAGCTAACCAATGAATTTGGTAAAGTAGCAGGATACAAAATTAGTGCACAGAAATCTCTTGCATTCCTAGACACTAATGATGAAAAATCAGAAAGAGAAATTAAGGAAACACTACCATTTACGATTGCAACAGAAAGAATAAAATACCTAGGAATAAACCTACCTAAGGAGACAAAAGACCTGTAGGTAGGAAACTATAAGACACTGATGAAAGAAATTAAAGATGATCCAAACAGATGGAGAGATATACCATGCTCTTGGATTGGAAGAATCAACATTGTGAAAATGACTATACTACCCAAATTCAATGCAATCTGTATCAAGCTACCAATGCCATTTTTCACAGAACTAGAAATAAGAATTTCACAATTGGTATGGAAATACAAAAGACCCCGAATAGCCAAAGCAATCTTGAGAAAGAAAAATGGAGCTGGAGGAATCATGCTCCCAGACTTCAGACTATACTACAAACCTACAGTCATCAAGATAGTATGGTACTGGCACAAAAACAGAAATATAGATCAATGGAACAGGATAAAAATCCCAGAGATAAACCCACACACACATGGTCACATTGTCTTTGATAAAGGAGGCAAGAATATACAATTGAGAAAAGACAGCCTCTTCAATAAGTGGTGCTGTGAAAACTGGACAGCTACATGTAAAAGAATGAAATTAGAACACTCCCTAACACCATACACAAAAATGAACTCAAAATGGATTAAAGACCTAAATGTAAGGCCAGACACTATAAAACTCTTAGAAAAAAACATAGGCTGAACACTCTATGACATAAATCACAGCAAGATCCTTTTTGAACTACCTCCTAGAGAAATGGAAATAAAAACAAAAATAAACAAATGGGACCTAATGAAACTTAAAAGCTTTTGCACAGCAAAGGAAACCATAACCAAGACAAAAAGATAACCCTCAGAATGGGAGAAAATATTTGCAAACGAAGCAACTGACAAAGGATTAATCTCCAAAATATACAAGCAGTTCATGCAGCTCAATATCAAAAAAACAAACAACCTGGAGATTGGTTCAAGATGGCGTAGCAGAAGGACGTGCTCTCACTCCCTCTTGCAAGAGCACCAGAATCACAACTAACTGTTGAACAATCATCGACAGGAAGACACTGGAACTCACGAAAAAAGATACCCCATATCCAAAGACAAAGGAGAAGCCACAATGAGATGGTAGGAGGGGTGCAATCACAATAAAATCAAATTCCATAACTGCTGGGTGGGTGACTCACAAACTGGAGAACACTTATACCACAGAAGACCACCCACTGGAGTGAAGGTTCTGAGCCCCATGTCAGGCTTCCCAACCTGGGGGTCCAGCAACAGGAGGAGGAATTCCTAGAGAATCAGACCTTGAAGCCTAGCTGGATTTGATTGCAGGACTTCGACAGGACTGGGGGAAACACAGGCTCCATGTTTGGAGGACACACACAAATTAGTGTGCAGATTGGGACCCAGGGGCAGGAGCAGTGACCCCATGGGAGACTGAACCAGACCTACCTGCTAGTGCTGGAGGGTCTCCTGCAGAGGCAGGGGATGGCTGTGGCTCACTGTGGGGACAAGGACACTGGCAGCAGAGGTTCTGGGAAGTACTCCTTGGTGTGAGCCCTCCCAGAGTCTGCCATTAGCCCCACCAAAGAGCTGGGTACGCTCCAGTGCAGGGTCACCTCAGGCCAAACAACCAACAAGGAGGGAACCCAGTCCCACCCATCAGCCGACAAGTGAATTAAAGTTTTACTGATCTCTGCCCACCAGAGCAACACCCAGCTCAACGCACCAGCAGTCCCTCCCATCAGGAAGCTTGCACAAGCCTATCAGATAGCCTCATCCACCAGAGGGAATAGAGCAGAACCAAGAAGAACTGCAATTCTGCAACCTGTGGAAGAAAAAACACATTCACAGAAAGACAGACACAATGAAAAGGCAGAGGACTTTGTACCAGATGAAGGAAAAAGATAAAACCCCAGAAAAACAACTAAATGAAACGGAGATAGGCAACCTTCCAGAAAAAGAATTCAGAATAATGATAGTGAAGATGATCGAGGACCTCGGAAAAAGAATGGAGGCAAAGATCGAGAAGATGCAAGAAATGTTTAACAAAGACCTAGAAGAATTAAAGAGCAAAGAAACAGAGTTGAACAATACAATAACTGAAATGAAAAATACACCAGGAAGACTCAATAGCAGAAAAACTGAGGCAGAAGAACGGATAAGTGACCTGGAAGACAGAATGGTGGAATTTACTGCCACGGAACAGAATAAAGAAAAAAGAATGAAAAGAAATGAAGACAGCCTAAGAGACCTCTGGGACAACATTAAAAGCACCAATATTCGCATTATAGCGGTCCCAGAAGGAGAAGAGAGAGAAAGGACCCGAGAAAATATTTGAACAGATTATAGTCGAAAATTTCCCTAACATGGGAAAGGAAATACCCACCCAAGTCCAGGAGGCGCAGAGAGTCCCAGGCAGGATAAACCCAAGGAGAAACATGCTGAGACACATAGTAATCAAATTGACAAAAGTTAAAGAGAAAGAAAAATTATTGAAAGCAACAAGAGAAAAATGACAACATACAAGGGAACTCCCATAAAGTTAACAGCTGATTTCTCAGCAGAAACTCTAAAAGCCAGAAGAGATTGGCATGATATATTTAAAGTAATGAAAGGGAAGAACCTACAACCAAGATTACTCTACCTGGCAAGGATCTTATTCAGATTTCATGGAGAAATCAAAAGCTTTACAGACAAGCAAAAGCTAAGAGAATTCAGCACCACCAAACCAGCTCTACAACAAATGCTAAAGGAACTTCTTTAGGTGGGAAACACAAGAGAAGAACAGCACCTACAAAAACAAACCCATAAGAATTAAGAAAATGGTAATAGGAACATACATATCGATAACTACCTTAAACGTGAATGGATTAAATGCTCCAACCAAAAGCCACAGGCTTGCTGAATGGATACAAAAACAAGACCCATATATATGCTGTCTACAAGACACCCACTTCAGCCCTATGGACACATACAGACTGAAACTGAGGGGATGGAAAAAGATATTCCATGCAAATGGAAATCAAAAGAAAGCTGGAGTAGCAATACTTATATCAGATAAACTGGACTTTGAAATAAAGAATGTTACAAGAGACAAGGAAGGACACTACATAATGATCAAGGGATCAATCCAAGAAGAAGATATAACAATTATAAATATATATGCACCCAACATAGGAGCACCTCAATACATAAGGCAACTGCTAACAGCTATAAAAGAGGAAATCGACAGTAACACAATAACAGTGGGGGACTTTAACACCTCACTTACACCAGTGGACAGATCACCCAGACAGAAAATTAATAAGGAAACACAAGGTTTAAATGACACAATAGAACAGATAGATTTAATTGATATTTATAGGACATGCCATCCAAAAACAGCAGATTACACTTTCTTCTCAACTGCACACAGAACATTCTCCAGGATAGACCACATCTTGGGTCACAAATCAAGCCTCGGTAAATTTAAGAAAATTGAAATCATATCAAGCATCTTCTCCGACCACAATGCTATGAGATTAGAAATCAATTACAGGGAAAACAACGTAAAAAACACAAACACATGGAGGCTAAATAATACATTACTAAATAACCAAGAGATCACTGAAGAAATCAAAGAGGAAATCAAAAAATACCTAGAGACAAATTACAAGGAAAACACGACAATCCAAAACCGATGGGATGCAGCAAAAGAAGTTCTAAGAGGGAAATTTATAGCAATACAAGCCTACCTCAAGAAACAAGAAAAATCTCAAATAAACAATCTAACCTTACACCTATAGGAACTAGAGAAAGAAGAACAAACAAAACCCGAAGTTAGTAGAAGGAAAGAAATCATAAAGTTCAGAGCAGAAATAAATGAAATAGAAACAAAGAAAACAATAGCAAAGATCAATAAAACTAAAAACTGGTTCTTTGAGAAGATAAACAAAATTGATAAACCTTTAGCTGGACTCATCAAGAAAAAGAGGGAGAGGATTCAAATCAATAAAATTAGAGGGCTTCCCTGGTGGCGCAGTAGTTGAGAGTCTGCCTGCCAATGCAGGGAACGCGGGTTTGTGTCCTGGTCAGGGAAGATCCCACAGGCCGTGGAGTGGCTGGGCCCGTGAACCATGGCCACTGAGCCCGCGCGTCCGGAGCCTGTGCTCCGCAACGGGAGAGGCCACAACAGTGACAGGTCTGCATACCGCAAAAATAAATAAATAAATAAAATAAAATAAAATTAGAAATGAAAAAGGAGAAGTTTCAACAGATACCACAGAAATACAAAGCATCACAAGAGACTACTACAAGCAAGTCTATGCCCCAAAAATGGACAACCTGGAAGAAATGAATAAATTATTAGCAAGGTATAACCTTCCAAGACTGAACCAGGAAGAAATAGAAAATATGAACACACCAATCACAAGTAATGAAATTGAAACTGTGATTTAAAATTGTCCAACAAACAAAAGTCTAGGACCAGATGGCTTCACAGGTGAACTCTATCAAACCTTTAGAGAAGAGCTAACACCCATCCTTCTCAAACTCTTCCAACAAATTGCAGAGGAAGGAAAACTCCCAAACTCATTCTATGAGGCCATTATCACCCTGATACCAAAACCAGACAAAGATACTACAAAAAATGAAAATTATAGACCAATATCACTGATGAATATAGATGCAAAAATCCTCAACAAAATACTAGCAAACAGAATCCAACAACACATTAAAAGGATCATACACCATGACCAAGTGGGATTTATCCCAGGGATGCAAGTATTCCTCAATATACGCAAATCAATCAATGTGATACACCGTATTAACAAATTGAAGAATAAAAGGCATATGATCATCTCAATAGATGCAGAAAAAGCTTTTGACAAAATTCAACACCTATTTATGATAAAAACTCTCCAGAAAGTGGGCAGAGAGGGAACATACCTCAACATAATAAAGGCCATATACAACAAACCCACAGTAAACATCATTCTCAATGGTGAAAAACTGAAAGCATTTCCACTAAGATCAGGAACAAGACAAAGATGTTCACTCTTGTCACTATTATTCAACATAGTTTTGGAAGTCCTAGCCATGGCAATCAGAGATGAAAAAGAAATAAAAGGAATACAAATTGGAAGAGAAGAAGTAAAACTGTCTCTGTTTGCAGAAGACATGATTGTATACATAGAGAACCCTAAAGATGCCACCAGAAAACTGCTAGAGCTAATCAATGAATTTGGTAGAGTTGCAGGATACAAAATTAATACACAGAAATCTCTTGCATTCCTATACACTAACAACGAAAAATCAGAAATAGAAATTAAAGAAATAATCCCATTCACCATTGCAACAAAAAGAATAAAATACCTAGAAATAAACCTACCTAAGAAGGTAAAAGAAATGTATGCAGAAAACTATAAGACACTGATGAAAGAAATCAAAGATGACACAAACAGATGGAGAGGTATACCATGTTCTTGGATTGGAAGAATCAATATTGTGAAAATGACTATACTACCCATAGCAATCTACAGATTCAATGCAATCCCTATCAAATTACCAATGGCATTTCTTACAGAACTATAACAAAAAATCTTAAAATTTGTATGGAGACACAAAAGACCCCGACTAGCCAAAGCAGTGTTGAGGGGAAAAAAATAGAGCTGGAGGAATTAGACTCCCTGACTTCAGACTATACTACAAAGCTACAGTCATCAAGACAATATGGTACTGGCACAAAACCAGAAATATAGACGAATGGAACAGGATGAAAATCCCAGACATACATCCACGCACCTATGGTCAACTAATCTATGACAAAGGAGGCAAGGATATTCAATGGAGAAAAGACAGCCTCTTGAATAAGTGGTGCTGGGAAAACTGGACAGCTACCTGTAAAAGAATGAAATTAGAACACTCCCTAACACCATACACAAAAATAAACTCAAAATGGATTAGAGACCTAAATGTAAGACTGAACACTATAAAACTCTTAGAGGACAACATAGGAAGAACATTCTTTGACATAAATCACAACAAGATCTTTTTTTTTTTTTTTTTTTTTGTGGTATGCCGGCCTCTCACTGTTGTGGCCTCTCCTGTTGCAGAGCACAGGCTCCGGATGCACAGGCTCAGCAGCCATGGCTCATGGGCCCAGCTGCTCCGCAGCATATGGGATCTTCCCAGACCAGGGCACGAACCTGTGTCCCCTGCATCGGCAGGCGGACTCTCAACCACTGCGCCACCAGGGAAGTCCAACAAGATCTTTTTTGATCCACCTCCTAAAGTAATGGAAATAAAAACAAAAATAAACAAATGGGACCTAATGAAACTTAAAAGCTTTTGCAAAGCAAAGAAAACTATAAACAAGACAAAAGACAACCCTCAGAATGGCAGAAAATATTTGCAAATGAATCAACAGACGAAGGATTAAACTCCAAAATATATAAACAGCTCATGCAGCTCAATATCAAAAACACAAAACAATCCAATCCAAAAATGAGAAGAAGACCTAAATAGTCATTCCTCCAAAGAAGACACACAGATGGCCAAGAAGCACATGAAAAAAAAGGCCGCTCAACATCACTAATTATTAGAGAAATGCAAATCAAAACTACAATGAGGTAACACCTCACACCAGTTAGGATAGGCATCATCAGAAAATCTACAAACAACAAATGCTGGAGCGGGTGTGGAGAAAAGGGAACCCTTTTGCGCTGTTGGTGGGAATGTAAATTGATACAGCCACTACGGAGTACAGTATGGAGGCTGCTTTAAAATATTAAAAATAGAACTACCATATGACCCAGCGATCCCACTACAGGGCATATACCCTGAGAAAACCATAATTCAAAAAGACCCCAATGTTCATTGCAGCACTATTTACAACAGCCAGGTCATGGAAGCAACCTAAATGCCCATCGACAGACAAATGGATAAAGATGTGGTACATATATACAATGGAATATTACTCAGCTATAAAAAGGAATGAAATTGTGTCACTTGTAGAGACGTGGATGGATTAGAGACTGTCATACAGAGTGAAGTAAGTCAGAAAGACAAGAACAAATATCGTATATTAACGCATATATGTGGAACTTAGAAAAATGGTACAGATGAACTGGTTTGAAGGGCAGAAATAGAGACAGGGATGTAGAGAACAAACATATGGACACCAAGGGGGGAAAGTGGCGGGGGTGGGGTGGTGGTGGTGTGATTAATTGGGAGATTGGGATTGACATATATACACTGCTGTATAAAATATAAATTAAATTAAATTAAAAACAAAAAACCAAACAACCCAATCCAAAAATGGGCAGAAGATCTAAATAGACATTTCTCCAAAGAAGATAAACAGATTGCCAACAAGCAGATGAAAGGATGCTCAATATCACTAATCATTAGAGAAATGCAAATCAAAACTACAATGAGGTATCACCTCACACACATCAGAATGGCCATCATAAAAAAATCTACAAGGGCTTCCCTGGTGGCGCAGTGGTTGAGAGTCCACCTGCCGATGCAGGGGACACGGGTTCGTGCTCCGGTCCGGGAAGATCCCACATGCCGCGGAGCGGCTGGGCCCGTGAGCCATGGCTGCTGAGCCTGCACGTTTGGAGCCTGTGCTCCGCAACGGGAGAGGCCACAACAGTGAAAGGACTGCGTATCACCAAAAAAAAAAAAAAAAATCTACAAACAATAAATGCTGGAGAGGGTGTGGTGAAAAGGGAACTCTCTTGCACTGTTGGTGGGAATGTAAATTGATACAGCCACTATGGAGAACAGTATGGAGGTTCCTTAAAAAACTACAAATAGAACTACCATACAACCCAGCAATCCCACTACTGGGCATGTACCCTGAGAAAACCATAATTCAAAAAGAGTCACGTACCACAACGTTCATTGCAGCTCTATTTACAATAGCCAGGACAGAGAAGCAACTAAGTGTCCATCGGCAGATGAATGGATAAAGATGTGGCACGTATATACAATGGAATATTACTCAGCCATTAAAAGAAAGGAAATTGAATTATTTGTAGTGAGATGGATGGACCTAGAGACTGTCATACAGAGTGAAGTAAGTCAGAAAGAGAAAAACAAATACCGTATGCTAACGCATATATATGGAATCTAAAAAAAAAAAAAAAGGTACTGATGAACCTAGTTGCAGTGCAGGAATAAAGAGGTAGACATAGAAAACGGACATGAAGCTGGGAAGGCAAAGCTAGGGCGAAGTGAGAGTAGCATTGACATATATACACCACCGAATGTAAAATAGTTGGCTGGTGGGAAGCAGCAGCATAGCACAGGGAGATCGGCTTGGTGCTTTTCGATGACCTAGAGGGGTGGGATAGGGAGGATGGGAGGGAGGCTCAAGAGGGAGGGGATATGGGGACATGCATATGCATATGGCTGATTTGCTTCGTTGTACAACAGAAATTAACACAGTATTGTGAAGCAATTATATTCCAATAAAGATCTATTAAAAATAGTAATAAATAAAGAGACCTAGGAATGAAGGCTCCTGGTCTAGGAATGCATAAGAGTATGGCTGGTCAAGAGGGACCCAAGTCCTCGACTGCAACTGTCTAGAGCAACTTCAGTGTATTGGCTGTGCACAAAGTCTGGTGTGGGGAGGACAGATTTCCTATTTGAAGTTAATATCCTTGAGGTAATTGCCTATGGTTGGGCCTGAAAAATCACACACAGCTTTTTACCTAGGAGCCAGACTCCTCAATAACTACAATAATTTTGCTGGATTTAACTCATGTTATATATGAATATTTCAAAATGAATAAAGGTATAATAGAGTGATGAAGACCCTACTTGTTCTAAGGAGACAGATAGTTTTAAAAATTTATATGTTGATACCAATCAGATCAGAAGTCCCCACAATTAACAAAAAGCTTTCCATCCCTTATGACCATCTTGAGGGTTTGATTTAATGTAAAAAAGACAGTTACTCTTTAAACGCCTTCTCAGAGACAAATGAGGGCATTGCTAAGCCAGTATCTAGTGAGAATGTTCCTTATAGGTCCGTATTCTTAGGGAATGCAAAGGTAACACCTTTATCTTTGACTTCAGGCCCTGATGAGTCTGTGGCAAGCACCACCAGGGAGCTGAGTCAAGGAGAATATGGAGGTACCACTTCGCCAACCAGTAACCCCTCATCTCTTACGACTATGATCAATGTGGGTAAGTAAGAGCATCATCTCTATTTTCTTCAAGTCTAAGAGGACCCATCTGGGTCCTCTCTCTTCATCCCTGGGGTCAAAAATTGGATTGTTTAAGGAAGTAAAATGACTAGGTTTGAAATCGATTTCTTTGGCTTCCTGTCACTCTAAAGATGTTGGTTATTTTTTTCCTAGAGATTGTATTAACGGAACACTGTTATTGCTTCACCTTAGTAATTTATATGATTAGTAGCCAATCAATTCAGCAGGAGAAAATGCCACAAGGTCAGTTCCCTCCACACTTTCTCTTGCACCAGGGTGAAGGATCTTTCTAAATCGGAGATTCTCACTGGAATTTTGTGTTGACAGGGAGGGCACAGACAGACTTGAGGTGATACAGTTTTCTTTTGTTACAGTAGAGGAAGGGATCATGGTCCTTGGCTATGCCAAGTTGGTGAGGATAATGTAAAAAAGAGTGCTCTTAGGTCGAGCTTTCCTTATCCCTGTGGCAGTTACATGCCCTTTACCTCAACGATAGGAAAAGGGTTCAGAGAGGAAGATGAATTTGAAAGAGGATGAAGGTAAAGGAAAAGAATTTTATCACCCTTCTATTCTGTTGCTTCTCAAATATAAATCTTTAAGTGGCTTTTCAGTGAACTAAGATTTGGGGCATCTAGCGGAGGCTCGAAGTTATAAGCTGAAACTGGTTCCGCAAGGGCAGGCTCCAAGGAGAAAAGTAAAATAGGGTAGGGGAAGCCTCGTGCATGGGTAGAGTCCAGGTTCATCACATCCTTCCTTGTACAAAGAGCCCTTCTTTGTAGGGTATGTAGTACACTGAGTTCCAGGTAACAATTTCTTCTGAGTAAACAACAGGGTCAAAGCCCTCACCCCACTAACCCTAACACTTTGATCCATCTTTGGGGATGGTCAGTATGTTCCCTGGTGTCCAGAGTCTTGAAATGTGGTATGAGAGGGTTAACATTTTCTTTTCTGGAGAAATAGGAAATAGTTTGAGTTGAAATCACAGGAAGGAACAAATGATACTGTCAATCAGGACTCCTGTACCTTTTGCATATCTCCTACCAATTCACTTTCCAATCACAGGTATGTCCACAAGAAGCCCAGAAATGGCTACAGCCTTCAAAATCATAAGCTCCAAGGAGCCCAGCACCAGCCCAGAAATGAAGTACACTCTGGGAAATTCTTGGAATACTTCAACAGCAACTGTCCCTATGAAGACCACAGTGGAACCAGTCACACTTCAGTCCACAGCCATAGAGAGTAGCGGCATCAGCCTCTCTCACCTGCCCACAGGATCCATGACACCAGCCAAGTCACCAACAAAAGGGACAGCAACTACAGAATGGGTCTCACTCTCCCAATCTGAGGTTGGGACCAACCCCCATCTTGGGACTCCAGAAGGGACCAAAAAGTCATTGGGCACAGTGTCCTCTGTCTCCCGGGAGTCAAATCCTAAAGGCAACATAGGGACTGGTCCACAAACAAGCCCAAATCTGATTCCAAGGACAACTGGAATGAATTTATCCATGTGGCTTGGCTCCACTGGAGGGACCACCGTGGACACACATGTCTCTCTGAACACATCTTCCACTGGTCCTGAAGACTCTGTGGACATCCCGGACTCTGTGACAACCCAGATGGTAACAATGAGCTCAGTGACAGATAAATCTGAATTTATAACCAAGACAAGGGTCAACATCACAGTCATTCCTTCCACTGTTCTGAGTAAAGATACAATGACAGATGAACAACAGGCAAGTGTATCTGTGAGTGAGGCTTATTCATCTGCTAGCCCATGGTCAGAGCAGACAACTGGGAGTAACCTGATTCTTGATAAATCCCCTGAGGCCAAAGACACATTGCATAAAACCTCCGTAGAACAAACCACATTAGCATCTCTGACCTCTGAAAGCCAAGACATTACCAGCATCACCAATGCCTCAGGAGGAAAAATGAGCTCTTCACCATCTGTCACATTCCCATCCGTGGGGTCTACGACACTGGCAACCATCACAAGTGTAGTAAATAGTGATGTTGCCTCTACTCTTGGGCAACTATCACAGACCTCATATCCTGCAGGAGTGAGCAACATGGAGGTAACCATAGCTCCCACTCCACTTGTCACCACCACGATCACCACTATGGAAACCAATTCAGTCCTGACTACCATGCCCGGCCCAAAAGGAAGTGTGAGCACCATGGACAGCACCCTGGCTACAGAGACCAGCACATCTGCCCTACAGCACCCACCCACCTGGTCATCCACAGCTGCTCCTGCCCCAACATCAGGCCCCACGACTATCACAGACATGGCTTCAATCTTGGAAGTCACAGGTTCTCCTAAAGCAATTTCTGCAATGAGCACAACTTCATCCATAGCGTCAAGCACTGAATCGGGCTCTGTGTCTACCCCCCATGGCCTTGTGACTGTCAATGGAACCAGCCTAGCCATCCCATCCTCCTTTGCTTCAGCTGAAAAGACAGAGGCCAGCACAAGTGTAAGGACATTGAGTCCTTTAGACACAACTGCATCTATGCCCATCTCAACTTCTGGTGTCGAGAGGATGAGCACCTCGGTTCCTGACATTTTAAGCACAAGTTGGACTCCCAGTAGAAGAGAAACAGAAGGCTTGCATGTTTCAATGGCTTCTATGGACCATCCAAAGACAAAGACTATCCCAAAGATCCTCCCATCCACTCCTCTGCCTGATTCTCTGTCCACTCTTGACTGGGCCACTGGGAGTTCTGTGTCATCACCCATAACCTCTACCTCAGTTCTTCAGGAGGTTACAACTCCTTCAGAGCTCCCTTTGGAGAAAATGATCAGCCCAACTACCTCACAGCTGCCCTCCTCCACAGAGGACATTACAAGTGAGGTCACACCTGTTACAATGGTAAATAGCTCTAAAGTCACTTTATCAGGGAGGCCAGATCTTGCCAGCAAAGAAGTAGAGCAGAGTTCTACCCAGCTTCACATCACAGCTTCTGCAGATCCAGGGTATATGTCTAGACCAGAAACAACAACTCTGGACTTAATCCCATATACAGTAAGAACTCCATATCCAACTCCCCGGGTGAATGGGATAAGGACTCCTACAACAGAGGCAAGAGCTACATCTCATTCCTGGATGAGGGAAGAAGAATCAAGCTCAAGCACATCTCTGAACACTGAGGTGATAAATGTCTCTTCTGTCTCAGGAGGGACCATCAAGGAGGTTACTGACTCCCCAGGCTTATTAAAGACCACAGATATACTGGGCATAAGCTTGGAATCTGGGACAACTTCATCTCCAAATTGGAAAAATGGCACATATGAGAGAATAGCCACTTCTGAACCTACCACAGACAAAGAGACAATTTACCCATCTACAAACACAGTAGATACAACAGTATGGCCCTCAAATTCTGAACATGATCTTCATTCCACTGTCCCAGCCCACTCAGAGTCATCCATGGGCACATATCCAATGAATACTACCTCCATCATGCTGAATACCATTGTTTCCACATCAGCAACTACCTGGCCAGAATCCACAAGGGCTGGAAGAGAGCTTGATTACCCCCTGACCACTGAACTGAGGGAGTCCAGTATTTACATGGATACCAACTCAACCGCAGAGATAAGCAGTGTCCATTCCCTAAGTTCTTTTGCTATTACTAGGGTGTCCGGGACAGAAGTCACTACCTCTGACAGAATTTCCAGCCCAGATCTAGCTCAGTCCACAAGGTCATCAGACATCACCAGGCCCTCTACCTTCCCTGACATAACAGATTCTGAAAGAATGACCATCACCATGCAAACAGGTCCTTCTGGGACTACATTGCTGGGTGCACCTACCATGGACACATTAGCCACAGCCTCCTTGTCAGGGACTTACTTGGCTGTGACTCAGGGATTTCCACAGTCAAAGATAACCACTCAAACGAGCAAAGGTCCTGAAGGTGTGTCATGGACAAACCCTCCCTCTCTGGGAGAAACCACCTCTTCCTCTTCCCTAGCACCTATCCCCGACACAACCTCATCTTCTCATGTTTTGTTGACATCACAAGGGCAAAGTACCTCCTCTACTCTACCTGTGACCTCAGGTCTCTTGCCTGAGAACTTCGGCTTGGGGAAGACCAGAGACATGTTGAGGACGAGTTTGGAAACTGATACCAGTTTACCCCCAAATTTGAGGAGTAGCTCAGATGAGATGTTTGTCACCACAGATATAGAAGCAATTCATCCTTCCACAAACACAGCAATGACACATGTAGAGACTACCAGTTGTGAACATGAATCACATTCTCCTGTCCTGGCCCCCACACAGCCACCCAAAGCTAAATCTTCAGTGGTTACCTCCTCTACCATGTGGGACACTACTGCCCCCACATCAATGTCTGGCTCATCTGAGACTATAAAGATTGAGAGAGAGTCAGTATCCTCTCTGAATACTGGACTTAGGGAGACAAGTACCTACCAGGAGACCAGCTCTGCTACAGAGACAAGCACTGTCATTTCCAATGTGTCCACAAATGATGCTACTACTGAGGTCACCAGGACACAAGTTACCTCCTCCAGCAGGAAATCTATCCCAAGCCCTGCTCACTTCAAAACTTCTCCAAACACACCTATAGAAAGCAGAACCAGCGGCTCTATATCCATGTTCATGACAGAATCTTCGGGAATGACCATCACCACCCAAACAGGTCCCCCAGGGGTTACATCACAGGACACACTTACCTTGGACATATTGACCAAGGTCTCTGGGGCAGGGACTCATTCGACTGTGACTCAGAGTTCTACACACTCAGAGATGACCACTCGCAGCAGTAGAGGTCCCGAGGATGTGTCTTGGCCAAGCCCTGCCTCTGTGAAAGAAACTGGCTCTCCAACCTCCCCAGTAATTGTACCTGCCAGGACAACACCCTCCCCTGAGCCATCCACATTACCAGGGAGGAGCCCCTCCTCTCCTACACCTGTGACTTCACTGCTCACTCGTGGTCTGGGGAAGACCAAAGACACATTGGGTACAAGTGTGGAACCTGTGTCCAGTTCACCTTCAAGTGAGATGAGCACCACCATTGAGATACTGTCCACCTCTGAAGCCTCCACAGGTACAGATGCAATTCAGCCCTCCAAAAACACAGCTGGGACCCACCGGGCCAACACAATTTCTGGACATGAAGCACATTCCTCTGCCCCAGCTGAATCAGAGCCATCGAATGTCACGTCCCCAATGGTTACTCCTTCCCCCTCTAGGGACACCAGTGTTTCTACATCAATGCCTCACTCTTTAGAAACTACAATGTTTGAGATACACTCCACATCCTCTCTGACTCCTCCACTGAGGAAGCCCAGCACCGTCCAGCAGAACAGCACAGCCACAGAGAAAATCGCCGTCCCTTCCAAAGTACCCACTGATACGACGACTATTGAGAACTCTAGGACCGACCCGATCTCCCCTAGCAGCACGTCCATCCCTGGCCCTGTTCAGTACACGTGGTCGCCAGACATTCCTGCAGGCATCATCACCGGGCCCTCTGCCTCTCCTGTGCCAACAGAATCTGCAGAAGTCACCATGACCACCCAAACAGGTCCCATTGAGCCGACATCACAGGACCCACTTACCTTGGGCACTACAGCCAACACCTCAGGGGCGGAGATTCACTCCACTGTGACTCTGAGTTTTACGCACCCAGAGAGGACCACTCTCAGCAGCAGAGGTCCCGAGGATGTGTCTTGGCCAAGCCCTGCCTCTGTGATAGAGACTGGCTCTCCATCTTCCCCAGTGACTGTACCTGCCATGACAACACCCTCCCCTGAGCCACCCAAATTACTAAGGAGAAGCCCCTCCTCTCCTACTTCTGTGACCTCACTTCTCACCCGTGGTCTGCGGAAAACCAGAGACACATTGGATACAAGTGTGGAACCTGTGCCCAGTTCACCTTCAACTGAGATGAGCACCACCACTGAGATACTGTCCACCTCTGAAGCCTCCACAGGTACAGATGCAATTCAGCCCTCCAAAAACACAGGTGGGATCAATGGGGCCAACGAAAGCTCTGGACATGAAACACATTCATCTGCCCCAGCTGACTCGGAGCCATCCAATGTCACGTTTCCAATGCTTATTCCTTCCAACTCTAGGGACACCCGTGTTAGCACATCAGTGCCTCACTCTTTAGAAACTACAGTGTTTGAGCTAGACTCCATATCCTCTCTGACTCCTGAACTGAGGAACACAAGCACCGTCCAGCAGAACAGCTCAGCCACAGAGAAAATCGGCGTCCTTTCCAAAGTACCCACTGATACGACTACTGAGATCTCTAGGAGAGAACTGATCTCCCCTAGCAGCACGTCCATCGCTGGCCCTGTTCAGTCCACGATGTCGCCAGACATCCCTGCAGGCCTGATCACCAGGCCCTCTGCCTCTCCTGTGACGACAGAATCTGCAGAAGTGACCATGACCACCCAAACAGGTCCCATTGAAGCTACTTCAGAGGACCCACTTACCTTGGGCACTACAGCCAACACCTCAGGGGCGGAGATTCACTCCACTGTGACTCAGAGTTTTATGCACCCAGAGAGGACCACTCTCAGCAGCAGAGGTCCCGAAGATGTGTCTGTGCCAAGCCCTGCCTCTGTGATACAGACTGGCTCTCCATCTTCCCCAGTGACTGTACCTACCAGGACAACACCCTCCCCTGAGCCATCCACATTACCAGGGAGAACCCCCTCCTCTCCTACTCCTGTGACCTCACTTCTCACCCGTGGTCTGCGGAAAATCAGAGACACATTGGGTACAAGTGTGGAACCTGTGTCCAGTTCACCTTCAGGTGAGATGAGCCCCAGGATTGAGATACTGTCCAACTCTGAAGCCACCACAGGTACAGATGCAATTCAGCCCTCCAAAAACACAGCTGGGACCCACCGGGCCAACACAATTTCTGGACATGAAGCACATTCCTCTGCCCCAGCTGAATCAGAGCCATCGAATGTCACGTCCCCAATGGTTACTCCTTCCCCCTCTAGGGACACCAGTGTTTCTACATCAATGCCTCACTCTTTAGAAACTACAATGTTTGAGATACACTCCACATCCTCTCTGACTCCTCCACTGAGGAAGCCCAGCACCGTCCAGCAGAACAGCACAGCCACAGAGAAAATCGCTGTCCCTTCCAAAGTACCCACTGATACGACGACTATTGAGAACTCTAGGACCGACCCGATCTCCCCTAGCAGCACGTCCATCCCTGGCCCTGTTCAGTACACGTGGTCGCCAGACATTCCTGCAGGCATCATCACCGGGCCCTCTGCCTCTCCTGTGCCAACAGAATCTGCAGAAGTCACCATGACCACCCAAACAGGTCCCATTGAGCCGACATCACAGGACCCACTTACCTTGGGCACTACAGCCAACACCTCAGGGGCGGAGATTCACTCCACTGTGACTCTGAGTTTTACGCACCCAGAGAGGACCACTCTCAGCAGCAGAGGTCCCGAGGATGTGTCTTGGCCAAGCCCTGCCTCTGTGATAGAGACTGGCTCTCCATCTTCCCCAGTGACTGTACCTGCCATGACAACACCCTCCCCTGAGCCACCCAAATTACTAAGGAGAAGCCCCTCCTCTCCTACTTCTGTGACCTCACTTCTCACCCGTGGTCTGCGGAAAACCAGAGACACATTGGATACAAGTGTGGAACCTGTGCCCAGTTCACCTTCAACTGAGATGAGCACCACCACTGAGATACTGTCCACCTCTGAAGCCTCCACAGGTACAGATGCAATTCAGCCCTCCAAAAACACAGGTGGGATCAATGGGGCCAACGAAAGCTCTGGACATGAAACACATTCATCTGCCCCAGCTGACTCGGAGCCATCCAATGTCACGTTTCCAATGCTTATTCCTTCCAACTCTAGGGACACCCGTGTTAGCACATCAGTGCCTCACTCTTTAGAAACTACAGTGTTTGAGCTAGACTCCATATCCTCTCTGACTCCTGAACTGAGGAACACAAGCACCGTCCAGCAGGACCGCTCAGCCACAGAGAAAATCGGCGTCCTTTCCAAAGTACCCACTGATACGACTACTGAGATCTCTAGGAGAGAACTGATCTCCCCTAGCAGCACGTCCATCGCTGGCCCTGTTCAGTCCACGATGTCGCCAGACATCCCTGCAGGCCTGATCACCAGGCCCTCTGCCTCTCCTGTGACGACAGAATCTGCAGAAGTGACCATGACCACCCAAACAGGTCCCATTGAAGCTACTTCAGAGGACCCACTTACCTTGGGCACTACAGCCAACACCTCAGGGGCGGAGATTCACTCCACTGTGACTCAGAGTTTTACGCACCCAGAGAGGACCACTCTCAGCAGCAGAGGTCCCGAAGATGTGTCTGTGCCAAGCCCTGCCTCTGTGATACAGACTGGCTCTCCATCTTCCCCAGTGACTGTACCTACCAGGACAACACCCTCCCCTGAGCCATCCACATTACCAGGGAGAACCCCCTCCTCTCCTACTCCTGTGACCTCACTTCTCACCCGTGGTCTGCGGAAAATCAGAGACACATTGGGTACAAGTGTGGAACCTGTGTCCAGTTCACCTTCAGGTGAGATGAGCCCCAGGATTGAGATACTGTCCACCTCTGAAGCCACCACAGGTACAGATGCAATTCAGCCCTCCAAAAACACAGCTGGGACCCACCGGGCCAACACAATTTCTGGACATGAAGCACATTCCTCTGCCCCAGCTGAATCAGAGCCATCGAATGTCACGTCCCCAATGGTTACTCCTTCCCCCTCTAGGGACACCAGTGTTTCTACATCAATGCCTCACTCTTTAGAAACTACAATGTTTGAGATACACTCCACATCCTCTCTGACTCCTCCACTGAGGAAGCCCAGCACCGTCCAGCAGAACAGCACAGCCACAGAGAAAATCGCCGTCCCTTCCAAAGTACCCACTGATACGACGACTATTGAGAACTCTAGGACCGACCCGATCTCCCCTAGCAGCACGTCCATCCCTGGCCCTGTTCAGTACACGTGGTCGCCAGACATTCCTGCAGGCATCATCACCGGGCCCTCTGCCTCTCCTGTGCCAACAGAATCTGCAGAAGTCACCATGACCACCCAAACAGGTCCCATTGAGCCGACATCACAGGACCCACTTACCTTGGGCACTACAGCCAACACCTCAGGGGCGGAGATTCACTCCACTGTGACTCTGAGTTTTACGCACCCAGAGAGGACCACTCTCAGCAGCAGAGGTCCCGAGGATGTGTCTTGGCCAAGCCCTGCCTCTGTGATAGAGACTGGCTCTCCATCTTCCCCAGTGACTGTACCTGCCATGACAACACCCTCCCCTGAGCCACCCAAATTACTAAGGAGAAGCCCCTCCTCTCCTACTTCTGTGACCTCACTTCTCACCCGTGGTCTGCGGAAAACCAGAGACACATTGGATACAAGTGTGGAACCTGTGTCCAGTTCACCTTCAACTGAGATGAGCACCACCACTGAGATACTGTCCACCTCTGAAGCCTCCACAGGTACAGATGCAATTCAGCCCTCCAAAAACACAGGTGGGATCAATGGGGCCAACGAAAGCTCTGGACATGAAACACATTCATCTGCCCCAGCTGACTCGGAGCCATCCAATGTCACGTTTCCAATGCTTATTCCTTCCAACTCTAGGGACACCCGTGTTAGCACATCAGTGCCTCACTCTTTAGAAACTACAGTGTTTGAGCTAGACTCCATATCCTCTCTGACTCCTGAACTGAGGAACACAAGCACCGTCCAGCAGAACAGCTCAGCCACAGAGAAAATCGGCGTCCTTTCCAAAGTACCCACTGATACGACTACTGAGATCTCTAGGAGAGAACTGATCTCCCCTAGCAGCACGTCCATCGCTGGCCCTGTTCAGTCCACGATGTCGCCAGACATCCCTGCAGGCCTGATCACCAGGCCCTCTGCCTCTCCTGTGACGACAGAATCTGCAGAAGTGACCATGACCACCCAAACAGGTCCCATTGAAGCTACTTCAGAGGACCCACTTACCTTGGGCACTACAGCCAACACCTCAGGGGCGGAGATTCACTCCACTGTGACTCAGAGTTTTATGCACCCAGAGAGGACCACTCTCAGCAGCAGAGGTCCCGAAGATGTGTCTGTGCCAAGCCCTGCCTCTGTGATACAGACTGGCTCTCCATCTTCCCCAGTGACTGTACCTACCAGGACAACACCCTCCCCTGAGCCATCCACATTACCAGGGAGAACCCCCTCCTCTCCTACTCCTGTGACCTCACTTCTCACCCGTGGTCTGCGGAAAATCAGAGACACATTGGGTACAAGTGTGGAACCTGTGTCCAGTTCACCTTCAGGTGAGATGAGCCCCAGGATTGAGATACTGTCCACCTCTGAAGCCTCCACAGGTACAGATGCAATTCAGCCCTCCAAAAACACAGCTGGGACCCACTGGGCCAACACAATTTCTGGACATGAAGCACATTCCTCTGCCCCAGCTGAATCAGAGCCATCGAATGTCACGTCCCCAATGGTTACTCCTTCCCCCTCTAGGGACACCAGTGTTTCTACATCAATGCCTCACTCTTTAGAAACTACAATGTTTGAGATACACTCCACATCCTCTCTGACTCCTCCACTGAGGAAGCCCAGCACCGTCCAGCAGAACAGCACAGCCACAGAGAAAATCGCCGTCCCTTCCAAAGTACCCACTGATACGACGACTATTGAGAACTCTAGGACCGACCCGATCTCCCCTAGCAGCACGTCCTTCCCTGGCCCTGTTCAGTACACGTTGTCGCCAGACATTCCTGCAGGCATCATCACCGGGCCCTCTGCCTCTCCTGTGCCAACAGAATCTGCAGAAGTCACCATGACCACCCAAACAGGTCCCATTGAGCCGACATCACAGGACCCACTTACCTTGGACACTACAACCAACACCTCAAGGGCAGAGATCCACTCAACTGTGACTCAGAGTTTTACGCACCCAGAGATGTCCACTCTCAGCAGCAGAGGTCCCGAGGATGTGTCTTGGCCAAGCCCTGCCTCTGTGATAGAGACTGGCTCTCCATCTTCCCCAGTGACTGTACCTGCCATGACAACACCCTCCCCTGAGCCACCCAAATTACTAAGGAGAAGCCCCTCCTCTCCTACTTCTGTGACCTCACTTCTCACCCGTGGTCTGCGGAAAACCAGAGACACATTGGATACAAGTGTGGAACCTGTGCCCAGTTCACCTTCAACTGAGATGAGCACCACCACTGAGATACTGTCCACCTCTGAAGCCTCCACAGGTACAGATGCAATTCAGCCCTCCAAAAACACAGGTGGGATCAATGGGGCCAACGAAAGCTCTGGACATGAAACACATTCGTCGGCCCCAGCTGACTCGGAGCCATCCAATGTCACGTTTCCAATGCTTATTCCTTCCAACTCTAGGGACACCCGTGTTAGCACATCAGTGCCTCACTCTTTAGAAACTACAGTGTTTGAGCTAGACTCCATATCCTCTCTGACTCCTGAACTGAGGAACACAAGCACCGTCCAGCAGAACAGCTCAGCCACAGAGAAAATCGGCGTCCTTTCCAAAGTACCCACTGATACGACTACTGAGATCTCTAGGACCGAACCCAACTCCTCTAGCAGCACGTCCATCGCTGGCCCTGTTCAGTCCACGATGTCGCCAGACATCCCTGAAGGCCTGATCACCAGGCCCTCGGCCTCTCCTGTGACGACAGAATCTGCAGAAGTGACCATGACCACCCAAACAGGTCCCATTGAGGCTACTTCACACGACCCACTTACCTTGGGCGCTACAACTAATACCACAGGGGCAGAGATTCACTCGACTGTGACTCAGAGTTTTATGCACCCAGAGAGGACCACTCTCAGCAGCAGAGGTCCCGAAGATGTGTCTGTGCCAAGCCCTGCCTCTGTGATACAGACTGGCTCTCCATCTTCCCCAGTGACTGTACCTACCAGGACAACACCCTCCCCTGAGCCATCCACATTACCAGGGAGAAGCCCCTCCTCTCCTACTCCTGTGACCTCACTTCTCAACCGTGGTCTGCGGAAAACCAGAGACACATTGGGTACAAGTGTGGAACCTGTGTCCAGTTCACCTTCAAGTGAGATGAGCACCACCATTGAGATACTGTCCACCTCTGAAGCCTCCACAGGTACAGATGCAATTCAGCCCTCCAAAAACACAGGTGGGATCAATGGGGCCAACGAAAGCTCTGGACATGAAACACATTCGTCTGCCGCAGCTGACTCGGAGCCATCCAATGTCACGTTTCCAATGCTTATTCCTTCCAACTCTAGGGACACCCGTGTCACCACATCAGTGCCTCACTCTTTAGAAACTACAGTGTTTGAGCTAGACTCCATATCCTCTCTGACTCCTGAACTGAGGAACACAAGCACCGTCCAGCAGGACCGCTCAGCCACAGAGAAAATCGGCGTCCTTTCCAAAGTACCCACTGATACGACTACTGAGATCTCTAGGACAGAACTGATCTCCTCTAGCAGCACGTCCATCCCTGGCCTTGTTCAGTCCACGATGTCGCCAGACTTCCCTGCAGGAACCATCACCTGGCCCTCTGCCTCTTCGGTGATGACAGAATCTGCAGAAGTGACCATGACAACCCAAACTGGTCCCACTGAGGCTACATCACAGGACCCACTTACCTTGGGCACTACAGCCAACACCTCAGGGGCAGAGATTCACTCCACTGTGACTCAGAGTTTTACACACCCAGAGATGACCACTCTCAGCAGCAGAGGTGCCGAGGATGGGTTTTGGCCAAGCCCTGCCTCTGTGAAAGAAACTGGCTCTCCATCCTCCCCAGTGACTGCACCTGCCATGACAACACCCTCTCCTGAGCCAACCACATTACCAGGGAGGAGCCCCTCCTCTCCTACCCCTGAGACCTCACTTCTCACTCGTGGTCTGGGGAAGACCAAAGACACATTGGGTACAAGTGTAGAACCTGTGTCCAGTTCACCTTCAAGTGAGATCAGCACGACCAAGGAGATACTGTCCACATCTGAAGCCTCCACAAGTACAGATGCAATTCAGCCCTCCAAAAACAAAGCTGGGACCCACAGGGCCAATATAAATTCTGGGCATGAAGCACATTCCTCTGCCCCAGCTGAATCAGAGCCATCGAATGTCACGTCCCCAATGGTTACTCCTTCCACCCGTACGGAGACCAGTGTTTCCACATCAATGCCTCACTCTTTAGAAACTACAATGTTTGAGCTAGACTCCGCATCCTCTCTGACTCCTGAACTGAGGAACACCAGCACTGTCCAGCAGAACAGCTCAGCCACAGAGAAAATCGCCGTACTTTCCAAAGTACCCACTGATATGACTACTGAGATCTCTAGGACCGAACCCAACTCCTCTAGCAGCACGTCCATCGCTGGCCCTGTTCAGTCCACGATGTCGCCAGACATCCCTGAAGGCCTGATCACCAGGCCCTCTGCCTCCCCTGTGCCAACAGAATCTGCAGAAGTCACCATGACCACCCAAACAGGTCTCATTGAGGCTACTTCACAGGACCCACTTACCTTGGACACTACAACCAACACCTCAGGGGCAGAGATCCACTCGACTGTGACTCAGAGTTTCACGCACACAGAGATGTCCACTCTCAGCAGCAGAGGTCCCGAGGATGTGTCTTGGCCAAGCCCTGCCTCTGTGATAGAGACTGGCTCTCCATCTTCCCCAGTGATTGTATCTGCCATGACAAAACCTTCCCCTGAGCCATCCACATTAGCAGGGAGGAGCCCCTCCTCTCCTACCCCTGAGACCTCACTTCTCACTCGTGGTCTGGGGAAGACCAAAGACACATTGGTTACAAGTGTGGAACCTGTGTCCAGTTCACCTTCAGGTGAGATGAGCCCCAGGATTGAGATACTGTCCACCTCTGAAGCCTCCACAGGTACAGATGCAATTCAGCCCTCCAGAAACACAGCTGGGATCAATGGGGCCAACAAAAGCTCTGGACATGAAACACATTCGTCTGCCCCAGCTGACTCGGAGCCATCCAATGTCACGTTTCCAATGCTTATTCCTTCCAACTCTAGGGACACCCGTGTTAGCACATCAGTGCCTCACTCTTTAGAAACTACAGTGTTTGAGCTAGACTCCATATCCTCTCTGACTCCTGAACTGAGGAACACAAGCACCGTCCAGCAGAACAGCTCAGCCACAGAGAAAATCGGCGTCCTTTCCAAAGTACCCACTGATACGACTACTGAGATCTCTAGGAGAGAACTGATCTCCCCTAGCAGCACGTCCATCGCTGGCCCTGTTCAGTCCACGATGTCGCCAGACATCCCTGCAGGCCTGATCACCAGGCCCTCTGCCTCTCCTGTGACGACAGAATCTGCAGAAGTGACCATGACCACCCAAACAGGTCCCATTGAAGCTACTTCAGAGGACCCACTTACCTTGGGCACTACAGCCAACACCTCAGGGGCGGAGATTCACTCCACTGTGACTCAGAGTTTTATGCACCCAGAGAGGACCACTCTCAGCAGCAGAGGTCCCGAAGATGTGTCTGTGCCAAGCCCTGCCTCTGTGATACAGACTGGCTCTCCATCTTCCCCAGTGACTGTACCTACCAGGACAACACCCTCCCCTGAGCCATCCACATTACCAGGGAGAACCCCCTCCTCTCCTACTCCTGTGACCTCACTTCTCACCCGTGGTCTGCGGAAAATCAGAGACACATTGGGTACAAGTGTGGAACCTGTGTCCAGTTCACCTTCAGGTGAGATGAGCCCCAGGATTGAGATACTGTCCACCTCTGAAGCCTCCACAGGTACAGATGCAATTCAGCCCTCCAAAAACACAGCTGGGACCCACTGGGCCAACACAATTTCTGGACATGAAGCACATTCCTCTGCCCCAGCTGAATCAGAGCCATCGAATGTCACGTCCCCAATGGTTACTCCTTCCCCCTCTAGGGACACCCGTGTCACCACATCAGTGCCTCACTCTTTAGAAACTACAGTGTTTGAGCTAGACTCCACATCCTCTCTGACTCCTCCACTGAGGAAGCCCAGCACCGTCCAGCAGAACAGCACAGCCACAGAGAAAATCGCCGTCCCTTCCAAAGTACCCACTGATACGACGACTATTGAGAACTCTAGGACCGACCCGATCTCCCCTAGCAGCACGTCCTTCCCTGGCCCTGTTCAGTACACGTTGTCGCCAGACATTCCTGCAGGCATCATCACCGGGCCCTCTGCCTCTCCTGTGCCAACAGAATCTGCAGAAGTCACCATGACCACCCAAACAGGTCCCATTGAGCCGACATCACAGGACCCACTTACCTTGGACACTACAACCAACACCTCAAGGGCAGAGATCCACTCAACTGTGACTCAGAGTTTTACGCACCCAGAGATGTCCACTCTCAGCAGCAGAGGTCCCGAGGATGTGTCTTGGCCAAGCCCTGCCTCTGTGATAGAGACTGGCTCTCCATCTTCCCCAGTGACTGTACCTGCCATGACAACACCCTCCCCTGAGCCACCCAAATTACTAAGGAGAAGCCCCTCCTCTCCTACTTCTGTGACCTCACTTCTCACCCGTGGTCTGCGGAAAACCAGAGACACATTGGATACAAGTGTGGAACCTGTGCCCAGTTCACCTTCAACTGAGATGAGCACCACCACTGAGATACTGTCCACCTCTGAAGCCTCCACAGGTACAGATGCAATTCAGCCCTCCAAAAACACAGGTGGGATCAATGGGGCCAACGAAAGCTCTGGACATGAAACACATTCGTCGGCCCCAGCTGACTCGGAGCCATCCAATGTCACGTTTCCAATGCTTATTCCTTCCAACTCTAGGGACACCCGTGTTAGCACATCAGTGCCTCACTCTTTAGAAACTACAGTGTTTGAGCTAGACTCCATATCCTCTCTGACTCCTGAACTGAGGAACACAAGCACCGTCCAGCAGAACAGCTCAGCCACAGAGAAAATCGGCGTCCTTTCCAAAGTACCCACTGATACGACTACTGAGATCTCTAGGACCGAACCCAACTCCTCTAGCAGCACGTCCATCGCTGGCCCTGTTCAGTCCACGATGTCGCCAGACATCCCTGAAGGCCTGATCACCAGGCCCTCGGCCTCTCCTGTGACGACAGAATCTGCAGAAGTGACCATGACCACCCAAACAGGTCCCATTGAGGCTACTTCACACGACCCACTTACCTTGGGCGCTACAACTAATACCACAGGGGCAGAGATTCACTCGACTGTGACTCAGAGTTTTATGCACCCAGAGAGGACCACTCTCAGCAGCAGAGGTCCCGAAGATGTGTCTGTGCCAAGCCCTGCCTCTGTGATACAGACTGGCTCTCCATCTTCCCCAGTGACTGTACCTACCAGGACAACACCCTCCCCTGAGCCATCCACATTACCAGGGAGAAGCCCCTCCTCTCCTACTCCTGTGACCTCACTTCTCAACCGTGGTCTGCGGAAAACCAGAGACACATTGGGTACAAGTGTGGAACCTGTGTCCAGTTCACCTTCAAGTGAGATGAGCACCACCATTGAGATACTGTCCACCTCTGAAGCCTCCACAGGTACAGATGCAATTCAGCCCTCCAAAAACACAGGTGGGATCAATGGGGCCAACGAAAGCTCTGGACATGAAACACATTCGTCTGCCGCAGCTGACTCGGAGCCATCCAATGTCACGTTTCCAATGCTTATTCCTTCCAACTCTAGGGACACCCGTGTCACCACATCAGTGCCTCACTCTTTAGAAACTACAGTGTTTGAGCTAGACTCCATATCCTCTCTGACTCCTGAACTGAGGAACACAAGCACCGTCCAGCAGGACCGCTCAGCCACAGAGAAAATCGGCGTCCTTTCCAAAGTACCCACTGATACGACTACTGAGATCTCTAGGACAGAACTGATCTCCTCTAGCAGCACGTCCATCCCTGGCCTTGTTCAGTCCACGATGTCGCCAGACTTCCCTGCAGGAACCATCACCTGGCCCTCTGCCTCTTCGGTGATGACAGAATCTGCAGAAGTGACCATGACAACCCAAACTGGTCCCACTGAGGCTACATCACAGGACCCACTTACCTTGGGCACTACAGCCAACACCTCAGGGGCAGAGATTCACTCCACTGTGACTCAGAGTTTTACACACCCAGAGATGACCACTCTCAGCAGCAGAGGTGCCGAGGATGGGTTTTGGCCAAGCCCTGCCTCTGTGAAAGAAACTGGCTCTCCATCCTCCCCAGTGACTGCACCTGCCATGACAACACCCTCTCCTGAGCCAACCACATTACCAGGGAGGAGCCCCTCCTCTCCTACCCCTGAGACCTCACTTCTCACTCGTGGTCTGGGGAAGACCAAAGACACATTGGGTACAAGTGTAGAACCTGTGTCCAGTTCACCTTCAAGTGAGATCAGCACGACCAAGGAGATACTGTCCACATCTGAAGCCTCCACAAGTACAGATGCAATTCAGCCCTCCAAAAACAA
Source organism: Orcinus orca (assembly GCF_937001465.1). NCBI lineage: Eukaryota > Metazoa > Chordata > Mammalia > Artiodactyla > Delphinidae > Orcinus > Orcinus orca. The sequence goes on along the minus strand of NC_064561.1, from coordinate 10,259,723 downwards.
AGCTGGGACCCACAGGGCCAATATAAATTCTGGGCATGAAGCACATTCCTCTGCCCCAGCTGAATCAGAGCCATCGAATGTCACGTCCCCAATGGTTACTCCTTCCACCCGTACGGAGACCAGTGTTTCCACATCAATGCCTCACTCTTTAGAAACTACAATGTTTGAGCTAGACTCCGCATCCTCTCTGACTCCTGAACTGAGGAACACCAGCACTGTCCAGCAGAACAGCTCAGCCACAGAGAAAATCGCCGTACTTTCCAAAGTACCCACTGATATGACTACTGAGATCTCTAGGACCGAACCCAACTCCTCTAGCAGCACGTCCATCGCTGGCCCTGTTCAGTCCACGATGTCGCCAGACATCCCTGAAGGCCTGATCACCAGGCCCTCTGCCTCCCCTGTGCCAACAGAATCTGCAGAAGTCACCATGACCACCCAAACAGGTCTCATTGAGGCTACTTCACAGGACCCACTTACCTTGGACACTACAACCAACACCTCAGGGGCAGAGATCCACTCGACTGTGACTCAGAGTTTCACGCACACAGAGATGTCCACTCTCAGCAGCAGAGGTCCCGAGGATGTGTCTTGGCCAAGCCCTGCCTCTGTGATAGAGACTGGCTCTCCATCTTCCCCAGTGATTGTATCTGCCATGACAAAACCTTCCCCTGAGCCATCCACATTAGCAGGGAGGAGCCCCTCCTCTCCTACCCCTGAGACCTCACTTCTCACTCGTGGTCTGGGGAAGACCAAAGACACATTGGTTACAAGTGTGGAACCTGTGTCCAGTTCACCTTCAGGTGAGATGAGCCCCAGGATTGAGATACTGTCCACCTCTGAAGCCTCCACAGGTACAGATGCAATTCAGCCCTCCAGAAACACAGCTGGGATCAATGGGGCCAACAAAAGCTCTGGACATGAAACACATTCGTCTGCCCCAGCTGACTCGGAGCCATCCAATGTCACGTTTCCAATGCTTATTCCTTCCAACTCTAGGGACACCCGTGTTAGCACATCAGTGCCTCACTCTTTAGAAACTACAGTGTTTGAGCTAGACTCCATATCCTCTCTGACTCCTGAACTGAGGAACACAAGCACCGTCCAGCAGGACCGCTCAGCCACAGAGAAAATCGGCGTCCTTTCCAAAGTACCCACTGATACGACTACTGAGATCTCTAGGACAGAACTGATCTCCTCTAGCAGCACGTCCATCCCTGGCCTTGTTCAGTCCGCGATGTCGCCAGACTTCCCTGCAGGAACCATCACCTGGCCCTCTGCTTCTTCGGTGACGACAGAATCTGCAGAAGTGACCATGACAACCCAAACTGGTCCCATTAAGGCTACATCACAGGACCCACTTACCTTGGGCACTACAGCCAACACCTCAGGGGCGGAGATTCACTCCACTGTGACTCAGAGTTTTACGCACCCAGAGATGACCACTCTCAGCAGCAGAGGTCCCGAGGATGTGTCTTGGCCAAGCCCTGCCTCTGTGATAGAGACTGGCTCTCCATCTTCCCCAGTGACTGTACCTACCAGGACAACACCCTCCCCTGAGCCATCCACATTACCAGGGAGAAGCCCCTCCTCTCCTACTCCTGTGACCTCACTTCTCAACCGTGGTCTGCGGAAAACCAGAGACACATTGGGTACAAGTGTGGAACCTGTGTCCAGTTCACCTTCAAGTGAGATGAGCACCACCATTGAGATACTGTCCACCTCTGAAGCCTCCACAAGTACAGATGCAATTCAGCCCTCCAAAAACACAGCTGGGACCCACCGGGCCAACACAATTTCTGGACATGAAGCACATTCCTCTGCCCCAGCTGAATCAGAGCCATCGAATGTCACGTCCCCAATGGTTACTCCTTCCCCCTCTAGGGACACCAGTGTTTCTACATCAATGCCTCACTCTTTAGAAACTACAATGTTTGAGATACACTCCACATCCTCTCTGACTCCTCCACTGAGGAAGCCCAGCACCGTCCAGCAGAACAGCACAGCCACAGAGAAAATCGCCGTCCCTTCCAAAGTACCCACTGATACGACTATTGAGAACTCTAGGACCGAACCGATGTCCCCTAGCAGCACGTCCATACCTGGCCCTGTTCAGTACACGTGGTCGCCAGACATTCCTGCAGGCATCATCACCGGGCCCTCTGCCTCTCCTGTGCCAACAGAATCTGCAGAAGTCACCATGACCACCCAAACAGGTCTCATTGAGGCTACTTCACAGGACCCACTTACCTTGGACACTACAACCAACACCTCAGGGGCAGAGATCCACTCGACTGTGACTCAGAGTTTCACGCACACAGAGATGTCCACTCTCAGCAGCAGAGGTCCCGAGGATGTGTCTTGGCCAAGCCCTGCCTCTGTGATAGAGACTGGCTCTCCATCTTCCCCAGTGATTGTATCTGCCATGACAAAACCTTCCCCTGAGCCATCCACATTAGCAGGGAGGAGCCCCTCCTCTCCTACCCCTGAGACCTCACTTCTCACTCGTGGTCTGGGGAAGACCAAAGACACATTGGTTACAAGTGTGGAACCTGTGTCCAGTTCACCTTCAGGTGAGATGAGCCCCAGGATTGAGATACTGTCCACCTCTGAAGCCTCCACAGGTACAGATGCAATTCAGCCCTCCAGAAACACAGCTGGGATCAATGGGGCCAACAAAAGCTCTGGACATGAAACACATTCGTCTGCCCCAGCTGACTCGGAGCCATCCAATGTCACGTTTCCAATGCTTATTCCTTCCAACTCTAGGGACACCCGTGTTAGCACATCAGTGCCTCACTCTTTAGAAACTACAGTGTTTGAGCTAGACTCCATATCCTCTCTGACTCCTGAACTGAGGAACACAAGCACCGTCCAGCAGGACCGCTCAGCCACAGAGAAAATTGGCGTCCTTTCCAAAGTACCCACTGATACGACTACTGAGATCTCTAGGACAGAACTGATCTCCCCTAGCAGCACGTCCATCCCTGGCCTTGTTCAGTCCACGATGTCGCCAGACTTCCCTGCAGGAACCATCACCTGGCCCTCTGCCTCTTCGGTGATGACAGAATCTGCAGAAGTGACCATGACAACCCAAACTGGTCCCACTGAGGCTACATCACAGGACCCACTTACCTTGGGCACTACAACCAACACCTCAGGGGCGGAGATTCACTCGACTGTGACTCAGAGTTTTACGCACCCAGAGATGACCACTCTCAGCAGCAGAGGTGCCGAGGATGGGTTTTGGCCAAGCCCTGCCTCTGTGAAAGAAACTGGCTCTCCATCCTCCCCAGGGACTGCACCTGCCATGACAACACCCTCTCCTGAGCCAACCACATTACCAGGGAGGAGCCCCTCCTCTCCTACCCCTGAGACCTCACTTCTCACTCGTGGTCTGGGGAAGACCAAAGACACATTGGGTACAAGTGTGGAACCTGTATCCAGTTCACCTTCAAGTGAGATCAGCACGACCAAGGAGATACTGTCCACCTCTGAAGCCTCCACAGGTACAGATGCAATTCAGCCCTCCAAAAACAAAGCTGGGACCCACGGGGCCAAAATAAATTCTGGGCATGAAGCACATTCCTCTGCCCCAGCTGACTCAGAGCCATCCAATGTCACGTCTCCAATGCTTACTCCTTCCACCCGTACGGAGACCAGTGTTTCCACATCAATGCCTCACTCTTTAGAAACTACAATGTTTGAGCTAGACTCCACATCCTCTCTGACTCCTGAACTGAGGAACACCAGCACTGTCCAGCAGAACAGCTCAGCCACAGAGAAAATCGCCGTACTTTCCAAAGTACCCACTGATATGACTACTGAGGTCTCTAGGACCGAACCCAACTCCTCTAGCAGCACGTCCATCGCTGGCCCTGTTCAGTCCACGATGTCGCCAGACATCCCTGAAGGCCTGATCACCAGGCCCTCTGCCTCCCCTGTGCCAACAGAATCTGCAGAAGTGACCATGACCACCCAAACAGGTCCCATTGAGGCTACTTCACAGGACCCACTTACCTTGGGCACTACAAGTAATACCACAGGGGCAGAGACTCACTCGACTGTGACTCAGAGTTTTATGCACACAGAGATGACCACTCTCAGCAGCAGAGGTCCCGAGGATGTGTCTTGGCCAAGCCCTGCCTCTGTGAAAGAAACTGGCTCTCCAACCTCCCCAGTGACTGTACCTACCAGGACAACACCCTCCCCTGAGCCATCCACATTAACAGGGAGGAGCCCCTCCTCTCCTACACCTGTGACCTCACTGCTCACTCGTGGTCTGGGGAAGACCAAAGACACATTGGGTACAAGTGTGGAACCTGTGTCCAGTTCACCTTCAGGTGAGATGAGCCCCAGGATTGAGATACTGTCCACCTCTGAAGCCTCCACAGGTACAGATGCAATTCAGCCCTCCAGAAACACAGCTGGGATCAATGGGGCCAACAAAAGCTCTGGACATGAAACACATTCGTCTGCCCCAGCTGACTCGGAGCCATCCAATGTCACGTTTCCAATGCTTATTCCTTCCAACTCTAGGGACACCCGTGTTAGCACATCAGTGCCTCACTCTTTAGAAACTACAGTGTTTGAGCTAGACTCCATATCCTCTCTGACTCCTGAACTGAGGAACACAAGCACCGTCCAGCAGGACCGCTCAGCCACAGAGAAAATCGGCGTCCTTTCCAAAGTACCCACTGATACGACTACTGAGATCTCTAGGACAGAACTGATCTCCCCTAGCAGCACGTCCATCCCTGGCCTTGTTCAGTCCACGATGTCGCCAGACTTCCCTGCAGGAACCATCACCTGGCCCTCTGCCTCTTCGGTGATGACAGAATCTGCAGAAGTGACCATGACAACCCAAACTGGTCCCACTGAGGCTACATCACAGGACCCACTTACCTTGGGCACTACAACCAACACCTCAGGGGCGGAGATTCACTCGACTGTGACTCAGAGTTTTACGCACCCAGAGATGACCACTCTCAGCAGCAGAGGTGCCGAGGATGGGTTTTGGCCAAGCCCTGCCTCTGTGAAAGAAACTGGCTCTCCATCCTCCCCAGGGACTGCACCTGCCATGACAACACCCTCTCCTGAGCCAACCACATTACCAGGGAGGAGCCCCTCCTCTCCTACCCCTGAGACCTCACTTCTCACTCGTGGTCTGGGGAAGACCAAAGACACATTGGGTACAAGTGTGGAACCTGTATCCAGTTCACCTTCAAGTGAGATCAGCACGACCAAGGAGATACTGTCCACCTCTGAAGCCTCCACAGGTACAGATGCAATTCAGCCCTCCAAAAACAAAGCTGGGACCCACGGGGCCAAAATAAATTCTGGGCATGAAGCACATTCCTCTGCCCCAGCTGACTCAGAGCCATCCAATGTCACGTCTCCAATGCTTACTCCTTCCACCCGTACGGAGACCAGTGTTTCCACATCAATGCCTCACTCTTTAGAAACTACAATGTTTGAGCTAGACTCCACATCCTCTCTGACTCCTGAACTGAGGAACACCAGCACTGTCCAGCAGAACAGCTCAGCCACAGAGAAAATCGCCGTACTTTCCAAAGTACCCACTGATATGACTACTGAGGTCTCTAGGACCGAACCCAACTCCTCTAGCAGCACGTCCATCGCTGGCCCTGTTCAGTCCACGATGTCGCCAGACATCCCTGAAGGCCTGATCACCAGGCCCTCTGCCTCCCCTGTGCCAACAGAATCTGCAGAAGTGACCATGACCACCCAAACAGGTCCCATTGAGGCTACTTCACAGGACCCACTTACCTTGGGCACTACAAGTAATACCACAGGGGCAGAGACTCACTCGACTGTGACTCAGAGTTTTATGCACACAGAGATGACCACTCTCAGCAGCAGAGGTCCCGAGGATGTGTCTTGGCCAAGCCCTGCCTCTGTGAAAGAAACTGGCTCTCCAACCTCCCCAGTGACTGTACCTACCAGGACAACACCCTCCCCTGAGCCATCCACATTAACAGGGAGGAGCCCCTCCTCTCCTACACCTGTGACCTCACTGCTCACTCGTGGTCTGGGGAAGACCAAAGACACATTGGGTACAAGTGTGGAACCTGTGTCCAGTTCACCTTCAGGTGAGATGAGCCCCAGGATTGAGATACTGTCCACCTCTGAAGCCTCCACAGGTACAGATGCAATTCAGCCCTCCAGAAACACAGCTGGGATCAATGGGGCCAACAAAAGCTCTGGACATGAAACACATTCGTCTGCCCCAGCTGACTCGGAGCCATCCAATGTCACGTTTCCAATGCTTATTCCTTCCAACTCTAGGGACACCCGTGTTAGCACATCAGTGCCTCACTCTTTAGAAACTACAGTGTTTGAGCTAGACTCCATATCCTCTCTGACTCCTGAACTGAGGAACACAAGCACCGTCCAGCAGGACCGCTCAGCCACAGAGAAAATCGGCGTCCTTTCCAAAGTACCCACTGATACGACTACTGAGATCTCTAGGACAGAACTGATCTCCCCTAGCAGCACGTCCATCCCTGGCCTTGTTCAGTCCACGATGTCGCCAGACTTCCCTGCAGGAACCATCACCTGGCCCTCTGCCTCTTCGGTGATGACAGAATCTGCAGAAGTGACCATGACAACCCAAACTGGTCCCACTGAGGCTACATCACAGGACCCACTTACCTTGGGCACTACAACCAACACCTCAGGGGCGGAGATTCACTCGACTGTGACTCAGAGTTTTACGCACCCAGAGATGACCACTCTCAGCAGCAGAGGTGCCGAGGATGGGTTTTGGCCAAGCCCTGCCTCTGTGAAAGAAACTGGCTCTCCATCCTCCCCAGGGACTGCACCTGCCATGACAACACCCTCTCCTGAGCCAACCACATTACCAGGGAGGAGCCCCTCCTCTCCTACCCCTGAGACCTCACTTCTCACTCGTGGTCTGGGGAAGACCAAAGACACATTGGGTACAAGTGTGGAACCTGTATCCAGTTCACCTTCAAGTGAGATCAGCACGACCAAGGAGATACTGTCCACCTCTGAAGCCTCCACAGGTACAGATGCAATTCAGCCCTCCAAAAACAAAGCTGGGACCCACGGGGCCAAAATAAATTCTGGGCATGAAGCACATTCCTCTGCCCCAGCTGACTCAGAGCCATCCAATGTCACGTCTCCAATGCTTACTCCTTCCACCCGTACGGAGACCAGTGTTTCCACATCAATGCCTCACTCTTTAGAAACTACAATGTTTGAGCTAGACTCCACATCCTCTCTGACTCCTGAACTGAGGAACACCAGCACTGTCCAGCAGAACAGCTCAGCCACAGAGAAAATCGCCGTACTTTCCAAAGTACCCACTGATATGACTACTGAGGTCTCTAGGACCGAACCCAACTCCTCTAGCAGCACGTCCATCGCTGGCCCTGTTCAGTCCACGATGTCGCCAGACATCCCTGAAGGCCTGATCACCAGGCCCTCTGCCTCCCCTGTGCCAACAGAATCTGCAGAAGTGACCATGACCACCCAAACAGGTCCCATTGAGGCTACTTCACAGGACCCACTTACCTTGGGCGCTACAAGTAATACCACAGGGGCAGAGACTCACTCGACTGTGACTCAGAGTTTTATGCACACAGAGATGACCACTCTCAGCAGCAGAGGTCCCGAGGATGTGTCTTGGCCAAGCCCTGCCTCTGTGAAAGAAACTGGCTCTCCAACCTCCCCAGTGACTGTACCTACCAGGACAACACCCTCCCCTGAGCCATCCACATTAACAGGGAGGAGCCCCTCCTCTCCTACACCTGTGACCTCACTGCTCACTCGTGGTCTGGGGAAGACCAAAGACACATTGGGTACAAGTGTGGAACCTGTGTCCAGTTCACCTTCAGGTGAGATGAGCCCCAGGATTGAGATACTGTCCACCTCTGAAGCCTCCACAGGTACAGATGCAATTCAGCCCTCCAGAAACACAGCTGGGATCAATGGGGCCAACAAAAGCTCTGGACATGAAACACATTCATCTGCCCCAGCTGACTCGGAGCCATCCAATGTCACGTTTCCAATGCTTATTCCTTCCAACTCTAGGGACACCCGTGTTAGCACATCAGTGCCTCACTCTTTAGAAACTACAGTGTTTGAGCTAGACTCCATATCGTCTCTGACTCCTGAACTGAGGAACACAAGCACCGTCCAGCAGGACCGCTCAGCCACAGAGAAAATCGGCGTCCTTTCCAAAGTACCCACTGATACGACTACTGAGATCTCTAGGACAGAACTGATCTCCCCTAGCAGCACGTCCATCCCTGGCCTTGTTCAGTCCACGATGTCGCCAGACTTCCCTGCAGGAACCATCACCTGGCCCTCTGCCTCTTCGGTGATGACAGAATCTGCAGAAGTGACCATGACAACCCAAACTGGTCCCACTGAAGCTACATCAGAGGACCCACTCACCTTGGGCACTACACCCAACACCTCAGGGGCAGAGATTCACTCGACTGTGACTCAGAGTTTTACACACCCAGAGATGACCACTCTCAGCAGCAGAGGTCCCGAGGATGTGTCTTGGCCAAGCCCTGCCTCTGTGATAGAAACTGGCTCTCCATCTTCCACAGTGATTGTACCTACCATGAGAACACCCTCCCCTGAGCCATCCACATTATCAGGGAGGAGCCCCTCCTCTCCTACACCTGTGACCTCAGTTCTCACCCGTGGTCTGGGGAAGACCGAAGACAGATTGGGTACAACCTTGGTAGCAGTGACCACGTTACCTCCAACTTTGAGTAGTCCCACAGTTGAGATAATTTCCACCTCTGAATTCTCCATAGATACAGCAAAAATTCTTCCTCCCCTATACACAATAATGAGTACTGTGGGTTCCAGCATTTCTGGACACGAACTAAGTTCCTCTGTCCCATTTTTTCCTGAGTCCTCCAGCACCACATATCCTATGGGTACTGCTTCCTCCGTGTATGAGACCACTCCTTCCTCATCAATGCGTTCCTCCTTTGAGACGAAGACACTTTCCCATCTGACTCCTAGACTGAAGGAGACAAGAATAGCCTTGGATTCCAGCTCAAGCACACTCACAAACACACCTTCATCGCCTCTGTCCACTCATGGCTTGAAGGGTCCCAGGACTGATGCTACGTCTTCTGTGAAAGTATCAGCACCAGATCAGCCTCTGTCTACACAGTATACTGACATTCCAGTGGAAACAGTCACACGCTTTTACACTTCTCTCTCCATTACAAGGTCTGCTGGCATAACTGTCCCAGAATCCAATCTTTCTATGCCTGTATCAGAAAATACACGTTACCTAAGCACAGATATGCTGTCTTCAGCTGAAACCATTTTTGCTAATAACACACTAACACCTTCTTTGTCAGAGGCCATGGCTTCCTTTGCTACATCTGGAGTTCCAGGTGCCATTTCAGTTAGTCCATTTTCTAGGACAGAATCAGGCCCTGGGGATGCTACTATGCCCACCACTGCAGAGAGTCTACCTTCTTCAGCTTCAATACCATTCCCCTCTTTGACCTTCCATACCACTGATTCTTCAACCAGCCCACTCCCCCATTGGATTACTTCCTCACCAGCTACCCCAAGAATAGTAGACACCAACCTTGAGGCAGAGAGCCAAAGCACTGCTGCATTACCCTTGGTTACAGCCAGTACTTTGCAGACTTGGACGCAGCCAGTCAGGACATCTTTACCACCCATTACGGATACCAGAATGACAGAGAGTGTTGGTTTGGGAACAGTGACAAGTTCTTCTCAAGTTCTTCCACACTCAACCCAGTTGACAAGTAAGGACCCACTGCTCCTACACTCTCATTATTTGGGGCTCATAGAAAATGGCTTCTTTTCCGACAGGTAAAAAGGAGTTAATTAGGAGTTTATTACTGCACCAGAAATTCCTTTAGCAAACATATATGTTGATCTATTTTCATGTTCAGGCATTGAAATAAGCACTGGGGGAACAAAGCTAAATAAGCAAGTAGTTGAATAATTATAGTACCATGATGGATGTTGTAACATTACAGCTAATGTTGATGATGACAATAATGATAACAACAAACGTTTATGGAACACTTATTCTGTGTCAAATGCTGTTCTATTAAATTCCTCATTGGAACACAGTTTGAGAAGGGACTATTATAAGCCCATTCTACAAATGAGTCAACTGATACAGAGAGAGGTTGAGTAATTTGATCAAGATCATTAAAGCTGGTAAGTGATAAGAACTCAGATTATATGGCACTAGGAACCCATGTTCTTAGCCATTAGACTAGGCAGGAGTGGTCCAAGAGATAGGAGGAAAAGCAAGAGATTCTGGCCTCACAGAAGCCAGAGGAAGAGTTTTAGGAAGGAGGGATGGTCAGTTCCATCAAATGCTACAGAATAGCCAAATTGAAATGAGGTGAGAAGTTCTCTGACAACATGTGGGTCCTCAGGGATTCTAATGAAGGGAGCATCAATGAGTTTTAGAGGACTGAAACAACAGATAAAATAATACATAGATAAAAGGAGAGATTCCTCCTTTAAACTGAGCATGTTTCTATATTGAGAAGAGAGTCAGCAAGGAGAAGGGAAAGAAAAAGGTGAGTGAATGAAAATCGAGGGAACAAAGTACCTATGGATGTGGGAAGTACTTAGGACCTAGGAGGAGAAACACCACCTCCAACAGAACAGTAGATGAGGTAGGGAACTTCTTGGGAGGATTCCATTCCTTGGATAAGTTGAATTTGACGCCAGATTTTGTTCTGGACACAAATCCAACAAGGCCCTCCAACTACTCCAGCACCTGTTCACTAGACAATATGTACAGAAGGGTGATTTGATTATTTCCCAAACCAGTTTTAACAATTCACAATCAGGTTAGACACATTGATGGCTATTGACCCGTGTCTTAAAACGTGGCTTGATAGTTCAGTGATGGGTGTTCAGTAAGCAAGTGATGAGTGGAATGGAAAGAAGGTAGGACTGTGGTTGGATGGGAGGAAGGAAGAAAGGAAGAATGGAGTGATAGATAAATGAAAGAAGAAAAGATGGATGTATACAAGAAAGGATGAATGTATAGAGGGAAGGGTGAAAATAAGGAAGATGGATGGAAGAAAGGATTGAAGGAAATAAAGATTGAAGGAAATACTGTAGGGATGAAAAGTTGCAAAGAAAGGAGAGAGGAAATATGAAAGGAAAGATGCATGGTAGGAAGAAAGGATAAAAGGAAGGATGGATGGAATGGGTAGATATAAGGGTAGATGGACAGAAAGATGGATGAATCTCTGTGTGAATGGATGAACACAGCCCTGGTTCCAATCCATACAGATGGTTGAGAAGAAATGCATTGTGTAGTCAAATTAAGTGGATCTATTTAGACCATGTTATCCTTCTGGATGAGATGAGTTACTCTAGGTCTCTTCCCTACCCTCTCCTGCAGGGACTGACGGCATTGTGGAGCATATCACAAAGATACCCAATGAAGCAGCACATGGAGACACCACCGTCCATGTCCCCCTGGCATCCACGTCTGCTAGTCTTAGAGGTAGGTTCAACTTTGCTTACTTCCCAGTAATCCGACTTATGCCTTTATTTCCTGTTCCAGAGGGATGAAATGTTTGTTTCTTTAGAGAAAGAACTATGTGGAGTTGCCATGGGTTTCCCTGTCTCAACTGAATCTTTGTCAAGTTGTTACCAGGTAGATGTTACTTTTCATTCCCTCATAACATGCTGAGTGAGTTTAGTTCAAGGTTGGATATGTCAGTTTCACAAATCCGACCCAGTTTAACTTAACTCTGAAAGTGCTTATTAATAATTTACTGTGTGTTAGAAACTATGACATAAACTAAGGATGCACAGATGAAAATAGATCGGCATTGCATCCATGGAGCTCTCAGTCCAGTACAGGAGACAGCAAAGGAAAAAAATAATTATGATGCAAGTTTTAAAAAAATTTTTATTGGAGTATAGTTGACTTACAATGTTGTGTTAGTTTCAGGTGTACAGAAAAGTGAATCAGTTACACACATATACATATATCCACTCTTTTTTAGATTCTTTTCCCATACAGGCCTTTACAGAGTATTGAGTAGAGTTCCCTGTGCTATAAAGTAGGTCCTTATTAGTTATATGATGCAACTTTAAAGTACTTGAATGGTAGAAGGAAGGCTTCATGGAGGAGGTAACATTTGAGCTGGGTTTGAAACGATGAAGAGGAATTTAGCAGGAAGACAAGGAGAACTGATGAAGACATTCTGGACAGAAGGGAGAGTTGCATGCAAAGGCACAGGGAAGGGTAAAATCTGGACATATTTGGGAGGTACAAATAATTCACCTTTGCTAAACTATGAAATATACAGATGAGATGGTGAGAGATGAGACTGTAGACGGGCAGAAAACAACATTCAGAAAACTTTTTAAGCCCTTGTAATGCTTGGATGCCCTTTAACAAAAGGACAAAAAGTTTGTGGCCAAAAAAGTCTGACAAACATGTTGCTCCTGGAAATCCCCTGGCGGTCCAATGGTTAGGACTCTGTGCTTCCATTGCAGGGGGCACGGGCTCAATCCCTGGTCAAGGAACTAAGATTCCACAAGCCGCGTGGTGTGCCAAACAAACAAACAAACAAAAAAACATTGCTCCTTCCTAGAGGGTAATAACATGCATAAGCATGTTAAAGGCTCTGAGATATCCTGCTGTAAAGAAACTTGTTTAGCCTTATTCAACACAGGGTTTTACATAATTATTTGACTGTATAATTTTTTTTTGCTGAAAAGCACCTACTAACATGTTACAGTATTATTGGTCTGCATGAGTGTTTAAGAGGTGCATGGTGAGGAGAGGGGTTCTCCTCACCACATGGCTAAAAGGTAAAGTTCCCCATACCCATTAAGTTTCTTCCAACATTTTTTAAAATTTTATTTATTTATTTATCTGTTTATTTATTTATTTATTTTTGGCTGCGTTGGGTCTTCGTTGCTGCACGCAGGCTTTCTCTAGTTGCGTCCAGCAGGGGCTACTCTTCATTACGATGTGTGGGCTTCTCATTACAGTGGCTTCTCTTGTTGCAGAGCATGGGCTCTAGGCATGCAGGTTTCAGTAGTTGTGGCACGTGGTCTCAGTAGTTGTGGCTCGGGGGCTCTAGAGTGCAGGCTCAGTAGTTGTGGTGCACAGGCTTAGTTGCTCCACGGCATGTGGGATCTTCACGGACCAGGGGTCGAACCCGTGTCCCCTGCATTGGCAGACGGATCCTTAACCACTGCACCACCAGGGATGTCCCATTTTCCAACATTTTTAGAGACCAGACTATTTTACCAGTACATTTTGGAAGCTTTTTGCCAGATCCAGGCTTTGGACAGAGTCACTACCAGTCAGGTTATTAGTCTTATCCTGTGACCCAGGTATCTTTGGTTGGCTCCCCGCAGAAGCAGACATGAGTTAAGGATGTGGGCAAGTAGTTTATTTTAGGTGGGGGTTGGTCCCAGGAAGCGCTGGAGAAGAGAAGGAAAGGAAGTCAATGCAAGGTGCTCTCCTGAGCAGGTCACAGCTGTGGGCAAAAGAGTGTCAGTTCCACTCGGGACCTCTAGGAGACAGCATAGAACACCTCACCTAGCCAAGTGGCTGGAGTGTTTATCATCCAACTTCCTTCCATTGCTGGCCATGGGCTGCTTGGTCCTGGAGGTAACCCTCAGCACTTCCAGCCTGCCGGACACACAGGCTAAGTGAAAGCCCTTAGGTGCAGAGCTACAGGGGCTGCATTAGGATCCCGTTGTGATTACGTACTACAGCAGTGAGTGCTTGTGGGATATGAGTGAGGCATTGCCAGTTGGCTACACCAGATCACTTGGAAATGGATCACTGAGCTTCAGGTGATAACCAATATTTAGATGGCAAAGTTTATGAGGTATAGCTAACCATATTCATTGGCTTCTTTCAATATAGAGCGGGATTTGTCAACCTCAGTACTATCGATATTTTGGGCAGATAACTACTTGTTGTAGGGGGTTGTAGGATGTTCAACAGCATCCCTGGCCTCTGCTCACAGGATGCCAGTAGCACCCTCCATATACACACAGCTGTGACAACCAAAAATGCCTCCTGACATTGCCAAGTGTCTCCTGGGAGCAAAACTGCCCCAGGCTGAGACCACTAAATTAGAGAATCCTTGAGGACCCCACCCCCATGGTCATTTTCTCCTTACATCCTTCCTTTCCATCCTGGCCCCCACAAGATCCTGAAACTCCGTTAGGGAATTAATAACCTGCAGTGGTTGAGAGCATAGGTCTAGGATTCAGAGAGAACTATGTTCAAATTTCCACACTATCAGTCAGTAGCTGTGTGATCTTGGCAAATGATGATCTCTGAGTTTCTGTCTTTTCCCTGGTCTGTAAAATGACAAGAATAATAGGATATACACTCAGTGTTCTTGTGAGGCTCAAAAATACAAGGCATGTTAGGCAATTTGCTCATCATCATCTTCATCATCAAATACATATTAAACACATTAGGATGTGTACTCTTGGAGATGTTTTTTAGGGCATACCCAGCAACACAAGGACATTGTTCCACCATCAGAGTCCAAATCCTCCTCCTTTTGTCCCTCTCCCTGCAGCAACCTCCAGTAGGCTTTGTGGTCTTTATAGAGAAGCCTCCCTGTAGTTCTTCCTCCTTCCTGGGGACCTTTTTCTGAAGGCCTGAAAGCTACTGAAGTAGCTGCTGTCTCAGCCAATATCACTCTACTCTTCCTCAGAGACTGAATTCCAGTCACCTTGGCCAGCTAGCATGGTTCCTGGCAAATTCAATTCAGTAAACATTTATTGTATATTAGAAGTCCAAAGAGCAGGAGTAGTAATAATGTGTGGTTGTAGCTACTAACAGTAGCAATAACTCTAGCAATAGTAGGTAATAGCAGGCAGCAGCAGCAGTAGTAGCGATAACAGTAGTAATAGGTGGTAATAGTAGTAGTAGCAGCAGTAATGGTTGGTAGCAGCAGTGGTAGCATTAACAGTATTAATAACAGCAGAAATGGTAGGTAAAGGCAGTGATAGTAGTAACAGTAGTAATAACTCTAGCAGTAGTAGATAATAGTAGACAGTAGTAGTAGTGGTGGTAGTAACAGTAGTAATAGGTGGTAATAGTAGTAGTAACAGCAATAACAGTAGTAATAGGTGGTAACAGTAGTAGTAACAGCAGTAATGTTAGGTAGTGGCAGTGGTAGTAGTAACAGTAGTAATAACAGCAGAAATAGTAGGTAGAGGCAGTGAGAGTACTAAGAGTAGTAGTAGTAGGTAGTAGCAAGAGTAGTAATAACAGTGGTAATAGTAGATAAATAGTAGTGGTAGTAGTGGTAACATCTTATTACAAAACAGGAGGCATTGTGCTTGGTGCATTTTTATCAAGACTCTGAGATGACCACTGTACTTATTCCTACTTTATAGATAAGAAAATGGAGGTCTAGCAAGATCTGACAACGTAAAGAGCCACACATCTGTTTAGTGGAGGAGCCAGAACACTAATGTGGCGTAAGAGCCCAAGCTCTTAAGCACAAAGATACATGATCTCTCTCAAGTCAGAGGAGACCTGCTAATGTGCATATTCATCCATGTATTTGTTCATTCATTCAACAAATATTTGTTGAGCACCTACAATATGCCAAGCAGTCAGACATTAGTAGATATTACCAGGCAGACTGGGAGGGGTGGTACAGTGCAGGTTCAGACAGTATGATGAGGAAACATTGAGAAGGGACAGATGGATTCCTACATGGATTTGTAAAGGTAGATTTGAGCTAGGGTTTGAAGAAGGGCAGAACATAAAACCTGTGAGAGATGGGCATGGCAGGTAGAGAAAACAGCTTGAACAAAAGGCTCAGAGGGAGAGTACAGAGAACATCTGGAAACGGGGTGGTCAAGAATTCATGGAGGAGTTCCCACATCTACTTCTCTGACTGATATGCATTGAGGAGACAATAAATATATCAGAGAAATTTATAGAAAGTGACTAGAACTTTGAGGATTTTGTTTTATAAATACAAAAAAAAACAACCTGAAACCCATTTTCAAAAATCTATTTGTGGGCTTCCCTGGTGGCGCAGTGGTTGAGAGTCCGCCTGCCAATGCAGGGGACACGGGTTCATGCCCCAGTCTGAGAGGATCCCACATGCCGTGGAGCGGCTGGGCCCGTGAGCCATGGCCATTGAGCCTGCGCGTCTGGAGCCTGTGCTCCGCAACGGGAGAGGCTGCAACAGTGAGAGGCCCGCGTACTGCAAAAAAAAAAAAAAAAAAAAATCCATTTGTGTGGGACTTCCCTGGTGGCACAGTGGTTAAGAATCCACCTGCTAATGCAGGGGACACGGGTTCAAGCCCTGGTTCAGGAAGATCCCACATGCCGCGGGGCAACTAAGCTCACGCGCCACAACTACTGAGCCCACATGCCGCAACTACTGAAGCCTGCGCACCCTAGGGCCCATGCTCTGCAACGACATGCCACCACAATGAGAAGCCCGCGCACCGCAACGAAGAGTAGCCCCCACTCACCGCAACTAGAGAAAGTCTGAGCGCAGCAACAAAGACCTAACGCAGCCAAAAAAAATTTTTTTAATCCATTTGTAACCTCATTCCCTAGCGAATGGCAACGTTAACCACAGTCTTGTGGGTTATCCGTGCTTGGCCAAACTTCCCAGGATCTCCTTCTCACTTCCTGAATAGTTTATCGAAAAAGGTAAAGTTCTTAGACTTACATGAACTACAGTTTAAATCCTGGTCTTGACACTCTAGATGTAATTAAATATCAAAAATCTCTGCGGGGGCTTCCCTGGTGGCGCAGTGGTTAAGAATCTGCCTGCCAATGCAGGGGACACGGGTTCGAGCCCTGGTCTGGGAAGATCCCACATGCCGCGGAGCAACTAAGCCCGTGAGTCACAACTACTGAGCCTGCGCGACGGGAGAGGCCGTGACAGTGAGAAGCCCGCGCACCGCGATGAAGAGTGGCCCCCGCTCGCCGCAACTGGAGAAAGCCCTCGCACAGAAACGAAGACCTAACACAGCCAAAAAAAAAATTAATTAATTAAAAAAAAAAATCCCTACGGGGCTTCCCTGGTGGCACAGTGGTTGAGAGTCCGCCTGCCGATGCAGGGGACATGGGTTCGTGCCCCGGTCCAGGAAGATCCCACATGCCGCGGAGCGGCTGGGCCTGCTGAGCCTGCGCGTCCGGAGCCTGTGCTCCGCAATGGGAGAGGCCACAGCAGTGAGAGGCCCGCATACCGCAAAAAAAAAAAAAAAAAAAAATCTCTGCGTACTGGTTCCAGTAGCTACTTACTTGATGATCTTGGATATATTGCTTAAGCTCCTATCTGTAAAGTGTGGGGAGAAATATCTACATCAAAATAGGTATTGGGTGCATTAAATAAAGTCAAGTCTTCGGATGTACTATCTAAAAATTTTAACCTCCCTGAGGATCGGCTCTTTCATCCATAGAATAAAAGTGATTACTATGTAATCATAATTTTAAAGGTTTAAAATGACAATTAAAATAGGATACTTAACAAATGAGAGGTCTCCAGTTATGATATTATTATTTGTAACCGAAAGTGGGGCCCAACTGCTTACCGCTCAAAAGCCAATAAAGAGGCAAGGTTGGTGGAAAGTTTGCTTTATTTTGGATGCCAGCAACTGCAGGGAGAGGGGAGGGCAGACTCCAGTCCAAAGGCCAACTCCCACCCCCACAACCGGTGGGCAAGAGCTTTTATAGACGGAGGGATGGGGCTACATGCAGAAACAGCAGAGTCAGCTCTCACAGTCATCTTGAAATTGGTCATCAGTGGTCTGACCAGCATCATCTTGATTGTTTTAAGTACAGTTTTAGGGCCAGTTTGTTTCCACTTCTTTGAGGCAAATTCTTGGAATTGTGTCAGCTTATGTCATAGCTACATGTTCTGGTCATCATGTAGTTAATTTCTTCCACCTGGTAGGGGTTTCAGTTTCTACAAGACAGCTCACAGGATACGGCTCAGAATATTATCTATAGCCCTTGAGAAGGACCTAAAGGTTCTTGACTTTGCTTAATGACTAAACTATCATTTAGTCTTGTTTGACTGCTTTTCTTTGCTTCTGCATTTTCTCACTTCTCTGATTAAACTTATTCTTTGGCTAAAGTGTTTCCACAGACAAAAGGCAGGCTGAGGACATGGGGGTCAGAGACAATAGGGTCCTGCTCCATTTCAGTATCATATTCTCAACTGTCAGTTCCCAACCAGAGATGCTTATGAAGAAACTGCCTGTGGTGATAGAACACTTGCCCAGATGATAGCCTGACTGACAGACTCAGGATCTCTGTGAGGGTGTGTTCAGAATAGATAGATATTTTTTTCAAAGCTAAACAAATAAATATCATCACAGCTCTGGTTAAAAAATGAGCAGTGGTCTAATTTTCTGGATCAATCTTTTTCTCTCTTCCTTCTCCTACTTTCACTCATTTTAGATTAATGATTATTCCAATATGGTCCTGAGGTATTTATACTCTCTTGAACTTGGGCAATATAGCTGCCACCTGTGTTTATAGTTAATAAAAAGAGCAATTAGATTTATTCGGATTTCAGAGATCTCTTTCATTTTATGTGCATGGATCTTATTTTTTTTAAGATTTATTTATTTATTTAATTTATTTTTGCCTGCGTTGAGTCTTAGTTGTGGCATGCAGGATCTTCTCTGAGGCATGCAGGATCTTTCTTTGCAGCACACGGGCTTCTCTCTAGCTGTGGCATGCAGATTTTCTCTCTCTAGTTGTGGTGCGCAGGCTCCAGGGAGTGTGGTTTCTGTAGTTGTGGTGCGTGGGGTCCAGAACGCATGGGCTCTGTAGTTTGCGGCATGCAGGCTCTCTTGTTGAGGCCCGCGAGCTCAGTAGTTGCAGCACGCAGGCTTAGTTGCCTCACGGCATGTGGGATCTTAGTTCCCTGACCAGGGATCGAACCCACATCCCCTGCATTGGAAGGTGGATTCTTTACCACTGGAGCACCAGGGTAGTCCCATGCATGGATCTTTTTTAAGGAAAGTTTTACTCCATTATGTTTTTGAGTTTTGTTTCTGTTGTTATTATTCTGATTTCTACCTGAGAAAAAAATAATAAACCTTATGTCGGTTTCCATTTTCAGTTTTCTCACTGTTCTCTTTTTATTTTCATGCTCTTAATGTTTATAATAAACTCATAAACTGATTTTTTAATATATTTTCTTGGCCGCCGCACAGCATGTGGGATCTTAGCTCCCCAACCAGGGATCAAACCAGTGCCCCTTGCATTGGAAGTATGGAGTCTTAACCACAGAACCACCAGGGAAGTCCTATAAACTGATGTTTTAAAATTCTATTCCTGTTCTAAATAAATACTTTTAAACAGAAAAAGAATTCATGGAGGAGTTGCAGCCCAAGATGAGTCAGGTAGGGTGAGGGAATGCCAATCACAATTCCTTTTCCCATTCCAGAAGCATCACTGGAACACCCCAGGCAGACATTTCTCTCCCTTTCCTGATGTGGAGAAAAAATAAGCGATTGCCAACCCAGTAAGTAGTAATCATGTGTCCCTCCTACAATTCACAGGACTATCAACAGGAGGGAAAGAGAGGGCAGAGACAACTGCCATGGTTCTGAAGACCACTTCCACAGTGACTTTGACTACCAGAGTCTCTACTCCCACTTCAGGTATGCTGTCTCTCCTTAGGACATCAGATAAAACAGCCAGCATAAGCACAACAGGAATGATCATCACAACCCCAGATGTTCCAAAGATGACAGCCTCATTTGTCACCAGACCTGGAGACAAGACCAGCACAGTAGTTCCCATGACAACCCCATCTATTTTCAATAGAGGACCACAGACTACACCCTCACTGGTCCCTAGTTCTGGGGCAGAGACCAGTGCAGCTGTTCCAACTCTGACTGTTTCCTTTGGTGAGCCAGAGACCACAACCTCATAGGTCACCCATCCTGCAGAGACTAGCCCAACTGTTTCCAGGGCAATCCTGAATGTTTCTCATAGTGAATCAGACAGCACACCCCCAACAGCTACAAGTTCTGGGGAAGAAGTCAGTTCAGCTGTTCCAACTCCGACTGTCTCCCCTGATGTACTGGGGGTGGTGACCTCACTGGTTACTAGTTCTGGGACAGAGACCAGCTCAGTTGATCAAACTCTGACTGTTTCCCCTGGTCAGCCAAATGCAACAACCTCATGGCTCCATTCCACAGAGACCAGCACACCTGTTTCCAAAACAACTCTGAATTTTTCCCCTAGTGAATTAGACACCACATCTTCAGCAGCCACCATTCCTGGGGCAGAAGCCATTTCAGCCACTCCAGTGATGACTGGCTCACCTAGCATACCAGCGATGGTGACCTCACTGATCATTAGTTCTGGGACAGACACCAATATAATCTTTTCAACTCTGACTGAGTCCCTGCATGAATCAGAGTCAACAGTCTCCTTGGTCACCCAACCTGCAGAATCCAGCCCAACTCTTCCCAGAACAACCCCCGATGTTTCCCATAGCACACCCTCAATGGCCACCAGCCTTGGGACAGAAGTCAGTTCAGCTGTTCCAACTACATGTATCTTCTCTGGTGTACCAGATATGGTGACCTCACAGGCCACTAGTTTTGAGATAGATGCTAGTACGGCTATTCCAAGTCTGACACTTCCTCCTGTTGAGCCAGTGACCACAGCCTCACTGGTCACTCAACCTGGGGTGCAGACCAGTCCAGCTGCTCCAACTCCAACTGTCTCCTCTACTGTGCCAGGGCTGGTAACCTCACTGGTCACAAGTTCGGGGGCAGAGACCAGTACAACTTTTCCAATTCCAACTGATTCCCCACACAAACCAGAGACAACAGCCTCTCACATCACCCACTCTGGAACAGAAACAAGTTCAGCTATTCAAACTATGACTGTTTCCCATGGGAAGCCAGATACAACAGTCTTACTGCTCACCCATCCTGAAGAGACCAGCCAAAGTATTCCCAGGACAATCCCCAATGTTTCACATCATTAATCAGACACCACATTCTCAATGGCCACCAGTCCTAGGGCAAAAGCCAGTTCAGCTGTCCCAGCTACGATTGTCGCACCTGGTATGCCAGGGGTGGTGACCTCACTGGTTACCAGGTCTGGGGCAGAGACCAGTACAACTTTTCCAACTCTGACTGATTCCTTGCACAAACCAGAGACAACAGTCTCATGGGTCACCCATACAGAAACAAGTTCAGCTATTCCAACTATGACTGCTTACCCTGGGAAGCCAAATACAACAGTTTCACTGGTCACCCATCCTGTAGAGACTAGACTGACTGTTCCCAGGACAGCCCCCAATGTTTCCCATAGTGAATCAGACACCACATTCTCAGTGGCCACCGGTCTTGGGGCAGAAGTCAGTTCAGTTGTTCCAACTCCTACTGTCTCAGCCAGTGTACCAGATATCAGGACTTCACAGGTCACTAGCTCTGAGACAGACACCACTATGGCTATTGTACCTCTGACTCTTTCTCCTGGTGAACCAGCAACCACAGTCTTATTGGTCACCCATTCCAGTGCAGAGATAAGCACAAGGTTTCCTGCTTTAACTAAACTATTTTTCCTCATTTACCAGAGATCACAGCCGCACCATCCATCCCACCTGGGTTAGAGACTAGTACAGCTCTTCCAAATCAGACTGTTTCTCTCAGTCCACCAGAAACATCCTCTCTCTTCACCACAACTGTAACCAAGACAGCCAGAGTTAATCTAACTCCAACAGCTTCATTTGGTGTTCCTGCAGAAACAGCCTCACTCTCCACCCATCCTGGGACAGACATCAGCGCAACTACCTCAACTTTAGCTCTTTCCCATGGTTTACCAGAGACCACAGGCTTACTGGCCACCAGGCCTGCAACAGAGGCCAATACAAGTACCCTAGCTCTGACTGTTTCCCCTGGCGTTCTTGGGCCTTCCAGGACCCCTGCAACAAATGTTGGGTTTTATCCTGTACCTTCCTGGAGCACAGAAACCTCACCACCTACAACCTCAGTTGGACTCCCAGAATTTCCCAAGACCGTGACAGGTGATACCGTGACCTTGATAGCATCAGAGACCCCAACACCACCTAAAACCAGTCATGGAGAAGGATTAAGTACAACCACTGTCCTGAAAACCACCACTGCTGAGACCACTCATTTAGCTGCCACAGGTTCAGGTCCCACTGTGGCCGAGACCACAATCACCTTCAATACACTGTCTGGAAGTCCTTTTGCCCCTGTGACCACACCTGGAACCTCTACCTTGGCCTCTGTGAGTGTGACTTCAGGAACAAGTAAGAATAACTTTATTGTGGTCAAATATAATTTATTTTTATATATATATATATGAAATATTTGCTATTGTAACCATTTAAAATGTACAATTCAGCAGCATTAATGACACTGACAGTATTGTGTAACCATCTCTACTGTTCTCAATCACCCTGAACAGGGTATGTGAACCCATTAAGCAAGAATTCCCCCTTCCCCACTCCCTCTAGCCCCGGGTGACCTCTAATCTACTTATTGTCTCTATGAGTTTGCCTATTATAGATAATTCATATAAGTAGAATCATCCAAAGTATTTTTCCTTTTGTGCCTGGGTTATTTTGCTTAGCATAATGTCTTCAAGGTTCATCCATGCTGTAGTGAATATCAGAACTTCACTCCTGTTTAGGAGGAATAATATTCCATTGTATGGATGTAGCTCATTTTATCTGTCCATTCATCTCTTGATGGACACTCAGGCTGTCTCCACCTTTTGGCTATGGTGAATAATGCTGCTATGAACATGGGTGTACACCTGTCTGAGTTCCTGTTTCCATTCCTTTTGGGTATACACCTAGAATAGAAATTGTTAGGTCATTTGGTGTATTAGTTTGTTAGGGCTGCCTTAACAAAGTACAACATACTGGCTGGCTTAAACAACAGAAATCTATCATCTCACAGTTCTGGAGGCTGGAGAGGGACCCTGAGAGAATGCACAGAACATGTACTTTGGAGTTATCCTATCTTGGTGGTGAGGCAGCTGGGGTATTTATCCACCAACTCCCATCAGTCATTGCTAGGTGGATGATCCCTGGGCCTAAGTCCCCTAAGACAAAGAGATGCAGGTGCTGGTGTGTGCTGAAATGGTAAGAGCCAAGGGGAAGTGGGAGTAGGGTGACCAATTCTGCATCCCAGGAATCCACATAGTCCCAGCAAACTGGGATGGCTGGTCACCTTATGTGAGAGGGCCCTGGACAGGGATTGCTACATGAGGTGTCTCAGGTAGGACAGCCTAGGCCAGACCCCCAACTGGGCAACAGAGTTAAGGTATGTCCTCAGAGCCTTACCTCCTGCCCCCAGACCAGGCTTGACTCAGGACTGGCCTCATTTTACTCTCCCCACCACTGCAGCTGCAATTCCTTTCTTGATGCCTTTTACTGTCAACTTCACCATCACCAACCTGCACTACACGGAGGACATGGGAAACTCGGACTCTGAAATATTCAATGCCACTGAGAGAGACCTGCAGCACCTGGTAAGAGACCCCCACCAATGCCCATCTTGCCCCAACACTACCACACCCTGCTATCTTGGTCCCTCCTGCTAATCCCCCTCTCATTCTTTCCAGCTCAGTCCTCTGTTCAAAAAGAGCAGCGTTGGTTCCCTGTATACCAGCTGTAGACTGACCTTGCTCAGGTGAGACTTCCTCCAGATCACCTCCAGAAACGCCAATTCTCTCCTTTCTTGGTCCCCCACACCCTGGTCAACCACAGCTACTTGTGTATCATAGAGGATCAAAAGTGCCTGGGTTAAAAAAAAAAAAAAAAAAGTGCCTGGGTTTAGGGGCTTCC
Organism: Orcinus orca; assembly: GCF_937001465.1. NCBI lineage: Eukaryota > Metazoa > Chordata > Mammalia > Artiodactyla > Delphinidae > Orcinus > Orcinus orca. The sequence goes on along the minus strand of NC_064561.1, from coordinate 10,235,859 downwards.
CTGTGGCACAGTGGTTGGGAGTCCGCCTGCCGGTGCAGGGGACGTGGGTTCGTGCCCCGGTCCGGGAGGATCCCACATGCCGCGGAGCGGCTGGGCCTGTGAGCCATGGCCGCTGAGCCTGCGCGTCCAGAGCCTGCGCGTCCAGAGCCTGTGCTCCACAATGGGAGAGGCCACAGCAGTGAGAGGCCTGTGTACCGCAAAAAATAAATAATAATAAAAATAAATAAAAACACAGTGGAAAGGAAAAAAATATAGAGAGTGGAAAGTTTCCTTCTCTGACTAGGAAGAAAAAGCAGTTTTTTTAAAAAAAAAAAAAGTGCCTGGGTTTAAAGCCCTCCTCTCCCACCTGCTAGCTATGTGATCTTGGGCAAGTCACAGAACCTCTCTGTTCTTCAATCACATTATCTATAAAATGGTGATAATAACAGTACCTTACTCTTGGGGTTGTTAATTGTTCATCACAATACCTGACCCACTGTGAGCGTTCTATTAATGGGATCTCGTAGTGCCAGCTAGTGTAACATCTTTGCCAACTGCGTTGCCAGAATCCCTGACACTCTCACTGCCCCCAGCTCATCTCTATCCTGCTGGGGACAAACTCTAGACACTGCAGCTCTTCAGTTTATTCCCTGAAAAGAGGTACTGAACCAAAGGGGGACACAAAACAAATATAGATTACCAGTAGGATATACTGCAATTTTAAAACTCTCAAATGGGCCTAAACTCTGCAGAAATGGCCTCTCTTCTCCTCTCTGTCCCCTGAGGTCAGTGTGCTCAGGACCCATTTCTTACACTTCATGATGCTATGGCCTTTCCATGAGGTCCTTCATTCAGCCAATTCAGTCATCCTGCTGAAGAGGTGGGTTCTCTGCCCCCATCTCTCCATAAGATGGGAGAATTAATAATAATAATAATATTGCCCATACTACATACCACACAATAATCCAAGTGGTTTGCATGTTTTCATTCATTTCATCCTCACAAGAACACGATTATTATTCTACCTTGCAGACGGGACACTAAGGCTCAGAGTAGTCAAGTCACTTGCTTGAGAGGAGTCAGGGTTTGAACCCAGGTGTTCTGGTTCTTGAGTCGCTCCTTTTAACCACAATACCAGCAGTGCCCAAGGTTGGGCTGGGCTCAATAGCATTTTACATTCTTAAAAAGTACCCAGGGACTTCCCCGGTGGCAGAGTGGTTAAGAATCCGCCTGCCAATGCAGGGGACATGGGTTCGAGCCCTGGTCCAGGAAGATCCCACATGCCACGGAGCAACTAAGCCCGTGTGCCACAACTACTGAAGCCGGCGCGCCTAGAGCCTGCAAGCCACAACTACTGAAGCCGGCGCGCCTAGAGCCCGTGCTCAACAAGAGAAGCCACCACAACGAGAAGCCAGTGCACCACAACGAAGAGTAGTCCCTGCTCACCGCAACTAGAGAAAGCCCGCGCACAGCAACAAAGACCCAACGCAGCTAAAAAAAAAAAAAAAGTACCCAGAACTCCAAAGAGCCTTAAGGGTTATATCTGTCCATATTTACTGTATTAGAAATTTAAATGGAGAAATTTTCATTTACTTCAACCAAAAGAGAGAGAGAGAGAAAACTCAGTAAGTTGTAAGCAAAGATTTTGTCTTTTCTGAAAATTGTATATATTCTTATTTGATACTACACCAAACTGCATCAAACTCAGTAAATGGTAATTATTAAAAGTTGGTTGCAATCTGGAATCTGAAACCATATTAAAGAACTTTATGTGCTTACCAAAAAATGGATAAATTTTATAAAGATTTATTCATTAATTCACTAAAAATGATAATCCCATTACAGGTTAGCATAAATAACATATTTTTATGAATAATAGCCATATTTCTCCTACCGCCCCCTCAAAGAAAGTGTAATGAGAAGAGGGTTATTGCTTATATTTTTCCAAATTTTTTAAATGTCTGGCTTAGTAGAAGACACAGAAGGATATCTGCTTCTGCATTCCATATTTTACAATATTTCACCTGTGGCCTCTGGAAAAAATCTCACTGTATACTCCTGAAAAAGTGAGAGTGAAAATAATGTCTTAGTACTACTAAGAAATATTTTTCACTTGGTGGATGCCCTGTGAGTTTTGGGAACTTCAGGGGTCTTTGGGCCACGCTTTGAGAACCACTGCACTATGCTGTATAGACATATCATGGGAATGCTGTGGATAGCATGGATAATAGCAAGTAGAATTCCCAGACAGGGGAGGGATGGGAACTTTCTTCCTACCTGCAAAGCTGGGTGAATCACTGTAGGGTCAGCTTAAATTCAGGACAAAGATATTTTTGAACCATCTTTCCCTTTATTACTTCTTAACTAATTTTCTCTGTTTCTCTCCAAACCTGGTTGCCTACCCAACATGTGTTCCCAAAGAGTTGACCTCAGCCTTTGGACTTTCCAACTTGAAATAAAGTCCCTCCTTTCAGGCTCCACAATAGTTGTCACACAACATCACAACCAGCCATGGGGGTGATTCACTCACATTCTCCAAGGTCTCTGGTCCTCTTGCTTTTCCCTTCCACATACTACCTGGCCCCAGGATTCTCAGGAGTTTCCTCCCTGGGAGCTTTACATCCCCAACCCCAGGGCCCAAGCAGGACTCAACTGTTAACTAGAGTGGACACTATCTTTATTTACCTTCGTGAGTGGACAGGGAAGGTACTAGGGGCTGGTAGTGAAACAATGAGCTTGAAGCAATTAGTAAAAAGAACAGGGAGAAAAAGAAGAAACTGAGCTAAGGAGTAGCCCTAGAGAGTACTGCACTTAAGGAGGTGAGGGGATCTGGATCCCCACATGAGACAGAAAAAGACATGTTCAAGAAAGCAGATAAAACCTAGAGAAGAGTGCTGATCTAAAGAAAAAAAAGGGTACAAATGAACTTATCTACAAAACAGAACTAGAGTTGCAAATGTAGAAAACAAATACCTCTCAAACCAGGGAGTAAGAGAGGGGGAGAGATAAATTGGGAGATTAGGATTGGCATATACACACTATTATGTATAAAATAGATAACTAATAGGGACCTACTGCATAGCACAGGGAACTCTGCTCAATACTCCATAATGGCCTACATGAGAAAAGAATATAAAAAGGAGTGGATATATGCATACGTATAACTGATTCATTTTGCTGTACACCTGAAACTAACACAACATTGTAAATCAACTATACTCCAATAAAAAAAATTTTTAATTAAAAAAAATAAAACCCAAGGAGTACAATTGAAGGAAGGTGTTGTCAAGAGTATCTAACCCTCAAGTGTCTTTCATGTTCCTACTCCCATGTCCCTCCTTCCCCAGGGCTGACAAGGATGGAACAAGCACCAGAATGGATGCGGTCTGCACCTACCGCCCAGATCCCACAGGCTTCAGGCTGGACAGAGGACGGCTGTATTGGGAACTAAGCCAACAGACCCATGGTATCACTCAGTTGGGCCCCTACACCCTGGACAGGAACAGTCTCTACGTCAATGGTGAGCAGTTCTGCTGGCTGTAGCTGGGGTCTCCTCTTGCTCCCTAGATGGGGTCTCCTTGCAGTGTAATTTCTCTGTACGCACCTTCATAGTTCTGGACCAACCTAGAATTTCCATGGAGGCTCAGTTCTCTCCCCTGAGAACACCTAAAAAGGAACTTCCCAGGTCTGGAAATAAAGGTTTCCTCCAAAGTTTACTTCATTTCAATGACCTTTCACAAAAGCCCAAATAGAACATGCAGACATCAAAGAAGAAAAAGGGTAAATAAAGCAAGCCCATGGTGGCCATTGGGGTTAACTCTTCCCCAAGGGGCAATGGGTTCCCAATGCAGTGACTGCACTTCTTTCTCTTCCTTATGGCAGCTTGTGGCCCTTTACTCACTCTCCAAGGGCCAGCTGGAACTACACCCCACCTAAGCAACACACAACAAAGCTGTTAGTAATGCTTTTGGCAACAAATTCCTTTGCCACAATGCTCTTAGCAACAGCACCCGCAATACCACCTGTACTAAAGGCTAATATTTATTGAGGAATTCCTATGTTCTAAAGCATTATATGTATTATGTCTTAGTAATCCTGCCCAGCACTCTATGGGGTATTATGTATATTTTACAGAGGATCAAACAAAGCTCAGGGACGGAAATCCATTTTCCCAAGATCAGACAGCTAATACATGTGGTAGAATCGAGACTCAAACCTAAATTGACTCGAAAATCTAAGCCCACCTAATTACTAGGCTACAGCTCAGACTAACCCAGCTATAACAAACCTCAAATCTCAGGATGGAAAAGTATATTAAGCGGCCCCTAATACAACAATTTAAACTAAGTAATTATGTCCCTACTATATCACCTTGGACAATTTCTTTCTACCTGGATTAAAATCTGTTTTGTATTTCAGCAGTCCTTGGGAATTACCTAAAAGTAGTAGTTAACCACTATGGGTTTTGGTGAATTATAGGTCTTGCTTTAATTTAGCCCTGGTCCTGCCTATTGCTTACTCTGTGGCCCTGGGCAAGTCATGACCTCTCCACACTTTGTCCATTTTTAGAATGGAATTTTTTAAAAAGTCACCTACGAACTTGGACTGGAACTACACCATTGACTCTCCTGGGTCGCCAGCTTACAGAGGGCAGATCTTGGGACTTTTCAGCCTCCATAATTACATAAGCCAATTCATTATTTTTTTAAAAAAAAAGTCACCTAAGTGTGAGTCAAATGAGATGAAACCTGAATAACCCAAGTAAACCACAGGCTCCACTTGGTCAAGTCTCAGAGAAGAGTTTCATTTCAAGAAACCCAATGAGACTATTAAATATAAAATAAGTCTAAGTTTTACTTGCATTTCTTACAGAGCATCAAAGAGGATCCAATCCATTATCCAGAACCATACTTATTCAAATCCTCTTTCCTCCATTTTCTCATATTCTCCAACTTTATATTCTCTGGCTGACCCCCCAAGTCTGTCTCTCTCTCCATCTCCCTCACTATTCTCAGTCCAACATTACAGGAGTCCAAGAACTATGCTGTCAAAGGTCAAACTTTGTCTTTGGAGAGCTGGGTATTGGGAGAAACTCAACGAGCAAGGACAAAATTATATGTCATGGATGAAGAGAACACAAATAAGGCTGGAAACACACATAAAATTGCTGTCCTTATTATTTATTTGATGAGGTTGATATTATTCCAGGCACCTAGTAAATCTCCACAATATTGAGGGTGATTTGATCATTATTTTCTTTAAGGTTAATGGTTATGAGGATGAAATTATTAGGAGCATCAGAGTATGAGGCAGTTAACTCATAAAGAATAACCATCTTTATTTACTGATGAATCTCAAAGAAAGCACTCAGTAAGGTCTGTGAGCTTGTGCTTCCAGTTCTACACTTCATTCCTTTTTTTTGTTTTTAAGTCTTTACTGAATTTGTTACAGTATTGCTTCTGCTTTAAGTTTTGGTTTTTTTGGCCGTGAGGCATGTGGGATCTTAGCTCCCTGAACAGGGAATGAACCCGCACCCCCTGCATTGGAAGGTGAAGTCTTAACCACTGGACTGCCAGGGAAGTCCCCCTTCACTCCTTTCTTAACCTTCTCCCATCATCTTACTCTTTCTTTCTGCCTCTCTCTGCAGGTTATAACCATCAGTACTGGATCCCCACCACCAGCAGTGAGTAATGAGGGCTCAGATATTCCCATGACCCTGGGACCCTTCCTCCCTCAGCCTGCTCCCTGGGAGGAAAGTATGCCCCATCCCCCAGATACTCAGCCCCACAATAGCCTCAGACCAGCAAAAGTCTCAGGTTAAGCTAAGGTAGAGATGCAAGTTTCCATTAATAACTCTAGCCTCTCGTTGCTTCATGATAGGATCCAACAATTTTATTCTTTCAGCTCCGGTGACCTCTACATTCTCTCCAGGACCTCCAACATCTCTGACCTCCACCCCCAGCTCCACAGGTCTAATCTCTGGGTCATGAAATTTCAAATCCCATCTAGTGGCTGATGGATTCTTGCATGGTCTGGACCCTGATGCCCACACAGCCTCAGCCTGTCCCACTGTCTACCTTGCTCCCTAATCCAGCCTCACTTCTGTTCCTGCAGGGCCCAGACATCCTTCCATTCTCATGCACTTACTGTTTTTGGAACTCAGCTGTGCTTGGTTCCTCCTTGTCCTCCAAATCTCATCTCAGCACGTTCTTGCTCAGACCATCTCCTAGAAAACAGCTTTTCCCCATAGCTAATCTCTATTCTATTCCTATTGATATGAACATTTCCTTCCTGGAAATTACTGCTATTCTGTGGGCAAGGATGTGGATAAAAGGGAACCCTTGTACACTGTTGGTAGGAATGTAAATTGGTATAGTCATTGCAGAAAACAGTATGGAGGTTTCTCAGAAAACTAGAAATAGAACACTATATGACCCAGCAATTCCACTCTTGAAAAAAACAAACACTAATTTGAAAATATTCCTGTGCCCCAGCGTTCATAGCAGCATTGTTTACAATTGCCAAGATATGGAAGCAACCTAAGTGTCCATCAACAGATGAATGGATAAAAAAAGATGCGTGTGTGTGTGTGTGTGTGTGTGTGTGTGTGTGTGTGTACACAATGGAATACTACTCAGTCATAAAAAGGACAAAATTTTGCCATTTGCAGAGACATAGATGGACTTGGAGGGTATGATGTTAAGTGAAATAAGTCAGACAGAGAAAGACAAATACTGTATGATCTCACTTATATGTGGCATCTAAAAATACAACAAACTAGTGAGTATAACAAAAAAGAAGTAGACTCACAGATGTAAAGAACAAAAGTAGTGGTTACCAGTGGGGGTGGGGGGAGGGGCAACACAGGGGTTGTGGAGTGGGAGGCATAAGCTACTGGGTGTAAGATAGGCTCAAGGATGTACTGTACAACACGGGGAAAATAGCCAATATTTTGTAATAACTGTAAATGGAAAGTAACCTTTAAAATTGTATAAAAGGGACTTCCCTGGTGATCCAGTGGTTAAGACTCCGAGCTCCCAGTGCAGGGGGCACGGGTTTGATCCCTGGTCGGGGAATAAGATCCCACATGCTGTGCAGCGCAGCCAAAAAAATAAAATAAATAAAATTGTATAAAAAATTTAAGAATATTTTTAATAAATGTAAGCTTGTTAATAAAATACATGAGATGCACATTTAAAAAAATTCTATTGGGGTATAGTTGATTTACAGTGTTGTGTCAGTTTCAGGTGTACAGCAAAGTGAATCAGTTATACGTATACATATAGCTAGTCTTTTTTAGATTCTTTTCCCATTTAGGCCATTACAGAGTACTGAGTAGAGTTTCCTGTGCTCTACAGCCCCACTTCTCACTTTTGACCAGGATGGGTTTCTCTCTTGGTTGGGGCCCCTATGCCAGGAAAGCAGGCAGGCACTCTGCCTAGGGGATCCAAGCTTTGGACACACTGGGCATCAGCCTAGAATCCAGGAAGAAAGAGCATTTGGAAGGGTGACCCTTAACGGGGGCTCTGAGGGTCAATGCACAGCTGTGGTGAGGTTGACTGGAATTACTCAGCTTCCCCTCTCTCTGTCCCCAACCTAGGAATAGAGTTTGGCAACTCACACTTTCTTATCACCGTTGCCCCATCAGGCGGGCAGGAGACATCCTGGTCCTTTATGACTCCCATTTTAGCAAAGAGGAAAACAGAATTACAGAGAAGGGAAGGGAACTGTCCACACCCACAGTAGGTTTTTCACCAGTCTAGGTCCTGAGGTTCTTCTGAGTTCACATTTTCCGCCTTCACCTTGGCCACTGCAGGGGCCAGTTTAAGACTCTCCCCAACCCCTTGTAAGCTGCACAACTTATATGCTTCATTGTGTTCACTCATTCAGCATTTACCAAGCATCTACTATAAGCCAGGCCTTGTGCCCGACACCAGAGACAGACAGGCTACATGTACAACCTATCCTAATGTAAGTTCCAGTGGGGTAAAGACTGTTTGATTCGGCAGTATATTCCCCAAATGTAAATGGAACCTGACACATTGTAAGCTTTCCATAAATATTCACTGGATGTAGGGATAGATTGGAGGGAGGCTGGAAGGGCAGATGGCAGGGTGGATGGATATTTGGGGGCAAAAATGTGTGAACATAAATATTATGAGAGTCTCTTGTTGGGGACTTGCTGGTGAGGTGGGTAAGGAAGGGTCATTTCTAATCCAAAGGTCAGGAAAGCCTTTATAGTGGAGATGACATTTGAGTCTGATCCTAGAAGATGCATAGATGCTCACCTGGTACAGAGGGAATGACATCCCGAAAGAAGCCCCACATGGACAAAGCCCACGTATATCTGGGCTTGTTCCTCAGCCTCCCCTTAATGTGTGACTTTTTTTTTTTTTTTTTAACATCTTTATTGGAGTATAATTGCTTTACAATGGTATGTTAGTTTCAGCTTCACAACTAAATGAATCAGTTATATATATACATATATTCCCATATCTCTTCCCGCTTGCGTCTCCCTCCCTCCCACCCTCCCTATCCCACCCCTCCAGGCAGTCACAAAGCACCGAGCTGATCTCCCTGTGCTATGCGGCTGCTTCCCACTAGCTATCTACCTTACGTTTGGTAGTGTATATACGTCCATGCCTCTTTATCGCTTTGTCACCGTTTACCCTTCCCCCTCCCCATAGTCTCAAGTCCATTCTCTAGTAAGTCTGTGTCTTTATTCCTGTTTCACCCCTAGGTTTTTCATGACTTTTTTTTTTTTAAATTCCATATATATGTGTTAGCATACGGTATTTGTCTCTCTCTTTCTGACTTACTTCACTCTGTATGACAGACTCTAGGTCTATCCACCTCATTACAAATAGCTCAATTTCGTCTCTTTTTATGGCTGAGTAATATTCCATTGTATATATGTGCCACATCTTCTTTATCCATTCATCCGATGATGGACACTTAGGTTGTTTCCATCTCTGGGCTATTGTAAATAGAGCTGCAATGAACATTTTGGTACATGACTCTTTTTGAATTATGGTTTTCTCAGGGTATATGCCCAGTAGTGGGATTGCTGGGTCGTATGGTAGTTCTATTTGTAGCTTTTTAAGGAACCTCCATACTGTTCTCCATAGTGGCTGTACCAATTCACATTCCCACCAGCAGTGCAAGAGTGTTCCCTTTTCTCCACACCCTCTCCAGCATTTATTGTTTCTAGATTTTTTGATGATGGCCATTCTGACTGGTGTGAGATGATATCTCATTGTAGTTTTGATTTGCATTTCTCTAATGATTAGTGATGTTGAGCATTCTTTCATGTGTTTGTTGGCACTCTGTATATCTTCTTTGGAGAAATGTCTATTTAGGTCTTCTGCCCATTTTTGGATTGGGTTGTTTGTTTTTCTGTTATTAAGCTGCATGAGCTGCTTATAAATTTTGGAGATTAATCCTTTGTCAGTTGCTTCATTTGCAAATACTTTCTCCCATTCTGAGGGTTGTCTTTTGGTCTTCTTTATGGTTTCCTTTGCTGCGCAAAAGCTTTTAAGTTTCATTAGGTCCCATTTGTTTATTTTTGTTTTTATTTCCATTTCTCTAGGAGGTAGGTCAAAAAGGACCTTGCTGTGATTTATGTCATAGAGTGTTCTGCCTATGTTTTCCTCTAAGAGTTTGATAGTTTCTGGCCTTACATTTAGGTCTTTAATCCATTTTGAGCTTATTTTTGTGTATGGTGTTAGGGAGTGATCTAATCTCATACTTTTACATGTAGCTGTCCAGTTTTCCCAGCACCACTTATTGAATAGGCTGTCCTTTCTCCACTGTACATTTCTGCCTCCTTTGTCAAAGATAAGGTGACCATATGTGCGTGGGTTTATCTCTGGGCTTTCTATCCTGTTCCATTGATCTATCTTTCTGTTTTTGTGCCAGTACCATACCGTCTTGATAACTGTAGCTTTGTAGTATAGTCTGAAGTCAGGGAGCCTGATTTCTCCAGTTCCTTCTTTCGTTCTCAAGATTGCTTTGGCTATTCGGGGTCTTTTGTGTTTCCATACAAATTGCAAAATTTTTTGTTCTAGTTCTGTGAAAAATGCCAGTGGTAGTTTGATAGGGATTGCATTGAATCTATAGATTGCTTTGGGTAGTAGAGTCATTTTCACAATGTTGATTCTTCCAATCCAAGAACATGGTATATCTCTCCATCTATTTGTATCATCTTTAATTTCTTTCATCAGTGTCTTATAATTTTCTGCATACAGATCTTTTGTCTCCTTAGGTAGGTTTATTCCTAGATATTTTATTCTTTTTGTTGCAATGGTAAATGGGAGTGTTTTCTTGATTTCACTTTCAGATTTTTCATCATTAGTATATAGGAATGCCAGAGATTTCTGTGCATTAATTTTGTATCCTGCCACTTTACCAAATTCATTGATTAGCTCTAGTAGTTTTCTGGTAGCATCTTTAGGGTTCTCTATGTATAGGATCATGTCATCTGCAAACAGTGACAGCTTTACTTCTTCTTTTCCGATTTGGATTCCTTTTATTTCCTTTTCTTCTCTGATTGCTGTGGCTAAAACTTCCAAAACTATGTTGAATAAGAGTGGTGAGAGTGGGCAACCTTGTCTTGTTCCTGATCTTAGTGGAAATGCTTTCAGTTTTTCACCATTGAGGATGATGTTTGCTGTGGGCTTATCATATATGGCCTTTATTATGTTGAGGAAAGTTCCCTCTATGCCTACTTTCTGCAGGGTTTTTATCATAAATGGGTGTTGAATTTTGTCAAAAGCTTTCTCTGCATCTATTGAGATGATCATATGGTTTTTCTCCTTCAGTTTGTTAATATGGTTTATCACATTGATAGATTTGCGTATATTGAAGAATCCTTGCATTCCTGGAATAAACCCCAATGTGTGACTTTTTTGTTTCCAGGTTATAATGAACATGGTCCAGATGAGCCTCTTACAAGTATGTATCTTTTCATCCACTGTCCATTTCAGTCTCCAATGATCTTGAGCCAAACTTTTCTTCTCACTGACAAAGGGAGCTTGCCCCAAACTCAGGCCAGGTCTCCTGAGTGGGGGCAGGGTATCAGTGGGAGGAAGGATGCTGAGTCCTTTGTCTCTTTTTAGACCTGCAGCCACGGTATTGGCTTTCCGAATTTTCCACACCCTTCTGGGCTGGAGGAAGAAATTTGAACGAGCGTTCGCTACAGAAATAAGGGTTCAGGTCAGATAATGACCTTGTAGTCCATGCCTCCTGATAACAAAACCTTTTAATAGGGCCTGCAGAATGGGCCTCAGTGTCAAGTTGCAAACTCGGGCGGTACTCAGTGCTTTGGCCAAATTTGTCCATTCACTCATCCAATGATCACTTCACCTATCTTTTCACCCATCCATTCTTCCATTCTCCTAATTATTCCTTCTCTCAGACCTCTTCCTTCCTCCCTCCCTCCTTCCCTCCCTCCCTTCCATCCATCTATCCATCCATCCATCCAACCAACCATCCTTCTGCCTATTCACCTGTTTGTCTTTCTTTCCTTCTGCACTTCCATTCATCTCTCAACTTTTCTTCCTTGTGTTTATTCTTCTTTCCTTCTCTTTGACCCTCCTTGTGTCCATTCTTCCTCTGTCTGCCTGTATTTCTGCCCCTCCATCTGTCTGTCCTCTTTGTTCAGTCTCTCTCTTGTTTACCCACTCACACTCTCTTGGGTTCATTTCATTCACAGGCTTGCTCATCCCTCTACTCATACAATCACTCCTTCGCTCACTCTCATTAATGGTAAACCTATGAATGGTTTCTAGAGCCCAGGTGAGCCTGGGGGCTTCTGGAGCCCAGGTGAACCTGGAGGCTTCTCCCACTCTGTGGGGGGCTCTGTTCCTCCCTAATGACTGCCCTTTCCATAGCTCCTGAACCAGCTACCACATTCCTGCCTACTTCATCATCATCTGTACAACCAGAATCCACCACAGGTATTGGGGGCCCCTCTTCCTTCCCAAGAGAAGCTCTCCAGCCCCACACATCCACCGGCCAATGTAACACAGGAGCTGGGAGGCCAGGGGGTGCAATTCTGATTTTAGGGCAATCATGCTGATCACAAAGATTATACCAATAATTCTGTGACCATTCTGTCCCAAGCCATGTTCTGGCCATGGAGATAGAATATACAGGTTCTGTCTCTGAAAAAGTCATAATCAAGTGAACTAAAGATTACTTAGGAAAAAAAAAAAGATTACTTAGGGACACAAGTGAAGTAAGTCAGAAGGAGAAAGACAAACACCATATGATATCACTTATATGTGGAATCTAAAATATGACACAAATGAAACTATCTATGAAACAAACAGACTCAGAGAACAGACTTGTGGTTGCCATGCGGGAGGGGTGAGTTGGGAATTTGGGGTTAGCAGATGCAAACTATCAAATATAGAATGGATAAACAAGGTCCTACTGTATAGCACAGGGTACTGTATTCAGTACCCTGTGATAAACCATAATGGAAAAGAATATGAAAAAGAATATATATATATATGTATAACTGAATCACTTTGCTATACAGTAGAAATTAACACATTGTAAATTAACTATACTTCAATAAAATAAAAAAATTTTTTTAATATTACTTACGGGGACTTCCCTGGTGGTCCAGTGTTTAAGACTCTGCGCTTCCACTGCAGGGGGCATGGGTTTGATCCCCCGTTGGGGAACTAAGATCCCACATGCGGCATGGCGTGGCCAAAAAATATATATATTACTTAAGGACACAAAAAAGGCAGAGACACTATTATTAACAGGGTGCCATGGGAGTGCAGAGATGGGGCAAGTCAAGGATTGCCTCCTGAAACTGTACTAGACACTGGACATGACAAGAACAAGATAGATGAATGTCTGCTCTCATGGAGCTCCACCTCAATGGGCTCCTGAAGCAAGAATAGGAGTTTTCCTGGAAAAGAAAAGGGTGGAAGAGCATTCCAGGAAGCAGGAACTGCATAAGCACAAGCAGAAAAGCTCAGCTTAGGATATTCCTTATAAAATTCCAGTTTTCTCCCTCTACAGGGTGACTTTCCATTTAGGAGCCCTATAGTCCCCAACATGTGGACCTGGTTTTGGTTGATTATGACAGTAGGTAGGGGCCCCCAAGCCACCATGCCTCTGTCCTAAAACCTGAGAGTCTCCATCTGTCTTTTCTTCCTCTTGGTGGCTCCAGGCTATGTACCCCAGAGTTCATCTATCCAGAGCGAGTACCAGCTAAATTTCCACATCATCAACTGGAACCTCAGCAACCCAGACCCCATGTCCTTAGAGTACACTGCCCTGCTGAAGGACATCCAGGACAAGGTAGGGTCTCTCTCCCCTCCCATCTCTCCTTGCCCTGGGTGCCCCTCTCATTCCTCAGTCTGACTTACATCTGTTAAGTGATTGCTTAACTCCTCACTTTACCTACATGTTCTGGGTTCTTGCTGATTCCAGGGGTCATACCCTAGCTGCCTCCCCACTTCTCATATGGGCAAACTGAGGCTCAGAAAGGGGAGCACTGTGCCTAAGGTCACACAGTGAGTTAAGGACAGAGCCAGGATTGGAACTCAGGTCTCCCTTGCTTCAAGACCTATGTTTGTTCTTCCACTGGCTCCAGTGGCCCCCTCCAGCCCCAAGAGACCTCCATCGCACTCACTCTCCCTACCCTTTATTCCAGGTCACAAAACTGTACAGAGGCAGCCAGCTACAAGACATATTCCACTCCTGCCTGGTCACCAACCTGATGTAAGTTGAGATTGGAGGCATTGGCTGAGCTGGCGGCTTGAGGCTCTGACCCCCTGTTGGCACACCCTTGAACTGGACGGTTCATTGACATGGTGCCCATTCTTCCCCATGTCCCTGACAGCTAATCTTACCATCTCCTTCCGTACGTCTTCGGGGTGCAGGAAAAGGATTAACCTCATGGAGCCACCAACCCCTTGCACCCACCTCCTTCTTGGGAAATACAACTTTCAGCTAATAATAGTCCAATAATAACATTCACCGTGGCCTGGCTCCCTGCTGAGTACTTTCATGCAAGATCACCTCATTTAATTCTCATAACATCCCCCAAGAAGTGAATGCAACGTTCATCCGCAGTGTTCACATGGGAAAACTGAGGCTCAGAGAAGTGAACAGCGCAAGAGCTGTCAAAGTTGGGTTTGAACCCAGGTCTCTGAGGGATGGGTAGAGGAACTAGGACATCTATACTAGAGAGAGGGAGGATCATGGGACACAATGCTGACTTTGAATGTTACCAAACTTCAGTTCCTTTGTCTTTAAAATGGGGAAAACTATAATAATAGCTTCCACCAGAGCGATGGGGAGGGAATGTGGAATTCACTTCTTAGAGATGCACAGTAGACATTCATTATTGTTACTGTTTTTGCTTCTATTCCCAACCCCTAGAAGTCTTTCCCTTTTTGGTCAGGGTCTCTTCTCTTGCCTGGGGGAAGAGGCAGTCAGATACCCACAGTGCTTGTCCCTAGGTCTTTGGCTCTATAAAACAGTAACTCAGGAGACACTGCTGGTGTTGGGTGCTGGCTGAGTTCCCATGGCCTCTGTTCCTAGGCTGGATCCCATGTCGGTCAGCATCAAGGTACTGTTCTCCTCCAAACTGGACTCCAGCGTGATGAAGCAAGTGTTTCTAGACAAGACCCTTAATGCCTCATCCCACTGGCTGGGTGCCACCTACCAGTTGACAGATGTGCATGTGACAGGTATGAGATAAGGTGGGGGAATAGGTTCATGGCTGGAAAAGATGGTTTTATGAAGAAGGATAGGGCTTCTGGGTAGCAGTGAAATGGATAGAGGCTGCAGAGGAAAAAGGGGGGCTTTCTGGAAGCCCATGTTGATGATTCATGGCAATGTGTCATCCAACAGGATGCAGGAAGAGAAAATGCAGCGATTGCAACCAAGGAAATGGTTATTTTACATGTCAGTTTTTCTAACCCAGAATGTAAAGGATCCTGTGTTTCCTTCTTAGGCTGCAGTTATGAGTCATGCATTGGTTGATTCATTCATTCATTCAATGTATACGCCATGAAAATAAATAGGCACTGATGATACACCGTGAAAACCACTATAACAGGGGAATTTCAAAACTCTGTGAGAACCCCCAAAAGGGATACACAATTCTCTCTTGGAAAGTTTTCTAGAGGAAGTGATGAAGAAACTGAGATCTGAAGGAGAACAGGACCTAGTTGGGGGAAAGAGATGGGCAGCTGTGCTACATGTGTCTATAACCTAGAATATAGAAAGAACATGTCATTGGAGGAGGCTTTAAGAAGTTTGGTGTGGCTGGAGCATACACCTTGACATGAGACATGGGAAAGCTGTAGCTGAAGATGTGGGCAGGGACTTTCCTGGGCACTGGAATGGTTTGTGGAGGAACAGAACACACCCAGAATTCTACTTTAGAAAGCGCATCCTCTCCGTGTTACAAGGACAACGATTGGGGACGGGGAGGAAGAACAGAGGCAAGAAGACACATTAGGAACCTAGGTCAACAAAGGTGTGTGATAGATGCCCACTGAGATGGTCAGCACCTGCACCTGCCAACTCTGCCCCAGAGAAGCCCAAGCTCCTCTTCACCACATCCTAGTGAACTCTCATAATGCTTGGTGGAGAGTTGGACAGGCAGACAGATGAATGGATTCAAGGTGGACAGGTAGATGAACGGTCTTCTGTAGGCCACTTTTTTTTTTTAATTTTATTGAAGTACAGTTGATTTACAATGTTGTGTTAACCTCCTCTGTATAGAAGAATGACTCAGTTATACATATATATATTCTTTTTCATATTCTTTTCCATTATGGTTTGTCACAGGACATTGAATATAGTTCCCTGTGCTATAGAGAAGGACCTTGTTGATTATCCATCCTATATATAATAGCTTGCCTTTGCTAATCCCAAACTCCCATTCCCTCCCTCCCACATCCCCCTCCCCCTTGGCAACCACAAATCTGTTCTCTATGTCTGTGAGTCTGGTTTTGCTTCATAGATATGCTGATTTGTATCGAATTTTAGATTCCACATATAAGTGATATCATACAGTATTTGTCTTTCTCTTTCTGACTTGCTTCACTTAGTGTGATAATCTCTAGGTCCAATCCATGTTGCTGCAAATGGCATTATTTCATTCTTTTTGAGTGTAGCCCACTTCTAAAATCCCACCTCAGTCCACATTGCCAGGAATAAGTAGACTGGCTGTAATGACTTCTTTGTTAAAAACTTCATACTTTCTTTTTATTCTAGAAGTGGAGCCATCAATTCATATACCAACAGACCAACCAACAATCAGTCCCAGCTTCCAGAACTTCCAGCTGAATTTCACTGTCACCAACTTAATCTATTCCCAGGACATAGCCCCAGGCACCCCCAAACACCAGCGGAACAAGAGAAATATTAAGGATGCGGTGAGAATGGGGTTGTTTGTCCACCCTGTTCCCAT
This sequence comes from Orcinus orca, assembly GCF_937001465.1. Classification (NCBI taxonomy): domain Eukaryota; kingdom Metazoa; phylum Chordata; class Mammalia; order Artiodactyla; family Delphinidae; genus Orcinus; species Orcinus orca. The sequence continues at coordinate 10,219,427 of NC_064561.1, read as the reverse complement.
GTAGAGACTGACCTATGGACACTGGGTAGTCAGAGGGTGACTTTTTTTTGGTGTGCACATTTATTTTTTTTCAGTTTGGCAATCTGGCCTTTTTTTTTAACATCTTTATTAGAGTATAATTGCTTTACAATGGTGTGTTAGTTTCTGCTTTATAACAAAGTGAATCAGCTATACACATACATATATCCCCATATCTCTTCCCTCTTGCGTCTCCCTCCCACCCTCCCTATCCCACCCCTCTAGGTGGTCACAAAGCATCGGGCTGATCTCCCTGTGCTATGCAGCTGCTTCCCACTAGCTATCTATTTTACATTTGGTAGTGTATATATGCTGGACATTTTTAAAAACTGAAGTATAGTTGATTTACAATATCATGTTAATTTTGGGTGTACAGCACAGCGATTCAGATACACATATATCCTTCTTCAGATTCTCTCCCTTAAAGTTAATACAAAATATTGAGTATAGTTCCCTGTGCTATACAGTAGATCCTTGTTGGTTACCTGGAGGGTGACTTTTTTTTAACATTTCATGAAGACAGGTTCTTATTCCCATTTTACAAACTAAGAGACAGCCATAGAGGGGTTCACTTGCTAGCCCAAGTCATACCCTGGAACAGGCCCTGGGTTAGTGTTTTCTTTTTCGTTTTCGTGTTTATTTGGGTTTTTTTGGCCGTACCACTCAGCATGTGGGATCTTAGTTCCCTGACCAGGGATCAAACCCATGCCCCCTACAGTGGAAGCACAGATTCTTAACCACTGGACCGACCAAAAAAAAAAAAAAAAAAAAGATGGGAAAGTGTGTTCTTTGGTTAATTGGCATTCTCCGATGCCACTGTGCCATGGATTCTGACCAAGGAAATGTTGCCCTGTCTTTCAGCTCAACCAGCTCTTCCGAAACAGCAGCATAAAGAGTTATTTTTCTGACTGTCAAGTTTCAGCATTCAGGTGAGTTCCAACTCAGGACCCAATCATTTTGGAGGTTTGTTCTGTCCTTTGAAAGTGTCCCACTGCCATAGTCTCTCAGTTCCTAGCTGTCACAGAGGAGAGCCCTAGGAATATAGAGCTGTTACCCAAACATCAGCTTGTTCCTGAACCAGCGAGTACAACTGGCTAGAAACTCAGAAGAGCTTGTGTCAACCTAGGTAGGCATGAAGATGGCCGGTGCTGGGGGCCATGGAATATAGAGTGTAGCATTCATGTCTTAAGAAATCGGCCACTGAAGGCAGAATCCATGGGAGCTAAGGGTTAGAACCAGATGACTTGGAATCCAGCAGTCTAACCGTGCTGTCCAATACTGTAGCTACTAGCCATAAGAGGCAATTAAAAACTTTTATACACCTCTTGGGATATGTTTCACATACCATAAAATTTATGTTTTTGATGTATGTAATTTAGTGGCATATTTATATAGTGCTACAACTATCCCACTACCTAATGGAGGGAGGAACATTTTCATCACACCAAAAAGAAATCTTGTACCCACCCATTAGCAGTCACTCATTTTTCCCTCACCCCCACCCCCTAGCAAACGATTTACTTTCTCCCTCTGTAGATTTGCCTATTCTGAACAATAGGCATTCCATTTATATGAAATGTATGTAAATGGAATCATACACTATGTCGTCTTTTGTGACTGATTTCTTTCACTCAGCATAATGTTCTCAGGATCATCCATGCTGTAACATATATCAGTCCTTCATTCCTTTTTAGGACTGAATAATATTCTATTGGATGGCTGTACCACTTTTGTTTATCTGTACGTCCACTGATGGACATTGGATTGTCTCCACTTTTTGGCTATTATGAATAATGCTGTTATGATCATTAATATCCAAGTTTTAACGTGAACTTATGTTTTCAATGCTTTTGGGCATATAAATAGGAATGGGTATTATAGGGTCATAGGGTAACTATGTTTAATTTTTGAGGAACTACTGAATTATTTTCTACAGAGGTTCCACCATTTTATATTCCCTTCAGCAATGTATGAAGGTTCCAAATTCTTCACATCCTCACCAACGATTATTATTGCCCTTTTTTTCCCCACTATAGCCATCCTAGTGGGTGTGAAGTGGTAGCTCATTGTAGTTTTGATTTGCATTTCCCTAATGATTAGTGATGTTGAGCATTTTTTCATATATTTATTGGCCATTTTTATATCTTCTTTGGAGAATTGTTTATTCAAGCTCTTTACCCATTTTTAAAATTTTGTCTTTTTAATGTTGGGGTATAATAGTTCTTAATATAGTCTGGATACTAGACTCTTACAAGATACATGATTTGCAAATATTTTCTCCCATTTGAAAGGTTGGATTTTCATGTTCATGATAGTATCTTTTTTTTTTTTTTTCATGATAGTATCTTTTAAAGCACAACAGTTTTTCATTTTGGTGAAATCCAATTTATCTACTTTTTCCTTTGGATTCCTGTGCTTTTAGTACCATATCTAAGTAAGCAATGACTAATCCAAGGTTATGAAGATTTACTCTTATGTTTTCTTCCAAAGGCTATATAATTTTATCTCTTACATTTAGATCTTTAATTTATTTTCAGTTAATTTTTGTATATGCTGAGATAGGGGTCCAACTTCCTTCTTTTGCATGTGAATATCTAGTTGTCCCAGCTCTATTTGTTAAGTAGCCTATCCTTTCCCTGTTGTTTTGGAAACTTTGCTGAAAATCAGTTGTCCATAATTGCATGACTTTGCTTACAGACAGTAAATTTTATTCCATTGATCTGTATGTCTATCTTTTTGCCAGTGGCAGTGTTTTGAGTACTGTAGTTTAGTAGTAAGTTTTGCATTTGGGAAGTGGCGCTGTCCAGCGTTGTTCTTTCTCCATATTGGTTTGGTTATTCGAGTCCCTTGAAATTCCATATTAATTTTAGTATCAGCTATCAATTTCTGCAAAAGAGCCAGCTGGGATTTTGACAGGGATTGAATTTAATCTTTAGGTCAATTTGGGGAGTGTTATCATCTTAATAATACTAAATCCCCAATTCATGAACATAGGATGCCTTTTCATTTATTTAGGTCTTTTTAAAAGTCTTTGAACAAAGTTTTATAGTTTTGAATATACAAATCTTACATTTCTTTTGTTAAATTTATTCCCAAGTGTTTTGTACATTGTTTGATGCTATTGTAAATGGAACTGCTTTCTTAACTTTACTTTCAGAATGTTAATAACTAGTGTATAGAAATACAATATAGATTTTTGCACATTGCTCTTATATCCTACAATCATGCTGAACTAATAGGATTTAGTAGTGTGTGTGTGTGTGTGTGTGTGTGTGTGTGTGTGTGTGTTTCTTGGGATTTTTCTATATACAGTATCATGTCATCTGCAAATAGAGAGTTTAACATCTTCTTTTCCAACCTAAATGCCTTTTATTTCTTTTTCTTTCCTAATTGGCCCCATAAGAACCTTCAGTATGATGTGAATAACATATAAGAGGAGGGCAGACATACTTGTCTTGTCCTTGGTCTTAAGGGAAAAGTTTTCACTCTTCCACCATTAAGTATGATGTTAGGGGTAGTCTTTGCATGAATGCTCTTTATCAGGTTTGTAAAGTTTCTTTCTATTCCTAGTTTGTTGAGTTTTTTTAATCATGAAATTATATTTTGTCAGGTTTTTTGTGTCTATTGAAAACATGTGGAAAAAAAAAGAAAACATGTGGTATTTGTCCTTTATTCTATTAATATGGTATGTTACATTGATCAATTTTTTTAGATATTAAGCCAACCTTTCAGCTAGAGGTAAGAGTTTAAGACCTTCTCAAGTCTTGCACAGCACTCTTGTGGTCTTCTGGATACCCAGGAATACACTGGAGCTTTTCAAAGCCCCCTGTAGACATCTCATTCCCCAATTTTTTCTTTTAAGTTATTATCTCACCTCTTGTTTGCCTCAACTGGTATTGCTCCCTTGGGCAGATATAGTGTAAAACAATTACCACTGACTGTGGCAAGTGCCATGGGGTTAGGCTTTCCTCTCTAAACAAGCTCTGAACTACCATATGACCCAGCAATTCCACTACTGGGCATACACCCTGAGAAAACCATAATTCAAAAAGAGACATGTACCACAATGTTCATTGCAGCACTATTTACAATAGCCAGAACATGGAAGCAACCTGAGTGCCCACTGACAGATGAATGGATAAAGAAGATGTGGCACATATACACAATGGAATTATTCAGCCATAAAAAGAAATGAAACTGAGTTATTTGTAGTGAGGTGGGTGGACCTAGAGTCTGTCATACAGAGTGAAGTAAGTCAGAAAGAGAAAACCAAATACTGTATGCTAACACATATATATGGAACCTAAAAAAAAAAAAAAATGGTTCTAAAGAACCTAGGGGCAGAACAGGAATAAAGACGCAGACGTAGAGAGTGGACTTGAGGACACAGGGAGGGGGAAGGGGAAGCTGGGACGAAGTGAGAGAGTTGCACTGACATATATACACTACCAAATGTAAAATAGCTAGCTAGTGGGAAGCAGCTGCATCGCATGGGAGGATCAGCTCGGTGCTCTGTGACCACCTAGAGGGGTGGGATAGGGAGGGTGGGAAGGAGATGCAAGAGGGAGGGGATATGGGGATATATGTATACATATAGCTGATTCACTCTGTTATACAGCAGAAACTAACACCACATTGTAAAGCAATTATACTCCAATAAAACTCTGAGTCAAATAAAGACAAGCTCCGAAAATAAGGCTTTTTCAAGGAGCTGCCAGATAGGTCAAATAATGACAATTCAATGGCGATGGGTCTTTTGGGGAGCTCTAAACCCATTATGGTTTTCAAAGTTACTGAGCCCCTTGTGAGAGCAGGATGAGAACTGTGCAAGTTATAACACCATAACGTTTATTCCATTTACCAAGATTCAAACATTTTTTCTTAACTAAATGCTGTTTGAATTGTTACAAGCCTTCGGTTAATTTCTAGACTTCTGAAAAAGTTGATTTTGACCATGTTTGCCAGTGTTCTCATTGTTTTTACAGATTTTCAGAAGTCCTTACTCCAACATTTCAAAATGTTCTCCCTGCAGCTAGTTATTTATAAATTAATTCAATTAAATAAAATGAGACATTCAGCTTCTCACTCACACTAGCCATATTTTAAGTGTTCGATAACAATATGGGGCAAATAATGACTGTATTGGATAGTACAGATGCAAATGTTTACATCACTGCAGAAAGTTCTCCTAGACAGGACCAGAAGCAGGGAACCAGGAATCGGGGTAGAATTCCAGATATCCTTGTTCATCCCTTGTGTCCTTCCAGGTCTGAGCCCCGCAGCAACCACACTGGGGTAGATGCTCAGTGTAACTTCTCACCATTGGCTCAGAGACTGGACAGAGTTGCCATCTATGAGGAATTTCTGCAGCTGACCAAGAACGGTACCCAGCTGCAGAATTTTATCCTGGACAGGAATAGTGTCCTTGTGGATGGTAAGGCTCCCTGATCATTGGGGCAGAAGTGGGGGCTTCCAATTTCCTCACCTGGGGACTTTCCTGGGAATCTGGAGACTTTGGGATGAGTCAGCACTGAACTTTCCCAGGCTGGCAGGAGGTGCATACTCCCACAGATTTTACCCACTACTGAGGGAGAGGAAAGGACATTCAGTGGGATATAGGAGACGCTCGCCTTCTCCTAGACTGCACCATGCAATAGAACTCTCTTAGTGAAGGAAATGTTCTATATCTGTGCTATCCAGTGCATAAGCCACATGAGGCTCTTGAGCATATTAAACACAGCTATTGTGACTGGCTTTTATGGTTAATGATTTTTAATAGTACTGACTACCAGATTTTTAAAATTTCACTTAATTAAAATTAATTTTAATTTAAAAAGGCACTTGTTGAAGTAAGTCAGAAAGAGAAAAATACCGTATGCTAACACATATATATGGAATCTAAAAGAATAATGGTTCTAATGAACCCAGGGGTAGGACAGGAATAAAGACACAGACGTAGAGAATGGACTTAAGGACACGGGGAAGGGGAAGGGGAAGCTGGGACAAAGTGAGAGAGTAGCATTGACATATGTACACTACCAAATGTGAAACAGATAGCTGGTGGGAAGCAGCTGCATAGCACAGGGAGATCAGCTCGATGCTTTGTGACCACCTAGAGGGGTGGGATAGGAAGGGTGGGAGGGAGACCCAAGAGGGAGGGGATATGGGGATATATAGCTAATTCACTTTGTTATGCAGCAGAAACTAACACAACACTGTAAAGCAATTGTACTCCAATAAAGATGTTAAAAATTTTTTTTTAATTTTTAAAAAATTTTTAAAAAGTAAAAAATTAATTAATTAATCACAGCATATATTTTGTAAACCTGGTCTGAATGGAAGTAAGAATAAACCTCCAAGTAGATGTAGAAAAAAAATAAAAAATAAAATTAAAAAAAAAATTAAAAAGCACTTGTTCCTGCTCGTATCAGGCAGCACATCTTAAGAATTTGCCTGGGGTTGTACGAGCAGGGGGACCTGAAACCCTCTCCCATTGCCCAATGGGTGCTATGTGTCCCTACCCTCATAGAGTTTGTGTTGCAGTTGGAAATAACAATAGGCAATTTAAAATTATAAATTATTTGATGTGAACCAATCCATACTTGGGAGTGGTAATCAGAAGGCTTCCTGGAGGAAGTTACAGTATAGGTGAATCCTGGAAAATAAGCATTAAAAACTCAGTAAAGGAGAAGGGAGAGAACGTACTCATAGCCAGAGAAGAGAGTTTTGAGTGGGAATTTATAAATTTAAAGAGATCCCATGGTCTTGTCAACTGTGATGATCCATTCTCCCCTCCACTAGCATAAGAGGGTCCAGCCCATCATCAGTCATCCATTCCCAGAGGTATGATTTGAAATATCACTCTTGTAGTGTGATAATGGCTTTGTTATTATGTAGCAAAATATCCTCATTTTCCAGTGATGCAAACTAAAATGGAGTGAATCATCATTATGGCTACATGACTTTAATATTTCAATGGAATTATGGGATGATGCAAGGGTAGCAAGTGTTACTAATTTATACATTGGGTATGATACTGTTTTAACTGGATAAATTATATATTGTTATTTCTAGGTGATGGACGTTTATAATGTGGTTCTATTTTTCTGTGTATTTGAAAAGTTTTATTTAAAAAAGTAAAACACACTCACATGCATTCTCCATTTCATTCACTTTCAGGGTATTCTCCCAATAGAAATGCTGTCTTGACTGAGAATTCGGGTAAGCCTCAAAGACGCTCCAGCCCAGGATGGGAAGGGAATATTTTGATTCTCTGCCTCACTAAAGGGAACCATGTACCCAGGGTATTGGATGATGATGAATGTTGGCCAACCCATGCTAAGGACTTTGAGGCACAGTAGGGGGGATCAGGAGCCCTAGGGGAATGATAGGAGGTGGCTCACACAAGCACTTGTCTCCCCAGACCTCCCCTTCTGGGCCATCATCCTCATCTGCCTGGCAGGACTCCTGGTGCTCATCACGTGCCTGATGTGCTGTTTCCTGGTTAGCAAGAAAATGCTGTTGTCTTCTTACTATCAGGTTGTAAGAGCCCTTTATATATTACAAATACCTGTCTTCTGCTGGGGATATGTTTTGCAAATATTTTCTCCTAGTCTGAGTGTAGTTTGCCTTTTCCTTTTCTTAACAGCATTAGTCATTAGGGAAATGTAAATGAAAGTCATAATGAGATACCACTACACATGAGAATGGCTAAAATTAAAAAGATAACAAGTGTTGGTGAAGATATGAAGCAACCGGAACTCACATATAGTGCTGGTAAAAAATAACATGGACACATTTTTAAAAGTTACATTGGGGTTAGTAGATGCAAACTATTACATATAGAATGGCTAAACAAGGTCCTACTGTATAGCACAGGGAACTATATCCAATATCCTGAGATTAAACCGTAATAGAAAAGAATATAAAAGAATGTATATATGTGTATAACTGAGTCACTTTGCAGTACAGCAGAAATTAACACAACATTGTAAACCAACTATAGTTCAATTAAAAAATAAATTTTAAAAGAAGTTACATACATCTATGCAACCATCCAGTCCTAGGAATTTATCCAAGAGAAATGAAAACATATGTCTACACAAAGACTCGTACACAGATATTCATAATAATATCTGTACTAGCCAAAGACTAAAAACAACCCAGAAGTCCATCAACAGGTGAAGGGATAAACAAACTGTGGTATATCCACACAATTCAATACTATTTAGCAATAGTGCTGGATTATTAACACATGCAATGATTAATCTCAAAATAATTATGCTGAATGAAAGAAGTCAGATGAAAAAGAGTACTTACTGTATGATTCCATTTATAAACAAACTCTTGAAAATACTAGCTAATCTCTGAGGCCAGAAATCAGATCAGTGGTTGTCTGGGAATAAGAATGTGTTTGTAAATAGCAGGGGAGGAGGAATTGCAAAAGAACATGAGGACGATTGGGGGGATAATGAGCATTCCTTATTTCGATTGTGGGGATGGTTCGATAAGTTTATAATCCAAACTTATCAAATCATTCACTTTAAATGTATGCAGTTTACTGTATGTCAGTTATACATCAGTTAAGCTGGGGTGGGGGGAGGAAAACAGAAGATATGAAGGGGATATCAGAGAGAAAATGGTAGAAAAAAAAGAGAGTTAAAAGGAAAAGAGAAGAAGAGAAAGAGGTGAAAGAGGGAGAAAAGAGACGAAAAGGGCTGGGAGAGAAAATTAAGAGAAAAAGAGAAAAAAGGAAGAGAGACACACAGGAACATCAGGTCTCTGTGGCTGTGGCCATGTCCCTCCCCTGTAACCCCCAATACTTGGCAATGACTGGTCCATTCTGATGCCCTCTGCTCACCCTCACAGGTCACTGTCTCCAGGCAGAAGGAGGAGGAAGACTGTGAGGCTCAGCAACAACGCCTGGGCTATTATTACCTGGGACCTGAGGAAGCTGCAGTGACATCTGCTTGAGTCCCCTTTTCCCAGTCAGGTTCCAAAGGAGCTTGGCCGGAACAGAAATAAACCACATTGGTCAGTCACAACCTCTGGGTCTTTCTTCACTTGGCCCCTACCTGGTTCACACTGTACTGAGATAAAATTTTTCCCCTTCATTATGTCCTAAAGACAACTGCAACTTCTGTCTTACGGTTTCACACCACATCAACCCTCAGGGACACAAGGATTGGTGAAACAGGCACAGACGTTGTCAATGAACAAAATCAACATCCCACTTAAGTGTGAGGTTTGCCTACCTAGTCACCCACTACACACGTCTCTCCTTGACTCCTGCACAGCCATCACCCCATCTCTATTCCTCCATATTCTGCACCCCCTTCCCTGAAGCCCTGACAGTCTCAAGTTCCCCTTGAACTACTTCGTTCTCTGATGTTCAGATTCACCAGAACATCCAGAAAATCTGCCTTGGTGACTCCTTTCCCTCATCACAGGTCCTACAAGGTGGGAAACAGACCAAGAAGGAATGAGTGGGTCTGACATGACTCTGCAATCAGCCCTGGGACTTGGGAGCTGAAGTGACTAGGTATCTGGGAAAACTGAATCCCTGAGTAATACCAAACTCTAGAGAGATAGGGTCTGCTTTGGATTTAAAGATTTATAAAACTCAGGGGAAAGGTCTGAGAGAAAAAAAGATAGTCTTTTTTTCATTTTTTTTTTGCACTGAATCTAACCAAACAGTTAAAGCAGAAACTCTCTAACAGGCAGTGTGAAGCATCCCAGGCATGAAACAAATACTACAGATGCTCTATTATTGTTTTACTACAGATGCTCTATTATTGTTTAACACCTCGCTCTCAGAAACTATAAATCCCTCAGACAAAAGTAAGTCATGATAAAGAGGATTTGAATAATACAACATGCTTGATGAGGCAAACAGGCAAATAAATCCCAACAAGCAGTGACTTATTGTTAGATTAATGATGCTGAAAACAGTCTCTTTTGATATCATGATACCCCAAATGGCATGTCAATTTTCATGAATCAAATTTTCAACACATAAACATCTTTAAAAGTAAGGAAAAGTTTGGTATCTCATTATATGCAACTCTGAATTAGCATGCAACAACACAAAAATAGAGACCTAGTAGTAGATATCTTACTTGAGAACATAATTATAACAGCTCTTTAATGAAATATTATTTTGGAATCTACTGGGTATTATACAAAACAGGATAATCTATTGTGAAAAGGTAGGTTTTATTCTGTGATTGTAAGGGCAAAAAAACTAAATAATTCCATAACTTTGATAACTCTCTATTGACTTTAAAATACAAATAAATAACATACATAGAGAGGAAAATGAGATAACAACATGAAGAGGAAAGATCTCCTCTTCTCACCAGAAACCAAATCACTCCCCTCAAAAAGATCACTGTCTAGGGAATTCCTTGGCAGTCCAGTGGTTAGGACTCGGCGCTTTCACTGCCGTGGGCCCGGGTTTGATCCCTCGTTGGGGAACTAAGATCCTGCAAGCTGAGGGGCCAGCAAAAAACAAACAAACAAATATAAATAGATCACTGTCTATATTTTCTATGCCACACAAAAGAATTTAATGAGAGAAAAGTATTGGTTTATTTTAAAGTTTCAAAAGCTCAAAGCAAGAAAAACTTACAGACACTCCAGAGAGTCATTAATAAAGTGCTGTGGTGTACCATTTCATCTGCACCATTTTCTCTTTTTTTTCAACAGTGTTTGTCAGGACATCCTTCTTAGCCCCTCACTTTTTCTGCCTTAATAGCTAGCCTGTCTGCAATCAATGCTATCCTCAGGCTCTCTCTTGCCATCTTCACTTTCCTGTTTCCTGATATCTTCCTCAGTCACCGGAAATTGTTTGCAGAGGAGCTGTGAGATACCCAGACCAGCTCCTGGAATCATCTCTGCCAAATCTGAAGACTGGGCAGGGGTGGGCCTGGGGCTGGAGTTCAGACCACCTGTGAGAACTCCTGGCAGAGATTCACCTGTGCAACTAGTTGCAAGTTTTTGCAAGGCTTTGGCAAGATCCAAAGTACTTAAGGGTTCTCTGGTTCCACTGAACACCTGGAATCCATGCAGTCTCTTCTGCCAGAGCACTTGCTGGGGCTTATCCAAAGTTTCCTCCCATTGATGGCATCTGATCTCATTGCCAGGATAGGATGTGATTCTAGCAACCAGCCTCTTGAATATGTACAGACATTCTCAGAGGGATGGAGGTGCTTAAGCCATGCTTTGGATTGGTTTCTACAATCACGTTGCTTCCTCTGTGAAGTCTTGACCATCATGCTTCTTTTCTTCTTATCCTATAAAATTAATCATGAAATTGTACAGGACAAAATAGTTCTAACGTCTTATTCCTAAGGAGAAACAAATATTATTAAATATATATATATTTTTAACATCTTTATTGGAGTATAATTGCTTTACAATGGTGTGTTAGTTTCTGCTTTATAACAAAGTGAATCAGCTATACATATACATATATCCCCACATCTCCTCCCTCTTGGGTCTCCCTCCCACCCTCCCTATCCCACCCTTCTAGTTGGTCACAAAGCACTGAGCTGATCTCCCTGTGCTATTCGGCTGCTTCCCACTGGCTATCTATTTTACATTTGGTAGTATGTATAAGTCAATGCTAGTCTCTCACTTCGTCCCAGCTTACCCTTCTCCCTCCCCGTGTCCTTATATATATATTTTTAAGTGCCAATGTAGCCATTGCCCGGGCATTAAAAACTCTTATCCACAACACTGCCATTTTCAGGAAAGATCCAACAGTTGATGTGATTCCCTTTTTTGGAACCTTCACTGGTGGGTTGTTGCTTTACTTTAAGCATGATAACCCTAAGAAAACTTCCAACGGAATCACCATTCTGAAGCATAACATATTTCACACTTCTGGTACCCTGTAAAAACGTTTGCATTGCACTGGAAAGCAGCATCTGGAGCAGATCTATCTCCTCTTCTAGTTCATTTTCAAGCCCTATTATCAAAAATCTCTTCTCTAGATGGAGAATGCTACTCTTGGTATGGATTTTACAGGCGTTCTTCCCTCAAATTCAGATTTCTCACAAAGACGTTTGTAACAACAGCTGGTCACTGCTATGCCTCAGTGTGATCTGACGTTCACTTTCCATTTGAGGGCAAAGGAGGGAGACAGAGATGAGGGAGTGAAAAAGAGAGCTGGCTTCCCCAGCCCCCAGAGCTGCTAGACAGTGCTGCTCTGTTCTTCCCTACTGCTGCCTGCACGTTGGTCATTTCTTTCAACTTTCGCTACTGTGTTAAGCATAAAAGAAAATCCAAATCTGTTAGGTATTGCAGGCTCTCTGTTACATGTCTTTACCCACATTTATCTTGCTCCGTTTCTCCACAACCAGGAGAATATAAACACAGAGCTTATTACTAAACTTTCAAGATTATTAAACACAGGAACTAGATCTACATTTCCAAAAGGAGACTGATACTTCTTCAAAGTCCCAGACCAGGGCTGAGTGTGGTACATCATTAACAGTCAATGATGACAGTGAAATATATATATTTGACCCTGTTTGGCTGCTTCTGTAGTGGATACTTTATGGGGTGACACCAGCCAACGTGTGACCTGGTGGATGAGCAGCCAAACAGGTTTAATTAGATCAGAGACACAAAGGGCTATTCCCTCCTTCGATAACAAATAAAGCAGCTGTAAGCGCCTACAATAGCAGTCGAGAAACAAAGGCAGCAAAACAGAACCATAATTGGTCCTTCTCCTAGCTGGCCTGTGATTTACCTGTAACCTGGGAAGTGACAGCTGGAGCAGGAGACTCAGCTAGAAGCCAGCTCCAGAAGATGAATTGCTTGGGGATGGGGAGGAGGGAGGTAGCAAAATCTCTGTTTTGTAGCCCAAATTTACTCAACTATTTGTTACACATCATAGAAGGCTGCTAGGTTTTAGCCTGCTGCTCCCAGACCTGGTCCTGATTTCACCAGATTTGCACGCTAGGAATCCCATAAAATAAATCACCCCCTACTCCCGGATCCCACAGACAGCTCCGCGGGGTTAACGCCACCACAAACCGGCTCTGGCCTTAGTACAGGGCATCCTCCAAGCCCAGGGTGGGAGGCGAAGCGGGTAGGAGGCAATGGCAGGCGACGGTACTCCGACTTTTCTCCACCCCCGCGCTCATTAGAAGCGTCGATTTTTGGATCCAGGTCTAGCAGGGATTAATTGTCAGGCAAGTCAACAGTTTACCCCACTTCAGAAAGGACGAAAGATTGAGCGGGCGGACAGGAATCTCCCCCTGCCAAAGGGCTCCTACCTGCTCCCTCTTCCTCCTCCGTCCAAGATAACAAGCTCAAGCCAAAGCCTGCGCATTTCGCCAACTCTCCGTTTTCTAAGTGGCCCAGGAGCCCAGACAGGGACCACAAGGTGGTGGAGGAGGGAGTGAAGGAAGGGAGGGGGCAGCAGGTGCTGCAAACAGCTTCGTCTCACAGCTCCGCACTCAGCTCGCGCATCAGCGCACCACTGCCTTTCGGTCCTCCTCCTCCCGGCCTGGCGCAGTCTGCGTGGCGTTGCGTTCGCCCTCCTCCAGCTCCGCGGGGTGCAGGTGCTTGGCGAGCTCCCGCAGCACCGCTGCACGTCCGAAGTGGTCGTTGTGCCGCTTCTCCATAATCAGGTCCTCCAGGCTCTGGAACTCGAGCTCGTGGCTGCGCTGGGCAAAGAGCTGGATCTGCACCCCATAGGGCTGTTGGCCGAAGCGCGGCTCGTCCCCGATCTTGAACCCGCGCTGGCCTAGGCGGCATCAATCGGGTGAAGCTCTCGGAGTGGCATCTGCTCAGCTCGCGCTGCGCACCGTGGCGCTGGGGCTCCGCGGCTCGTAGCTGTAGACGGTTCACCACACGTCTCGCGTCGGGTGGGAGGCTGTTGCTCACCTCCAGCCGATGCACATGCACCTGGAAATAGCCCACGTATACAGTCCAGTTGCGGGTACTGCGCCTGCCACACGAACTCCCCCAGGTTGCCAGGTCGGCATTTTTGAGCAGGTTCTTGGGCGTGTAGGTGCTCAGCGCCACGGAGCCCGCGCAAAGCTTTTCTGGTAGATGCAGTCGTGGCGGTGGAACTCAGAGCGCCCCACCTCGCGCAGCTGCGGGTCAGAGGTCCACGGCGCGGGCAGCGGCTGCGGCTCCACGGCCTCATCATCATTGGAGAAGATGTAGGAGATTCCGATGTAGGGCCCGTCGGGTCGGCTGTGGGAACTTCCTAATAACTTAGGCGGGTCATTTTCTCCGCATGCTTTCCCATCACACTGCAGACGCAAGATCACACCGCCGAGGGAGAAAGCGGAACCGCCACTAGGGTCATTGGCACAGGTCTCCGGACAGGGACTGAGACCACCCGCGAGAAGTGGAGGCCGTGGGGAATTTTGGGGAGGGGAGCGCTGCACCCTGAGACTTCTAGGGGAGTTTGCAAGTGTGGGCTCCGCAGTTCCTCTCCTGGCGCGGTGGCAGCGAGGCTGGGCAGAGGGAAGGGACACACGTCTTGCCCTTACAGCTACATCGCGCCTCAAGACTTGAAGGTAGGAGGGCACTGCCTGTTCACACCATCCCCTCCCTCCTGCTGGGCCTGCTGCTCCCCCTCAACCTGCTCTCGGGGAGGTGGGGCTCCAGAAGGAGAAGGAAGCAGCCTTGCTGCCTGCCATTGGCAGCTCCTGCTCAGCCCTGTGAGCAACAAGCACCAGATCAGGAGAGCTGGGGTTGTACGTAGATCCTGCTCCCGGCTTCCCCAGGGAAGGAATACAGACTATTAATACAGGGAGGTCTGTTGTTCCTCAGCTAACAAACTGCCTAGAAGGTAACAATTGTATAACTTTCCCCCTCAACCAGACTCAAAATGTACTTTCAAAGGCCAAAGCGTTTTTCACTGCCGGCACTCCTGTCCCTCCTCTTGCACATGTGCCTGAGAGGGCTGGGAGTTCTTGGGTGAGCTACAGACCTCCATCTTCCTGGTAGTTCATGGTGATGCCACTGACTGTCCCCTGTTGTTGCAGGCAAAGATGAATCAACTCTTAAACTAAATGAGGCCTGCAGGATGGGTACCCTCCAGGAAGATACAGTGTAGAAGCCTGTGAAATCCATGGTACCTACCAGGGAGAAATGTCTCCTACGTGGCCACATTGCTGTCCACCTACCCCACTTCCAACACCGCCCAACAGGTACTGGACCAGTGGTTCACTAGGTGAGTGTGGCCCCCTCCTCAGCACAGTGGTGACTTGCCCACTGCTAGCTGTGTGTTTGAGAATGTGACCAAATCTCTCTGAGCCTCAGTTTGCTCCTCAAAGTGGGGTGGTAGAGGATAAACCTCATAGAGTCCTCCTTGTAGGGACTACTGGATCACCTATGGCAGGTGCCTGTCTGGTGCCTGGCTCTGCAGAAAGGGCTGCTTGACGTGCCGGGGTTGTTCCTCTTTATTATTTTCCCCTCCCCCATGAAAGGCCATCTGCCACACCCCACTGGTCTGTGGCCTTCCTGAGTTTAGAAAAGCACATGGAAAGCAACCTGCTATTCCAATGCAAAGGTTTGAGATTCCATCTTGCTGATCCTGGTCCTTGTCCTTGGTGAGGCCAGAGTAGGGATCTCTGTGGGCAGGATGAGAGGCCCCAGGCCCACTCAGATACCTGGCATGGTTCTGGTTGAAGTTCATTCATTCCACAGTATATATTAAGCATCTACTACATGCAGACACTTTCTGAGACACTTAACAAACTCAGTGAATGAAGCAAACACAATACCTAGGCCTCAATATAGCAGAAGAGTCACAGTCATACTAGACATCATTTGCAGGTCCTGCCCACTGTACATCACATGTGATGCCCTCATCTAGATCTGCAAGCACCCTCCCATATTCTAACTGGGATGATGAACCACAGGACCAACTAAAAACCTGAGTGGTGTCTGGGCCCAGAAGAAGGGCCTCCTGTCCCCACAAAACAGATGGGGAGAGTATAGGGGCTGTGTGTAGGGAGTGACTGGCAGAACCTTGGATCTCACACAATCTTTTTTTTTTTTTTTTCACACAATCTTTTGATTTCCCTGGGAGGGCTGAGGTCTGGAAGCTTCTGCTTCAGAACAGGAGGAAAGAGAACTGTATATGGGGTCCCAGGTCCCTTGAGAATCAAAGGGGAGGATGGGTTGAGCATCCCCTGAAATAACCATCCCCACCACAGTCCCATCTTGATCTACCTGGCCCCCTCCACATCCACCACTCCTGACACCCACCATCAGGCCCAGGACAGGAGACATGGGAGAAATGTGCTCACGGGTCTGCCTCAATCCTCAGTCCTGACTCCCAGATGCATGGAGGACTGAGGTGGGAATGCATATTTGGTCAACAAGCACAACAAGAAAGGCCTCAAAAGATTCAGGCCAATGTTTCCAAGACAATGAAAATTAATCTGTACAGAGGCCAACAAGGTGCTCATTAAGCCCGAAGTAGTCAAATACAAGATGTTAAAAAGTGCCAGCCCTAAATTAGACAGTCTCACCCATATCATCCACCCCAGTCTCTGGAAGTATGTT
Source organism: Orcinus orca (assembly GCF_937001465.1). NCBI lineage: Eukaryota > Metazoa > Chordata > Mammalia > Artiodactyla > Delphinidae > Orcinus > Orcinus orca. Next base: position 10,202,867 of record NC_064561.1, on the reverse strand, counting down.
GTTTTTCTTTTCCCATGTAGTCAAGAGTACTACACTTTGGCAATCACAGACCATGAGTGAGGCCAAGGTCAAAGCAAAGGCCAAGGTCCCAAAAAGTTCCCCCAAAGACTCCAGGAAAAAAGCTTTTGTCTATCAACTTTGAGGATCAAAAATGGTACAAAACTTGGACTACTGCCTGCCTGGGCAGGTATCTCCCTATGCAATTTATAGAAATACAATATAAATTCCATCCCCCACCCCCCACTTACCATAAAAGAGAGATAATCATATAGTTTTTACCCTGAAATATGTTAATACAATAAATCATGTTAATATTTAACTGTCCTTGCCGTTATGGAATAAACTCTACTGGATCATGATGTATGTCTTTTAAATACACAGCTGGATTTATTTTGCTAATATTTTATTCTGAATGTTTACTTCTCTAATCATGTGTTAGAGTGGGCTAATGTTTACAATAGCAAAAAAAAAGAAAACAAACAACATCCATCAGATGGAGAACAACAGAATAAATTATGGTGTAGTATACTATGGAATGTTACTCAGCTTTTTCTTAATTTTGAGAGGTCCATTGACTAACCCAAAGAGATAGCCATGATATACTCTTTTACTTTTTTATTTTTTATTTTTTTTTTTTTGCGGTACGCGGGCCTCTCACTGTTGTGGCCTCTCCCGTTGTGGAGCACAGGCTCCGGACGCGCAGGCTCAGCGGCCATGGCTCACGGGCCCAGCCGCTCCGCGGCATGTGGGATCTTCCCGGACCGGGGCACGAACCCGTGTCCCCTGCATCGGCAGGCAGACTCTCAAACACTGCGCCACCAGGGAAGCCCAGCCATGATATACTCTTAAATGAATACACCAAGTTACAAAAAGTCTATATACGTGTGTATATATGCTTATATATTTTTGAGCAAAGAGAAAGATGTCGAAAAATACTCAGTGTTGGTTAATGTTGGCTACCCCAAGGAGTACAGTGGAGAAGGGAGAGACCTGAGAGGGGAGGAATATATTAACTTTTTCTTTATTCACTCCTGGTTTGTTTAGTGATTGCAAGCAGAGTATTCCTTTTGTAATTTTTTCTTTTAACAAAGGTAGGATGGTGGTGGGGGGAGGAAACACCAGTTATCTATTAAAAGTGATGTCAATTAACATCTGTTGAGAACCAATAAATAGCTACAATTAATACATCCAAAAACGAAAATAGAATAAAATTATCAAAAGCAAGAAGAAGAATCATTATGAAGTTCATTTACCTGAAAATACAAAGCAATCAATCTGGAACCAAAGCTACATAGACGTGGTCTTTCCCAAGTGCATTAAGCAAGACATCTTCAGGAAGAACTAGTTTTTCATTTACAACTAGCACAAAATTATCAGTTTATGGATATGAGGACAACCAAGGATAAAACAAAGAGAAAATGAGTCAAGTCCATTTAAAGGAAAATATTTAAGGAATAATTGTACCCATCATACATACACAGATTAGCTGAAAAAGGCAAAATATTACAGAAATCATTGAAGCTTGGGGAAAAAAATGACATTCTGAATAGTCAGCTTGTCATCTTCACTAAAGAAAGAGGGGCAAATTTTTTCCTAGTGTGTTATTTTATATTTTACACCGTAAATAGACAAGTCCTTTTTACTAAATCACAAAGGAAAACCAACCACCTTGACCGATCGCCACATATGAAACAATTTAAAATGAAAACTTACAAAAAGCTATCAACATGGAGCATGGGGCCGGGTGTGGGGGGGAGCGATAAAGTTCTCACACTCAGAAAGTTGCAGTTACTCACAAAAGTAAGAAATGTGTGTAAAATTTGAAAATATTTACATAATCGAATTTTTAAAAATTGTCAAAGGTCTCATTCTCTCTAGAAAAGCTGTGGTTTGCTATTTCACCGAGGAGATAAAAATTTAATTTTTGTCAGCTCTGTGGTGGTTAAAGGAGAATAGTACAGAAAGAAATGCGTACTAAGAGTCTGCCCAACAGAATTTTTGTCCTAAAAGTTTTTCACTAAGTTTACGGTTATTCAAGTACTCTTTCTCTCAGCTCTTATCAAATCCTTCATAAAAGAAAATTTCAGGACACAAATCAGTAGCCGAATCGCCATGGGCTCCGTTGGCTGCCCACTTCGCCGTCTCCCGCTCGCCCCGTCCCTCTCCCTGGAGCTCAGGCGCTGGAGACGAACGCCCGCCCTTCCCGAAGCCACCTTTCCCGCCCGGCTCGCCAGTCTCTTACCTGCCGCTCCGAGTTGCTCTTGGCACGTGGGGGTCAAGCCCCAGGTCCCGGGGTCTCCCGTGAGGCTGGCGCCGCCCGCGATTCCCCGAGCACCTCGCCGTGCTTCGCTGCCTGAGGTGAAACTGCGCCCGGCAAAGCGCTGCGGCCCTCTCCTGTCAGCGGCCCTCTCCTGTCAGCGACCCTCTCCTGTCAGCGACCCTCTCCTGTCAGCGGCCGCCTCACAGACGCCGGCTCCCCGCCTCAGCTCGGCGTCAGCTCTCCGCTCTGAAGTGAGCGCTCAGCTGGGATGCGAACGCGGCCGGGGGCGGAGCCTCGCGGAGCATGCGCGGAGGGCGATGCCGGAGGCCGTAAGGGCGACCCCTGCCCTGCGCTCAGAGAGCTCCCAGCTTCCCCTGCGGGGGGGTTGGGTATCACTGGCCCGCGTTGCCAGAGCCCAATTGAGCGGCACCCGGGAACCCGCAGTTCCCGGCCTCCCGGTGGCGCCGCCTTCGCGACGGGGCTGTTGCACCCTCCAAAGAACCCTGCCCTCTCCACAGTTTATGGGTGATGAGCAGCTTCGAGAGAGAACGGAGACCAAACCGTTCTCTGCGCGGAGAAGGTGAACCCTGGCTCTGCCGCCCTGTGAGGTTTGGGCATTCCTCTTTTCCTCAGGGGCCTCTGACTGGTGGGGTCCTTGGTATTTTGTGAGGAAGAGGAAGGGGAATTCAATAGATCTCCAAGCCCTAGATAGTTCAGCTCTGCCCCCAGGGGTGAGGTCGCGCTGGGTGATGCTGTTGTCACGTGCGCCCATTTCTGAGCCAGTCCTCCTGCTTTGAGGGCCGGAACGTTCCTTTAGATGCCCCCCTCCCCCACCTCAGTCCCCTCACACGCACGGGTGAGTCATTGGTCCTTATAAATGTCAGTTATTCTTTCCTTGATGCTGAGCTGTAATCTGTAGACTGTTTGAAACGCCACAATTGGCTGAGGTGGGAATCGGGGATGAGGTGCAAAAAGCAGCGCTGGGGGGTGGGGTGGGGAGGGAAGAGAGAGAAGGCCGACTGTGTTGTCTAGAATCACCGCTGAAATTCACCAACGCCAGCCCGAGAGCCTGTGGTGAAGCTGTGACACTCCTTCTGTCACTGCCAGGTCGGACAAGAAGTAATGCGGGGTTTTTTTGTTTTGTTTTGTTTTCCGGTACGCGGGCCTCTCGCTCCGGACGCGCAGGCCCAGCGGCCATGGCTCACGGGCCCAGCCGCTCCGCGGCATGTGGGATCTTCCCGGACCGGGGCACGAACCCGTGTCCCCTGCATCGGCAGGCGGACTCTCAACCACTGCGCCACCAGGGAAGCCCAGGAATGCGGTTTTGAGAGCTAGTCAGCAAGGCACAGAAAGCCCCCATATTAAAGCCTCCTTGAAGGTCCTATTTCTCCCATTTGCCTCCACATTGATCCTCTTCCCTTTGACTCTTCTTTCCCTCGCATCACACAAGAGGAAGCCAACTGTGAAAGATATCTGGACATACGTTTTCCTCATGGGCTGTAAGATGACGCAAAGCAATCACTGTCACATACTCTTCCTGGTTTGTCTTTCCTTCCATCAACTGAGACGACCTTTTGTGTTCATCCGGTCCCTAATGAGAAGCCTAATGAGAAGTGACTGGAAATAGATAACCCAAATTACTTCAGTCAAGCAACCTGTTCCCTGGTGTTTCTAGGAGAGATTGGTTTGGTAAGTCCTTTGAATCTACTTCAGGACTTTCTTTTATTTCCCCCCCCCCAAAGTTAGTATGAATTTCAGAATAATACAGGAGATTGAATATGAAACCATTTCCAAAAGCTAGTCTCTACAGTGAGTGCTTGAAAAGTTAGAACTAGAGCAGCTTTGAATACTATGGCTAAAATGGCAGGGTGAAGGATTGGTAGATGGAACTTTCTGATGATAACTCCAAAAACTTAGATTACTCTAAAACGGATCTGTCTATGGTGATGGAGGCAGAGTAGTGATTACTTTGGGGGAACTGACTTGAGAGGGGACAGGAGGGAGCCTTCTGGGTTACTGGAAATGGTCAGTATCTTGATTTGGTTAATGATTACAAAGGTTAACATATGTGCAAAAAGATTTGTGTGCTTTACTGCATATCAATTCTAAAACTTTTTTTTAATTTTATACACACACAGAGGCATTACAACATGATCATGATTGGAATCTGGAAACTTCGGTTTGAATCTCAGTGTCACTCGCCAATTACCAGCTATGTGAACTTGAGCAAGTCTCTGAGCCTTCTTTTTTTCATCTAGCTAATATGGGTGATGTTACCTCACAGGGTGGTTGTAAGGATCAAATCAAATTATGTTTGCAAAATACTTAGCACTAACCCTGCTAAATAATAAGTGCTTGGGAAACAGTAGCCATTGTTACATTATCTTTCTTACACTCACATTTACTCTACTCCTCTGGTCTTTTTAATTTATTTTAAATATTACTTTGTACCACTGAACTAATAACATTCCTTTCCCCCAAAATAACAAAAGGCAGTCAGAAGTGTCAAGTGTTGGTTTTCAAACTAGCTCAGGTGGCAGGACTTAGAAATTAGGGTAGTCATTGTGGAACCCTATGAAATGTTGATGGATTTAATTCTTCCACATGGACTTCACACAAATTTACTAACACTAAATTTGGCTATATTTTGTTTATCCAGATCTCCCACATATTAAAAAATGTATTTTAAGAAATAATATGTCTGCCTTTTCCCTTTTTTTAAAATTTTATTGAAGTATAGTTGATTTTGCTTTTTTCCTTTAAAATTTGTTGGCAACTCTTCACAAGATAGAAAGTATCAAACATTTAAGAACAATTCACAAAGTGCAAACCTTTAAATCCATTCTTCCTGAAAATTAAGAAACCACTGTAATTGTTCAGTTTTAGCAGCAGAGCTCTTTAGTGGGCAAAAGCAACAGGCAAAAAGCACATCTGTTTGTCTGGCACAGACACTTTTAGGCACAGACCTCTTCCTCAGTTCTCTACAGAGTTTGAAGGTACTTGGTATTGACAATGTAAATTCTGTAAAAGACATTTCGACTGAGAAAGGGGGAAAATTAAGTTCCATTTGGAACTTTCTACAGGTGGAACCCTAGTTTATTTCCAACCCATTCCCTTCTAGTTTATTCATATACTCCTGAACACATATACAAAAGTTGATTATGAAAAAATTTAAATGCACAGTATATTACAAGAGCATTTTTCCCCGAGAGAGCTGAAAATCACTATTCAATTCCTAATTGCAACTCACCTTTAAGATCTGATCTTTGAAAAAGTACTTCCAGCTTGTATTATATTTTCTGATTTTGTCCTAATTAGAGTCATTGCTTTGTATATAGTTAATGACTCCATCTTTGCTCAGTTGTATTAAGTTTAAGAAAACTATGTTTTTTATTACTAGTATCAGCATTTCCATTTTCTATTCATATTTATAAATGGTGATAAAAATGTAATGAAATGTTCAAACAATCATATAAACAAATACCCGTAAATGAAGATGCTGCCAAAAAAAAACTCTTGACTGGTAGGCTGTGCCACTGTGTAAGAGCTTAAAACGTTCATTCACCAGCAAATGCAAGTATGTCACAATTCCATGTATTAAAAGATGACTAAGGAATGGCATTGTAAGAGAAACTCTAAGTTGATCTAAAGTTGAAACCACAAACATTGATGACCACCTATTTTGCACTCATTGTTGACACATTTTTTTCAAAGACAGTATACTAAAGAAATTACAATTCTGTCATCATCAAGGGTATTTACTGTACCCAAATACAAACATGACACCACTGACCCACCACTAATAAGAAGTTTGAGTCGATTCTCCAGTGTTGTATGGGTTTTATTGAACCTGCAGATCCCCTTACTCAAAGCACCTAAGTACTTACAAGGGAGTTAAATATTAGGAGGAGCCATTGGCAGCAAAGGGAGCATGATTGGCCTTTACAGAGAATGACCACACAGTCATATGGTTTGGTACCATAGCCCTTATCAAGTAGCAATGAGTAAAGGGAAGAATACAGTAGAGTTGTGTAAACTGTCTTTATTTTCTTTCATATAATGGAATACCCCTAATTTCTTTGAATCCAAAATGGCTTCAGACAAGAGATGAATTTTTTTAATATAATTGAATTATAGCTTTGTTGATGTGAAATATAAAGAGTTTTCAATTATAAACAAAAAAAGAGGTGAGAGGAAGAAAAGTGAGGGGAAATAAAGGTTTCAATTGGACTTTATCCCACACATCTGAAGCCCATGTCACAGTTTCTCTAGGTTGAGTGAAGCAAGCCTGATGCGCAGTGTGAAAGGAACAAAAAAGGAAGTCGAGAGTCAGAATTCAGCAGAAGAAAGGGAGCGGGACATTTTCATGTTACGTTGCCAACGTAATAATTGTAATGAAACTTCATTCAGGTGTAATTTGGCTATCTGAGAATCTCATCTATCTAAAGTACAGCAAAGAACCAAGGAAATAAAAGAGATGGAAAAAGTCCTCTTCAGAAATAAAACAGAGATCACCAAAGTCCATGCCCTAAAGATCAAGCCCATTACTCCTAGAGATTCATCAAAGCCCTTTCTCATAGGTTATTAATGTTTACTTGGATTCAATTTTAAAGGACCTGGCAGTCCGGTTTCCAAACTCATAAAAAATTAAAATCGGTAAACTAGAAGTGGGAGGAGAAACTATCCCATGTGGGCATGCAGATAGCAGTAAGAAGACTGGAAGTCTATAAGCAGGACAGAGATAAAAAAGGCATAAAAATTGACTTAATGATCAAAAAGCACCACAATTTAGTGTCTTTAGACTAGGGGGGAAGAGTCTTACACCTCTATAGGCCTTGTGGAAGAAATATTAAAATCTGATTCTATATTAACCTTGAGTAATCAAGAAAATTAAATTATATTCACTATACAGACATTCTCTGAATTATGCAGCACTCAACTTTATGTAAATAGCTCTATAAGGCACACAATAAATTTTTGAAATTTTGAAGATGATTTTATATGACACTGAGAAATACAAAGAAGTCAAGTGTATGTTAATGGTTAAATAAGTTATGACATGAAAATTTGATGGGCAATTATGAAATCATAAAAACTATTAGTGAAGAAATGTGTATGACACTTGAAGTTAAAAAACAGGATACAGAATTGTATACGCAGCATAATCTTAATAATGTGTAAAATACGTAGAAAGAAGATCTTGTGATCTCATTAATAACAGCCACAGAAAAAATTTTTTAAACCTCAGAACAAACTATGTGCAATACACACACACAAAAAAACTATAAATATTCACTGAAGGAAATTTTTAAAACTGCGTAAACAAAAAGGCATACCACATTCCCTAATGGGAAGACTTGATCTGGTAAAGGTGCCATTTTACCCAAATAGTTTACAAATTCAATGTAATTCCAATCAAAATTACAATAGGATTTTTAACAAAATTGATATGCTAATGCTAAAACTCATCTGGAAGAATACATACTTAAGAAGAGCTAGACATTTTTTAAGCATACTGAGGGGCCTCTAACTACCAGGTATCAAAATATACAATCACAGTCATTAAAGGATGATATTGGGTCACAAACAGAAAAAAAAGATTAACAGAAGAGAAAAGATCCATCAGCTACTGACACAAAATTGTGGATAGAATTTCAAGTAATTGAGAATAGGTGTTGGGACAATTGGTTATCCATTAAAAAAAAAAAAAAAACAGCTATATCTCTACATCACACTGTTCAAAAATAAATTAATTAACTTTCCCTTCCCAGCAACTGGCATGGTCAGGGCCAAGGCCTGAAGAGGCAGCAGCCAGCACCATGGAGGCTAACGGGGACTGGGATGGGCACAGCTGGACCAAGCAGCAGGCAGCCACAGGGGTGGGGCAGAGGGGACAACCAGCATGGCAGGGAGATCTGTTATCCACAGGGGTATTGGGAAAAATAAGGAAATACACGGAGGATGGTGAGAGCAGGTTTCTCTCTGTCATAGGACGGAGTTACAAATATGGAAAGTGAGAAGCTTAAAAAGAACTCTGTGAGGTTGGACTGGAGAAATTGGTGTGAACTCAAGGTTTTACATATCTATGTTCTGATTTGGATGCTTGTGCTAAGGTTATGGAGCGGGGGCAGAAAGAGGTATGGATACTCGGGGGGAGAGGAAGAGACTTTGCTGAAAGGAGTCTGGAGACATTACAGTTGCTTGTTCCATCGATAGAATAACACACACACACACACACACACACACACATATATAGGTGGAGCTTTGTGATGGCTCCACCTGGACGGGTGAGGGCAGTGATGACAGTCACAGGACACTGAGCGCTCAGGAGACCCAGGGACGCCGGCAGAGTTCTCACACGGTCCAGATGAGGATAGAGGCTCAGGGTGGCCAGGTCACACAGCCAAGGTCACACCCAAGTGAGTGTTGGAGCTGGGATTGTTCTAGAATCAGAGCTCACTGGAGGTTGGGGCAGCAGAGGTACCAGGTCACTCAGGCCACATGTCCAGGGGTTGAGATCAGGAGCCCGGGGGGGAAATGTGGGAGGGTAGTATGGCCACAATGACGCTGTCCTCGACCCTGCAGGAGGCAACCTCCTTGTTGGCCACTGTGGAGGTGGACCTCCAGGGAGCTCAGGAGACACAGCAGCAGCAGGTGAGACTGCCTGTGGGGGAGGGGCCCAGGGGTCAGAGCAGAGGGTGCTCCTCCCTCCCAGCTGGAGGCATCCACCAGGAGAGGGGCGCTTTCCATCTGCAGACCTGCCCCCGGTACCACAGGACCTGAATTGACTGCAGTGGAAGTGACCAGGAGGAGGGATTTGGGGAGGGATGGGCCAGGGACTGCATAACCTGGGATTTGCCAAATGCCAGCCCCGGGAGGTGACTGGAGGAAGTTTGGTGCTCCTGAAGGGGAAGGGAGGGGGTTCGGAGGAGGCTGCTAAGAGTCCTGGGTTACTCCGTGTGGGGTCTGGGGGTGGGATAGGAAGCTGAGAGTGAGGGGTTTCAGGGGACCTTCAGATGGCCCCTGAGAGGGGGGCTCATCACCATTCCTATCCCGATGGCAGAGTATTGTCCCTTTCCTCAACACCTTCCTCAGTCACCTGCTGCTGCTGGACTACATAATGGACGGTCATGAGAAAGTGAGCCTGGAGTGGGGGGCTGGGCAGGATCCCGAGGCTGGGAAGGAGACAGCCCTACCCTGAGCCCTTAGCTCTCAGCACGTGGCAAACCTCCTCTCATGGGAGCCTAACAGCCGCCCTTGGGAGCAGGGACTTAGGCCCGTCCTAATTATGAGTGAAAGGAGCCTCCGAATAAGCCGCCCTCCCAGTTCCCTGGGCAGATGAAGCTCAGAGCTGCCTGACTGCAACGCTACAGGAGGTTGAGTCTGAGCTGGACTCATCCACTCCCTCAGACCCTGCCCGTGACGGGGAGTGAATATCCTTCCAAGTCAAAAAACACATCCTGGGCTCCCCTGGTGGCGCAGTGGTTGAGAGTCCGCCTGCCGATGCAGGGGACACGGGTTCGTGCCCTGGTCCGGGAGGATCCCACATGCCGCGGAGCGGCTGGGCCTGTGAGCCATGGCCGCTGAGCCTGCGCATCAGGAGCCTGTGCTCCGCAACGGGAAAGGCCACAACAGTAAGAGGCCCACGTACCGCAAAAAAAAAAAAAAAAAAAAAAAAAAAAAGAGCATACTATAAACAGTTATACACAAACTAATTGGACAATCCAGAAGAAATAGATAAATTCCTAGAAACAGACAACCTAATATGACTGAATCATGAAGAAACAGAAAATCTGAATAGACTGATTACTAGTAAAAAGATTGAATCTGTAACCAAAACCTCCCAACGAACAAAAGTCCAGGACCAGACGGCTTCACTGGTGAATTCTACCAAACATTTAAAGAAGAATGAATGCCAATTCTTCTCCAACTCTTCCAAAAAATAGAAGCGGAGGGAACATTGTAAAACTCATTTTACAAGGCCAGTGTTACCCTGATACTGAAACCGTAACAGCCAATTTTGACTATGTGTTGGATCTGTTTCTTTGACTTTAGTCTTTGCTTTTCGTTGCTTTTGTTATTATAATCACACATGATGGCCTGCCTCAGGGAACCCTACCCACCTGCGAATGGCTTCAAGAAAGAAGAAATTAACACATCCCCCTCCCCAAGGCTGGCCATCCCAGATGTTTGCCCTTTTTACTTCACTTCCTCTCTGCCTCTCCCTCTCTATTCTGCCTTTTCACTTTACTTCCCTCTCTGATTCTATAAAAGAAACTGACATCCAGACCCCAATAGGATGGTTATTTTGAGACACTAGTCTGCCATCTTCTCGGTCTGATCTCGGAGAGGCAGCAGTGAGTGGTGGCGTGAAGCAAGATCTTAATTCCCTGTCCAGGAATGGAACCTGGGTAGCCTGGATGAAAACCAGGAATCCTAGCCACCATACCCCCTGGCTCTTGCACCCAGTGAAAAATGCATTTCTCACAGAGGCAAAAACTGTAAAAACAGGTGCAAAGTTTATTATTAGAGACACAGCACAACAAGTGGGAGAGCACACAGAGAAACAGTTTGTTTAGTTAAGATAGAAGCAAGGCAGAGATGCACACCCGGAGAGAAAGGGTGAGGGGTTCTCTCTAAGGAGGAGGAGGGGTGCAGTAAAGAGGTGGTTAAGTCATTCATATAGGGCAGTTCTTCCGGGTCTTTACCTTTGGCCGATTATCTGATTTCTTTTTCCACACCTGACCAGCCCTAGGACCCTCCCTAACATGTGTGCGCATCTTTTTTCCACGATGGATTTCAGCCCAGAGGGCTATGGGACAGCCTTAGCATCACGTATTATGGGTGGTGCCTCCTCCTTTTTGACCCCCAAGGAGCCTTTCTGCACATGTGCAATGTTTCCCTTGCCCCAAGGATGGGAAATGTATGACCTCTTGACCTTTTCCTCAAAAAAGGTTTAGCCCCTCTCTGTTCCTGCCATGACTGTTATCTTAAGGCGTTCACAGGAGACAAAGCCTGCCTATTTACCCTGTTTCTCTTGTTACTTCCATTTGGAGAGCAAACAGGAGGTTTTTTTTTTTTTTAACATCTTTATTGGAGTATAATTGCTTTACAATGGTGTGTTAGTTTCTGCTGTATAACAAAGTGAATCAGCTATATGTATACATATATGCCCATATCCCCTCCCTCTTGCATCTCCCTCCCACCCTCCCTATCCCACACCTCTAGGTAGTCACAAAAGAGCTGATCTCCCAGCTACATGTGAAAGAATGAAATTAGAACACTCCCTAACACCATACACAAAAATAAACTCAAAACGGATTAAAGACCTAAATGTGAGGTCAGACACTATAAAACTCTTAGAGGAAAACATAGGCAGAACACTCTATGACATAAATCACAGCAAGATCCTTTTTGACCCACCTCCTAGAGAAATGGAAATAAAAACAAAAATAAACAAATGGGACCTAATGAAACTTCAAAGCTTTTGCAAAGCAAAGGAAACCATAAACAAGACCAAAAGACAACCTTCAGAATGGGAGAAAACGTTTGCAAATGAAGCAACTGACAAAGGATTAATCTCCAAAATTTACAAGCAGCTCATGCAGCTCAATATCAAAAAAACGAACAACCCAATCCAAAAATGGGCAGAAGACCTAAATAAACATTTCTCCAAAGAAGATATACAGACTGCCAACAAACACATGAAAGAATGCTCAACATCATTAATCATTAGAGAAATGCAACTCAAAACTACAATGAGATATCATCTCACACCAGTCAGAATGGCCATCATCAAAAAATCTACAAACAATAAATGCTGGAGAGAGTGTGGAGAAAAGGGAACCCTCTTGCACTGTTGATGGGAATGTAAATTGATACAGCCACTGTGGAGAACAGTATGGAGGTTCCTTAGAAAACTAAAAATAGAACTACCATATGACCCAGCAATCCCACTACTGGGCATATACCCTGAGAAAACCATAATTCAAAAAAAGTCATGCACCAAAATGTTCATTGCAGCTCTATTTACAATAGCCAGGACATGGAAGCAACTTAAGTGTCCACCAACAGATGAATGAATAAAGAAGATGTGGCACATATATAAAATGGAATATTACTCAGCCATAAAAAGAAACAAAATTGAGTTATTTGTAGTGAGGTGGATGGACCTAGCGACTGTCATACGGAGTGAAGTAAGTCAGAAAAACAAATACCGTATGCTAACACCTATATATGGAATCTAAAAAAAAAAAAAAAAAGGTCATGAAGAACCTAGGGGTAAGATGGGAATAAAGACACAGACCTACTAGAGAATGGACTTGAGGATATGGGGAGGGGGAAGGGTAAGCTGGGACAAAGTGAGAGAGTGGCATGGACATATATACACTACCAAACATAAAATAGCTAGCTAGTGCGAAGCAGCCGCATAGCACAGGGAGATCAGCTTGGTGCTTTGTGACAGCCTGGAGGGGTGCTGGGAGGGAGACGCAAGAGGGAAGAGATATGGGAACATATGTATATGTATAACTGATTCACTCTGCTATAAAGCAGAAACTAACACACCATTGTAAAGCAATTATACTCCAATAAAGATTTTTTTTTTTTAAAAAAAGCACATCCAGCTGTAGTGTGCAGAGCAAGCAGATCATGGGGGCAAGAGCAGCAGTGGGAAGCCAGTAGGGATGCTATAGCAAGCAGCACAGGCAGGGTGAGGGTGGTTTCCAAGACCAGGGGAATGGCAGTAGGGCTAGCAGTACGGAGTTTTTTAGCACAAAAAGTTACATGTAAAAATGTAAATATTAAAGAAAATCATGTAAAATCTCAAAAAAAGAAAAAAAAAAAAGACTCCACGCTTCCACTGCAGGGGGAGAGGGTGCGTGGGTTCAATCCCTGGTCAGAGAACTAAGATCCTGTATGCCGTGTGGCGTGGTAAAAAAAAAAAAAGAAAAAAATTTACGGGACAATGTACTGATGAACATAGATGCAGAAATTTTCAATAAAATATTAGCAAACCAAAGTCAACAATACATTAAAAGGATCTCAATTCCAGGGATGTAAGGATGGTTCAACATCTGCAAATTAGTAAATGATACACCACATAAACAAAATGAAGGGTAGAAATCACGTCACCTCAACAGATATAGGAAAAGCATTTGACAAAATTCAACATCCACTTATGATTAAAACTCTCAACAAAGAATAGAGGAAACATACCTCAACATAATAAAGGCCATCTATAATAAGCCCACAGCTAACACCACCCTCAATGGTGAAAAGCCAAAAGCTTTTCCTTTAAGATCAGCAACAAGACACTTGCCACTTTTATTCCACACAGTATTGAAGTCCTAGCTAGAGTAATTAGGCAACAAATAGAAATAAAAGGCATTCAAATTGGAAAGGAAGAAGTAAAAGTGTCACCATTTGCAGATGACATATTATATATAGAAAACCCTAAAAACTACATCAAAAAATTGTTAGAACTAATAAATGAATTCAGTAAAGTTACAGGATACAAAATCAATAACACAAAATCTGTTGTGTTTCTATATGCTAATAATGAACTATCAGAGAAATTAAGAAAACAATCCCATTTACAATTGCATCAAAGATAATAAAATACTTCGGAATAAATTTAACCAAGAAATGAAAGACAAGACAAAAATACAAGAAATTAATTAAAGAAACTGAAGACACAAATAAATGGAAAGATATTCTGTGTTCATGGACTGGAAGAATCAACATTGTTAAAACGTCTAAAACGTCTACACTACCCAAGCAATCTACAAATTCAGTGCAATCCCTATCAAGATTCCAATGGCATTTTTTCACAAAAATAGAACAAACAATCCTGAAACTTGCATGGAACCATAAAAGACCCAGAATAGCCAAAGCCATCCTGAGAAAGAAGAACTCGGCAGGTGGCATCTCATTCCAATTTTAAAGCTATACTAATTAAAATTACAATATGGTATCCAGGTAAAAACAGACACATAGATCAATGGAACAGAACAGAGAGCCCAGAAATAAACCCACACATAAACCTGGTCAATTAATTTATGACAAAGGATCCGAAAACATACAATGGAGAAAGGACAGTCTCTCTAATTAATGGTGTTGGGAAACTTGGAAAGCCATATGCAAAAGAATGAAACTGGACCACACTAACACCATACACAAAAATCAACAAAATGGTTCAAAGACTTGAACGTAAGACATGAACACTCCCAGAAGAAAACACAGATGGCAAACTTCTTGACACAGGTCTTGGCATTGAATTTTTTAATCTGACACCAAAAGCAAAAGGAAAAATAAACAAGTGGGGATACATCAAATTAAAACCTGCTCAGCAAACGAAACCGTCAAACAACATGAAAAGCAATGTACTGAGTGAGAGAAAATATTTGAAAATCACATATCTGATAAGGGGCTAATATCCAAAATATATAAAAACTCACACAACTCAATAGCAAAAAAAAGTGATTAAAAAGTGGGAAGAAGATACATTTTCCCAAAGAAGACATATATATGGCCAATGGTACATGAAAAGATGCTCTACATCATTCATCACCAGGGAACAGCAAATCAATACCACGATGAGATATTACCTTTTTCATACCTGTTAGAACGGCTATTATCAAAAAGACCAAAGTAAAAATGTTGGCAAGGATGTAGGAAAAATGGGAAACCCTGTGCACTGTTGGCGGGACTGTAAATTGGTGCAGGCACTATGGAGATCTGTATGGAGGTTTCTCAAAAATTAAAAAGTAGAAATACCATATGACCCAGCCATTTGACTTCTGAGAATTTATCCAAAGAAAACGAAAAAACTAACTTCAAAAGATATATGCACGCCCATGCTCATTGCATCATTATTTACAATAGCCAAGATATGGAAACAACCTAAGTGTCCCTTGATGGATGATGGATAAAGAAATTGTGATGTGTGTGTGTGTGTGTGTGTGTGTGTGTGTGTAATGGGATATTATTAAGCCATAAAAAAACTTGCCATTTGCAACAACATGGATCAACCTAGAGAGTATTATGCTAAGTGAAATCAGTCAAAGAGAAATACTGTATGATTTCACTTATAGGTGGAATCTAAAAACACAAATGAAGAAACATAACAAAATAGAAAGAGTTATAGATACAGAAAACAAGCAGGTGGTTGCCAGAGGGGAGGAGAGGGAAGGGAGGAACGAAATAGGTGTGGGAGATTAGGAGGTACAAACTTTCAGTGTCAAAATAAATGAGTATGAAATGTACAGTGTGGGGAACATAGTAAAAACAGGGCCCTGTTAGAGCACATGGCCTTGTGCCCATGAATACGTTATGACTGCTTCTGTTTCCCTCTCGGCTCATAGTCCCATGGTGTTGTCTCAGAGAAACTTTCCAGAATGGGGCATACATAGATTTTTAAAGATGTTCAAGGTAAGCAGAGACAAGTAGGCTTCAGTTAAAAACAAATTGCCAAAAATACTCTAAAGATGGCAATGGAAAGAAATTACGCTGATGCTCATGAATGAGGATACCCTTAGGCAGATTCCACTTGGGATACACCTTTATGTTTCAGAACCGCAGAATTTCCAAAGATTTGTCCAAAGATCCTGGTTTAAATTCAGATTCTAAAAGCACTCTCACTCCATTCTTAGTTTATGTGATGAGATGTAGACAGGTGCAGCCCTAGAGGGTGTTTTCTCAGTGCAGGTTGGGCTCCAAGAAAGGCCCGTTGTGGCCCATGTTCTTCTTCCCCAGTCCTGCAATTCTTCCTAAGGATCCCACAGTGGTGAAACAGAGCTGAACACATAAAATTCAAGGTTCAGGAGCTTAACACTCTCTTATCATACAAAAGCACATCTGCAGTTCTGCATCTTTGGATTCAACCAATTGTATAGTATTGAAGTACATATTTAATGAAAAAATCCTTGTATAAGTGGACCCGCACAATTCAAACTCATGTCGTTCAACGGTCAGCTGTAATAGCCTCTCTCTACAGCTCACTTCAATTATTCCTCAGATGATAGCCTCTAAGCATCAACTCTTTTTGGTGTTTCCACTGAGAAATCACAGTAGGTTTGCATAGGTGACACTCTATTCACAGAATAAACTCAGAATGAGCTGGAACTGTGTAGATGAATGTAACCATTTCCCTAAATGGGAGAAACTCCATGGTTTAATGCAGCAAAATGAAAAAGCCAAACACTGTAACATTTAAAAATTTTAAAGGGAAATGAAAATCCTCTCAAATGACATTAAACACAAATAGGTACCACAAACATCTATGGCCCAAATCAATAGGCAAGCCCTAGAAAACAATATCCAAGATCATGACTATATATTCTACATACAAAATGTATAACAATTGCAAAAATGAAGATGAACCATGTCTATACTTTTGGGTAATCTTGACTGTGAATCCAGAATGCAGGAATTTATTGTTGCACTCTATTTACTTCCACATCCAAGTTTTTCCTCAACCAGTGTTCAAGATGTACCACCTGGCACAAATTCAAGTGATCACTGACATCATCATTCACTGAGGCTCTTACCCTCACAGAAAAGATTTATTAACACCGCAGCATCTCTATGATCTAATATTTTTTTGGGGGGGTGGGGGACCTCGACTCGCAGCATGTGGGATTTCCCCAACCAGGGAACGAACCCATGCCCCTGCAGTAGAAGCACAGAGCCCTAACCACTGGACCTCCAGGGAATTCCCTCATGGTATTTTTTAATATTCATCTTATACACCAAAAGTTTTACCATTTGTTAATTGTCTTTCTTTTCTCACAAAAATGTAAGCACCTGCACAGCTTGAACCTGTTTTTCTAATGTTACTTTATCCAAATCCTACAACGCCTTGATTATGTGTGCTGAGTTTGGTAAAGTGCATGGCAATGAGGAATATTGAAAAATCAGCAAGAAGACTATAGTATCTGAGAAAGAAATGCTTGACTAAAATAGTGGTCCATGGGAATTCCCTGGCAGTC
This sequence comes from Orcinus orca, assembly GCF_937001465.1. NCBI lineage: Eukaryota > Metazoa > Chordata > Mammalia > Artiodactyla > Delphinidae > Orcinus > Orcinus orca. The sequence continues at coordinate 10,185,617 of NC_064561.1, read as the reverse complement.
CAGTGGTTAGGACTTAGTGCTCTCACTGCCGTGGGCCTGGGTTCAATCCCTGATCAGGCAACCAAGATCTCACAAGCTGCACAGCACAGCCAAATAAAAAGAAATAATGGTCCTGTCTTTCTCCCTTGGTAGGTTTGCATTCTCTCACAATTTATCTAAACTTACAGGCCCCAGTTGAGTCATAAAATGGATATTAAAAATACTACATAGTATAATAAGAAGTAACTTTACATATTTTAACTTTACATATATATATATATATATATATTTTTTTTTTTTTTTTTTTTTTTTTTGCGGTACGTGGGCCTCTCACTGCTGTGGCCCCTCCCGCTGCGGAAGCACAGGCTCCGGACGCGCAGGCTCAGCGGCCGTGGCCCACGGACCCAGCCGCTCTGCGGCACGTGGGATTCTCCCAGACTGGGGCACGAACCTGCGTCCCCTGCATCGGCAGGCGGACTCTCAACCACTGTGCCACCAGGGAAGCCCAACTTTACATATTTTAACTTTACAAAAACAGCGTCTAATACACTGAGAGAAATGCATCAGTGTTTAGAAAACAAGTAGGAAAGGCAAAAGCTGTTCCAGAGGACCGGGACCTGGCCTGCATTCATTGCAAGGGTAAGTCTTTTCCTGTTGAAGAGAAAAATGCCACACAACTTCAGCAAATAAGATAATTGGTGACCATGATGGATCAAGACATTTATAAGGGGATTATAAGCTATGTAACCATAGCTCTAAAAATGGTAAAAGATAAAGTTCAAAAGCATTAAAAAGACCAGTATTCCTGTCTTCTTACTGAGGCTTCTTAAGTTTAGCTTTATCACCTTTGTTTTTTGCCTTTTAGAAAATGATTATGATTACCACTGATAGTTTTCCCTCCTCACAACATTCAATACAGAAAAAAATCTTGTTTCCTTGAGTGGTAGTCAAATCTTCCAACACAAGCTAAAATGCTATAAGAATTCCTTTTGAACATCGTATTACAATTATACGCCACAGTCCTTTACAGTTTGTGGTCATTCTTATTTGAATTCATTACAACCTTCTCTTTGACTACTGGTGCAATCCTGTGAGGCACTGGAAAGAGGATACTGAAAAAACATGATCTAACTTTTGGGTATTAAGAATGATTAAGAAATTAGCTACATGACAAAAATTGCAACTAAAACAAAAATACAAAAAAAGAAAAAGAAAAAAGAAAGAAAAAAGAAAATTTCTTGGAGGAAAAAATACCTGAACTCATATGCACATAATCTTCACTCATAATGTATAATGAATAAATGAAGAAAATTATAAAGTTTACCTTAAAATTGATCATTATAATGGCATATTTTCATATTCCTCTCAGGAAATAAAAAACCCAACATTTGTTAGCACTCGATGGCTTAGAGAACAGTTAATAAAATGTTTCTATGAAACAACTACAGAAGCATTCCTGTGACAAAAATATTGACATACTTCTACTTACATATGAACATAATTTAAAACATATTGAGAGATTACATTCAACTGTAAGAACAAGACACACCAACACAAGGAAAGAGTTTATTTTCACATGGAAGGATCAGGTGAAGGCAGCCCATGTACAATGCAGTAGAGAAACAAACTCCCCTGTTGTATTTTCACTGCACCATTGCAGGTGTCATGGTGAATCAGGAACATACTCACTAGCACCATTAGCAGCATAAGGTGTTTGTTATACATTTTAGACTTTAAATGGATATAATCTAGAGAAGAGGGGTCTCAGACAATATTCCCAAATAGTGAAGTCCAAAGTAGCTTCCTGGTGCATACAAGAGGCCTTAAAGAAAAATCCAAACTCTGATGGATCTTTGAGGTGAATCTTGGGAAGACAAAAGTGGAAACCTACAACTCCAGGAAAATGGAAATCAAACATTGGTGGTGGTTTTGAGGTACTCTTGATTGGAAGGTCAAAGAATCCAAAAACTGGGCTGGAAGATGATATCCTTGAAGTTCCTATGTATTGGTCTCACTTCCTGTATGGTGCCTCCAAACTCTGACTAATGCCTTGTTTACTTCTCCTTTCCAAATCCTAGGCAAGTGAGGCTATTGGTGAATTTTAATGTGGAACCATAAAACGTATGGATTCTATAAAATTTAGCTTCTAACAGAGTCAAGATGGCGGACTAGAAGGACGCAGAGTTGGCGTTTCCACACAACTAGGGCACCTACCAGCACTGGAGGGGGACCATGGACACCTAAGGGGATGGGAGGAACCCCCAAGCAACCGGGTAGGATGTGAGGGAGGAGAAGCAGTGGAGGCGGGATGGTACCAGCACCCCTGAGGGGCAGTTGGGGGAGGGGAGGGGTTCCTACACCCAGACGGGGAACGGGGAGAATGCTGGGAGTGCAGAGGATCAGAAGGGAACATGGCCAGTGTTTCCCCTGCCCACTTGGGCCCTGGGGAGCCTGTTGAGGTGCTAGGCCTGATCCTCTGTCTACTGAGCCCCCCTCCAACCACCTGGGTCCTGAGGGAGTGGGAGGGAGAGGGGGGGAGGAAAAGTAAAGCCCAGAGTGATGGGATCAGCACCCCCGAGGGGTGGCTAGGAGAGGGAAGGGGTTCCCACACCCAGTTGGGCCCACCCACGGTTAGGGGATCAACGGGGACAGGGGAGACCCTCGGGAAGCAGAGGAAAGGAAGGGAGTGTGGCCACCGTTTCCCCTGACCACTTGGGTCCTGGGGAGCCTGCTGAGATCCTGGGCCTAACCCTCCACACTCAGAGGCTCCCTCCTGCCACTGAGCCTAAGCCCCACCCCCACCCCCTCACCCAGGGCCTTACCTCCAAACTCCAGCTTCAAGGCATTCAGAAGCCCCTTGAGGCCTCCTTCCTTTCCCCACAGCACAGGCCCTAAGCCTAGGCCCCACCCTCAAGGCCTTTTCCAGCTGCAAAGGTCCTGAGCCTAAGCCACAGCCCACGCTTAAATGTCATGCCTGCCTAGGCCCCACCTCACCTAAGCTTCGCCCCCCACAGCCAAGGTCTTTTCCAGCTTTTTTTGTTTTTAAGGTTGTGATTCTGTTTTACCTTGTTGTTGTTGATTCATTTATATATATACTTTTTCTAATAAATTTTTTATTTTTCTAATTTTATTTTATTCTTTATACTTTGTTATTGTTCTGCTCCTTTTGGCTTGTTCCTTTTTTTTTCTTCCTTCTGTAGTGGTTCTGTTTTACCTTGCTATAGTTGTTCCACTTATATTTTTATTTTTCCTAATATACTATTTATTTTTTAAATTTAATTTTATTTTTTATTCTTTGCTATTGTACTGCTTTTTTTCTCTCTTCTCTTTGCCACGCCATGCAGCTTCCAGGATCTTGGTTCCCAGGCCGGGAGTTGGGCCTGAGCTCCTTTGGTGGAAGTTCCAACTCCAAACCACTGGACTAACAGAGAACCTCAGACCTCAAGGAATATTAATCGGAGTGAGGTCTCTCAGAGGTCCTCATCTCGGCACCAAGACCCGCTCTACCCAACTGCCTGCAAACTCCAGTGCTGGACACCTCAGGCCAAACAACCAGGAAGAAAGGAATACAGCCCCTCCCATCACAAAAAAATGAGATGACAAAAAAATATGTTACAGACAAAGGAGCAAGGTAAAAACCTACAAGACCAAATAAATGAAAAGGAAATAAGCAACCTACCTAAAAAAAGAATTCAGAGTAATGATAGTAAAGATGATCCAAAATCTCGGAAAGAGAATGGAGGCATGGGTCAAGAAAATACGAGAAATGTTTAACAAAGACCTAGAAGAACTAAAGAACAAACAAAACAGTGATGAACAACACAATAACTAAAATGAAAAATACACTAGAAGGAGAACAACTGAGGCAGAACAACTCAGCAGAACAACTGAGGCAGAAGAGTGAATAAGTGAGCTGGAACATAGAATGGTGGAAACAACTTCCAAGGAGCAGAATAAAGAAAAAAGAATGAAAAGAATTGAGGACAGCCTCAGAGACCTCTGGGACAACATTAAATGCACCAACACTTGAATTATAGGGGTCCCAGAGGAAGAAGAGAAAGAGAAAAGGTCTGAGAAAATATTTGAAGATATTATAGTCGAAAACTTCCCTAATATGGGAAAGGAAATAGCCACCCAAGTCCAGAAAGCACAGAGTCCCATACAGGATAAACCCTAAGAGAAACATACCAAGACATATATTAACCAAAGTAACAAAAATTAAATTCAAAGAAAAAATATTAAAAGCAGCAAGGGAAAAGCAACAAATAACATACAAGGGAATCCCCATAAGTTTATCTGCTGATTTTTCAGCAGAAACTCTGCAGGCCAGAATGGAGTGGCAGGATATATTTAAAGTGATGAAAGGGAAAAACCTACAACCAAGATTACTCTACCCAGAAAGGATCTCATTCAGATTTGATGGAGAAATCAAGGGCTTTACAGACAAGTAAAACTAAGAGAATACAGCACCACCAAACCAGCTTTACAACAAATGCTAAAGGAACTTCTCTAGGCAGGAAACACAAGAGAAGGAAAAGACCCACAAAAACAACCCCAAATCCATAAGAAAATGGTAATAGGAACATAACATATCAATCATCACGTTGAATGTAAATGAATTAAATGCTCCAACCAAAGACACAGATGGACTGAATGGATACAGAACCAAGACCCGAATATACGCTGTCTACAAGAGACCCAGTTCAGACCTAGGGACACATACAAACTGAAAGTGAGGGGATGGAAAAAGATATTCCATGAAAATGGAAATCACAAGAAAGCTGGAGTAGCAATACTCATATCCGATAAAATAGAGCTTAAAATAAAGACTGTTACAAGAGATAGGGAAGGACATTACATAACAATCAAGGGATCAATCCAAGAAGAAAACATAACAGTTATAAATATTTATGCACCCAACATAGGAGCTCCTCAATACATAAGGCAAATGCTAACAGCCATAAAAGGGTAAATCGACAGTAACACAATAATAGTGGGAGTCTTGAACACCTTATTTACACCAACAGACAGATCATCCAGACAGAAAATAAATAAGGAAACACAAGTTTTAAAAGACACAATAGACTAGATAGACTTAATTAATATTTATTCCATCTGACAGCAGAAGAATACACTTTCTTCTCAAGCGCACACAGAACGTTCTCCAGGATAGGTCACATCTTGGGTCACAAATCAAACCTTGAAAAATTTAAGGAAATTGAAATCGTATCAAGTATCTTTTCTCACAACAAAGCTATGAGATTAGAAATCAATTACAGGAAAAAAACTGTAAAAAACACAAACACATGGAGGCTAAACAGTGTGCTGCTAAATAACCAAGAGATCACTGAAGAAATCAAAGAAGAAATGAAAAAAATACCGAGAAACAAATAACGAAAGCACGATAATCCAAAACCTACGGGACGCAGCAAAAGCATTTCTAAGAGGGGAGTTTATAGCAATTCACGCTCACCTCAAGAAACAAGAAAAATCTCAAATAAACAATGTAACCTTTCACCTAAAGCAACTAGAAAAAGAAGAACAAAGAAAATCCAAAGTTAGTAGAAGGAAAGAAACCATAAAGATCAGAGCAGAAATAAATGAAATAGAAATGAAGAAAACAATAGCAAAGATCAATAAAACTAAAAGTTGGTTCTTTGAGAAGATAAACAAAATTGATAAAACTTTAGCCAGAATAATCAAGAAAAAAAGAGAGAGGACTCAAATCAATAAAATTAGAAATGAAAAGGAGAAATTACAACTGACACTGCAGAAATACAAAGGATCATAAGAGACTACTGCAAGCAACTATATGCCAATAAATAGGACAACCTGGAAGAATTGGACAAATTCTTGGAAAGGTGCAACTTTCCAAGACTGAACCAGGAACAGTTAGAAAATATAAACAGATCAATCACATATAATGAAATTGAAACTGTAATTAAATATCTTCCAACAAACAAAAGTCCAGGACCAGATGGCTTCACATGCAAACTTTATCAAACATTTAGAGAAGAGTTAACACCTATCCTTCTCAAACTCTTCCAAAAAATTGCAGAGGGAGGAACACTCCAAAACTCGTTCTACAAGGCCACCATCACCCTGATAACAAAACCAGGCAAAGATATCACAAAAAAAGAAAATTACAGACCAATATCACTGATGAATATAGATGCAAAAATCCTCAACAAAATACTAGCAAACAGAGTCCAACAACACATTCAAAAGATCATACACCATGATCAAGTGGGATTTACCCCAAGGATGCAAGGATTCTTCAATATACGCAAATCAATCAATGTGTTACACTGTATTAACAAATTAAAGAATAAAAACCATATGATCATCTCAATAGACACAGAAAAAGATTCAACACCCATTTATGATAAAAACTCTCCAGAAAGTGGGCAGAGAGGGAACATACCTATGTATGAACATACCGTACATAATAAAGGTCATATACGACAAACCCACAGCAAACATCATTCTCAAAGGTGAAAAACTGAAAGCATTTCCTCTAAGATCAGGAACAAGACAAGGATGTCCACTCTTGCCACTACTATTCAACACAGCATTGGAAGTCCTAGCCACGGCAATCAGAGAAGAAAAAGAAATAAAAGGAATACAAATTGGAAAAGAAGTAAAACTGTCACTGTTTGCAGATGACATGATACTATACATAGAAAATCCTAAAGATGCCACCAGAAAACCACTAGAACTCATCAATGAATTTGGTAAGGTTGCAGGATACAAAATTAATACACAGAAATCTCTTGCATTCTTATACACTAACAACAAAAGATCAGAAAGAGAAATTAAGGAAACAATCCCATTTACCATCGCAACAAAAAGAATAAAATACCTTGGAATAAACCTACCTAAGGAGGAAAAAGACCTGTATTCAGAAAACTATAAAACACTGATGAAAGAAATAAAAGATTACACAGATGGAGAGATACACCATGCTCCTGGATTCAAAGAATCAATATTGTGAAAATGACTATACTTCCCAAAGCGATCTGCAGGTTCAATGCAATCCCTATCAAAGTACCAATGGCATTTTTCACAGAGCTACAACAAAAAATTTTACAATTTGTATGGAAACACAAAAGACCCCTAATAGCCAAAGCAACCTTGAGAAAGAAAAACGGAGCTGGAGGAATCAGCCTCCCCAACTTCAGACCATACTACATAGGTACAGTAATCAAGACAGTATGGTACTGGCACAAAAACAGAAATATAGATCAATGGTACAGGATAGAAAGCCCAGAGATAAACCCACTCACCTATGGTTACCTAATCTATGAAAAAGGAGGCAAGAGTATACAATGGAGAAAAGACAGCCTCTTCAATAAATGGTGCTGGGAAAACTGGACAACTACATGCAAAAGAATGAAATTAGAACACTACCTAAAACCAGACACAAAAATAACCTCATAATGGATTAAAGACCTAAATGTAAGACTGGACACTATAAAACTCTTAAAGAGAAAACATAGGAAAAACACTCTGACATAAATCACAGCAAGATCTTTTATGACCCACCTCCTAGAGAAATGGAAATAAAGACAAAAATAAGCAAGTGGGACCTAAACTTAAAAGCTTTTTCACAGCAAAGGAAACCATAAACAAGATGAAAAGACAACTCGTAGAATGGGAGAACATATTTGCAAATGAAGCAGCAAAGAAGGGATTAATCTCCAAAACATATAAACAGCTCATGCAGCTCAATATCAAAAAAACAAACAACCCAATCAAAAAATGGGCGGAAGACCTAAACAGACATTTCACCAAAGAAGACACACAGATGGCCAAGAGGCACATGAAAAGATGCTCAACATCACTAATTATTAGAGAAATGCAACTCAAAACTACAATGAGAAAAAAAAAAAACTACAATGAGGTATCACCTCACACCAGTCAAAACAATCATCATCAAAAAATCTACAATAAATGCTGGAGAGCGTGTGAAGAAAAGGGATCCCTCTTGCACTGTTGGTGGGAATGTAAATTGATACAGCCACTGTGGAGAACAGTATGGAGGTTCCTTAAAAAACTAAAAACAGAACTATCATATGACCCAGCAATCCCACTACTGGGCATATACCCTGAGAAAAACATAGTTCAAAATGACACATGTACCCCAATGTTCATTGCAGCACTATTTCAATAGCCAGGACATGGAAACAACCTAAATATCCATCGATAGATGAATGGATAAAGAAGATGTGGTGTGTGTGTGCACGCACGCATGTGTATATATGCGCACACACACACACACGCTATATATATATATATAAATTGGAATATTACTCAGCCATAAAAATAAATGAAATTGGGGCTACTCTGGTGGCACAGTGGTTAAGAATCTGCCTGCGAATGCTGGGGACACGAGTTAGAGCCCTGGTCTGGGAAGATTCCACATGCTGTGGAGCAACTAAGCCTGTGCGCCACAACTACTGAGCCTGTGCTCTAGAGCCTGCAAACCACAACTACTGAAGCCCACGTGCCACAACTACTGAGCCTGCAAACCACAACTACTGAGCCTGTGTGCCACAACTACTGAAGCCTGCACACCTAGAGCCCATGCTCCACAACAAGAGAAGCCACTGCAATAGAAGCTCACACACCACAATGAAGAGTAGCCCCCGCTCGCCACAACTAGAGAAAGCCCACGCGCAGCAATGAAGACCCAACGCAGCCAAAAATAAATTAATTAATTAAAAGAATAAAGAAAATAAGCCTTAAAAAAAAAAAGAAATGAAATTGGGTCATTTGTAGAGATGTGGATGGACGTAGAGTCTGTCACACAGAGTGAAATAAGTCAGAAGGAGAAAAACAAATATTGTATATTAACACATATATGTGGAATCTAGAAAAGTGGTACAGATGAACACATCTGCAGGCCAGGAATGGAAACGCAGAAGTAGAGAACAGACGTGTGGACACAGAGGGGGAAGGGGAGTGTGGGATGAATTGGGAGATTAGGTTTGACATAAATACAGTACCGTGTATAAAACAGATAGCTAGTGGGAACATGCTGTAGAGCACAGGGAGCTCAGCTTGGTGCTCTGTATTAACCTAGATGGGTGGGATGGGTGGGGAGGGAGGTCCAAGAGGGTGGGGATATATGTATACATATAGCAGATTCATTTCACTGTACAGAAGAAACTAACACAACATTGTAAAGCAATTATACTCCAATAAAAAATAAAATTAGTTTCTAACATTACCCACAGGCTCAGATATTTGTCCCATCACAGGTCTCTCTTCTTAAAATCTATTCACCAAATAACAGTCATTGGAAGAACAACAAGCAAAGGCCCAAATATAAAAACAATTATTCACATGAAACTCCAAAAAAGGAGCTTTGTCATTAAGAAAGGTAGAATACATAAAATAGACTATAAAGATATCCAGGAACTGTCCAGTATCCAGATATCCAGTAGGAAAATCCCAACAAATACCACATTTTCCAATTGTCCCTTAACACAGAATAAACCTATAAAAAATTAAACCTGATTATGCACATATCAGAAATACAGTTCAATTCACCCATGGATCCAACAGACTTCAAAATGGGGAGAGAAAATATTAACTGATTCAGGAAAAAGCACTGCCTTTTAATGTTATGTACTACTGTTGAAAGATGACTTGCAGAATTGTATCACCCCAATATTCATTTTTGAAACTAGTAGAAACCCACACTCCAATGATACACTTTAAGAAAGAGGCTTGATAAACAATATATTTACAACTTGTAAAAAACAATTCTTTTGTGTTGAAAGTTTTTTGGAACGTTATACATGGATTAATTTTCATCAAGCTTTCTCATGTTACTTACATTTATAATTTATTTCTGATGGGAGTTTTAACATGTAACAATGAAGGCCAACTGAAGTCTTTCCCACGCTGTTTACATTCAAAAGGTTCTACCCTGTGAGTCTTTTCATGCCTTCGGAAGGAAGTGGGATGACTGAAGGCCTTCCCACATTCTTTACATTCATAGGGTTTCTCTCCAGTGTGAGTTCTTTCATGTCTTCGAAAACTCTGATACCACCTGAAAGCTTTTCCACATTCCTTACATGCATAGGGTTTCTCTCCTGTGTGAGTCCTTTCATGTGTTTGCAAGGAACTGTAACCTCTGTAGGCTTTACCACATTGTTTACATTCATAGGGTTTTTCTCTAGTGTGAGTTCTTTCATGTGTTCTAAGATAACTGGGACACCTGAATGCTTTACTACATTTTTTACATTCATAGGGTTTTTCTCCAGTGTGATTTCTTTCATGTCTTCGAAAACTTTGATAACACCTGAAGGCCTTTCCACATTGTTTACATTCATAGGGTTTCTCTCCAGTATGAATTCTTATGTGTGTTTCTAAGGAAGTGTAATCTCTGCAGGCTTTTCCACACTGCTTACATTCATAGAGTTTCTCTCCAGTGTATGTTCTTTCATGTAGTCGCAGCAAAGTTGAACAACTAAAGGCTCTTCCACACTCCTTACATTCATAGGGTTTCTCTCCAGTGTGAGTTCTTTCATGCTTTTGAAAGGAAGGGTAATACCTGAAGGTTTTACCACACTGTTTACATTCATAGGGTTTCTCTCCAGTGTGACTCCTTTGATGTATTCGAAATGAACTGGGAGAAATAAATGCTTTCTCACACTGCTTACATTTATAAGGTCCCACTCCAGTGTGAGTGATCATGTGCACTCGAAGGCTTGCAAGAGCTCTAAGGGCTTTCCCACATTCCTTACATTCATAAGGTTTTTCCCCAGTATGAGTTCTTTCATGTTTTCGAAAAGAACTGGGACAACTGAAGGCTTTACTACATTTTTGGCATTCATAGGGTTTTTCTCCAGTGTGATTTCTTTCATGTATTTGGAAACCTATATTAGAACTGAAAGTTTTACCACATGGCTTACATTCATAGGGTTTCTCTCCAGTATGAACTCTTTCGTGTGTTTGGAAGGAAGGGTAATATCTGAAGGTTTTACCACATTGTTTACATTCATAAGGTTTCTTTCCATTGTGAGTTCTTTCATGTATTCGGAGGGAACTGGGACAACTGAATGCTTTACTACATTTTTTACATTCATAGGATTTCTCTGCTGTGTGAGTCCTTTCATGTATTTGTAAAGTTTGATGATATCTATAGGCTTTTCCACAATGTTTACATTTATAAGGTTTCTCTCCAGTGTGGGCTTTTTCATGTATCTGAAGTGAAGCTAAAGAACTAAAAGTTTTCCCACAATCCTTACACTTATAAGAGGCACCTCCAGTATGTGTTACCATGTGTCTCTGAAAAGTTTCGAGCTGCATGAAGGCTTTCCCACACTCCTTACATTTATAGGTTTTCCCTCCAGTGTGATTTCTTTTATGTTTTTCAAAACACTGCAGATAACTAAAGGCTTTCCCACATACATTACATTTATATGGCTTCTCTCCATTTTTCTGATACTCATATGGCTCGTGTCCAACGTGACTTCTGGTGTACCTATTATGGGATGAATGATGCATGAGGACTTTTCCACATACTTTGTGTTCCCATGGTTTTACTCTGATAAGAGTTTTCTTGTTCAGATTGAGATTTGGAATAAGGCTGAGGTTTTCTCTACATGGACTATCCTCTTTCCCTTCACATATTCTCCCTACCTTACGACTCCTGCAAAAAACAAGGAGGAATTATTAATGATCTCTTCATTAATGATTTCATACTTATTACAGTATTTCAGCTACAATTTTATTATTTGTAGCAAAACTATAGGTATTTTTCTATTTTGGGTGAATTGTTCAAAACTGAATATACTGAATGCTCCGCGAGAGGACTCACCCTTGCTCACCAAAATGGTGATATTTATACATAGGGCTTATTAATTCTGTTTCCAAGTGAACTATTTTGCAAACACTGAACATTATGTCACATGTAAGAAAGTAATTTGGTGAAAATTTTCTGAGAAGCAATAAATTTGAAGCATGGATTGTCTTGTTTCTTTTTAAGATCTGGTACAATAATATAATTCTCATGTGAAACACTGCTTTCTGCTGGGAGTGCCACTCACCTTAGTTTTGTCCCCTGGTTTTTGCATTTATCTTCAATGTCATGATCTTTCCATGTTTCTCCTAAAATGCAGACACAGAAAAATGATTCCAAAGTATTAGAAGTTATAGAAAAATTATTAGATTCTAGTGCTACAGTGAGCTGTGACCATACCTAGTTTATTTACAATGTCCTCCCTGTACACATTCCACCTCTTAGAATAATATTGTAGGGCAGAAAAACTTGACCTTTGACTGACAAGGTGAAGGTAAGTTGTCATCCTTACCTACTGAGGCCAGGTTCCTGAAGGTTTCCCCCATCACATCTCTGTAGAGTTTCTTCTGTGAAAAATCCAGTAAAGCCCACTCTTCCAGGGTGAAGTTCACAGCAACATCCTCAAAGACCACTGCATCCTACAACATCCCATATATATGTATGGTAGGATGAGTAAGACTGACAGCACTGGACATCTATACTCCATTTATAAGGAAGGTTACATATGATTCTGCTATCTCCCAACATTTATTCTCTGACTTGATCATCAGAAACTAATTCTCTGTCCATACTTACTTCCTCATAAATTTAACAGCATCAGGAACACATGAACATTATTTACATAGTTTTACTGCGATCACATTACAAATCCTATTGCTGTCTAATGGCAGGGTCCAAAGCATGTTGGGAAATGTCAGAAATGCTATAAAAATGAAATAAATATTATCAATTTAAGACCATCCATTGGTGAGAAAAACTCTTTCCTCCCGTTTCTTATTATCCACCATTTACACACTCCATGACGCAGAGTGTGTAATATCCTGTAATAAACCATAATGGAAAAGAATATGAAAAAGAATATGTATATATATGCATAACTGAATCACTCTGCTGTATAGCAGAAACTAACACAACATTGTAAATCCACTATACTTCAATAAAATAAATTTAAAAAGATAAAGAGGGACTTTATCATAATGACAAAGGTGTCAATTCTCCACGAAGGCATAACAATCATTCATGTGTACATGCATCACAACAGATGGGCAAAATATATGAGGCCAAAACTGACAGAATGCAAGAAAGTAAGTGAATCCACTACTAGTTGTAGACTTCAACACCTCCTTACCATGAATTATCAATTGCAGCAGGCAGAAAATTAGGAAGGACAGAACTGAAATCAATAGCACCATGGAACAACTGGATTTAATTGTAATCCATGGAAATCATTCTTCTCAAGTTCATAAGGAACATTCACCAAGACAGAACACATTCTGGGACATAAAACATACTTTAACAAATTTGAAAGGATAACAGTCATTCAAAATATGCTCTCACACCACACAGGCACTAGTCTAGAAATCAGTAACATGAAGATAGTCAGAAACTCCCCAAAATACGTGAAGATTCAACAATACGCTTCTAAATAATACGTGGGATCAAAAAAGAAGTCCCAAGAGAAATAAAAAATTATTTTGAAGTAAATGAAAATACAACTAATCAAGGGTTGTGGGATGCAGCAAAACAATGCTTAGAGGGAAATTTATGCCACTGAACAAATACACTAGAAAAAAAAGAAAAATCTATAATCAACAATGTAAATATCTACCTTCGGAAGGAAAAGAACAATTTAAACCCAAAGTAAGCAGAATAAAAGAAATAATAAAAATTGGGGGAAAAATCAGTGCAGTATATTAAAAGAAAAAAAGCTGGTTCTTTGACAAGATCAATGAAACTGATAAACATCTTGTGATCATAACTAAGAAAAAGAGAGAAATTACAACACAAGACCATCAGGGGTGACCAGAAGGTATGGGAGGTGGGTGCTGAAGCCTCTTCACTATAGTGAAGGAGTCTCTGAGGACACTACCAGGTGTGCCTGTTGTATGGCAACAGTCTTGAGCCTTCTATGGTAGGGCTGTCTATTCAAGGTGGCCCAATTTCCAAGTAACCGCATAAATGGGCTCCGGTAAATTTATAAACAAGGGATATGTTGCCTCCCAAACATCACAAGAATCTAGACAATGTTGTGAGTGCTGAGACGGACTATTGGTATTTCTTCATGGTGCCAGGAAGGGGTGGGCTTCTGTTTATTAATTTTTTTTAATGTATTCATTAAAGGTATCCAGGCCTCATATGTTTGGAGCAATGCCCATCCACTTTTTACGAGCCCACCTTTTTCAATACTGTATGTCCTGAATATCAAATGAACTTCCTCAGAAGAGATGTCATTAATGTCGTATCTCTGCTCGTGGCACAAGGTGGATGCAGTTCAGATCCTGCCTGCAGAGACTGTGTGTTTTCACAGTGGTGTTGAGGTTCCCTGACGGTAACCAGTTAAAGGTGTATCATGTCCTTTCAGAGGTGAAGGCCAAGTGCAGCTGAGAGGCTGTTGAAACAGGAACTGAACAGAACAGACGTAGCCAAATCTGTGAGAGTAGAATGTTGAGCAGAATGTTTAGCAGTTGCTGAGTAGATGGAGTCAGTAATTTCCATAATGTTGGGGGCTAGGAATAAGGGGTTTCTGTGATGGGACAACAGCCTCAAGGTTGTAGCATCCACTGTGAGGTGTTTTTCACTCTTTCCAGGTTTAATAACAGGTCAAATTAGGCTGTTCAAGGCAGAAGCCCTGGGGATAATCACTTCTTCCCAAAATAACAGGTTTCTTAAAGTTTTCAATCCTCATAGGCCCTGTTTAACTTATACTGGATCATATAACTAATTTAACTAAGGGGTAAGGACCATGGAGTCTCATTTTGTGAAGCCAATTTGGAAGTGGCAAGAACTTAATTTAACTTAATTTTAATTTATGATTTATTGGTTCAGAGCTTTCCTGCTCACTATGGGACATTTTGTGACAATGGGTGTTATGATCGTAAGGAGAGGCAAAGAGTTCTGATGGTTATGGTGAAGTATACCAATCTGCCCTCTATATTATATTCCATACTTCCTCTAAGATCATGCAGTACACCTTGCTTAAATCTACTGAGATTCTAGGTATAACTAACTTGAGATCTCTCACTCAATAATTGTAGGAAGGTTTGTGAATTACGGCATTATAGGAGACTGTAACATTAATTCAAAACCTATGTTCTGAAGAGGTTCAAAAAGCAAGGACTTTTTGTCGAAAGCTTTCTCTGCATCTATTGAGATGATCATACGGTTTTTCTCCTTCAGTTTGTTAATATGGTGTATCACGTTGATTGATTTGCGTATATTGAAGAATCCTTGCATTTCTGGAATAAACCCCAATTGACCATGGTGTATGATCCTTTTAATGTGCTGTTGGATTCTGTTTGCTAGTATTTTGTTGAGGATTTTTGCATCTATGTTCATCAGTGATATTGGCCTGTAGTTTTCTTTCTTTGTGACATCCTTGTCTGGTTTTGGTATCAAGGTGATGGTGGCCTCGTAGAATGAGTTTGGGAGTGTTCTTCCCTCTGCTATATTTTGGAAGAGTTTGAGAAGGATAGGTGTTAGCTCTTCTCTAAATGTTTGATAGAATTCGCCTGTGAAGCCATCTGGTCCTGGACTTTTGTTTGTTGGAAGATTTTTAATCACAGTTTCAATTTCAGTGCTTGTGACTGGTCTGTTCATACTTTCTATTTCTTCCTGATTCAGTCCTGGCACGTTGTGCATTTCTAATAATTTGTCCATTTCTTCCAGGTTGTCCATTTTATTGGCATAGAGTTGCTTGTAGTAATCTCTCATGATCTTTTGTATTTCTGCAGTGTCAGTTGTTACCTCTCCTTTTTCATTTCTAATTCTATTGATTTGAGTCTTCTCCCTTTTTTTCTTGATGAGTCTGGCTAATGGTTTATCAATTTTATTTATCTTCTCAAAGAACCAGCTTTTAGTTTTATTGATCTTTGCCATCATTTCCTTCATTTCTTTTCCATTTATTTCTGATCTGATTTTTATGATTTCTTTCTGTCTGCTAACTTTGGGGTTTTTTTGTTCTTCTTTCTCTAATTGCTTTAGGTGCAAGGTTAGGTTGTTTATTCAAGATGTTTCCTGTTTCTTAAGGTAGGATTGTATTGCTATAAACTTCCCTCTTAGAACTGCTTTTGCTGCATCCCATAGGTTTTGGGTCGTCGTGTCTCCATTGTCATTTGTTTCTAGGTATTTTTTTATTTCCTCTTTGATTTCTTCAGTGATCACTTTGTTATTATGTAGTGTATTGTTTAGCCTCCATGTGTTTGTATTTTTTACAGATCTTTTCCTGTAATTGATATCTAGTCTCATAGCATTGTGGTCGAAAAAGATACTTGATACAAATTCAATTTTCTTAAATTTACCAAGGCTTGATTTGTGACCCAAGATATGATCTATCCTGGAGAATGTTCCATGAGCACTTGAGAAAAATGTGTATCCTGTTGTTTTTGGATGGAATGTGCTATAAATATCAATTAAGTCCATCTTGTTTAATGTATCATTTAAAGCTTGTGTTTCCTTTTTATTTTCATTTTGGATGATCTGTCCATTGGTGAAAGTGGGGTGTTAAAGTCCCCTACTATGAATGTGTTACTGTCGATTTCCCCTTTTATGGCTGTTAGTATTTGCCTTATGTATTGAGGTGCTCCTATAGCTACAGTAATCAAGACAGTATGGTACTGGCACAAAAACAGAAAGACAGATCAATGGAACAGGATAGAAAGCCCAGAGATAAACCCACGCACATATGGTCACCTTATCTTTGATAAAGGAGGCAGCAATGTACAGTGGAGAAAGGACAGCCTCTTCAATAACTGGTGCTGGGAAAACTGGACAGGTACATGTAAAAGTATGAGATTAGATCACTCCCTAACACCATACACAAAAATAATCTCAAAATGGATTAAAAACCTAAACGTAAGGCCAGAAACTATCAAACTCTTAGAGGAAAACATAGGCAGAACACCCTATGACATAAATCACAGCAAGATCCTTTTTGACCCACCTCCTAGAGAAATGGAAATAAAAACAAAAATAAACAAATGGGACCTAATGAAACTTAAAAGGTTTTGCACAGCAACAGAAACCATAAACAAGACCAAAAGACAACCCTCAGAACGGGAGAAAATGTTTGCAAATGAAGCAACTGACAAAGGATTAATCTCCAAAATTTATAAGCAGCTCATGCAGCTCAATAACAAAAAAACAAACAACCCAATCCAAAAATGGGCTGAAGACCTAAATAGACATTTCTCCAAAGAAGATATACAGAGTGCCAACAAACACATGAAAGAATCCTCAACATCATTAATCATTAGAGAAATGCAACTCAAAACTACAATGAGATATCATCTCACACCAGTCAGAATGGCAATCATCAAAAAATCTGGAAATAATAAATGCTGGAGAGGGTGTGGAGAAAAGGGAACACTCTTGCACCGCTGGTGGGAATGTGAATTGGTTCAGCCACTATGGAGAACAGTATGGATGTTCCTTAAAAAACTACAAATAGAACTACCATATGACCCAGCAATCCCACTACTGGGCATATACCCTGAGAAAACCATAATTCAAAAAGAGTCATGTTCATTGCAGCTCTATTTACAATAGCCCGAGATGGAAACAACCTAAGTGTCCATCATTGGATGAATGGATAAAGAAGATGTGGCACAAATATACAATGGAATATTACTCGCCATAAAAATAAATGAAATTGAGCTATTTGTAATGAGGTGGATGGACCTAGAGTCTGTCATACAGAGTGAAGTAAGTCAGAAAGAGAAAGACAAATACCGTATGCTAACACATATATATGGAATTTAAGAAAAAAAAATGTCATGAAGAACCTAGGGGTAAAACAGGAATAAAGACACAGACCTACTAGAGAATGGACTTGAGGATATGGGGAGGGGGAAAGGTAAGCTGGGACAAAGCGAGAGAGTGGCATGGACATATATACACTACCAAACGTAAAATAGATAGCTAGTGGGAAGCAGACGCATAGCACAGGGAGAGCAGCTCACTGCTTTGTGACCGCCTGGAGGGGTGGGATAGAGAGGGTGGGAGGGAGGGAGATGCAAGAGGGAAGAGATATGGGAATATATGTATATGTATAACTGATTCACTTTGTTATAAAGCAGAAACTAACACACCATTGTAAAGCAATTATACTCAAATAAAGATGTAAAATAAAATAAACTACACTTTCTCATAATTCAAAAAAAAAGCAAGGACTGCCCTTTTTATCTTTTTGGTTATGTAAATTTTTTAGTATATTTTGGATTTCCAACTGGAAAGTTGTGAGCCTTTTTTCTATACATTTTTCCTTTTGTTCCTTCTTTCCCGTCCTTCCCTATATTATATTTTAAGTCCCAGGATATACTTCGGAAACAAGGGTGTCCTGTCTACCCTGGCACTCATAAAATTTTTCCCCCAGGGGTGCACACTAGTGCCATCCGGATCAGAGGTCTCCTCCACGACTACCGGGTATTTTATAGAGTTTTTAGTTTAAGTTTGAACTAATCCCTTTGCCGTACCACAGTGAGGCTATGGGTGTTGTCCCCTGTAACTCAGAGGGTCAGGATCTTCGTTGCAGTAGAGGCAGGGGCAGCAGCAGCAGAGGTGAGCCCTCATATTAGGAGAGTGGACTCAGCTCACCACCTACTGGCTGCCTTTCCCAGTCTCCTTCTCTCTCTGAAATACCTGATCTTTAAGGAGTGGCCATCTCATGGGCTCACCTCATTCACAGGGTATACAATCAGCCTTTTACTCCCCAAAGACAAGGCAATCCCAGCCTCAGTTACAATTTTACTTAATGACACTGATAGGTTTCAGCCAACACATCGACTGAGGACCACTTTAACAAAGGAGCCTTTCTCATACTCCTGCTCAGAGAGGACAACGAATTACCAAAACTTCCAACTCGGTGTCCTCTGTATATAGAACCCAGGGTTGGTGGGGTCAGCAATGCCACACAGGGCAGCTCAGCACAGAGAAGGAGCTCCTCAGCAAAGAGCAGCTCACAGGGCAGGAGCCTCCAGGCTTTCTTATCAGCCTGTCCAGGTAAGAACTAGGGGAAGAGGGAGGGGTGAGCTTAACTTTCAGTAGTCAAACATCATATATGTGGACCCCCAACAGCTCATTATAAGAACAAATCCAGAAAGCATTAGCACTGGTTTGTTCTTATACAAAGAAACACTAAGAAAATGATAAAGAAGTAATCAAAACTGGTTATTTCAGGGTGGCTGGAATAAGAGCAGAGAAGTAGAACAGGATATGTAAGTTAGTTTCCTATCTCAGGAATTTTTTTAAAAAATCAACCTTTCCATGCATTAGTTACTGAAAATAAGAAGAGAAATTTACATACACTGCCTTTTCCTATGATTAATCATTATTTTAAATTAGCTTTTGATTTTTAAAATTTAAACTTTTCTACATAAGAAACTACTTCAAAATTTAATCCTTTAAACACTAGCAGATATAAAACTGCAGACCATGAAAAATTTACAAATCCCTTTCCAACTAAAAAAACGGGATTTCTATCAACAGCCCTAACGTACAATGCTTCAACTTACAATTTTTCGACTTTCAACAGATACACTTACAACCATCCTGTGCCCATACAACCATTCTATTTTTCACATTCAGTACAGTACTCAATAAAGTACATCAGACAGTCAACACTTTATTATAAAATAGGCCTCGTGTTAGATGATTCTACCCAAATGGAGGCTAATGTAAGTGTTCTGAGCATGCTTAAGGCAGACTAGGCTAAGCTATGATGTTCAGTAAGCAAGGTGTATTAAATGCATTTTCAACTATCAATATTTTAAATTTACGATGGGATTATTGGGATGTAAGCCCATCATAAATTGAGTAAGATCTGTAATAGTTCCTCCCTCCACTATATTTAACATAAAATATTTTATAGTATGAGTAGCATATTATAATACATTAGGGGTTTCAATTAAGCCCTGAAATGTACTAGAAATTTCAAAGATTTCCATAGGCTTTGAGGTGTTTTCCTCATATCAATGAAAAAAGAAATTCAACTGCTTTTTCCTCGCATGCGTTAAAATAGGAATTCATTTGCCTTAGGAATAGTATAGCCTCTTAAAAGTCAAAGTTCTCTAGAGACATGGACAAACACTGACCTAAAAAATGAAAGAAGCAGGGCTTCCCTGGTGGCACAGTGGTTGAGAGTCCGCCTGCCGATGCAGGGGACACGGGTTCGTGCCCCGGTCTGGGAAGATCCCACATGCCGCGGAGCGGCTAGGCCCGTGAGCCATGGCCACTGAGCCTGTGCGTCCGGAGCCTGTGCCCCGCAATGGGAGAGGCCACAACAGAGAGAGGCCCATGTACCGCAAAAAAAAAAAAAAAAAAAAAAATGAAAGAAGCACCTGAGAACTTAAAAACACCCATATCTCACATCTTGAGGGTCTCCTGCCTAAATGGAACCAAAATTCTACCTGGTTCCACAATTTTCTTATCTTACACTGTATGTGTCAACCAACTTACATAGTATAACCCCGAATGCCAATGAGAACCAGAATCAACACAGATATGCAGCATGCTTCGCTACAATTCAGAAAACAAAAACACCACCATGTTCACAAAGTTGAACGTAATCGCAACTTGGGTTCTAAACACTCCTGGTTGAGATGTAACCCCCTACAGTGTGTCAGCCTCTGGTGAAGGAGGGTAGGGACACCTGAGCAGCCACAAGAAAGAACACTGGGAGCTCCATATGTCCTCCCCCCTGTAAGCATGGACGCTCTCCTTCCTCCAGGCTTCTACTCTCACAAGTGAGGAAACTCTCAGCCTGATTCTGTTTAAGGGTCTGACCCAAATGAACTCCCAAATTCATCAACCCTTTGTCCATGAGACAGAACACCTGACCTTCAGACTTTCTCGATGTGCACCAATTACATTCTGAATGCAAAACGTCAGCATAAGGCCTAAAAATGTCTAGACCTAAGGAACCACAACTACAAACTCAGAAATACCATCACGACACACCTCCCACCCCCGTGTGCACATGCATCCCCAGTGTTCCAGGGGCTTTTCTCAGTATAAAGGACTCCTTCTGTGGTGGGTGTGACCAGGAAGAACACCAGCAGAAGGTGGCTCTCCAGGAAGAATCCAACAGGTCTTTAAGTATTTCCCTTTGCAGACAAAATGGGAGCCATAGCTTGGGCCAGGCCGCTGCTCCACTCTGCAGTTGCTGTGGAACAACCGTTGATACTTTAAATGACACAAAGCCAGTGTGTGAACAATCCCAAAAGTCACTCAAACCCAGCATTTACATAGAAAGGAGGGAAGAAAACTGTAAGGCACTTTGACGAGTTCAAATAGAAAACCCCAAATATCTATTCAGGGGTCAGGTAATTATTATTTCCAGGGAAAGAAACTGGTTTGTAAACAACTGATCATACTGGAACACTTCTACTCTGCAATTCTAAGCCCTGGAAATTTACTTGAAGACACCCAAAAGTAAAGAATAGACCTCAGGAACTTCCTATACATGCTCAGGGGAATAAAGAGTGAAAGAATCCTATACAAATGGAACGTGTAATACTGGAACATATTATTTTCTTCTAAAATTCACCTCTTTCTTGCCTGTTTAGAACTATTTTATACTCTCTTTGAAGTTCTATTGATTAAATACATTTTACCTCTATTGAAAAACTGAGACTTAAATAAGTGAAAAAAATCTTTCTGAGGTGACAAACCCAGAGAGGGGCTGTTCTGACAAAACACCCAGGAAAATTTCCAAAGAAGAACCTCCACCCAAAGCACTTCCCATAGGATGTGTGTGTGCAGGACAGATTAGGGGGAGAGGCAAGAGGATTTGATGCAACCTAGTTCTAAGTGGTTATTCTCGGCTTTCACAAAAACAGCCACAGGCAAATATAAATCTTTTAAAAACAGCATTCCATGGCTCTGGAGAAAAAAGATAAAATATTGGATCTGTGTGACTTGCAGCCGGAAGACAAACAGTTAGCTGATTATAATGTGAATTAGAGAGGGGAAGTTGGCTCTGGGAAGGAGGTGAGGGATCTGAACATTTAGGGATTTATTATCAGTCCTAGGAAGAGCTACGGCGGGGGGACGGGAGCATGGATTTGAGACTCCGCTTCCCAAGTATGTGGAAAACTCAGGAGAAAACAGGTGACCCCTGGGAGAAAGGGACCGGGAACACCGCAGACTACAGCTCCTCCCACGCACGAACCCCAGAGACCGAGGCCTGATTGTCACTAATGACCCTCCCCGTGGTTACCGCACAGTCTGGGGAGACGCGGGGACGTAGGCACAGCGCTGCCCAGCGAAGCTCTGGGGTCGGGCGCCGAGCTAAATAACGGGACAGGACGCCCGGCGTCCGGCTGCCGTCCCAGCGTCCACGCTGCGGGCGGGAGGGGACTGAGGACCGAGCCCCGCCACAGCCGGTTCCCACAAGACGCTCCGCCCCGACTCCACACTCAGGGGCAGCACACTCACCATTTCTAGGTTTCCTGGGTCTCCCTGAGTCCTTCCTACGGCTCCCACGACCAGTGCAGGTCACAGCGCAACACAGACCACGGCCCGCTCACCAGGAACCGTGAACCACAGGTTATACCCGATCTCCGGCAAGGCCGGCGCCAGTAGGGACGTCCACTCCGGTGCGGTACGTCGCCCCCACCCACCTGCTCCAGCGGCGCCCCTGATTGGATAGCTCGGAGGGCCACGCCCCTCAGCTTGAGCTACAACAGGAGGGAGGATGCGCTGCTCACCCGAACCACCTTCTGCCAGTGAGTGGGAAACTGACCCAGCCACGATCGTTTGTATGGAGAAAAAACTTTCTCCTGGCCTGGGGCTGCCTCTACAGTTTTTTTCTCCCAGCTCTTCGCGAACATGTGGTCACAATTTACAGGGAATTCTTGAGTTTTCGTGAAACAAGCACACAGCATGAGGGTGGGCCAGGCCACACTGGAACAAGAGGGTGTTCTGTCTCTAGGGATCAAGGGCTTGGCATAGGGCTGTCAGGCCACTCAGGGAACTGCAACCCTTGTTCAGAAACACAAGACACTAAATGTGACCTCACCACTGATAATAAAGAACCCGGCTGCATTTGATCTTTGATCCTTGCAAGGATTGAGCCTTCCACCCATCCCTTTCCCACCCCCACTTATTTGGCACTTAAGTGAAAGAAACCCAGGACACTTGGGTCTGTGGGAAGTTTGAACCCAACAACCCCAGCCTGGGCACAAGGACTCAGTCTAACCACAGGGTGTGAGATGTACTCATTAAACTATTAGGTCATGAAATAAAATTTCATATTCTAAGGCAAGTCAAGGAAAATTTAAACATAAAAAATTTTCTCTGCCCTTTGGCCTCCTCCTCCCCCTCTACTGTGCATTGTGTATCAGCATTATGCATCAACCAAACCTCCCCACGGGCAGAAATACCTGCTCAAGCATAAAGAGCAACATTCTCCCAGTATCAAGAAGATAACTCCTTAGGAGATAGCCTTCCTGCTTAATCTTGTAAGGGGCCACGAATACCCATGACCCACTATTCATACTTCCTTTGTACATGCAGCCCTGGATTGTGTAAACTGTCAGTAATACATCATTTAATGTGCAGCCCTCTGCCTCAAAATCTTATATAACTGTGCTTCGACATCTAGTGGGCAGAATAGTTCTTGGAGCTTTCTGAGGGTATATTTCCAGGTTATAATCCTCAATTTGGCTCGAATAAAATTTTCCATTTCTTTCTTAGATCGACTAATTAATTTTTTTGTCAACACAGGTTTCATTAAATTCACATTTTACATTGGAAGGAAATTTATTTTAGATCAGATTTTGCCAGTGTTTCTCGAGAACTTCAAAATGTAACTGACTATAATGTCCCTAAGGCAACTGATTCCGATTTTCACTGATAGAAGAAAAATAGTCTTTATCTAAACAGGGAAGTATCTGGAAATCTGCGCCCCGCCCCCACCAGCTTTACTGAGGTATGACTAATAAAACTGCCTGTATTTAAAGATTACAATGTGATGATTTAATATACGGTATCCCGGGGCTTCCCTGGTGGCGCAGTGGTTGGGAGTCCGCCTGCCGATGCGGGGGACACGGGTTCGTGCCCCGGTCCGGGAGGATCCCACATGCCGCGGAGCGGCTGGGCCCGTGAGCCATGGCCGCTGGGCCTGCGCGTCCGGAGCCTGTGCTCCGCGGCGGGAGAGGCCACTACAGTGAGAGGCCTGCGTACCGCAAAACAAACAAACAAACAAACAAAACAAAAAAAATATACGGTATCCTACATTGTATACTTGAAATCAGCCAAGACAGTGGATTAAGTAATCTCACCACCCACACAAAAAGTAACCATGTGGGGTGATGGATGTGTTCATCAATCTGGAAACTCTTATATGCCTACAAGATTGAATTGCATAACTCTTAATGTATTTAATTTATATGAACACCTTTACTGAGACAATGTAGATACCATACAATGCATCACATTAAAGAGTACAATTCAAAGGTTTTCAGTATATTCCCAGATATATACAATCATTCCCACAGTTGATCTTTGAAGATATTCATCATCTCAAAAAGAAATTCCTCTTCACTTTTTCACTCCCAATATCCCATCTTCCTCCTCCAATATCCAGCCTTAGGAAACCTTAATCTACTATTTGTCTCTATAGATTTCCTTATTCAGGGCTCTCAAATGAATGGAATTATGTAATATATGGTTTCTGTGATTGACTTCATTCGGCATAGCTTTTTCAAGGTACACCGGCATTGATCAATATTTCATTAATTTTTATGGCCAAATAATATTCCACTAGATGGATAAAATGTTTTGTTTACCCTTTCATCTGTTAATAGACATTCAGATTATTTCCACTTTTTGGCTACTATGAGTAACATTGCTATAAATTTCATGTACAAATTTTGTTTGACCACATGTTTTCATTTTTCATAGGCATATAGCTGGGAAAGGAACTGGGGGGTCATATGATAATTATAGATTTAATTTTTGAGAAACTGCCTGACTGTTGATCAAATGGCTGCACCATTTGTGAATAAAATATTTCAAGTGTTGATAGAAAAAAAGGATCTAACTAGAATTCGTTGTTGAGCAAAATTATCCTTCAAAGGTAAGGGAGAAATAAAGACTTTGAGACAGGGCTTCCCTAGTGGCGCAGTGGTTGGTAATCCGCCTGCCAAAGCAGGGGTCCACCTACCAAAACAAGGGATGAAGGTTCGAGACCTGGTCCGGGAGGATCCCACATGCCGTGGAGCAACTGAGCCCGTGAGCCACAACTGCTAAGCCTGTGCTATGGAGGCCACGAGCCACAACTACTGAGGCCCGTGCGCCTGGAGCCCGTGCTCTGCAACAAGAGAAGCCACCACAATGAAAAGTCCGTGCGCCGCAACGAGGAGTGGCGCCCGCTCACCGCAACTAGAGAAAGCCTGCGCACAGCAACGAAGACCCAACGCAGCCTAAAATAAATAAATTTATTTTAAAAAAGGATTTATAAAGACTGTGAGACAACATATTAGGGAATTTGTCACCAGTACGCCTGCTTTGCAAGAAATGTTAAAGGAAATTCTTCAAAAGGAAGGAAAGTGATAAAGGGAGAGCTTTTGAGAAAAAAATAAATGAAGGGAAAATATCACTTTAAAAAGTTCTTAATTAATCTGATAGATAACAATTATTGAAAATAATACCAGAAACAATTTATTTGGTAATTATAGCTTATGGATAAGCAAAATGAATGACAGCAATGTTGAAAGGGACAGGAAGAGAGGAACTGGGAATATGAGGAATTTATACAACCAGTGAAGTGGTTTAGTGATACTTGAAGGTCGACTTGGGTTAACTGTAAATGTATACTACAATTCAAGAGCCACCAGTAATAAAGTAAGTAAAGTATAATTGATATGCTAGGAGAAGAAAAAATAGAATCAAATAAAATGCTCAAAGCCAGATAAGACAGAAAAAAGGCAGAAGACAAAAGGGAAAAAAAAAGAACAAGGGCAACAACTGGAAACCACAAAAATTATTGTAGATATTAATGCAACTGTATCAATAATCACTTTAAAATTCAATGGTCTAAATACAACAATCAAAAGACAGATACTGTCAGAATGGATAAAAAAACAACACCCAATTATGTATTGTCTGTAACAAACTGACATTAACATTAAAGACAGATGGAGTAAGACTAAGATATGTAAAGATGTATCATGTTAACAAAAGAAATAGTTGAGGGGACTTCCTTGGCAGTCCAGTGGTTAAGACTCTGATCCAGTGGTTAAGACTCCATGATTCCAATGTAGGGGGAGCAGGTTCAATCCCCGGTTGGGGAATTAAGATCCCACATGCTGCACGGTATGGACAAAACATTAAAAAAAAATTTTTTTTAATAGTTGAAATATCTAATTTCAGATAAAGCACAGGGATAAAATGGGGCATTACATAATGATAAAGGGGTCAAGTCTCTAAGGAGACACAGCAATCCTTGTGCTTATGCACACAATAAAGTGGCAAAATACACCAGGGAAAAATGGATAGAACTGCAAGGAGAAATAGATGACTCCACTATTATTACTGGAGACTTCAACACTCCATTAATAATTATGAGAACCAGCAGCAACTGGATTTAACTGAAAACTGTGAAATAACTCCATCAAGCAACAGCAGAATATATATTCTTCTCAAGTGCATATGGAAAATTCATGAAGATAAAACACATTGTATAACATAAAACACACCTTAACAAATCTGAAAGAAGAGAAATCATATAAAATATGCTTTCAGACCACAAAGGCATTAATCTAGAAATCAATAACAAAAAGATATTGGGAACTCCTCAAATACCTGGAGATTAAACAACACACTTCTAAATAACTCATGGATCAAAGGAGACTCAAGAGCAATTAAAAATTATTTTGAATTAAACAAAAATGAAAGTACAATTGATTAAAATTGTGGGATCTAGCAAAAAGTGCTTAAAGGAAATTTATAGCATTGAAGGCATACACTTGAAAAAAGAGATCTGTGTAATAAGTGAACTAAACTTCAACCTTACACAACTAGAAAAAGATGAGCAAATTAAACAAAAATTAAGCACGAGAAGATAAATAATAAAAGTTGGAGAAGAAATCAATGAAATTATGGGAAGCCAATGGAGAAAACCCAACAAAACCAAAAGCTGGCTCTTAGAGAATATTAATAAAATTAAGATACGTGTACACAAGCTGAGGAAAAAAAGAGGGAAAAAAGAAATTATTAGTATCAGGAACAAAAAGGGAGAAAATAAAACTGTAAAAGCGTTTGACAAAATACATGACAGCGAACAACAAATAGAAGGGAAGTTCCTCTTCCTGAGAAAGACCATCTACAAGAAATCTGTGGTTAACATGATACTTATGGTGAGAAACCAGATGCTTTCCTGGTAAGATCAAGAAGGCAATGGACGGCCCCTCTCTCACCAGTCCTAGTCAACACTGTACCAGAAGTCTAAGCTAATCCAATGAAAGAAAATACAAGGAAAGGAAATAAAAGGTATACAGAATGGGAAGTAGGAAATAAAACTGTCTTTTGTCACATATGACATGATTATGGAGAAAAACTCAAAGAATCAACAATAACAAAGAAAACCTCTTGAACTAAAATAAGAGAGTAGATTAAGGTTGAAGGATAAATGGTTATACAAAAGTCAACGCCTTCCTATAGATCATAAATGGTTAATATACAAAAGTCAGTGCTTTCCTATCGTTCCAAACAAATATAGTCAATTGATCTTTGACGAAGAGTCAAAAGCAATATAATGGGAAAAAACAGTCTTTTCAACACATAGTGCCAGGGAAACTAGATAGTCACCTGCCAAAAACAAAAACAACATCAAAAAATCCCTACCATGTAATCAATCAATCAATGTACCTAGACACAAATCATAAACCTTCCATAGGAATTAACTGAAAATGGATTATAGATCTTACGTAAAATGCAAAACTACAAAACTCCTAGAAGATAACACAGGAGAAAATCTAGGTGATCTTGGCTTTGGTGATACATTTTTAGAAACAACACCAAAAGCAAGATCAATGAAAGAAAAAAAATAGTAAGTTTGACTTCACTAAAATGAAAACTTGTTCTGTGAAATGCAGTGTTAAGAGATTAAAAACACAAGCTGAAGTCTGGGGGAAAATCTTTGTAAAACACTTCTCTTGTAAAGGACGGGTATTCAACATGTCCGTTTATAAGAACTCTTATAAATCAATATATCAAACAATTAAAAATGGACAAAATATCGGAACACATACCTCACCAAAGAAGATATATGAATGGTAAATAAGCATAAGAAAAGATGCTCAACATCATATGTCAACAGGAGTTGCAAATAAAAGAAGAATGAGATACTACTAGACACTATTATGGCTCAAATCAAAACATCAAGAACAAACACCAAATGATGGAGAAGATGTGCAGCAACATGAACCCTCACTCACTGCTGGTGGTAATGTGAAATGATATGCCTACTTTGGCAGTTTCTTAAAACTAAACCTATTCTTACCAGGTTCCTCCTAGCAAGCAGGTTCCTTCCTATTTCCCCAAATGAGTTGAAACTTTCGTTCATAAAAAAACCTACATACAAATTTTTATAAGAGCTTTATTCATGATTGCCAAGACGTACAGGTAACCAAGATATCCTCCAATAAATAAGAGAAAAAATAACCATGGGAACATCCATTCGATGAAATATTATTAAATATTTTTAATATTAAGATATTAATATTTAATATTATTAAAGGATATGAGGTGGAACTTCGCTGGTGCTCCAGTGGTTAAGACTCTGTGCTTCCACTGAAAGGGGTGCGGGTTTGATCCCTGGTCCGGGATCCCACATGCCACGCGGTGCAGCAACAACAACAAAAAAAACAACCTCATGAAAGTGATAAGATATAAACTTAGTATTAAAAATAAAATAAAGATTATTTTTAAAAAAGGATATGAGGTATCAGGCTAAAAAGATATGGAGAAACCTTAAAATAAGACTGCTAAGTGATTGTATAGTTCTGGAAAGGACAAAACTATGAGAAAGTGAAAGATCTTTGGTTGCCAGTGATTTTGGGGTGGGAGGGAGGAATAAAGAGGTGGAGCACAAGAGATTTTTAGAGCAGTGAAAGTACATGATACAGAAACGATAGACACATGTCATTTCACGATGTCAAAGCCCAGAGATTGTATAACACAGAATCAAAGCAATCTTACATGTAGACTTTAATGCATCAATATTGGTTCATCGAATGTAACAAATACACCACAGTAATACAAAATATTAAAAATAGGACAAACTACGTGGAGGCACAGGGGTTATGTGGGAACTCTTTACTTTCTGATCAAGTTTTCTGTTAACCAAAAACTGCTGTAAATAACAGTCTGTTAGGAAAAAAAAAGATAAAGACAGATACATTAACATTCATCTCAGATGACTGATAACTGAAAAGGGCCATCTTTCATTCAACTGATTTGAATTTATTTCAATGAGCCATTATGATGCTCTTATGAGGCCTGGACCCTGAGACTTGGAAGAGAGGTTAAAACTACATTGAATGCTGTGTTCCACAGCCCAGGCCTGGATATTCTGAGAAGTGAAATGAGTGCCTTGGTTACTATCGGTAGTGCCTGGGACTCTGACGTGGATAAGAGTGTCCTGGCGAGGCCTTAGTATATATACAGACAAGTGTTACCTTGATTTATATTGTGCCTGTTAGGCAAGAGATTCCCAGAATTCTTTTACCACAAACTCTTAGACAATCATCCAGGGGTCTGTAAACGCACGCTGTCCAAGCCAGTTGCTGATCAGGGCTCAGACGACAGCCTGATTTTTGGTCAGTTGTAGACCCTTGAGTCCCAGATGTCCCAAATAAGGGATGAAAAGCAGCAACTCTGCCTCAGCTGGATCATGTATGAATGTGGAGATGTTGTCTCTAATGTCTGAAACTCCCATCGCTTTTCACTCAGGGAATCCTAAGGAGCTCACGGGGAGCCTAGGGGTCTGGGAAGGGGGTGACCTTCTTCAGCACCTGGCAAGGGACCAAGGAGAGGCAAGGCCACTGCTCCTGCAGGTAGGTTACGACAGGGGGCCCAGGTTTAGCTGTATCTTGCCTGAAGGGGGTCTCCATAGCTGAGCTGAGCTCTTGGGGTGCTGTTCACAGGTCCCAAATCATAATGGGAATCTGGGTGAAGGGTCACATGCTCAGGGCTATCTGTGTTTAGCACAGCTCTGTCAGAAGGGATAACTGCAGCTCGAATGGCATATAGCGTGGAGCCTAGGGCAGTTACTGATGGCAACACCAGGGGCAGGAGACGAGGTCACTGAAGCCTCTACTGTGAATCAGTGTCTGATGGCACTAAGGGAAGTGCCTGTCATCTGGCAGTTTGACCTGAGTCCGGAGCCTTTTTGGGTTCTTTTTGTAGGGGGAATATTCAAGGTGGGCCGATGTACAAGTAATAGTATAAATGGGCTCAAGTAAAATTCATAAACAAGGAATAACATGCCTCCAGAACACCAGAAGAATCTAGACAAGGTTGTGGGTCCAGAGAGGGACAACAGTTATTTCTTCACTGTGTCAGGGAGAGTGGGCCCCAGGTCACCAAATAATTTTTTTTTTTTTTTTTGCTGTACGCGGGCCTCTCACTGCCGCGGCCTCCCCCGCCGCGGAGCCCAGGCTCTGGACGCGCAGGCCCAGCGGCCATGGCCCACGGGCGCAGCCGCTCTGCTGCACGCGGGATCCTCCCGTACCGGGGCACGAACCCGCGTCCCCTGCATCGGCAGGCGAACTCCCAACCACTGCGCCACCAGGGAAGCCCTTTGTCAGTATTTTTATGTTCTGATGTCCTCAGAAAAGGATGTCATTGGTGTAATGTCACACCCGTGCTTCTGGAGCAAGGTGGCTACAGTTCAGATCCTGCCTGCAGAGACTGTGTGTGTTCACAGTGGTGTTGAGGTTCCCTGAGGGTAACCAGGTAAAGGTGTATCATATCCTTTCAGAGGTGAAGGCAACTGCACCAGGTGAAGGTGTATCATATCCTTTCAGAAGTGAAGGCAACTGCAGCTGAGAGGCTGTTGAAATAGAGAACAGAACAGATTTAGCCAAATCTGGGAGAGCAGGATATTTACATTGCTGAATGGGTAGAGCCAGTAATTTCCATAATCCTGGGGACAGGGAGTAGGGTTTTTTTTGTGTAACCACAGCCTCACAGTTACAGTAATCCAGTGTGAAGTGTCATTCATTCTTTCCAGATTTAAGAACAGGTTAAGGGAATTCCCTGGAAGTCCAGTGGTTAGAACTCAGCGCTTTCCCCTGCCAGGGCCCAGGTTTGATCCCTGGTCAGGGAACTAAGATCCCACAAGCTAAAAAAAAAAAAAAGAACAGGTTAAATGAGGCTGTTAAAAGGAGAAGCAGAAGGAATAATCACTTCTTCATTAAAAGGTGTTACACAATGGTTTTCAATCCTTCAAGGCCCAATATAAGGTTTAATTTATAGTGGGACAGACTAAGTAATTTAACTGGGAGGTAAGGCCTGTGGTGTTCCATTTTCCCTATATAATTTGAAAGTGTCAAAGACTAAATTAAAATTTCATTTATAACTCAATGGTTCAGACCTTCCTCTGCTCAGTGTGGGATATCTTAAGACAATGGGTGCTATGACCAAGAGGAATTTAGTCCTCATGGTCAAGGTGAAACATATCCATTTGTCCTCTCTATGATAGTTAACTCCCCTAAAATTATCCAGGATACCCTGCTTAAATTTTGTGGGATTCCCAGGTATCCCACATTTGAGCCCTAGTATTGATTATTTGCATGAAGGTTTGTGAATGAGTGCATTACAACAAAAGGTAAAATTAATTCAGAACCTGTGATGTAGAGGTCCAAAAGCAGAATAGTGTCCTTTCATATCTTTTTTCTTTAAAAAAAATTTTTTTTTTATTTGTCTTTCCTTTCAACCTTTTTGTTGTGTAAATTCTTTTAGGATATTTTGAATTTCCAATTGGGTCAAAGTGTAGACATTTGTTTCCGTATTCTTCTTCCTTTGTTCTCTTCGTCCTATCTTTCCAGGGTTTTTTTGGTCACTGGATATACTACTGGGGAGGTGGTATGCTCTCTACCCTGGTATTTGTAAATTTTTTCATCTAGAGAGCCACAAAAAAGTGCCAATCCCCCATGACAACTGTTCCCTTGTAAATGTTAAAAACAAGATAACACACTCAAAATGAGATCACTTATACTAAGCAGCATGTCACCAAACCAAGTTAATTATAGTTTCAGCTGTCCCCAAAATGGAATCTTAAACCATCAATCAGGAATTACCCGTTCAGCACTAGTTAAGTAATCTGCCACAGAGACCGCTACTATCCCCTAAAGGAATAGTATTGATACCTTGCCAGACTAATCCACTTTTCCATAGTATTAAAGTTCTTTGTCCCCACTCCCTTCTGCCTACCTGAGCCTTCCATTTTGTGCAGCTCTTCGAAGTTCCTTTCTGCTAGATGAGATGCTGACTGATGCATGAATCACTGAATAAAGCCAATAAGATATTTTTAATTTATCAGTTGAATTTTGTTTAGTATAAAGCTTAAGGATTGCTTAAGCTTTGCTGTGCCACAGTGAGGCCATGGTTGTTGTCCCCCATAAACCTGATGGTGGGGATCTTTGTTACCACAGAGGCAGCAGCAGCAGAGGTACTAAAGCGTCCTGGGAAGTCCTCTGGTATTAGGAGTGTGGATTCAGCCCACCATCTAAATGGCTGCCTTTCCCCCATGTTTTCTTTCTTTCTTTCTTTTTTTAAATAATTGTTCTTTCAGAGCAATTATCCAATGTGCTCATCTCTTGCACAGGGTATAGTTTCCCTCTCTCATCAATGATATGATGGGTTAGGGCCAACCTATTCTCTGTCACAAATTCACTCTAACACACTGATAATTCGGGCAAAGAAACTGATTTAGGATTAACTTAAGGATGACTAAATCCCATACTCCTGCTCCCAGATGCCTAGGAATTCTCGACTGTCGATTCTGGTCCACTTAACCTAGAACTGAGGCTTGGTATGGTCAATAATGCAACACAGGGCAGTGCAGCTCACAACTCGAGCTCCCCAGCAAGAAGCAGCCCACAATACCAGCCCCCATCAAGCAGCAGAGCAGGTTAGAGAGTCAGAGCAGGAGAAGACAGACCCACGGGTGGTGGTCATGTCTGGACATGCTGCTGCTCACTGCACCAACTGTATGGTCACCTGCAGAGGGGTGGTTCGCATGTTGAGTGATGCCAGTGTGGCATAAATACACACACACACACACACACACACACACACAGAGGGTAGGAAAAGGCTTATGAATCACAGAATTGAAGTTTCAGGTGAGGGCAGGGCAGGCTTCTCAAGCAGCACAGGGTGGGGTTCGGGTGGGGGTTGGGGAATGAGGCTTAAGCTGAGAGCAGTCAAATATCAAAAAGTGTGGGCTCATTACAAGTACAAAGATGGGTAAGAAAAATATGCATTCGCAAATGCTTCTTTTTAGATAAAGAAACACAGGATACTCAAGAAATGATCACCACTAGTTTTTTCGGGGTGGCTGAAGCAACAAAACCGGAGGAAAACAAAATGTTCAGACACTGAGTCTAATTTAGACCTTCTTATCTTATAGAATTTTGCTAACTGTTGCACGATTATTTAAAATAAGCGGAGTAATTTATATAAACCATATTTGTCTATTCAATAGACTTTATTTTTAATTAACTTGCTTTTGCTTTTTAAAACAATTTTTAATTCATTTAATTTTTACTTTTCTATAAGCACACCATTCTAAGATTTAATCCTTTAAACACTAACTCTTACAAAAGTTTTAACCATAAAAAAGAGAAAAATTTCAAATCTCTTTCTAACTAAGAAGCACTATAAACTACAAACTCTATAAACATTATAAACCATAAGAAGCTTTATAGTTTCTCCTTATATCTTACTCTGGGGGATTATTATTATGCATTATTATTATGAATAATATAATGCACTAAGGATTGAGACAGGCTGGGACCTGGGACCCTTTGCTGCAGTGCTTGCATCTGGACAAACCTCTAGCAACAAAATACAAACTGTAAGGGACAAGCAACAAAATACAGAGAAACTTAAGGAACTAACATAAATGCATGTATGTGAAGTTGGGGCAAATTCTGAACAATAAGATACAAAAAGACCAAAACCCACAGGGCACCACCAAAGGAGAAGGCAGACCACCTAAGCCACCCATCCAGAACGACCCCATATAAGGTACCAGCTGCCCACTCCCCCAACCCCCAGGGAGCGAGCAAGGGAGCCTGTTACTTGTTTTTGCTCCCTCCTGCTACAGCAGAGGCCCCAATAAAGTCTTGCCTGAATTTCCTGTCTGGCCTCTTATCAATTTCTATTGGTTAAGGAGGCTAAGAACCCCGGTTGGTAACAGGATTTGGGACTAATCCATAAAATGTATTAGACCTCTCAAAGATTTATATAAGTTTTAAGTAGTTTTTCTCATAGCAATTAAAATAAAAATAAAATTCTGTTTGGTTCCAGAATTTCTTGCCTTACCTCCATTGTATCTCTCAGTCAGCCTACATTTTCAAAGCCCAACAAAGAAAAATCTCATACATTCACAGGAAATAATATCACAAATTACCAAAGGCAAACAAAGTTAAGAGCTGCAATATTCAATATATAAAGGTATACAAGGAAAGAAATGCAAATGTCTGAATCAGGTGTTTCCCTATAGTTCAGAAGAAAACCCAGATTCCCAAGCTTGCAGTCCAGTCTCTGCCTGCTGGAATACAACCCCTAGAGTCAATCCCTGGTGATGGAGGATGGGGGGACACCTGACCAACCACAGGAACGAACTCTGGGAGCTCTGCACACCCTCTTCTCAGGGCATAATGAAAATACTCCCTCTCTAAGGCTTCAGTTCTCACAAGTGAGAAAACTCTTGGCCGGATTCAATTTAATGTTGTGATTCAAATGAACTCCCCACCTCATAAACCCTTTGTCTAGAAGACAGAACTCCTGACCTTCACAGGCTTTCTCAATGTACTCAGATTACTAAGTGCACCTACACTGTGGATGCAAAGCTCAAGCCTACCTCTACAGCCACAGGTAGAACCTCAAAAAGGGCATCACCTCCCCATCCCCCTACCCACTATCCCATGCTCATCCCCAGCTTTCCAGGTCTCTGTAGCTTCTCTCGGTAGAAAAGTTCCTTCTGTGCTGAGCGTGAGCAGGTAGGACACGTGCAGAGGGGGGCTCCCCAGGAAGAAACTGGGCCTTCAAGTACTTCCCTTTGCAGGCTCAAGGGGGCCTTAGCTTAGAGAAACTGACCTTGGGCTTCTCTTCGCACATAGTTGATCTGGACCACCACTGATACTTTAAATACAGAAACCCAGGGTTTGAACAATACAGAAAAATCATTCAATCCAGTGTTTATGTGGAAAGCATGGAAGGAAATTTTTAGGCAATTTTCTAGTTCAAAAACACCCCACAAATATCTATTCCTTTCAGAAAGTAAATGTCAGTTAATAATTATTTCTATGCTAAGAAGTTGTTTGGAAACATTGTATGATTTCACTTATATGTGGGATGTAAAAAACAAAACAAACAAAACAGAAACAGATCCATGGATACAGAGAGCAAACTAGTGGTTGCCAGAGGGGAAGGGGGTGGGAAATGAGTGAAGTGGGTGAGGGAGATGAAGAGGTACAAACTTACAGTTATAAAATAAATAAGTCACGGGAATGTAATGTACAGCAGAGGGAATATAGTCGATAATGCTAGAATGACTCTATATGATGACAGATGGTAATTAGACTTACCCTAATCATTTTGTAATGTATAAAAGTATCAAATCTCGGGGCTTCCCTGGTGGCGCAGTGGTTGAGAGTCCACCTGCCGATGCAGGGGACACGGGTTCGTGCCCCGGTCCGGGAAGATCCCACATGCCGCAGAGCGGCTAGGCCCGTGAGCCATGGCTGCTGAGCCTGCGCGTCCGGAGCCTGTGCTCCGCAACGGGAGAGGCCACAACAGTGAGAGGCCCGCGTACCGCAAAAAAGAAAAAAAAAAAGCATCAAATCTCTATGTTGTAAACCTGAAACCAATATAACATTGTAAGTCAATTATACTTCAATTAGAAAAAGAAAAAGGTGAAAAAAAGAAATTGTTCGGAAAACAATCACATTGAACACATTTCTAGGTGTTGCAAGTCTAAGCCCTGGTACTGTAATTTGAAATCACCCAAAAGAAATGGGCAGAATTCAGAATGTTCCCACACTGCTAAAGGGGGAAAAAAAAAGAAACAAAGGTGTAAACAAATGGAATGTAATAATAAAATATTTATTTTTTCTTATCTTCACGACTCTCTTGCTTCTTTGGAAATATTTTATATTTTCTATCAAGATCTATGATTAAATATTTAAATGTTTACTTCAAAACAGAGTTTAAAAAGTGAATAAGGGGCAAACTCACGCAGGGGCAGTTCTGACCTGGAACAGTGAGGAAAGGACAGATCACTCAGGAAAGTCACCAAAGAGGAAACTCTACCCAAAGGATTCCCATAGAATGTCTGTGCCCAGGGAGATTCTGGGGACATAGACACTAGGCTTTTAAGCAACATAGTTCCAGGTGGTTAATCTCTGATTTCCTCTCATGTAAAAACATCCACAGGCGAAAAATATATCTTTAAAAAGAACCATCCACGGCTCTGTGGAGGAATGATAAACAATACTGCGTACTTCAAAATGCACCACGGAGGACAAATATTGGTAATGAAGCTATGAACTGGAGAGGGGAAGATGGCGTTTGGGAACGTGGGGAAAGATCTGGAAATTTAGGCATTTACTGCCTGCTCTGGGAAGAGCTGGGGTGCAAGAACAGGGTCGTGGATTTGTGACCCTGTTCCTCAAACATTCGTTAAAGTGAGGGGAAGAAGAGTCCCCACCCCCGCCAGGGAGAAAGGAGGGACTAAGGACCCCACAGATCACAGCTCCACCTATGCATGAAGCCCTGACACCGAGTCCCCGGTTGTCCAGTGATCACCCTCCCTGTGGACACCACACAATCTGGAGTAGACACGGTCGCAGCAGTGAGCGGAGAGGCCGCCCTGGGTCCCGACTGCCGGCCGCGCCCCGGGTGGACTCTGGTCTGCAGAGTCTGCAGACTCCGGAGTTGACCATGGGGAGGCCCGGGTCCCACCACGGCCAGTTCCAACTGGTCCTTCCGCCCCCGTCTTCCAACACCCGTCTTCCCAACTCACCATTTCCCAGTTTCTCTGGTTCTGCGCTGTCCACCTCACGACTCTCGTGGCAAGTGCAGGTCACAGCAACAGAGGCTGCCGCTGAGCCACTTGAGGACTTTAAGGGCAGAAATCACGCACCCAGGTCGAGGCCCGACTGAAGAGCAACAGAGCACGCAGACCACTCGCCCTACGTAGTCATTGGAGCGTCGCCCACACGTCTGTAACCAGTGACTCCCCTGATTGGACAGTTTGCAAGGCCCCGCCCTCCCGTGCCTGAGTGACAGCAAGCAGGAGGTCAGGTCTCAGAGCGGAGCTGGTACTGGCCGTGGGCGGGAACTGTCCCCTCCACAGACACTGCATCGAACCATGAGGCCAAGAGGCCCTCACGGAACTGTGCCACTTCTTCACAAACACGGACACTTACAAGTGATCTCCCCATATGTAATAATGAGTCTGGCTCCATTTTGATCTTTGATCATTTCCTGTGGGACCTCAGGGGCACTTGGTTCTGGTGGGAGGATGAACCCCACAGTCTGGACCAGGCCCCTGGGCCTCTCAGATGCTAGGTAACATCATAGTGAATGGCGAAGAGACCTCTTCCAGAACTGTGGCATCTAGAAAGGGACTGAGGGGGAGGGTGCCCCCTCCTGCAGGTAGGCTATGCCAGAGGGCTCAGGTTGCACTCTGCCGTCATGTCTCAAATCTCAGTAGACATGCTGAGCTCATGGGGGGCTGTTTCCAGGACCCAAGCCACAACGAGCAGCTGCGTGAAGGGTCAGATGGTCACGTCCTAGGACAGCTTATATTTCCAGGAGAGCCTAGTACCTGGTGGAAATTACAGCTTCAATGGCATAAAGTGTGAGCTAAGACGGGGCAGTTTCTTGAATAGAAACAAAATTGGTAAACAAGGAATGTGTTGCCTTCAAACATCATAACAACCTAGGAGATGCTGTGGGTGCTGAGAAGGACGATCTTTCTTCATGGTGTCAGGGAGGGAATTTACCAAATAATTTTTAGAAACTTAACCATGGTGTCAGGGCCTCACAGTATGTGTGAGCTAATGGCCCATCCACTTTTCATGAGTTCCCTTTTTCAATATCTGTATGTCCCGAATGAATGTTAAATAAACTTCCTCAAAGAGATGTCATTAATGTAATGTTATACCTCTGCTCATGGAGCCTGGTGGATGCAGGTCAGACTATACCTGCAGAGACTGTGTGCAGTGGCAATGGTACTGAGGTTACTGGAGGGTAACCAGTAAAGGTGTTCATGTCCCTTTAGAGGTGAAGGCTATCTGCAGCTGACAGGCTGTGGAAACAGGCACTGAACAGAAAAGACTTAGCCAACTCCATCCAATCCTATGACAGCAGGATATTTACCACTTGCTGATTGGATGGAGTTAGTACTTTCCATAATGTTGGAAACTAAAAAATAGGTGCGTATTTGATGTAACCACAGCCTCAAGTTTGCAGTAATTCATTGTGAGGTGTCATTCATTTTTCCAGGTTTAAGAATAGGTGAAATTGGCTGTTAAAAGGAGAAGTACCTTTACTTCTCCTTTTAAGAGGGGATAATCACCTCTTCACTAAATAACTTTTGTATAATGTTTTCCAATCCTTCAAGGCTCTGTTTAATTAACCTTGGGCCATGTTACATAATTTACTTAGAGGATAAGGTCTGTGGGGTCCCATTCTGTGAAGCCAATTTGGAAGTGGCAAAGATTTAATTTAATTTTAGTTTTTGAATCATTGGTTCAGAGTTTTCCTATACTTTAGGACAATGCTTGCTATGACCATGAGGAATTTAGGCAAGAGAAGAGCTGGCTGATAGTTAAGGTGAGACATGCCTATTTGTTTCCTATCTTATATTCAGTAATTCCCGTAAGATTACCGGGGGTACCTTCCTTAAATTTAGTAGGACCCCAATATGACTGTAATTTGAGAACTGGTATTGATTAGTTGCATGAAGGTTTGTGAATTAGTGCATTACAGCAGATGGCAAAATTAATTCAGAACCTATGTTGTAGAGGCCCCAGAAACCAAACAGTACCCCTTTATCTCTTTTGTTGTATAAATTCTTTTAGTATATTTTGGATTTCCAATGGGTCAAATTGCAGGCCTTTCCATTTTTTTTTTTTTTTTTGGATTCCCTCTCTCTTGTTTGTTTTTTGTGTCACTGGATATACCTTGGGGGAGGGGTGTCCTCTCTACCCTGGTATTTATATATTTTTCTCCGCCAGAGGGCCTCATATCAACACCACCGGGATTAGAAGCTTTCCCCATGACAACTGGTTGCTTTATAGAATTTAAGGACCCCAGGCTTAAGTCAGGTTTGAACTAATCCCTTTGCTGTTCCACAGGGGTGCCATGA
Organism: Orcinus orca; assembly: GCF_937001465.1. Lineage (NCBI taxonomy): Eukaryota > Metazoa > Chordata > Mammalia > Artiodactyla > Delphinidae > Orcinus > Orcinus orca. The sequence continues at coordinate 10,145,997 of NC_064561.1, read as the reverse complement.
GTGTTGTCCCCAATATAACTTAGACTGTCAGGATCTTAGCTGCAGTAGAGGCAGGGGCAGTAGCAACAGAAGAACTTGGTCCTGGTGAGAAGGGTCCTGGTGAGTCTCTGTATAAGGAGTATGGACTTGGCCTGCCATCTAATGGCTGCCGTTCCCCTCCCTTCTCTTTCTCATTTATTATTTTTTTAAATTTATTTATTTTATTTATTTTTGGCTGTGTTGGGTCTTCATTGCTGTGCACGGGCTTTCTCTAGCTGCGGCAAGCGGGGGCTACTCTTCGTTGCAGTGCGCAGGCTTCTCATTGCAGTGGTTTCTCTTGTTGTGGAGCATGGGCTCTAGGCGCTCGGGCTTCAGTAGTTGTGGCGCGCGGGCTCAGTAGTTGTGGCTCTCAGGCTCTAGAGCGCAGGCTCAGTAGTTGTGGCACACGGGCTTAGTTGCTCCACGGCACGTGGGATCTTCCTAGACCAGAGCTCGAACCCGTGTCCCCTGCATTGGCAGGCAGATTCTTAGCCACTGCACCACCATGGAAGCCCTTCTTTCTCATTTTAAATGACAGCTGTTTCGGGAACAAGGACCTGATGGGCTCACCTCTTGCACAGGGTATAGTCCCTCTCTCCCACCACCTCCAGGGTACGCTGGGACTAACCCAGCCTCTGTCACAGTTTCTCTCTAACACACAGATATACACTGGCACAGACATCAACCCAGGATTCCTTCAAGAGCCCCAACCCCATATTCCTGCTCCCAAAGGCTTAGGAATTCTTGAAACTTTCAACACTGGTCAGCTGATCATAGAACTGAGTCCTGGTGGGGTTAACAATGGAACAGGGCAGCACAGCTCACAGCACAAGCTCCCCAGCAGCCCACAGTGCCAGCCGCCATCAGACAGCAGAGCAGGTGTGCGAGTCACAGCAAGAGAAGACAGACAGACCCATGAGTTGTGGTCATGTCTGAACATGCCGCTTACGGCACCAACTGTTATGGTTATCTGCAGAGGTGTGGTTCCCATGTTGAGACTGATGCTGGTATATCATACACATACACACACATACACACACACACACACACACACACACACACAGGGTAGGATGAGGCTTATGACACAATTGGAGTCTCAGAAGAGAGCAGGAACCGCCTCTCAAGCAGCTCTGAAATGGCTTCAGCAAGCAAGGAAAGGATCCTGGCCTGGGTTTTTATCATGGCTAGGGGATGTTAAAGAAAAAATATTCAATGACACTTGTCAAAGAGGGTAAAGCAAATTTTACCCAGAACCACTGTGACAGGTATAGAGACCACTGCAATGGGATTTCACAGGAGGTGAAAAATGAGTTTGGGCTCAACACTGAATACAGTATGGGCGAGTGGGAATTCATGGCCAGAGGTCAAGGTGGGGATGGAATATTAAAAGAAATAGTCAGGAGTTAGGGGGTTCTGACTAAACGGACCTAACAGGATTGTACTGAAGACAGGCCAGGGTGATCACACATCACTTGAGGGGTGATGAAAGTGGGGAAATGCGATCAGATATGGGGGGTAGGGGGATTCTGGTTCAATTGACAAAGCAGGGTTCTTACTAAGAATGGATTTACAAAGAACTACACAAATAGGCCTAGGAGGTTCAGGAGCCTGTTAATCAGGCTCAGACTTTAATAGTTTGAGGAAGGAAAAAATCTTTGAGGGGGGGCGAGGGCAGGGAAAGAGTTCTGCTTGTGCAGTTGGTATCTGAAGCCAGTGCCAGAGGAGGGAGCCCCAGGACTTTCTTAACAGCTTGTCCAGGTGGGGACACAAGGGGAAGAGGGAGAGACGGGTGGCGGGGGTGGGAGGGATTGGGGTGGTAAGCTGTCAGCAAACATCAACTCTGCAGATTCCAACTACTCATTACAAAGACAAAGGTGGGCAACAAATATATGCATTCCCAATTGCCTGTTCTTATATAAACAAACACAGGAGGCTCAATAAATAATCAAAAGTGTATGTTCGGGGTGGCTGGAGTAACAGTGCTGAAGGAAACCAGGGTATGTTGGTGGTGAGCTACAATTTAGAAATAGAATTTCCTATCTTACAGAGTTACTTTGAAATAAACAGAAAAATTTATATATACAATGATTTACTATTTACTAATATTTCTCACCCTTTGTATATAAAAAACCATTCTAAGATTTAATTCCTTTAAACACAATTACTAAAGTATAAACCATAAATTTTTCAGGAAAGGAAAAATTTCAAATCTCTGCTAACTAAAACGACAAGGTACATCCTGGCTTATCCTTCCACTCTATCTTTCATGGGGGTTATTTTCAGGAATAAGTAGAATATTATAATGCAGTAGAGGCTTGGGTTTAGCTCCTTAAACGTAGCAGGATTTTCAAAGATTTACATAAGCTTTGAATAGTTTTCCTCACATCAATTAAAAAAGGAAATCAATTGCTTTAACCTTTTAAATTTCAATGTTCTCTAGGGACATGCATATACAAACATTGATCTGAAAATCAAAGGTACCTGAACACTTAAACATTCATCTCACATCTTGAGGTTCTCTTGCCTAAAAGGAACAAAAATTCTATTTAGTTCCACAATTTTCTTGCCTTGCTGACATCATTTCTCTCAATCAACCTAGATTTTTAAGCCCCCCCAAACCAAAAATGTTATTTCTCACACTGGGAATTAATTATATAGTACTAAGGGAAACTAGAGCCAAATGCCTGCACTATTCAATGGATGAAAGAATCCAAAGAAGGAAACACAAATATTGGAATCAGTACAGATAAGTAGCCAGCAACCCACAGGACAAAAGGAGCCACGTTCGGAAAGTTTAACACACGCTAGGCTCTCCTGGTTGAGACAGAACTGCTGGACCAGGTCAGTCCCTGGTGGAGGAGGGTAGGGGCCAGCTGAGCAGCCACAGGAATAAACTCTCTCCCTCCTCTCTCTGGGTAATAATGGAACCACTCCCTTTCTCAGAATTCCATTCCCACAGTGAGAAAACTCAGCAGGACTCAGTTTAAGGCTGTGACTAAAATAAGCTCCCAAATGCATAAGCTCTAACCCAGGACACAGTACTTGGAGACACTGACCTCAGGCCTCTGCTCCCAGGCACACTGCTACTGACCACCACTGATTTTTTTAAAAATTTATTATTATTATTTATTTATTTTTTTTTTTTTGCGGTACGCGGGCCTCTCACTGTTGTGGTCTCTCCCGCTGCGGAGCACAGGCTCCAGGCGCGCAGGCTCAGCAGCCATGGCTCACGGGCCCAGCCGCTCCGTGGCATGTGGGATCTTCCCGGACTGGGGCATGAACCCGTGTCCCCTGCATCAGCAGGCGGACTCTCAACCACTGCGCCACCAGGGAAGCCCCTGTTTTGTTTTTTTAAACTAGATTCTTTACATTTATCTGAATAGAAGATAGCCAATCTGGAAGTAGAAATAATTTTACATCTTCCTAACCAATCTTTAGGTGTTTTATTGCCTTTTCTTGTATAACGGTTTTGGCTAAAATCTCCAGTACGTTCTCAAGTAGAAGTGGCAAGACCAGATATCCTTGTTGTGTTCCTTATCTTCAGGTGAAAGCATCCAACCTTCCATCATTAAAAATATTAGCTTTAGGGACTTGCCTCGTGGCGCAGTGGTTAAGAATCTTCCTGCCAATGCAGGGGACACGGGTTCGAGCCCTGGTCTGGGAAGATCCCACATGCTGCAGAGTAACTAAGCCCATGTGCCACAACTACTGAGCCTGTGCTCTAGAGCCCGCACGCCACAACTACTGAAGCCCGCACGCCTAGCAACAAGAGAAGCCACAGCAACAAGAAGCCCGCAACCAAGAGTAGTCCCCACTGGCTTCAACTAGAGAAAGCCCGTGCACATCAACGAAGACCCAATGCAGCCAAAAATAAATAAATTAAATAAATAAATTAAAAAAAAGAAAACATGCTCATTAGCACTATTGACAGAATAAGGTGTTTCCTATGCAATTAAGACTTATGTGAATATAAAGTAGAAGAGAATCGGAGAATATTCCCAAGCAGTAAAGTCTGAATAGTTTCCTGTTGGACACAAAAGGCCTTACAAAAAAATCTAAATCCCAATGGATTGTTCATATGGATCTTATAAAGACAGCAGTGGAAAGCTACACCTCTATGAAAATGGAGTCAAATAAATCATTGGTGGGTTTGAGAATACTCTTTTTTTTTTTTTTGGCGGTACGCGGGCCTCTCACTGCTGTGGCCTCTCCTGTTACGGAGCACGGGCTCCAGACACGCAGGCTCAGCGGCCATGGCTCACGGGCCCAGCCGCTCCGCGGCATGTGGGATCCTCCCAGACCGGGGCACGAACCTGTGTCCCCTGCATCGGCAGGCGGACTCTCAACCACGCGCCACCAGGTAAGCCCCTGAGAATACTCTTAATTAGGAAAGCAAAGAATCTGAAAAATAAGCTGGAAGATGGTGTCCTTGACTCCGATGTATCTGTCTCTATCTGTATGATGGCTCAGAAATCTGACTAACGCCTTCTTCACATCAGCTTTCCAAATCTCATGCAAAAGAGGCTATTGGTGAATTCTACCATGGAACCACAAAGGGGATGAATTCTGGAATACCTAGTTCCTGATTTAACCTTCAGGGAGGATATCTCCAACTCTACATTTTATGGTCCTATCACATCCCTCTTCTTAGATCAAAGTCTGCCTCAGTAAATGAAGATGTCACTATTGATCACTTGTATTTCCACCACATAATACACCTTAAACGCTGTTTCAGGATCTGCTTTCTCGTGTAAGTAAATAGAGGGTAGCAATATAGAAAGTCCTGCTTTCCTTGATTATCAGTAAAGATTCACCATAAAGATAAAATATGGATATGGTTCATCTTCAGTTTTGTAACCATTACAAATTTTATATATATATATATATATATATATATATATATATATGATGTGGGCTTGAGTATTGACATTGTTAACTGAGATTGAGACTTCCAACTGATATGGCCTACAAATATTTGTGATGCTGTTTTATTGTGTGTTTAATGTCATTTAAGAGGGTATTCATTTTCTTAAATAAATTAAAGTCTTATATCTGGCTCCACCACGGGGGTGTCAGTGGCTGCCTCACTGTCCTTGAGTTCTCAATGTTAGGAGGTGGTCGGTGGAGAGAAGCATGATGTTTGAGGCAGAGACCCTGAGGCAGCCTCGCAAGTGGCCTCCTTCATTGCTCTTAACAATGCCATCACCCTGTGGCAGTTCCTCCTTCAGCTCCTAAAGGAGCCTCAGAACGATCACATGATCTGCTGGACTTCTAATGATGGGGAGTTCAAGCATTTGCAGGCAGAAGAGGTGGCTCGTCTCTGAGGGATTCAAAAGAACAAGCCTAACATGAATTATGACAAACACAGCCGATCCCTCAGATACTATTATATGAAGAATATCATTGAAAACGTGAGGGGTCAGAAGTTTGTGTACAAGTTTGTGCACAAGTTTGTCTCGCACCCAGAGATTTTGAATACGGTTCCTATGCCAGTGGGCAGGCTTGAGGGAGACTGAAGCTTTACACATCAGTGAAGTCAGCAGCGAGAGATCCATAGATGAAGAGAATGGAGGGAAAAAGAAGCCACCGCAGCCTGGTGCCAAGACCCCTAGCTGCAGTGACTACAGACACTCTGGCTTATATTCTTCATTTACCCTCAAATCTTTGAACTCCTCCAATAGGAAGCTTTTCAAATCTATAAAGGTTGAGAATCCAGCTGAGAAATTTGCAGAGAAAAAAAATCCCCTCTGTTATCAAATTTGTAACACCTTCCAAAAAGCCACCAGCAGAAACTCTTGCTGCCGTCAATTCAACTGATCCAAGTATTTCTCCATCTTCCAAGGAAACTATCCAAGCGTTGGAGAGTTTATATTCCCCCAAACTACCTTCCCTAGAAACACCAACTTCTGCATCCAGCACAACTGCTGCTTTTACCACCACACCTCCTATTTCGTCCGTTTGCCCTTTCAGGAACCTCCTAGAACACCTTCACTACCGCTGAGTTCCAACCCAGACATGGACCCAGACATGGACGCAGACATGGACGCAGACAGGGAATTAGTGGCTTCTCAGTCAATGGAAATTCCAGATAACTTGTCACTGGAGCCTAAAGACCAGGATTCAGCTTTGCCAGAAAAGGACAAAATAATTCATCAAGGTCCAAGAAACCCAAAGGTTTAGAGCTGGCACCAACCCTCATGATCACAAGTAGTGATCCAAGCCCACCGATAATATTAAGCCCATCTCTCCCTAGAGCTTTTCTTAGGCCAGCACTATTTTCACAGACACCCATCTTACTGTCTTGGAGTCCCTCGCTCTCCAGTATCTACTTTTGGAGTATTCTCAGCCCTGTTGCTCCCCTAAGTCCAGCCAGACTTCAAGGTGCTAAAACACTTTTCAAGTTTCCTTCTGTGCTGAACAGTCATGGTCTGTTCACTGTCTAGCCTGGATGGACCTTCCACCCCTGGCCCATTTTCCCCAGATCTACAGAAAAAATAACCTATGCACTTGTGGAATGAGAGAACCAAGGAATAAAGAAACAGACAGACATCGAACAAGAATACTTTTAAAGTGCGCAATTGATACTTCCACAATGATAATAGTCTATTGTGATTTCTGCCATTTCCCATTAAAATGATTATTTAGGAGTCCCTCAAAAAAATAAAAAGATTCACTCTCTTCCTACATTTCAATTATACTATACAGTATAAGTGTATCAGATCATCACGTTGTCATCTTTAAATGCAGTTTTATTAGTCAGTTATCCCTCAGTACAGCTGCGGGTGGGGGGCAGGAAGAGTTTCCAGGTACACTCCAATGTTAAGTACAACTTGCTGTTTTTCTTCTATCAGTGAAAATGGGAATACAATTGCCTTATATATATTATAGCCGTTGACATTTCAAAGTTTTATAGGCACACAGGGAACACTAATCTAAAATAAATTTCCTTCTAGTGTAAAATGTACAGCTGAGAAGTTAATGCACACACCTCACAGCTTGTGGTTTGACTGAGATTTGTCCTGGCACCCAGCTAGGACTGAGTGATTCAGACCTCCTACCAAAGCCAAGTGCTCTGGGATTCTTCAGCTTAAGTACCTAATGAGTGGGGATGGGGAGGGATGGGTGGAAGGCTCAGCGCTGTCAAGGCGCAAAGATGAAACTGGAGCCAGCCTCTTTATTACAAACGGTGAGTTCACATCTAAGTGTCTGCCTTTCTTAACAAGAAGCACGGTTCCATGCCAGGGAATCCCAGGCCAGGGAAAAGTTCTGTTACAAACTTTAAGTGCCAGGCGAGGACAGATTCAATCCCAGCGGCGCTAAGTGATTCAACTGAGTCAGGCTTCCTCCCGCAGGTTGTCACTCAGGCACGAGGGGGCGGGGTATTGGAAATCTGTCCAACCGGGAGGCTGCTGAGGCAGGTGGGTGGGGCGATGCTCTGCACTGGCGTGGACGTCATTTCTTTCTCCAATTGCGCCTAGAGCCGCTGGCTGTGTGCGGTTCACTACCCCTGGAGAGCCCTCCATGTCACGTATCTGCACGGGTCTTTGGAGTCGTTAGGAAGGACTCAGACTCAGGAAAGCTCGAAATGGTGAGTGTGGTGCCCCAGGCTGCGGCCGCCGCGGAGGGACTGGTCGAAATCGGCCGAAGCCGGCCATCTTTTTGACACGGCCTCCTAGCGCTCCACGCCGGAGTCTACGGATACGCGGGGCCTGCGGCGCCGCTCGTACCTCTGTCCCCTCCGGCTCGCAGCGTGGGGATTGGCCCGGCAGCCGGGACCCCAGGCGTCCTGTTCTGTCACTTCGTGCAGGAACTTCCGCCCCGGCGTCTCTCTGCGCGGCTCTGCGCCCGCAGCCCCTCTTCTCTCCCGGATTGTGCTGTGAACTCGGGCGCCGTCTTCAGGTGACAATCGTGACTCGTTCTACAGGATTCGGTCCTGGGATTATCTGTTCCCTGACGGGTCCCAGCCCCTCCTAGCTGCCCAGGGGGCACCCGTTTTCCTCTGAGTTTTGCAAATGTTTGGGAAGCAAAGTCTCAAATCAAAGGCCCCCGAGCAGAGTAGCTCTTTGTAGGGCTTGTAGTAAATCATTACATTTCCATGTTATTCCCCGTCTTCACAACGTCAGTTTCCCCTCTCCGATTCACATCGTCTGTCAACTGTTCATCTTCCGTGGTCCATTTCATACAAACCCAATACTTTAATTGTTTTTACTATTTGCGCAGAGTCGTGGATTGCATTGGGAAGGGGGGCGGTCTGTGTATGTTTTACAGGAGCGGGAAGCCAAGAACAACTACTTTGAAGTAGGTGTATGAAATTCTTTCTCCTCCCCGTTTTTTTTCTGGGAAGAGACATCCTATGGGAAGTCCTTTTGTCGAGGTTTTTTATGAAACTTTTCTGGACGATCTGTGCTGTGACCACTGCCCGTCCCTGGGTTAGTCCCCTTCAAAAGATTTATTCACTTATTTAAGTTTTTCTTTTCAATAGTGTAAAATGTATTTAATTAACAGAGCTTGAAAGACCATGTAAAATATTTCCAAAGAGGTAAGAGAGTTGAATTTCAGGGGGTAAAAAATTTTCAGTATTACATTCCAGTTGTTAAGAATTTTTGTTTCACTTTTTTAATTCCCTGAGTAAGGTGAGTTCTTTTGGAGTCTCCTTTACTGTTGGTTGATTTCAAATGAAATGTCAGGATTTAGACTTGGAGACAAAAAGTATTCAAGTGTGATTACTTACGTACTAATTAAACTTGCCTTGGAAATAATAAATGACTGACATATTTTTCCTGAAAGTAATAGATCACTTGGGGTTTTCTGGGTGAATTAATAAAAGTGGCTGAGAATTTTCTTCTCTCATTTCCACATACACACTGGGTTTGAGTGATTTTGCTGAATTGTCCAAACAGGGTTTCTGTATTTAAATGATCACTGGTGCTTACCGTATTTAAAGACTTGTTCTACTGTCACCACACTAATTTTAAGACATTTCCATCACTCCCAAAATGAACCTCATGTTCATTAGCAGTAACTCTCCCTTCTCATCCCGAGGCCTAGGAAATCACTAATCTATTTTCTGATTCTATATATTTGCCTTTCTGGGTATCTTACATAAAATATCAGTAGTGGTTGAGAGCGCCTGTAGTGGGGAGCAGAGCCTGAAGTCAGTATCTTCAAACTAAGGCCCCCTTTGAGCCTGCACAGGGAAGTGGATCTTCCTGGACATCCTCCTCCTGCCCAATCCTACCTGCTCACACCCACCAATGGTAGTCCTTATACTGTGAGAAGCTGCAGAGCCCTGAAATCTGGGGGGTGCAAGTTCACAAGGGTATAGGGATGTTGCCCTTTCAGGGTGGTATTTGTGATTTCCTTTAGCCTAGGCATTTTTTTTTTTTTTTTTTTTTTTTTTGCGGTACTCGGGCCTGTCACCGCTGTGGCCTCTCTCGTTGCGGAGCACAGGCTCCGGACGCGCAGGCTCAGTGGCCATGGCTCACGGGCCCAGCCGCTCTGCGGCATGTGGCATCTTCCCGGACCGGGGCATGAACCCGTGTCCCCTGCATCGGCTGGCGGACTCTCAACCACTGCGCCACCAGGAAAGTCCTAGCCTAGGCATTTTAAATGTTATATTTGAGTGGTCCCTCCATGATAATAGGTGCACTCAGAGTGTAATTTGTGCCCATTGAGAAGTCTGTGAGGATGAGGTGTTCTGTCTCGTGGACAAAGGGTTTATGAATATGGGAGTCCATTTGGATCAGAACCTTAACCTGAATCAGGCTTAGAGTTTCCTGACTTGTGATAATGGAAGCCTGGGGTAGGGAGAGCTTCCCTGCTTACAGGACTGGGGAGGGTTTGTGGAGCTCCCAGAGTTTATTCCTGTGGCTGCCCAGGTGTCCCTGCCCTCATTGAGGGACTGACCGTTTACAGGAGTTTTATCTCAACCGGGCTTATCTAGACTCTCAAGTCTGTAAAGATGTTCAACTTTCTGAATATGGGCTTCCGAATTGTACGGACACAGCCTGCTTGTATGTTTTGATTCCAATATTTGTGTTTCTTTTCTTGGATTCCTTTATCCATTCAAGATTACAGCCCTTTGATTCTATTTTCCATTAACACGTGGGCTTTTAAAATCTATGTTGATTAACAAATACCATCTAAGGCAAGAAAATTGTGAGGTCAAGTAGAATTTTTGTTTCATTTAGACAAGAGAACCTCAAGACGTGGAATGGGTGCATTTAAGTTCTCAGGTGCTTTTCCATTTTTAGGTCAGTGTTTGTAAGTGCCTGTCCCTAGAGAACTTTAACAATTAAAAGTCCTCTAGTATTCCTAAAGCAAATGAATTTCTATTTTAATGGATGTGGGAGAAAAGAAGAAACAAATTCTATTTCAATTGATACGAGGAAAACACCTCAAAGTTTATGTCAATCTTTCAAATTCCTAGTCCATTTAAGGCTTAATTGCAAACCTAAAATACAGTGTAATATGCCACTTATTTCTGAAAATATCTCCAACGTTTACTGTAATGGAGAGAAAACCTATAATATCCTGTGTGCCTTTAGTTAGAAAGGGAGTTTTCATTTTTTTGTGGTTTACACTTTTATATCCATTACTGTTTAAAGGATCAAATCTTTCAGTGGTTTTCTATATAGAATGGTTAAAATTAAATTCCTAAGGGAAGAAATTAAGACTCCCTGCCCACATGTTGCCCCACTTCTCTGCTCTTAATGCCAGCCACCCTCAGATAACCAGTTTTGATTAAGCCTTCATCATCTTTTTAGTGTTTTTTTATATAAAACAATCCAGTGCAAATGCCTGTTTTTCTTAAAGTTTTTATTCTAGTAATGATTATTTGGGACCCACATATTTGTTGTTTCACTACTGAAAGTTAAGCCTCACCCCCTGCCTTTCCCCTCGTGCCTCTTACTTGGACAGGCTGATAAGAAAGTGTGGAGGCTCCTGCTCTGTGAGCTGCTGTTTGCTGGGGAGATTTTCCTGTGCCCTGTGCTGCCCTGTGTTGCACTGCTGACCCCACCAAGCCTGGGCTGTATACAGGGAGGATACTGAGTTGAAAGTTTCTGTCAGTTTTTTGTACTTTGGGAGCAGGAATATGAGAATGGGGCCCTCCTTCCTGTGGTCCTGGGTTGATGTCTGAGAGGGAACCTATCTGTGTTTAGAGTGAAGGTGTGACTGAGGCTGGGTTTGCCCAGACATTAGTGCTGAGGGTAGGACTGGGGGAGTAGGAGGATGATTATACCCTGTGAATGAGGTGAGCCCAAAAAACGGTCACTACTTTCAAAAGAGCCGTTATTTCAGCGAAAGAGAAGAGACAGGGAAAGGCAGCCTGTAAGTGGTGAGATTCCAGAAGGCTCACCAAAACTTTTAAGTAACTCTGAGGCTGTTGCCCCTGCATCTGTTGCAACAAAGATCCTTAGCCTCTCAGTTACAGTCGACAACACTCACCATCTCAGCTTGGCACAGCAAAGGGATTTGTTCAAACCCAACTTGAACTCGGGTTTCTTAAGCTCTATAAGGCAATCAGTGTCATGAGGAGGCCTCTAGCCCTGCGAGCAGTGATGGGAGGCTCTCTGAGGAGGGCCTTAAGTTGGCCATAGGCTTCTGATGCAAGGCACTGTCCTAGGTCTCACATTAATATGCCATTAAAGCTGCAATTATCCCCCCATACTGGGATCTCTTACAAACAGAGGACTCCACTCAGGTGCCTATTATGGCTTTGGTACTGGAAACAGCACCCCAGGAGCTCAGCTCGGCCACTGACACCTACTTGTGATACGATGGAGCCAAACCTTGGCCGTTGGGCTTATGCTCCCTTGGAGAGATGACATTTCTTTCTTCAGTCCTTTGAAAGATGCTGTGGTGCTGTTGGAGCCACCCTCTCCAACACCTTGGTTCCCTGGGTAGCTGCCTGGGATTCACTGAATACACAGCTCTGGGGAGTGAATAGACTAAAGATGACAGTACACCCTGGAACATGATGGAGCTCAGTGGAGAGTTGCTCCCCTTCATCCCTTAGTTGAGAAAGCCTTGATGAAGGACCAAAACCAACTGTCGCCACACCTAACCAAACATCAAGCAGTCATCAGGATGAGTTGTAATGAGTCAGTGCTCTTTTTTTAAAATAGACTTCAGCTTTTTTTAGGTTTACTAGGAAGCTGATCAGAAATTACAGAGTTCCCAAATAACGCCTCGGCATCCACACAGTAGTCATTATTCTTTAAATCTTGTATGACTGGTCCATTTGTTACAATTACTGAACCAATACTGATGCATTAAAGTGGGCAGGTGACATTAGCGTTGACTTTTTGTGTTGCATAATGTATGGATTTTGCAAATGTATAACATGTATTAATCATTTCTGCACATATAGTGTAATTTTACTTTCCTAAACTTCCTCTCTGCTTCAGAGATTGATTCATCTCTTCTTCTAATCCCGAAATCCTCCAGAACCAAAGATCATTTTCCTGTCTCATGCTTTTGTCTTTTCCAGAATGTCATATACTTGGAATCATGTTGTATATAGCTTTGTCAGATTGGGTTCTTTCACTTAGCAATATACTTTTATGCTTCCTCCATGTGTTTTCATAGCTCTACCTCATTTCTTTTCATCAGTGAACAGTATTTCATCGTATGGCTATACCACTCATTATTTATTTGACTCTTGAAAGATATCTTGCTTACCTCTGACTTATGCCAGTTATGAATAAAGCCCCTACAGGTGTTCGTGTATGGGTTTCATGTGAACCTAAGAGCTATAAGAGTTGAAGTCATTTGGACAGATAGCAAGGAGCGTGATTGCTGGATCTTACTCAGTATGTAGTGTTTTGAAAGGAAGCTCCTGTTTTCCACTGTAGGGCTACCAAATTCCATTTCCCCCAGTAATGAATGAGGATTTTCTTCACCTTTTCACCAATATTTGTTGTTTTGAGTGTTTTGCATTTTAGCCATTAAATAAGTGTGTAGTGATATCTCATTGTTTCACTTGCAATTTCCCATTGACATTTGATGTTGAGCACATTTTCATATTTCCTGTTTCCCTTCTGTATGTCTTCTTTGGGAAGCTGTTAGATATTCGGCCAGTTTTTCATTGGTGGTTTGTCTTCTTACTTTGACAATAATACTTTAGATATTTTGAATACCAGTCATTTATCATGTATGCATTTTATAAGGATTTTCTCCTATTCTGTGATTTTCACTCTCTTTACACTTTCTCTTGAAAGAGGCATTTTTCATTTTAATGAAGTGAAATTATACTTTTTTTTCCTTTTATAAATCTTGTGATTGTTGTTATATTTGATAATTTGTTACCAAACCCAAGGTGACCTAGATTTTGTTCTGTGATATTTTCCAAGAGTTTATTACTTTTGCATTTTACGTTTTTCTCTCTAGCTTCTTACAGTGTATTCTCTTCGTTTTTTCCCTAGTTTGAATATGATATACTTTGATCTCCATTTCTGTGTTTTCATGTTTTCTGTTCACTGAGCTTCATGAACCTATAGGTATTGTCTATCATTAATTTTAGAAAACTCTTAGTTGTTACTTACATGTTCTATTTCTTTCTTTCTTTTCCTTTAGTTAATTTCATTATGTGTATCTTAAGTTTTGTGTTAAAGAAGGTTATGCCAGGCTTCATAAATATTGTGTTGTATCTTTTAGTTCTTTTTGGTCTTTTTGTTAGACTCTGGTGAAACAGATTCTTTTGGGTATAGGCGTTAAGAACTGAATATTTGGGTCATATTTTAAAAACATCTTTTCTTTTTTCCAGTTTTAGGACATTGGTTTGCCCTTTGAAGTCAGTGCTCTTATGTCTCTGGGAGGACTTGTTTATTTCAAGCTTTTAAATTCTCTTCTTGTGAGATTAAGAATCACAGCTTCTAAATTCATAAATCCCAGAACTAGATTTTCACCTGGCAGTAGCCAGTGTGGCTGCATGCCCAACACTTGTAGCTGAAATTGCAGAATGGAGACTTTATGTTGTGTTGGAGAAAACCACTGATGAAACCTATACATATTTTCTAATCATGGGAAAATTCACCATCACACTATTATGGACCTCAGTGAACCCCCTTGCAAACTGTAGCTCTTAAACTGTTCCTTAAGGACAGGCCCAGGGTATACTGTTAGGGTGTGATGAGAAGAGTTTTTCTGGCATGTAATTGCACTGTGTGTTCTAAAATTTGGCTGGAAGCAGCCCTGAGGCACATGAGTATAGGGATTTTGTGGTCTAATATAATATTGCTTCTTCCTCATGAGTGAGCTCTAAGTTTCAAATTTTCTAGCTGCATCAAATTATATATAGAGAGAAAGGAAATATAGAGTCTTTGATAATTGTTACACAAGTAGAAGGCAATGGTTCCCCAGAAGAATATATTCAGGCGTCTGCGTCTGATTTCTTTAAAGGCCTGGAGGACTTTGAGAGAATGTGGCCAGCTGGGATTTGTTAAAAGTTCGATTTCTCCAGGCACCTGGACTCTGATGTTAGATGATGGGACTAGGAAAAAGCTTCCAGTTCTTGACAGTGTTTCTATTCATTGAAGCCTCATGAGTCTTGATCCTCTTCCTTATGAAATGCTGTAAATGGAGCATCATAGGAAGAAGATGAAAGAATTTTTTTCACAAGAAATTGATGTTCTTAAAATGATATTTGTTTTATTTGTACAGTATTTCTGTCATTTCCCTGCATTCTCTGGGCTCTGCCATTGTGATATAAGTGATAATGTGTAAATAATTTTCATTTTTTCATGATGCTGCTAAATTATTGAGGAAGTGTGGAGAGTAAGTTTCTCATGATCAAGTCATAGAATAACTTTGTAAATAACAGAATCGTACGTAAACTTCCTATAAATGAAGTGTGGATGTCTAGTTCTGTCAATCTCATGCGTCTCGGTGTACACATATTTTCGGTATTTTAGGACTCAGTGACCATAGAGGATGTGGCTGTGGACTTCACACTGGAGGAGTGGGCTTTATTGGGTCCTTCACAGAGGAAACTCTACAGAGATGTGATGCAGGAAACCTTAAGGAATCTGGCTGCAGTCGGTAAGAATGAAGAAATTCTCTAACTTTGTCAATTAGATAAGAAGTATTTCTTACCTGTCAATATTGTTCCAAGATGTGGAACGTGGAAAGGGAAGACATTGGTAAAGAAACTAGAAATGGTCAGAGCTCATCCTGGACCTAGAATCTAATAATTTTTCTATAATTTATAGTACTTTGGGATCATTTTTCTGGGTCTGCATTTCAGGAGCAAAACGGGAATATCATGACATTGAAGATCAATACAAAAACCAGGGGAGAAAATTAAGGTGAGTCACACTTAAAATACAAAGCACTGTCTCGTGAGAATTGCAGTAATATTATGAAAAATTTAAAAGAAGCAACATAATAACCCTGCCTTCAAATTGAGGTTGGTTTGTTTGTTTTAATTTATTTTTGGCTGTGTTGGGTCTTCATTGCTATGTGCAGGCTTTCTCTAGTTGCAGCGAATAGGGGCTGCTCTTGGTTGCGCTGTGCGGGCTTCTCACTGTGGTGGCTTCTCTTGTTGCAGAGCACGGGCTCTAGGCTCACGGGCTTCAGTAGTTGTGGGACCTGGGCTTAGTTGCTGCACGGCGTGTGGGATCTTACCAGGCTAGCGCTTGAACCTGTGTCCCCTGCATTGGGAGGTGGATTCTTAACCACTGCACCACCAGGGAAGCCCCATATTGAGTTATTCTTAGAAAATGTTTCCCAAAAATATTTTCTTAAATGGGATATAAATATTTAGTGTTTGCAAAATAGTTCACTTGCAGTCATTAACAATGAAACCTATACTTGAATATCACTTTTTAATAGAAGGTGTGAAGTCCCATTGAGAACATTCAGTGTATTCAATTTCTAACAGTTCACACATGATAGAAAACCAGTTCCTATAATTCATAATAAATATAATAAATGTAAAATGATTAATGAAGAAGTCATTAATAATATTCTCATTTATTACAGAACTTTTATGGTAGAGAGATTCTGTAAAAGTAAAGACATTAGTTTATGTGGAGAAAATTTCAACCTTATTCCAAATATCAATCTGAACAAGAAAACTCCTGGATTACAACCATGTGAATGCAGTGCATGTGGAACAGTCTTCATGGATCATTCATCCCTTAATAGACACATGAGATGTCACATTGAACACAAAACACGAGAGTATCAAAAATATGGTGTAAAGCCATATAAATGTAAAGAATGTCGGAAAGCATTCATTTATCCTGGTTCTCTTCGAATGCATGAAAGGAGTCACACTGGAGAGAAACCCTATGAATGTAAGCAATGTGGAAAAGCATTTCCATATCAGAAATCCTTCCGAACACATAAAAGAATTCACAGTGGAGAGAAACCCTATGAATGCAAGCAATGTGGTAAAAGATTCAGTGCTCAAAAACGTTTCCAAATACATGAAAGTAATCACACTGGGAAAAAACCATATGAATGTAAGGAATGTGGGAAGGCCTTCACGTGGGAAACAAGCTTTCGACAACACATGGTAACACACACTGGAGATGGATTTTATAAATGTAAGAAATGTGAGAAGGCATTCATTTATCCCAGTTGTCTTCGAATGCATGAAAGGAGTCACAACGGAGAGAAACCCTATCAATGTAAACAATGTGGAAAAGCCTTTAAAAGTCCTGAAACTATTCAAATACATGAAAGAATTCACAGAGGAGAGAAACCCTATGAATGTAAGCAGTGTGGCAAAGCCTTTAATTATTTCAGTTCCTTCCAAATACACAAAAGAAATCACACAGGAGAGACACTGTATGTATGTAAAACATGTTCTAAAGTACTGAGTACTGCCAGTTCTCTTCGAAATCATGAAAGAATCCACACTGGAGAAAAGCCCTATAAGTGTAAAGAATGTGGGAAAGCCTTCACATGGCAAAAAACCTTTCGAAAACATATGATAACACACACTAGAGATGGACCTTATAAATGTAAAAAATGTGAGAGAGTATTCATTAATCCCAGTTCTCTTAAAATACATGAAAGGATTCACAGTGGAGAGAAACCATATCAATGTAAACAATGTGGCAAAGCCTTTAGTTACTACTGTTCCTTACGAGTACACAGAAGAACTCACACTGGAGAGAAACCCTATGTATGTAAACAATGTGGAAAAGCCTTTAGTTGTAATGAAAGCCTTCAAACACATGAAAGAATTCACACAGGAGAGAAACCGTATCAATGTAAACACTGTGAGAAAGCCTACAGATACCACAGTTCTCTTCGAACCCATGAAAGGAGTCACACTGGAGAGAAACCTTATCAATGTAAACAATGTGGTAAATGTTTTAGTTCAAAAAAAGGTTTCAAAGTTCATGAAAGAACCCATACTGGAGAAAAACCCTATGAATGTAAAATATGTGGGAAAACCTTCCGTTCCACTTATGTTCAACTGCATGAAAGAATTCACACTGGATAAAAAACCTATCAATGTCAGGAATGTGGGAAGGCCTTCATTTATCTCTCAATCATTTGAAGACACATGAGACTGCACACTGCATAGAAAACATATAAAGTGTGGAGAATGGGAAAGGCTTCTCTGATCTCAGTAGTTTAAAAGGATGAAAGGATTCCCTAGATAAAACTGCATTTGTAAACAGCCTGGGTAACAACTTCAGTTGGCCAACATCATGTATGAGAATTTCCATGAAGAAGAAGTATAAATGTAAATAACATGAGATAACTTAATGGAAAGTACTCCATGCCTAATGTTCCAGAAAACCTTCAATATGAAAGAGTTTTTTTTTAAGTTTTATAAATATGTTGTTTAGTAAGGATCTTTCTTCAAGTGTATCCTTGAACAGTGGATTTCTCCTAATTTTAGAAATGAATATTAATGTGAGGTAATTGTGTACATCGTCTTTCAACAATAGTACATAAGATTTAAAGGTAGTGATTTTTCCTTTAATCAGATAATGATTATTTTTCTTTCCATTTTAACCCTGTTGGATCCATGGGTGAACTTAAGTGTATTTCTTTTTTTTCCTTTTTTTGGCTGTGCCATGCGTCATGTGGGATCTTAGTCCCTTTGCCAGTGATCAAACCTGCACCCCCTGCAGTGGGAGCACAGAGTCTTAACCACTGGATTGCCAGGGAAGTCCACAAGTGCATTTCTAATATGCAGTTAGTCTTAAATTTTTATAATGTTCTATTCATTCTCAGTTAATGAGCCATTGCAAAATGGCAGTTTGGTATTTGTTGGGTTATGCCTAGTAGCTTTGTGTGGCAGTTCCTGGATATTCATAATCTATTATATATAGTACCCTTTTCACTGAGAAAGATACTTTTTGGTGGTGGTGAGTATAGGAACCTTTTTTCATTTTCCATTATACTAAACACTTGGAATAAATTTTATGTATGGGAAAGATGTCAAAAAATATAGTTTCATGTAAGTTATGCTTTGTATTTCCTTCTGACTGGTATTTGGTGAATAAACTATGAGACTTGTGATAATACAAAAAAATCTATGGAGTTGGAGATATCTTGCCTGTGAGTAATATTAAGATCTAGACTTTCCATAATCCATCCCCTTTTTCGTTCCATATCAGCATTCACCAATAGCTCACCTGTGTGTGATTTAAAAGCAGGTACAAAGAAGATACTCTTCAGATACTGGAATCCCCACACTGGTAGAGAGGCAGATTCATAGGAGCTTCAATGACACCATCTTCCACCTTATTTTCCAGACTCTGTCCTTATAGTCAAGAGTGTCGTTAACACCACCAACAAATGTTTGATTTCCATTTTTATGGATATATAGTTTCCCCTGCTGTCTTCATACCTTCTACATCAGAGATGCATCAGAGTTTGAATTTTTTCTGTAAGGGCTCTTGTGTCCACTGTCTAAGTATTCCAGTGTTTTATGGTTGGGAATATTCTCTGATTCCACTCTTCTCTGGATTATATCTTCATAATGTCTAATTTGTGTAGGAAACACTTTGTGCTGTTAATAGTGCTAGTGAGTATGTGTTCCTGACTCACCATAGCATTTACAATGGTGCCACCAAAAAGAATGACATGGGAGTTTGTTTCTCTGCTGCGTTGTACAGTGGCTTCCTTGACCCATTGTTTACATGTGAGAATAAGCACCTTCCGTCAGGAAGATGGTGGGTTTTTCCTGTTAATTGTAGCTGAATATAACCCCTCAATGTGTTTTTTATTTTATTTTATATAATTAAAACTGAATTTTTTTGTAAAACAGTTTTTGTAGTCGTTTCAAATATTTTACCAATTCTTTGATGCTTTCGTTAGCTAACACATGTTGTTTTTCATTTCCTCAAAGAATATATTGAAGTACCCATTTTATAAATATTCAGAAAAACTTGCAGTTTTCTTCATTTGATCATTATACAATATGAGTCTGTGAATTTTTATCCTGTGAATAGAAGGTCAGCTACTTTATCCTCAGGCCATTTCTTATTTTTAGTTACAGTTTTGTCCTGGATCTAATTTCTACTCATCTGCAAAAGTTTAATCTTGGGTTTTTTTCGGTGCTGTCTTGCCAGTGATCACAAGATCATATCTCTAGTCAAATACGGGGGCAAAACGAATTCAATTAAGAATTATTACAGGCAGGCTTCCCTGGTGGGGCAGTGGTTAAGAATCTGCCTGCCAATTCAGGGGACATGGGTTCGAGCCCTGACCTGGGAAGATCCAACATCCCGTGGAGCACCTAAGCCTGTGCACCACAACTACTGAGCCTGCGCCCTAGAGCCCATGAGCCACAACTACTGAGCCCACGCACCTAGAGCCCTGCTCAGCAACAAGAGAAGCCCGCACACCACAATGAAGAGTAGCCCTGCTTGCCGCAACTAGAGAAAGCCTGCATGCAGCAAGGAAGACCCAACACAGCCAAAAATAAATTTTTAAAAAAAAGAATCTGTACATATACAACTGAATCACTTTGCTGTACAGCAGAAATTAACACAATATTGTAAACTAACTATACAATAAAAATTACAAAAGAGACTGATTACAAATCCTATAAGACTATGGTGTGTAACAGTAACGGTGTTCAAAAGGACTTCTTATAGGAATTTTACTTGTGTTAGAGGATTTGATTGCTGTTCAAGGTAGCAAGAAGTATTGAATGCTTTTAGGCGGTTAACTTTATTTTATCATTGGTGATCATAAATCATTTTCTTGAAAGCAAGAACATTCTCGTGGAGCTAAACTTAATTGCTAAGAAACTTTATTCAATTATGTTAGAAGAGGGGGCTGTTGGTCATTTTTATGATTTTTAATTTTATCTTTTATCACTATTAGAGACAGGTTATAAAATACATAGATTCATTTCTTAGTATGCTAGGTAATATTTTAGTATATGTGCTGCCGAAGCAAGCACAACTAGGTAATATTTTTATAATCTCTTTTGTGACATAACCAAGGCCTATAAATTTAGGCAAATTGTGAGACAATAAAAAGCTAGCAAGAGAGAAAGATAGGACTGCTATGCCAGTGAACCCTTCTGAAGGAC
Organism: Orcinus orca; assembly: GCF_937001465.1. NCBI lineage: Eukaryota > Metazoa > Chordata > Mammalia > Artiodactyla > Delphinidae > Orcinus > Orcinus orca. The sequence continues at coordinate 10,125,461 of NC_064561.1, read as the reverse complement.
TATACTCTTTTCTTTAAACATTAATTTTATTGAACTACAGTTGATTTACAATGTTGTATTAAATTCTGTTGTACAGCAAAGTGATTCAGTTATATATACATATATATTTATTATTTATATTTTTTTCAGTTTATTACAGTTTATAATAGGATGTTGAATACAGTACCCTGTGCTATAAAGTAAGACCTTGTTGTTTATCTGTTCAATGTATAATACTTTGCATCTGCTAATTCCAAACTCCCAGTTCATCCCTCCACCATTTCCTCTCCCCCTTGGCAACCACAAGTCTATTCTCTATGTGTGTGAGTCTGTTTCTGTTCCATAGATAAGTTCATTTGTGTCATATTTTAGATTCCACATGTAAGTGATAGCATTTGGTATTTGTCTTTCTCTCCCTGACTTAACTTCACTTAGTGTGATAATCTCTAGGTTCATCCATGTTGTGCAAATGGCATTATTTCATTCTTTTTTATGGCCAAGTAGTAGTCCATTGTATATATTAACCACATCTTCTTTATCCATTCACCTGTCGATGGACGTTTAAGCTGATTCCATCTCTTGGCTATTGTGAATAGTGCTGCTGTGAGCATAGGGATGGATGTATCTTTTTAATTTATTTATTTTTGGCTGCATTGGGTCTTTGTTGCTGCGTGCAGGCTTTCTCTAGTTGTGGCGAGTGGGGGCTACTCTTCACGGTGATGCACAGGCTTCTCATCACAGTGACTTCTCTTGTTGCGGAGCACGGGCTCTAGGTGCACAGGCTTCAGTAGTTGTGGCACGTGGGCTCAGTAGTTGTGGCTCACGGGCTTAGTTGCTCTGCAGCATGTGGGATCTTCCCAGACCAGGGCTTGAACCCATGTCCCCTGCATTGGCAGGCGGATTCTTAACCACTGTGCCACCAGGGAAGCCCCAGATGTATCTTTTAGAATTATAGTTTTCTCCAGATATTAGCCTAGGAGTGGGATTGCAGGATCATATAATCTGCATGTTCTTTTTTTTAAAATATATTTATTTATTTGGTTGTGCCAGGTCTTAGTTGCGGCAGGCGGGCTCCTTAGTTGCAGCTCGCAGACTCCTTAGTTGTGGCATGCATGTGGGATATAGTTCCCTGACCAGGGATCGAACCTGGGCCCCCTGCATTGGGAGCATGGAGTCTTTATCCACTGCGCCACCAGGGAAGTCAGTCATCTACATATTCTTAATTCAGTACACCAGCTCTGGCTTCTCACTATAGGGGGAACAGGTTTTATTAAACTAATGCAAGCACTTGAGATTTCCCTGGTGGCACAATGGTTGGGACTCTGCACTTCCAATTCAAGGGGCCTGAGTCCAATCCCTGGTCAGGGAACTAGATCCCATGTGCATGCTGCAACTAAGAGTTCGCATGCCACAACTAAGGATCCCATGAGCTGCAACTAAGGAGCCCGCCTGCCACAACTAAGAGCCAGCACAACCAAATAAATAAATATTGAAAAAATATAGTAATAATGCAGGCACTCACTGAACAAATAAGCACATAGCAATAAAAATCTCCAGAAGGAATGGGTCCAGTTCCCAAAGTTGCTACATTATATTTCCTAAACTATCTAGTTTATATCAAAAATATGAGACATGTAAACAAACAGGAAGGTAAACCATACAGTGAGAATAAAGAGCAATAGAAAAGTGACCCAACTCTTACAAGGAGACTGCAGTAAAATTGCCAGGTGATGTCTCAGCAGAAAACAGGGAAGCCAGAAGGCAGAGGGAAACATTCAAAGTGCGCTAGGAAAAAAGGCTGTCAACCAACAATCCTATATTCAAAACTACCTTCTGAAAAAAGATGGCAAAATAAGGACTCTCTCAGATCAACAAAAAGTGAAAGAATATATTGATAGCCAATTGCCTCACGGGAATTACTGGAGTTCTTCAGGCTGATAGCAGGGGACTCCAGAAGATAATTCGTATCAACATAAAGAAACAAAAACACCTGTACAGGTAATTCTGTAGCCAGAAAAGGCAGAATCAATACATATTTTCTCTTTTAGCAGATGTCAAAAGTACTGTGTAAAATCCTATGTATGTAATGTGTTACTAGGCCATTATATATAGCAGTGTAATATTTATGTAGTATGTTTGCCATTAAAAAGCATAAAGGTGGGAGTAACTGTACTAGGCTAAGGAGATGACCACAGATTGTACATAAGTGTGAGAGTATTTCCGGGTTATATCATAAGTTGATATAATCTGCATAACAGTAATAAAAATGGCAAAAGGGAATAGAGCTTTATATGAGTAATGTTTCCATATATTACTGGAATTATGCTAGCATAAATCTGAGTCTCATTTTTAAAATTAATACATATATGTTAAATGAGCAACCTCTAAAAAAATTTTAAATGTATAATGGAGATGTCATTTAAAAATGAAAGTGGATGGGCTTTCCTGGTGGTGCAGTGGTTGAGAGTCCACCTGCTGATGCAGGGGACACGGGTTCGTGCCCCGGTCCGGGAGGATCCCACATGCCGCGGAGCGGCTGGGCCCGTGAGCCATAGCCGCTGAGCCTGCGCGTCCGGAGCCTGTGCTCCGCAGCGGGAGAGGCCACAGCAGTGAGAGGCCCGCGTATCGCAAAAAAAGAAAGTGGAAACTTGAAAATATTCACTTAATGTAAAAGAAGGCCTTAAGAACTAAAAACAACATGAGAATTGTAGGATACAGAAAGTAAAGTGGCAGGTATAATTGCCACTATGTATTAATACTAAATGTGAGTGGTTTACATAGCCCAAACAGGAGGAAGAGATTGTCATCTCAGATTAAACAAAGAAACCATGATCTAAATATGTGCTATGTAGAGGAAGCACACTTTTGATTCAAAGACACCAACAAATTGAAAATAAAAGCCTGTGATAGATATATCTGTGAACAACACCAACATGAAGACTGGAGAGATTATACAAATATTAGGCAAAATGGACTTGAATACAAAAGGTATCATTAGGCATATTGAGGGACATTACATCATTCCAACATGGTCGAACTTTATGGCTTGTATCTAAAACAGAACCTTGAAAAAATTATTATAGCCATTAATATCTCTACTAGCAGAGAAGGAAGACCTCAAATCAGTACCCTGTATGTACTTCAAGAGACTGTAAAGATGAGGTCTTAAACACAAGGAGAAAAGGAATTAATACAAATTAAAGTAGAAATGAGTGAAACAGGGAATAGTAAAACTGTAGAGAAAACCAATGAAACCAAAAGTGAGTTTGTTACCCAAAAGCTGGGTTTGCCTCTTGGTGGGTGTTAGGCAAAAGACACATCCAAGCCAAAGGTGTGGAGAGGAAAGGATTTATTTGCAGCAAGTAAGGAGAACACAGGGATCTTTCCCAAAGCAGTGTCACTCAGAACAGCAAAACTGGAGAACTTCTAAGCTATGGGTACATGCATATTCTGAAGGGGCTTGAGAAGAGGAGAATTCAGCCAGGAATTTGGGCAAAGGTTCACAGAGTCCAAGCTTTAGTTGACTGAAGTCAGGAGGGTCAGCACCATCATTCCATCCTTCACTTGGGGGCCTTCCTTAGGTCCTGCAGAACTCAAAGACATGTATCAGATTTTTATGTGTACCCTTGAGGAACTAGGACGCTGTTTTATCCCTGACCTATGGTTACTTGATCCTTTTCTTTTGTTCTTACATTCCCTTATTTTGGTTAATTACTGAGATCTATTCAAGGGCAAGCATTCCGGCCAAGCTTAGATCACAAAATGGCTTAGGCCAGAAATGGCTTCTTGTCTGTCAAGAAAGTCATGCCTGGTTCTCTTTCTCTAGGGACCCCCTTACCCTGTCTTCTTACAAGTTCTTACAAATTGACAAATCTTTAGCTAGATAGATCTAGAGAGAAAGAGGGTATATTCACATTCATAGAATCACAAAGAATGAGGGATATGACTATGGACATTACAGAAATAAAAAGGATTATAAAGGAATTCAATGAACAACTGTATGCCAAAATATAAGATAACTTAGAAGAAATGCATAAATTCCTCAGGAGAAACAAGCAACTGAGACTAACTCAAGACAAAAAGCAAAATCAGAATAGAACTATAGAGTGAAGTGGTTGAGTTGGTAAACAAAAAACACCCATAAAATAAATCTAGGCTCTACTTTTGTGTAAGTGGCTTCAACACTAAGTTCTCCAAAAATTTTAAAGAAGATTTGTTACTGCATTAGACTGGAGACTCCCCTCCTGGGCCCCTAGCTGAACCAACACCCCCCTGCCCCCGAACCCTCACTGGGTCAGGGAGTTCTTTCCTGCTCAGGTTTGAGCTGCCAATAAGGAAACTGAGTTTGGTGCAAGCAAGACAGGCTTTTATTCAATGGCCAGAGAAAGAGAAGGGGGAGCTAATGCTCTAAAGACACCTTCTCTCTGATTACAAGTGAGGACAAGCTTTTTATAGAAGTGGGTGGTGACTTCCCTGGCAGGCCAGTGGTTAAGACTTCACCTCCAAGATAGGGGATGTGGGTTCAGTCCCTGATCCAGGAGCTGAGATCCCACATGCCTCACAGCCAAAAACCAAAACATAAAACAGAAGCAATACTGTAACAAATTCAATAAAGACTTTAAAAATGGTCCACTAAAAAAAAAAAAAAAAAAAAGAAATGGGTGAATGTGCTTATATGAGGCAGGAGTCTTTTGTCTTCCTGATTCATGGAAATGGGTGGAGATTTCCCAGGATGCAATTCGTGCCTCTATTCTGACAGTCTGTGGTGCAGGGGGAGGGTGATATTATTATTACAATGATATGGTAAAGAGCTGTAAAGTGATATTTGTCCCAATTTTGAAGTTCAGTCAGATTATTCTGGATTCTCATCATTAATGTTTCCTGGGTCTGAGTCCCTACTAACGACTCCATGACCAGCACAGATCACAGGGCGACAGATGATATGTGACAGTCTCCAGAGCAAGTGAACCATACACAGCGTTCGACCTCTGCCAGGCCTTGGGAGAAAAAAAGGACATTCAGGTGGGTGCGGAGCAACGCCCCACCAACCTGCCTCAGGGGACTCCGGGTTGGACAGATCGCAATACCCCGCCCCCTTGTCCTGAGTGACAACCTGCGAGAGGAAGCCTGACCCGGCAAAACCACGCTTAGGCGCTGGGATTGAACCTACACTCGCCTGGCACAATGTGGGGAAGAAGAGGGGCTACGGGTGCAGAGCTGCGGGGAGAGGCTCCAGGGTGGAAATTCCTATGAGAAGTAACGGGACAGGACGCCCGGGATCCTGGCTTTGGGGGCCAACCCCCTTCCCACAGCTGGAGGGGACTGAGGTCCGAGCGGTACCCCAAACCCACAAGTATCCACTGATTCCAACGGTGACCATGAAGAGGCCAGTTCAAAAGATGTCCAGTTCCGACCAGCCCCTCTCTGCGTCTCGGCACCCCAGGGCACCACACTCACCATTTCGAGGTTTCCTGGGTCAGAGTCCCTTCTAACGACTCTAATGACTAGTGCGTATATGTGAGGGTCTCCAGAGCCTGGGAAGCTTACACAGCGTGCTACCTTATGTGTGGTGGGAGAAAGGACTTCTAAGCTGGTCTGAGGGTCGCCCCACCCACCTGCCTGAGAGGCCTCCTGGTTGGACAGATTCCAATACTGAATTAAGGATATGCAGATTACGACCTGCTGAATAAGGTGGCACACCCCGTTATTGACCTTAAAAATAAAATGGTCATTTATTTTACCAGTAAAAATGGGTTTATGGGGAAATAGAAAAGGACTGCAGCTCCTGAGTTGCAAGCAAGCTACAACAGAAGCCATAGTCAAGACCAACAAACAAAGCAGAGGAACATTATTTCACTGAGAAAAAGAAGGAAGTTGGGAAGGGTTATTTTAATGGAAACTCCATTGGAGAAAAACAAGAGTTCAGGGTGATGACAGTTGCTCACTGGGTGAGTAGTTGAAGGGGTCGATTTATTGTAGGAGATATAATGTGCATTCTTTTTCTATGTGGCCTATAATGGGTCATTCTTTTGTGATGCAGATTCTATTGCTGGGGTGTGTAATTAAACTGACAATTCCTCCTGTAACTGAGGTGGAGAAGATCTGGGTTAGAGCTCCCCTGATTAACAGATTGAAGAATAAAAACCACATGATCATCTCAATAGATGTAGGAAAAGATTTTGAAAACATTCAACATCCGTCTATGATAAAAACTTTTCAAAATGGGTGTGCACAGGGAACGTACATCAACATAATACAGACCATACATGACAAACTCACAGCTAATATACTCAATGGTGAAAAGCTGAAAGCATATCCTCTAAGACCAGGAAAAATACAAGGATGCCCACTCTCATCACATTTATTCAAAATAGCATTGGGAGTTGTAGCCACAGCAATCAGACACAAAAAAGAAATAAAAAGAATCCAAACAGAAAAGGAAGAAGTAAAAATGTTGCTGCTTTCAGATGACATGATACTATACATACCAAATCTAAAGATGCCACCTAAACACTACCAGAGCTCAACAATGAATTCAGTAAAGTTGCAGTATAAAAAAATAATACACAGAAATCTGTTGCATTTCTATACAGTAAAAACAAACTATCAGAAAGAGAAATGTAGGAAACAATCCAATTTACCATCCCATGAAAAAGAATAAAATACCTAGGAATAAACCTATGTTGTAGGTAAGAAGACCTGTACTTGGAAAACTGTAAGACACTGATGAAAGAAACTGAAGACAACACAAACAGATGTTAAGATATACTGTGTTCATGGACTGGAAGAATTAATACTGTTAAAATGACCATAACACACAAGGCAATCTACAGATTCAATGCAATTCCTTTCAAAATATCAATGACATTTATCACAGAACAGGAACAAATAATTCTAAAATTTGTTTGGAAACTCTGAATAGCTGAAACAATCTTGAGAAATAAGAGCAGAGCTGGAGGAATCATGCTTCATGACTTCAGACCAAACTACAAATGTACTGTAATCAAACATTATAGCATTGGCACCAAAACATCCACAAAGATCAATGGAAGAGAATAAGAGTCCAGAAAAAAATCCACCCAATTATGGTCAGTTAATCTACAAAAAGGAACAAGAATATACAATGGAGAAAAGAAACTCCCTTCAATAAGTGGTGCTGGGAAAACTGGACAGCTACATGTAAAACAATGAAATTAGAACATTCTCTAACACCATGTACAAAAATAAACTGGATTAAAGATCTAAATATAGTGCTTCCCTGGTTGCACGGTGGTTAAGAATCTGCCCACCAATGCAGGGGACACGGGATCAAGCCCTGGTCCCGGAAGATCCCACATGCCATGGAGCAACTACACTACTGAGCCTGTGCTCTAGATCCCGCCAGCCACAACTACTGAGCCCGTATGTCACAACTACTGAATCCCGTGTGCCTAGAGCCCATGCTCCACAAAAGAAGCCACTGCAATGAAAAGCCTGTGCACTACAACGAAGAGTAGCCCCCACTTACCGCGACTAGAGAAAGCTGGCACGCAGCAACGAAGACCCAAAAGCAGCCAAGAATAAAATTAATTAATTAATTATAAAAATAAATAAATATAAGACAAGAAACCAGAAATCTTCTAGAGGAAAAGACAGGCAGACTTGCACCTAAATCATAGCAATATTTTTTTGGATATGTCTTTGAAATCAAAGGAAATAAAAGCAAAAATAAACAAATTGAACCAAATTAAACTTAAAAGCTGTGACACAGCAAAGGAAACCATGGACAAAACACAAAGAACACCTACTGAATAGGAGAAAATATTTCCAAATCGTGTGACTGATAAGGCGTTAATAATATCCAAAACACGTAAAAAGATCACATGACTGGACAATCGATTTAAAACTAGACAAAAGACCTGAATAGACATTTTTCCAAAGAGGGCATTCAGATGGCCAACAGGCACATGAGAAGTTGCTCAATGTCATTAATCATCAGAGAAATGCAAATTAAAACCACAATTAGATGTCACCTCACATCTGTCAGGATGGTTATCACCAAAAAGAAAACAAATAACAAGTGTTGGTGAGGAAGTGGAGAAAGTGAACCCTCCTACACTGTTGGTGGAAATGTAAAGTGTTGCAGGCACTCTGAAAAACAGTATGGAGAGTTCTCAGAAAACTAAGAATAGAACTGCCATATGACCCAGCAATTCCACTCCTGGGTATGTATATCCAGAAAAAACTGGAAACACTAATTCAAAAACATACATGCACCCCAATGTTCACAGCAGCATTATTTACAACTGCCAAGATATGGAAGCAACCTAAGTGTCCATTAACAGGAGAATGGACAAAGAAGATGGGGTATATATATGCAATGAAATACTACTCAGCCATAAAAAAAGAATGTATTTTGTGATTTGAAACAACATAGATGGACTTAGAGGGTATTAAGCTAAGTGAAATAAGTCACACAGAGAAAGACAAATACTGTATGATATCACTTATATGTGGAATCTAAAAAATAAAAAAAAAACCAAGAGGATATAACAAAAAAGACAAAGACTCATAGATACAGAAAGCAAACTAGTGCATACTTGTAGGGACAGGGTAAGGGGGAGAGGCAAGACAGGGGTAGGGAATTAAGAGGTACAAACTATTATGTATAAGATAAATAAGCTACAAGCATATATTGTCCAACATAGGGAATATATTCAGTATTTTATGACTATAAAATTGTGAATCACTATGTTGTACACCTGTAACTTACATAATACTATATATCAGCTATACTTCAGTAAAATAAACTTCAAGTAAATAAATAAAAATAATGTCAAACACCACCCAGTTCTACAAAAAGTAAGCCATTAGTTGATACAGTTGCTGACTTCCCACACACTATGAAATGAATTCAGGGATGAGATCAGGAATGAGGCACCCTGTGCTCTGGGAAAAGTGGAAAAACAGGACTTTAGATAGTTAGATATTGTCAGTAAAAACTTTATGAACCCCAATTTTGCATTTTCCTATACTTAGAAAAGCGCTAAAATCATCAATGAAGATATCTCTTCCTCATGACTAAAAGTAACCTTCTATTACAAAAATGTGTGCTTGAGTGCACATACCCCTTCTCTAAATCACTGGTATATGGAACTTCAAACTTACTGTTTGGAGCAGTTCCTCAAAGCTACCTGAGAAGCTGTCTCCTGCTACAGTCCTCAGTAAGTCCATAAATAAAACAAAGTCACAGATCTCACATCATGTGTTTTTCTTTCAGTTAACACGTGTAATCTCCAATCTGTCATGGATCTAAGAAGAGATATTGCTCTTCTCGTTGTTCAGTTTTTTCCCAGTTGTGAGGATGAGAATAATCACTCAGAGCTGTTTACATACTGGAAGAAAAACCATCCATTCGGGTTTTTTTTTTCTATTTTTCCTTTCTAAGACTATACCACTTTCAATTATTGATTCTACTGCTAGTGCCCATGGAGTTGGTTTCAGAGTTTTTCTTTTGTGACCAATGTGCCTAAATACATCATACTGGGATTTCTACTTTTGAATTTCTTATCCTCATCTTCTAAAAATTTCCTATGCTGAATACCTGTCCAATACCTAAAAGGTATTTTCCATGGGTTATCTTCCATTTTATCATTGCCCTTTGAAGACAGGATTAACACCCAACCTAAAATAAATATGATCATATGTTAAGACTGTTGTTGACACATGCATTAAGTTAATAGAAGTAGTATTATTCCACAAAAATACTTTTGAAGGAGAGTAGGGCAAGGTTAAGTGGGTTAAGCTGGCTTGTCAAAAGTTCATGTGTTGCCCCTTTAAGGTGTATAGGAGTAGAGCCTACAGGTTTTAAAGGTTTGACCCTCTTACACACTGGCACAGAAAAAGGAACATGAGTAAACCTTCCTAACTTGTTTATCCATTGTGGGCCAGGAAGGGTGACTAGGTATGTAAATCCAATTAAAAGTCAAATATCAAACTCCCATGTAATTCTTTTTGGCTGCACTATTGTAAATATCATGGTGAATCAGGAAAACATACTCCCTAGCACTGTGAACAGCATCAAGTGCTTCCCACACAAATTAGACATTATAAAGGTATAATCTAGAGAACAGTGGAATCAGAAAATACTCCCAATCGTAAAACTCTGAAATACTTTCTCAGTGGAGACATGCAGCCTTCCAGAAAAAAATCAGACTCTCATGGATCTTCATGTGGGACACCAGGGGAAAATCACTTCTATGAAAATGAAAATCAAAAAGTTGATGGTGGTTTGGGGGATGCTCTTGACTACAAGGGCACTGAATCTGGAAAATAAGCTGGAAGATGGTGTCCTTGAAGCTTCTATGTATCTGTCTGTCTCCCAGTGTGGTGGCTCCAAAATCGGAAGAATGCCTTCTCTGCATCTGCTTTAAAATCACACACAGATGAGCTGTTGGTAAATTCTAACAAGGAACCACAAAGAGGATTGATTCTGGAAAATCTAGGCCCTAACGTTACTCACAGGCAAGGTATCTCCAACTCTAGATTTTTCTTGTCCTATCGCAAGTCTCTCTTCTTAATTCAAATTCTATTCAACAAATACCAGTCAGAAGGAAAGACAAAAAGCAAACAGGAAAATCATAATTTACATAAAAGTGTAGTCTTTGACAACCTTGCCATGCATTAAAATTTATTCCAAGTGTTTAATAGAATGGAAAACTGAAAAAAGCTCCTGTATCCACAAGCCCCCCAAAAGGACATTTCTCAATATTTATTTATTTATTTATTTATTATTTATTTATTTTGGCTGCGTTGGGTCTTCATGGCTGCGCGCGGGCTTTCTCTAGTTGCGGCGAGTGGGGGCTACTCTTCGTTGCAGTGCGCAGCCTTCTTATTTTGGTGGCTTCTCTTGCTGCAGAGCCCAGGCTCTAGGTGTGCAGGCTTCAGTAGTTGTGGCACGAGGGCTCAGTAGTTGTGCTCGTGGGCTCTAGAGCACAGGCTCAGTAGTCATGGTGCACGGGCTTCGTTGCCCCGCGGCATGTGGGATTTTCCTGGACCAGGACTTGAACCCATGTCCCCTGCATTGGCAGATGGATTCTTAACCACTGTGCCACCACGGAAGCCTGTGAAATAAAAATTCTTAAATACTGGAATGTAACACTGGATTTTTTTTTCCCCCTGAAATTTACCCTTCTTGCCACTTTGAAAATATTTTATACGGTCTTTCAAGCTCTATTAATTAAGTACATTTTACACTATTGAAAAAAGAAATTTAAATAAGTGAGTAAATCTTCTGAAGGGCACTAACCCAGAGATGGGCAGTGGTCACAGGTTAGCTCGTCCAGAAAAGTTTGAAAAAAAAAACCCTCCACAAAATGATTTCCCATAGGATGTCTCTTCCAAGAAAAAAAAATTGGGAGGAGAAGGGATTTCATACACCTACTTCCAAGTGGTTATTCTCGGCTTTCCCCTCGTGTAAAACATCCACAGACCGCCCCCCTCCCCAGTGCAATCCACGACTCTGCGCAAATAGGATAAACAATTAAAATACTGGGTGTGTTTAAAATACACCACGGGAGAAGAATAGTTGATAGATGATGTGAATCGGAGAGGGGAAACTGACTTTGGGAAGGCGGGGAGCGCTCTGGAAATTTCATGAGTTCTTGCCAGCCCTACTAAGAGCTATTCTGCAGGTCGGTTCCATGCCTGGCCACACAGCCTTACACCTTATGATCCCTGGAGGACATAAGACCCTCTTCTTCCAGGCAGGACTGGCCTGGGCCATCCTCTTATCACAGGCAATCCCAGGCCAGGGAAAAGTTCTGTCTAGGCGCAATTGGAGAAAAAAAGGACATCCACGCCTGTGCGGAGCATCGCCCCACCTACCTGCCCCAGCGGCCTCCCGCTTGGACAGATTCCCAATAACCCGCCCCCAAGTACCTGAGTGACAACCTGCGAGAGGAAGCCTGACTCAGCAGAATCACTTAGCGCCGCTGGGATTGAATCTGTCCCCGCCTGGCACTTAAGGTTTGTAACAGAACTTTTCCCTGGCCTGGGATTCCCCGGCATGGAACCGTGCTTCTTGTTAAGAAAGGCAGACACTTAGATGTGAACTCACCGTTTGTAATAAAGAGACTGGCTCCAGTTTCATCTTTGCGCCTTGACAACGCTGAACCTTCCACCCATCCCTCCCCATCCCCACTCATTAGGTACTTAAGCTAAAGAATCCCAGAGCACTTGGCTTTCACTCAGTCCTAGCTGGGTGCCAGGACGAATCTCAGTCAAACCACAAGCTGTGAGGTGTGTGCATTAACTTTTCAGCTGTACATTTTACACTGGAAGGAAATTTATTTTAGATCAGTGTTCCCTGTGTGCCTAGAAAACCTCGAAATGTCAGCATTCAAGGCAATTGTATTCCTATTTCCACTGATAGAAGAAAAACTGTAAGTTGTACTGAAAATTGGAAAATACCTTAAAAGTCTTCCTGCCTCCCCTCAGGTTTATTGAAGTATAACTAACTAATAAAACTGCATTTAAAGATTAAAACATGATGATCTGATACACTTATACTGTATTGTATAATTGAAATTGATGAAGAGTGGATCTTTTTTTTTAAGGGAACCCTAAAAAATGCATTTTAATGGGGAATGGCAGAAATCACAATAGACTATTATCATCATTGTGGAAGTATTAATCGCACACTTTAAATATATTCATGTTCAATGTCTCTCTGTTTATTCGTTGTTTCTCCCATTCCACAAGTGCATAGGTTGTTTTCTGTAGATCTGTGGAAAATGGGCCAGGGGTGGAAGGTCCATACAGGCTAGACAGAGTGAAGAGCCCATGACTGTTCAGCACAGAAGGAAACTGGAAAAGTGTGTTAGTACCTTGCAGTCTGGCTGGACTTAGGGGAACAACAGGGCTGAGGGTACTCCAAAAGTGGATACTGGAGACCAAGGCACTCAGAGTCGAGAAGGGTGTCTGTGAAAATAATCCTAGCGTAATAATCAGTGGGCTTGGATCACTGCCTGTGATCATGATGGTTGGTACTAGTTCTAACCCTTTGGGTTTCTTGGACCTTGATGAATTACTTGTTTTGTCTTTTTCTGGCAAAGCTGAATCCTGGTCTTGAGGCTCCATGTCTGCGTCCATGTCTGGGTCCATCTCTGGGTTGGAACTCAGCGGTAGTGAAGGTGTTCTAGGAGGTTCCTGAAAAGGGCAAATGGACGAAATAGGAGGTGTGGTGGTAAAAGTGGCAGTTGCACTGGATGCAGAAGTTGGTGCTTCTAGCGAAGGCAGTTTGGGGGAAGACAAAGTCTCCAGCGCTTGGGCAGTTTCTTTGGAAGATGGAGAAATACTTGGGTCAGTTGAACTGGTGGCAGCAAGAAGTTCAACTGGTGGCTTTTTAGAAGGTGTTACAAATTTGGTAACAGATGGTGTTGGCTCCTGAGGGGATTTTTTTCTCTGCCAATTTCTCAGCTGGATTCTCAACCTTTATAGATTTGAAAAGCTTCCTATTGGAGGAGTTCAAAGATCTGAGGGTAAATGGAGAATATAAGCCAGAGTGTCTGTAGTCACTGCAGCTAGGGGTCTTGGCACCAGGCTGCGGTGGCTTCTTTTTCCCTCCATTCTCTTCATCTATGGAGCTCTCGCTGCTGACTTCACTGATGCGTAAAACTTCAGTCTCCCTCAAGCCTGCCCGCTGGCATAGGAACCGTATTCAAAATCTCTGGGTGCGAGACAAACTTGTACACAAACTTCTGACCCCTCACGTTTTCAATGATATTCTTCATATAATAGTATCTGAGGGGTCGGCTGTGTTTGTCATAATTCATGTTAGGCTTGTTATTTTGAATCCCTCAGAGACGAGCCACCTCTTCTGCCTGCAAATGCTTGAACTCCCCATCATTAGAAGTCCAGCAGATCATGTGATCGTTCTGAGGCTCCTTTAGGAGCTGAAGGAGGAACTGCCACAGGGTGATGGCATTGTTAAGAGCAATGAAGGAGGCCACTTGCGAGGCTGCCTCAGGGTCTCTGCCTCAAACATGATGCCTCTCTCCACCGGCCACCTCCTCACGCTGGAAACTCGAGGACAGCACCGCGGCCACTGTGACCCCTGTGGCGGAGCTGGAGAAGGCGGCGGCAGCCAAGCCATTCGTTGCAGCAGCCAGGCCTGCCAGTCGCTCCATGCCTGCTAAGAGAGTGGATCTTAAGCATTCCGACCACACAAACAAAAATAAAGATAGTTAGGACTTCCCTGGTGGTCCAGTGGTAAAACTCCGCACTCCCAACGCAGGGGCCCGGCTTCCGTCCCTGGTCAGGGAAATAGATACCACATGCCGCAACTAAGAGTTTGCATGCTGGAACTAAAAGAGCCCGCATGCTGCAAGGAAGATGGAAGATCCCGCATGCTGCAACTAAGACCCAGCACAGCGAAATAAAAAAAACAAAATGATAACTAAGTGAAGTGATGGATATTAATTAACCTGGAAATTCTTATACTCCCAGGAGACTTAATTGCAAAACTCTTACATTGCAAAACACTTCATGCATTGACTTATTTGAACAACTTTATTGAAATGTATGGCACATACTGTGGAAGGCACCCATTAAGTATACATTTTCATGCTTTTAGTATATTTGTAGATACATGCATTTATCACTACAGTCAATTTTTGAAGATTTTCTCACTTCAAAAAGAAACTCTTCTACTCTTTAGCTGTCACCGCTAATCTTCCCATCTTCCTCCTCCAATCCCCGGCCTTAGAAAACCACTAATCTGCTTTCTTTTTCTCCATCCTGGTCTTTCATATGAAAAGAATTCTATAGTATATGGTCTTTTGATTGACTCAGCATGATTTTTTTCAAGGGAAAATTATAAATCAATATTTCCTTCATTTTACATCAGAATAACATTTTATTGATTGGGTAAAACACATTGTTTACCTATTCATCTGTTAATGGAACTTTAGATGTTTCTACCTTTTGGCTACTACGAATCACATTACTCTAAAATTCATGTATAAGTTTTGGCCAAATAAGTATTTTCATATTCTTGGGCATATACCGAGGAGTGGGATTGATGGGCCATATGATAACTCTAGGTTTAATATTTGAGGAACTCCCAGAACTTTTTCCAGAGTGGCTTCGCTATTTTGTCTTCATTCCAACCTGTATGAGAGTTCAAATTTCTCCATCTATCCTGGATAAAACTTATTACCTCACTTTTTGATTTTAGCCATCCTAGTTTTTGTGACATGGAATCTCATTGTGGTTTTGATTTGCATCTCCTTGATGACTAATAATGGCCAGAATCTTTTCATATGCCCTTGATCATTTGTATATTTTACTTGGAAAAATGTGACTTCAGATGCTTGTCACATTTAATATTGAGTTAATTGACTTTTTATAACTAACTTATAAGAAGTCTCTAGATATTTTCAATATAAGTTCTGTTTTAAATATATGATTTGCAAAATTTTCTTCCATTCTAAGGGTTGTATTCACTGTCTTGCCTTAAAAGTTTAATTTTTATAATATACACATACCATAAAATTTACATTTTCATCATTTTAAGTGTATAGTTCAGTAGTACAAAATACATTGACATTGGGAAACCAATCTGCAGAACTATTTTCATCTTTCAAAACCAAACTCTATACCCATGTTGACATAAACAAATAGGATGCCAATTATTTTTCCAGCAAAATATGTGTTTATCCAGGATTAGCAAAGAATTGTAATTTGGGGTCAGCAACCTTGGCATGGAAGTTCCCCTGCAGCAAGGAGAGTATTCTTTTAAAGAAGGGAAAAGGAAGTTGGGAGGTCTATAGTAAGCAAAGAGTTTTGCACAGCAAAGAAACCATAAACAAAACAAAAAGACAATCCACAGAATGGGAGGAAATATTTGCAAATGATGTGACTGAAAAGGAATTAATCTCCAAAAGCTACAAAGAGCTCATGCAGCTCAATATTAAAAAAACAAACAACCCAATCAAAAAATGGGCAGAAGACCTAGATAGACAATTCTCCAAAGAAGACATACAGATGGCCAAGAGACATGTGAAAAAATGCTTAACATTGCTAATTATTAGAGAAATGAAAATCAAAACTACAGTGAGATATCACCTCACACCAGTCAGAATGGCCACCATCAGAAAGTCTACAGACAATAAATGGTGGATGACAGATGAATGGATAAAAAGAAGTGGTACATATGTACAATGGAATATTACTCAGCCATTAAAAAGAATGAAATAATGCCATTTGTAGCAACATGGATGGACCTAGATGTCATACTGAGTGAACTAAGTCAGAGAAAGACAAATATCGTATGATATCACTTATATGTGGAATCTAAAAAAAAAAAAGATACAATAAACTTATTTACAAAACAGAAACAGAATCACAAACTTAGAGAACAAACTTATGGTTACCAGAGGGGCGAGGGGGAGGGATACTTAGCGAGTTTGGGATTTACATGTACACTGCTATATTTAGAATAGATAACCAGGGACTTCCCTGGTGGTCCAGTGGCTAAGACTCCACACTCCCAGTGCAAGAAGCCTGGGTTTGATCCCTGGTCAGGGAACTAGATCCCACATGCTGCAACTAAGAGTTCACACGCCGCACCTAAAAGTTCTGCACACCAGAACTGAAGATCCCGCATGCCACAACTAAGACCGGGCATAGACAAATAAATAAATAAATATTTGAAAAATAAATAAATAAAATGGATTAACAACAAGGACCTACTGTATAGCACAGGGAACTCTGCTCAATATTATGTAACAATCTAAATGGGAAAAGAATTTGAAAAAATAAATAAATAAAATAAATAATTCACAAGGTGCTTTAAGCTCTCCCTTTTGAGAGTATTCCATCATTAGAGAAAAAAACAAACAAAAAAACAATAAATGATGGAGAGGGTGGGGAGAAAAGGGGTTGTTGGTGGGAATGTAAATTGCTGTACCCGTTATGGAAAACAGTATGTATGGAGGTTCCTTAAAAAACTAAAAACATAGCTACAATATGGTCCAGCAATCACACTCCTGGGCATATATCCAGAGAAAACCATGGTTTGAAAGGATACATGCACCCCAATGGTCACTGAAGTGCTGTTTACAATAGCCATGACATGGAAGCAACCTAAAAGCCCATCGACAGGTGAATGGATACAGAAGATGTGGTACATATATACAATGGAGAAAACCATTCTACTTTTTGTCTCTAGGAATTTAGCTACTGTAGGTACCTCATACCCATGGAATCATACAGTGTTTGACCTTTTTTGTCAGGCTAATTTCAGCTAGCATAATGTCCTAAGGTTCATCTATGTTGTAGCAAGAGTAAAATTTGCTTTCTTTTTAAAGCTAAATAATACTCTGATGTATGTATGCACCGTGTTTTTTTTGTCTATTCAACTGTTGATGGACACTTGAGTTGCTTCCACCTATGGCTACTATGAATAATGTGAAATGAACATATATATCTGTTTTGACATATCTGTTCGAGTCACTGCTTTCAATTCTACTTCAATTGACAGAAGTCGGATTGCTAGATCAGATAGTGACTCAGTTTGCAATTTTTTGAGGAATTGCCTTTTTCTTTTCATACCATCAATACAATTTTATATTCCAAGCAATATCACACAAGAATTCCAAAGGATATTTCCACTTTCTTGATAGTTTCCTTTGAAGCACAAAATTATTAATCGTCCAAATTACCTAAAAGAATGAAATTAGAACACTCCCTAGCACCATACATAAAAATAAACTCAAAATGGATTAAAGACCTAAAGGTAAGGCCGGATACTATAAAACTCATAGGCAGAACACTTTTTGACATAAATCCCAGCAAGATCTCTTTTGATCCACCTCCTAGAGTAATGAAAATAAAAACAAAAATAAACAAATGGGATCTAGTTAAACTTAAAAGTTTTGCACAGCAAAGGAAACCATAAACAAACACAAAATATAACCCTCAGAATGGGAGAAAAGATTAGCAAATGAAGCAACCGACAAGGGATTAATCTCCCAAATATACAAACAGCACATACAGCTCAATATCAAAAAAACAAACAACTCAATCAAAAAATGGGAGGAAGATCTAAATAGACATTTCTCCAAAGAAGACATACAGTTGGCCAAAAAGCACATGAAAAGATGCTCAACATCACTAATTATTAGAGAAATGCAAATTAAAACTACGAGGAGGTATCACCTCACATGGGTCAGAATGCCCATCATCAAAAAATCTACAAACAGTAAATGCTGGAGAGGGTGTGGAGAGAAGGGAACACCCCCTACACTGTTGGTGAGAATGTAAATTGATACAGCCACTATGGAGAACAGTATGGAAGTTCCTTAAAAATCTAAAAATAGAACTACCATATGACCCAGCGATTCCACTCCTAGGCATATATCCAGAGAAAACCATAATTTGAAAGGATACATGCACCCCAATGTTCATTGCAGCATTATTTACATTTATAATAGCCAGGACTTGGAAGAAACCTAAATGTCCATCAACAGAGGAATGGATAAAGAAGATATGGTACATAAATACAGTGGAATATTACTCAGCCATACAAAAGAACAAAATAATGCCATTTGCAGCGACATGGATGGACTTGGAGATTGTTGTGCTTAGTGCTGTGGGTCAGACAGAGAAGGTTGGATGTCATGTGATGTTGCTTATATATGGAGTTTAGAAAGGGGGTGCAAATGAACTTGTTTGTAGGGCAGAGGTAGAGTCGAGGGTGTAGAAAGCAAACTTATGGTTACCAGGGGATAAATAGGGAGGGATAAATTGAGAGGTTGGGATTGACGTGTACACACTACTATACGTAGAACGGATAACTGATGGGGACCTGCTGTGTAGCGCAGGGAACTCTACTCAGTCCTCTGTCATGGCCTATATAGGAGGGGAATCTAAGAAAAGAGTTGGTGTATGTATATGTGTGGCTGATTCACCTTGCTGTGCACCTGAGGCTACTAAGCATTGTGGATCAGCTATAGTCCAATAAAAATTAGTAATTAATTAATTTATTTATAAAATTTCCTACCAGTGTAAAACGTACACCTGAGAAGTTAATGAACACACATCATAGCCTGTGGTTTAACTGAGATTTGTCCTGGCACCCAGCTAGGCTGACTGATTCAAATTTCCTACCAGAGCCAAGTGCTCTGGGATTCTTTAGCTTAAGTACCTAATAAGTGGGAATGGGGCAGGGATTGGTGGAAGGCTCAGCGCTGTCAAGGACGAAAGATGAAAATGGAGTCAACCCCTTTATTATAGATGGTGAATTCACATTTAAGTGTCTGCGTTTCTTAACAAGAAGCACAGTTCCGTGCCTGGCCACACAGACTTACACCAAGTCCTTGACCCCTGGAGGACATAAGACCCTCTTGTTCCAGGCAGGACTGACCTGGGCCATCCTCTTATCTGTACTTGCTGCATCTTGAAACAGAATCAGGAATCCCAGTGCAGGAGGAGCTGCGGAAGACAACTGAGACAATCCCAGGCCAGGAAATGTTGTTTTACCAAGCAAACGTGCCAGGCGGGGACAGGTCCCATCCCACCTCCCACAGGTGGGAGGCATTAGGGGGCGGGGTATTGAGTCTGTCCAACCAGGCGGCCGCTGAGGCAGGTGGGCGGAGCGGTCCCCCACTCAGACGTGGACTTCCTTACCTTCTACAGCGGAGGGATCGCGCATCTTTGCCGCTTCACTAACCTGTTAACTCTCACGTACCTTCTGTTGCCCTGTGTTCTGCACTAGTCCTTGGAGGCGTTAAGAGGGACTCAGACCCAGGAAACCTCGAAATGGTGAGTGTGCTGAGCCGGACTGTGGACGCTGCGAAGGGACTGGTCGCAACCGGCCGAAACCGGCCATCTTTTTTGACCCGGTCACTTCGCGGTCAACTCCGGAGTCTGCGGATACGCGGGGGTCTGGGGCGCTGCTCGGACCTCAGTCCCCTCCGGGCCTCAGTGGCGGGGTTGGCCCGGCAGCTCGGGCCCCGGGCGTCCTGTTCGGTCACTTCGCTGAAGGAACTTTGGCCCCGGAGCCTCACCCGGCTGCTCTGCAGCCCCTCTTCTTCCCCCAGATTGTGTGGTGACCTCAAGCACGGCCTTCAGGTGACAATTGGGACTCGTTCTCCAGGGTTCGGTCGTGGGATTAGCTGTGGTCTGAGGGGTCTCAGCCTTTCCTTTCTGCCCCAGGGGGCACCCGTTTTGATAGGGATAGAATAGGATAGTTACACTGGTAGTTGTAGAAGTCCCAGTAGGGGATTGTAAATAGAGAGGGAAACTTAGGGAACTTTGGGAGACCACTGTAACTTATTGATCGCTCAAGAAAGCTATCGAAAATGTTGTGGAACCAATCAGGCCTCCTTAAGTATAAAGCCATAAATAAAAGCATGAGATATGCCCCAGATCATTAAGTGGAAGAAAAAATGAGGCCTGCATTCTGCTGGTCGAGTTCAGCAAGGTAATGATCCTTAACACCAAGGACAGGAATTTTAAGAGAAATGCGACATTCCAAAGTAGGAGACCCTCATTATATGGAGACTTGAGATGATACAACATACTTTAGTGTATGTTACCACCTTTCTCCTGATTTGAATAAGCTCTATGACAGTCCTAGTTTGACCTCATAGGGTCAGACACTCTCCTATGCCATAGGAAGGAGGAGCTAGTGACCTAAGCCTGACATCTACTCGAAGAATGAGGAAGAAGGCAGTCTTTTTCCCCTTCCCCACTTTCCTTTGACTGTAAAAATATAGCCCACTTAATCCTCAGGGCAGAGCCCCCCTGCCTGCTTGCGTCTCTTGCAAGCGTCCTATATTAATAAATCTACATCTTGCCTATCTCTTTGCCTCTTGCTGAATTCCTTCTGCACTGTGACACAAAGAACCCGAGCCTCAGTAAGTCCAACACCAGGTGAATGATTCTAATTAAAAGACCATAGGTTCAAGTCCCAATCTGGGTTTAGGCAGGGTTCGAGTCCCGGCACGTGGGTTCAAGTCCCATCTGACTTACACGGTTTCATTTTTTCTCTGAGTTTTCCAAATGGTTGGGAAGCAGAATTTCAAAGACCTTAGCCCCCCAGAGGAGCTCTTTGTAGGGCTGGCAATAACTCATTAAATTTCCAGATCGCTTCCCTCATTCCCAAAGTCGGTTTCGCCTCTCCGATTCAAATTACCTATCATCTATTCGTCTCCGCAGTGCATTTCAAACAAATACTTTAATTGTTTATCCTAGTTCCGTAGTGACGTGGATGGTATTATTTTGGGGGCGGGGGGTGGTCTGTGGATATTTTACAAGAGCAGAAGCCGACAATGACCACTTGGAAGTGGGTTGTATGAAGTCCTTTCTTCTGATTTTTTACTGGAAACAGATATCCTATAGGAAGTCCTTTCGTGGAGGTTTTTTTTGAACTTTTATGGACGATCTACCCTGCCCATCCCTAGGTTAGTCCCCTTCAAAAGATTTACTCGCTTATTTAAGTTTCTTTCTTCAATAGTGTAAAATAGAGCTTCAAAGTCCATATAAAATATTTCCAAAGAGGTAAGAGAGGTGAATTTCAGGGGGAAAAAAATTCCAGTATTACATTCCATTTGTTAATAATTTTTTGCTTTTATTCAATCCCTGAGGAAGTGTGGTTAAATTTTTGTGGCCTCTCCTTTACTTTTGGTGGATTTCAAATAAAGTTCCAAGATTTAGACTTGTAGAGGAGAAGTATTCAAGCGTGATTAATTATGTAGTAAATGAAATTGCCTTGGAAGTAATTGACTGACATTTTTTTCTAAAAAGGAATAGATATTTGGGGTTTCCTGGTGAACTAGTAGAAGTGGCTTATAATTTTATTCTCTCATTTCCACATAAACACTGGATTTGAGTGATTTTGCTGAATTGTTCAAACAGGGTTTGTGTATTTAAAGTATCAGTGGTGGTGGAGAGCACCTGTAGTTGGGAGCAGAGCCTGAGGTCAGTGTCTTCAGGCCAAGGCCCCGTTTGAGCCTGCAAGGGGAAGTACTTGAAGGCCCTCCTATACTTGGAATCATATAGCATATAGCTCTGCCAGATTGGCTTCTTTCTGGTAGCAATATACTTTTGAGCTTTGCTTCATGTGTTTTCATAGCTTGATACTTTATTCCTTTTTATTAGTGAACACTGTTTCATCATATGGATATACCACTGATTATTTGACTCTTGCAAGATATCTTGCTTACCTGTTGACTCATGCCAGTTATGAATAAAGCTCCTACAGGTATTTGTGTATGAGTTTTGTGTGAATATAAGAGTTGATCTCATTTGGACAAATAACAAGGAGTGTGATTGCTGGGTCTTAATATACATACTAAGAGTATATTTTGTTTTGAAAGAGAGCTCCTGTCTTCCTTTGTAGGGGTACCAAGTTCCATTCCCCCCAGCAATGAATGAGGATTACCTTCACATCTATTTGGTGTTTTGCATTTTAGTTATTAAATAGGTGTGTAGTGATAGCTCGTTTTATTTGCAATTTCCTACTGACATTTGACATTGAGCATGTTTTCATATTTCCTGTTTCCCTTCTATATATCTTTTTTTGGGAGCTGTTTGTTCAGATCTTTTGCCCATTTTCAATTGGATTATTTATCTTCTTACTGTTGAGTTTTAATAGTTCCTGGATATTTTGAATACCAGTTATTTATCACATAAGTGTTTTGCAAATATTAGTATTTTTTCATATCCTGTGACTCAGCTTTTCATTCCCTTAACACTGCCTTTCTGAGAGGAGACGTTTTTTATTTTAATGAAGTGAAATTATCCTTTTTTTCTTTTACAGACCTTGTGTTTGTTGTTATATTTGAAAATTCATCACCAAACCCAAAGTGACCTAGATTTCCTTCCATGATATTTTGGAGGAGTTTATTACTTTTGCATTTTACATTTAGATCTGTGATGTGTTTTGAGGCTTTTTTTTGTAAAACGTGTAAGTCCTATGTTTACATTTGCTTTGTTTGTGTGTGTGTTTGTTTGTGAATATCCATTATTTACAGCACTATTTGTTTAAAAGATTTTCCTTTCATTTGAATTGCCTTTCCTTCTTTGTCCAAGTTCAGTGTGGGTCTACAGGAAAACAGTTGATTATCTTTCAATCTTGAGATATGTCTTCTATTTTTTTAATAAATTTATTTATGTTATTTATTTGGCTGCTTTGGGTTTTCGTTGCTGCGCGTGGGCTTCTCCCTAGTTGTGGCGAGCGGGGGCTACTCTTCGTTGCGGTGCGTGGTCTTCTCATTGCGGTGACTTCTCTTGTTGTGGAGCACGGGCTCTAGACGTGCAGGTTTCAGTAGTTGTGGCATGTTGGCTCAGTAGTTGTGGCTCACAGGCTCTAGAGTGCAGGCTCAGTAGTTGTGGCACACGGGCTTAGCTGCTCCACGAAATGTGGGATCTTCCCAGACCTGGGCTCAAACCCGTGTCCCCTGCATTGGCAGGTACCTTCTTAACCACTGTGCCACCAGGGAAGCCCAGGATATGCCCTCTTAATTCCAAGAGTTATCTGTTGTTGGAGAATCTTTAAGATGTTTCACAGAGATAGTTATGTCCTAGAGACCAAATATTTGAATTTACCTACAGGATACATGAATATATTCTTTTTCAGGAAGTAGAAGTTCCCTCTATTACTTGTTTGTGATTAAAAATGGATGCTGTATTTTACCAAATCCTTTGAAATTTTCATTTCCCCCTTTGTTCTTTTCTGATATTTCCTTTTACCCTCTGTCTTCCCTTATAGGCATATTGATTAGATGTTTATCAGTGTTATTAATCTTGTCAAAGAACTAGCTTAAAAGTTTTTTTCTCCTTCAATTACCCACAATTACATTAATTTCCTTTCTGATTTTTATAACTTTATTTTGTGATTATATCGTCTTCTCTTTATTGTTTCTTTTTTTTGTGGTACGCGGGCCTCTCACTGTTGTGGCCTCTCACTGTTGTGGCCTCTCCCATTGTGGAGCACAGGCTCTGGACGTGCAGGCTCAGTGGCCACGGCTCACGGGCCCAGCCACTCCACGGCATGTGGGATCTTCCCGGACCGGGGCACGAACCCATGTCCCCTGCATCGGCAGGCGGACTCTCAACCACTGCGCCACCAGGGAAGCCCTCTTTATTGTTTCTTAAGGTAGATGCTTGTGTTGTTGTTTACAGACCTTTGTTTTTTCCCAGTTGATGATGACATAAATTTCTCGGTAGGCACTGCTTTTGCTACATGCCACAATTTAGCTCAAAACAAATCTTAATTTCTCTTGAGACTTCTTCTTTGATCCCATGTATTACTTAGAAATATGTTGTTGAACCTCTGTGTGTTAGGGGTTTTTCCAAATATCTTGCTTGTATTGATTGCTAGATGAATGCCTTTGAGTTCTAGGAGCATGGTTTGTATGATTTTTCTTCTTTCAGATTTGTTAAGGTATGCTTTATGTCCCAGAAAGTGTTCGGTCTGGTTGAATGTTTCATATGAATTTTAGAAGAATGTGTATTCAGCTCTTGTTGCATGAAGTGTTCTTTAGATTACAATTACATTTAGTTATTTCATAGTATTCCTCAAAGCAAGTCTGTCCTTCCTGATTTTCTGCCTGCTGTTATATACAGCTTATGATAAGGGGGTGTTGATGTATGACTATAATAATGGATTTATGTATTCCTCCCTGCATTCTTCATGTCTTGCCTTATGTATTTTGCCGCTTTGTTGCTATGTATGTACACATGAAGGATTGTTATGGCTTCTTGCAGAATGGACCTTTTTGTCATTATGTAAAGTCCTTTCTACCCCTGAGATTTCCTTGGTCTGAAATCTGCATTCTCTAAAGTTCATATATGAGTGCCAGCATTCTTTTGGTTAGTTTTGGCATGGTGTATTTATCTCCATTGCTTTATTTCTCATCTGCCAGTGCCTTCATATTTAAAATGAGTTTTTGGTAGACTACATATAATTGTAATTTTAAAAATCACATATTATGATATCAGAAAGGGAAAGTAAAAAAAAACAGTATGCACCGAAAAAAATAAAATACTTTGGAACAAACCTGACCAAGGAGGTGAAAGAGATATGTTGAGCACCATAAAACATTGATAAAGGAAATTGAACTGAATCAAAAAATGGAAAGCTGGGCTTCCCTGGTGGCACAATGGTTAAGAATCCGTCTGCCGATATGGGTTCGAGCCCTGGTCCGGGAAGATCCCACATGCCGTGGAGCAACTTAGTCCATGTGCCACAACTACTAAGCCTGCACTCTAGAGCCTGCACGCCTAGAGCCCGTGCTCCACAACAAGAGAAGCAACTGCACTGAGAAGCCTGCACACCACAAGAAAGAGTAGCCCCCACTCGACACAACTAAAGAAAGCTCGCGTGCAGCAGTGAAGACCCAATACAGCCAAAAATAAATAAATAAGTTTATTTTTAAAAAAATGGAAAGCTAACCCATACTCTTGGATTGGAGGAATTATTTTTGTTAAAATGGCCATAGTACCCAAAGTAATCTACAGATTTAATGTGATCCCTATCAAATTACTCATAACATTTTTCACAGAACTAGAACAAATAATCCTAAAAGATATATGGAACTGTAAAAGACCCAGAATTGCCAAAGCAGTTCTGAGGAAAAAAGAAAAAAGCTAAAGGCATAACCCTCCCAGATTTCAGACAATAATACAAAGTTAAAGTTGTCAAAACAGTGTGATACTGCCACAAAACCAGAAATATAGACTCAATGGAACAGAACAGAGAGGCCAGAAATAGACCCACACACCAATGGTCAATTAATCTTTGACAAAATAGACAAGAATATACAATGGGGAAAAGACGGTCTCTTCAGCAAGTGGTGTTGGGAAAGTTGGACTGCCTCATGTAAATCAATGAAGTTAGAACACACCCTCACACCATATACAAAAATATACTCGAAATGGCTTAAAGACTTAAATGTAAGACATGACATCATAAAATTCATAGAAGAGAACATAGACAAAACATTCTCTGATATAAATTATACCAATGTTTTCTCAGGTTGGTCTCTCAAGACAATAGAAATAAAAGTAAAAATAAACAAATGGGTCCCAAACAACGTATAAGCTTTTGTACAACAAAGGAAACCATAAACAAAATGAAAACACAACCTACGTACTAGGAGAAAATATTTGTCAATGATGCCACCAACATGGGCTTAATTTCTAAAATATACAAATAGCACATACTATCCAATAACAAAAACCAGACAACCCAATAAAAAATGGGCAGAAGACCTAAATAGACATATCTCCAAAGAAGACATACATATGGCCAATAGGCACATGAAAAGATGTTCAGCATTGCTAATTGTTAGAGAAATGCAAATCAAAACTGCAGTGAGGTGCCCACCTCACATTGGTCAGAATGGCCATCATTAAAAGTCTGCAAATAACAAATGCTAGAGAGGGTGTGGAGAAAACGGAGCCCTTTTGTACTGTTGGAAGCAATGTAGATTGGTGCATCTACTTTGGAAAACAGTATGGAGGTTCCCCAAAACACTAGAGTTGCCATATCATCGAGAAATCCCAGTCCTGGGTATATATCCAGAGAAAACTCTAATTCGAAATGATACAGGCACCCAAATGTTCATAGCAGCACTATTTACAGCAACCAAGACATGGAAACAACCTACATGTCCATTGGCAGATGAATGGATAAAGATGTAGTATATATATTCAGTGGAATACTACTCAGCCATTAAAGGTGAAATAATGCCATTTGCAGCAACATGGATAGATGTACAGATTATCATACTACATGAAGTAAATCAGATGGAGAAAGAGAAATACCATATGATATCACTTATATGTGATATCTAAAATATGTCACAAATGAACTTATTTTCAAAACAAAAACAGACAGACATCAAAATGAAAGTTACGGTTACCAAAGGGGAAAGGGGGTGGGGGGAGATAAATTAGGAGTTTGGAATTAGCAGAAACAAGCTATTATATATAAAATAGATAAACAACAAGGTCGTATTGTATAGCACAAGGTACTGTAAAATCCTGTAGAAAACCTTAATGGAAAAGAATATGAAAAAGAATATATATATATGAATATATATATATATATATGTATATATATATCTGAATCACTTTTCTGTACACCAGAACCTAACACAACTTTGTAAATCATCTATACTTCAATAAAAGTGAATAAGTAAATCTAATATTACTGTAATTTTCTTTCATTTGTATTGAGACCATTGTTGATTGAAATGGTGACTAATATGGTTGGATTAATATCTAACACTTTTTACTCTTTCTATTTGTTGCCCTTATTTTTTCATTTGTCTTTTCTCTTTTTTCTACCTTCTCTGGATTTAACTGAGCATTTTGTCTGATTCTTCCTTTTTTCCATTCTTAACCTATACCTTTGTAAAGAACTTTTTTAGTGGTTGCCCTTGAGTTTTCAGTATACATTTAGAACTAACCCACATCAGTCTGCAACTTAACGCAGTACCTCTTCAGTGGTTGTTCAGGTACCTCATACCACACTATTCCCATTTCCCCTCCTCTGTCCCTATTGATATGGCTGTCATTTATTTCACTTATCCACAAGGTTATCATTATCAATGTCATTCTTGCTAATATGATTTTAGACAAAGTATCATCTATTATAAAAGAAATATAAAAGATGTTTACCTTTATTTATTCCTCTTTTAATTCTCCTACATAATTTACGTTCTTTCTGATGAATTTTAATGTCTTTCAAAGTTGGCATACTAATGACAAGTTCCATCAATTTTTGTCTCAAAATGGCCTTCTATTTTTTAAGGATAATTGTGCTTCCTAACAATTCTAGGACACTGTTTTTTTTTTAATTTCAAAACTTTAAATGTTTCAATCCACTTAGTTCTTTTATATATACGTATGTATATAATTATTATTATTGTTTTTTTTTCCTGAAAAGAAGTCCAGTTTGATTCTAATCTTTATTTCTCTGTACCTAAAGTATACCTCTGGCTTCTTACAATATATATTCTCTTTGCCTTTGTTTTTCTCTCTACTTTAAATATAATATACTTTGGTCTCCATTTTAGGTGTTTTCATTTTTATTGTTCACTGAGCCTCATGGATCTATGGGTGTTGTCTATCATTAATATTAGGAACATCTCAGTGGTCGTTACTTATTTCTGTCTCTCTTTTCCTTCAATTATTTTCATTATATGTATCTTAAATCTTCTGTTAAAGAAGGTCATGCCAGAGTTCATGGATACTGTGTTCTATCTTTTTTGATCCTTTTTGTCTTTGTGTTAGACTACAGTGAAACAGTTTTTTTGGGTACCAGCCTTAAGAACAGAATCTTTGGGGCATATTTAAAAAATGTCTTTCTGGGCTTCCCTGGTGGCACAGTGGTTGAGAGTCCGCCTGCCGATGCAGGGGACGCGGGTTTGTGCCCTGGTCCGGGAGGATCCCTCATGCTGCGGAGCGGCTGGGCCCGTGAGCCATGGATGCTGAGCCTGCGCGTCCGGAGCCTGTGCTCCGCAACAGGAGAGGCCACAACAGTGAGAGGCCCGCATACTGCAAAAAAAAAAGTCTTTCTTTTCTCTTTCCCAGTTTTAGGGCACCAGTTTACCCTTTGAAGTCAGTGCTCTCATGGCTCTGGGAGGACTTGTTTATTTCAAGATTTTTCATTCTCTTCTCGTGAGATGGAGAATCACAACTTCTAATTTCATAAATCCCAGACTAGATTTTCACTTAGCAGTTGCAATACTGGCTGCTTGGAAAACTCCTGTTCCTGAAATAGCAGGATGGAGACTTTATGTTCTTTTGGAGGAAGCCAATGATGAAACCCTTACATAATTTATAATCATGGGGAAATTCACCATCAAAGTGTTATGGACTTTGGTGAGCTCCCTTGTAAACTGTAGCTCTTAACATGTTCCTTGAGGGCAGTAAGACCCAGAGTATACTGTTATGGTGTGAAGAGAAAGAGTTTTTTGGGCATGTAATTGCACTGTGTGTTCTAGAATTTGGCTGGAAGCGCCTTGAGGCACCTGAGTATAGGGATTTTGTGATCTAACATATTAATGCTTCTTCCCCATGTCTGAGCTCTAAATTTGAAGTAACTTTCTACCTGCATCAAATTATATGTAGAGAGGAAGGAAAAACAGAGTCTATGCTAATCATTATACAACTTAAAAGCAGTGCATCTGCAGAAGAATATTTATATTCAGGCAACTGTGTGTGATTGTGATTTCTTCTAAAGGCCTGGAGGACTTTGGGACAGTGTGGCCAGCTGGGCTTTGTTAAAAGTTTGATTTCTACAGGTCACCTGGCCTCTGATGATAGGTGATAGGATTAGAAAAAAGCTTCCAGTTCTTCACTGTATGCCTATTTATTAAAACCTCATGCAATCTTGATCCTCTGCCTCATGGAGTACTGTAACTTGTGGATCATAAGAAGAAGATGAAAGAATTTTTTCAGCAGAAATCATTGTTCTTAAAATGACGTTTCTTTCATTTGTAAAGTATTTCTCATTCTCTGGGCTCTGCCATTATTGTGATATAAGCGATACTGTGACCACAAAAGTTATGTGTAAATAATTTCCATTTGTTCATGATGCTGTTAAATTATTGAGGAAGTATGGAGAATAAGTTTATCATGATCAAGTCATAGAATAACTCTTTGTAAACAACAGAATTGTATGTAACCTTCCTATAAATCGAGTGTGCGTGTCTAGTTCTGTCAGTCTCATGCATCTCAGTGTGCTCCTATTTTGGGTGTTTTAGGACTCATTGGCCTTTGAGGATGTGGCTGTGAATTTCACCCTGGAGGAGTGGGTTTTACTGGATTCCTCACAGAGGAAACTCTACAGAGATGTGATGCGGGAAAACTTCCAGAACCTGGTCTCAGTAGGTAAGAATGAAAAATTCCCTCCCTTTGTCAATTAGAGAACAAGTGTTTCTTACCTGTCAATATTGTTCAAAGTTGTGGAATGTGGAAAGGGAAAACTTTGGTAAAGAAACTAGGGGAGGTGGGGATCAAAGGGAAATCCCCAGCGGTGCAGTGGTTAGGACTCGGCACTTTCACCACTGCTGTGGCCTCAGTTCAGTCTCTAGTCAGGAAACTAAGATCCTGTAGGCCATACTGCACAGCACCCGCCCCCCCAAAATAAAGAGAAGAAGAAAGAAAGGAAACTAGACATAGAGCTCATCATGGGCCTAAAGTCCAATAATTTTTCTGTCATTTCTAGTACTTTGGGATCATTTTTCTGGTTCTGCATTTCAGAAACAAAACAGGAAGATCATGACATTGAAGATCAGTACAAAAACCAGGGGAGAAAATTAAGGTGAGTCACACCCGCAATTCAAAGCATTGTCTTGTGAGAATCATGGTATATTCTGAAAATTTTAAAGAAGTCAACAAAAACAAATAGCCCAGTCTTCAAATTTAGTTATTCTATTCTCAGAAAATGTCTCCGAAAAAGTATTTTCTTAAATGTGATATAAATGTTCTGTGTTTCCAATATAGTTCATGTGCAGTCAATAAACCCTATATTTGAATATCACTTTTTAATAGAAGAGGTTAAGTCCTGTTGCAGAGCATTCAGTTTATTCAACTTCTAACAATTCACACAAGATAGAAAACCTCACTGTTCCTATAAATCATAATAAATACAATAAATAAATGATTTCTTAATAAAGAAATCATTGATAATCTTCTTACTGTTTACAGAAGTTCTATGGTAGAGAGACTCTCTGAAAGTAAAGGCAGTAGTTTCTGTGGAGAAAACTTCACCCTTATTCCAACTCTCAATCTGAAGAAGAAAACTCCTGGTTTAAAACCATGGGAATGCAGTGCATGTGCAAAGGTCTTCATGCATCATTCATCCTTTAATAGACACATGAAATGTCACATTGAAAACAAACGAAGAGAGTATCAAAAGTACCATGAGAAGGTATATAAATGTAAAGAATGTGGGAAAGCATTCATTTCTCTTAGTTCTCTTAGAACACATGAAAGGAGTCACACTGGAGAGAAGCCCTATGAATGTGAACAATGTGGAAAAGTCTTTCGATATCAAAAATCCTTCCGACTACACAAAATAACTCACACAGGAGAGAAACCCTATGAATGTAAGGAATGTGGGAAAGCCTTCATGTGGGAAACAACTTTTCGAAAACACATGGTAACTCACGCTGGGGATTTACCTTACAAATGTCAGAAATGTGAGAAAGCATTCATTTATCCCAGTTGTCTTCGAATGCATGAAAGCAGTCACAACGGAGAGAAACCCTATCAATGTAAACAATGTGGAAAAGCCTTTAAAAGTCCTGAAACTATTCAAATCCATGAAAGAATTCACAGGGGAGAGAAACTCTATGAATGTAAGCAGTGTGGAAAAGGCTTCAATCATTTCAGTTCCTTACAGCTACACAAAAGACATCACACAGGAGAGACACCATATGTGTGTAAAACATGTTCTAAAGTATTGAATACTGCCCGGTCTCTTCGAAATCATGAAAGAATCCACACTGGAGAAAAACCCTATGAATGTAAGGAATGTGGGAAAGCCTTCACATGGAAAATAACCCTTCAGAAACACATGATAACACACACTGGGGATGGACCTTATAAATGTAAAGAATGTGAGAGAGTATTCATTAATCCCAGTTCTCTTAAAACACATGAAAGGAGTCACACTGGAGAGAAACCATATCAATGTGAACAATGTGGTAAAAGCTATAGATATCTAGCAGTTTTGAAAATACATCGAAGGACCCATACTTGAGAAAAACCCTATGAATGTAAAAATGAAGGGAAAACCTTCACTTCTGCATATGTTCAAGTGCATGAAAGAATTCACACTGGACAGAAACCCTATCAATGACAGGAATGTGGGAAATCCTTCATTTGCCTCTCAGTCGTTCAAAGACCTGAGACTGCACACTGGACAGAAATCATATAAAATATGACGAATGTGGGAATAGCTTTTCTGATCTTTGTAGTTTATGAAACCATAAAAGGGTTTACTAGATAAAACCTTATTTGTAAACAGCCTGGGTTGTTGGTCGATATCATTACATGTAAAAACTCCCATGGAAAAGAAGTATAAATGTAAGTAACATGAGATAACTTGATGGAAAGTAATCTATGCCTAATGTTCCAAAAAACCTTCAATATGAAAGAGTTTTTAAAAATTTTATTTATTATTATTTTTTTTTGGCCAGGCTGTGCAGCATGTGGGGCATCTTAGTTCCCCAATCAGGGATCAAACCTGTGCCCCGTGCAATGGAAGTGCGGAGTCTTAACCACTAGACTGCCAGTGAAGTCCAGAAAGAGTTGTTTTAAAAGTTTATAGGACTTTCCTGGTGGTGCAGTGGTTAAGAATCTGCCTGCCAATACAGGGTACATGGGTTCGAGCCCTAGTCCTGGAAGATCCCACATGCTACAGAGCAACTAAGCCCATGTGCCACAACTACTGAGCCTGGGCTCTAGAGCCCATGAGCCACAACTACTGAGCCCACGTGCCACAACTACTGAAGCCTATGCGCCTAGAGCCCATTCTCCACAACAAGGGAAGCCGCCACAATGAGAAGCCCGTGCACTGCAACGAAAAGCAGCCCCCACTCGCCACAACTAGAGAAAGCCCATGTACAGCAGCAAAGACCCAATGCAGCCAAACAAACAAACAAACAAAAATTTATAAATATGTTGTGTTTACTCAGGATCTTTCTTCAAGTGTATCCTTCAATGGTGGATTTCTACTAATTTCACGAACGAATATTAATGTGAATTCATTCTGTAATTCGTCTTTCAACAATAGTACATAACGTTTAAAGGTAGTGATTTTTCCTTTACTTGGATAGTTACTTTGTTCTATTTACTTCTGAAGCCTGTTGGATTCATGGATGAATTTAAGTGTATTTCTAGTATGCAGTGAGACTTAAATTTTTATAATGTTCTATTCATCCTCTGTTAATGGGCCATTGAAAAATGACAGTTAGGTATTTGTTGGGATTTCCTAGTAGTTTTGTGTGGCAGTTCCTAGGTATATAATATATTGTATATATTGTATCCTTTTTATTGAGAAAGATCCTTTCTGGTGGTGGTGTGTATAGGAGCCTTTTCCCATTTTCCATTCTATTAAACACTTGGAATAAATTTTATGTATGACTAATATGTCAAAGAGTATACTGTTATGTAAATTATGATTTTTCCTATTTGCTTTTTGTGTTTCCTTCTGACTGGTATTTGTTGAATAGACTGTGAGACTTGTGATAATAAAGAAAATCTGGAGTTGGAGATATCTTGCCTATGAGTCATATTAGGACCTAGACTTTCCAGAATCTATCCCTTTTGTGGTTCCATGTTAGCATTCACCGACAGCTCACCTGTGTGCGATTTTAAAGCAGATGCAGAGAAGACGTTCTTCAGATAGTGGATTCCCCACACTGGGAGAGAGGCAGATATGTAGGAGCTTCAAGGACACCATCTCCCAGCTTATTTTCCAGATTCTGTGTCCTTGTAGTCAAGAGTGTCCTCAACACCATCAAAAAATGCTTGATTTCCATTTTTATAGACATGTAGGTTCCCCTGATATCTTCACAGCTTACACATCAAAGATCCATCAGAGTTTGAATTTTTTCTGTAAGGCCTCTTGTGTCCACTTTGAAAGTTATTTCAGTATTTTATGGTTGGTAATAGTCTCTGATTACACTCCTCTCTGGATTATATCTTTATGGTGTCTAATATGTGTAGGAAACACTTTATGTAGTTAATAATACTAGTAATACTAGTATGTGTTCCTGACTCACCACAACATTCACAAAGGTGCCACCAAAACGAATGACATGGGAGTTTGTTTCTCTACTGCATTGCACAGGGACATTGGTGACCCATTGTTTCCATGTGAGAATAAGCACCTCCTTCTGTCAAGATGGCTATGGGTGTTTCCTGTTACTTGTAGCTGAATATAATCCCCCAACATGTTTTTTATTGTCTTTTATTTTACATGATTGAAACTGTTTGAATTTTTTGTGAAACAGTAGTTTTTTAGTCTTTTCAAATATTTTACCAACTCTTTTTGAAGCTTTCATTAGCTAACAATGTTACTTTTCATTTCCTCAAAGAATATATTAAAGTATCCTTTTTATGTATGAATATTCAGAAAAACCTTGTAGCTTTCTTCATTTAATCATTATGCAATGTGAGTAAGTTTTTTAAAAATATTATGTTGGCCAAAAGGTTTGTTCATTTTTTTCTGTAAGATGGTCTAGCAGAGCTTCCCTGGTGGCACAGTGGGTAAGAATCTGCCTGCCAACACAGGGGACAAGGGTTCAATCCCTGGTCTGGGAAGATCTCACATGCCGTGGAGCAACTAAGCCCATGTGCCACAACTACTGAGCTTGTGCTCTAGAGCCTGCAAGCCACAACTACTGAGCCCACATGCCTAGAGCTTGTGCTCTGCAACAAAAGAGGCCACTGCAATGAGAAGACCACGCACCACAACGAAGAGTAACCCCTGCTGGCTGCAACTAGAGAAAGCCTGCATGCAGCAACAAATACCTAATGCAGCCAAAAATAAATAAATTAAAAAAAATTTTTTTAATTAAAAAAAATGGTCTAGTAGCACTAAGTTGTCTTTAACTTCATTTGAAACAATTTTGTTAGATTGTATTGTGGCAGTTCTCATATCAGTAAGCATTTTAAAAAAATCAAAATTGGTGAATTTTTGTGTAGCCATTTTAATATTGGTGATGTAAGGGAAAAAGTAACATTTTCGGCATATTATGCTTTATTATTTCAAGAAAGGCAAAAACGCAACTGAAAAGCAAAAAACAATTGTGCAGTTTATGGAGAAGGTGCTGTGACTGACCAAACGTGTCAAAATTCATTTACCAAGTTTCATGCTAGAGATTTCTTGCTGGACGATGCTCCACATTGGGGTAGACCAGTTGAAGTTGATAGTGATCAAATGGAGACATTAATTGAGAGCAATCGACATTATACCACGTGGGAGATAGCCTACATACTCAAAATATCCAAATCAAGTGCTGAAAATCATTTGCACCAGCTTGGTTATGTCAATCGCTTTGATGTTTGAGTTCCACATAAGTTAAGCAAAAAAAAACCTTCTTGATCGTACTTCTGCGTGCGATTCTCTACTGAAATGTAATGAAAACGTTCCGTTTTTAAAACAAATTGGGATGGGTGATGAAAAGTGGATACTGTACAATAATGTGGAACAGAAAAAATCGTGGGGCAAGTGAAACAAGCCACCACAAACCACACCAAAGGCTGGTCTTCATCCAAAAAAGGTGATGTTGTGTATATGGGGGGATTGGAAGGGAGTCCTCTATTATGAGCTCCTTCTGGAAAACAAAACGATCAATTCCAACAAGTGCTGCTCACAGTTAGACCAACTGAAAGCAGCACTCAACATAAAGCATCCAGAATTAGTCAACAGAAAATGCGTAATCTTCCATCAGGATGACGCAAGACCACATATTTCTTTGATGACCAGGCAAAAACTGTTACAGCTTGGCTGGGAAGTTCTGATTCATCTGCCGTATTCACCAGACATTGCACCTTCGGATTTCCATTTATTTTGGTCTTTACAAAATTCTCTTACTGGAAAAAATTTCAATTCCCTGGAAGACTGTAAAAGGCACCTTGAACAGTTCTTTACTCAAAAAGATAAAAAGTTTTGGAAAGATGGAATTATGAAGTTGCCAGAAAAATGGCAGAAGGTAATGGAACAAAATGGTGAATATGCTGTTCAATAAAGTTTTTGGTGAAAATGAAAAATGTGTCTTTCATTTTTACTTAAAAACCGAAGGAAGTTTTTGGCCAACCCAATATTTATTTATTTATTTTGCTGTGCTGGGTCTTAGTTGTGGCATGCAGGATCTTCAATCTTCATTGAGGCAT
The DNA here is from genome assembly GCF_937001465.1 of Orcinus orca. Taxonomy (NCBI): domain Eukaryota; kingdom Metazoa; phylum Chordata; class Mammalia; order Artiodactyla; family Delphinidae; genus Orcinus; species Orcinus orca. The sequence continues at coordinate 10,089,572 of NC_064561.1, read as the reverse complement.
GCTGGATCTTTGGTTGCAGTATGCGAACTCGTAGTTGCCACATCTCATAGTTCCCTGACCAGACAGAGAGAATGGACTTGAGGACACGGGGAGGGGGAAGGGTAAGCTGAGACGAAGTGAGAGAGTGACATTGACATATATACACTACCAAATATAAAATAGCTAGTGGGAAGCAGCCGCATAGTACAGGGAGGTCAGCTTGGTGCTCTGTGACCATTTAGAGGTGTGGGATACAAAGGGTGGGAGGGAGACGCAAGAGGGAGGGGATATGGAGATATATGTATATGTATAGCTGATTCACATTGTTATATAGCAGCAACTAACACAAAATGTAAAGCAATTATACCTCAATAAATATGTTAATTAAAAAAAAACCTGAGAAACACTTTGACCCATATCATTACATGTGAAAACTCCCATGGAAAAGAAGTATAAATAGTAGTAACATGAGATAAGTAGATAGAAAGTACTCCGTGCCTAATGTTCCAGAAAACCTTCAATATGAAAGAGTTGTTTTAAAAGTTTATAAATATTTTGTTTTTACTAAGCGTATTTCTTCATGTGTATCCTTGAATGATGCATTTATACTAATTTCAGAAATGAATATTAATGTGAGTTAATTCCATAAGTTGTCTTTCAACAATAATCATAAGTTTCAAAGGTACTTATTTTTCCTTTAATCAGACAATGATTTTTTTCTCTTTACATTTGAAGCCTGTTGGATCCATGGGTGAATTTATGTGTATTTCTAATATGCAATTAGGCTTCAATTTTTATAATGTTCTATTCATTCTCTGTTAATGGGACATTGAAAAATGGCAGTTTGGTATTTGTTGGAATTTTCCTAGTAGTATTGTGTGGCAGTTCCTGGATATTCATAATCCATTATATATGTTTCACCCTTTTTAGAAATATTTATTTATTTATTTTTGGCTGCGTTGGGTCTTTGTTGCTGCACGTGGGCTTTCTCTAGTTGTGGCGAGTGGGGGCTACTCTTCATTGAGGTGCGCAGGCTTCTCGTTGCAGTGGCTTCTCTTTGTTGCAGAGCATGGGCTCTAGGCACGTGGGCTTCAGTAGTTGTGGCTCGCAGGCTCTAGAGCGCAGGCTCAGTAGTTGTGGCACACGGGCTTAGTTGCTCTGCGGCTTGTGGGATCTTTCCAGACCAGGGCTCAAACCTGTGCTCCCTGCTTTGGCAGGCGGATTCTTAACCGCTGCACCAGCTGCACCACCAGGGAAATCCCTATTTCACCCTTTTTACTGAGAAAGATCCTTTTTTGTGGTGGTGCGTATAGGAGCCTTTTTCCATTCCATTCTATTGAACACTTGGAATAAATTTTATGTATGGCTAGGATGTCAAAGAGCATACTGTTATGTAAATTATGATTTTTCCTATTTGCTTTTTGTGTTTTCTTCTCACTCGTATTAGTTGAATAGACTATGAGGCTTGTGATAATACAAAAAATCTGGAGTTGGAGATATCTTGCCTGTGAGTAATATTAAGACCTAGACTTTCCAGAATCCATCCTTTTTTTGGTTCCATATCAGCATTCACCAATAATTCACCTGTGTGATTTTAAAGCAGGTGCAAAGAAGACATTCTTTAGATATTGGAGTCCCCAGACTGAGAGAGAGGCAGACACATAGGAGCTTCAATGACACCATCTTCCAGCTTATTTTCCAGATTCTGTGTCTTTATAGTCAAGAGTATTGTCAACACCACCAACAAGTGTTTCATTACCATTTTTATAGAGTGTAGTTTCCCCTGATGTCTTCACACCTTCCACATAAAAGATCCATCAGAGTTTGAATTTTTTCTGTAAGTCTTCTTATATCCACCATGAAAGTATTTCAGTGTTTTATGGTTGGGAATATTCTCTGATTCCACTCTTCTCTGAATTATATCTTTATAATGTCTAATTTGTGTTGAAAACAGTTTATGCTGTTAACAGTGCTAGTGAGTATGTGTTCCTGACTCACCACGGCATTCACAATGGTGCCACCAGAAAGAATGACATGGGAGTTTGTTTCTCTGCTTCATTGTGCAGTGGCTTCCTTGACTCATTGTTGCCATGTGAGAATAAGCACCTTCCTTCTGTCAGGATGGCTATGCATGTTTCGTATTACTTTTAGCTCAATATAATCCCTCAATGTGTTTATTTTATTGTATGTGATTAAAACTATTCTATTCAGAATGATTATAGACAAACAACAAGGTCCCAGTGTATAGCACAGGGAACTGTATTCAGTATCCTTTAATAAACTATAATGGAAAAAATACTAAAAGGAATATCTATGTGTATAACTGAATCACTTTGCTGTACAGCAGAAGTTAACACAAAATTGTAAAGCAACTATACTTCAATTAAAAAAAATGATTACAAACCCTATACGACTGTGGTGTATAATAGTAACAGTGTGCTTGAGAGGACTTCTTACAGCATTTTCACTTGTGTTAGAGGATTTGATTGCTATACAAGATAGCAAGACATTTTTCTTTATTGAATGCTTTCAGGCAGTTTATTTTATCGTTGGTGTTCATAATCATTTTCCTGAAGGCAAAAACAGTGTTGTGGAGATAAACTTAATTAGTAAGAAGCTTCGTTCAATTATATTAGTAAGAAGAGGGGACTATTGGTCATTTTTATGGTTTTGCATTTTATCTTTTATCATTGTTAGAGATAGGGTTATAAAATACATAAATTCACTTCTTAGTATACTAGGTAATATTTTTGAAATCATTTTAGTGACTTAACTGAGGTCTATAAATTTAGGTAAATTGTGAGGCAATACAAAGCTGGCAAGGGAGAAAGATAGGACTACGTTGCCAGTGATCCCTTTCTGAAACACTATACTCTTTTTTTTTTTTATGTTTATCTTATTGAAGTATAGTTGATTTACAATGTTGTGTTAATTTCTGCTGTGCAGCAGGGTGGTTCAGTTATACATATACACATTCTTTTTCATATTGTTTTCCATTGTTTATCACAGATATTGAATATAGTTCCCTTTGCTATACAGTAAGACCTTGTTGTTTATTCTATGTATAATAGTTGGCCTCCGCTAATCCCAATCTCCCAATCCATCCCTCCCCCCACCCCCTCTCCCCCTTGGCAACCACAAGTCTGTTCTCTATGTCTGTAAGTCTATTTCTGTTTCCTAAATACATTCAGTTGTGTCATTTTTTTTACACCTTCTCCATTCCTTTAATGTGCATAGAGTAACCAGTGTATATAAATAGGCATAGCGCCTTGGCCCCTATTCCTGTTTTTTTTTTAATTTTTAAAAAATTTTATTGAAGAATAGGTTATTTACAATGTTTTGTTAATTTCTGCCATATAGCAAAATGACACAGTTATATATATGTATATATTCTTTTCCATATTGTTTTCCATTATGGTTTATCACAGGATATTGAATATAGTTCCCTGTGCTATACAGTAGGACCATTTTTTTATCCATCCTATATATATAATATTTTGTAGATATGTTGATTTGTGTGATATTTTAGATTTCACATATAAGTGATATCATATAGTATTTGTCTTTCTCTTTCTGACTTACTCCACTTAGTGTGATAATCTCTAGGTCCATCCATGTTGCTGAAAATGGCATTATTTCCTTCTTTTTTCTGGCTGAGTAGTATTCCCTTGTTTATATGTACCACATTTTCTTTGTCCATTCATCTGTCGATGGACATTTAGGTTGTTTCCATGTCTTGGCTGTTGTAAATAGCACTGCTCTGAATATAGAGATGCATGTATCTATTGAATTATAGTTTTGTCTGGATATACGCCCAGGAGTGGAATTGCTGGATCATATGGCAACTTTATTTTTAGTTTTTTGAGGAACCTCCATACTGTGTTCCAAAGTGGATGCACCAATTTACATTCCTACCAACAATGTAGGAAGGTTCCCTTTTCTCCACACCTTCTCCAGCATTTGTTATTTGTAGACTTTTTAATGATGGACAGTCTGACTGCTGTGAGGTGGTACCTTATTGCAGTTTTGATTTGCATTTCCCTGATAATTAGCAATTTTTTTTCTGTTTCTTCCTGATTAAATCTTGGGTGTTTGTACATTTCTAAGAATTTCTTCATTTCTTCCAGGTTGTCCATTTTATGGGCATGTAATTGTTCATACTAGTATCTTACATTATTTTGTATTTCTGTGGTATTGGTTGTAACTTTTCTTTTTTCCATTCTGATTTTATTGATTTTGGCCCTCTTTTTTTCTTGATGAGTCTGGCTAAAGGTTTATCGAAGAACCAGCTCTTAGTTTCATTGATCTTTTCTGTTTTTTTAGTCCCTATTTCACTTATTTCTGCTCTGATTTTTTTTTTTTTTTTTTTGGCTGCATTGGGTCTTCATTGCTGTGAGCAGGCCTTCCATAGTTGTGGCAAGCAGGAGCTACTCTTTTTTTTTTTTTTTTTTGTGGTACGCGGGCCTCTCACTGTTGTGACCTCTCCCGTTGCAGAGCACAGGCTCCGGACACGCAGGCTCAGCGGCCATGGCTCATGGGCCTAGCCGCTTCACGGCATGTGGGATCTTCCCAGACCGGGGCACAAACCCATGTCCCCTGCATCGGCAGGCGGACTCTCAACCACTGCGCCACCAGGGAAGCCCGAAGGGGTTACTCTTCATTGCTGTGCGCAGACTTCTCATTGTGGTGGCTTCTCTTGTCATGGAGCATGGGCTCTAGGCACGCGGGCTTCAGTAGTTGTGGCACGCGGGCTCAGTAGTTGTCGCTCGTGGGCTCTAGAGTGCAGGCTCAGTAGTTGTGGTGCACAGGCTTAGTTACTCTGCCACATGTGGGATCTTCCCGGACCAGGGCTGGAACCTGTGTCCCCTGCATTGGCAGGCAGATTCTTAACCACTGCACCACCAGGGAAGCCCCTGTAGTTCTTAACAGAACAAAAACTGATCTTCCCTGAACCAGAAGTATTCTGCCACTAGACTGCGTTTGGACTTCAACTACAATTCTTCCCTTAGGTTTCCAACGTGCCCATTTAGATTGTTTTTTTTTTTTTGGCTGCGCCACATGGCTTGTGGGAACTTAGTTCCCTGACCAGTGTTTGAACCTGGGCCCTCAACAGTGAAAGCACAGAGTCCTAATCACTGGACTTCCAGGGAATTCCCTCGATTGCATATTTTTTATTTAGCCAATCCTCCATAAGAACATGAGCCACTTTCTTAAAGAGGAAAAAAAAGGAAAAGGAAAATTAATATATGTGTATAAACACATACACTTACACGCATCATGATGGTTCTGTTTATGTGAAGGATCATGACTAACATTGTATTTTAATTTTTATCTATTAGAAATCAAATTGTGCCTTATAATTGAGGAGTCATTTTTTCTGTGTAATCTCCTAAACAGTAAATTTTGTGAAGTGTTCAGTATCGTTTTGGAAATCATAAAAAACAAAATTTCTCAATTTTGATCACATATAAAATGACAAGTGATTTTAGAGCTATCACTTTCATTCTCTATTGACTGGAATGGGCTTCATACTAAATGTATTAGGATGTCCTTACAGTGTGAGGAGGTCTTCAGACTCATTCCTCAATAAAACTCGTGAAAATTATTTTAATAACAAATATTTCAAGCTGCCAGAAATAGTCTTAAAGGCAAACAGCAGATGAAGAACATTTGTTCAAGTAAATCTAGGAAGAGTCAATAACCATGTAGTATCTTTGTAAGGTGGCATATTGTAACTAGATTTATCACAGTGATCATTTTGAAATGTATAGAAATATTGAATCACAGTGTTGTGTAAGAGGAACTAACATAGTGTTGTAGGTCAATTATATTTCAAAAGCAAACAAACTCATAGGAATAGAGAGCAGATTTGTGGTTACCAGAGGTGGGGGAGGGGAATTCAATAAATGCAGTCAAAAGGTCAAAACTTCCAGTTCAAAGATAAATAAGTACTAAGGATGTAATGTACAACATGGCAAATATAATTTGCACTGCTGTATGTGGCATATGAAAGTAGCTGAGAGAATAAATTCTAAGAGTTCTCACCACAAGGAAAAACTTTATTTTCTATTTCTTATTTTTGTATCTATAGGAGATGATGGATGCTCATTAAATTTAGTGTGATAAGTTTGCATTGCATTGATGTATGTGGGTCAAATTATTATGTGGTACACCTTCAGTGATGTATGCAATTATATCTCAATAAAACTTGAAGAAGAGAAAAACTCATAAAGATTTGTATGAAATATGAGTCTGTGTTATTTGAACCAAGAGCACTCCCTGTGAATGAAAAATTAATCCGTCAATCTAAGAAAGAATTGGAAAATTTTATTTGAGCCAAATTTGAGGATTGTAACCTGGGAAGAGCATCTCAGAAAGCTCTGAGAACTGTTTCGCTCGTTAGAAGTCATGGCACAGGCCGGAGGGCTGTGAGGATGCACGGTGCCCAGACCAAGTATCTGAAAGACCTGGTTGAAGAGGAAGCCGAGGAGGCTGGGGTGGCCCTGAAAAGCACCCAGACCACACTCCAAGCAGGTCCGGCTGCAGATGCCTGAGCGGCCCTGATCTCCACCCAAATCTACAAGAAACACCTGGAACGCAGGCCCGGGCCATGCCCACCAGAGCTGGGCCTGGCCCTGGGCCATCTGGCTTGCTGCTGCCTGCACCACCGGGCCAAGAGGAGACCGCCCCCATCCCCCCTCCCACGAACCAGGTGTACCAGAGGCTGGAGAAGCTGCAGGCAGCAGTGGCAGGACCGTCTCTGGAGCCAGAGGCCGCCAGCCGCCAACCCTTTTCCCGCAAGAGAACTCCTACGTGTCCACCACCAGCAGTGCCCTGAGCGGTGCCCGCCCATGGCAGCCCCTGGCAGCGCCCTCGGGAGGCCTGGCCCAGGCTCCAGAGAGGCCGCAGAAAGGTGCCAGCCAGCCCGTGGATAGAGACAAGAGCATGTCCGGCCTATCTGCTGCCCTGCATTGCTGACCCCAAGCTGCCCCCTGGGCCCAGCCCAGCCAGGCAGCTCTGGCCCAGGGGCCGCCGTTTGTGCACCAGCACCCCTCAGGCAGGCTGGCTGCACTCAAGGGGGTACCACCCGAGAGTCGAGCTGGGGGAGCGGCCCGGGGCTCCAGCCCACAGCTATGGAAGGATCACTCCTGGGCGGCTCGATGTCGTCACAGCCCCCGCAGAGCGTCATCACGCCAGCACAACAGAAGATGCTGCAGAAGCTGGCCTTGCACGAGGATGGGGTCCTAGACAGCCTGCAGCTGCTGTCGTCCAGCTCCCTCCCAGACTTGGGCCTGGAACAACAGAACAGGCAGGGCCCCGAAGAGAGTGATGAGTTTCAGAGCTGAACTGTCCATCTGGTCAGATCCCTAAACCCGGAGGTCAAAATTCTCATGGTTGGAAGTTCTCACAGCTCGCGAACCCTCTGCAGTCTCTGGGCAGGGGAGTGGGGGCTCCGTCCTCACGGAGGAGGGCAGGTGGTGGCCCTGCTGCTCTTGGGGTGTGGGCACAGGCAGGGCTCAGAGCCCTCCGGGCTGACTGCTGCTGGCTGTCAGTAGGGCAGGACTTCTCAACAGCCTGCCTTGAGGCCAGCATTCGCGGGAGAGGAAAGCCGATGTCGTTGGAGGGGCCGGTGGCGGGGAGGAGGGCAGGTCTGAAGGCTGCTGGCTACACAGGCCAAGGAGGAGAGGTGAGTGGTCCAGTGGGACTAGCGGGGTGCCAGCTCCCCTGAGAGCTGGGCGGGGCTTCCGCAGCCCAGGCCTACAGCAGCAGCCCTTAGGCCTTCTTTTCGGACTTTGCTGAAGCCCTGGGGAAAAGCAGCCACTCTGATGACAGAGCTGATGAGGCCAGGGGCCCTCCCAACTGCTTGTAATTGGGAAAAGGAAAAGTGAGGTGTGGCTGTCCCGTGGTTCGGTCCACTAACTAGAAGTGGGAGTTCTGAGAGGCCCCAGAGAGTGCAGTAGCGCCTCCCATAAGGCCAGTGTCCGCAGGCTTCCCCAGGGAGCTGGGAACTAGCCTAACAGGCCACCCCTTGGTGCTGCCCCAAGCCAGGTTGGGCTCCAGAGGCCACAGGCTCAGCCTCAGGCCCGGGCACTGCTTGTGACAGAGGGGTCTCACTACCCCAGGTTTGGCTAGGCCCAAGCTTTGTTACCCAGACAGTGAGAAGTCCCAAGAAGGCGGGAAGTAGGGAGCAAGGCAGAGAGGAAGGAAAATGAAAATGGGACTCACATTTTTAGAAGCAAGTCACGGTTCGTGTAACTGAATGTCTTTGAAAGTAGCCCAGAGCTGTAGCACAGGCTTCAAATGATTTTGTGTCTGCAATCATGAGTCGCACTACATGCCCCACGAAGGTAGGCGTTGGTGAAGTCCAAGCTGTGCTGGAGTAGTAAAGCTTACACTTCGGAAAAAAAAAAAAAAAAGAAATCAAGGCACAGTTATATAAGGTTTTTGAGGTAGAGGGCTGTACATCAAATGACATATTATTGACAGTTTACATAATCCAGATCTAAGCAGGATCATGGTGGGTCATGTGACCTCTTACAAGATCAAGAAGAAATGTTATCTTTTAAGGAGTTGTCTTGTTGATGCTAGAAAAATGTTACTCTTTATGGTTGAGCAGACATTCCTGCTGATGGGGGAGGTCTAGCTGATGCATAATGCAGATACACAAGGCACAGTGGGAGGAGAGAGGAAGCCAAAGGGCAGAGAAGAATTTGTTTAAACTTTTCTTGACTTGCCATAAAATACGCATTTTATTTCACTCCCTCTCTAGCTCCTCTCAGCTTAGGTTGCTGAAGATTCCACTTTAGACTACTGTGACCTAGAAAACATGGCACAATGTTACCGCAGCTCCCACTCAAGAGGACTGTTTTCCTAGAAAGAACAGACTTCAACTATTCAAACCGGCCCCTACTGCCTGTTGCTGGGGGTTAATACTGCTGGATGACTCTTCTTACAAACTTGGGACACGATTCTTTTATTCCCTACACATGGAACAGAGGTGATGCCTTTGTGTGCACTGACAGTACAGGGTGTTGATTGCCCTTTTCCCAGCAGGTGAGGTGGCTGTATCATAAGTCATTCCTGAGGTGCCTGAAGATACAATCAAGAGGACCACTGGCTGCTGTCTCCCCTCCATTGAGCACTCAGCTCTTAGGATGGTCTTGTCATTCAGAGAGGCTTCCTATTACCCCCAAACAGCTCCAGGATTGGCACAGAGGTTTTTTCCTGAGTACAGGGTGGTGGGGTGTAGGTGCGTGGGTGGGAAGCGAGCTCTGACTACCTTTCCAAAGAATTAAAGTGCCTGGCAAAAGATTATGAAAAGTGGAAGTCAAAGGACCCTAGCAAAAAAGTGGAAAATGAGGTGAAAATCAGTTAGGAGTAGATTCTGTATTTAATGAAAGTAGCCTACCTGTACACTGCCTAGTTTTCTGGGTAGAGTTGGGAGCTTAGAGTGCTGAGAGGAGGATTCCAAGGGTTAAACAAATATCACGTACTGATTTTGGGAGATATTTCTACAAAGGAACCATAATTGCATTGAATAAATTGGAGAGTAAATTATGCCCTTTCCTGCTCTCCTCCCCCTCTCTGCTCCGTGTCGGTGAAAACAGTCAAGCCATCAGCCACAGATTGATTTAATTTCACCACTGGGTGAGGTCTGTGCAAGAGTGAGAGAGCCTCACCAATGGTCCTGTCATCCCAGGATACAGCGGGTTTACCCAAAGCTGCGCCCAATCTGAGGACCTGTGTTAGAAGTTTCACTATGTCTGGGGTGTGGTGAGAAAAACCACTTTTCAAAAAACTGCTTTTGTCTTTCCTAGTCACTGCCTAGGCATTTTACAGTATGATAACCCTGCTCACACCCAGAATCTGGACATTTAGATAAAGACTTGAGTTTAGGATTCCACTCTTAGTTCCTGCTAAGGTTTTCTCAGGACATTTATTAAAATAACCACTTAGGGGGACTTCCCTGGCGGTCCAGTGGCTGAGACTCCGCGCTTCCAATGCAGGGGGCGCAGGTTCCATTCCTGGTTGTGAAAGTAAGATCCCACGTGCTGCCAGGCGTGGCCAAAAACAGGCAAACGACAACAAAAACAAACAATAAAACCACTTAGAGTTATGCTTGTGAAAAGTTAGTGACCTTTGCACTGTGGATGAAGACTGTTATCTGCCATATCAGTAAACAAAGGATGTTGGGGCCATCTAGCCAGCAAGTGCTGCTGCCACCCCCAAGGGTGCTCCCTGAGGGGATTCAGGATGGAGAAGAGCAGGATACTGGTCCTAGATAGTAAGGACCATCAAGGATAGTAAGTTAAGGTGCATATCAAAGGAACGATTTCAGTGACCCCAGATTATTGCATCTTCCTGTACATGGAAAAGTGCTAAATTCGTTAACCTGAGATATCTGGTTTTCTTTAATTAACCAGACTACCTGATTTTCATGTTCCAACTACCTGGTTTTTATTGTAAAAATTCCTATGTATTCTGTCTCCTCCCTAACCTCTTCAGAGCAGTCCCTCAGAGTTATCTGAGAGGCTGTCTCCAGGGCTTGAGTCCTCAGAAGTTCTGCCAAATAAAACGTATTTCTCGGGCTTCCCTGGTTGCGCAGTGATTAAGAATCCGCCTGCCAATGCAGGGGACATAGGTTCAAGCACTGGTCTGGGAAGATCCCACATGCCACGGAGCAACTAAGCCCGTTCGCCACAACTACCGAGCCTGCGCTCTAGAGCCCGCAAGCCACAACTACTGAAGCCCATGCGCCTAGAGCCCATGCTCCACAACAAGAGAAACCACCACAATGAGAAGCCCACGTACTGCAACGAAGAGTAACCCCCACTCGCCACAACTAGAGAAAGCCTGTGCGCAGCAACGAAGACCCAACGCAGCCAAAAATATAATTAATTAATTAATTAAAAAACATATTTGTCAACTTTTAGGTTGTGCACTGTTTTTTTACTTGACAGCGCCATCCGTCTTATAATTGGTAGGTGCCTACTCTCTCTCCTGCTTGCTCCTGACCTGGGACTGAGGACTGCCCTTTTCCCAGGGTCATTGTAACCGCCCCCCTCAGCCCCCAACTTCTGGGATGTGTAAGTAATAGATCTCCTGGCTGTACTTGCTTTCTCTGGGTTTATTGAAACTGCACCTTCAATCAAAACAACCCCATGGGTTTCACTTACCCAAAGTGGGAACTCATTTGCTGAGGGAGATAGCTGCCCACCCCATGTGGATGGTTATGAGAATTTATAAAAGAGAACCTCACTAAAATGGAGTTGGGAGCCTATGATGGGGACCTGTAGCCCAGTACCTCTCCACATCAGTTGTAGGAGGAATTGTCATTTACACACCTCAACAGTAGAATCTTCATCAGGAAAGAATCATCCTTTATAGGTCACAAAGAGAAGAATGTACATTGCATTTCCTACAAAAAATTGAGTTGCCCAGCAGCTCAGCCAATGAGAAACTGTCATCACCCTGAACTCTCACTTTTCTCCAGTGGACTTTCCATCAAAGCAACTTCTCCCGACTTCCCTGGTGGTCCAGTGGTTAAGACTCTGTGCTTCCAATGCAGGGGGTGCAGGTTTGATCCCTGGTCAGGGAACTGGGATCCTGCATGCTGTGCGGCACAGCCAAAAAATAAAAGCTCCTCCCAACTTCCTCCTTTATCTCAATAAAACAACATTCCTCTCCTTTGTTTGTTGGTCTTGACTATGGCTTTTGTTATAGCTTGCTTGTCCAGAGTTGCAATCCTTTGCTGTTTCTGCATAAACTCATTTTTACTGGTAAAATAACTTCCATTTTTAAGGTCAAGAACAGGATGTGCCCGTTATTCAGCAGGTCATAATCTGCATATTCTTAATTCAATACACCAGCTCTGACTTCTCAGTACAGTGGGAATGGGCTTCATTAAAATAATCCAGGCAGTCACTGAACAAATAAATAGGCACATAACCATAATAATCCCCAGAAGGAACGGATCCAGAACCCAGAGTTGCTGCAATATATTACCTAAAATGTCTAGTTTACAACAAAATATGAGACATGCAAAGAAATAGGAAGGTAGGAACCAGATGGTGGGAATAAAGAGCAATTGAAAAATGAGCCAACTCTTACAAGGAGACCCCAGTAAAACCAGGTGATGTCTCAGCAAAAAACAGGGAGGCCAGAGGCAGAGGGAAATATTCAAAGCGCACTAGGAAAAAAACCTGTCAACCAACAATCCTATATTCACCAAAAACTGCCTTCTGAAAAAAATGAAGGCTGCCCTTCATTTTTCAGATCAACAAAAGCTCAAAGAATATATTGACTGTCAATTGCCCCACAGGAATTACTGGAGGAGTTCTTCAGGCTGTAAGCAAGGGACTCCAGAAGGTAATTCATATCAACATAAAGAAACAAAAACACTCATACAGGTAATTCTGTAATTAGAAAAGGCAGAATCAATACATATTTTCTCTTTTCTTCTTTCAACTGATGTCAAAGGAACTGTATAAATCCTAGGTATGTAATGTGTTACTAGACTGTGTGTAGTAACACACAGTCTAGTAACTGTAACAGTAACAGTCTAATGCGCAACATAGAGAGAATATCTGTGTAGTGAGTGCATTTGCCATTAAAGAGCACAAAGGTGGGAGTAAAGCTGTACTGGGCTAAGGAGATGACTACAGATGGTAGATAAGTGTAAGAAAATATTTTGGGGGTTATTTCATAAGTTGAAGTAATCTGCATAACAATAACAACACAAAAAGGGCAAAAGGGGATAGAGCTTTATATGAGTAACGTTTCCATGTATCACTGGAATTAAGCTAGTATAAATCTGAGTCTCATTTTAGTAATTTAATACATCTATGTTAAAACGGCAACCTCTGAAATGTTTTTAAATATATAATGGAGAAGTCATTTGAAAATGAAAGTGTTACACTTGAAAATATTCACTTAATGCAAAAGAAACTTGTAAAGGAGGACTAAGAACTAAAAACAACATGAGAATTGTAGAAAACAAAAAGTAAAATGGCAGGTATAATTGCAACTATGTCAAAAATACTAAATGTGAATGGATTACATGATCCAAACAGGAGGAAGAGATTGTCACCCCAGATTAAACAAACAAACGATGATCTACATTTATGTTCTGTGTAGAGGTGATCTCAGAGAGACAACAGCAAGTGGTCTTGAAGCTAGGTTTTAGTTCCCTGCCCAGGAATTGAACCTGGGTAGCCTGGATGAAAAACCAGGAATCCTAGCTGCTAGACCACCAGGCTAGAAGCAAAGTTTCCCTGGCTCTTGCCCCATTTGAAAAATGGATTTCTCAAAGAGGCAAAAACTGTAAAAACAGGTACAGAGTTTATTATCAGAGACACAGCATATCATGTGGGAGAGCACATGGAGAAACAGTTTGTTTAAGACAGAAGCAAGGCAGAAATACACACCTGGAGAGAAGGGGTGTGGGGTCCTCCCTAATGAGGAGCACAGTAAAGAGGTGGTTACATCATTTATACAGGGCAGTTCTTCTGGATCTTTGTTTACGTTTGGCCAGTTATCTCATTTGTTTTCCACACTTGACCTGTCCTAGAGCTCTCCCCAATATGCGTGCGCAACTTTTTGCCCAAATGGATTCCAACACAGAGGACTTCAGGAGTATGTCCACACTTTTTGTGGGGTGGTGCCCCCTCCCTTTTTGACCTCCAAGGAGCCTTCCTGCCCATGTGCAGATAGGGAGGTTTCCTTGACCTCAGGATTGATAGATGCGGTCCTCTTATCTCGTTACTCCAGCAGAGCTCAGCTCCTGCCATTAACTTTGTCCTTGGTGTGTCTAAGGAAAACAAAGCTCCAATCTACTCTGCTTGACACACTCCCAGCTGCTCAGCCCAGGGACCCAACTACCTTCTACCTGAGAGGAAGCACACGTTAGATGCAAAGATACCAACAGATTGAAAGTAAAAGCGTATGATAGGTACACCAACATGAAAACTGGAAAGATTATATAAATACCAGGCAAAATAGACTAGAAAACAAAACATATTAGTAGAGAATTAGCAGATGCAAACTATTATATATAGAATGGATAAACAATAAGGTCCTACTGTATAGCACAGGGAACTAGATTCAATATCGTGTGATAAATCATAAAGGAAAAGAATATAAAAAAGAATGTATATGTATAACTGAATCACTTTGCTGTACAGCAGAAACTAACACAACAGTGTAAATCAGCTATATTTCAATAATAAGTTTAAAAAATACATATTAGTAAAAAGAAAAAAAACAACGGAAAAAGAAAAAAAACCCAGAAAATCAGAATAGAACTGTAAAAAGAGAAGTGGTTGAGTTAGTAAACAAAATCCACGCGTAAAATAAACCTAGACTCTACCTTTGCGTAGATGGCTTCTACACAAAGTTCTCCAAAAATTTTAAAGAAGATTTGTTACTGAATTAGACTGGAGACTCCCCTCCTGGCCCCTAGCTGAACCAAAGACCCCCTGGCTGGGTCAGGGAGTTCTTTCCTGCTCAGGTTTGAGCTGCCAATAAGGAAACTGAGTTTGGTGCAAGGAAGACAGGCTTTTCTTCAATGGCCAGAGAAAGAGAAGGGGAGCTAATGCTCTAAAGACACCTTCTCTCTGATTGCAAGCAGGGATAAGCTTTTTATAGAAAATGGTGAAGGAGGTTACAGGGGACGAGTGTCTTTTGTCATCCTGACTCATGGAAATGGATGGAGGTTTCCTGGAATGCAATTCAGTTCTCTTTTCTGCTGCTGTGTGGTGGCCCTTCTGGGTCTGGGTCAGAAGCATGTAGAACCAATATGGCAGGGGGGTGAGGGGTGGAGATTTTATTATTACGATGAGATGGTAATCGGCTGTAGAGTGACCTTTGTCCCACTTTTGAAGTTCAGTCAGATTATCCTGGATTCTTATGGTTAAGCCCTCTTTTTGCTGTCATGTAAACACAACTAGTAGATACAGTTAGTTCTGGTTTTCTGCAAGTTTGCCAGGAGGGAGGTTTTTATTAGAATGGGAGGGTGGGGCGGTTGGCTTCCTTGCCTCCTTGCCTAAGACAGGTGTACTTGTTTATAGAGACAATTTAGGCATGGTGGTTTAGGGACCGTCGGGTTTCTCCCCTGGGTGACAGGTTTATTACTGATTTTCACAAAGTCTTGTAAATAATAGAATGAAGACAATACTTCACACTCATTTTGTGAGGCCAGAACTACTCTAATACCAAAGCCAACACGTGAAGTACCAAAAAAAAAAAAAAAAAAAGACACACCTGTTTCTTTTGTGAATACGGATGGAAAAACACCCAACAAATACTAGCAAACTCAATACAGCCACAGATAAAAAGAATTATACATCATGACCAAGTGGGATTTGTTCCTGGGATGAAAGTTTGGATTAACATCTCAAAATCATTAATGTAATGAGTGAGGTCAATAGATGCAAGGTCTTCTAAATAGATTCAAAGAAATAATTGACAAAAGAAATAATACCCCTTCATGATTAAAACACTCACCAAAAATAGGAGGGCTTCCCTGGTGGCACAGTGGTTAAGAATCTGCCTGCCAACGCAGGGGACACATGTTCGAGCCCTGGTCCGGGAAGATCCCACATGCTGCAGAGCAGCTAAGCCCGTGCACCACAACTACTGAGCCTGTGCTCTAGAGCCTGCGAGCCACAACTACTGAGCCCACATACCATAACTACTGAAGCCCGGGTGCCTAGAGCCCGTGCTCCACAACAAGAGAAGCCACGGCAATGAGAAGCCTGTGCACCGCAACGAAGAGTAGCCCCTGCTCACGGCAACTGGAGAAAGCCCTCGCACAGCAATGAAGACCCAAAGCGGCCAAAAATAAAAAAATAAAATAAAATAGAAGGAAATGTCCTAACCTCATATTGAGCATCTATGGAAAACCCACAGCTAATATTATATTTAATGGTGAAACAGTGAATGCTTACCCCCAGCCATAACTAACAAAAGATGTCTACTCTTGTCACTTCTGTTTGACAGTTTATTGGAGATTTTAGCCAAGAACTCATTAGGCAAGAAAAGGATTAAAATGCGTGCATATTGGTTAGGAAGATGTAAAACTGTCTCTACTTCCAGTCAGGTATCTTATATATAATAAACTCTAGGGTCTGCTAAAAAAACTATAGGAACTAGTAATTGAATTTAACAAGGTTGTATGATACAAGATCAAAATAAAAACAACTGCATTTTTATACAGTTGCAATGAACATTCTGATAATGAAATTCAGAAAAGAAATGTATTTACAATAGAATCAAAGGCAATAAAACAGAATAAATATAACAAAGGAAGTATAAAACAAATACTCTGAAAACTACAAACATGTTTGAAAGAAATTAATTAATGTATAAACAAATGGGAAAACATCCCAGTTTCATGGATCAGAAGACTTAACATTGTTGAAATGGCCCTTCTCTGCAAAATGATCTAAGATTCAATAATCATAATCTGAACAGTAATTTGATTGGCAATCTCTTTCATAAATTTATAGGGAATTGTAAGAAACCAGAATAGCCACACCATTCTTGAAAAAGAAAAAAAAAATTGTAGGATTAACATTTCTTGATTTCAAAACTTTGTACTAAACAAAGGTAATCAAGATGTGGTAGTAACAGAAGGATAGACAATTTTGTTAGTCAATGATACCTCAAGAAAGCTGTGGGGGAAGAGTTTCCAGATGAATCCCAAGTTTACAGGATGATTTATTGTTTTTCTTGTAACAGAAATAATAGGAATCAATTGCCTTAGGGATGTCATAGTCGTTTACATTTCAAAGTTCACTAGGGTTTGCAGCAAAAACTGATGTAAAATAAATTTCCTTTCAGTGTAAATGCAGACATGAGAACTTAATGAACACATCTCACACCCTATGGTTAGACTGAGCAGAGTCCTTGCACCCACCTAGGACTGCGGGCTTCAAATTTCTCACCAGGGCCAAGTGTTCTGGGATTCTTTACCTTAAGTACCAAAAGAGTGGGGGCGGAAAAGGGATGAGGGAAATCTCAGTGCTCGCGAAGATCAAAGATTAAAATGGACCAGCCTCTGTTACAGACGGTGAGGTCACACTTAAGTGTGTTTCTTATGAAAAGAACTGTGTCAGGAACGAGTGAGATGTGACCAAAGGACCCCCATCTTTCTTCCCGCGTTGGAATTTTGCTGAGCTCTCTAAATAAAATGGCTGAATAATTGCTGAGTTGCCAAATAATGATGATGATAACTGGACTTATTCTGGACTAAAGAAAACATACCTTTCCCTAGAAACGGATGAGATGTGTTCCGTAACCCAATGGTATGTATAGACGAATTTTACCCTCCAATCCAAATTCTTGGTAAAGAAGTTTTTAAGCCTGAATGAACAACCACCTTTTTCCTAGAAAAACTTTTACCCATTTTCCTCGGGTCGGACGCCATTCTGGGTCTCTCCAGAATCTGTGACCCCTTGAATTGCAATTCTAAGATCCCTCAATAGACTGCCATTTTGCCTCTTTATAATTGGTGGTCCTTATGGTTGACATTCTAAATAAGGGTCATAGTTCCATGAGTGGTTCGCCGCAGCCTTACGCCAAGCTCTTGACCTGCAGAGGACAGATGGCCCATTTGTTACGAGCAGACCTGGCCTGGGCCATCCTCTTGCTCTGTATTTCTCCAACCTGAGACTGAATCGGGAATTCCCGGCGCACATCTGAGCCCACACTTTCACA